>NC_092353.1:74720034-76144027 GCF_963676685.1 Mytilus edulis | reverse complement strand
GTCAATGGATACTTTAGCAATGATTATTGTAGCCATGTTACAATAAAAGAACAAAGTCGAGACAGCTAATCTGCAAAACCGTGAAACTGAAAACACATCGGTCAACCTCGGGTGCATGATTGACTCCGCATTTTTTCCATTTATCCCTCGGCTAAACTAAGATAGGGTACGGAATCAGCCGAGTTATGACGAAAGATCTGTACTCCTACATGATCATTATTGTTCTGGACAAGGAGCCTACCAATTGTCAATATAAAAAAGAAGATTAGGTATGATTGCCAATGGGACAACTATCCACAAGAGACCAAATGGCACAGAAAGTTCTGAATCGTCCTGATTATGAGTGTATAAACTCTGAACTTTTCAATTTTTTGAATAAAAAAAAATGAATTTTATAATCAAGAGATTCTCTGTTATAAAAAATCTACAGTAATGATTACTTTAGACACGTAAGAATGCATGTACTTCTATAGTCCAAAAAATCTACGGCAATAATTACTTCAGACTGTTTGAATGAAAGAACTTATTATGTCCGTAAAAATGAAAATGCTGTTAGAAAAATCTGCACCACTGAGTACTCACATGTTAGTGATGGAACTTTCTGTTCAAAAAATCTACAGCAATAATTACTTAAGACATGTTAGAATGAACGAACTATCTAGCAAAAACTCTATATAAATGTTAGTATGTAGAATCACAGATGTCTGCTTCTTTAACTTCTAAATTTCTAGAAACTTCACCCTCTTCCCTTTCACACACACATGAATACGGTCGACGACTTGAGAAGCACATTTCAATTTCAATTTAAAATAATACATTTGTACGTAGATATCTGAAAATATCCCATTTCCTGTTGACCCGACAATTAAGTAAACATTAGAATAATTTAACGTCAATGCAAGAAGTGTTTAATTTAGAAAATCTTCGTAATCTGGTAATTTGAACAACGTTTATATACCTGCATGTGCAGGAAAGGATATGCAACAAATGTGCAGCTAACATTAATTCGTCTGCATTGATACTACCAGCATGGGAATGAAATGACACTTTTTGAAATACGGTCACTGATACATTTTAAGATTTCTAATATCACGCAAAAAGATATATATATATAATTTTATATTTTATACAATTATCAAATTTACATAAGTTGTTTGCTTTGACATGTATGGCTTTAAATGTTTAATGCGGAGGTGGATATATATTTCATGGGGCGGATCTAGCCATTTTAAAAAGGGGGGTCCTAACCCAGGACAAAAAAAGGGGGGTGTGTTCCAACTACATGTCCCCATTCAAATACAATGATCGTCCAAAAAAAGGGGGGTTCCAACCCCTGGAACCCTCCTGGATCCGCCATTGCTGACCTCCCCCCCCCCCCCCCTGGATCCGCCATTGCTTACAATTACTAGTTATGTGCAACTAATCAGTTTTATCCAGAATTAAATCATGAAAATGTACTTTATGTGCCGTACTGACAAATTTTACCATTCTTTTTGGTCTGAAGTTCAGTGGCGGATGCAGGAATTTTCGAAAGGGGTGGTGCTAGCCCAGGGCAAAGGGGGGTGCAAGGGGGGGGGTGCAAACATATGTCCCGATTCAAATGCATTGATCGGCCAAAATAAAGGGGGGGGGGTGCGGACCCCCGGAACCCCCCCCTCTGGATCCGCCACTGAAGTTCACGATAAATAGAAAACACTTGAACGCCACTTGAAGAAAATCTGTACACAGCAATGATGATCAGCAATGACATATCTACAAGTAGGTCAGCGTAGCCGGACTAGACAGCAAAAATATAATCAGTACGACAAGATTTACAAATAGTCAAAGAGGTGGAACTTGTCTGTCCACTACTTTCAAGAGCTTTTGAATCTTTCGGACGATGTTTTACTTTTTGTATGTTTGGCAAACAATAGACTGAGATTGCAATAAACTGTATACAGAAATAAAATAAAATAAAAGTAATACAATATATGCCAAAAAGGTATTTGAGAGATGGATTAGATTCTCGCCCTCAATGTTTAATAAACATTTATAAAAAGTTAAGGTGAGCGAAACAGGCTCTTTAGAGCCTTGAGTCTTATATAGATTCTTTAACATTCTTTTAGTGTGATAGAATGTTCCTTTATAGTCTTTCTGTATATGATTGCCAAGAATGTTACTGTTTGTCAAACAGTTGCTATGCACTAATGCGAAGTAGTATTTATAGTTTTAGTACATATATCGTTCTTAGAAGAGGAAATATATTTTTCGTTGTTTGATTGGACAGAAATAACATATTATTCATACTTTTAAAGGGGTTAGGATAGAATATTTCGATACATATTTTAAAGTCTTGTGTTGGTGAATATATGTGAAGTGCTACAGCTTCCAGTTTGTTAAACCGTTCACTTCCAATGTTCTTGTCCTTGTGGGTGGCCCACTGGTTGTTACAGAGTTGGGTTTGAGCTACATATTTACTTGTATTGTTCAATCGGCGAATGTTTAAACACGAACCGCAGCTACAATAAGTGTGTACATCAAAAAGTGACAGAGGTTCGGACGACAAGATTTTAACTCGAATTTGTAAAAGATCAATTTCTAGTGTTTATTCCACTCCCCGCGCTGAAAATGTTAACTTTTATTCACGTATATGTTTTCTGCACTTTGATCCGACGTCCCCGGGCAGTGGCGGATCCAGAAATTTCCATTAGGGGTATCACTGACTGCTTCAGCGATTACCTATATAATCCACCCATATTTTCTACAAAAGGAGGGAGCATGTGGACCAAGGAAAGTCGCCAAGTTATCGTCCTTTGGTTTTACGAATATAGTCCCTAGTGTTAACAGTCAGTATAACATGCAATTTTTTTAATTTGAATTTATTGTCTAAAAGAAATGCACTACGAAATAACTGTGTTATCGGGCCATTTCCGATCATGTCATAGTAAACAAACCATCATGACTAGACTATAGTCTAACTTCGGACTGAGGCTGCTTTTTTTTTTGGTTTTTATTGCAGGATACAATTTTCCTAAAGATTGAAGTACTTGTTTTTCTTTTATTTCAATTTAAAAATGTAATGATGAATCCCAGAAAAGTGTTTAAGTTTTTAAATTATGATGTGGTTGATAAGTCACAATTTAGTGTCTGCAGAGCGGACAACAGAGACGTATCGTTTCGGATGCTCATTAAACGTTTCACTCCCCGCCACCGGTTGGCCCTAATACATCTGTGATATGATTAATGACTTTGTTGTTGAATGTAATGATATTATTATTCATGCTGCTACTGATAGTAATATGTTAAAAGAAATAAATGTTAGTGAGAAGAAATGTAGAAAAAAACCTAAGTGTAAGGTTAATAAACCATGGTTTAAGGCAGATTGTAAAAGAAAAAGGAGTGATTATCACAAAGCCAAATGTTATAATTGGCGTGTCAAAACTGTTGATAGCATGAATAACTTAGTCAGATGTAGTAAAAATTATAAAAAGGTATTGAATTGTCAATATAATGAGTATAGACGAAACTTTGTCAAGAAACTCCGAAATCTTAGTCTGAATGATCCAAAGTCTTACTGGACATTGTTAAATAGGTCAGGAAATTGTAATGGTAAAAATAAGGTACTTGAAAAAGTGTCGAATGAATGTTTTTTTGAGCATTTTAAGAAGTTAAGCAATGCACAAGAGGACAATGATTGTGATTTTGTAGATGTTGATAGAAATACTGTTACTAATCTGAATATTAATGTAAATGCTGTTATCACCGAACAAGAGGTTGAAAATGCAATTAAGAATTTGAAAAATAACAAATCATGTGGTACAGATTTAATTTTGAATGAATTTTTAAAGTATTCAAGCCATAAAATGCTTCCTATATTTGTGAAGCTGTTTAATATTATTTTTGAAGCTGGTATTGTGCCAGACTTATGGTCGATTGGTGTTATATGTCCAATTTATAAAAACAAAGGTGATGTCACTAACCCTGACAATTACAGGGGGATTACAATACTTAGTTGTTATGGTAAACTTTTTACAGCTGTACTAAATAACAGACTTAATGTTTATCTTGAAAATATGAATGTTCTCTGTGAAGAACAGGCAGGTTTTAGAAAGAATTATGGAACTTATGATCATATATTCAATCTTAAATGTTTAATTGATTTGTACTTACACAAGAATAAACCACTATATTGTGCCTTTATTGATTATCGCAAGGCTTTTGACTCCATTAATAGAACAGCTTTATGGAATAAGTTACTGCAAAACTGTATTGATGGTAAAATGTTTAATATTGTACATGCTATGTATGAAAATGCTAAATCTTGTGTACGACAGGGTAGTCAAATGTCAGATTATTTCCAAAGTAATGTTGGTGTTAGACAGGGAGAAAACCTGTCGCCTGTACTTTTTTCGCTGTTTCTTAATGATTTAGTCCAGTTTGTATCTAATGCATATGATGGGTTGTCAGATGTTTGTAATGCTGTTCATACTGCTCTTGATACTGATGAAATTTCTGTCTATTTAAGATTGTATCTATTATTATATGCTGATGACACTGTTATACTTGCTGAATCTAAGGCTGAGTTACAAGCTGCACTTAATTCCATGTATTTATATTGTAAGACTTGGAAACTTGAAATTAATGCTACAAAAACAAAAGTTGTTGTATTTAGGAAACGTAAATCCCCTGATAAACCTGTATTTACACTGAATGGGGAGGTTTTGAATATTGTTGATGATTTTGCTTATTTAGGTATTATATTTACGTATAACGGTTCCTTTAAAAATAACCAGAATAAATTGTTAGAACAAGGTAGAAAAGCCATGTACAGTATGTTAAGAAAATGTAGAAGTCTAGGATTGCCTATTGATTTGCAATTACAAATGTTTGACACAATGGTAGCACCTATATTGTTATATGGGTGTGAAGTGTGGGGTTATAGTAACAATAATACTGTTGAATCTTTATTCTTACAATTTTATAAGATTATTTTAAATGTTAAGAAGTCAACTCCAAATTGTATTATATATGGAGAACTAGGTAGATATCCTATTGATGTATTTATTAAAAGTAGGATGATTGGTCTATGGAAAAGATTCATGTGTAGTAAGCAAGATAAGATTTCATCTATTTTGTATAAATTGTTATACACCATGCATAACAGAAATATGTACCATTCAGAATGGATACGTTGTGTTGAAAATACTCTAAATGAATGTGGTTGTTCTGAATATTGGTTAACTCAAAATGTGTCTAAATCTGTCAACCTAGCTAAGATTGTAAAGCAAAGGTTATGTGACCAATTTAAGCAGAAATGGTGTGCTACTGTGTATGAATCACCTAAATGTCTCAATTATAGAATTTTTAAAAGAAAGCATTGTTTTGAAAAATATTTAATAGAACTTCCTACAGATTTAAGGAAATCTTTATGTAATTTTAGATGTGTTAATAATAAACTGCCAGTTGAAAAGGGCAGGTTTTGGGGAATAGCAAGAGATGATAGAATTTGTGATATTTGTGACTGTAACTCATTAGGTGATGAATTTCATTATTTATTCCAATGTTCTTATTTCAAAAACGAGAGGAAAATGTTATTGCCAAAAGAATTCACTACAAATCCAAATGTTGATAAATTTCATGCTTTGTTTAACTCAGACAATTATAATGTAATATTCAAAGCTGCAAAATTTTGTAAAATCATACTTTCTTTAGTAAAATGATTGAAGTTACTGTTTATATAATATGTTCGTCTTCCATATATTTGGAAATGTATATCATGTATATATGTTAACTTGTTCATTTAATCAACCTATTTTGTTATATTGTGTTAAATTGTATTCAATTGTATTTGTTCACATACCCTGGTTAAGGGTCTTGAGAAATAAAAACTTGAAAACTTGAAACTTGTTAAAAAAATGAGGCATTCTTCTTTTGCGTGTTGAGATGTGACTTTGATGTTTTGATTACTTCTGTGATGTCATGCAAGAAAAGATTTGTTCCAAGTCGGAAATAGAGTTGTATCATTTTTTGAAAGAAAGCAACAAAACAAGTATATAAATCGATATTTTCTGAACCGTTTCGATTATTTTTGCTTTGATCATCAACAGATCAAATTAAACATGCACGTTTTTGTTTTGTATATCTTCATTTTATAAATATTCAGCATTATGTAATTTTTAATATTTCTATCACCTGTTTAAATGCATTGACACATTAGTTTAACATTATACACCATGCCTAAAAATCCCATTGATATTCATTTATTTTGACCAGCATAGTAATGTATCATTGTACAAAACTTGCAAGTTTTCACTAATTTCTAAGTAAAATATAGTGGAAATAATGAAATGAGGAATGTGCTTTAAAAGCCATTATGCAAAAGAGTTGAAATCCAATAATAAAAAAAACCTGAAAAGACAATGACATCCAGAGACCACATTTTAATATACAACATGCAAAGCTTATTTATAAGTCTGAGTCTTAACTTAGATAGAAATGATCAACGATCTACTATCAAAATCTATTAAATAAATTTCTTATTCTAAAAAGGGGGGAGGGGGTCAAATCATATGTCCCCATCGAATGCATTGATCTGCCACTGTCGATTGTACTTAGTTAAGAAGCTCATGGTTCAGGTTAGATTCTTATTGTTTGGCAGGGCATAATTTGTATTTAATAAGCAAACCATCCTCAACATATCCACCCTTAAATTGCATGTTGTTCATTGTGTTTCCCCTACTTTACGTCTATGCTCCGAGATATTCCAGGAAATGATAGCTATTAACCAGTTGAGATAGTAGTTAGTTGCAAATTGCATTTTCTGGTTTTACAAATACACTTAATGCTTAAAATTGTAGAATTTAATTACCTATTTTAATTGTACACTGGCACGTTTTAATAATAGTTATCTATAATACTAAAATTACGAGGTCTAATTTGTCAGCCATCATCACGTAAAAACGACGAATCAAAGAATTCAACTTTATATATAACTAATATAGTACAAAGGTGTAGATTAAAAATTACACCACTCCAGGCCCTTTTGTTTTCCACGTAATTAATATTGCCAATAATTGAGAAGTTCCGGATCGAGTCCGATACCGATACCAATAGTATATTCACCTGTTACCTATTACCTTATCTGTACGTTCCGCATCTGACAGGCGCACCACCAAACGGTGTATTCAGGATTAATATGCTATATAGACGGGTCATAATCACAGGATTGACACTACTAAATTGTAGTATTTTAATCAGTAAGACTTTCTAAGGTAACAATATGAATACTAAACATCTGGACTAAAAATAAGGCGTATAGGTACAGTTTTCATTTTGTTAGTGCGCATGACGTAAAACAGCGAATCAAAGAATTCAACTTTATTTATATCTAATATAGGACAATGCTGTTGATTAAAAAATACTCCATTCCAGGACCTTTTGTTTTCCAAATAATTAATATTACCAATAATTGATAAGTTCCAGTTCGACGGGTTCAAACAGAAAGATTTGAAAACAGAGAAAACTGTGTATCTTATAATCGGCCTGACTTTATCAGATGACAATACTATTAATACTAAAATAAAGCTTAGGCATAGTAATATACTTTAATTTAGTCACGGACCCGCGATATCACGGGTGTGTTCTAGTATAACTTATAATGATCTGCAGAATGGGACCTTTATTGGGAAGTATTTATTGCTGTACTTTTCAAAATTTTGCCCATTTTATTATTCTCTTTTCTTTTTATTTGAGCACCTTGTTATTATATACTATTCCATGTATTCTCTGCTCTTTATTTTAAGACCCTTTTCCCTTATTTTAATCCAGCTATATTCAAGTTTTTGGTCATTTTTCTGTTTTCTTTATTTTGTCTTCCCATTATTCTCTTTTCTGTTACCCCTCCAGTTCCTTTAGAAATTGCATAATATTTTTATTGGTATTGTCACAAAAGTTCATACATGCTTTAAGATGATAATCATTTTATTTTTATGATGCATTACTTCCTTGAAACACATGCAAGACATTTTTTTATCCTAATGGTAATTTTATGATGTTTTTTTTTTTTTTTAAATGACTACATTGTGTAAAATGGTCCGTGTAAAACAGGAAGTAATTCAGTCATGCAGCAATGGTTTGTGAAAAAAATATAAGGGGGAGTAACTCAGTAATTTGTTGAGACAGTACACAGTGCATCTCCCATTAACATAAGTATGAAGGAGTAAGAGCACAGAGTGTCAGCTCAGTGTCAGATCCAGCCATTTAAAACAAATTTTTTTTTTTTTTTGGGGGGGGGGGGGGGTCCAAACCCAGGATTAAGAGGGCGTAGGGGGTGCAACCATATGTCCCTATTCAAATGCATTGATGGTAAAAAAAAAAAAGGGTGGTTCCAACCCACGGAACCCTTACTCTAGATCCTCCACTGCAGCTTGAGAGTCAAAATAATGTGCCTGGGTGTCTATCTTTGGACTGTTTACAATTCAAGCTCAGTGTGTCCATTTAGAACAAAACAGAGTTCATATTCATAGTGCATTAGCGTCCTTAGCACAGGTGAAGACACTTGTTTGGCATTGAATCAAACAAAAAAACACAATCGATTATCATAAGGAATCAAATATGTATAATTGTATTGTGATTGATAAAATTTCGCTGGAATGATATATTTTTATAGAAAAGTTTCTAATCCAACAAAAAAAACCCCAGAAAACAAAGAAAAAGAAATTATAAAAGTAGTTTTTTTTAACTAATCCTCATTTGAAATTGTAGAACATTACAACATTGTAACACACGATTGTCCTTAAAATATATTCTTAAAAAGATATTATAAAATAAAAAAAATACAAGTTAAAGTAACTTAACTCTAACCTGGTAGGCCTGTACATGAATTTCATTTTCTTATTATCTTCATTATTAATTAAATAGATGAATAAAATCTATTATTTAGCATCCTATAGCTTTTAAAGATCTACATTGGCTAGAGGTATAGGTTGAGGGTTGAGATCTCAAAAAACATGTTTAACCCAACCGCTTTTTTGCGTCTGTCCCAAGTCAGGAGCCTCTGGCCTTTAGTTAGTCTTGTACCATTTTAATTTTAGTTTCTAGTGTATAATTCAGAGTTTAGTATGACATCCATTATCGCTGAGCTAGTATACATATTTGTGTATGGGCCAGCTGAAGGACGCCCCCCAGGTGCGGTAGTTTCTCGCTGTATTGAAGACCAATTGTTGGCCTTCAGCTGTTGTCTGCTCTACATGTATGGTCAGGTTGTTGTCTCTTTGACACATTCTCCATTTTCATTCTCAATTTTATTTAAAGATAGATAGTTAATTGATTGATGCTTATTGTCCAGTGACAAATATTTCTCACATGTTCAGGATGATTAGAGACAGTAGAAGGATGTGTACATTGTAAGATTAGGGAAGTAGATTCTGGAAAATTGGATATTTTAAAGGGCATATCGAAATTTAGTCTTAAATAAGTAAGAAAAAATAATAACTGACTATATTTGTATTTTACAGGTGAGAGGTGTGATTGGAGAGGATCTATTTTGTAATAAAGATTGTAAACTGTATCAGGTAAGTTTTACTGATTACATACACCTAATATAAGGGTGATAGCCTAATTGGGTGTATCTTCCAAGATATTATGGTTGTTGCAAAATTTAGCCTTACGTTAATTGGTAAAGCATGACAAATGCAGGATTTCAAATTACTGAAGAAAATTTTAATCTTTAATGTGGTAAAAACTAAAACCATTGTTTACACTATGTTTGATACAAGGATTTGTATCTATATACTATAAGCAAGTGTTACTTTACAAAGCCTTGTTTGATACAATGCCTTAATTCATTGGTGTAACTTACAAATTCAACAGGTTAACTTGTAAACTGTATACTACACAGCTGTCTGTGAAAAGGATACTCTTTTTATATCAAGCTTGGTAAAAGAGACTTAGATTTGTATCTGTAAAGAATTTTAACAAAATAAATTAACAGCATTCCAAATTGATGAACTTTTAATTAAAACAATGCACATTTTTTGACAAGCAAATTTTATTGCATCAATAAAAAAAAGGTCCTAGAACTTTTGATGTACAAATGTGGACATACTTTACTGAAAAAGCCTGTTACATCAATATTAATGGACCAATGGGAAAATACAATATAGTGTATATTTTCAAGGACTTCTTGCCTGCTTTCATATTGACTTTTTTTTAAAAGGGAGCCAAATTTGTTAGCATCCTGTATTAAGAAAAGCTCTAATGATTAAATTGTATGTACAAACAAATGTTGCAAAGTGGAAATAAGAACAAAACAAAAACAAAAAGATCTAATCAAAAGTCCTACCAAAGCTGGAAGTAATTGCCTTTTTAGAACTAAAAGTTCCATTATTGGGGACTGATTTATATGACATATATTATTTATATCAACAGTTGTAAAAAGTCTGGGATTCTTGAGTAAACAAATTGCAACGTCCTGTATCTCTCCTTCTAATTTTATTTGGCGGAAATAACTACTAAAGTCATTTTCCCGTTTTAGCAGTACCGTAGACAAACTTCCTGAGATTTCTGTACTTATTATGTACGAATGGACAGATTTACACATGATTTCGTAATAGCAGAAATTGATACCATAGAAAACAGTATTAACTGATGCAAAATCATATTTCCTTCTTCCTAAAAAACATCTACATTATCATCATCTTGAACACAAATCATTGATAGATTATGACAGATTATTTAAATTATTCAATTAAACAAATGACTTTTTATAGTTGTTTTTTTAGCTTCGATATAAATTGCGATGGAATGTAATCAAATCGAAAAAGAACTACGTAATCGGATGTAAATGTGGATGTTTATACATTATACAATTGAGTTTTAATTTGAAGCTCGTTGATTTTGACATTTCCCAGGGAGGCATTTTGGTTCTGAATGATTTGAAAACTTCTCTACTTCATTGAGTTTATAGCAAACCTTGAAACGATAATTTAATTGAAAGTCAAGATATTTGAAGTAACATTTGATTAGACAAGATAATTGTTACGGAATGATGAATGTTGATGTTGATTTTGGGATCATATTATTTTAAATTCTGACAGTTTTAACTGCTTTTTTCTTTCAAGATGTAAATTTTGAAAATTGTAAGATTTAACAATAAAAATTTGTGCTGTGATAATCTTAGTATACTACTCAAGATTTACTCCAGAGTTTTAGATTTACTCTAGAGTTTTAGATTTACTCCAGAGTTTTAGATTTACTCCAGAGTTTTAGATTTACTCTAGATCCAGAGTTTTAGATTTACTCCAGAATTTTAGATGAACAATTTTGATTTCAACAATGAACTTTGATAAGGTTATACCAAAAAAATTGTAATGAGGGTTTTCCTCCTTTACAAAGTAGGGCAGGTAGTGGCAAGTCAGCATGGTTTTTTTTTTAATTTGAATAAAAAAGTTATTTTGAAATGAGTGATTTTAGAGATTTAATGTAGATAAGATTTATCTTTTTTTTTTTAATACCAAAAATACCAAAAAATATATAAGGGTAGGCATTTAGGCAAGAACTTTTTATTATTATATTAATTTTGGCCTTGAACTTGGGATAGAAGAATATGTTGTATGATTGCCAATTAGACAAATACCAAACATACATGTAGGTCTCTGTATGATTTTTAACAGTGAGCAAGAGGGCCGGAGCAAGACTCTTACTTTATACTCTTTATTGTACTTTAAATTCAAATTAATTGAAATTTTATTGTTTATGGTTTTGTGGGAGGAAAAATGTTAAAAATGTCAAAAATGATAAATAAAATAAGTTGGTTATTTATGGGGATAATACATTTTAGAAATAGTGCATGTATCAACTGTTTACAAATAGAATTATGAATGGAATAATCTTTATCATGTTTATTTAAGTGATCAAATAATGTTCTTTGAATATCAATTAAATGATATTAACCACCAGAGTAAATGTTATAACTATACCTATAGATATTAAAGTATATTTATTTGGGACATATTATCTTGACTAGTAAATTAAATTAGATGATACATTTTTTTTTTATGAAGGCCACCAATGGGTCTTCAGTCTTTTGAAAGATTCAGTTTATGGTTACATTCTCCCCTATCCAAAATCTCATATTTTCCAGTGGCATTTCAGATTCCTCCTTTTCATCCTAATGTAGAAAACACCTATTTTCCATCAAGTATGAATTTCATGAAATATTTGCAACTAGTTGAAAAAACAGACAACTAGTGTCACTAAAATGAATCAGACTTTAAGGTGCCTTGGGTCTTTTTTCAGGTTTAAAGGGTTTGGATTTCATCTTTGAATTACAGAATTTTGTCAAAGACAGAATTCTTGACAAAAAAATTCTGTGATTAAAAAAAAAAAGTTAATTTTTTAAATGCCGAAATGTATGTCAGGTGTTCATAAATAAGAAAAAAGAATAAAAAAAAAGAGTTTGAGGTTACTAAGAATCATGAGAATACTAGATAGTTTAGTTTCTTGTTTTGTTAATCAACTGTACACACAAACACATGTTGAGTACTTTATAAGTACAAAGTCCTCATCTGGTACTGCTGAGAAGACAACAAAAATAAACAGATTTTAATTATTTTTACAAATACAAAATATGTTAATTATTCAGAAAGCAACTTGTTGATATTATTACAACTGACCAACCAGAAACACAAATATATCACTTGACTGAGAATTAAGAGAAGAATTTGATTGATAAGGTCAGAATATGATTGATAAAGTCAGAGGCTGAGTTATAAGGTCAAAGGTAATGGACAGTTAACACAGTAGGTAAATAAATACTTGACCAAACTGAGACATCACTTTGTGTGGCAGGAGTCTTTTATCTTGATTAAAGAACAAGATGTGTTGTTGACATTTAGTAGATTGATTGATGCTTAATGTACAGTGGCAAATATTTCATACATGATCTTTAGCAAAATTTTTAAATATGATAACAAACCAAATTTGTTATTTTGTTTTGTAAAAATAAATTTTTGGATATATATGAAAGTTAGATTCAAAAACGATTCTGTCATTGTCTGTCTAAATTTCCAAAAAAAAAAGGCAAAAAATATTTTCACATAATATTAATTGAAATAAAGATTTGTTAGTACTACATTTATTATTTATCAATATTACCAAGTCTTTAATTAATTACACCTGTTTTCATGAAAATTCATGGTTATTTTATAAACCCTCTCTTACATGTGGGGCTATAATGTTTTCACCTAGTCTGTCCATCTGTTAGTCTGTACCTTCATCAAACAACTATGTCCTATACTTTTTCTCAGGTATTACTAAATAGATGACCTTCATGTTAAGTCAACAGTGATAACTTGTAAGGTACAGGGACATTTGTGATCTGTCAGACTCCTACTTCCAGTTTTCTGATACTTGCGAATTTTCAATATGTTGAATAATATCTATATAAAAAATTAAGACTTTCATCAGAAACTTAAATAATAAGTACTTCTCAACAGAATAACTTCATATTTAGGCATGAGTTTATCTGACATGAGTTTATCTGACATTAGTTGTAATGTTTCACCACTATTTTAAACTGTCAGACATTTTTTTTCTGGTTTGTGATAATTTGAATATAAATAGGGATGACAAAGAACATATTATTGTTAGGGAAAAAGCAAAAACAGCAATTGTTTCTAAAACAAATGTTAAAAATTCAAACAACACAGATCTTACTAAATAACACTACCATTAAATATTGATGGGTAAAGTACACTTCAAAACCAGTGTTTGACCTTGCCACATGCTAATTTGACCTTTAAAACGCAGTTCCTTGAGAAATAGCAGGATTATTTGATTGATAATGGTCATTGAGATGATGGATGTGAAAACAGCAGGTACCTACATATGACACAAATATGTATGAGTGTCAGTTTGGTGGTTGGAAAGGGTGGGGGGGCTTGGTCTTCATTACTGCATTTATATTCGACTTTTATGGCTATATTAGTATAATTTTGTAACCAATATTCTTTATATTTTCACACCCAATTATTCTCTATTCTTTATACTTTAGAACTTTATTATTCTCTTTTCTGTGAATAGAAACTAGAACAATTGTACATGATTTTTTTTATTAAGAACCATATCTATACAAATAAGACAATCCTGTAATATTACTGTAATTTCCATGTAAAATAGATAATAATTTTAGATTCCATGATAGATTTTATAGATCTATTAATAAGCATCAGCAACAGTTATGAGATCAGAATCATGATATATTGATAACCATTTCATAAATAAATTTAAATTTCATTTTCTGTTTTTTTTCCTAAATTTCTGATGAATTATAAATTTTAAATATAATTTGCAAACAGTACACTAACACATCAATATATTATGTTTCAGATATATAAAAAACCCCAAACTTTTTTGTTTATTAGTTTTTATTATACATAATAAAAAAGATATTAGAATCTAATGACCAGGTATATATAAATATATATATATTAAGAACATTTTCTGATCAGTTCATCTTTCTGTCATAATCTGTTGAAGATATTGACAGAAATTAGCGATGATATCTTGTGTAGATTCCTGAAGACTTAGAATAGGTTCTCTGATGTTTGACATTTTGTCAGATGGTGCTTAAGAACTGGTATTGATCCTAAGCCAAGTACATTTATACTATGTTTTTAGACTTAAGGTCAAGCGTTAGATTTAGGTCTAAAAATTAGGTGGAGTTGAATAAGAATTTGAAGGTCATTGAACTTAACCTTCTAAATAAACTTATGAATAATTCAGTGACTTTATTTGCAAGCTATGCAAAATATCCTGAAGCTCATTCTGTTAATTTGTTACTAACCTTTTAAAATTTGGACAAATGTGTTGATTTCTACCAACTTTGTGATTGAATTGATGTAAAGCATGGTTTTATGCTCAAAGATATACAAATCAAGTCTTTGAAGTAATATTAAAATTCCACCTACTTTGTAGACATAAAGTGTAACCCTGACAGCCTAAGACATAGAACTTGACTTGAATCAATACTAAGATCTCAAGCACCATTATACAAAATGTCAAACATCTTAGAACAGGTTTAAGTCTTCAGGAATCTACACAAGTTATCATCATGTCTTGTCAATTTTATACAAAATAGTTGATAGTGACCATTTTCTTGCCACTCACGCTACTCCTAAATCTTAAGTATATGTGGGGGTAATTTTGATACATGATAAAGGTATCCTCTCAAAATATTAATTCTGGGCAAAAATAATTCCTCAGCAATGTTTGAATTAACAAATATTTTTTTCTTAAAACATCCTAGTCCTAACTTTTTCACTCATGGGTGCTTCATTGGCTAAGTGGTGTAAGAAGTGCACCAGGACTCACTATAGCCTGTTAATGTAGACTGGCTTATGGTTACTGCATTGATTCCAATCCGTGATTGTCAGTTTTCCTATTAAAGTGGTACCTAACACTAAAGGGGGATAACTCTGTAAAATCAGCTAAACGTTTTAATTATGTTGTGTTGTTAAGGGAATATTAAGCTTCTCAATTATCACAATAAGTGTTTGTCAAACTGCCATATAACCAGTGTAATTTTTCTGATAAAACGGTTGGTTCAATTTTTCGAAATTTTTATATTTTTGTAAAAGGGTCAAAGTAAATACTTTGTCAAAATTTTAAGAAAAGTAAATCAGCCAAATTTAATTTTAGTTAAAGTGTTGGGTACCACCTTAAAGGTCAGTGGCTCTCTTCAGGTAATCCAACTTCTCCCATGAAATAAAAAAAATCTGGATGCCATGATAAAGCAAAGAGTGCTGAAACAAAACAATCGATTAGGCCAAATAAAATAGTATGTGTGGTTCCAGTTACATCTGACAAAAAGTTAGGGTAGGTAGGGATTTTTTAAAATTTTTAAATATGTTTTTTTTACATTGAGTCTATGGGAGCATCATTCTGACTTTAACAGTGCTTAATGAAAAATGACGATAAAATCTTTAGGGTAGGCTAATTTCAAGACAAAAAAGTAGGGGAGGTAGGGTCACTGGAACCACACATATATTTTTATTTGGCCTTAACATTTTACCCACATACAGAATTATTGGTATCTATCACTATATAGATATGTACAATCAACTATTCTATAACCCTTTCAGTTTCTGTAAATAATGCTGATGCTAACGAGTGCTTATCTTAAGATCTATATACAGAAACAAAGAGACAAGTATTACCAGATTAACAAACATATCCCAGATCTTATCTGTTGTTTTCAACATCAAAGACATAAAAACGCTGTAGGAAAGATTGTGTAATTGTTTATATTGGTGCTTTGATGTATTTATGATATTGACTAACTGTAATCAAACTGAACTGAGATGACTTTAAACATGTTTGTTTATTAGTGATTATTGATTAATCTTGTCACTTTCATTGAATCGATTACTTTGATTACTAGATTTACATGTGATTATACAGATGCGACAATACCTTTAATCATTGATTAAGTAAGGGATGAATTTGTACAACAAATATATTCTTAGAGGATAACTAGATCCTGGCAACCTTGATCTTATGTACAGTGAAACATTGATTTCAATAAGCATGAATGAAATAGAAATTAAGTCAAACCTTCTATAAAGGTTACTTCTATATAGGTCACCCTCTGATTATCCCTCTGTAATAATACCTTGGCATATTGAACTTCAATTCAAAGGTCACCTCCCTAATATAGGGTCAGTTTTTATCTGGTACCAAGAGTAACCTTTATATACAATTTTGGCTGTTGGTTTGTGAGAAACAAAATTAGATAAACATAAACAGAACAGTGAAACCTTATAATCAAGGTAATCTTTGTTGTTGAGTTCCGATAACAATTCTTTATGCTTTTGGTTTTCTTTTTAAAGTGATATATTTTCCATATGTCAAGTGTAGTTTTATAATTCCTAATTGTATATTTTCCTTTTCTTACAGTGTAACTCAGGATGTGATAGTTATACAACTGCTGTAAATTCCAGCTGTCAGGCAGTTTGTAGAAAGGTAAGAGATCATTTGCATGTTAAATTAAAAGCACATAAAATAAAGAATGAAAAGTACAAAATATTCTGTTGCCAATTAATTCATTTCATAATTAGAATTTGCCAGTTGGTAATAGTCTTTTAAGTTACAACCACTTCAAAGTCATTCTTGTACTTTTATGTATGTGTTATTATATTTTAAAGAATGCAACAAAGAACTTGAAAAAGATGCATCTAAGTGAAAAGTGACATACAAAATGCATCTTTTAATTTTTTTTATGCATTTTAAAAGAGAAAAAACAATGTTAAATATTTTTGTAAAGGAGTAAACAATATTTTAGTGTTAGAGCACTTTGATTTTGAGAAAGAATATTAAATTTGAAAAAAGATGAGCATGTTATTTTGTATGGCTAATGGTAAAATAAGTATTCAAACACACCTTTAATTTTGTTTCATGCTTTGATTCCAAATGTGCAATGAATTACTGAATGTTACAATCTATAAACATGAGATACATTATATGATATGAACATGTTAAAAGTATTGTTCATTTGCCTCATAAAGAAGATATATATAATGGTAATAATACTAATGTTTATGGGGGTAGTATGCACTTTTTCAGAAAGACTAATGAGTGTTTATTCTTTGCACTCCCTTTCTATCTCACATTTTTCAATGTTCTAGTTTGACAAGTCCTTTTTGTATCTTTATCTTCCTTTCTCTCTTTTCTGTCTTAAGCCTGATTTTTAAATTACAATTCCATATTTTTATTTCAATGTTCTCTGTGGAGCAATATTTTTTTTCTTTTTTTTTTAGAAGATTGATTCCTTATTTGCACTGAAATGTGTTTTAATTAGCATATCTTTATATTTTTTTAAACCTTAACTTCATTTACCTATATACAAAATGTACTTATCTATGTTGAGGGATGAATACAATCAGGAATTACAATATAATTAACAAGTCTTGGGACCATCTCATCTTCAACAGTTTAAATGGATTGCCTTATTTTTGAAATTATAGTTCCTTTTAATCATTTTTAACTTTTCCCTACTGAGCAATTTTGAATTATTTACATTTTGTGATCATAAGATCAATCCATATTTTGTACTAAAGGAATTTTATAGGCTTCTATGATTGATTGCTTCTTTCATTTCATTTTTCTTCAGATATTCAGAAATGCATTAATACCCATATTCATGATTGATAAAACCACAAATTACTGTTGAACTAATGCACCTAGGCCCTTCGTTGTCCTTTTTATATATGATTGTCTCAATTTTAAATTAAAAATCTATATATTTTTTTTCTTTTAGTAGACAACATAGTGTATCCTCTAATCTGTCCTAAAATAACATTTTTGATTGATGTTTTTTTCATTAAATTCTTCTTCAGATGTGTAAATCTGCATTTACGAAACTATATTATTAAAACCACAAATATCAGTTGAATGTAATGAACTTATGTCCCTTGGTCATGTTGGTGTCCTTTTCAAATGATGGTCTCCTCTTTAATTACAAATCTGTATATGTTTAAATTTTTGTATAACAAAGTTATCCCCTAATCTGTCCTACAAAAAAAATTATAGTTGCTTGTTTTTTTAATCCCCACTTACGATAGTAGAGGGGCATTATGTTTTCTGGTCTGTGGTTCCGTTCGCTTTCGTCTGTTCGTTCGTCCGTTCGTTCGTTCGTCCGCAGGTTAAAGTTTTTGGTCAAGGTAGTTTTTGATGAAGCTGAAGTCCAATTAACTTGAAACTTAGTACACTTGTTGCTTATGATATGATCTTTCTAATTTTAAAGCCAAATTAGACTTTTGACCCCAATTTGACGGTCAATTAACTGAACATAGAAAATGAAAGTGGGAGTTTCAGGTTAAAGATTTTGGTCAAGGTAGTTTTTGATGAAGCTGAAGTCCAAACAACTTGACACTTAGTACACTTGATGCTTATGATATGACCATTTTAATTTTAAAGCCAAATTAGACTTTTGACCCAATTTCACCGTCCATGGAACATGGAAAATTATAGTGCCAGTGGGGCATCCGTGTACTTTGGACACATTCTTGTTTTAATGTAATTTCCATCAGTCGTATATATAATATATATGTATATTTTTATATGTTAAGGGATTAATAAAACCAATGATTAAAATTAAACTAATCTACTAAGGGACAGTGGTGTCAAGGTTATTTACAAAGGTCTGCTCTATTTGTTTCATTGTATTATAACTTTTTTTTATAGATTTCCCCAGACAATGGTATTTTATATTTTGAAATTCTTTTATCAAATGACAAAAAAAAATACCTTTAAATAGTGGCTATTACTTTCACGTCATTTGGTCCCTGGTGGAGAGTTGTCTCATTGGCAATCATACCACATCTTCATATTTTCATAGTAAAAATGTAAATTATTAATCATGAAAATTTGGTTTATTTCAGCTATTAAGTAGAAATTGTTTTCTAATGGAGATGTATTTATGAAGTTTGAAGAGTTTAATACAATTTATACATTTAGAAAATTTTAGTTTTTGAACAATTTGTTGAAACATGATTCATTATAAATATTGTTAATTACAACTTCATTTTCAGTTTGACGTTATTGAACTCCTTGTCGAATTAAATCTCTAACGAGAGGAATTAATTCTTAGGTTTGGTTTTAAATTGGTTATCATTACAGTTAATGGAAAATTATATAATCACTTCCGAGGAAGATAAATACTGCTGACATTGCTATTTTTCTTTATTTTTCAATTAAAAGCTGGTTTTAATGGTTAATGCATTACCAATATTTGTAGCTTCATAAAGGGTTGAGGCCCCTGCCACCCCTAATTCATCTGCAGCAAGTTTATATAAAAAAAGAAGATGTGGTATGATTGCCTTTGTCAGAGGCAACTATTCATCAAAATCTGATGGTGTGGATGTTATAAAAAAGAAGATGTGGTATGATTGCCAAGAGACAACTATCCACAAAAGACCAAAATGACACAGACATTAACAACTATAGGTCACCGTACGGCCTTCAACAATGAGCAAAGCCCATACCGCATAGTCAGCTATAAAAGGCCCTGATAAGACAATGTAAAACAATTCAAACGAGAAAACTAATGGCCTTATGTATGTAAAAAATTTAGCAAATGAGCGATACAGCCTTCATCTGAATGAGCAAAATCCTAAACTACAATTAGTTACAAGTCAATTTACTGACAGCAACCAACTACACCATTCAATTGCAGGGGACTTTGCTCATTGTTGAAGGCCATACAGTTGTTAACATCTGTGTTATTTGGTCTCTTGTGGAGATTTGTATCATTCCCAATCAAACCACATCTTCTTTGTTATATTTTGACTTGGGACTGGCACATAAGGAATGATGGATATTTGTTTGTGCTAATGCTTCAAAGGGTCCCCCTAACCTGGGACAGTGGTGTAACAACTTTTAATAAGAACAACTTTAAAGACCAGTTGGAATTGCCTTGATTTATCAGACTGAAACAAATCACATCTAAAATATAAGACAATAGACACAATAGATATTTATCTTAGAGTACTCAGAATAACTAACAGTTAATTTATTCATTTTGAAAGGATATAACCAGTACTAAGAATATAACTTTTGTATGATATGTCCCTCCTTGGTCCTATCCTTGGCTGGATTGTTGCCATACAGAATAGTTATTACTTGGATATATCTGTTAACTCAAGAGAATCATTTTCATTATTAATTTCACAATTAATGGAGAATTGTGTTTTCATGCGCGTAGCTACGTTTACGTCAAAATGCCCGGGCGTACACTTGAATTTGGTAAAAAAAAAATATTTTCATATAAATAAAAATAAAAGAATTGGTTAACAGTACATCAACCTTCTAATTCTTTCTTCAATGGCTTGTAATTGCGAATAAAATTGACGAAGATTAGTTTCATATTATTTCTGTCAAATTAATTCTTAAACGCGAATTCTATACTCTTTCTCCTTGATTTTTTAAAGCAATTCATTATGAGGTAAGATTCGATATGTGGTTTTCAGTTTTTGTCGAGCCATTGACATTTATGTCGCGAAAGCGAGCTACAATGTATTTTGATCGTAAATTTCGTCGGCAGTGCCAATGTTATAACTATGTACATGCAGGTTCATTACGTTGTTTTAGTTTTAAGATATAAATAACTTTGTCAAACATTTGTGAAATTTTATGGTAGCTGGACAAAAACTGTTTATGCTCAAACGAGTATCCAGAGCAAATGACGAAATTATATATGATGAGTTTTCCCGTATTTTATATTTTTTAATTATTTTTTTTGCATTTACAGTCTATTGTTAAATTTATTACATATCAATGACTTTGTTAAACCTTCGTCGAATTCACTTAAACTTCCTTGACGTGTTTTTTTTTTCATGGTTAATTTCAGAAACCATTTTTTTTCGTTCCTTTTTTAGTTTTTGCGCGATTTAAGTCAGACGATATGGTCACCGTTTAGTAACATATTGCAAGCTTTCAAATACTTGTAAGATCTGGTTACGTTGCAACATCAGATCGACAAATGCAGAAGCCATCGCTCTGCTAGGTTCAATTTCAGATGCAAACATTATACAAAAGAAGTCGAGAACACTTTTCTGAGATTGATCCATCTTGTTTTCATAAAGTAAAATAATCCTAAATGAAAGACCACGCATACTGCTTCGGTAAATGAATAGGCTGACGTCACCACAATGGATTAACCACGGCTCCCTTTAATCATAGTTTAAGTAGTATATATTTGTTTAGGGGCCAGCTGAAGGACGCCTCCAGGTGCGGGAATTTCTCGCTACATTGAAGACCTGTTGGTGACCTTCTGCTGTTGTTTTTTTCTATGGTCGGGTTGTTGTCTCTTTGGCACATTCCCCATTTCCATTCTCAATTTTAAGGTAACTGGTTTTGACGTTTGCTCGAAATTAAACCAATGATCGTCATTAGATTCATTCTAAATAGATTTTAAACACAAAAATAGATTAAACATAAAAAATAAATTATATTGAATCTAAAAAATGTTGTTATTGATGAGTTTTGACAGGAATTTTATGACATTCTCTATTACTCTAAAACTTTCGGAGGCTTGTCCCTGCTAATCAACTTCCAGCATTTTTTTTGGGCCTAGAACCGCTTGGGCATTCAGACCCCTTACCGAGGTTCGGGCGTACACGTAAAAATGACCTAGCTACGCCACTGGTTTTATGTACAAATGATAGTTTCTTTACAATGTACAGAAGGTTCCCCCTGTTGCCAAATTATTTGGTATATGTTCAGTAAGTTGCAATGATCCAACTATTTCTAGATACATTTTCAGCTTATTTAAAGATTAACGAAGCAATAAAGTAGTCAACTCTTACATGTAACAGAGTAATTAAGGTTCATAAAGGGTCACTATAAATGGCCCTATAATTCTGTGAAATTTAAATAGGTAATAATAGTAAACGTTGGCACTCATTACCACATTTTCTATATCTATCTGTTGAAAAATGTGTTAAAGAGGGAGTAAAGATACCAGAGGGACAGTCAAACTCATAATCTAAAATAAACTGACAAGGCATGGCTAAAAATGAAAAAGACAAACAGACAAACAATAACACACATGACACAACATAGAAAACTAAAGAATAAGCAACACGAACCCCACCAAAAACCAGGGGTGATCTCAGGTGTTCTGGAATGGTAAGCAGATCGTACTCCACACCCGTCATGTTGCTCATGTTATAACACAATTATCAGACAAATTCTGATACATTTTTTTGAAAAATAATGATTCCAGAATTGTTTTGAACAATTTACAGAAAATGTTCCATTTATGACATTTCATTGTTTTTATGATGTAATTTGGTACTGGGCAGGTCGAGGTGGATTTGTGGCAGCAGTTGTCATGGTATTGCAGTTCTTCTTAATAAGGCAAAAAGTTACAGCATTATTTCATATCTAAAAAAATTTAGATCTCTGCTTATAACATTCTGTTCTACTTTCTTTTTTAAAGACCTTTTTGGATCCTCTGGTTTTGTTGTATTGAAACACACCTTCAGAATTTGGAGGCAGAAATTTCATTGGCCAACGTTAAAATTGCCATAACAGAAAATAAAACTGAGTGTTGTCAAATCCTTTTAAGCTAAAGGGATACTTAGGATCTGTATTGAAGCAGATTGCATTATTTTTTAGGTCCAAATCCCAATTTTCACAAAAATACCTGAATATTGATGAAGTATATTTTATATTAACAGGATGGGACCAGTTCTGCTAGAAGTTTACAACAGACAGAGGTAAGAAAATTATTTAAAAAGTGGGAGGAGTTAAATAATCTAAAACTGGTTAGACCAATCATATGTCCGGAATCTTGTCTGTGGCTGTCTTTTGTTATAGTTTAAGCTTTTTGACCTTTATGGACTGATTGTGATTGACATCTTGTTGGCATGTACTAATTGTGCATGTACATGTCCAACTAGGATCTACATCTTTCCAAAGCACATGATCCCACTCCCTAGTGGAGCACCACTTTAGCTCAGGCAATAGAGCGGTTGTTTACTATGCCAGTGGTCCAGGATCCTGGCTGGTACAGTAGTTGATTTTTTTAAAGGCATATCATGCTCTTTGGTTACACTCAGTGAAATACTTTATGCAATAATGATCATAAGTATTTCACCAATCACCAAACAGATGGCAGAAATAATTATTTAGACGACTTTAGACCAAAACAGGTTCAATTAATAGACATTAATGAATTTGAAAAATATTGCACCTCAGAATTTCATTTTAAAATATTTTAATTATTAATAAGAATTTTTTCAATCTGTTTGGCTCTAAATATTTCTTTTTTATGTTCCCATCTCTGCACATTTTTTTTTTGCCAAAAAACTAATTAATGAATAAGAAATATTAAAAAATGTTCCTTAGACCTAAACCCTGCCTTAAATTTGAATATATCCATTTTTTCAAAAATTGTCTCCCTTTTATACTCTAGCCCCGGTCTTTAAATGAAGTACAGAATTTGTACTGATATTTGTTGGTAATTACTCTAATGTAAATGAGACTTAAATAGATGATGCTAGTTTGTTATCATTAACGAGGAGACATTTATCTTTATTTCTAATAGACAGTTCTTTAGGTAATGTTTTTAAGCAACACTTAGGTGTTGGAAATAAGTTTCAAAAATAACAAGATCAACAAATGGAATAAAGCACCTTTGAGACTATGAATATGGAAAAAAACAGTTTGAGAATTAAAATTAAAATTTGTTTAATATCAAATTTATATCCATTGTGTCTACGTTCTATGAAAAGGGGGTAATTTATTTTGTATTGTCAATGAAGGGAAAAATATTTTTAATGAAGCTTCATTGAGGGATCAAAACAATTTCAAAGATGCATGTTTAAAATGACTTAGTCTGCCCTCCCAGAAAAAAAAAAAATACATAAGTTTTATTATTATCATTAGAAGTAAAAACATCAGCTGATAATGCAATCATTAGCCATTCATTTTTCAAGTAAAACAGATCGAGTCATTAATAAAAAAATATTAAAATTTGCAGCTTTGGATTCAGATTCAGATTCAATAGTTTATTAAAGTCTCACCACATACAACATGATTAAAACAAGATACAATTATAAAATTAATTATAGTACAGTAAACATAGTTAAAACAATTAAATACATGTATGTGACATTCTTAAAAGAATTATGAGAGACTATTAAAATACAAATAATACTTATTCATTTTATAAAATACTACAAATACAGTAGTTAATGATATAAAATACTGTTTCTCCTTGTTAAAATTTTATTGCAGGTTTTGCCAACAATATTACAATTATTGGTATTTTTAAACATATATATAAATTTTTCTTCATCAGACAAGTTTAAAAACATATCATTATGACACAATATATCAATAAAAAGAGCATGTCTCATACAAGGGACAATTTAAAAGCAAATGTTTTTCATCCTCTAAAATATTGCAGTTAAAACAGACTCTTTCGTCTAGATTTTTCTTTCATATCGACCAGTTTCAATTTTTAATGGTGCTACACCACATCTAAACTTTGAAAAAGCACTATGATGGCACTGTGTCATTTTCACAGTGGCCAGTACCTAACACTTTAACACCATTGTCAACTTATAATATTAAGTTATATGACCTTTTGATGTCTGATTGGTAATTACAGAAAATGAGTTGGTCAATTGAACATAATTTAGGTTGACCTGTAGCTCTAAAGCCATAGTTATTGTTCAGTAATGGACATAGATTATTAGAACAGCTGTTATTTGTATATTGTTGATCATTAAAAGATTTCATGTCATTAAATTCTTGTCTAAAGGAGAGGTGAACAAAATAAGTAGTTTTGTCATTTAAGCTGTCAGAGTTACAGTGTAATAACAGAAGCTGTACATGTACCAATTTTAAATGGCCAACAATGATTATAACTGGTTATATGTTTTAGAAACGATAACAAGAACAAGCAGGAGCAGAAAAAATCTTTGAAGGGTGTATGGTGACCTATAGTTGTTAATGGCGTGTGTCATTTTGGTCTGTTGTGGACAGCTGTCTCATTGGCAATCATACCACATCTTCTTTTTTATATTTAAAAATAACAATTTGAGACTATTTGTGACGAGAAATTTTTTCAGTTATATAGGCAAAACCAAACAATTCAAATTCTGTTTTTATGTTCAATGTAATTTTTGACCTCAGAAACCTATATATACATATATAGAAAAAAAGATTTAAGTGATAATGTCTTATTTAAGCACTTAGTTTTAGGACAGGTTTTGTGTGTTTTTTCTTCAAATGAAACACAAGATCTAATGTAACTTCATTGAGTGTTGAAATAACACTGTAAAATCATTGAAGATAGGATAATCCAATCAGAAGATAGTCATCTACACATTGACTCTGCCAAAGAAACAATTTGTGATTAAATTTTCCAGTGTTTATGAAGTTCCAATTGGTCTCTTGACAATTTGTGGGTTCTGTTTAATTTTATTGTTTTTGTAATTTATTCCATTCAGTAATTGTTACAATAAAAGTGTGAAAGATTTTAATGACATTAAAGCACTGAAAATCTTGAAGCACAGGGAATATAAGTGTTATAATGGAAGCAAAGATGTTTAGATTTAATTCATTGTTTTCCTGAGTTATTTGTTTCCATTATAATTAACTGTTACACATGGTCATATGAGAAAGACTTTTACAAATTTTAAGCACAGTGAACAAAAGTCATGCAAGCAGAGATCTTATTAGTTTTCTTAATGTCAGACTCCAATTATTGTGTCTGTCTGTATGAGTAAAATGGCTGAAATAGGAAACAACACAATTATATTGAGTGAATTTGACCATTTCTATGGAATCCTTGTTCCAATATTTTCTAACCTTTAATACTCTGGATTCACTTTTTTTTTATGATAAACTGATTTTTGTGGATTTGATGGGTTAAACTCAAATTTATAAAAGTGTTATAAATAAATAAATTACAGAATTTTTTAAGGCTGAGCATATGCAGAACTTGCACTAAAAATCACAAATTATACAATTCTTCCTTAACCAACAAAATTTGTACCCATTAATAATTAGTTTTATAATCAAATATGTTAAATGAAAATATTCTGTTAAATTCCTGATGGCCACAGCTTTATACGACTGCAGAGGTTGAACCCTGAACAGTTGGGGCAAGTATGGACACAACATTTAAGATTGATACAGATCTGAATTTGGATTGTGATTAAATAGTTGACACAACATAGGTTACTGACACAAAATGAATGAAACTTAAACTTAAAAACTTAAAAATTTTAAATTGGCCATTTACCTTTTATGGTCCAATATCAAAAATCTATAAATACATGGGTTAGATTCGGCATATCAAAGAACCCGAAGAATTCAATTTTTGATGAAATCAAATATTGTTAAATTTTAGACCCTTTAGACCTCAATGTGGACCAATTTGATAACCAGACAATACTGTGCAATTGAAAGTTTCTTGCTATTGCACAATACTGTGCAATTGAAGATTTTTTGCTATTGCTGAATACTGTGCAATTGAAAATTTCTTGCTATTGCACAATACTTAATATGATAATTTTGGACCCTGATTTGGACCAACTTGAAAACTGGGCCCATAATCAAAAATCTAAGTACATGTTTAGATTCAGCAGATCAAAGAACCCCAAGAATTCAATTTTTGTTAAAATCAAGCTAAGTTTAATTTTGGACTCTTTTGGCACCTTGAATTTGTTGGGACCAAAACTCCCCAAATCAATCCAAACCTTCCTTTTTTTGGTCATAAACCTTGTGTTAAAATTTCATAGATTTCTGTTTACTTATACTAAAGTTATTGAGCGAAAACCAAGAAAAATGCTTATTTGGGCCCTTTTTAGCCCCTAATTCCTTAAAACTGTTGGAACCAAAACACCCAAAATCAATTCCAACCTTCCTTTTATGGTCATAAACCTTGTGTTTAAATTTCATAGATTTCTATTTACTTTTACTAAAGTTAGAGTGCAAAAACCAAATGTCTTCGGATGATGACAAGGATGGCAGACGACGACAACGACAACCCCAACGTAATACCAATATATGACCAAATTTAAAAAATTTTAAATTGGCCATTTACCTTTTATGGTCCAATATCAAAAATCTATAAATACATGGGTTAGATTCGGCATATCAAAGAACCCGAAGAATTCAATTTTTGATGAAATCAAATATTGTTAAATTTTAGACCCTTTAGACCTCAATGTGGACCAATTTGATAACCAGACAATACTGTGCAATTGAAAGTTTCTTGCTATTGCACAATACTGTGCAATTGAAGATTTTTTGCTATTGCTGAATACTGTGCAATTGAAAATTTCTTGCTATTGCACAATACTTAATATGATAATTTTGGACCCTGATTTGGACCAACTTGAAAACTGGGCCCATAATCAAAAATCTAAGTACATGTTTAGATTCAGCAGATCAAAGAACCCCAAGAATTCAATTTTTGTTAAAATCAAGCTAAGTTTAATTTTGGACTCTTTTGGCACCTTGAATTTGTTGGGACCAAAACTCCCCAAATCAATCCAAACCTTCCTTTTTTTGGTCATAAACCTTGTGTTAAAATTTCATAGATTTTTCTGTTTACTTATACTAAAGTTATTGAGCGAAAACCAAGAAAAATGCTTATTTGGGCCCTTTTTAGCCCCTAATTCCTTAAAACTGTTGGAACCAAAACACCCAAAATCAATTCCAACCTTCCTTTTATGGTCATAAACCTTGTGTTTAAATTTCATAGATTTCTATTTACTTTTACTAAAGTTAGAGTGCAAAAACCAAATGTCTTCGGATGATGACAAGGATGGCAGACGACGACAACGACAACCCCAACGTAATACCAATATATGACCAAATTTTTTTTCAATTTTTGCGGTCGTATAAAAATGCAGTATTTTATATAAACTCACTTTGTGATGAAAATAATTGTCTAGGATCAGAGATATTATCTGTGTTGTTATCTTATCTAAATTAACCTATCACTTTTACAAATTATCTTATATCTCTTAAATAACAACATAGTTTGAGATATGGATTTACAAGCAGTATGAAAATACCGTTTAAAATTTTCCATGAGATGAAAAGCTTCACAGACATTTAAAAGTTTATTTCTCAGAAACCTCAGCTGCAGCATATGCTAACTTTTATCTTTGGCCACCTTCATGTTCTAAGAAACATTTAAGAAATTCATACTTTTCTTTGTAAATAAGACTGCATGTTGATATGACATCTGCATCAAACAAAACATCCAAAACACTGATGTTCCCATAATGCAACATTATTGATCAATGGCTTGTCAGACCCATCTTCTTAAAAAATAGAGATTTTTGTTGAGTTTAGTGTTGGATCCAGAAATTTTCTAGTGGGGCCCTGACTGACTGCACAAGAGGGGGCAGTCATGCTTCAGTGATTCCCAGTATATAATCAACCAAATTTTCCTCGGGCCACCTGAAAACCCTCTAAATACATGTAAATCCCAATGATATGGAAATATAGAATGTTAAGTTAGATTGAACTAAATTAGACTGCTTCTAAAAATCCTATTGAGTTCTTTGTCTCATAACACTGACCGGTAAGCACTAAAATAAAAGTCATTCAGTTGCAAAACAAATCATTTACTAATTAAATCAATCTGCAACATTGTAGGCAGAAATAACAAAATAAAAAAAGTAAAAGAAAATATCCTTTTTCGACAGACTATTTAATTTTGTTAATGGTTATTACATAGATCATTCTGTTTAAAATCAAGTTATACTCTTCCCCTGAGGAAAAAATATTTGTCCTCATATTATAACTTGATATTCCCTGATTATAAAGCTCACAGTTAAAGTTTCCCCAGTTTTTGTTTGCTCATTTTTAAGCTTTTAGCTGGAATTACATAATCAGTGCATGTTTCAGAAATTACATCTGTATTGGAACATAAAGTTTATTTTGTATATTGATGAGTGCCCAGAGAGATTTGATGTTTGTTTCTCCCAATTTTAGCCATTTTATAGATGATTAATGACAAGTTAAGATGTAAAAATGTAAATCTTAAGTGCTGCATGTTTGTTTTAGTTGTTTCAAAACCTGATTGATTGGATTGCTCAGAGATTACATTTCTGGTAATGTTTTTGATTACTGTCAATAATCACTGGAATTTATTAGTCTATGTGATCCTGATCTGTGTGCAATAATTATATACATTTGATGTACACCAAAATAGAATATACCATTTAAATTGGTTAGGCATCCTGATTCGTGTGGAAACAGTAGATATATTTGCTGTACACCAAGTTTGAAGAAAAAAAAACCACATTTGAAGTTGGTTAGGCATCCTGATCTCTCTGGAAACAATAGATATATTTGCTGTACACCAAGTTTGAAGAAAAAAAACCACATTTGAAGTTGGTTAGGAATCCTGATCTCTCTTGAAACAATAGATATATTTGCTGTACACCAAGTTTGACAGAAAAAAAAACCCATTCGAAGTTGGTTAGGCATCCTGATCCATCTGGAAACAGTAGATATATTTGCTGTACACCAAGTTTGAAAAAAAAACCATTTGAAGTTGGTTAGGCATCCTGATCCATCTGGAAACAAGAATTGTAATTATATTTTCCCTAAAAAGCAATCAAAAACGTTTTACCCGCTAGGGTAATGAAATATTTCTACAGTACTACAAAATGTTTTAATGTATTATATTAAAAGCTGCATCAGATAGAAATTGACCTTATGCAAATAAATATACTGTTAACCTATTTCATGTTGAAAAAATCCCTTTGCAAAGTCTGTGACTGTTTGGAAATTGAGTTGAACCCTACAAAACATACCAACATTCATCTTTTATTCTATAAATTTAAACTTAAAAAATCAATCTTAGTCTATAATATATGTATACATGTATGTATTCTGCTCATTTTGGGCGCTGTGATTGGCAAATAAAATGTTTGTTTGTTTGTAAACTTGCACTTGCATAAGGTCAGTTTGTATCCAAAACAGCTCATATTATCAAATCAGGGAATAAGAATCAATAATCTTAAAACATATACAAACAAGGGTTATAGTATGACAGCTTTAGAAGTGATCATAATGATATAATCTTTGAAAGTGTTTATTTTGGTCTTGGAATTGACAGAGTTATCATTGCCCCTCAGTGTAACTAAACATGTATTGTAGTATATTATGAATGTGACTAAAGACTCATGTCACAAAATCATGAAATTGTGAATTGGTAAATTTTTAAAATCCTTAGAATTATATATATATATATATATATCATTTTATATTATGTTAAATGTTCTCCTGGGACCCTTATTTGGTAAATAAAAATATTCTATATTCTATTCTATTCGATATGCTATTCTATGTATATATTTTAATCGTGGATCCTTAATTGTGAATTGGTAAATTTTTAAAATCCTTAGAATTATATATATATATATCATTTTATATTATGTTAAATGTTCTCCTGGGACCCTTATTTGGTAAATAAAAATATTCTATATTCTATTCTATTCGATATGCTATTCTATGTATATATTTTAATCGTGGATCCTTAAAAGATTAACAATACATATAAAAATAGAATTAACTAAATTTCACTCCCAGGGAAAATTAACATTTTCTGCAGTGTGAAATAAATTGAGTAAAAACATTACTGCTTAGAATTATTCTTTGATATATGTTTGTTTTTGTATTGGCTTTTAATCTAAGATTGTAATTAAGATTTTCCAATGACACAATCTCTCGGCTCCTAGAACTTATTTGCTTATTTAGCCTTTTTTTTTTTTTTTTTTTTTGTTAATTTTTTTTTGTCTTGAGAATTTTCTTCATTTCCTAAAACTGAGTTATGACTATGTTGGTACATTGAAGTGTTATGTCATCAAGTCTTACTGCATCACAAATCTGTTTTTTGTCTTGTTAATCCTTCTGTATGTATTGTGTAGGAGCACTGGAAATGAAAGCATTAGTCTTTACATGAAAACATTGTCATATTTACACTAAACAGCAAAAAAAAAAAAAGCACACATTTTTTTTGCAAATCCTTCTTTATGTATTGTGTAGGAGCTTTGGAAATTAAAGCATTAGTCTTTACATGTAAACATTGTCAAAGTTTCACTCTACAGTCAAATAAAAACACCATAATGCGCAGGTGTTAATCTTTCTTTATGTATTGTGTAGGAGCTTTGGAAATGAAAGCATTATATATAGTATTTCCAAGTAAACATTGTCACTGTTGCACTGAACAGCCAAAAAAAGCACCACCACTGTTGGTAATCCCTTGAAGGCTTATAAACCTTCTTCATGTATTGTGTAGGAGCAGTGTGTTAAGAGCTCTTGAAATGAAAATATAAGTCTTTAAAAGTAGACTTGTCACCGTACACTGAACAGCCAAAGAAAAGCATCATAACTGTTGTTTATCCTTCTTTATGTATTGTGTAGGAGATCTGGAGATGATAGAATTGGTCTTTACAAGTAACCATTGTCTTAGTTACACTTAACAGCTAGAAAAATGCACCATTACTGAAGTTTATATTTTCTGTTTAATTAGAAAATAGCTATATATATTATACATTTATAAGCACTCATACAAAACTCATGGACAAATCTTTACACAGATAGTGAATGGATTTATTTTTGTGAGAGATATTTAGACTATCTTAGGCCACACCAATTTAATTTCTTGTTCTACGGATTTTTGGATTCCAAAATTTGGGGCGAGCGAGCGATTTGAAAATTTTAATAAAAAAATATTTAATTTGCTAATTTTTGAGGCGAAGCTTGAAAAGAAAAGGCGAGCGATCATAATTTTTTTTTTGTTAACATGAAATAATAGGTTTTGACAATATTAAAACTTGATTTATCACTTGTACTTTGACATTTCTTTAATTTCTGAAGTATTTTTCCCTGTTCACCAAGAAATAATTAAAACTGGTGTATGTATGAGTTGAAGGCAAATCCTTCAGAAGTTCTTTGTACTTTATTCTAACAACGAACATTTTTTGATAGGGAATATAAGTAAGGGGGAAAGAAACCATTTTTTTGTTCTTCACGGAAATTCCCGCTGTTATAACTTTTTATCGGAGCACTCCAGGTTTCATGCTGAAACAAATATTCTCACAGATATTTACACAGTGTGGTGGGGTGCTTTTATGTTTAAAATCGTTATATACAGGTTAGACTGTGATTTAACATATCTTTTTATAATATTTACAACAACAAAAAACTGTGCGGGAAATGGACATTATTACAATTCCGGATGTGGGAAGCGGGAATATAAAAAAAATAAAAAAATTCTGTTTTGAAAAAAATAGGTGCGGGCGGGTCCGTCGAACAGGGGATCAAATTGGTGTGGCCTTATAAGTGTATTTATTTTAAAAACAATGAAATAAAAGGTTCAAATTAAGTATTTTTCAAATCACGGAACCAATGCATTCATCATTTTGATAATGCAGCGTGCATTTGTATATATTATATTGTTAAATTGTGCAGTCTGCAAAGAGGTAAAAGAAGGGCTTCCTTCATGTTTCTCAGTATTTTAATTTGACTTTTAATCTGAACTTATAGAAATTAATGATGATTGCATGGTCATTTATTAAAGTGATATCTGATGTCTTCGACTGCAGTGTCATGAACATTTTCCTGGTTATTATTAATTAAAATATTTAATAAAAGACCCACCAAACATCAACATTATATATCATAAATTTCAATCGCTTGAAGTGTTATTGCTAAATCCCTTTGATGACAGTTTTCCTTTCAGAATAATTCTTGTGGACAAGAAGACATATATGTCATGCTTTTGTAAGGCATGGAAAGATGTGTAATTTCATAATCATGATAAAATAGTGGTAACAAATTCAGTAAATGTGACAGATATATTTTAAACTGTTGTACAATTTTGTCACCCAACAAGCCCCCTTTTTTTATTCTGGATTTGTAGTCACATTTATTTCAAGGTAACAGATGAAGTAGTTACATTTAATGGAGATTATGACTTGACATGTTTCAGTTTCAACACCTGAGGAATTGAGTAAACAGCTCTTGAGAAAATTATAATTTAATGGACCAGTTGCTAGAAATTAAGTTGGGGAATAAGACCACTTAGTTTATTCACAAACAAAAAAACTTTCTATGTTAAACTTCAACCAATTGTGTTTTTAAGTTCAAATAAAGTGATTATAGTCATTTCATGTCAAAACTATACCATTCTGACTTGTGCTGTAAAATTTAAGACACCTTTAATGACACATAAAGCACTCTGGGTCCTGGAAGTTTAGTAGTGCAAACGCTGCAGTACTTCTGAACTTAGCATTGAACAGGTCAAATTTACAGCTTTGTGTAGGAACTGTTTTGTTTTAACAATGTACTACTTTCTTGTATGTTCTTTGTGACTTGACCTGAGTTACTGGTTCTAATAATGCCTCAACAATAATATGAGAAAGTGCAATGTTAAACTGAAGTAACTCAATGGTTTGTAAACCAAGATGAGTAAGGACCAAAGATTTTTTATATATATTTTTTTTATTTTTGTTTATTTTTCAGAGACAATATTGTACTCAGGGATGTAGCTTTGCCTTAAATGTGTTTACAGATAGCATAAAAGGTAAGCTTTTATTTACATCCCTGTATAATATAATTTGATGTGACTGTCATACAAGTGAGAGGTTAAGCTGGCTATAAAACCAGGTACAATCCTTCTTTTTCTACATAAGAAAATGTCTGTACCAAGTCAGGAATATGACAGTTTTTATCCATTCATTTGATGTGCTTGAGCTTTTGATTTAACCAATTTTAAAATAAGGGACCTACCGCTTTGAATTTTCCTTGGAATGTGGTATTTTTATTATTTTACTTTTAACATGTGTTTACAAATAGCAAAAGTCAGTCTTATATACAACAATCACTCACTCACTGTGTTGTCAAGACATTGTCAATGCTGAAAGAATTGAGAATGCTTACAAAATCTTTAATCTTCATTTAAATCCATGGTCAATCCTACAAAACGAATTTAACTAACACAGCTAGGGTTTGAAATGTTGAAAAATATTCAACCCAAGAGAAAATAAATCTGGAATTCCACTGGAATCGCGGCTGGAAATTTTATGGGATTCCAAGTGGGATCCCACCTAATTCCACCGGGATAAAATTTCCCAGTTACAGATGTTTATCCCGAATGGGGTCCCGCCTCCAGATGCTTATCCCGACTTATCCCGACAATTTCACCGGGATTGCATTGGGATCCCGATGGATCCCGTTTTCGTTTTCTCTTGGGAACTGAATGTTACCAAAAAACACTGATAGTTTACTCATGCACGTCAAGAATTTTTAAAATTTATTTGTTTTTGAGTCACTTTGAATATTTTTCCATATTTGAATTTTCTAACTAGTTATTCCATGATTAGAAAAGAAAATGTTCTTATTCCAATTCAGTAGATGATTTAATCATTATTTGAAATGTTTTCAAGGTGAACGACCTTTGATTTAATATTATGCTGAATTGGAATTTTGTATTGCACTGATCAAAATTATAGATATAACAACTTTTAAGTACTAAAACTGGTACCATTGACAATTAGATCTATTTTCTACGAAACATTTCTCCCCCAATTATTCATGTATTGATCAAAGATCAAATATAACTGTGTCAATGTTCCAATACAGTTCCATCCTTATTCCTGATTTTGACATTTTGTCTCATATCCCGCTGTTGTGTTGAGCCGTGAAATGAAACAAAACCACAAAAAAACAGTCATTAACATATTTATTTCCCAAGTAAAACATACTGTATTTCTTTGTCATAGCTAAATCTAGTAAAATATATTTATTCTGACAAAATGTCAAAGAGGTAATAGCTGGGAAGAATATTTTCTTTTTCTTTTATAGCAAGGGTCGTTTTGGAAATTGCACTAGATATAATTCAGATTGCACTTTAACATTAAAATATTCATTCATTCATACAATTTTCAAGATGAGATAGTATTTATTATTTATAAGATAAATTCATTCAAGAATGCGCTCTTTTCTTGATTTCTTATTTTCCTTGGTAATATATTGTTTTTTTGTTTGCATTAATTTAAACCTGATATCTAAATTACAATTACTGGTTTGGTAAAATATTTGTAAATTCTTTCAAAATTTATTATTTTGAAAATTAGAACATTAATTTTTCCCCATGCACTCCATATAAAAAAATCAAGATTAATTATAAGTTTCAAATATTAGTATCACAAAAAACTAGAAAACAAATGTATGTTTATTTTTCATATTATTAAATGCATTTTTTTTTGAAAAAAGTGTTCATTAAGAAAATTTTTTATTTTGAAATTCAGCTGCAAATTAAGTATTATTCAGTGAGAATTAAGCAGACATTGCCATTAGAGAGATTGGTCAATTATTAGTTCATTATGGCTTTTCACATTCAAGAATGCCTCACGGCTGGTTCTTGGTTTAAACTTAAAAACATCAAATTGTAAACAAATAAAATACTGCTTTGTCAAGTTACTGTATCTTTTAAAGGTTATCTTCAGTTATAAATGTTTTAAACTGATTTGACTATTTTGATGTATTTGTACCTAAAAAATTAGCTATGATTAAAGATTGACAAGACATGAAAAGGATAACATATTGGTCTGAATTGTCCAAATAAGATTCTGTGCTCATTTTGATAATAATGATAGCTCTTTGATTATTTATTGCCACATCCAATTTTGTAATTCTATCCCTCCATGTGGCCTTTCCTTATTTTTTTCTCAATATCAGTTAAGATTTTCCATCTGTTTGTTTCTCTCAATCCATACCAGTTCCAAATTCCGATCCTTTCTTTTCTCTCTCTATCAATATTAGTTCTGATTCCCAATACTTTTTTCTCTCTCTCTATCAATATCAGATCCAATTTCTGATCCTTTCTTTTTTCTCTCTATTCATACCAGTTCCAATTTCCCATCCTTTCTTTGCTCTCTTTCTCTATCAATATTGGTTCCGATTTCCCATCCTTAAGATAAAAAGATATATATTATGACATTGTTTTGATGGCAATAATAACAAATTGTCTTTTAACACAATTATTGCAACCCCCTTTTTCCATCATGTAATTCTCTTCCACTAGGGTGCCTCTCTTCTCTCTATCAATATTATAGTCAATATACGTTTCCTGTTCTTCATTTTCTCTCTCTCTATTAATATTACAGTTCCCCATCCTTTCTTTGCTCTCTCTATTAATATCAATATTAGTTCTGATTTCCAATCCTTTCTTTTCTCTCTCTCTCTCTCTATCAATATCAGTTCCAATTTCAGATCCTTTTTTTCTCTCTCTATCAATATTAGTTCTGATTTCCAATCCTTTCTTTTCTCTCTCTCTCTCTCTATCAATATCAGTTCCAATTTCCGATCCTTTCTCTTCTCTCTCTATCAATATTAGTTCCGATTTCCCATCCTTAAGATAGAGAGATATATTATGACATTGTTTTAATGTCGATAACAAATTATTATTTTCTCTCTTGCAATATTAGTTACGGTTTCCCATCTTTTCTTTTCTCTCTCTCTCTCTCTATCAATATTAGTTCTGATTTCCCATCCTTAAGATAAAAAGATATATTATGACATTGTTTTAATGTCGATAACAAATTATTCTTTTCTCTCTTGCAATATTAGTTACGGTTTCCCATCTTTTCTTTTCTCTCTCTCCCTCTCTCTCTATAAATATTAGTTCTGATTTCCCATCCTTAAGATAAAAAGATATATTATGACATTGTTTTAATGTTGATTACAAATTGTTCTTTTCTCTCTTGCAATATTAGTTACGGTTTCCCATCCTTTCTTTTCTCTCTCTTTCTCTCTGGCTCTCTCTCTCTATCAATATTAGTTCCGCTTTCCCATCCTTTAGATAAAGAGATATATCATGACATTGTTTTAATGTCGATAAGAAATTATTCTTTTCTCTCTTGCAATATTAGTTACGGTTTCCCATCCTTTCTTTTCTCTCTCTCTCTCTATCAATATTAGTTCCGCTTTCCCATCCTTAAGATAAAAAGATATATTATGACATTGTTTTAATGGCGATAACAAATTGTCTTTTAACACAATTATTGATCAGTCTATTCCCTTTCTTAATTCACCATATAAACTGATAAGGATATCTTGATTCATAGAGATTAAGTTAAATGGAGTGTATACTGTTTCCTTTGAATCTTACTGATCGCTGAAGATGCATCGGATCCAAAGCTGTCACGTTTAATTCTATTTTTCCCCTCAAGATGAGTACACTTTCCGTTAATGGTAATTTGCTTGGCTACATATTCTTTATTGTCATTATTTTAAGATATTGCAAAGCACATTAAGATTGTTCTCCAGTAGAATATTATAGTTGTTAGATCAGCCTTTGTCAATATATTGTTTGATATGTCTTTTTTAGGAAAGACTTTCAAAGATGTTAGTCTACTTTTGTCAATATTATCTTTAGATGAACTTTATATGCAGTTTGTTGCTCCATTTATTAAAAGTCCTTATTACCGCTGAGGGTGGAGCTGAGTTAACCATCACTTGACTGTATAGTTTACAACTATATGATGTATAGATATGAACCATATAGCAATTAACTGTACAGTAATTATATACAGTGATTAACTGTATAGCAATTAACTGTACAGTAATTAATTTAACTATATAGCAATTGACTGTACAGTAATTAGCAGTTTAGAAATTTACTGTATGGTTACATTTACTGAATAGTAGTTGACTGTATAGTAGTTAACTGTATATAGAAGTTTCAGCCTTGATTGTCTGATAAGGTTGCTTTATCAATTCTTGAAGATATTATTGGGATATTATATAAAAACAAGCCTATTTCATAGGTGTTATTTTTTTTGCAAATCTGTAAACTTAACAATCTCCCACTGGAAAAAAGTTAAATGAACTACATGTATTTGCAATATGACCTATTATGCATTTCTTAAAATAGGGGAAGAGGGACTCCACATTTCCTCAATGTTCTCTTTATAAATCTTCCATAGCCGGCATGGAAATAAAGTCGGTCAGACATGTATACATGCTTTACTTACTCCTACAATGGAAAGCATTTTGATTTTTACAATTAATGCCATTTGTATCCATTAAGGTTTTCCTATAATACTAATAATTGTCAGTTGTTGAACTATAAAACACAAACTATTTTATATATTAAATTGTCTAACAGATTCGTGTTTGTAGTTTTGGTAAATGAGATTTTTCAGTTCATTTGATGTAGATTAATTTTCAAATTGAGATAAATAGTTTGAAAATTGATGTGTGAAAAAAATAATGATATTAAACTTCCTGGTTTATGTTAAAACATCAATATCCATGTATACTGGGGATTTTGGTGTATGGGGAAAATGTTGAAAACATAATCATTTATTAATATTGAAACGTAATAGTTAAAATGGTCTTGCACAATTAGTTTATTATTAAATGTAATTATAAATTGATGATTCTCTGTCCCCCTCCAGCAATCAAAACTGCCCACCATAAATCAATTTAAATTTTTGTGGTTGCAGAGAATGTGACAAGTGTTAAAAGGTTGTAATTTATAAATACATGTACTATAATATATGAATAAAATGAGATGTTGCAGGGGTGGATCCAGCCAATTTTATATGACTCCTGTATCAGGTATTGGTTATAAGCAAATCTGCATTAAGTCCATAACCCAATGTTACAAATATGTGATATAATGATTTATTTGAAAAAGATTTTTTTTATACTTAATTGAGAATTAAAATTGGGAATGTGTCAAAGAGACATTTACATCCCGACCAGAGAGCATAGAACGGCCCAATGCCACCAATGGGTCTTCAACACAGCGAGAAATTATCCCCCTAAACAAAAATGTGTACTTGTTCATGAAAAATGGAAGTCACACTGCTTTGACATATAAATGAACTAAAATTACAAAAAAAACAAAAAAACAACAAGATTATATAGGAAAATGTTCTGAAGTTTAAAGCAGTGCGTAACAAAATCAGTTGATTTACCAATTAAAATATGTCCATAAAATGGGTTTGGGTAGGGATGACCTTTTAGGGTAGAAAGAGTGGCAGAAAACACAACATCTCATGTGTCATCTTCCAGTTTGATACCAGTAGCTATATAAATAACTTCTAACAGAAAAAAAGTATATAACCAAGTCTTGACATTATCCTTGTCTGTAGTTTTATTGCTGCAAAACTGCTGCATTTTTAATGTTAAGCTTAATAATATAAATAGAAATCCTTCAGAGATGTCTGTCAGTAGATGTGTAATTGGAAGCCAAATGTCAACATCATTAAGATATTTTTCGCTTAATTTTCAACTATGTCCAGTCAAGTTTAATTCTGAGTTAATGATCAGTTATTTGTTTAAAAACTTAAGATAAAGGTCATCAGGACATGTATGAAGTAAAATGACAAAAATACCGAACTCTGATGAATTCAAAACTGTTAGTCCCTTATCCAATGGTAAAATCAAAAGCTCAAACACATCAAACTAAAAATGGACAAAACTGTCATATTCCTGACTTGTTACAAATGTTTTTCTATAAACATAGAAAATGGTTGATTAAACCTGTTTTATAGCTAGCTAAACCTGACTCACTTGTATGACAGTATCATAATATTCCACTATATTGTGACAACAATGTGTGAAAAAAAAACAAAAAGATGTAGACTAAGGTAAAAATGTCAAAAATTGAGGTACAACATTCAACATTGTTGATAGAAGCTTCATTTATTACAGCTACTAAGCACTGGATTTGATGCTTAATACTCTTACATGACACCTAAAATTTGTTCAATGTCAGCAGAACTTTATAATTTAAAAATAACTGTTAATTTAGAAGATTTATACTATGTTATTGATACAAAATTCCTGAAAACTTAGTGTCTTAGCTCACTTATTTATACACTCAATTATGCATTTGAAAATGTATGGCACAGTATGTTTCAACCAATAACAGAGTGGAAGAAGATACCAAAAGGGCCCAAGACGAACAGACATAACCATCGAAAATAGCAAAAAATGGCCAAAAGACAAACAAGAATATATACCAAACAAAACATATCAAAAGGCTGAGTAACATATAACCCACTAAAAACCATGTAATCTCAGGTCCTCAGTATAAAGGACCCTCAACAATTTTGTCTGAAACAATTCCAAATATACTCACTGAAGAGAGCAAAATATGCCTACTTCTTAAAATAATTTGTATTTTGTAAAAGAATAAACCTAGTATGCTCCTCAAAATTCTTCTTTGTATTTCATATCTTTTAATTACATTATGTATTCTTTTTATATTTTCAGAATATTTAGGAGATCTTCCAGCTCCAGAACTAAAGCATGGTTCCAAAGGTTTCTCATTCCTTACTCTACATTGGAGTGGACCAATCAATAACAATGTTACATATTACATCCAGAGTCGTGTATTAGACACCAATGGTGATTGGTCAATTTATGGTGGCTCTTTAGCACAACCAAATGGAGATCTAAAAATTACTGATTTACAGCCATTTATGAATTATACGGTAAGAATGAGTTGAAACTATATAATCCTTCTGGTTAATTGATTTTGAAAAATAGGGCAACAGTTGTTGACTCATGTGTAATTGTGGACACCAATTTTGTTACTGAAGGATAATAATGAATCCACAGTATGCTAGAAAGGCAGGGCTTTCAGTGTGTTAGGGGATAGCCAAAAATAATGCAAAGTTATTTAGTAAAACCCCAGCAAAGGACTGTTAAGTTCACAGTTTTGGAATCATTTGTTTTGTGCTGGGTAATTGATAAATTGGTTGTACACAAGAATTAATACCACCTTGAATGATATGGAGTTTTGCTAATTGTTGAAGGTCATATTCCTTTAAGATTCTGAAATGTTGATTATTTTACATCAGTGAAAATGCTTACCCAGACCTTTTGGAGTTTTATCTTGGAAATATTGTCTGTTTCTTGATAAGTCCCAGCAGAATCATAATGAGACAGTATATAACAAAAATGTATAAAAAGTATTACATAATGTTTATTAATATGTAATATTAATGGATTAAATCCACTTAGGCGACTTTGTAACATTGATTTACAATCCAGACAGTGTTCCTTGTTGAACCCAATTCATATCAAATCCATTTTACTTTCTTATAATATGATAAGAAATAACAGTCTTGCAAATTTGGACATAATGAGCTTTTATAGTTCTAAGAAACCACTATTAACCTCGGTCTGTGACCTCAGTCGATATTAATTTCTTAAATCTATGGGAGCTTAAATCCCAATGGCAAAAGACAATAATTGGCCTTTAAAGAATCTCAAAAGGTGATGGATGGAACCCAAAAAGAAAGCAATGATACACTATTCTTATTGGTTGGATAACAGTTGTGAAAATTTTACCCATAATTCATTAAATTCTATTGGTGATTTGCTCAATTATTACTTCAGAAATCTGTACAAAGAATGTGATAATGAAATAGCAAGTCACTAATTTCGATAACTTATTTGACTTATTTCCAACAAACTAATTTAGGAGAAAATGTCACGTAAAAATGGCTGTTTTAAAATACTACAATCCTTTCAGTTTAAGGTTATCGTCTTTAATGTAACACTAGAGTATTCTTGGAAATCGTAGAAATTTAACGAAATGTCATAATTTAAGTACAATCTGATAATAGCCTATGTTATGATACCTAACAAGGCCAATAAAGGACAATTATTAAGGAGTAAGTTGACAGTGTATAGAGATAAGTTGTCAGTTTAAAGAGGTTAATTAGGTTCTGATGTCAATTATTCTGTCAGAAATGACAGAAGCTTAATTGAATGTCCTTGATCAATACAATGAATAACTAATAAAATCTTTGATTATTTCATCTTTTTGAACGTATTACCAAATTTTCTGATTTTAATGTTTTAGTGCTGCTCATTACACTTGAAATTCATATATTGAATTTATTTCACGCTTTAGTGAATATTTGTGTTTGCAAAATTCAATGCACCCAAATTTGAAAAGCATTGAAATTGAAAACAATCAATTTTTTTTCTTCAGTTGGATATTGGGTACAAAACTGTGAATTAAAAGATGTGTTATGCTTGCCAATGAGACACCTCTCCACCAGAGACCAAAAGATGTAGAAGTCATTCGCTCTATGTCACAGTACGGTCTTCAACTATGAGCAAAACCCCTATGGCATAGTTAGCTATAAAAGGCCTAGTCATGACTAAGTATGTACAAAAGAACTGCAATGGATGAAATAGTCCATTCTTACAACTTCATTTGGCACATATAACATCACATACATGTATATATACAACCAAATTAAATTACAATTACCAAGTTTAGATAATTAGTTATAACTCATGATAAGCACCACATGTGCAGCAAGATCTACTTGCATTTCAGGAAGACATGAGATTATTCTTTACTTTTGGTAAGGTTAATGTTGCTAGTATTTACTTTTCAATGGCCATTATATTGTCAGTTTGTCTTCCAACTTATGAGTTGGAATATCTCTTTGATATCTCTGTCTCTCTTTACTATTTATTTTGGGGAGGTTGAACAACGGCGGATCCAGGGGGGGGGGGGGGGGTTCTGGGGGTTGGAACCCCCCTTTTTTTTGGCCGATCTTTTGAAGAACGAGATTATCCCAGATAAGCTTAAAATTTCTTCTTAAAAATTTGTTGGTGTTTTTATCCCTTTTGGGATGCAGAGATGTGTGTCTGACTTTTATTTTTGTGATAATTGGAAATAATTGTGCACAGAAAAAAGCAAATCCCAAAACAGATTATAGTAGGACTTGCAAGGTCATTTTTTTTTAAAGAAAAATAATGAGAGTAAAATCCCTAAGGGGGCAATGAAACCATTTGAAAGAGAAAACTATGGCTTAAAAGAAAACATAATTAAACTACATTTCTTTGTTCTTTGAAAGTACCTTATAAGAACAAATAAAGAATTAAATGATTATTGTGTATTTTTGTCCAGTGGCAAACATGTCATGCATGTTCAGAATGATAAATAAAGAGGAAAATATAAAGAAAATACCAGGGAAGAAATCGCCAGAGTCTGAATTGATAATTGAACTGTTTGTAAGGCTGTAATTATGGTTTAAACAGTTTAAGTACAAATGTAGATAGGACATAGGTAGGCAGCTGCAGAAACAACAACATTTTCTTGTCTGTATTTACCTGAAAAAATTTACAATCAGTTCTCATTAGTTGAATAGGTCTGATCATTATTTTTTTAATTTTTTTTTTTATAATTTTGAAGCAGTTTGATATTCTGAGTTTAAGATAAATGGCATGATTTTTTATTTCAGCGCAGTAACAAAAACTAGTAGATTCTTTTTTACACAGAATTATAAAGCAAATAGACAGTAAATTGCACTGTAACTTAATCATCAGTGATTACCGACTGGAAAAAACTGGAAAACCGGTGGACTGTCTGTACCTCTCGTGGAATTTATTTTTTGCCGTCAAAACGTGCTACACTTACATTTTTGTGCCATGTTGATGCCTCTAAACATTTTATATTTTATGAATGAACTTTAAATTTACAGCATGGGTTATATCATAGCACAGGATATTATATAACACAAACTTAATTATATAATTAGGAGATTTCTTTGTTTGTCGAAATTTAATCCTGTGCTGTTGTTGATAACAGTTGATAAAAGCACAGGAGAGGGGCAATCAGTCAACACTATTCCCTTGGCAGGGTGATAAATGTTATCTGTAACTGTTTAATAGACAGATTGTGTTTTTTTACAACAAAACAAGAGGCTCAAAGTTGTTTTAAAAAACTTTAAATTGTCCAGTCAAATATTTAAATGACAAAATTGTATTATAACTGTTGTTGATTTGAGGCTTGACATATATATATATATGACTGGCTCTTACATAGTCAAATTAGGCCTGGGTTTTTTTTTTTGGAGGGGAGGGGTTTGAGATTGAAAGTCACCTTGCAACTTGGTGTCTCATTTAAAAGAACCTGTGCTTTTTATCACAGGTTTATTATAAGAAATAGACCTGTCAAATTAGCTTAAAATAAATCTGGTATTTTAAGACAATTTTTAAAGGTGACCTTGCCACCTAAGTGGGATCTTTCTGGGTTCCCATATGACTCAAAGCTGCGTTTAACAATAGATGGATGGATGGACAATGGAATGATCAAATACCATACTGTGCATTGTTAATTACCAAGAATGCTTGGTTTTTAATATGAGGCAGGCATTACCTGTAAATGGGGATGAAGTCTGTATGAATTATTTTTTTGTAACTTTTAAAAATATTTGTTTAAAAAAAAAGAAACGGAAATACCGTAACGTTTCCGATTTTGGTTCTGTTGTTAGGGATTTAGTTGTGACGTTATTTAAATTATGACGTCATATGCAATGTAAACAAAGAAACGCTATCATCAGGTAACGTTTTTTCATATCAAGGAATTATTAAAAATGAAATTGGTATTGCGCGTTCCTTCCTATTTTATACTAGACTGATAAATATATATTTTACTCAAAGTTTCATACAAACGAGACCGGAAAAAGGAAGTACATTATAAATTTCTGCGCAGGTCCGGGATTTCAAAACACGACAAAAAAAATTTGAACGATTTTGAGTTCATTAGTACAATGAAAAATTTGGGAAATTTTCATGTATTTTTTTTTTATTGAATTTTCTACTGTTATTGGGGACTCCGTCCCCATATTACCACTTAGGGTATGGATGATTACAACAAATAAACACTTTTGTATATGTTTAATGAATAACAAACCCAACAAATTAGAAACAAAAGGAACATCATCTTTTTGTTTATATTTTAAAGATTTGTTATTTATATTTTCAGTTCCGTATTTCATTGGTCATTACCACAACAGAAGTACTGTACACCAAAGAATCAGAAATAATAACAACTTTACCACATGGAGGTAAGTGCTTAGTGATTGGTCAATCAGAGGGAGTAAGTTACTACTATATACTGTATACAAAATCCATGAGATGGTATCTCGAGAGTGTTGATAAATCTATTGTACTGCAACAGAAGAACTGCAAACAAAATTTTCTGAAATCGCAACAATACATTATCACATTAATTTTGTGGGGGAGGTTTTTTTTTGGTTGGAGGGGCTGTTAGGGAATTAAGTTTCAATAGCAGGGCTGTATGAAAAAAATCTGAAAACATTTAAAACACTTAAAAATATTCACATTCACAATGAAGTCTAAGGCTTTCAATGAATTGTTAAGTTGATACTATAAGATATTTGTATTTCTTTGTGTAGCATCTTTTTTATGCTCACTTTATCTTGATAAATAAATGACTATGTATTGACCTAGATAACTTATTTGTATTTGTTAGGATTTTTCTGATTGAATTTTTGCTATTTTCTCAAATTTTCCTTTGATTTTTCTGTATAATGATTTTCATTCTGACAATCTACTGGAGTGAGATGATTTTATCTTATTTAAACAAAATGAGAATATATGACATCATTGATCTTACTTTAAGGAAAGTAGGGATAAACAGATTATCAATGGTCTTTCAAACTTCCAGGTGTTGCCCTCCAATGAGATTTTAACACTCATACTCCCTCTTCAGGCTCTTGTTAAAAAACTGTCAAAAATCTATGAAGAATAGCCACCATTGCATGTTTATCTTATTATTTACAATAACTTCAATATTGTCAAGTGGCAAGTTGCACTTTTACAATTTTAATCATTGAATAAAGACAAATAAATCATGAAATATAGAAAACATCAATCCACTAGTGAATATGTATGTAAATATTGTGATAATGCTTAACAACTTTTAATTGTTTTTTGTCACCAACTATATGGTAATATTTAAATTGGTAGAATTATGCGACTATCTTCTCTACCCTAGAGAATGTTCTTTAGTGTGTTTTAGTGCTATGAGACCTAAATTTGTACTTTCTTAATAATTTTCTTTTGGTTATTCACTTGGAAACCATTCATATTTGTCCAAGAAATAATTTTATCAAAATACCAGTTTGTCTTACGACCAGACATTTGTGTTAATGGAGTAGGGTGTCAAGAACCTTAAGAAGTCGGGATATCTGAGATTGTAGGAGAGGTCTATGCTGTCTTACTTTATTCTCATTTATTCAAAATTATTAAGGATTTGTTTTTCCAATTGAACTATTTATCAATATTTTTGATAATTTAATTTTGACAAATGATAAATTTCTTTGATGGATTCATATATATGCTTTTCAAATTTTCTGTTTGCAGATCTGTATAATTCACCCTTCAGTAGCATCTAAGATCTCCCCTGTTTTTTTGGTTCATGTTGCTCAGTTTTCACTTTTTCTATGTTGTGTTTTGCGTTCTTTTGTTCTTCTTATGATATTTTTGCTTTTTTGCAATGACATCATCAGATTATTTTAAACTTCAGAATTTGAATATCCCTTTAGGGGTCATCCATAATTATCAACCATTTTCCAAAGTGTACAAAACGTACACTTGGGGGGAGGGGGTTCAAAAATCAACATTTTTACAGTACGCTTTATTTTTTCAAATAAAACAGTCAGATATGTTTCAGTTTCTTTTCAATGCAAATTTCTATATTAAACTAAACTTTAATAGATAGGATCTTTTTTTTATTAAGAATTATTGATTCTTGTCTTGAAATCTGAAAATGGTTGATGTTCACTTTCTGAGGGAGGGTGGGGGGTCTGAAAAAGTGTATGTTTTGTACACTTTGGAAAATGGTTGACAATTTTGGATGACCCCTTAATAACTTTTGTCTCTCTTTTGCATCTTGTCCTTGATGATTGTTTGTTTGTTTGTTTGTTTTTTTACTATTTGTTTTATGATTATCATGTATGCTTATGTAACAGCCAGTATGTTCTGTCAGTTACTTTGTTCCGGCGGAACTTTTCAACTAGTTATTTCGTTCCGATGGAACTTTCCAACTAGTTGTTTTATTCCGAGTGCAGTCAAAAAGTTCTGGAAAAAGTAGCTAGTTTAAAAGTCCCAGAACAATGTATCTAGTTGAATAGTTCTGGCGGAACAGAACAACTAGATAATTCAGTCAGAATATTGCCTTCATAACGGAATAAGTTGTAATTCATTGTTATACATTAATCTGAAATTGATATTTTTACAAGTACCCACATGAGAAGGAACTTTTGGGCTAGTTTGTTAGTTCCGGCTTTGACTAATTTGCCAAAGACGAACGTTGTGACTAGTTGATAAGTTCCTTTTGACTTTTGTAATCAGTATCTTGGTTCCCCTTTGAAAGGTTCAAATATAATATGTTACGCTTTTACTTTGCATCAATTCTCCAAATGGAACTTTGTGACTGGTTGATAAGTTCCGCTGGAACTTTTGGGCTAGTTTGTTAGTTCCGGTTTTGACTAATTTGGCAAAAAGGAACTTTCTAACTAGTTGATATGTTTCGTTGGAACTTTTCAACTAGTCACTTTGTTCCGGTGGAACTTTTAAACCAGAGGAAGAACAAAGTAACTAGTTATTAAGTTCCTCCGGAACTTTTCGGCTAGTTAGGTCTTTCCGCCTGGAACTTTCCAACATCAGAACAAAAGAGCATTTACACTTACACATTTTAGCTGCCAGATTTCAATTCTTGTCACATTAAACAATCATATCTGTTTGAGTTTCTCACACTTATTGTTGGCAGTAATGAACGAACTATAGTCAACTGCCATACAAATGGGAGATGTAGCTATCTGTAATCAAACCAGGTAAAATCCCCATTTTCGTCCTCAGATCTACGACAGTTGTTTTCAAAAACCAATTTTCAAGACGTTTTGGCCATTGGCCTTCTTCAGTTTCTTTATTTTTCTTCTCAACTACATGGTAGACATTTTTACTTCCACAATCATTAAGATAATATAGATATATATGTTCCCTATTGGAATTTTTGAAACAAAGTTGTTTTCAGTCATTCCATTGGATGATATGATGATTATAGTCATTCCATTGGTTGATATGATGATAGTCAAGCGTTTGTTTTTTGTGGTTATAACAGACTTCCTGGTTTGAATGAACCTTGAAGTTGGTTTTTTTATATAAAGTTTTTCACTTTGCCGCAGAAAAAGAAACATGCATTGTGAGAAGGAGGAAATTGAATGATGATAGTTGAATACAATAAGAAAAAAACACTTGATATAAATAAACTAGATAACTTCCTTTAAAATCAAGTTAATAAGTACGTTTGTACTGCTACAGTTGTCCTTCAATAAGGAAGATGATTGTACTGAAAACAACCTGCAACTCAACTGAACATTTCAGATTTAATTTTTTTTGTGTGAAAATAGTCGTTGAATTTATTAAGTGCTTGTTGAATGAAACCCAGTTGAAAAACAAAAAAGAGTTTTCTTCTGTTGTTTATTTTGAATGTACTTGATGGCTCCCAAACAAATGATTAAGTGAGGAGACATTTTATTTTTGTTCTTTCATTGAGTCTGTCTGTGTCTAAAAAAAATATATAGGAATTGAACAAAACTTTTAAACCTTAATTAAATTTTTTCCTTTTTTGGCATTTATTTTTTGCAGCAGCCCTTTTATTGTATATAAGCAAAGCTTAAGGTGGTACCTAACACTACAGGGAGATAACTCTGTAAAGTCAGCTTAACGTTTTAATTACGTTGTGTTGTAAAAGGAATATTAAGCTTTTCAATGATCAAAATTGGTGTTTGTCAAATTGCTATACAACCAGTGTAATTTTTCTGACAAAACGGTTGGTTCAAAAAATTTTTTTTTTTTTATTAAAGTCTCAAAGCAAATACTTTGACAAAATTTTATGAAAATTAAACGAGCCAAATTAATTTTAGTGAAAGTGTGGGGTACCACCTTAAGAAAGATGATTAAAACATAGTTTTGTCTCTGATAACCTCACTTGTTTGAGGCTTATATTTGCACTAGTGGCCAAAGACCACAATTAATGACCCCGCTTTTCGTTGTCCACAAATATAGCACCTTTTGATTAGAGTGTATTTTTCCTTAATTTTTTTTCTTTCCCTTCCTCACTCATTTCTTAGATTTTTTTTGGTGGAAATGAATGAAGAGAGGTGAAATGAATTTTTGGATGTTGTATTTTAACTGATTTTGATTTGGAATGAGTGATTAGGCCAAGTGCAAAAAGCTAATATTTACAGTTTTCGGAACATCTCTTGACTTGTCAATAGGGGTATGGATGTGTATTGGCTAAATTTGTAAAAGTGATTGCGTCAATCTTTCTGAATTTTGGATATATATTTGGACTAGGACTATACATTACACACACAAAAAATTGGACAAAAGTGCATGGTGCAATTTTTTTAATGATGCAAAAGGTTATAAAGAACTGATAGAGGAATTAATTGTGGTCTGTGGCCTAGTGCAATTTTTGTACTAGTGCAATAAGATATTGCACCATTTTTTGGTTACATCCTGTACAGAATACATTGTTTGCCATTCAATAAAAGTCTGACATGAAGAGTTTCTATCTTTAATAGCACTTGAATTTGCTTGAATCAATTCATTAGATAGATGCCATGTTTGACGTGCTATTTGGTACCATGTTAATACAGCGTTGGATTCATTTGCATTTTGAAGACGAATTTTAATTGACGGAGGATATTCATGTCTATGCCATCTCCATTAATATCACTAAGAGGCTATGTATGACACTTAAGGATTGGCAGACAATGTTGATAGAAGAAATCGGCTCATATTAAAATCTTAATTATTATGTAATCTTCAATTAATAAGACTATGTAGTAGCAGTAATAAAATATTACTTGCATGTTGATTCTCAGATTATCAACAAAGTATTGCCTCTTGGGGGATATTTGCTCCAATTTCATAGCATATTACATTAATAAGTCTTATATCGTGCAGACTTTTGAGAATATGGTTGAAATCAGACGTCATTATATTTTTTTAATTTTCCTCAATATGATTTGACTTTTAAGATAACTTCTTTTTTTGAGATATTTTAACATGCTTCAAAATGGTCTGACTTTCAAACAGAGAAAATTATAGGTTTCATACTGAGTGAAAATTAGATATCGATTGATATCAACTCGAGTTATTTATTAAATTACGAGAGTTGATATCAAGCGATATCTAATTCTCACAAGTTGTTAAACCTATTTCTCTTATGGCAAAAAGTTGTATGTGTGTGGCCTATTTGTTGCGAGTTGTGTTGCTATGGCCGTTTTTCTTTGCAACGCATACTGATCTGAATACTGTTCCATTGACTCCCAGATATATCTTTTTTTTAATATTTTTATAGGTTTCAACGAGTGCACGGGTTCCTTTCTTTATTTCTTCGTCCATGATAAGATTTATATTAGATAATGCAGACGATAAAGCAGACGAAAATCACGAAAATCGGAAGTAAACAATCAGTTGTCAAGAAAAAAAGTAGTCCCGGCATGACCTTTTCCAGTGAATAATGACCTGATCAACGGCCAATGAAAATATTGGAAATTTACGAGATACGCCAATCAAATTAACGTAATTTTGATATCACTTTTTCATATCACACTCCGTACGGTGTGATACGAAAAATATCTATTTATGTGGGAGTTAGATAACAGGCCCCAACCATAAGAGAATTAGTAATTACTAGTAGTCAAAGTAAAAAAGTAAAAACATTGAACATGCTCAGTAAAGTAATATGCTCAACATGTATTTATAAGGCACCATATAATTAGCTAATAAAATTGAGAATGAAAATGGGGAATATGTCAAAGAAACAACACCACGACCAAGGAGCAGTTACAGCCAAAGGCCACCAATTTTTGGAAAACTCAATTATTTCAATTTGTATTTCAGTACTAAACAAGCATTTAGCATTAAAGAGTGTATAAGCCAAATAGCAATCATTTGAAAAACTGGAAATTAAAAATAATAAATCTTGCTGACATGAAATTTTTAAATGCTTTTGAACATGAGTTTCTTGAAAAAGATGAAATATAAGATCACACTTAAAATAACTTTAATTTGAAGTTTTTCCTTTCAATATGCTTTTTATGCCCCACCTATGATCCCCATCTACGATAGTATAGGGGCATTATGTTTTCTGGTCTGTGCGTCCGTTTTCGTTCGTCCGTCATACCGTTCATCCCTTTGTTCCTCTGTCTGTCCCACTTCAGGTTAAAGTTTTTAGTCTAGGTAGTTTTTGATGAAGTTGATGTCCAATCAACTTGATACTTAGTTTACGTGTTGCCTATGATATGATCTTTCTAATTTAAATGCAAAACTAAGGTTTTTACCCCAATTTCATGGTCCAAAAAACATAGAAAATGATAGTGTGAGTGGGGCATCTGTGTACTATGGACACATTCTTGTTGGACATGTTTGGGTAAATGTCTCTGTTCAAACTTTTTTCTGTGAAACTTTAGATACTAAATCCCTTTAATTCATTAGTTTTGTAAACAAATATCTTAAAATTAAAATAGAACAATTTGATTATTGTCTGTCAATTAAGTTAAAATTTATCGGAGTCTGTTCTACAATGAGTGAAGCACTTCCTAGAAATGTTGATTTAATTAGGAATTAAAGAAATGGTTAACAACCTCAAGTCTTTGTGCTTCCTTTCATTTACTGATTTTTAAACATTTACATTTTCTGTTTTCATCAAATTGTAATCTTTTTTAAATGCATTAAGACTTTTTTTTATAAGTTTAGGCTTCTAAAAAGACAGACAAAAGTTTGTAAAACATATCAAAAGGCCAAAGCATTTGAAATAATTAAATTATTAGCTACTGATGTTTAGTGTAAAAATAATACACAAATGGGAATTTTTAATTTGTTTGGCTTAATTTTGCATGTTTTTTTAGACAGTTTCATTTTGTATTTTGATGACTGTAATATTTTAGGATTGACCTTTATTGTCAACCTTTAAAGTTCAAATACACTCTTTTAGCCATCAGTCTTAGATTTTCCCATGATTCACCACATCAAATTTTTATTGCGAGTTATGTCGATTGGAAAACAAAACGTTATTTTAACAAAAATGTCACCATCATAACGGTCTTGTGGGCTATTCTCAGCTTCCCTATCCTCATATATTAAAGAAATTTTAGTGTGATGATAATTCTCATTTCTTGTCTTTTATTTCAGCTCCATCTGCTCCAATAATCACAGAAATTTCTGCACCAACATGCTCTGTGATATCATTGTCATGGAAACCACCAGTGTACACCAATGGGCATCTACTAAGTTACCGATTATACCTGAAACCTATCAACAACAAAGATGTCTATGACACAAGTGTGGAAGTTCCTCCCGATGTCACATCCTGGACCTTCCGTCAGTTAAAATCATCTCAGGAATATATTGTTGCCATGACTGCAAGAAATCAAGATGGTGAAGGACACACAGACAGAGCAAATATGACAACACCAAGTTCAGGCAACTGTAAGTAGTTTGTGATTGGATACTATCTGTAGTCATGGTAACTTCAATTTGAGACTTGAAAATTATTTTTGTTACTGAAATTTTAGACTTGAAAATTATTTTTGTTACTGAAATTTTAGAAATTGTATGTTTTTTCCGGCGTTTGTTGATTTGAAAATTACAAAGCATTGCCCAAATGACAAATGAATCATCTGTATTTGTTTTTTAAGCAACAAATTTGAATGGTTCATTGGTCATTTTACTATTTGACCTCAGGATTGGTTTCCTTTAAAAAGATCCTGATAAATGGATTATGATGATTCTTGTTACATTAAAACATCAAAATGGAGGGTTTTTTAAATTTTTTTTTTACAATATTGGAAGTAGCTGTTATAAATAGAATGAAGCAAATGGAATACATGTATTTGATTTGAAACAGAAGAAATTGCTTCTTTGTAAAATCAATTGTATTTACAATGGTTAACTTACGTTCCTTGAACTTTTACAGAAATTAAAATAAAATTGCTAGTTGCTAAAATAAAAGCAGCTGAATCAATGTTACTCATCTTTACAGTTCCACTTGAGTGATTTTAATATTCACAACACCATTTTTTGCCAGAGAGCAATATTCAGCTTAATTTTGGCATTGATCTTCTGCAAGAAAATTGGTTAAGAGCGGAATAATTGCTATTGTACTCATTATTCTCCTTTGTGTCAATATTTAGCACTATGTAAAAGAATTCTTGTGTTTTTTTGATGACGTGGAACAAGCACAAATCTTAGAATACCAAAGAGTACAACAGCTAGTACATACTAATATTAGTATAGAACATACTACCTACGTATGTACTCTATAAAACTTAGTGACAGTAATTGTCTTAGAGAATGCTCGTTTATCAATATCTAGGGTTCTTAAGCAATTCTATTAACAATCTCAAGTAATTTGGGGCAGGTGTTACCTGTGAAATAGGTGAAAGACTACATCAGTAGATAAAATGTTTACTATAGTTTTTTGTATGCATTTTGTTTGTTTTAGATTTTGATAAAGACCAAGAAAACGCAAAAACTGCATACGGTATATATTTTTTCCCCATTGTACCATAAGAAATTTCATCTTGACTTATTTATTTATTTCTTGGTACAGTTTAACCTGTGTTATCCAACATGCTGGGGGACCAGGAAAAAATGTCAGATTATATAAGCATGTTTTTTTTTCTGCAAGGTTAGGCAAATTTTGTCGTTAAAGCCGGATATTGAAATACTCAGGTGTCGGATTAGACAGGTTACACTGTACTTTGTTCATGTAATTGTAATGATTATTTCAAATTAAATTATAAAAATTAAACAGTAAGAATACTATTATCACAACATGTTCGCTTCCTCCCTAAGTCACACAGCTATCAGCAGATTTCCTTTCTTCCCTGTGTATTATGTAAGTTCCGCTTGTTTCAGATAAGCTTTAAACAATAATGCAATATTACATAATAAAGCTCTTTCTTAAAATTACAAAGTAACAGTTAAAGAAACGATTACCTTGTAAATTGTCTACTTAAAGTAGAATAGTTAAGTTAAATACTACACATCACCAACAGGCTGCACTGATTTATTGATTTTAACCAATTTACAGTATCAACTGAATGTTATGTTTATAACAAGGGAGGTTACTCCTTTAAGCATTAAGTTTATTTAGGACAAATTCATGCTAATGAAGTTCTATTGTTGGAAAATAAAATATCAGAATATATATAAACTTTTCATTTGTTAATCCACAACTTCTGGAAGACTGTTGTGTTGTTGTTCTCCTCTTATATTTAATGCGTTTCCCTCGGTTTTAGTTTTTTAATCCCGGTTTTGTTTTTTGTCCATGTATTTATGAGTTTTGAACAGCGGTATACTACTGTTGCCTTTATTTAGACAGAATTTTATGAAAGAGAGGCTAAAGATACCAAAGGGACGTTATAAAAATTGTACAAATACTTTTGCAGTAATGGACATGAAGTTTTGCACTCAGCTATTTAATTTTTTATCTGAAAGCAGCGACTTTTGTTTAAGCCTAATGTTATTTGCAGACCACATGTATTCCATGAAAGACTCAATTTTGAATAAGAATGAAGCTATTAAAAATGTATTATTTTTGTAAGAAAAAGTCATGAATTATGCAATTTTCTGTTTTACCTTAAATTTCTATCACAAACACTTATAATCAGTTGTTGATATCGGAAATCATGTAAAAATGATAATTAATGTTTTAATTTGTTTACGGAATTACAACATGCAAGTTTGATTTGTCAGAAGACATGTAAAACACCATCAGTGTTTGTTATAAGTCATAACTTATACCAAAAACCAATTTGAACAACTGTCAGCCTTGAAAATTGAAATTTGTTACAATTAATATTATTGAGTTGATTTTTGGCAAGTGTAAATTGAGGGATTAGTAGACAGGTTTGAAAATAATCAACAACAAAAAATGGAAATTTACTCAGAACTGAATTACTTTTGAATTATTCAGAGTAATTAATCAGAAATGTTTGCATAATAGTTATCTATCTGAAGTTTTCCAGAATTATTTCATTTTTTGTTATAACAATTTTTATGTGGTTTTTTCAATATTTGCACACAGACTTTCTGGTAATAATTTCAAACATTTGTATTTATTTAGTAACAAACCGGATTTTCAAGATGACTTGAAGGACATTAGACTGATGGCAAAATCAAATAACTTCAAGTGCTAATTAACCGTTTAAGGTGGTACCCAACACTTTCACTAAACTTAATTTGGCTCGTTTAATTTTCATAAAATTTTGACAATGTGTTTACTTTGACCCTTCAACAAAAACATAAAAATTTCACAAAATTTTGAACCAACTGTTTTGTCAGAAAAATTACACTGGTTATATAGCAGTTTGACAAACACTAATTTTGATCATTGAGAATCTTAATATTCCCTTTACAAAACAACGTAATTAAAACGTTTAGCTGATTTAACAGAGTTATCTCCCTGTAGTGTTAGGTACCGCCTTAAGGAATCAGGCAATTATTCTTAAGACTTTTACATAAAAAAAGAAAAGAAACCCTCCCCAAACCCCAAACACAAAATCAAATCATAAATAATTGATGATTGTTGGTTGCTTAACATCCAGTGGCAAATATTTCATGTATGTGCAGGAAAAAAAAGTCCTTGAAAATCCGTGCTTTATATATATACCAACATGATGACACGACTAACTTTGCATGGTAATGCAAATAATGTTAGTAGGTTGGTTGATTGATTACTTGTTTCTTAATGCAACTTAAGAACATAATGGCAAGATAAAATTAGACAAAAAATGGCTATTAATTTAGATACAAACAAAGAACAGCTATAAGTTATAGAAATATTTTGGGATGGGAAACTTGCTTAGATTTCATTATTTAGCACTTTCAGTGAGGACTGATAATTGAAAGATATAGATACCATTCTATTACAGTGGAAAATTTGTTAGTTTCTATCTTTGAAAAATGATTTTTCGCACTTTAAGGAAAGATAAAAAAAATCTGCTACATACAGGGACATTTATCTCCAAATCAGGTGTGCCAAGTAAGTATATCTTAATGGATACTCTTGACACCTATACACAAAAGGCAATACACAATTTGTCAAAAACTATAAAAGGAAAAAGGAAAAATAATTCCTTAATGGCTTTATTTGTTTGTTTTTTTTTAAAATTGAAATGGATATTTTTAAGTACAGATGCTTGTGATGCTTGTCTCTTAATTGATGGGAAAATGGAAGAACCTTTTTCAGGAATTCAAGATAAAGAATCCATTTAAATCTTCACAATTTTGGAATAGTGTTATGTTCTTCTCATATATGTTATGATGGTCCTAACGGGAAGGATTGTGCCTGATATTCATATGATGAAATCATAATCTTTCAATCAGTTTAATTGAAGTCTGGAGCTGGCATGTCAGTTAACTGCTAGTAGTCTGTTGTTATTTATGTATTATTGTCATTTTGTTTATTTTCTTTGGTTACATCTTCTGACATCAGACTCGGACTTCTCTTGAATTGAATTTTAAATGTGCGTATTGTTATGCATTTACTTTTCTACATTGGCTAGAGGTATAGGGGGAGGGTTGAGATCTCATAAACATGTTTAACCCCGCCGCATTTTTGCGCCTGTCCCAAGTCAGGAGCCTCTGGCCTTTGTTAGTCTTTTATTTTTTTTAATTTTAGTTTCTTGTGTACAATTCGGAAATTAGTATGGCGTTCATTATCACTGAACTAGTATATATTTGTTTAGGGGCCAGCTGAAGGACGCCTCCGGGTGCTGGAATGTCTCGCTACATTGAAGACCTGTTAGTGACCTTCTGCTGTTGTTTTTTCTATGGTCGGGTTGTTGTCTCTTTGACACATTCCCCATTTCCATTCTCAATTTTATAATGTAAAATTGTTTGAATTTAGGAATTCAAAAGTTCATTATATCAGGATGTTTGGAACATACATATTCATTTTTTTTACATAGATAAGGCTGTTAGTTTTCTCGTTTGAATTGTTTTACATTGTCTTATCTGGGCCATTTATAGCTGACTATGCGGTATGGGCTTTGCTCATTGTTGAAGTCCTATAGTTGTTAATGTCTGTGTCATTTTGGTCTTTTGTGGATAGTTGTCTCATTGGCAATCATACCACATCTTCTTTTTTATATAGGACTGACAACAGCGTAGGAAAACTTTGTTAACAGATAAAATGTTTTATACTGAGTGCTACAATCACAAAAACAATAGATTTTCTATAGAATATTTCTATGTTTTTGCTTATTGTAGCCCTATAAGTACAAGGAAAATAAGACTTGTACAGATTAAATTAAGGCTTCGCTAAGTTATCAAGATGTACTCCTAAAAACGATCAAGTTGTCTTCAATTGAAACTTCTTCCTGGTTTGACTGCATTGTTAGAATTGTGGTGTTTTAGCCATTTTGGTTTTACCAATAAGAGTATTTGAGACTACAACTGAGTGTTTTCTATGATTTCTCAGACAAAGTTCTTGAACTTAACTCTCTTTGCTAGACATATTTGATGGTAGCCTTAGAAGTACAACATAAATAAACAAATATTGGCAAGAAGAGGTCATATCTATATTGGATCAGATATATAATATCGCTACGGAAATCACATCGATGTTGAATTTGGACATTTTAATCTCGTTCTGTTGATCCGTCTTTGATTGTTTGGTATTGATTAAGTATTAAGTTCACTACATTGTCACTTCATATCGCAAATTTTCTACGAAGTACCGAACTTTTTCTACGAAGTACCGTTATATATGATTAATTGATGCAGCATTAACACAAGATTTTTGGACAAACTATCATTCTTCATGAGTTATTAATACAAACACGTAATTTGGAAAGAGTTATTATATTTGACGATTTATTTGTATAGCTACAGATTGGATATAGAATATGATACATGGAAAAATAAAAGCAAGCTTGCAAAAGAGTACTATTATTTATTTAGTTTGTTGCTTACATTTATTAAGATCAATATCATCACTTTTATAGCTATTTTTACAGAAATTGTAGACAGGTCTATAATGTTCAATTTGACTGACATCATTTTTTTACCATAGTAAACAATGGAAGGAACCAGAACTTAAGAAAGGGATTTGGGGATGAGGCCAACCAAAATTAAGGGGAGAGGGTAAAAACTAAATCAGATTATGATCAACTTTGAATGTAATAATTGATAAAAAATTACCCTTTTTTATAATGGGGTGTTGGTATTTTTCAAATAGATATAAATGATTTTCAAATTTCTGGCTAGTTCAGCAAATTCCTCTGTGTATCTTTATAGTTTTAAATGGTGTAACCTTGCATTATGTTTTAATATTAATGAATCAAGTTTCAAAGGCAAACTTGACAAAAAGGGCAAATATGACAAAAGCAGCAAGAAATGATTTTTATTAAGAAAATTGTCAGTGTTATATTTTTTGTATTCCTCTTTAGCCCATTAAAAAAAGGGAAAATTAGTGGCATCAATTGGGATAAAACTGAAAAAGCCCTGATTACCAGACTTAATTCATGTAGAGCCATAGAAATGGAACTAAAGCAATTAATTTTAAAAGAACTAAATAAATGTGTGTAATATATTTCTTGTAAGTGAGTTAGTAAAGTAATCAGTGCTGTAATCTAACATTCTGGAATTAGATATTGAATCAATCTCCAAAATAATTGTTTTAGGTTTATGAAAAAAGACCAAATTCAATTATAAATAGATACAAAATGTAATTTAGCGACTTTTAAATTGATTGATCTTAAATGCATAAAGAAGGAAAATTTGATTATGAAAAGATACGTTTTTTAATTTAAATTAAACAGTTGTGTAACTCAAGTAAAATGTTACTGGTTTTGACATCTTGATAATTGTTCTTATTTGCATAAAGTTAAATAACCTTAATGGAAACAATATTAAATTTTTAGTTGATGTATAAAGTCATTATATAGTTAGAATAACATATAAACTTTGCATATTAACAAAATTGTTTCCTTGTTTTCAATTTGTTTGCTATTTTCCATTTCCAATAAAAGAAATAAAGTGAACTTGAAAGTTTGATTTAAAATTTAGCATGATTTTGATGTTGGTCGACAGGAAGATCATTATGGTATATGTCTTCAAAGTATGTAGATTAAATTATTATAAAAGTTCATTTCAAACTTAATAAATTGCATGTCAATGTTCTGACAATCTCTCCTTTAATAGAGAACAATACATTGTTAATACTAGTATCTCAATTGTTTGTAAAACAATTGAAAGGTCTTTCCTGTAAAAGTGATGTTTTCGTATTGTACTTTGTACGACCTTTCGTTTGATATACGACAAGCACACCTTCTGAAACTTTTCGCTTTTTACACTTAATGACCTCATCCGTCTACATTTTTGAGATCGGAAGTATGATATATGGAACAGAGTAGATGAGCTTTCGTTTGATATGCGACAACACCATGTTCTTGAAAGTTTGATTTTTGCACTTAATAACCCTATCCAACAAATTTTTGGAGGTCGGGAATTTGATATTTCAAATGTACACATCATGACCTTTCATTTGATATACAACAACCTTACCTTAAAAGAACATTGATTGTTTGCACTCAATGGCCCCATCCAACCCATTTTTGGGAGACGTCAATTTGAAATTTGAAATGTACGCTTTATGTTCTTTCATTTGATATGCGACAACCTTACCATCTGAGAAATTTGAATGTTTGCACTAAATGACCCCACCCGTCCCCCTGGGATGAAAAGGGGGTTTAAAATTTTCATTTTTAAGTAGAGTTTATTAAGACCTTCAATTTGATATATCAGATGACCCCATTTGACAAAGTGCAAATAATGATGCAATATCAATTATATAAATAGAAGTTATGAAACTTACAAAGTCAATGCAAAACTTGAAAATTTCAAATTGATTTTTTGGTGTTTTTTCCATGGAATGATTTTGGTATTTGGTCAAACATATAACTATGTCAACCTCTTCAATTTCTAAAACATTTTAAGTGGTAAGCTCTTGATGATTCAGAAATACATGCCTCCGCTCGCAAAACTTCAAACTGCATTATCTCTAAAACGACAATAGATATCTCAAATCTGTTAAATGATAAATGATCTACAGTTGAAGGACAACATTATAGAAAAAGAATTGGGACAATTTCAAAGTTCACCAAGGTCACAATTAATCACCAAATATATGATGCAATACAAAACTTGAGAACCGGAAGTCGTAGAGACATGGGACTATCACCATTCAACTCAGGACCACTTGACCTTTCAAATATTACAAGGTCAAGGTCATAGTAAAATATGAAGGTCAAGGTGAAATTTCATCATGATCTGACATTGACCTCAAATTGAAGGTCTTGAACTACTGATCATCTTTGCAGTTTATAGTAGGTTGATATCTGTTACCTTTAAAAAGATATACACACAATACTATACTTTTAAGAATCATCCCGTCGTAACTTTTGAACAGACAGTCAGACTCTTTTGAAGTCAGGGTATAAAATGTAGAGCTCGTCGAGAGGAACATTTTATACGCTGTAAGTATGCAGCAAACTCTTATCGTTTTCTTAATATGAAAGCTTGAAATTGCAGCGTAATTTTTTTTTGCACTCAGTGACCTTTGACCTTGGGTGCAAATTAAAGGTCACATGAACTTAAGATTATTGGTGTAGGTCCCAAGTCTTTACGACTTCCGGTTCTCGAGATACAATTTAAAAAAAAATGTTTATATTTTTTCAAGGGAAATAACTCCTTATAAGGGTTAACAACAAAATGATTGTATATGTTAATTAACATTGCCATCAGGTCCTGTACATGTTGCCGTTTTCAAATCGATTCTATCTTGAATACTTTTTGAGAAAAATGTAAAAGAAAGAAATTGCTTCAAGGGGACATAACTCTCATAGGGAATGGTGAAATCCTTAGCAGCCTCATATGGTAACACATCATGATGAGATCTAACTTTTGTCCAAATAAGGTGATGATATCTTCAAAAACAACGAGGGGGGGGCATGTCGAAAAAAACCAATAAAAGGGAGATAACTTCTAAAGGGGATGATGAAATCCTACGCAGCCTCATCCGGTAATACTTCATGATGAGCTCTACCGATGGTCCATATTTGGTCTTGATAACTTCAATAGAAACAAGGGGAGGCCATGTTAAACAAATGCTGGATGAAAAAAAAAAAAAAAAAAAAAAAAAAAAAAAAACAGGAGAAAAACAATAAGGTCTTTCCTCGCGGAGAGGAAAGACCTTAAAAAGGAGACTGAGGCATTAACATTCCAGTACTTAAAAAACTAAAGACAATCCGAGGTCAATCAGCAGCAAAAAAAACCCAAGTATCTGTACAATTATGCCTCAAGGACTCATCTAAAGGGCAGATTCAAAAATTTGGGGGTTGTAAAATAGTAAAAATTTATATTTATTGTGAAAAACATGTGATGAATAAAAAAAGGGTTTACCCCCTGGATCCACCACTGCATTTTTATTTATTTTGAAACACAGGTGACCAACATTATAAGCACATGTTTTTGTGGAATATGTTTTTTTTTCAAATTGTTGTTAGTCTTTTTATTTTCTTCATTGGTGTATTTTTTTAGTTGAAAATTCTGTGTCTTGATGTCTATATTGTTGTTTTGTATATATGCTGGAAGCCTCTTGATAATTGGAGATTTGTAGTGGACTCTTATCTACCCAGGTGTTCTTATTTAATAATGTGTCATTGGAGCCTCTATTTAATTCAGAATTTCAGTCTGATCTTTATCAATCTTGTGTTTTTATAGTGCATTACCTCCTGTTAATCTATAAGCTTGTCAGATGTTTATCAGATCTGTGTTACTGCACTTTTGTCATTGATATGTAAGTGATAGCCATTGAGGAAGGAGATGTACCAGATTTATCTGTGATCAAATTTCTCTCTTGCTGAAGTTAATAAAGTTGAAAAAATGTTTTTGAAAATGTGGAAAAAATAAACAGGATATGACTAGGGAAAAATGTTAGTTACTTTTGAAATAGGTTAGAAAAATGAAAATTTAACCATAGAGATATTATATATTAAGAATTGTCTGGTGCAGAGTTTAAACAGCATTAGATATTTTCATGTTTTCCCAATAATAGGTAGTACATGTATAAAGAACACAAAATATAAGTAATCCAATTATAATATATTTACATGCTGAAATGGATTTCCTGTTGGATTTTAAATGAAAAAGTGCAACTATTAATTCACATATCAAAAAAGGTTTTTCTTTTCCGTGGTACTTTATTACCTAACTCAATAAAAGAGACTTGGAAAGTCAATTGAAAAAAAATTTGGAATAATTGATATAGAAAAAAAAATTGTTTTTATCTTGGAATATTGACATATGTAACTTTGAACTTAAACAAAACAAGGTTAATTACCTCCCTTTGGTGAACACCAGGGAGTGCAATAGATCATTTACCATTCAAACATATGGAGTCCATCATGACATCTGGCATAAGAAAAACATAGAAATTAATATGTTTTGACTTTACTGACACTTGTTCATATGTACTGAGAAATTATTATGTACATTTTAGTAGGTTATAAAATGAACCTACTTGTGAGGTGTAATTGCTTCATAATATACAACAGCTCCCCCCTCTTATCATGAGCTTTGTCCCCTTTTTTACAAACAGGCACATTTTTCAATGAACCACTTGCCAACAGATTTGTCCTGGTGTAAGGGGATTTTAAGTGGGTCTCATTGGGGTCTAAGCGTGATGCGGGATTGCCGATTTTTTGTAAGCGTGACACATGAAAGTAAAATAATTGTGTCGTGAAAACGGGAAATGAGGTCTAGCGGGACATAGGAAATGACAAAAAAATGGAAATTGCTTACGTACATAGTATAAGCAGGATACGGGAATCTGACAAAACAGTAAGCGGGATCCAGGATTGGAACCCCCAATGAGACCCCTTTCAAGATTGGTTATTAGTTTTTCCTCAAGAACTAAGTAATACTTCATTGTCAAAGGAAATAAAAAGACAAACAAAAAGACCAAGTGTTCACAAAGCATAACACAGAAAAACCAAGGATTGAGTAGTACAGTACCAAAAATCTAAAACAACCAAAAAACTTTAAACACTCCACTAAAGAAGTTGATTTTAAAAGAAACTGAAGTTTTTTGGCTGTCATTCAAAAGTCTTTTTTTACATCCCTTTTCTGTATCATCTGATGGCCTGCTGAATTCCTGGCTCACCTTGCCCTTGTTTGACAGTTGTCATCTACAAAAAGCTACAGAATTGTATTTGACAGATGGCTGATTTAATGGCCTCCTGGTGTATCATGCCATCTTCAGCCTGGCAGCTCTTATTTCTCAGGTTGAAAAAAAATTCACAAAATTTGTTTTAACTTTCAAACTAAAACTGTGAACACTGACAGCAAATTGTTTTGACTCATATTTTTAACTAATATTACAATTTCTTTGTTTGAGGACAGATTTTTTGTCATTTAATGACTTTGACTTATAGAAAAGTTTAACACACATTATATAATAAACAGTATGCATTCAAATTATCCTAAATTGCCCTGTCTGTGAATAAAATTATATTTTGGCTGGTTACAAATTGAAAACCACTTCATCAAAAACACATGTTTTACCAATGTTTTAGTAGTAAACATTTTTGTCATACACAAAAAGATGTAAAAGTGACCCAGATCATGGAGTTAGGTTTCTTTTTCCCACGGATGGTTATTGCTCTATCAGACCAAGAGGAAAAACATGTGTCACTGGGAAGAGAGGTAAACAAACTTCAAACATGCCCCTCCTGCTAGCAGACTTAAGTATTATATAATTATTCTGCTCCTATATTGTCAACATTTAGGTAACTAAGTTCAATGGAGTATATATTTTATTGGTTATTACTGTGGTTTAATTTTAAAGTGTGCCTGCTGGAAGTTGTAAATGTTGTTCCTATCTTTTGTTTTTGATAAAAGTTCATCTTTAATAGGCAGATTTTGATTAAACTTTAGGGTCACACCAAATTTCTTAATTACCTATAATAGTAGGTTTTAGATTTAATAGAAACAAATGTTTTGTTCATGAAAAACAGATTTTTATTTTTTAGTGGGAAAAAATTCTTGTTTTCTTTTCATAAGTTAGCTAATTTCTAATAAGTATTATGGCATTTATTTAATAAATGGGGTGCAATTAAGCTGAGTATGGCAAATTTATGATTTTACAGGTTGCTAATTGTATACCAAATGAATACATCAAAAATTTTGTATTTCATAAAAATTTAATTTGCACTAAAACTTCAAGCACCAAAAACAGTAGAATAAACCCATTTAGGTAGTGCTTCAAAGAAATTGTCTCCCTTTCAGGTAGTGCTTCATCAAAGAAGTTGTCTCCCTTTCAGGTAGTGCTTCATCAAAGAAGTTGTCTCCCTTTCAGGTAGTGCTTCAAAGGAGTTGTTGTCTCCCTTTGAAAGAACTTTGATAAAATTTTATCTTTTGTAGGTGAATTTACAGTTCAAAAAGTGTTTGTATTTTTACTGAGTTCTGACTGATGTGCAGATATAAAGTTAAACTAAAATGCATAAAAAACATAGTTTCTTTGAATCCTAGATGGTTTAAAGCAAATGAATAATTAATCTGTTTTTTTTCTTTTATAATTTAAAAAATAAGTACTTTGAGGGTGTAGATTTTTGTTATGGACGACCATCTTGTTTCTTTTTTGTTTTTTAAACCGGTTCACTGAAGCCACCAGAGGATTTTCCATGGCTATAAATTATTTGATATCAAAACTTGCCATATGTCTCAGATGTAATGGTTTATTTAATGGAATGTCAGAATAGGAAATTAGTTATCAGATAAAAATCAAGTAGAGAAAAGAAGACTTCTAATCATATTGACAATTTTTTGAGTGTAATTTGTAGAAGTTGCTTACATCCCTCCCCTATTTGGTCTTCAGTGAAAATATGTCATAGTTTTACTGGATGGTGGACTGGACAATAACCAGTAGACCCATGGACTGAACTCTTAAAAGCATTTTAATTATGTTTTTCTTTCAAATTCACAATCTTTATTCTTTAAAATGTGGAAATTTTATATCTTCTCTCAATTATGAAGTGATAAAGTAGAGCTATAAATCTGTCAGAGCAGGCTGATTAAAAGACTGATAATATTAGTTAACAAACAGATGTTTTAAAACAATTGAGTGTGTAGTACAACACACTCAGGAGAGGTTATGTTATGTATTTTATACACCTTTGAGGGTGTAGTACAACACAGGAGAGGTTATGTTGTGTATTTTATACACCTTTGAGGGTGTAGTACAACACAGGAGAGGTTATGTTATGTATTTTATACACCTTTGAGGGTGTAGTACAACACAGGAGAGGTTATGTTATGTATTAGATACACATTTGAGGGTGTAGTACAACACAGGAGAGGTTATGTTATGTATTAGATACATCTTTGAGGGTGTAGTACAACACAGGAGAGGTTATGTTATGTATTAGATACACCTTTGAGGGTGTAGTACAACACAGGAGAGGTTATGTTATGTATTAGATACATCTTTGAGGGTGTAGTACAACACAGGAGAGGTTATGTTATGTATTAGATACACCTTTGAGGGTGTAGTACAACACAGGAGAGGTTATGTTATGTATTAGACACACCTTTGAGGGTGTTTGTCTGAATGATTGTATCTTATCATTGTCAATGCATACTGATAGTTTTCAATAGTTTAGGAGAGGGGGGGGGGGGTCTCAGCAATTTTACCATGTTATTGCAATGCATGACAATATTGCAGTGGCAGATCTAGTAGTTTTCATAACTGGTGACTCACTGTTTGTCTATGAGGGGGCACTGCTCCAGTAGATGCTTCAGTCATTCCCTAAATAATCAACCAAATTTTTCCAACAAAAGGGGGTAGGGCATACCTCTTGTCCACCCCAACCACCCCTAGATTATAGTGACAACCATAGGCAGAAGCAGATGGTTTCAAAATCTGATCAATCTCCGTCTTTTACAGTAATATATGACAGATTGCCTAAATTTTAATTGCTTATATTTAATATGAAAAAGACACTCACTTTCACTGCCATTAAGGTTATTTAATTTTTCTTAACTCTTCTTTAAAAAGGTATTAAAAAGATGTTATTAAAAGTGCTTCGACATCAGTTAACAAGCAGTTTACTTTTAATATGATTGAATTTATATCAATATCAAAAACAACTTAATTCATTGCTATTATCATTTTGAATAGAATGTTACAGATGACACTTTGCAAAGATTTTCAAAATGTGAATAGAATTTTCATTTTAATTGAAATGAAATAACATTGAAAATATTTTACATAGATTTAAAAAATATATAGAGTTATCTCCCATGATTATAGTGCCTTGCATACAAAATTGCTTGAACAAATTATTGATCAAAAGAAATCTAAGATAGATTATACATAGACATTCAGAATTAAGTAAATAATTAATGGAAGAATGAAATAATAAAGAAATTACAAACATTATTGATAAAATTAAACATTTTTTTAACAATTTTATGCAAACAGATTTTAGTTTTAATTGAAGTGTATGGAATAGCTTGCATTTGAAAAAGCAGAGTGCAAGCTGTATATATGAAGGGGGTTGGAAGGGTCCTAATCCCGAAAACATGAAATTCCGAGGTCCCGAATTTAAAGACATTTTAATCCTGACATCCTGAAATTTGAAAAAAAAAACGAATTTCCGGATCCTAAAAGGATGAATCTCAAAACCCAGGGCTTAAAAACACACGATCCCAGAGTCCCGATAAAGGTCCCCCCTCATATATAGCCAGTAAAGGTTGTTAAAAACTCCCCTCATCATTTAGGAATCTTATTCCTCATCAGTGAATGTTTTTTTTATTAACCTTGATTTTACATACTAGGTGGATTGATTGTTGGTGTTGGTGTTCTCAATAAACATCACTTTTAGCACTATTACTGGTAGCTATACTGTGGCTGTCAGTCTTCATTGGTGTAGGTAGCAGGAATTCCCAGTAAGAACCACCAACCGTGGCAGGAAAACTGACAGTCAATTAAGATTAGATTTGGAATCCCCCTCTCACATGGGGTTTGAATTTGCAACCTCAGTGTCAAGCGGCTAATAAAACAGAAATTGAACTTCTTAAACTTCTCAACCACAGAGGCTTCACGTTCATTTAACTTAATTATTTAAATTGAAATTCTATTTATTTTCTATTTTTAGTGTTGAAAAATGATGTGTTCTTAGTTATTGCTGAAGACAACAAAGTTATAAAGCAGGACATGACTGAGTTTTTCTCCAGTCCACAGACCATACATAAAAGACTTAACGCCTCTGATCTTATAAAAGGTATGTAAAGTAAAACTTCATTTCACCAAACCAAGGTAGATAGTTAACCATTTCTCTATCTTAACCTTAGATTAAGTATGAACATAAAGAAATCATTCGTGGAACAAATACAACACTATCTTAACATTATGATTTGAGCACACATCATCTAGGATATTCTACCTGCAACAAAAACGTTGTCGTCATGTCCTAGAGACATGTACTAAAATGTTGAGTGGAGTGGAGCCATGGAGAGAAAACATGGAGTTAGGAAATTCACTCCAGCACTCTGTTCCAAACACTCCACTACACTCAGCCTTTTAGAACATGCCCTTCCTAGAACCAGCTTTCAGTACTAATGATGCAATAGGTAATATAAATCAAAATGTGCAGTACACAATTGCAAATACATTGTAATGCAATAGCTTTGGAACAGCTGACAAAATCTGCTGTACATAGAAAACGAATTGATTTTAATAGCAATTGTATCTGCAGTAGTGGAAGCTGGTTATAGGGCATGGTAATATAAATCTTGAAAACTTATATCAAATTGTACTTTTGTGTATAGATGTCTTAATAAAGATCTTTAATTCTTTATGATTTTCAGGATTTAAAAAAAAATCAGATTTAGATGTTTCAGCTTAAACTGTAGATCTAAGAAGGTAAATTTTATTTACCACAGAATTTTTTTGATAGTATTGTGAAGACACTCAGAATTTTCATGATATCTTTTGCCTAGTTTATGCAAAGGTCTGTAATTTGACATGAGAAATGTTGAAGTCGATTTTGGTGTTGTGTCCAAACTAGAAGAAGCAAAAACAAGGATTGAGGGGGTTTAAACTAGAGGGAATTTGATTTATTTGAAGAATGTCAACATTGGGGGGAAAACGATGGTCTCAAATGGATTCAATGACGACACACAATCTTCAATATTTACATCATTTAAAATAGAAACAAAGAGAACTATCTAAATTTTGTTCATCTTTTAAGAAGATAATCAATTTTCAAAGGGTATTTTGTGATTGAATGAACATGCCATACTATTTATCAGATTTAAGAGTACCCAAATGGATTGCCATTTTATATTTTTGTTTTCTAATTAGAGGATTTTTTCCGTAATACTATTTTCAGTGTACGGCATGGGATATCATTTTATTTTAAGAGGCTGTCCAAGTAAATATCAGGCAAATCCTATGATATGGGTGGCACAACATAATTTTTCTCCAACTGAATTTTTGGTTCCAATGCAACGTTTATATCATACAAAGGATATAAATGTCAAAGATATTTTTGAATCAACAGTGGATGGCTCAGAAAATGATTTTAAAGTTCACTAACAATGCAAAAAAAATTTGTACAAAATGAAGAGTTATCTCCCCTTTTCCATGAATTTTCAGTGCTTTCTATGTATTTTTTTTTCTCTTTATTTGTTGCAGTTAATAAAAAAACAAAATTTAACTTTAAGAAAGAATGAATTTGTGATATGAAATAGATGAAAAAATTTTGAAAACAAAATATGTCATGTGCCACTCACTGCCTGGTTTTTTCATGGACACCCTCTTTTAACCAAATAAACAGTTTTGAAAGAAAGACTTTGTAAATCTCTGGTTTTGTTGACATTGTCATTTGATTATAAAAGTTTTGAACATTTTTCAATTTTTATAAAGACGTACATCTTTAATAGGGTATTAAGGGGTGGTGGCAACATGATAATATTAAAAGAGAAAAAACTTAAGGTATTAATTAGAGAGGGGCAAACATTGATACGATATTCAGGAGAATTTGAGAGGACATTTGCTTACTTTTCACGTCATACTTTTACGACAACACCGCATCCCCCTAGCATTGCGCAGATGCCTTAGTGAAGTGTAAAAAGATGGAAAGGTGAAAGGAAAGAAAAGGGAGTAAGAAAGGAGAAAACTGGAAATGTTTAATGCGGAAAAGAAGACTTTAAAATTTAGGATTCTTTCAATAGATAACTTTTTCAGTTAAAGTTTTACTAGAAATTTTAGCACCAATTTCTGCCAGTCCTGTCCCAATCTGAAAAGATTTCATCTTGTTAATTTGAAAAATAATATTTTAGCATACTGTTTTTTCTAAACATTTTTTGAGGTCTGTTTTTATAAATTCCTAATCTAATTGCCTTAAAAAATAAAAACAAAAAAATAACAAAAGAAGAAAGAAGATTGTTTTCTTTTAAATTTGAGTATACCAGAGTAGTTACTACTTATACTTACAAAAAAGTGAAAAATATAAACAATAGTAAGCCTGGTAGGGAAGCATATAAACTGTGATTATTTTCTCATAAGTCTTGCTGAAATATAGGTCATGGGCTAGTAAGCTAGGTAATAAACTTAATTACTAAAGAAAAAAATCTAGCTATGTAATTGTCTTTTTAGTGTAAAACCTCATTATTTTTGAAAGATTCAAACTGGGAAACTTTCCATTATATCATGTATGTACGAGGTGCAAAAAGCTATTTGTTAATATTAAATTGCTCTGCTATAAAAGAAAGTATAGAGACTTTTGTGTCATTCTTTAGCATGTTTAGTGATATTATTGGAAATGTATCAGAATATCAGATATTCCCCAAAGAATTATTGTTCTCTTAAAAGATCTGAGTGAACGACTATAGAGTTTGAACAGATAAACGTCTTATAATGTCTACAAATTACTTCTTGATTTGAACATTTATGGGTGAAATAATTTCACTTAAGTTGTTTAATAAATATACATCAAAATTACTAAAGAGACATGCACCAGTTAAAAAGTATATTTTAACCAAAATAAAAACATTTAGATTTAAAAACAACAAAAAACTATCAAAGATACCATATATAGAAATAAGAAGATGTGGTATGAGTGCCAATTAGACAACTGTTCATATATGCATTCAAGTCACAATGTGTAACAATAAACCCTTATAGGTCAAAGTTCATCAAGGTGCCTTGGCTCTCACCAAACACCTATCTATAAAGGGTCCAAAAATTACTTGTGTAAATCAATTCAAACAAGAAAACAGAAAGTCTAATCTAGATACAAGAACAAGGAACTACTTATGAACTACATCAACAAACAACAACCACTGAACATCAGGTTCCTGACTTAGCACAGGGGCAAATTAATAAATGCAGTGTGTTTAGACATTTTAACAGGCGCCAATCTTCACCCTAATCTGAAGTTTATAATTTTATATAATGCTTATAATTTTGATGCCAGAAACATGTTTCATTACAAAAGACTCATTAGTGACACTCAAATCAATAAAGTTCAAGGTCAAATCAAGTATAAAGTTAATTGAAGAGCATTGAGGACTCTAAATTCCTATTTTTTTGTCATATACATCTTGGGTAATAAAAAATCTTTCAACTGTGAGTAAGAAGATGTGGTATGAGTGCCAATGATACAACTCTCCATCCAAGTCACAATTTGTAAAAGTTAACCATTATAGCTCTACGTAAGATCTTCAACAAGGATCAAGCCTTGGCTCACACAATACAGCAAGCTACAAATGGCCCCAAAATATGATTAGTGTAAAACCATTCAAACTGAAACATGTTTTGGGCAGTATATAAAATACCTTTTGACTCATCTGTGACCTTGACCTATAACTCCTGACCATATAACAAAACATAATTTGAAAGGCTTCAAATTCCATCTTGAAAAACTTTTTTTTTTTTTTTTTAAACTTAAGCCAAATTATATTTTTGTTTGCATTACCATACATTGGTGTTAAAATTATTTGACCTTCTACTCACCTTGACTGTTGACCTTTAACTAAAATAATTAAATTAAGTTGATATTGATTTTCAATTTTGATTTGCTATAAAAAAAAATGTTTTTCTAATCTAGGACAGGTTAAAACCAAGGTCTTGATATGGAAACAATGCAACTTTTAAAATAACAAGATAAACAATTCTTTCATAATATTATTTCTAATCTTAGCTGAGGCTAATATAGTTTTCTGGAATTTCTGATTTTTTTCTGTCAACATGGCAGAACAGAAGAATAATATCAAGATTGCTTCGTAATTACAAACATGTACAATATTTTTACAGAATGTCTGCAAAACATGTTTGAATAAAGGTCACACGTCCATAATCTAGTTCTTGTTGTTCAAAGGAATTATATTTTCTTTGCATCATTTCACAAGACAATCTATGAAACTGACATTAGTAAAAAATTCTTTGAAAAGAATTCGAAGGAAGATGTAATTCTATGACATTGTTAAAGATAATAATCTGTATGTATGTTTCTTAAGAGGCTGATGCTGTTTTCACAGCAGGAATAATGGACAGTGATATTCAATATATGATTAGTTTGTCACCTTGAATTTTCTCACTATCATATGTCTCCATTGTTTTGTTAAGTGTGAAGATATTTTTAGTTTGATTTTATAAAAAAAAAGTATCTTTTATACTTATTTCTCTAGACAATTGTTCATTTTCTTGGTCATTGAACTTTGATAGACTGGTCAAATTCATGTAGGTCGTTAAAAATAACGTTTTCTGAATATGTCGGTTATCTATCAAGATATTGAGTTTAAATAATGCACATTTTCTGCTTTAATACAAAACTTGAAGACAATGTGTAAGAAATTAAGGGGAATATAGAAATTTGCCATTTTGAAAAAAAATTCCAGTTTCTATCAGTATAAATTAAAAGGAACAAAAGAAGGATGACTGGAGCCACAAAGTTTTAAGCATCCAAAAATTATTTTAGAAGTATAAACCAATTTTCTGCTTTCCGGTGATATATACAAAAGAAATCAAAATATTGGGAATAATTGTCTGCAGCCATTTGTAAAATGATTGCAAGAAAGTTCTGCGTCTAAAATAATTGAAGCAGTAGCAAGTCTTCATTCGAATTGTTTTAAAAAAGGTGGCTCCTTAATAAATGCCATTTACAATAAAAAAAAAAGCACCATGTGTATTTTCGGGATTTATTTACACTCAAAGGTGTTGAAAATTCAGGATTCAGTATTTTTTCAACAGACATTTTATTAATTAAATGCATATTGAGTCAAAAAACGGTTCCATATTGTCTCCTATGTAAATATTTATCTTAATTTTGAACATGCATAAGTGTCTAATTATTTAAACACAAAATATTAAAAGCATATGGAATATAATGTTTCTGCATTTCTTTTGTTAAAGTGAAACGTTATGAAAAAAAGATTAAATTTTGATGAATTGAAAATATTGACTGATATTTGATGAAAAGTTTGAAATTGAATACACATGTTTGTGTAAAAATGACAAAAGGTTTTGAAATATTAAATTAAATATTTGATGAAAAGCTGTTTTGTTTTTAGCCACAAGCTATGTAATTGTGTATCATTGGATCATTAATTAAAAAGTTTCTCTTAACAGATATTGTATCTCTTGTGTTTTATGACTTAAGGGAATGAATAATATATTTGAAATTATTGTCAAAAGCAGCAGATTGCAGCTGTTTTGATTTATAATATTTCTGAATAACTCTTTGAAATTTGGCCTTGAAATGTTGGCCTTTGTAATTGGAAGTTAGTCCTCCCATAAGTCTACACTAATAGAAATGTATGTCCAATTTTGGTTTTCCCTTTATAGCAATCAGCTTCATATTTACATGACTAGTCAAAGGCAGATTTAGGGGAGGGGCAGCTTCATAAGTTATAAATTATAAAACTTTGAACTTTTGGAAAAACTAAGGATTTTCTTTTCCCAGGCAGAGATTACCTTAGCCGTATTTGGCACAACGTTTTGGAATTTTGTATCCTCAATGCTCTTCGACTTTGTACTTGTTTAGCTTTATAGGTATTTTGATATGAGTGTCACTGATGAGTCTTATGTAAACGGGCGTCTGGCGTACTAAATTAATTCCTGGTACCTTTGATAACTATTGTAAGGTGTGAGTGCTTTTCAAATCTGTCGCACAAAGACCCCCTCTTCTGTTTTCCATTTCTTGGGGTTTGTTTAGCATGATAATGTCTGCTAACTTGTTGCTTATATGAAGAGCTATTTGAAATTGTTTATTATTAGTATAATAATTTTATTTGCAAAATACACCCATATGGGTCAAGCAAACACAAATACAACATTTAATACAGACAGTGAAGAATTACAATATAAACATAAAAAAAACATAGTTATAAATGGTAATTAATGTAACCTTTGATGGACATGGACCTCATTTTCGCAATTCTAAAGATTGCTTTATAAAGTCACCAATTTCTGTCAAAAGCTCAGATTTAGGATTTAAAAGTTGTTTTAGCTTTAAAAGTGGTTTATAATTTGTAAAATCAGGATTTATATTCTTAATCTTTAAAAATAAGCAATCTCTTAAAGTTGAGTTTAGTTTGCAATATAGAAAAAAATGGTATTCATCATCAATTTTATTACAAAGTTTACATAACCTTTGATCTCTGGGTACATTTTTATATCTTCCCATTTCAACTTCTAGGTTATGGTCACTAACCCTTAATTTAGGAATTGAAACCAAAGCTTAGCTGACAAATAGATTTCTGGTAAATTTTAGTTGAAATTGAAATATCAACTTAGAATATGTGTTAGGATTACAACCTTGACAACATCACAGATTTTTGAAAGGCTTTATGGAAAACAAATTAGTATTGAATTGACCAGCAATTACAAGGGTTATACAATGTGTGTGAACACAGGGAAATCTGTAAAATTAAGTTGTCTATGATGGCATGAAAATTTCAGAATCTAAAACCACTTTTTTGAATTTTTTATCTTGTTTTAATTTTTGTTGGATTATTATGTCACCAACAGGTTACAGTGTAAAAATGTGCATTTCAAATAAAGTTATTTATTATATTTTAAGTATTTGTATATTATGTTTTATTTACAAGGACAAAAAGTTATTTATGAGATTGCTGAGAGTTTAACAGGTAACTATGGAAACATGACATTTCGTCATCATCATCATCTTCATCAGTTGTTGTTTGTTGTTGTACCAGAATTTTTGGATTGTGGTGATTTGAGGCTCCATAGGGTGAATCGATTAAAAAATTTGAAGGAAGGTATTTAAAAAAAAAATTGTATAAAAAAATTGTATTTTTTTTTCTCTTTATTTAAATTTGAACTTTTCAGTACCAAAGTCAGAATAATTGTTGGTAAATCAGAATAGGCTTTTCACTATAATTTAAAAAAAGAATATGAAGAATTTGCATTAAAAACCTTATTTTTAAAAAATTAATACTTATTGGAATTTAAGCCCTAATAATTATGGATAAATCCAAATGGATGCATTATTGATTAATTAAGATATTTACAAATCTTGTAAACCACTAAAGAATCATTAATGCTCATAAACAACAACAACCTGCCTCCTTCACTTTGATTGACAGCCTCTATGGAGTCTCTTACTTTGAGGAAGACCTGTGTCTCCTGTACTAGAGTGATATTAAAGATTCTGTCAGCTTCAATCCACTTTCAGCACTGAAACCACACAGAACCATGTGTAGAATCAAATAATATAAAATATCTGATTATGTTTTGATTCCAACTGACAATGCATCTAATTACATCATTGTAGTACATTTATTTTTCTTGATTTACAGATTTATTAATCTTGTTGTTTTTCCTTTTATCATTATTGACATTTTTAGTTTATGTACATTCATTTATTGTTTTTATTATGTCTCCAGAAATTGTCAACACATATAGTATATGGTCTGATAATCAAGCTTTTAAAATCCAATATATGAATAGCACCAAAATGATAAAGTTAAAACAAAAAATTAATTGTTAACAACTGGAAAATATTTAGATAAGCAATGGAGACAAATCATACTCTTTGCAAATACTTTTGTTTTCAATGCCATTAGGTCCATGGATTTTTGTCTAATTGAAGCTACTAAATATATATACCAAAGTACAGAGTTAAGGTGGTACCTAACATTACAGGGAGATAACTCTGTAAAGTCAGGTAAACGTTTTAAGTACGTTGTGTTGTAAAGGGAATATTAAGCTTCTTAATGATCAAAATTGGTGTTTGTCAAACTGCCATATAACCAGTGTAATTTTTCTGACAAAACGGTTGGTTCAAAATTTTTAAATTTTTTATATTTTTGTTAAAGGGTCAAAGTAAATAATTTGACAAAATATAATGAAAATTAAACGAGCCAAATTAATTTTAGTGAAAGTGTTGGGTACCACCTTAAGTTATGTTAACAATAATAAATGACATTTAGAGCCTATTGCATTGAGTGTGTCGATAAAGGAAATATATCTGATAAGCTTGCTTGCTAGCTGAACCGTGAAGTTATAATCTAAGGTAAGGTATACTACCATATTTTGGAAGAAGCCTAGACCTTAACAGATAGACAGCAGACTATTCTCCTTTTCACAAAGGGTAATTTACCTAACCTAATAATGACTTCATGGTTCAGCTAGCAAGCAAGCTAACCAAATATATTACCCTTATTTACACAATCAATGCAATTGGCTGTAAACCAAAAAAGTTTCCTCATATTAATGGCTATGTTTTAATATTTACACATTAGGTGATAACTGTTTTATTTTATTTATGTTAATTTTCCAAGAAGTAAATCATATCTTCTTATTAGTTTCCAAAAACTCAACTCATCCTTTTCTTGTAGATGTTATTTTTCATTTTGATTTATAATTGTATTGGACTTTAAAATAAAAGCTTATCATAAAAAAAACATAAGGTTTTAATTAGAAAAGGAAGGAAATTGAAAAGCCCAAAACGTGATCAGACAGTAGAAAATTGATGAATTTTTGGAATTAGTCAGAAAAATAATAATCTTTTAAGGCCAAATAAAAATATATGTGTGGTTCGAGTAACCGGGGCTACCGTCCCTACTTTTTCGGCTTAAAAATAGCCTACCCTAAAGATTTTATTGTCATTTTTCATTAAGCACTGTTAAAGTCAGAATGTTGCTCCCATAGACTCAATTTAAAATAAACCATAAAATAAAAAAAAATCCCTACCTACCTACCCTAACTTTTTTTCAGATGTAACTGGAACCACACATACTTTTTTATTTGGCCTAATCATAATTTCATTAACATTTTGTCTTTAAATTCTGCATCAACATGCAACAATGAGTCAGATAATACCAGGTGTTATTCAAACTGAACAATCCTCGTTTCTCACTCAAGCAGGAAATTTCAGAATGTTAAAGGTCTTAATTATGCTAACCTGTAATTAAAATGCTGTAAAAATGGAATCTTTCATGAAAAATTCAGTAAAGAGGAACTGGATGCTGTCTTAGGAGACCATTAAAGAATGAGGGCGTTATGCAATAATTACATGTACTAATGATAATTACTTTAATAACTGCTAAACCTTTGATGTCTAGTCCCAGAAGAAATACAGCATTCTTTAAAGCATGTAGGTTTATGGGGGAAAATGTACTTTTTTCTGACTGAATATAATAGGTTGACCTTTTTGGAAAAGGATAAAACCTGAATGAACTTTAAAGACTGTCATCAAGAATAGGACTATTGCTGTCTTAGATATGGTGTTTATGATTTTGTATAATAATTAATTGTTCAGTAAAAGGTCATGTTTGCTTTTTTAGTTTTTTTTTGTCCAAGCATAAAACGTACAATTTATATAGCATAAAATGCTATTTACATTTTTAAGATGAATACATTGTAGCAAAAGTTTAGTCTTTTGCTGTGTTGAGGATACAAAATTATTTCAATAAACTTGCTTATTCAACTAATCAAGTTTTTCAATTACCATCTACTATAATCAAATAATAAAAAATAAATATCATATAAATAACTGTGTGTTGACAATGTCTGATATTGTTTTAATTATTATTCACTGATCATTATTTTTAATAGTCATTGTCATATCTTAATACATTTCTTATTACATATGTCTTGAATATATTCCTTCCTAATATTTTTAGGATGTACTTTTACAGGACAGTAATATTAATTTTATGAGTTATTGGTTCAATTTGGTTAGCTTTTTCTATAAAATATTCTGATGCTTTTAAAAAAACACATTGACAGATTGTTTCTGATCTGTTTCACATTGACTGCAATAAAAGCATTAAGGAAAAAGCCAGTATTACAAACACATTGCTGATTTTAAAGAGTTATCTCCCTTAAATTAGGTCAAAGAGTTTATCATTTATTATGAATGTTGCCAGCCAATAAATAGGTCTAAAACCCTTTAGTTCCTTTGGTATTGATATAACCTTGGTATATTAAGCAGATCAGAGATACTTCAGTTTGTCAGTAATATTGTTTGGAAGAAATTAATTTTCTAGTTGAGATATATGATTTGTTGTTTGATATACTAATAAATAGTTTGGATTTTGCTCCACAGGATCCCATATTTTATTGTGAGAAACAATTAATGAAACACTTCTGGGTTAACTGTTCCAGTTTTAAATTAGTCTCTGCACTTGATTTTTGGAGTATCTGCAGTCTGAGTTGAACAAATTATTTAAGGTGGTACCTAACACTACAGGGAGATAACTCTGTAAAATCAGCTAAACGTTTTAATTACCTTGTGTTGTTAAGGGAATATTAAGCTTCTCAATGATCAAAATTAGTGTTTGTCAAACTGCTATATAACCAGTGTAATTTTTCTGATAAATTGGTTGGTTCAAATGTTTTGAAATTTTGATATTTTTGTCAAACGGTCAAAGAAAATACTTTGTCAAAATTTTATGAAAATTAAACGAGCCAAATTAATTTTCGTGAAAGTGTTGGGTACCACCTTAAGTGCTGTAAGACTTAAGGAAACAATTTGAATCCACATAATATTTCCATTTATTATAATCAAAATCAAAATTGTGATTGGAGGAACCACATAAAGACACCATGGAAAATAAAAAGGACGATTTAGACAAGAAACTGTTAACTCAGGGGTTTAAATTATTGTCCAATACATGTCTTTTCTAGGGGCAATCTATGAGTTGATTATTACAATGTTTTGTATTTTGCTGACCTATTCTTAACAAAAGATGCTTCAAACTGGACCTTTGACCCTTTCACCTAAAGTCATTAGGGAGAGCCTTTGACTTAAATTCCTAAGGAAAAGCCTTTGACTTAAAGTCCTTAGTCCTTAGGGAGAGTCTTTCACTTAAAGTCCCTAGAGAGAGCCTTTGACTTGCAGCCATTAGGGAGAGCACTTGACTTAAAGTCCTTAGGGAGACCCTTTCATCCTTAGTACTACGGAAGACCCGTTCACTAAAAGTTCTTAGTCCTTAGGGAGAGCCTTTCACTTTAAGTCCTTAGGGAGAGCATCTGACCTAAAGTCCTTAGGGAGAGCCTTTCACTTAAAGTCCTTAGGGAGAGCCTTTGATCTTAAGTCCTTAGGGAGAGCATTTGACCTAAAGTCCTTAGGGAGAGCCTTTCACTTAAAGTCCTTAGGGAGAGCCTTTGACCTTAAGTCCTTAGTCCTTAGGGAGAGCCTTACCCTTAAAGTCCTTAAATAGAGCCTTTGACTTAAAGTCCTTATGGAGAGCCTTTGACTTAAAGTCCCTAGGGAGAGCCTTTGACTTAAATTCCTTAGGGAGAGCCTAATTGACTTAAAGTCCTAAAGGAGAGCTTTTGACTTAAAGTCCTTAGTCCTTAGGGAGAGCCTTTCACTTAGTCCTTAGGTAGAGCCTTTGTCTTAAAATCCATAGGGAGAGGCTTTGACTTAAAGTCCTTAGGGAGAGCCCTCGACTTAAAGTCCTTAGGGAGAGTCTTTCACTTAAAGTCCTTAGGGAGAACCTTTCACTTAAAGTCCTTAGGATGAGCATTTCACTTAAAGTCAAGCTTAGGAATTTACTTTTTTTGAAGTAAATTGAAACTGACTGTCAAAACCAACAATTGAGTAAAATCAACCCCACCACAAACAAGGATGAATTTCTACATGCACCTTGTCTTTTCAGTTTTATTTTGAACTATACAAACTGTCTTAGGTATTTGTTTCGTTAACTTGGCAAGAAGAAGAATTCTTGACATCATAAGTCAGAACTCGTTAGAAGGGCAAATCCATAAAGATCAAGAAAACCACAAATCTTCATATAATTGATGCAATATATACAACACTCTGGGTTTAATTAATCCTGTTATAAAGATGAGTTTTTTGGTTCTAATTTATTGTTTACACAAAAGAAATCGTGTTATAATCATATGTTCATATGTTCGTATCTGATGAAAAAAAATGTTGGACAGTTTTACTGATGTTTCTAAATTGGTAATTTATTGTCCGAAAGAATTCAATTAGTAGGACCTTTTCGTACAGAGGGGTGCATATAAAGGGCAGAGGGGGAGCTCCACTCCTTTTGACAAGCAAGGACGTCCCAAGACAAAATTCCTGTTCCTATCAAACATGATCCTGTTTTACCCTCCAAAAAACGCCAGTTAAAATAAAACTTTCCTTGTACAGAAGATAAGAATTTTATTAATCTAATCAAGAACCCATAAAGGGCATCATTTTACAACACAATATGATTGGAAAAAGCAAAACAGAAAACTAATACATACTTTAACGTTATGAACAGGATCAGAGCCTAACACAACATGTGTTTTATATAACTATTATATTAAATCTTATAACAATAAAATACTAAATTACTTCATATATTTTGTTTATATCTGGATCTTATTTCTAACCCTTTAATAATGTAATTTCATAGGCACATGAGAGTTGGTAAATGCTCATTTGTGAACAGCCAGAAATATTTCTCATCATTAGGTAGTTCTTTAAAATTAGTACAAAAAGTTATAACTTTATCAAATAATAATTTCCTCTGTTCATCATATAATGGACAATTTACTGTAAAATGGGTCTCATCTTCAATAGAATTTGATCCATGTGATAAGCAGTGATGACATAGACGTTGAGTTCTCTCTATGTATTTTTTATTATATCTATCTTTCTCAATTTTAAGATCATGAGCACTTATTCTCATTTTACATATAGCTCTTCTTATACTAAAATCTTTAATTGATAAATAAGCCTCCTTTACAAAGTCAGTCTTGAGGTTGAAATAGTTCTCTAATTTACTATTACCTTGTGATAAGGTTTCAGATCTTTTGACCAACCAAAATGTTTTGAAACTATTACAAAGTTTACATTTTACAAATTTAATTAATTTATTGAGCTTTGTATCTAAATTTTGTATATCAAGTGATTGAAGTACATATTTCATAGATGAATACCAACAATTAATGTTTTCTGCATCTAAAATTTTATTACAAACATAAGCATCATGAAGTAACCCTGTGTCCAACTTGTTAAGCCTGTGTACATATTTTACCATAGATATAATGACAGAAAAATAAAGAGGAAATCTTGCAACCTCTGATAACACTGCTAAATTTGAGGCTTTCTTATTTACACCAAGAATATACTTTAAATATCTGAAATGTGATTTTTCCAAATAATCATTTATGTAGATTAATTCAAATAGATAATCACTTTTTTTCTTGCAAGCAGCAGAGTTAATTTTAAATGAACCCCAAATTTCACTACAATATAATAAAATTGGTTTTATTGCACACCTGTTTTAATTAGCTCCTTGGCAATAGAACACAGAATTGTTACAGTTTTATTATACTCCATAAACATATATGCATGTATGATAAATCACCATCCACTTTGTAGTCCATATCATCTGTTACTTTGTTTATAAGCAGTTATATAAATTGTGACTAATTAGTCACCAATTCTGGCAAATATTCTCTGCAATTTTTCTGTAAACTTGGACAATCACGATATTGAAGTGTTGAAAGATGTGGTTATAATTATTGCAGTGCAGGAGTTGTCAAAAATGTGAAATTAACCAACAGTTTTTGGGGAGAATAATATTAGCAACATTTTTTTAAATAAATAATATCCTCTGTCAATGCTTCATACTGTTTTTTTTCTCATTTTGTTTTCTTCCAGTTGTGAATGATAATTATGGAAAAATTGAAAAATTAGCTCTCGTTTGTGTTTTCCTTTTTATTCCGCCTTATATACTGGTGATTCCTCATCATTTTACAATATACAAGAGAGTTTGATAACAACATTTACCCTCCCATAAAAAAAAACAATTGTCCTCGTTTTTTTATCATTCCTTGGACACAAATTTTTTTATTGATTTCATTTGTAAAGGTGTCAGCCACTAGTTTAAATGTTCAATGAAGTAAAAAATGTATCTAGGCTTGTATGCAGACTTTTGAAAAACCACAAATCAAACATCCTCAAAATAGAACTTTTTGTCAATCCATGAAAATTGGTTACAGCACAAAAAGTAAATGAGTCCACAGCAGTAAAGTGATAAAACTCACAGTATTCTTTTCTGACCAATCGATTTATGTTTATTTCAGTATATTTTATAGTCAGTCCATGTTTCATAAAATGTTACTTTATCTGTCTAGGATCAATTTCTTCATTAAATTTAAACTGCATGTACATGACATTTGTGGAAACCCATTAATTTATATTTTCTTCACAAACTTAATGATAATTAAAATTTGACAAATGACAGCTTTTTACTCCCATAAGAGAATTTACAATTGATTGGGTTTGTAAACACTGTTCCTCCACAAAAAGGTCAACCAGTTCTTAAGAAGAATATTTTTTTGCTAATATTTGTTGGAATGGATAAAGGTGAAACAAGAATTTAAATGTTCATGCAACTAAATACAAATTTTCTTAAGACTCCTAGTGCATGCAGACTTTGGCAAAACATGACAAATCAAATATCAAAGAAAATACCATGTTTTCCCAATCCTCTAAAAATGGTGCTCACAGAAATTAAGTCCACAGTATTTGAGGGTCATCAATATAATCCTTCTTGATACTATCTACCTCCTCTTCCCAATTTTGTTTAACTTCCTCTCCAAAGCACACTGTTTGGTAATAAAGTATCGGTAAACTTTGAATTAAAGGTGCAATGACACACAAAACAGGGATATAAAGAAAATTTAGAACAACTCCTAGAAAACATACAAAAGTAAAATTTTGTGCAATGTTAATATTAATGACCTGCACCTTTATATTGACTACAGTTCAAGGTTGAAATAAAATAAATCCAAGATGTAAGAACTGATGGTATCTATTATTTTACTTGCTTCTTTAATTACTCTTCCTTAATTACATGGCTGTACATATTGATAAAAGGGAAATTTCTTTATATATCTAGGATTCTATGAACTGATGATATTTGATAAGTCTCTCCTTATGAAAGATTTATTCTGATGAATTACTGTATGAATCATGTTGATAAGGTTAAAGCATCACAATAGGATGAGATTGGTCAACGAAATATGATGAGCTGATTAGCTACTAATTTTTGGTCTTGAAGAATCATTATTGTTTGCTAATTACAATATACAATAGATTTTGATAACAACATTAACCCTCCGATTAAAAACAGATTTTGTCCTCGTTTTTAATCATACTTGTTATTCACTATTATTGATTACAAGATCATTTTTGGTTCATTCATCTTCATCTGAGAATCAGAATTCATTGTAACTGTCTGTTTTATTTTAAACCTTGTTGCATGTTATTCTATGATTGCATGGCCAGTTACATAGAATTATTTGATGGAACATCATCCATCACTGACAATTGTGTCAAAATGTTATTTTCAATTAAAGATATTCTGATGTTGCTTTTACTGGCCAAGTTATGTACAGCCATTAAGTAATCTTGAGACTTATCCTATGATAAATTTTATTGGATCAATTTCAAGATTTGATTACAGAAATTATCAATAGTACCATGGCTTAAATTATATCTGTAAATATGCATTCAAGTTTCCTTGTCAAAACTTCAGACATATTATTTTGTAAATGAAGTATATCATATTCTGTCAATTTTACTGATATTATCAATTTTTATCATCGCTAAAAAAACAGCAGTGGTTAGATTTCCTAGAAATATGCTTAAAGAGGGAAATTTATTATTGTCAAGTATATAAGGCTTAGTTCCCAGTTTTTTGTTCTTCGAACATACGATAGTTTTAGTTTCGTCAAAACCTTAGAACAGTAGACTTTTTACTGAATAAAAACTATATATTTTCTCTGTTTCCTATTTAATTTTATTGAGCTGAGATATTTTAGCAACTGTTATTTTTATTTATTTAACATTTGAATATTTATGAACTTATTATCTATAAATATGAGCTTATTTCAATTAAATGATAGCTGAAGTTGATATTATTTTGCTTTTTTGTTTTAATCTATTTATATTAACAAAATATACAGGTTTTCAGGTCACAGATCTTAAAGATGGAACTATATAACTGTAAACCAACAATTTTTCGTAAAAGATTTATTTTTCAGTACTTTCTAAGAATAAATATATTTAAATAATATAAATCAAGTTGAATCTTACTTTCTATGGATATGATTTCAAGTTAGAAAATTGCAAAAAAAAATGCAGGGGAGGTTGGCCTAAAGAACAAAAATAAGTTGATTTATACCATTCAGAGTGGAAAAAAAATATACTGACTAACGTTGACTAAGTGTGTTTTTCATTGTGAAGGAGTTGCAGTTCATATCCAGAAAAAGATGATTGTCTGCAGCGATTCCTCGGGACAGGTTCATCAAGTTAGCATGGTTGACAGTTCCATAACGGACAACTTCTACCCCAGTATCTCTCACCCTGGAGCAATAACTATTGACTGGTTACATAATTATACATACATTGTAGATGGTTTAATGGTAAGACTTTTGATAGATATAAGAAGATGTGGTATGAGTGCCAACGACACAACTCTCCATCCAAGTCACAATTTGTAAAAGTAAACCATTATAGGTCCCAGTACTTTGTTTTAGTTTGCAACATCAGAATACAATATTAGTCCTTCTAAGAGGCTGTACATTTGCACTGGTAAAAATGAAATTAGCCCAAATTTTAGACTTGCATGTATTTTGATTCTTCTAATATATTTTATTTTGAGATGGAATAAGTGATTGAAATTATTACATGTTTTTTTTTATTCACAATAATATTCTATTGTAAATTTTTGACATAATATGACTCTGACATGGCATTTTTAGATCAAAAGATGTGATTTAGATAGGCCGAGCTGTATCATGGCAACAGAAATGTTACCTTCACAACCAGATGTCATAAAGGTTGATCCTATCAATGGGTGAGTATTTGAAGAGAGACAACTCTGGTTAATAATTATTCACATGTGTTGTATGTTTCTTATGTAAATATAATGTAAATGTTATGTTTGCCTTTTAACCCTTCAGGGTTATACTTTTTGCAATACAGTTAAAGTTAGAATTGTGGAAGAAAATTTACATGTTTACCAATTGTTTTCAGTATTGTTTTATGATTTACCTTTAACTTTATGATTTTTTTAGTCTTATATACTTTTGGATTTCCAAAACTTGAAAAGCTTAGAACACATAGTTTTCAGGTTTAAGGCTTCTTATGCTAAGCATTAAATAATCTTTTAAGATACTCATACACATATAAAAGATACAGTGCATATATTTTCTGTTAGTTATATGGGTTGAGAGTTGCATGCAGCCATGTGTTTTGAAGTTACATGCAAATCTATGATTTTTAAGTTTTTGAACATTGTACCTTTGACATGATAAAGAATAAGGGACATAACTGTTTTTGTGCAAAAATTTAACTTCAATAGATAAAGAGATAAGAAGATGTGAAGATTTAAGTAGAAAATTATAGATTTCAACTTTGGATATAAAATTAAAACCTTTATGAATGCAAATTTTGTTTATAATAAATTTAATTATTTTTCAGATTCCTGTTTTTCACACAAGGAAGTATAAACATGGGGCTGTATGCAGTAGACATAGGGGAAATAACTCCATCAAAACCTGCCCACCATTTCTTGCTAGTTAGCAGCCGATTAAATTCATTTGCTATCGATTTCAACAATATGCAGTTATATTTTCCTAACGAGATTGTGAATACTCTCATGTCAGCGTTTCTAGATGGCACAGGTTTAGCCGATGTCCGGAAAGACAAAGTGATACAACCAAACTATTATAGTATAAGAAGCATGGTGTATTATGGTGGAGTTTTCTTCTTAACTAACGGTACCAAACTTTTGATTGAGGAATACGATGAGAAAATAGGGAAGTTTTATGTGAATGAAATGTATGTGACGAAATATTCATCATTCAACATTTATCACCCGACAGCACAGCCATACCCAGGTATGATGATTTTTTTATCTGTAGAATGCTTTGTTGGGTAACTTGTTCATAGATATAGGAAGATGTGGTATGAGTGATAATTAGACAACTCTCCATCAAAATAACAATTTATAAAAGTAACCATTATAGGTCAAGGTATGGCCTTCAACACGGAGCCTTGGCTCACACTGAACAACAAGTATAAAGGACCCCACAATTAGTAATGTAAAACCATTCAAACTGGAAAACATATATATCTAGATATAATGAGTGATATGTTGTTGATCCTTTTTTGCTATTTAAATTATCTTTAGAAAAATAGAGCACATATAAATGAGGATATAATTAGATGTAAATACAAGTGAATTTTATGTGTAAAGCAATAAATGGGACTTCTGTTACCACCATGGTTGATGATATTGGTATCAGTTTAAAATTCTCCAACAGAAAACATCAGTTTAAGGATATAATAAAGTTTGTAGGATAGCACACACAGTATCCACCAATATAATACCTCAAGCAGGGAAACATGTTTTGAACACTTTGATTTGAATTTTATTTTGATTTTTAAATTTCAGTGCCTCACAGCTCTCCCCAGGATGTTAGGGGATTGTTTACAGATAAACGTGTTATTATACAGTGGAACCGACCAAAGCCTCTCTCTTATCAAGGTAAGATCCTCCACCTTCTTGTAATTCCAAGAATTTCAACCCATACAGGTGCATTACCATAAATTGATTTCAAAGTATGCAGTTATTAAAAAATATATTCTTTCCAATAACAGAAGACAAAAATTATCTAGAAAGCACTGACCAACACTAAGCAAGGGGAGATAATAAAAAGAAAAATCAGATAGCCTCAAAAGTAAGGGAAATAATTCATAGAATTTCGTTTAAAAAAATAAGAAGATGTGGTATGATTGTCAATGAGATAACTCTTTGCCAGAGACAAAATGTTTGTATACAAATCAATGAAAATACATTAAAATGAGTTTTCTTCTTTTGATGAAAAGAAAAAGATTTTGAAATGCATTCTTTTTATTTTGTTTCAGGTAAAGGAGCATATAAGAATTGGTATTATGAAGTCAGCCTGTATGCTGATGATGGAACAGACAATGAAATAGTAGAGAAAGTCACTGGTTCCTTTTTAGAAATAGAAGATCTGGTACCAGATACTGCCTATCAAGTTAAAGTCAGGGCTTGGTCACAGACTGGATCTGGCCCCTGGTCAGAAGTCTTTGTTGGTAGAACTCTCTCATTAGGTAATAGCAGATTAAAATGATATATAGTAGAAGTATTAAATTCCATGTCTGAAAATTTGAAAAAATGATAATTAAAAACCTGTTATAATAAATATCCAACAAGATAGGATAATTTAGGTCCTTTAATAACTTTTCTTTAAAATTGGGTTTAAATTCTCCAAAAGATAATTATTTCATAAACTGAAATCAACATATGCAATTAGGATAATTTCATTTTTGTGCATAAACAATTTTACATAAAGGATTTAAAGTGAATATAATTTAACTCAATTTTCTTTATTCTTAACAAAGGCATCAACTGTTTTAGTTACAGCAGCATCTTGGTCACATTTCCCTTCTAATTTTTATGAAACTAACAAAGACATGATGCCCTAATTTAATCACCTATAGTTTACATAGGGGAGATAATTTACTCAACATTGATATAAAGGGGAGATAATTTTACTCACTTCTTTCAACAACTAAAGTAATAGTTGCAGCAGCATCTCAATCAGATTTGTCAAGTTTCTAATATGAAATCTCCATGGAGATGATGCATGGATTAACTTATCTGTAAAAATCAAAAGGGAGACAACTTGACTCAATTTCTTTTTTTTTTTAAACAGAGGCATCAACAGCTAAAGTAATTGTTGCAGCAGCTTCACAGTCAAATTTTACTACTGGTTTATATGAAATGGATATGGAAGGACAACAAAGAACACAGCTAACCACTGTATTTTATGAAGAACTTCTTGGTAAGATTAAGGGTTGAGTGAAATATAAACAAAAGCATTGATTGATTATAATACCACTTTCAGCTCACTGTTTGCAGCCAGGTTTTTGTTTAACCAATATCCTTCAGCTGAAAAACTGCCAATGCTAGTCAATAAAGATTGTAGTCAAAAAGCATTTTGTCAGAAGCAGGGTTAAAACTCACATCCTTAGTGTTGACAAGCTTGATATTATAGTAGATGCTCTGTTTGGAAAATCTCTAACACTTCATGACTTAGAGAAATTTCGTTATTGACTTATAAGAAAAAGAGAATCCATAATTGTCTGTTCTGGAATCTACCCATTTTGGTTAACATTTTCAAAAGTCTACACACAACATTATGATTGGTTAAAAACAACATAAAAAATTAAAAATTCAATCAATAACCTGGCATTGTCTTTATTTTAGAGGTACAAACAATGAAATTACGCAAAGTTCTGCTGATTATTAAAAATTGTGAATTTGTATATAACTATGATACTTCCACATTTATAAAACATCTATTTATTACAGATTTGACCTGGGTTGAGGATAAGATAATGTGGGCGTCTAATGTAAATGGAGTTCAGATATTTGACAGAACTACAGCAGAATCAGAGATTGTCTACCACATAAGATATGCTACAAGTGTCAGTTATGATTGGCTGGGACAGAAGCTGTACTGGTCTAATCCTAAACACAATGTTGTAAGTATCTACAAGTGTCAGTTACGATTGGCTGGGACAGAAGCTGTACTGGTCTAATCCTAAACACAATGTTGTAAGTATCTACAAGTGTCAGTTACGATTGGCTGGGACAGAAGCTGTACTGGTCTTATCCGAAACACAATGTTGTAAGTATCTACAAGTGTCAGTTACGATTGGCTGGGACAGAAGCTGTACTGGTCTAATCCTAAACACAATGTTGTAAGTATAAATAGAACTTTGTGTAAACATGTCATTGCTACTATCACATGACTACAAGTGTTAGTTACGATTGGTTAGGACAGAAGCTGTACTGGTCTAACCCTAAACACAATGTTGTAAGTATAGAAACAACTATGACAATATTTTATTACTTCTATCACATGACCTCAAATGTCAGTTATGATTGGTTGGGACAGAAGCTGTACTGGTCTAATCCTAAACACAATGTTGTAAGTATAGGAACAACTATGACAATATTTTATTACTTCTATCACATGACCTCAAATGTAAGTTATGATTGGTTGGGACAGAAGCTGTACTGGTCTAATCCTAAACACAATGTTGTAAGTATAGAAATAACTATGACAAAATCTTATTACTTTTATCACTGTTCTGGTCTTGTCCTAAACACAGCATTGTAACTATAAATACCGGTAGTTAAACTAAAGGCAGCTTTACGAAAGTAATTGAGGAGATGTGATTTGAGTAACATTGATAAAACTATTTGTCTGAGACCAAATGATGTGGGTATAACTCAGGCACTCCACTACAGCCTTCAACAATAAACAAATCCCTTAGTTACTACATATCTCATAGTGAGCTTTATGTCAGGAACACTTCTCTAACCTGGAACAGTGGTTTAACAGCACATCAAAAGAACAAATTCTTTAAATCAGTTAACTATTTTCTACCTTGAGATATACTTTATCATTGTATATGTTTCTGTATTTACAGATTAGAAGGTCTGATATCAATGGAGATAATATAGAGTTTGTAATACAAGGCACAGCTCGTCATATGGCCATAGATGCCTTACAAGGTCGTATTTACTGGGTTACAATGAATACCTTAGAAGCAGCTTACTTAAACGGAGAAGATCATATTGTATACTTCAATCTACCATATTTTTGTGGGAAGCATGTCATCAGTTTGACCTTGAACTTTGACCTTCGTAAAGTTTTATGGTATGTTAAGAGTTTTGAACGACAGGAGTTGTATATGTCTGATTTGCTGGGTAATGGAGTGACCCCAGACCAACTGTCTGTGCAACCTCTTGGAAGTTTTAGCAGTATTTCTCCGTAAGTTTAAATTATATAACAAATCTTATTGTAAAGGTATGTTTTAAGTAAAAAATTTATGTCAGAATTGGTATGCAGGTAAATCAAAATGAGAAGTTATGTTTTTTTTTTAATTCATCACGTACACAGCAAACAAAAATTCAATTTTATCGATTAAATTTCACATAGGTGTTAGATTTTCTACCTTTATTTGCAATTACACCGCTCATGAAACTCATGATTTTTTCATGGTTAAATTTGGGAACAGTATATCTGTCAATATAAATCCTTTTTATAAGCCAAAATGTTTTTTTTTCATTTCAGATTTTCTGTCATGCAGTATTTTTCTCACCGTTTATTCTGGCAGAATGAGAAAGGCTCCATCATTGTAGGTGATCTTGAATGTAACTACACATCAGAAATAACAGTAGAACCAGTCTCTGTGTTTACTGTTACCCATCCATCACTCCATCCATATCCAGGTAACTACATATAGAAAATAACTTGGCAACCAGTCAAAATATAGTGACACATTTGTCTCTTCATCCCCATCCTTAAACAAAGAAATAGAAAGTTCACAATCATGAAGCTGAAATTATCTCCTTTGTTGTTATATTTTGTCAACGAACATTTATATCAAAAGAAAAGTAGATGGCACTTAAATTACAACAAATTGAACATATCTGTGGTCATATGTGACACAGATAATCCATAACAATTAACCAAATCATATCTGAATCACACAAACTTATTGAATGAATGTCATTTGCATTACCATTTGTAACCCTTGTGACAATATAGCTTCCTTTATAGACACAACCCTTTATCATGGAAATCATGAAAGGAATCACAATTCTTAAATATCATATTTAACATAAGAAATATACTCAATACACCAGCACCCAATATTGCTTCAGGGACAAGAACACTAGTAAGTTATTTGAATAAACAGGAAAATGTTATAAAAAAGAACCAAAAAAATGTATAAAATTTGAAATAAATTTTTAAAAAACATACCAAAAAAAATGGAAGTAGTTGTGACAAGCATGAGAAATCAATTTCAAACAGTTCTTTAAATCTGAAACATTGAATATTTACATACTTTTTACAGAGAGTTTGGACAAGAAAAGCCTTAAAATTATACCAACAGAGATTCAAGAGCAGACTATAAGATGTGAAGGTCATTGGTCGGCCTTTAACCTGACCTGGCAGAAGGCCATAGTTAACCATGGTGATATATTTTATGAAGTTTCTATACAGATACAGGATGATGCTGGAAGAAGTGTTGCCATGGTAATTATTTGTTTGTTTGAATGTGTTATTTCCTTATTGAATTTATATGGTTAAAGGTCATTTAATTAATAAGTCATCCATGAAAGCCTGTAAGTTCGAAAATTTCTGTGATGTTTTTATAGATCTTAAAGAGACCAAAAACTATATTCAGATACACAGAGTAAAAATACAAACATAGTGACAAATTTGATTGACAATATTTTAGAACGTATGATTGAAAATTTCACTGAAACAAAATCCGTCTTTATATTATGTACATTTTACCTAATAATATTTATTTTCACAGAAGTTGAAATTGGTCATTCTGTTGTGTCATCTTGTTCTACAATTCACAATTGAAATTTACATAAACTTAGATAACCAAAAAGTTTCTATGTGAGGGATAGCTAGTTTTGTTTTAAATAAAATAGATTTATCTGTATTTACAGCAAACCACCAAGAATTTTATAGAATTGTCTAATATATCAGCTTATACAGAGATGACCGTTACACTAAGAGCTTACACATACTGGGGGTATGGTCCAGTTACTGTGGCCAATATCAATACACCTATGTCAGGTAAGTTTAAAAAATATCTTATAGGAAGGGGAGATAAGCGGCACTTCAATTCATTTGTAGTTGGGATAAGTGCATAAGACATCAAGTACTTGACCCTACTAATAAATTTTAAATGACAAAAAAACATAATGTTTTTTATATTATATATATTGTTATAAGTTTTGACACGACAAATTTTATTCACTACTTTTCTTGTCTTGGTGTGATTAAATGCTCTCCATATTGTATTGACTTGTGAGTATTTTTTAAAATGTTTATATCAAAATATGAACATTAAACAATATATGATAATCCATGGTTATATATTTCAGTTCCCAGTAAACCATTAACACCAAGAGTATATGTTACCCAGCATAAAGAATCAATGACATCAGAGAATTCTCTTGCAGCAGATTTCCGTTGGACATTACCAAAACTTTTAAATGGAATAATTACTGATTTCAAGATTTATTCCTGGAAGAATGGAGATAAAAATAACAAAAACACGACTTCAGTACCAAGTACTGTAAGACATTTTAATCTACCATGTCTACAACCTGGGATGACTTATTTCTTTCAGGTAAGCAACTTTTAAATAATCCTTAATTTAGGGACTGACTCAATTTTCAGTGGAAATATAATATGAAATGTTTGATTTAACACCCATCCCAGGTAGCAATTCAGTATTTTTAAAGGGCTATAAAAAATGGATATTTAGCAAAAAAATTAGAACAATTCTATGCCTAAAATCAATATTTGTTTTCATTCAAGGGATACACTCATTATGACCCCCTACACACCCCTTGAATGGAAGGTTTATTGGAGATGTTTCCAAAAAAAACATTTAAGTTGAAAACAATAACGCAACTGAATTGTCTTTTCTTGTCTTGTCTTGTCTCGTCTTGTCTCGTCTTGTCTTGTCTTGTCTTGTCTTGTCTTGTCTTGAATAAGCCTAATCATAATATTCAGTAAAAATATTGAAAAATATGGTTTAATTGATAATTTTTTTTTCGTCAGGTATCAGCTTGTACACAGAAGGGATGTGGACCCAAAACTAACCTGGTATCTGCTGAAGCTGATGGTAAGTGTTCGAGGAACAGGGAGGGGAGGAAGTGGAAGTACATGTTTTAAGTACCCTAGGAGAAGAAACTAGCCTGATCATGTATAATATACTCATTTGTGATCAAGATGTGTAATTGATTAAAATATTAACTCATGTCACAAAATCCCTACATGTAATTTCTGAGTTCCTTCATTTATTAGATTCACGGTTACACCAGCAGGAAAACTTTAAAACCTCACTGAAAAAAAATGTGATCAAACCAATAAACATAGAAACAAATGAGGAAGAAGATACCATAGCACCATGGCAAGAAAACAAAAACAATGACAAGACTAGCAGTATTCTACAAAAACACTCAATAGAAAAATAAAAACTGCAAAAAAAACCAACAAAAAACCAGTGGTGATTGCAGACTCTCTAGTCATGCTTCATAGAAAATATTCCTTCTTGTGAAAATTGTAAAAAGATAGGTTTTTTCAAAAAATAAAAACTTGAGTTTACAATACTTATAGCTTTAAGGGAGTTCGCTTCTCAGTTTCAAAGTAATTAACTTTTCAAAACATTAGTTTATATAGATAGGGGATTAATAAAGGATTCCAAAGAGCAAAAAAAATATATAGGTCACCGTGTTTGTTTTCGAGATATAAGTCATTGAAATTTTTGCGGGAAAATATTCTCTCTTGACTTTTCATAGCTCTATCATTGACAAGTTGAAGTTCTCAAAAACTGTAAAAAAGTAATTAAAATTTTATAAGACTTTTACAGATGGCTTATCATTATTTATGTAACAGATTTACAAAAAGAAGAATGGGGGTCACCGGGCAATTTTTTTCAAGGCATTTAAATGGATAAAAGCAGAGGATTCCGAAAATCTGACAAAAAATCTAAAACATGACAAGCTAGCTTCCTTAATTGTATACTGTATTACCTTTAATCACAATAATGAATAACACTTTGATTTACTTTAATAATCACAAAAAGAAATGCATGCAAAAATTCTGATTTTCCAGTTTTGGGGTTTAGAAAGATCTTTAGACACTTTTAATGTATCATACGTATACTTATCCTATGTTCTATTTTTAGCTGTAAATCCTGTTCCTAAGTTACTAGTAGTATCAGCCAATCAGATATCAATTGAGGAGGTTGACAGTGTGGGTAATAAGACCGTTGTATTAGAGCCTATTGTTTCACCAATGGTTGCCACATACCTGGCCCAGGAAAATAGGATGTTCTGGGTGGATAAAAATAACATGCTGAAGGAACAGAGTAAACAGGGACAGAAAAAGGTAACTTTAACTCTTTTTATTCTAGTTTCTTATTGAAAAGCGCAGGAGATATCTATGGATAATAAAAGTTTGAAGAGAAAGGTAACAAAACCATCGCAAAAGATGAAAAAAATGTTGAAAAGACTATCTATAAAACACTGAATAAAAAGCTAAAGACTGCAGCAACAGACACTCCACTTCAAATAATAAATGTGGTAATTTGATGTGCTATGTTAATGTAAGCAGATCCAGCTCCACAATGGCACCAGTTTGGAATAAAGCTATATGTGATCATGAGCATGCTTTACTGTGTAATTTGTTTTGATATGGGTTATAGTGAGTATTTTCAAAGTACAACCTACAATAAAAAAAAATATATATGTATCATGACATTCATTAGTTTTATTTTTTGTTAGCTTTTAGAATTGGAGGGTAAGGTAACTGACATTGCTGTAGATTGGATCAGACGGTCATTATTCATTGTAGAGGTCAACTCATCACAGTCTACAAGTTCAATTATCACATACCTACTGGATCAGCGTACTAGTTATAAACTACAGTCAAGAGATGGTATTATAAACAGCATAGTCACAGATCCTCATACAAGGTATTTTAATTCGCATTTCATTGGGTATAATTTTAAAATGAAAAATTTGGAAAATTCTCTGAGAATGCAAAAAAAAACCACCCTTTTAAGGTCTTGTGTTAAATTTGCAGATTATAATAAATTTTGATATTTGCGAGCTCTGCACCAAGATGCAGCATTCTAATCTTAAGTAAAAGTTGGTTAGCTCGGTGTGAAAATAATTTGTATGCTTAGCATGTTTTTCTGATACAAAGCACAATTCATTTGCATCTCTCGTCTTTAATTTTAAAAAATGATAAAAAATTAATAATAAAAAAAAAAAAAGTTCTTCATCATTTTTCACAGAATTTCCATTAATACTTTGATTACTCTCCATATTTAAAATTCTGATTTTTTTTACTAACAATTCACTAAAGTAAAATTCCTGCATACTGATTTGATGAAAACAAAATAAAAGTTTGAAGTTCTGAAATCAGTGGTTACTTCTATTCAAATTAAGAAACAAGAGGACAAAAGGATGGGGAATAAGATGGATCTTGTATAAATGACTAGCAGTTGTTCATTATTCCAGCACTGCTTTTAACTTGATGATGAAAACTTTCTGACGTATATATTAATTTATTCCAGTACTATAGCATGGACAGAATCTGACACTAGTGAGAGCCATTCCAAGTTGTACAAGATGGGTCCAGACCACAAGGTCAAACCATTATTTAGAAATGCCAGAAATAAAAGAGAGGCTCCTAGTTGTAATTGTTCAACTTCTTTCCAACTAGGAAGTAGAATAGCTTTGGATAATACTGAGGACGCAAAGACTGAAATTCTATTTTATGATGAAGGAACCAAATCCATCATAGCTACAGATATAAATGGATGTTTCTGTAAATCTGTAACCAGTCAAACTCCTGACAGCAAGAAAGGTTAGTTTTTTACTAGACCTACAATTTTTATAGATGTAGAGACATAAAATTATCAGGGGTTTGTCTGTCTAGTCTAATAAGCACTCTCATGTGTGCAATTCTTTCCAGATTTTTATCAAACTTTTATCAAAAGCTTATGTCTTGGACATGGTCAAAAGCAATTGCAATCAACTTTAAAAAAAAAAATTGTCCCCTTGGAAATAATAATTATATGGAAAGTTACATTGTAAGTGCTTTCAGGCTTTAATTTCTATAAGACATTTTAAATTGTTTTTGTTTTTTGTTGCTGCATCATAGAATTTACCTCATATTGGGTTTCATTAAAACTTGTACACTTTTGTTTCAGGTTTTCCACCCGACAGTTTGACAGTTGACCATTCCAATATTTACTGTTACAATAAAACGGAAAAGTTATTATACATAATGGACAAACAGACAAGTATTGTTACAACAAAGAGTTTAGGAGAAGTTCACGATATGATTGGATATGGGACACATCTCCAACCTTTACCTTGTAAGTATAATTAATCAGGTATAACATTTGGAAAGAAGGATACTAGGTAGATGTATATGGGAAAGACAACGCCATATGAATGACAATCAAAATATTCAACTGAACAGGACTTTTGCTGGTTTTTTTTCAAAGTATGGGCACAAAGTTCAAATCTAACAGAAATAAATGTTTAACTATAAATCTGCAGATTTTACTTTAAAAATTTATATATTGCAAGAAACTTGATTTGACAGAAAATCATAAAATTTGTATTGCTTAGAGTTCAATCTGATTTTTTGGTATTTTTAAAAACAACAAATAAGGAAGATTAGGGAAAGCCTTTGATTTTATTGTTTTAGGCTTCATTATCAAAACCAGATCTCTGTCTTTTAATTGATGCACCTTGAATAAACTCAAATTCCTGGAAAAAATTAAGCACTCTTTCTGATATCTCGAAATATTACTCAATAGTTCCCAAGTTCTGATAAGGGTAAATCCCAATTAATGCACACCATTGTATGTATTTAAATGACATGTAGAAATTTATTTACATTTCTTTTATTTTAGCTACAGAATGTCTTTATCCTCAACCATATAAAGGTTCTGTTACCTTGATACAGAAAACAAACCAGACCATTGAATTAGAGCTGGAACCCATCACCTGGCCACTGTCTTGTACTGGTATCTCTGTTCCTGATACAAAGTACTCAGTATATTATAAAGCAGGGACCCAGCCATGTGGTTCTGCTGGCAGTGGATGTATATCTGAGGTATGGACAATATCTTGTATAGATTTAATTTGATCGAAATACAGATCTATGTTCACACTGCCATAGATCTGACAACAGTCCCTGCTACTTTTTATTCAGGCAAATTTTGAATCAGCCAATGTATTTTCAGCGTTCAAATTATTTCAATGAGGCCAGTTATTATTGGTGGAGAAAGCTGGAGTGCCATAGAGAACCACTGAACTTTGGTTTCAAAACAAACATCCTAGCAAATTAAGATTGGAGTCAAAAGCATCTGCCATTTGTGGAACTAGAATTCTGAGTGTTGACAAGCTTTTAACTACTTAGACCACTCCTCTAATGAGGATTCTATTGACATTAAAAGAAAGCGGTAATGAAAAATCTGGTAAAAATCTAAGATTCAAGTATTAGAAAATATCAAATCAAAGTTGGAACAACACATTAATTCATGAATACATGTAAACTATCCCAAGTCAGGAGCCTCTGGCCTTTGTTCGTCTTGTATGATTTTTAATTTTAGTTTCTTATGTATAATTCGGAGTTTAGTATGACGTCCATTATCACTGTACTAGTGTCTCAACCCTCCCCCTATACCTCTAACCAATGTAGAAAAGTAAACGCATAACAATAAGCACATTAAAATTCAGTTCAAGAGAAGTCCGAGTCTGATGTCAGAAGATGTAACCAAAGAAAATAAACAAAATGACAATAATACATAAATAACAACAGACTACTAGCAGTTAACTGACATGCCAGCTCCAGACTTCAATTAAACTGACTGAAAGATTATGATTTCATCATATGAACATCAGGCACAATCCTTCTCGTTAGGGGTTTAGTATCATACTATCATAACATATATGAGAAGAACATAACCCGTGTCATGCCAACAACTGTTTTTAGAATAAATGTGTTTAGTTCCGATGCAAAGACCTTATCAGTGACTCAATATTAACGCCAAAATATGCAATCTTTAATGACTTGACAACAGTATCGCAATTATATCCCTTCTTAAGAAGTCTATTCAAAGGTTTTGTAAGTTTCTGAGGTGAATACTGACACCTTTGTGCTTTATAAAGAAAAATAAAAAATTGGATGTGTACATGTATGTGTATCTTTTGTGTAAAATATTTGTATTTTTTTTATTTCAGGCCTCTTACAACAACACCATAGCTCTGACCAAGCTTCAGCCCTATACAATGTACATAGTGCATGGGGCCGTCAGTAACTACTACACGGAGTATTTATCTGAGGTGCTGAGTTCTCCAACAGTATTCCAGACCAGAGCAGGAGGTTTGTTAAGATAATTATGATTAAAAAAACAAATTCTTTCTGTATAACATATGATAAAGACAATTAAAACTAGATGAAATTATGGTTAATATTACACTATTGTAAGCCATAGTAAGCTATAAAAGGCCCCAGTAGCACTAAATGTGAAACGATTCAAAAGAGGAAACCTATGGCCTGAGTTATGTGAAAATAGTGATGGACAACACACAAATTTGGCGAACACAACAAAAGAGCAACATTACCATCTTTTATTAATACAGATTGTTCCTTTTTTCACAAGTATACCTATTTTGTATTTTGACTTAAATTTTAAAGGGATCTCATAGGGTTACTTTTTAATGGCACTATCTATATTTCATTATGTGCTGCTATAATAATAACAAAAATACAGATAAGTCTCCTCTGTATTAACCTTTGCAAATTTTGCATTAAAAATTGTATGCTTTTGAATCAAATAATCACATTAAAAAATGTATGCTTTTGAATAAAATAATCCCATTGAATATTGGATTCTTATCAAGTAATCTAAAAATGATTATATTAATTCTGAGGCCTCTTTTAAGCATGTTAGTAGTAATGTACCATTTTTATTCCAGTGCCTAACAAAGCAACAATAGAATCTTTGATTGGAATATCTCCAGAACAGATTAATGTGACATGGTCTAGACCCACCGTCTCAAACGGCCCTCCAGAAGATTTGGTCTACGCCATTCACTGGTCAACCCAGACTAACAAAGGATTGTTGAGGGCAGAAGTAGAGGTCAATGTGTCACATGACCAAAATGTCTACAAGCAGACAATATCAAACTTACTGCCAAATCATAATTACACGATTGAGGTAAATTATTTAAGATACAAATAAACCAAGATGTTGGGTTTATGTCAGTAAGAGGTCAAGGACACAAATAAAAAAACAATATTAAAGTCCTCCATTTAATGCATACAATAAAAAAAATGATGATTATAAATGTTCTTCTGTTTACGTTTTCTTTTGAATTCATGAAATGTTTCAAATTGAAAATTTTCATTCTGGTAACATTAGCATAAAAGTCAACCTTGAAAATGATAATTTTGCTTTGCTCTTCATTCAACCCTATAAACTCGGGCACCAAGAAACCAGTTAAAAGATATTATCAGAGATAAGAATAATAGGCTATAGATTGAGGATGTAAAAGTTAATTTTGAAAATAAATTAGGTCTCACTGTAATATTTTTCTGCTTGAAGTTTTTTCAATCTCTAGGAATATACTTACAGGTGAAGGCTGCTAACTCCGAAAAGAAGATTTTCAATACAAGTGATCCTCAAACCATAAGAACATTTGAACTACCAAGGGACATAATTCTACTGTCGTCTGCTAGACATAATTTAACCATAAGTTGGACATCACCCTCTGATGGAAGTGTGGAATATGCAAAGTTTCAGTACATAAAGGTTAGTTGTCAATCAGGGAATCAATTCTCCATTTTAGAATCTAATGCATTCTGGGTATTTTTTTCAAAAAATTACAACAAAATTTCCAAAAAAAGAAAATTCAACCTATGATGTGATGTTATTTTTCATTTTAGGGTATAAACGATAAAATTACCCATATTCTGATAGATATTGAAACAGCCAATTGAACTAAATAAACAAGTTTCAACTGGTGGTGATTCATTTTCTTTGGTTAATTGGGTACTGGTAAAACAAGACTTTAAATGTTCAGCTACGTACAACTTTCCTACAGGCTGGTATACAGACTTTCAAAAGATCAACGAAATCAAATAGCCATGAAAATTCAAGTTTTCCTGATAGAAAGAAAAATTGATATACATGAAAATTAATGAATTCACAGTAGCTTTATTTGATGTTAAGTAAATAAGAATGCAGAAATTTGAATTATCATACAGTAATTTCATAAACATTATTTATTGCATAATGACTACAATTGTTCAGCAAAATTTGTATAAAGTTTTGATCTAATTGAATGTAAACAAATAATTAAATGTGGTGAACATCTTTTAAAATTTCTATTTTTTCAGTGTCCATATGCAGAAGAAGCTAATTGGATTAATATGGGTGAATTTCCTTATTACACGTCATCCAACCAGACATTTAATAAAACATTCAGAGACCTGGACCCCTTCACTGATTACTGTTTTCGTATGGTCCTTTTATACAAAGGGACTTCCACTAAAATGTATTGGACCGGTGGAGATAGATTTATGTTCAGGACACAGTGTAAGTAGTGTAAAGTAGTTTTACCAAAACTACATGTATAAAAATAAAAATGTCTAAACTTAATGAATTTGTATTGATAACTCAAGTGCAATATACAATATTATTGCATAGCAATATAATATTTCCCACAGAAAGTAACCAAAAGTTAGCGTGCAATAAATTCCAATATTGCACTAGTGCAATAAATCTTCAAAATTCATGACGTCATCAACGACAAAATCTAAGTTTAAACAAACATTATATCCCAAGCTCGTGCAATATACAATTCTACTCGGGACAATATTCCCCAATATTCATGCAATAACCCTATAATACTGCATTACGGTAACATATTCTTCTGTGGGTAGTTTCCAACTTTAAGTATATGGAGGGGAGTGTGTATAAAGGCAAGACTAATATGTATAAAAGAACAGTTAAAGACAGATTAATTTTAGGTTACAGGAAAAGTTTTGGGAGGGGAGTGTCGTTTGTACAACTGATATGTATGAATTGACTGTTAAGAGCCCGATTAATTTTAGGACACTAGGTAAGTTTGGGGAGGGGAGTATGGTATGTTACATTATTTGTGCATGAATTTATAAAAAAAATTGCAATAATTTTTGAATTTAGTGTATGATTATGATCCTGTTTTCTTTTATAGCAAGTATTCCAAGTGCTCCTGATCCACCAATAACAGAATCTTTGTCAACCCAAGGGTATGAAGTTAAATGGTCAGAACCAAATGACAATGGCGCTGCAATCCTCCATTATATACTACAGTATTGGTAAGTTAACTCCCTTTGGAGTTCTATCAACAATTAAAATACCCCTTAGTAATGATAAGTATTTGCGCCATACACATATAATGCCAATAAAATTCACAATGCTTGTCTTTTTTTTTTTTTTTTTTTTAAACATATCCAGTGGCAATTTTAGCAATGATAAAGACAATGCAATACTTTTTGAATGTATAGTGTTTAACAAATAATCCCTCAGACATTGAAGTTCTCTTTTGAATGGACATGAGGAAATAGAGTGAGTGACCCATATTCGCCGCATAATTCGTTCGTTTCCATTTTCATCCGACCTACATTCCAATATTTAGACCTTTTTATGTAGGTTTCAGAAATTTTACTATGTGAAAAAAATGTTTGTAAACTCGAGAGGAAATCAAGTTGTTCATGTACCATGTTGGACGCACTTTTGCCGCAATGAATGATATGACCATCCTCATTATCCTGGTATATTATGAAAACCAAAGTGTGTAACTAAATGATTAAGCTTGAGAGATCATTCCTATACGATTATTCTCACAAATATTTACTTTTAGACTTCGCACAGTTGCCATATAAATCTTACATGATAGCTAAAAATTGTTAAAAAATACCTGCATATTTCTTTATATGTGCGAATAACCTTGGAAATGGAGTAAAGAGGAATATCAACCGTTATAACATTACAAACCGTCTTTACCATCTATTTAGGCAAGTCCTGTGTAAAGGCACACAAATTTAAAGAAAAATAGCAAAACGGCGAAAATGTGTCCATGGCGAATATGTGCCACCCACTCTACCAAAAATCCATTGACACCTGTTAGTACATGATTATAATTTTTCAGGAGTACACACTACCAGATGTGGACTGAAGTATATAATGGAACTGAGGCTCGTTGGGTAATTGATGATGGTGTTTTAACGAGTGGTAAAGAATACTTCTTCCGTGTCGCTGCTGACAATGCTAATGGACTTGGACCATTCAGTAATAACAGTACAGCTTTTGTATATAGAGGTAATACAGCTATAACATAGGTTTAAATGTATGTACGTACTTTAATTCCTCTATTATTTGAAAAAAAAACCTCTATAGTTGCTAGGGTACAGTGAAAATCCTATACACTCCCTATTAAAATTAATGGAGAGGTGTCACTAATACCAACCCACTACCAAAGATTGCATTACAGAAACAAAATAATTGAAGCAATAATCTGCAGATTGATCTGTTAAGCAATAGTATACAAAACACAACATAGGTAACTAATAATGAACTCTACCAAAAACCAGGGGTTCTCTCAGATTCTCTGGATAGAAAGGCAAGTCCTACTCCACATGTGGTGATCTCAAACTCTCTGGAAGGATAGGCAAGTCCTACTCCACATGTGGCACTCTCTCAGATTCTCTGGAAGGATAGGCAAGTCCTACTCCACATGTGGCACTCTCTCAGATTCTCTGGAAGGATAGGCAAGTCCTACTCCACATGTGGCACTCTCTCAGATTCTCTGGAAGGATAGGCAAGTCCTACTCCACATGTGGCACTCTCTCAGATTCTCTGGAAGGATAGGCAAGTCCTACTCCACATGTGGTCTCAGATTCTCTGGAAGGATAGGCAAGTCCTACTCCACATGTGGTCTCAGATTCTCTGGAAGGATAGGCAAGTCCTACTCCACATGTGGTCTCAGATTCTCTGGAAGGATAGGCAAGTCCTACTCCACATGTGGTCTCAGATTCTCTGAAAGGATAGGCAAGTCCTACTCCACATGTGATCTCAGATTCTCTGGAAGGATAGGCAAGTCCTACTCCACATGTGGTCTCAGATTCTCTGGAAGGATAGGCAAGTCCTACTCCACATGTGGTCTCAGATTCTCTGGAAGGATAAGCAAGTCCTACTCCACATGTGGTCTCAGATTCTCTGAAAGGATAGGCAAGTCCTACTCCACATGTGATCTCAGATTCTCTGGAAGGATAGGCAAGTCCTACTCCACATGTGGTCTCAGATTCTCTGGAAGGATAGGCAAGTCCTACTCCACATGTGATCTCAGATTCTCTGGAAGGATAGGCAAGTCCTACTCCACATGTGGTCTCAGATTCTCTGGAAGGATAGGCAAGTCCTACTCCACATGTGTTGCTCATGTAAGTACAATTCAGGTGATAACAAGTTTAACCTATTGTTTTTACTGGTATATTAAATTTTTTTGCGTAAACCCCTGAGGGTTTACGCAGTATATATTGGACGAGTAATGTAGTCTTTCGGAACACCGGATGTTAGTCGGAAAACTTCTGGTCTTTCTATGACCACCTTTCAAATACATGCGCAATAGCTATGACCACCTTTCAAATGCATGCGCAATAGCTTACAAATCTGTTGAATATGCATTAGCATCTTAAGTTGCTATAGAGATATTTTACGTATGATCTGAAATTTATTATGATATAATATTTTCTTGCACACGATTACAAGCTGCTAATATTAACCTACATGGGTAGTATTTTAATTAGTCAAACGATGTAACCAGCTGTGTTTAGATATGAGATAAGATTTCATGTAAACAATGCGCTTTATATTCTGAACGAGAATAATTAAAAATAAAATCTTTAGAAAGAGTTTTAGTAGCATTTTATTTTAGATTTTACGTTTAGTGAAGATGTACATGTTGTAAAAAGCAAGCTATTTATTTTTTTATACTGAAATTAAAGGGAAGTCTTTCTTGCATATGATTAAATTACAGTTATTTTTTTTGGTTAAATATTGCAACTTTAATAAAAAAAAAAATGGTTATTAAAAATAAAATTAAATAGATATTGAATATGAAAAAATAAAATATTTTGAACGAGAACAATTAAAAACAATTTATATCTTTAAAAAAAGTATTAGCATTTTTTGAAATTTTACGTCTAGGATAGACCAAGGACATGGAAATATAATCATAAATACGTGCCTCAAATAGGTGTAAAAACGAGGATTAAAAAAAAAATCGTTTATTGAAAATAACGTTGAAATTAATTATGAAAGTTATGTCCGTATTTATTTTCATTAATATTGCAAATTTAAAGTTATTTTCTTTGTTTAAATATTGCAACATTATTTACTTTTTTTTAATAACCTCTGAATCCTTTTCGTCATTAAAATGCGACTGATAAGTATAGATATTCAATATGAAGGGGGAAAAAATAACCGTGACTGAAATCTAAATCTAAAATTTATTTTAAAAAAATACACATTTGACCATGCAGATGTAAGAAATGATACTTCAAGCAATGAAACAACGAATTAAATGTGCCACTTTAATTACGACTGATAACCTAAAAATGAATCATGCATGCATTTTTAGCAGACTTAACCAGGTCGGCAATAAGATATCGAATATAAAAAAAGCAGATATCGGGTTTGGTGTCAATGAGACAACTATCTGCAAGAAACCAAAATAACACAGAAATACAAACTATGGGTCACCGTACGGCCTTCAACAACAGGCAAAGCACGTACCGCATAGTCGGCTATAAAAGGCCCCGAAATGACAATGTAAAACAATCAGTCAAAAAAGAAAATTAACAAAGTCCGTATCATCGTATGCGTAACTTAGTTGCTCACCAGAGGAACTTTACGCAAGCGTTTAAACACGCGTTCCATAAGTTTGAAGTACGTCGAAATGCAAAGGTATACGCTTGGTGAACGCTTTTACTTCAGGAAAATTTTAATGGAACATAAAAAAAATCATTCAGCTCAAGCGTTTGTCAAACGTATATACATGTACCTGTAAACTGCACGCACATAATATACACGCTACACGAGCGTTGAAAACGCTACAGATAAGTTTTAGACACGTTAAGGGCACATTGCATACAAAAATACTCGTCGCCTTAAAGCTTTCATTTAGGAAAAGAAGTCCGATACGGGTGAAACTTCATCATACCTACAGAAGATATTACACCCTCTCTGACCATGCAACATGGGACTAGACATAGAAGTACAGAAACTACTCACATTAGTTTGAGCTGTACAAGATCTACAAAAATATCCCGCCTGCCTCAAAGGTGCATATAGGATCGACCATGGTCCAGCACTAATGATACAAATACCAACCAGAGTTACAATGACATGGTAGTAAGTCTTTAAAGGCCACCGAGCGGCCTCCAAAAATGAAAAAAAACTACTATTTAGTCGGCTATTAAATGCCCCGACCATTAAGATTTAAAAACAAAAATCAAACAAAACTAAACAGCCTTATTGATAACAAAATAATTTACGAAAACAACTTGACCGACATGAATTATGAACAACAACCACTGTACTACATGTTTCTGGCTTTAGAATGGACATTGGCACATAAACAATGTGGTGGCCATAAACCCAACCCTCCCAAATGAACCAAACCTTAAGGACAACACATCGCAAGAAAAAACTGTAAAATATCAGTTGCAATTCGCGTCCCTAAAATTATGGGTACGGTGCACAATAATCACTTACATAAAAACAATAGACACAAATCACTGAAATAATCGCACTTACCGAAAGCTATTTCAAAGCTAGTGAACATGTAGACGAACCAGTGGACATAGACGGACTGGTAAACATGTAAACAGACGGGCGAATGTGACAGACTTATTGACAAACATTCACATATAGACAGACCTGCAGTTGGGAATGTAGTAAGACCAGGAGAAACGCTAAGGTACGCTTTACGCACACCCAATACACGCTTTAAGCTCGTTGTGCACACGATACAGATATGGTTGACAGGTTGAATGCATCAAAATTACTAGCGTTTTGGTAGCGTGCATGATTTTTTTTACCTCGGCCGACGTACATCGGATCTATACGTTGATGTGTGAAGCCGGTATTACATTATTTAAACCACTAAACAGGCAATGTCAGTTTCTAATTCTTATGCACAACAAAAGTAATATAAGACAATACATCTTTATTTAACAATTATCTAATATATATATAATGCCAAACAAGCATTTGGGTTTACGATTGCATTTCTTTTTTTTAAAGAAAGCAACTTGTTTTTTTCATTTTGCAGATGTTGTTGCAGCAGCAGACGACACAGTAGCCATTGTGGTTATCTCCCTTTCTTTCGTGTTTGTATTCCTGGTGGTGCTATTGTTTGTTATATGTTATGGTGAGTTTTGATTACATAGAACTCTGCATTATTTTAGTTTTGTCAAATTACTGTAAGGGGTTTTCTTGTCAATTCCTTTTGACAAATCATGCATTGTTTTCTTGAGCAGCAAGTATCAAATTATTATAATTTGTTTTAATTAACCACTTACAAGTTATGTCCTTCACTCGAAAAAAATGTCAATTATGTGCCTTTATGACATCATGTACCAGATAAAGGGGATCGCCTGTTTCTGTGCATTATTAATGTTGATCAAGCGTCTTGGTGATTGTTATTGTGCAGGATAAACTAGAAATAATGTTTGTTCTGTAGGTACGTTATCACAATTCCCTAATGACAGTAGTGCTTAAATTGTCAATTATGAGAATTCAATTGCAGAATAATAAGGGCAATATATCATCATATTTTTCCCAACCACTTGCTCAACATGGAAACGAAATTGATGAAGCCTCTAAATGCACGAATAATGTCCACTAAAACCAAATTTAACAACCAATATATGTATTAAATGTATTACATGTTCACAATGTTATTTTGCAGTAATGAGAAAAAGAAATAGAAAAAATAGGAAACCAAAAGAATTCATTGTGCGAGGACCAGACCACGAGCTAGCTATTCTGAGAGAGCTTCCACTGCACACAGCACCAGAGAGTAACACGTTATATGCTATCAAGTAGGTTATTTTAAACAATTGTGTGCATTCATTATTGCAATGTTTCATTGTACAAAAAAACATTAAAATTGACATACTGATGTTTTATTCAATTTGTTGTTGAAGTTGTGAAGTTTTGGAATACAAAATGTCACCATGAATACATATGTTTATCATTTGGATGTGAAAATTATAGCCCATTTTGCAGGAGAGTTTGTCTATTCAGGACCAGTTTGGCATCTAGAAATTGACAATGAGGGTCGGTTGAAAACAAAACTTTACGACAAAAGAGATGATTTCAGCTTTCCAATTGTGAACTTTCCATTAAGTAGCAACATTCCAGCAGCACCTGCATACGGGGTGTATATCTCCCAACTGATTCGATATTCCCGTGCTTGCATTTCCTATCATGATTTTCTTGATAGAGGGTTGCTGCTCACAAGGAAGCTATTAAACCAAGAGTTCCAAATGGTGAAGTTGAAATCATCCCTTCGTAAATTTTACGGACGCCATCACGAGTTGGTTGACCGTTATGGAATAACCGTTTCACAAATGATATCGGATATGTTCCTTACGTCGTAACTACAATCCCCTTCCCTTTCATGAATGTGACCTACCCAATTAGACTATTTACTGGATTTGTTATCATATAAGCAACACGACGGGTGCCTCATGTGGAGCAGGATCTGCTTACCCTTCCGGAGCACCTGAGATCACCCCTAGTTTTTTGGTGGGGTTCATGTTGTTTATTCTTTAGTTTTCTATGTTGTGTCGTGTGTGCTCTTGTTTGTTTGTCCTTTTCATTTTTAGCCATTGCGTTGTCAGTTTGTTTTAGATTTATGAGTTTGACTGTCCCTTTGGTATCTTTCGTCCCTCTTTTGGCCCCTGCAATAAATGGTTTTTCCATTCAAGTAGTTTTAAATAGTGATTTAACTTTGATTATAAAACTTTAAATCTTTTTTTCAGCGTTGTGCCTACAGACAGTGATATTGCCAAACTGCCTCACTTCCGACGTGACCAGTTGATGCTGACTAAATTCCTAGGTAGTGGTGCCTTTGGTGAAGTCTTTGAAGGGGTGGCAAAGAATATCTTAAGTGATAGCTCAGGAGAAACAAAAGCCGCAGTGAAGGTTTGTTATTATACTTTTAAATCTGATTTATTTTTGCAATGATATCATTAATGAGAAATGTATGACAGGGTGAATGCTGCATTAAAAGAATTTACATTAGGTAAACTCTTAACATTGACATATAGCATAGGCTCCTGGTTTTTGTTGAAAAATATGCAGATAAGGCGATGTGGTAATCACAATGAGACAACTATCTGCCAAAGTTCAAATGAATTTGGATGTAAGCAATTATAGGCAACCATACGTCCTTTCACATTGAGAAAACCCCATTGTCGGCTTTACAAGGCCCCAAAAGTAATGCATGTTCATTTACTTCATAAGAAATTTCATGTAAAGCTCAGATGTAAGAAATTCAACTAATATTATGGATAAAAATTTATACTTTTTGTACAAATATTTAAATTTTAAAAGACTGAGCATGGATAAAACTTAACTTCCAAGTTATGACCAATATACGCGATTAAGACACAAGATTATCAAATTTTTACAGAGAATTAATATAATATTTTTTGCAGACATTGAGAAAGAGTGCATCAGACCATGAAAAAGAGGAGTTCCTGAAAGAGGCAGTACTGATGAGTAATTTTAAACACGATCACATCCTGAGTTTACTGGGCGTCTGCCTTGATAACGATCCACAGTTTATTATACTAGAATTAATGGAGGGTGGCGACCTGTTGTCTTATTTACGCACATGTAGAGGGATGTCGGTGAGTTACCAGAAATTTACTATTACTTTCTTTACCTTATATAGTTTAATTGGTTGCAATAAAATCTGATATGTCCAAGTAGAATAAAAACTGATAGTTTTCAGCCCTGTGATGTCTCATAACAAGATTTGATGTTGTCAACACATTGGGAATAACTATACACTAAATGAGAAAATGAGAAATATTTTCTACATGTGTTAGTGACAGAATATTTTATTGTCACATATGTGAATAAATTTTTATTTTGATATTTGAATTCTTGGTTGAGTTATTCTATTATTATTTATCCATTGTGTAATAGAACTTTAATTTAACCAATGTAAGAAGAGTTTACCCACTGCATTCTGCAGATATTAATACTTTAGTGTAAGCAGACATTTTGGTTCTACATCGAAGCTGTTTTGTTTTTCCAATTTCAGACAAACTCTACCAGTTTATGCTTAACAGATTTAGTGAAGATTTGTGTTCATGTGGCTAGGGGATGTAAATATTTAGAAAGAGAGCATTTTGTTCATAGGTAAGTAATAAATCTTTAGGAAGGGACATTTGAAAATGAAAATAACAAAAATTATGATTTATTAAACATCAATTAATATAAATATTTTAATACAGTATCCAGAATTTATCCCTATAAATAGATAATCAGACTTTTATAATAATATTTTTAAAAGGGCTGAAAAGTTTTTTTTCTTAATTACTCTAGCAACCAGTTAACCTCCTTATTTTAGTTTTAGAGTAATTTATTTATGTGATTTTCCTGACCCTTAAAAAAAAACTTAGGATCTTCTCTGTCATGAATTGTTCAAGAAAGTTCGAAAAATCAAGAAAAACATTTTTTCGCAATGGCACAAGTATCAATATTATTTCTTTCCTCAATCTAAAAAATTGATACCTCCATATATATAGACAATACCATATGGCGTTTTCAATATCGCATCCGTATCAACCCGAGACACCAATATAATCCCAAGAGCTCTGCTCGAGTGATTATATTGGTTGAGGGTTGATACGGTGTGATATTGAAAAAGCCATATCATATACACTTTATTATATACATATACCTCAAGGAGATGTTTTTTTATGTGACATGATGTCATACAGATAAGAAGATTTAAAATGTTGTCATACAGATTATAGGTTTGACATGAGGTCATACAGATTAGGGTTTTGATAAAGCCTTTGCAACAGTGACTGCAATCAATGACGTGACATCATACAGATTAAATGTGTGATAAAGCTTTTGCTACCGTGCTAATATCGATATCATCACGGGTGGCTGATACAGCACGCTTGCCATTGATTGTATTACACATACAATTTATCTGTATTTACTACTAAGCATATAACAAATGAATATACAGATCTTTTAAGTATATTCTACTGAAATAGATGTGGTAGAGTAGGATGGTATTTCTGACAACCTCAAATGAACTGTCACAATCATTAAATACTCATAACCAGTGTTCTTATATTGTATTTCCTTATTTACCCGCCAAAAGTCATTTAAAGGAAAAAGCAGATAACAATCTTTCATTTTTTTACAGAGATTTAGCAGCTAGAAACTGTCTTGTCTCATCTAAGGTTCCATCAGAAATAGTCGTCAAAATAGGAGACTTTGGTTTAGCCAGAGATATTTATAAAAGTGATTATTATCGTAAAGAAGGCGAAGGATTACTTCCTGTTAGATGGATGTCGCCTGAATCTTTGGTAGATGGAATATTTACAACACAGTCAGATATATGGTATGCGTAAATTTATAGAAAACAGTATTTTCACTCGCCAAACTCAAAATTATATATTCTTTGATTTCAGAATAATTTCAGTTGTTTTTAAAATGGATAATTTGAATATGATTTTAATGCTGCAGTGTGCGCAGTATTCATTGCTTTCAAATTTAGTTATTTACTGAATAGTTATAAGACTGATATATCTGGTTTATGTATAAAGTATTCAAATAAAAGAATACAAAAAGATATCTAAATTTCATAATTATTTTAGAACATATTGCTCATTCCATACATGAAGATTTGATCAGTTAAATGGATAAATAGACCTTTTGTAACATATTGACAGTCTTGAATAAAGTAGTGAAATATCAAAGTGTCAATGAAAAATGTTTTATTTCAGGGCCTTTGGAGTAATGATGTGGGAGGTCCTAACCTTTGGTCAGCAGCCTTATCAAGCCAGGACAAATATTGAAGTTTTACATTATGTCAGATCTGGTGGTCAGTTAGAACAACCAGAACATTGTCCAGAGGAATTGTAAGTTTTTTAATAAATATGTACAAGCTAAAAATTCATTTGTACCTTTGCCTTTATTCTTGGTGAATATGATAGGTGATTGTTGATTCTTTATCAGCTGTCACATTTTCTTGATTATCATTATGGCTTAAATGCTTAACAAGAGACTGTAATTCGCCTATACTTTAACCATATTTTTCAAGATCTAGATTCTAGAAGAGATATTTAGAACATTTTACTGATTGTGTCCAAAGAATCTTATGAGAGAACAGATTTTATATTTAATATATATTTTCAATAATATAGGTTGCACTATGAAGAAGAAGAAGAAGATGCTTTATTTCCATAAAATGGTCTCACAAGGAGCATAATATAATATCATTGTAATATTATTCTTTTACAAATATAATAAACAATACAGTATACATAGTTACAAACACAAATAAGAAACAACAGTTTTCACATACGGTATTAGTATATATATAAAACCTTTGTCTCAGGCACACCTCTAGAGAGTAACAAAAAAGAATACTGTGAGTAGGCTAAATATATCTAGCTGAACTGCAAAAGGCACCTATGTAAATACAGCTGTTCTCAAACCACACCTCTTTTGGGGAGAAAAATAATATTTATTGATTATTTGTTTTGTTGACATATTGGTTCACAGATATGATCTCTACGTTTCATCTCATAGAGACATAATTTGAGACTGTTACCAGTATAAAAACATACTATTGTGGTGAAAACATAATTCTGAAGTAGGCAAAAAGTAAAGGTAGGGATATAACACAATTTTAGTACAAGTTCAGAGCATATAAATGTTGACAATATGCCACACAGCCCTATGTTTTGACCTGTTAATAAAATAGTAGTGCATGCATATCAACTTACTATTCTAGGATATATTTTTTCATTTCACAAAACTTGATAGTAAAAGTGTCACAGTTTTAGCCCCAAAGGGAGTTCCTATGGGAATTTGCGATATCTATATTTACAGAAATGCAACCTACAGATAATCCCTCATGAAATGTTATGGAGTTACAGTCCAGGAGAGGGAATAGACTAATAACTTACATGGTCCAAAGAAAGACTGTATTTTTATCATTTGTCTATTTGTATGTTGTAGATTTGTCTTTGTGAAAAGTTGTTGGAGTTATAGCCCAGAAAGAAGACTTAAATAATTAATTTGTTTATATTTTATAGATTTGTCCTCATGAAGAGCTGTTGGAGTTATAGCCCAGAAGATAGACCAGACTTTACCTACATTTTACAACAGTTAGAACAGTTCTTAGAGAAATGTGTCACTTTGTTAGCTGATTACATAATGCCTGTTAGGACCAGGCCTGTTGATGGTAATTATATTAGATACATTTATCATAGGCCCATGAATTCTAGGGATAAATATATCTTAGGACCAAATCTTTTGATGGTTTTTAGATAAGATACTAGGGGACCATAATTTCTAGAGCTAAATTGTTTATAATATATTTGTAATTCATGCCATGTTTTTTTAATGGTTATGAATTTAGATATGTTTAGGAATGAGGACATGAATTTTAGGGATTTAATTGTTTTAGTCAGCAGCTCAGTTGTGATGAGTTATAAAGTATGTGTGCTTTTGGAATCTGCAAGACACCTACTAGTTGGGATATTCTTAGCACAACAAAAAATGCTAACTGGTGAATATTAACCAGGACTGATGTTCAGCAATGCACAAATGTTCTATTTTGTGTCAAGAATTGAAATACAATTTCACTTCTTCCAGTAACTTATTTATTATTTTCTGAATGCTTTAAAGCAAAACAGCATTATAAGTAACCAAATTTATTTACAAAATAGATATAGGAAGATGTGGTGTGAGTGCCAATGAGACAACTCTCCATACAAATAACAATTTAAAAAGTAAAGACCACAAAAGGTTTATTTTTTTTTCTGAAAAATTGAGATATGAAATGTTTTTTGTTTGAGGTGCTGGACGATCTAGAAATAGTTGGCGTAATCGCCAAGATGTTCATCCGTCATCTGTCAACAAAGTCAATCGTGACGAAAGGTACCCTGTGTGTGACCATGTTGTTAACTTCAGTATGATTTTGTAAAATTTCATGTGTGGCCATTTTGTATTCATATTTTAACCTTATTTAATATCATCTATTTACATGTTATTTACGAAATTTGATTTTTGTGTTACGCTTCGTACACTCACCTGACATCTGCTAAAAAATCATTTGTTAGTTCTTTAATTTCATCTTGTGTATTTGCTTTTTGTTTTATTATCCTGCAATCAACATTTTCAATATAGGAATTCAGATAATTTTTTGCTAATTGTCTATACAAAATTAATTAAAAATTTTGATTAAAAAAAGTAATTTGCTACAATTTAAAATTTAAAACAAAAAAATCCAACTTTTAAGCAAAATTGATAAATTGATAAATTGCAGGATAAGAAAAACCTAATTATATATATATACATTGTCAAAAGATATAAAATTTATTGTCGTTAATTGATTATCAAACCAGAGAAAAGCTCAGTAAGCTTACCTTTTCTTCTTGTTTTTATGCTTATTGACATAAATTTTGTATTTTCTGACATTGTTATATGAAAGATGTATTTGTTGTAATTTTGTTGTTTCATTTGAAGAAAACTTGCAAAAAATCTATAGAAGATTTTTCACTGGTGTTGATATCTTCCTTTCAAAGAAAGAGTTTTTAGAATTTCACATTCTTGGAACTCTCACTGGACATAATGGTTTTATTTTTACTGATTTCAAATGTTGTTTGATGTTAATTGTGTATATTTTCATTTCATCAAACTTTTAATTCTTGTCATTTTATTTTATTTTTAAGTCTCATATTTTGCAATTCAAATTATACATACTAAAATTTCTGGAGATTTTGTAATAATTAATTATTTGAAAGAAAAACAACCCCAAAGGTTCCAAAACCACAAGTCAGAAAAAATTTACATTCTGATGAAAGAAAACAAAAACCAAAGTTGAACTTTGTTGATGCTGGTTGACAGCAGTTTAGGTTCAGTGACACATACTTTTATACTGTTCAAAAAATCTTTTAATAAGTCATAACCAATAATAAAGTGGCAGATTGGAAACATCCACTTTTAATTCTAAGATCATTTTGAACATGCATGAAATATTTGCCACTGAACGTAAATCAACAAGCCATCAATCATTCTAATTGTACAGAATTCAATTTTATACACTGCTGAAATGATCACAGCAAAAAAACAGATTACGGTAATCAGGAAAATTAAAACATACAAAGAGCTAGAATTCCTGATTAGGAAATTAAAAAATTTATTTTAAGAACTGATTTACATATAACATTTTATCTTTTTTATACATAGTGGTGGTTTGACATGTGTTTCTGTATCCTGTTATTCTGAATAGCACTTTTGTAAAATTAAGCATTCATGGTATAAACTTGATACTTGTGCTGAGCTAGAAAAATCATCAGCCGTTATAAAATTATTATTGAATTTTCATTAAAATACTTTTTTACAAACTTATAAGTGTTTAAATGAACAGTTCTGACATTTTCCATTTTTTATTTCAGTGGATGGTTACCTAGACAACCAGCACCTCCCCCACCCCCACCACCCCCGCCCCCTCAACAACAAAACAAACCAGAGAACGACCTCATCACTTGGACATGACGATGTAAGTAGACATATACCAAGTTAAAGTAATGTAAATATACTAATTACCGTAATCAAGAGTAACATGTATTTTGCAACATGTGCAAGAAGAAAAAGAAGTTAATACTTAAATAGTCGATAATATTTCAAAATTGGATCTTTTCCTCTTTAACCCTCTCCTCCATTGACATTTATTTTACACATACCTGATTCGCATAGGATTTTTTCAATTAAAAAAAATCATCAGGTTTAAAGTATCAATGCATTGCAAAAAGGAAAAAAAATTGGTTGCTTATATAGGGAATCACTGAAGCGTGACTCGAGCGGCCCCCTCTCAGGTCAGTCAGTGGGCCCCCACTTATGAAAATTTCTGGATCCACCACTGGCATATATGCAAGAGGAAAAATAAAGTTAATATTAAAAGTAGTAGTTTCAAATTTTTTCCCAAATTTTTGAAAATATTGCATAATAGATTTGTAAGATATTGACATTTGTTTTGTCTCAGAAACTCATATTATGTTAAGAATTTGATCACAATCCAAATTCAGAGCTGTATCAAGTTTGAATGTTGTTTCCATACTTGCCCCAGCTGTTCAGGGTTCAACCTCTGTGGTCGTATAAAGCTGCACCCTGCGGAGCACCTGGTTTTTCTGAATAAGATAATCCCATTGAAAGTTATTTTACTGAATAAAGATCATATCTTTACTGTTATTTAGATTACTCATACTCTATATATGATGTGGTACAATGTACCATTGAGATAAATGTCAACCAAAAACATAAGGAAAAGAATGCGAAAAACTGCAGGAAAAACCCTTACCTTTAAATAGAAAAACAAAGGATATGGGGTATCCATCCACGACACAAAATCAACACTTACACAGCAAAAAACACATAAAAACAAAGGAACAGGGTTTTTATTGCTGTTCTTCATCTCAAAGTCACAGTGAGGCCTTCAATACGCAGCAAGACAACTCTCACTTCACTGTAAGTTTAAGACAGTTTTAAATGGTATTGGATAAAAAAGTGTAAACAATTCAAAAGATGCAAGCCCTTCTCATGTAAAGTTTTTGTATATATCTATCCATATATTTCAATAAATAAATACAAATTGATATCTTTAATAGAGTGACAGTCAGTTATACAGAAAGATTATTCATCGTGCCACATCATTTGATTCTCCTGAGCCATGTGACGCATCAGCTGACTATCTACATCCTCAGACGAATGGTACACCAACTTATTTAGAACTTGTGACTGATCCTCCGGTTAGGAAAACATCACAGAGTAGTGAACCTTCCTCAAGGAAATCCTCACAAAATCGTGAACCATCTGTTAGAAAAACATCACAAAGCAGTGAACCTTCCTCACGGAAGACTTCACAAAGTCGTGAACCGTCTGTTAGGAAGCCATCACAAGGCAGCAGTCGTCATAACTCATCCTCAAGTGATATTTATAGTCACGGCCCATTCACTGGTTACACTATTATCAGTACTCCAGAAGAAATTCCAGCAATTCATGGAAAGTTTAATGATAATAATAGAATGCTGACTCAGCACAGTTCTCTGACAAGTCAGCAGAATTTTGAGAATATTTTACAAAACTATGATCACGTGACTCCACTGAATCAGATGGACTTGTCAAAATTACGTTTGGAACAGGAATCAGAACAACATCCAAATTATATGCATTCAAATCACGATTCAATTAGATCAGAGACAAAGTTGAAATGTGATTCATCTGAATCATCCACTCAGCATAATCATGATTCTCCTGAATCAAAGGCTCAATGTAATCATGATTTGTATGATTCGAAAACTAAGTTGAATTGTGATTCACCTGAATCAAGAATGAAGTCAAATCATGATTCAAAAGAATTGAAAGCAGACGCTAATAATGATTCAAGTGAATCAAGATCAGAATCAAATCGTGATTCAACTGAATCAGGCACTCAGTCTTCTGACAGTGAAGAAAGTCAAACTAGTGCTTCAGCTTCTTCTTCCAGTGAAGCAAGTCATCAGGGATCACTATATACAAAACAATCACAAGTCAATCAAAATCATGTTCATCATCATTATCAGAATCAGGATAATCACCAGCATCATAATCATGATTCTCATCATTTAAATCATCTTCATCACAAACATCATCATATTGCTTCTGTTAAATCTCCAAGATGTGTTCAAATGAATGCCAAGACTGTGAACTTAACTCATCTAAACAATCAGAATCTTGTTCGTCAAATGCAAATGGATCAGCCAGAACACTTACGTCAATATTGTCAGTCTGTGACCTTGAACGATGACCTTCATTCAAACTATGACCATGTACCACCACAACTTCCAGAAAATGGCTACAATGAAAGACTAAACTACGATTATCCTAATCGATTCCATAGATCAAACAGTGCGGAAGAAAGACAACATTTTCAGAGAGTTGATACAACTCACCAATCTCACAGTGCAGAGGAAAGATTGGTTTTCAACAGGGGACGAAACAATTCTGAAAGTTCGGTTACAAAATTCAATGACAGTGTGCGGCAAAATAATAAGGAGAATGTAGATTGTTACAAGCATGGGATGATTGAACAAGACAATGGGCTGCCATACAAAAACTTAGATTTCCTCGACAGTATGAATTACGTGGATTGTAACCGAAATAGAACTTCTCATTCTAATATGTCATCGAAATATGGCTTATCTGAGTTACCATCACATGTGATTTATGGCGGGAACTTCGTAACACCTCAAGCTTATCCCATGTCAGACCAGGAAATTTTGGCTGCTACACTTGTATAAAGTTTGTTCATGGGAGAATTATTTGTATGAGATAATGACAAAAGACTTAACCGATGTGTGTTCATTTAGTTTGTATTTCTTAAGATTTAATTTGACAAAAGGATGTATATTTCCTGAAATTTTTACTCTTTTAGTCTTATTTTTTTGTATATATTGCAAGGAATTTCATCAAAGGTGGTTGAAAATTGACAAGATAAGATAACAAAAAAATGTCTAATTTCTCTAAAGGGAAGTCAATTTTCTTTAAGAAGTTAGAACTATGCCAGATTGAAAGTAACAAAGTATCCAAAATTTGAAATTTAATTAGATTTAATAAGATATTTTTCTTGATCATTTTAGTTGGAATTCTCTACAAGTTAGAAATATTTTTTGAAGAATTGCACAACTTACAAAGCATATAAAACTAAAAACTTTAATCATGTAAATTGTACTACCACTTTTGAGATATTCCTGATAGAAATCCTATATAACTGTAAGATTATATCTTTAATCCATTCCTAATGATAAACATGACAGCAGATATTCATGATATTATAACTATGTTTTTTGTTTATTTTATTGTGTTTTTTGTCTTGTATATGAACAAGTTTTGTTCATCCTCACGCTTTTAAATGATTGGAGATAAATTGGCAAGTCTTTTTTTCATATGTTCATCAGTAAGTGTTAAAGTAGCTTTGTTCTTTTTTTATCTACAACTAGAAGAGTAAATAAACTTAAATGAAAATGTTAGAAAATTTACCATATTATAGGCATTGCTCATGTCATATTTTTCTCTATCTGGCCTCAAATTATTATTAGAGTATCTATAATAACACAGCTCTTGATAAATGTAAATTTAGTTTTAGAAAAAGGGTGTGAATTTGTGTCCTGATTCAGTTTTATTCAAAGAAAACTTACCATTAAGGTGGTTAACCCAAGACTTTCAATAAAATTAATTTGGCTCGTTTAATTTTCATAAAATTTTGTCAAAGTATTTACTTTAACCCTTTAACAAAAATATAAAAATTTAAAAATTTTGAACACCCATTTTGTCTGAAAAATTACACTGGTTATATAATAGTTTGACAAAGACCAATTTTGATCATTGAGAAGCTTAAGGTGGTATGGGAGTCTAAAATAAAAATGATAGAATTTGTTCATACTTTGCCAAAACGTAGTATCTATTGATATATGTTGAAAAATGTTATAAAAATGATAGGTCACCGCGCATTTTCTCCAGCTACAGGGCGTGACAAAATGACACATTTTGTATGGATTATACAGGAAAAAACACAATTTTGTTATTAGAAACTAAACAAAATGATAGAATTGTTAAATACTTAAGGAAAAGATAGCTTTCAGACAATGCTTTGAGAATATCAAAAGAAAAGTTTAGGTCACCGAATGTTTTTTACCGACTAAAATACAAAATAGGAAAATTCCATGTAAAATCCTTCAGAAAATGCACTGTTTTAGAGTTACCTCCCCTTAAAATGCCAATTTAATTTATTTTTAAGAACAACCAAAAATAATCATCATTTTCAAAAATATCAATATTTATAAGTTATATTCTTATAAATTGATTCTTTTAAATGAAAATTCACATTAAATATCTGCATTCCTGCATCAAATTTTGCTAACTTGATAGAAAATCTGGACCTTTGGTTCTCTGTTTTTTACAATCCAAGATGGAGGAAGACACCCATACCACCTTAATATTCCTTTTACAACACAATGTAATTAAAACGTTTAGCTGACTTTACAGAGTTATTTCCCTGTAGTGTTAGGTACCACCTTAACATACATGTAGGTAGATCTTGCTATCATTCAGCTAAAATAAAAAAAAAATGGTTTTCAAAATGTATTTTCTGAAAGTATTTGAGGAAAAAATTGATAAACTTTTGTCTATATCTTTGTTTTTAAAGTATAGTCAAACCTGTATATAAAGTTCACCCTTTGGGCTCATTGAAAACTAACCACATAAGATAGGTTAACCTTTGAATTGAGGTTCAAATGTATTTGTATTACTAAAATGGGGGAAAAAAGAATGACCTTGATAGAGATGACCTTCAAAGCAGGTTTGACTATATATGCATTTTGATAAGCCGTCTGCTCAAATTTGTATGTACATGATTGGATTGTTTTCTGAGTTCTTCTTACCATGGGCCAGTTATCAATGTGTTATCTGTTTTTCAATGACATTATACATATACAGTGTATGTACTAAAAGTAGTTGTAGATATTTGTTGCTTGTTACATTTATAATTTGTTGAATGAATCAAAAACCAATGTACATACCTGCCAACCTTTCAAAATCTTCATGAGGGATTTGTAGCACAAGGGGAACTATAATTCTCCTCTTCTATTTTTATTACTGTAGTATGCAAGGGCTTTTTAGCCAGTCAAGGTCGTTAAAAACTTCCATCATCATCATTCGTGTTTTTCATCTACTTCCATATTGTTTAATTGAGGACGTGTATGCTTACATTTCATACCCATTTAAATCATTTGAATGCCTGTTTTGAGGTGTTCAGTTTAAATGAAAATATAGATTTTCAAAATTCAGGTCAATCCCTCCCATGGGAGAAATTCCCCATAAATTGGTGAAAGTTGGCAGGTGTATCATTATATATTTAAATAGATATGATTAAAATGCATACATTTACATGAGGCCTATTGAAGGGATTTGTGTTACTAGTAACTTTTTGTAGAAAAGCCATGATGTTCTTTTCATTACAAAGCTTAATACGACTAGATGTTTGAAAAATGAAATGCAAATGAAATTTTGTAGTATTTCTAAATCTTTCAATTAATTTTATTAACTTTTTATAGCAGTTAACAGGAAGTGAAAATTTTGATATATGAAAAATATTAGTTTTCAGTATTGTTTAAATCGATCATCATTCCACACAATTATATACAATGGGAAGTGTAAAATCATATGTAGGTGTGTTGGTCTATTATTATACACTGAGTCTAAAAATTTCATTGAAAGTTATAATTTTTGATTTATACACCTTAGGCCAAATAATAATATGTGTTTCCAGTTACATCCTTTTAAAAAATAGAGTCCATCGATCAAAAATTTATTTTGGATTGTCAAAATCCAGAAACAAATAGTGTGTTTACGGTAATTGATTCCCATATTATACACTCCTCAACCCGAAGATGACAGAAATCCTTGAATTTAATCATATAAATTCACTATCCTCAAAATTTGATTGTTTGAAAGTTCAGAAATGAATAAAAAAAAAGTTCTAGGGTCGGTCGGGTAACTGGAACCACACATATATTTTTATTGGCCTTAGAGCAATCAAGTTCATGTATTGCCACTCTTTTGTTTTGTGGTTAAATTGAGAAAAATTAAATATCTACTTCATTGCTATTGATTTATAAATTTGAACCGTAGATTTATTTATTTTCATGGGTACCAATTTTTGTGGTTTGAGGAAAACTTACATATTCGTGGATATTTAATTTCGTGGTTTCAGCAATGACTGCATACATTCCTTAGGAAAACTTGTAATTCGTCAAATATTTAACTTCGTGGACATTTCATTACCCACGAAATTTGGTATCCAACAAATATTAATGATTCAACAGTATTGTACTTTATTTTACAGTACAGACAAGACAAGACAAGACAAGACAAGGGAATTCATTTGTTCTACTATGCAAAAAAATTAAGTGTCTTCTTTTAGATCAGTAAAACTAAGGGATTTTCAATAAAATATGACAAAGCTTGTTTATTAGCTAGAGTGTATTATCACGCCCAATGTCTATGTTTCCGTGTGTACCGTATATGGTGTAATTTAACATCAGTTAAACAATTCTTCAATGATGTCAAATTACTCAAATAGGGGCTCTTTTCACAAAAAATCTTATGAGTAAAATTGATCGTGAGTGTTTCTGAAATGTTCATGACTTACAAGTGTTTTTACTTGTAAGATTTTTAGTGGAAAGAGTTGTAGGACTATTGTCTTTACACATCAGATATCCTATCAATTAACTTTCAATGACATTTTTAAACTCAGTATACTAACAAACATGTTATTTTGAGGATTGTATTTGATTTATTTTTTATAACTTTTTGTTTGATAATTGTTAAATCTTTCCATGTTAAAGCATTCATCATCTGTTCATGAAGTATTTGAAGGTCATTTGAAGTGTATCTGTTTCTCACTACTGTTGAATCTCTTATCATTGACTATGATAAAGGACTACACTTGGCATGGCTCAATAGAAGTGTGGCATGTCAAGTACTGAAGAAGGGAAAATTGAACAATTGCATTGATTCTACATACTATAATAAAGACTTGATTTTAATTTCTAAAGTTTTTATACGTCTGAAACAAGGCGAGCTCTCCAAAATTGATAGAAAATCCTGTGGATTTGAAATTTGTCACAACTTTAAAAAATTTGATCTTAAACATTTTTATTCTACAAAATTCATGAAAATCTGATACATATAGATTCCTACACTGCAACATTAGTGTATCATATATTTCTCGACTCGAGACAGTTAAATTTAAAGTGTGAGGCTTACCAAGCTCTTTAAACAACTAAAATTTAACTGTCGTCATGACGTCACAATAGGAAAATTCAGAAGAAAACAAAACATTTTAACGTCATAATCAAATTTCGACTAATCATTTGACAAGAACAGATTTTTCACTTGTGTGGAGAAATATTTTTCTCACGCCGGTCAGGAAATGTGAAAATAACTCAAAAATTAGAGAAATAAATATACATTGTTAAATGTCTCGTGAATTAGCTATATGTTTTAGTATGGTATAAATCCGATGAGAATTTAAGTCAAAAATAGACGAACATGAATTTGATAGCTACTGCCCTTTGAAACAATGTCCAAAATATGTTTAATTTGCACGATGTAATATACTCACCATATTTGTGATTCACCACTCTTGCATCCAAGATAATTGCTACATAGTTCAAATGGATTGTTATATGTTCACAGTTTTGAGAAACAGATATTGCATTTTCATTATACAGCATAATTTGTTGACATCAATCAATAATTTTATTGTTTCAGATTTGTTTTTGTAAATCTTATGTATATACGATAGTATGCCTCATAAGTGCCAATGGTATTGCATTAAATTTGATTGGTTTGTAAATTGTGAAATAAAATTTTATTTTACATGTCTGTTTGTATCTTACCATGATTCACTGAAACCTTCGGTCAGGATGAAAGCTGAGCACTTGCTGAAATTTTACTTTCGTATAAGATTGATTGTTGATGTTTAATACCACTCCAATAGAATAAAGAATGCAACCAAGGAACGTGTCACTCAACCAATGAATAGCCCAAGGCCCCAAATGGTCTTCACAGCAGCGAGAAAATAATGCACAAGAGCAGGCTATATTTGTTTAGGGGCCAGCTGAAGGACGCCTCCGGGTGCGGGAATGTCTTGCTACATTGAAGACCTGTTAGTGACCTTCTGCTGTTGTTTTTTCTATGGTCGGGTTGTTGTCTCTTTGACACATTCCCCATTTCCATTCTCAATTTTATTTCATGGAAGTTCTATGTGGACCAGGTTTTATATGAGGAGTAAGCAGGAGTACTTTGAGAGAACCACTCCCTTATGTTGATTGAAGTACACCACTAATTAATGGCCCCATTGCTTTCTATGTTAAATTCCTCAATTTCGAGTGGTCACAGCTCTTTTATCTTAAGTTCAAATAAAGTGACAATCATTGCATGTCAAAGCAACACCTTCTGGTGTCCTGTACTGAAAAAATCAACATACCTTACATGGCATATAAGAAAGAACTGGTTCCCGGAACTTCGGATGTACCAAAACAGGTACTTCCGATCTGACAAAAAGGCAAAATGTACCCTCCTTTTTAAATTTCATGCCATTTTTTTATTATTCAAATTTATCAGTCAAAAATTGTTCTGCAATGATCACCAGTCATGCAGCTTTCATTTGATACCAAAATTGATAAAATATTCTAAATAATTTGAAAATTATGTCCATGCGTAGGAACTATTTTGTGTTAAATATGTACTACTTTCTGGTATGTGCTTTCTGGCCGGGCCTGAATTAGTGGTGTTACACCTATAACAGAACCAAACTTGCTATATTGACTTGAGCATTACTTTATTTCATTCTATGATCTATTTCAAGCAATAAAAAACATATAAAGCTTTAGTCCAAATACTATTTTATTAATTTTAAGCTCAAATTGGACTGGTAGTAACATATGGGTTATTCAAAGAAAACTGCATATGGATATTACCATTGGCCAATATACCTTTTTAGCTCACCTGGCCCGAAGGGCCAAGTGAGCTTTTCTCATCACTTTGCGTCCGGCGTCTGTCGTCGTCCGTCGTCGTCGTCGTCCGTCGTCGTCCTGCGTTAACTTTTACAAAAATCTTCTCCTCTGAAACTACCAGGCCAAATTAAACCAAACTTGGCCACAATCATCATTGGGGTATCTAGTTTAAAAATTGTGTCCGGTGACCCGGTCAACCAACCAAGATGGCCGCCATGGCTAAAAATAGAACATAGGGGTAAAATGCAGTTTTTGGCTTATAACTCAAAAACCAAAGCATTTAGAGCAATTCTGACATGGGGTAAAATTGTTTATCAGGTCAAGATCTATCTGCCCTGAAAATTTCAGATGAATCGAACAACCTGTTGTTGGGTTGCTACCCCTAAATTGGTAATTTTAAGGAAATTTTGCTGTTTTTGGTTATTATCTTGAAAAATATTATAGATAGAGATAAACTGTAAACAGCAATAATGTTCAGCAAAATAAGATTTACAAATAAGTCAACATTACCGAAATGGTCAAATGACCCCTTTAGGAGTTATTGCCCTTTATAGTCAATTTTTAACCATATTTTGTAAATCTTAATTATCTTTTACAAAAATCTTCTCCTCTGAAACTACTGCGCCATATTAAACCAAACTTGGCCACAATCATCATTGGGGTATCTAGTTTAAAAATTGTGTCCGGTGACCCGGTCAACCTACCAAGATGGCCGCCATGGCTAAAAATAGAACATAGGGGTAAAATGCAGTTTTTGGCTTATAACTCAAAAACCAAAGCATTTAGAGCAATTCTGACATGGGGTAAAATTGTTTATCAGGTCAGATCTATCTGCCCTGAAAATTTCAGATGAATCGAACAACCTGTTGTTGGGTTGCTACCCCTAAATTGGTAATTTTAAGGAAATTTTGCTGTTTTTGGTTATTATCTTGAAAAATATTATAGATAGAGATAAACTGTAAACAGCAATAATGTTCAGCAAAATAAGATTTACAAATAAGTCAACATTACCGAAATGGTCAAATGACCCCTTTAGGAGTTATTGCCCTTTATAGTCAATTTTTAACCATTTTTCGTAAATCTTAGTTATCTTTTACAAAAATCTTCTCCTCTGAAACTACTGCACCATATTAAACCAAACTTGGCCACAATCATCATTGGGGTATCTAGTTTAAAAATTGTGTCTGTTGACCTGGTCAACCTACCAAGATGGCTGCCATGGCTAAAAATAGAACATGGGATAAAATGCAGTTTTTGGCTTATAACTCAAAAACAAAAGCATTAAGAGGAAAACTGGCATGGGTTAAATTGTTTATCAGGTCAAGATCTATCTGCCCTGAAAATTTCAGACGAATCGATAGTCAATTTTTAACAATTTTCATAAAATTTGTAAATTTTTACTAACACTTTTAACTGAAACTACTGGGCCAATCATTATAGATGGGGATATATGTACGCAGCAAGAATGTTCAGTAAAGTTAGATCTACAAACATATCACCATCACCAAAACACAATTTTGTCACGAATCCATCTGTGTCCTTTGTTGAATATTCACATATACAAATGTACCAAGGTGAGCGACACAGGCTCTTTAGAGCCTCTAGTTTATTCTCAATATTATTGTTTTATTTATTAACTTCTATTAGGAAAGCTATGTGCTTACTAATAGTCATATTTTTATCAGAGGTTCTTCATTAAATAAAAATATATCAGTTTAAACTTAAGACATAAATGATAAATTATCCCCCCTTTTTTCTTGAAACTGGAAAAGGGCTGTTTTTTCTTATATACCATAATTCTGTGGTAAAACATAGATGAATAAGAGCAATTTATATATCCCTCAGATAGATAACTTGCTAAACTGGTTCAAAATTGCATGTACAGTGAGATTTTAGAATTCTTATATGAGTATGTACCATTTGCCTTGATTGTAAAAGGCTACCATAAGAAAAACAAAAAAACTTGAAAAATCATAAGATTATTTTGACCAAGAGCTATTTTGTTCCATATACAAGTCATAAAATACTTGTTTTATTGATTTCAATCAAAAAAAATGCAAAAATAAGAACTTGGAGTCAATTCTTAACTGCATGCATGCTGTATGACCATAAAAGGCTAACATACTTGAGTATGCAAATTTAAGGGCTTAAATTTCCCATAAGCAGGACGGTTGACCAAAAAAAGATGATTAAACATGATTACTAACATCAAATTGGACTTATTGCCATTGGAATAGGTACAACTTCTAAAAATTGGATTTCTGATGATTCTCTGTAATAGGAAGTACACCACTAATTAATGGCCCCATTGCTTTCTATGTTAAATTCCTTAATTTCGAGTGGTCACAGCTCTTATATCTTAAGTTCAAATAAAGTGACAATCATTGCATGTCAAAGCAACACCTTCTGGCGTCCTGTACTGAAAAAATCAACATACCTTACATGGCATATAAGAAAGAACTGGTTCCCGGAACTTCGGATGTACCAAAACAGGTACTTCCGATCTGACAAAAAGGCAAAATGTACCCTCCTTTTTAAATTTCATGCCATTTTTTTATTATTCAAATTTATCAGTCAAAAATTGTTCTGCAATGATCACCAGTCATGCAGCTTTCATTTGATACCAAAATTAATAAAATATTCTAAATAATTTGAAAGTTATGTCCATGCGTAGGAACTATTTTGTGTTAAATATGTACTACTTTCTGGTATGTGCTTTCTGGCCGGGCCTGAATTAGTGGTGTTACACCTGATAGTCCTAAATATAGAGCTTTGCTACAAGTATCAAATTAAGCTAACGATTCAAGAAAATGAGGTCAAGGTCAGATAAACCAAAGGATAATACTAGTACATGTACACCTTACAATCAATTAGACACCAAATATAATTGACCTATTGCTTATAATTTCTAAGAAACACTTAACCAAAAAAACTAAACATGGACCAATGATCACTTAAAATAAGGTCAAGGTCAGATGACACCTGCCAGTTAGTGTGGTTTGTCATTATGTCGTCTAATCTTTTAATTACCAAACGTGACTTATTCCCGATTGTGACCGTTTTGCTGAATGTGAATTCGCATTACTATAAGACGTGTTTCTGTACTTGTTTATCCCAAATTCATGTATTTAGTTTACATGTTTAGTGTTATATTTGTAATTCTCATCAGATTTTGTCAAATGTGTTGACGTCTTCTTATTATATATTTAGGTATGACGTATAGAAAAATTAACCACCTCCTCTTTATTAATTATATTAAATTTTGTACGATTATTTACGTTTGAAGTTGGATTCATAACAAACTGGGCATATATATATTACAGTTAATTGCAATTAATAAGTATTGCAATATGCATTTTGTTTAAATGAATTATCAGTATTTAGTTCTAAATCAATCCTAATTCTATCTCATTTTTGAATGATAGTTTTTCATATGTGACGTCATGCTGTTTCTAAATTTCATAAATTCAAATGTGGCATAACGTGTCTGCCTTTTCGCCATCGTATGTGACGTCACAATTTTTTTAATTACGTTGACGCTTGGACTGATTCGGATGTGTGTCTATTTTGTGATAAACTTTGGTTTAGTTTTCTGTAATTAGTTAATATTTCAGTTTCATTATGTATATCTCTTTCATATTCATTTGTTAAAATTTACTGTTTGCAATAGCATTAAGTATTCTATATAATAAGGATGTTCTTATCCCGTGCATATAAACAATGCCGTATTTGTCAAAACCTTTTCAACTTTTGATCTTCAGTGCTGTACAACTTTGTACCTTTTTCACGTTCGATCTTTTATATCTAGGCGTTATGTATTCAGGTTTAGTTTTCTGTAATTAGTTAATACTTTAGTTTCTTTGTGTATATCTCTTTCATATTCATTTGATAAAATTTACTGTTTGCAATAGCATGAATTGTTCTATATAATAAGAATGTTCTTATCCCGGACATAAAAACAATGCCGTATTTTGCGAAACCTTTTCAACTTTTGATCTTCAGTGCTGTACAACTTTGTACTTTTTTCACTTTCGATCTTTTATATCTGGGCGTCACTGGTGAGTCTTGTGTGGGCAAGGCGCGTTTTTGGCGTATTGAATTTTAAACCTGATGCTTTTTGTTATCTATTAATCATGTTTTTCTGTGTCTAATATGTTCTCCTATTTATTTGTATTGTAGTCCTGTAATATTATGTTGTCATTTCAATGTTATATTTAACTTTGCCATTAAAGTGCGAGGTTTGGCATGCCTTAAAACCAGGTTCAACCCACCACTTTTATTCCCCTTTAAAAGTGTCCTGTACCAAGTCAGGAAGATGGTCATTGTTATAATATTGTTCTTTTCTCTTTGTGTTGCATTTTAACGTTGAGTCGTTTGTGTTTTCTCTTATTTTTGAGATATTGAGATAAGACGTGGCACGGTACTTGTCTATCCCAAATTCATGTATTTGGTTTTCATGTTACATTTGTTATTCTCGTGGTGTTTTGTCTGATGATTGGTCTGTTTCTGTGTGTGTTGCGTTGTTCTCCTCTTATATTTAATGCGTTTCGCTCGGTTTTGGTTTGTTACCCCGATTTTGTTTTTTGTCCATGGATTTATGAGTTTTGAACAGCGGTATACTACTGTTGCCTTTATGTACAACTTACAATCATTCAAAACACCAAATATAGTTGACTTTATGCTTATAGTATTAGAAAAAAAGACCAAAACACACAAACAACTTTGACCACTGAACAATAAAAATGAGGTCAAGGTCAGATGACACCTGCCATCATTTCATACACCAAATATAGTAGACCTATTGCTTTTAGTACTTGATATATGGACTTGACCACAAAAACTTAACCTTGTTCACTGATCACAAAGAATAGACAAATTGGACAGAAATATTGGAGAGCATAACTTTGTTTCAAATTTTAATTTGTGACAATTTGTTCATAACAAATAAAGGAAATCTTGCTTATATTTTATGTAACAAAATTTGCATACAGAATATTTGTACAGATGATATCAAAAGAGGAGGTATGATAATAGCCTTTATTGACCCCTAAAATATTGCAAAAAAAGTAAACTTACCGGTATTCAAGCCTTTCAAAATTTTGTCAATTTTATTGATAAATGAACAGGTCTGGATACTGAAAGGTTACTTGTGATGTCACTATGACATCCTAAAAATGAAGACATAATTTTGGTCAAAATATTTATGTACGACAGCTTGAATCCCTGTTTTTTTATAAACATATAGTAATCATTGTAAAATACATTTTAAAGCAAAATATCTTCTTGGGAAATTGATTGCTTACATCTTAAAATCAATGACTACACAAGGCTTTATGTCTGTTTTTGGTGTTTTCCACTCAATGTAAATTTGAAGCCCTAAAGCTAATATGTAAGACAAAACTAAAAAAATATCAAAACTGATGTCAGACTAAGGTTGAATCTGACCATTGAAAGGATATATAATATTTTTAAGGATTTTTGTCAGATTTTCAAATCTTCTGGTTTTATCCATTTGAATGCCTTAAAAAAAATTGTCCATGGACCCCCATTTTTTTTTATAAATCTTTTACATGTATATTTATAAGCCATTTGTAAAAGTCTTATAAAATCTTATTGATTTTTTTAATAGTTTTTCAAAACTTTAACTGGTCAATGATAAAGCTATGAAAAATCAAGAGAGAACATTTCCCCCCAAAAAATTCCAATGGCTAATATCTCGAAAACAAGCACATTGACCCCTGTTGATAGGGGATTAATTGATTCCTCAATTAATCCCCTATCAATATATACTAGTGTTATGGAAAGCTATTTATTTTGAAACTTTGCATCAAACTTCCTTAAGGGGGCAGAAAAAGTGTCTTTAGGTGTAATACCACCAAATCATGGTACGTCACTTCTGGTTGTATACGAAAGTAGGTTGAAAAAAATATTTCTTTGAATTTGACCGTTGTAGGTAATTAATCCTACATTTTATTGCTGTAAAGCTATTTCTGTGTCATAAACATATGTCTTGGGTATTTCAAAACACCATTATTTTTTATTTGGGATTTCTATAGAAAATTTTGTAATCTTGAGGTTACATGGTGACTAAACCTTGTACACAGATAAAATAAGGGGAGAAATTTAACTTCCAATGATGGTTATTTTTTCATATGCAATGAAATGTTATGTGAATTTTTTTCTATAGTACTGGACAGGATAAAACTTTATTCATGCCAAGTATTTCTTTATTTGAAACAAAGATAAATTCTGCACATTTTTTTGAAAAGTGCAAATTTAACAAAGACTAATAGGGGAAAATCAATGGTGGTACATGTATTACACCTTTATCATACCTTTTCCTTTATCAAAAAAAATTACCATTAATCAAATCCCACTCAAGAATATATTATAAATCACACAAGTCATTTTCACAGTTTAACAAAATAGTTACTATGGATCCCATATGGTGACAACAACAATTCAACATTTTGTACCGAAACACAGTCGCACTAATAAAGCAGTATAAATATATCTAAATATTTTCAACTTTCCTTTCATATATTGCCGCCTCTCTGACTTATAGATATAGATACATGTATTATTTAATGTATAAAGCATAACATTTTAATTCAATATGAATTCTATAAAAAAAACACACATCTGTACTAAGAAAATAAAAAAACATATTATACTGTCATTGTAAAAAGAAACTGACATATTATTCATATGGTATATAGAAAAAAAAATACATATAAGAGGATAGGAATGCCCTTTGTCTTCATGCATAAGTTTTTCACTACCGTTATCAACAAACAAGACCTTTTTTTGTCATTATTTGTCTAATCTCATTTGAAGTTGCTGTTAGCGTCAAATGGAGTAAAATGTTACAGTAATCGTTAACATTAATTTAACAAATATTACCGTCATTCGTCTTGTGTGGTCAATACCTCATTCTTATCCTCATATAAAGTTCATATGATATTTAGAAAAAAATCTATACAGCAATACAGAATACAAAAATACGTTTATTATAAATAAATAACCTGTTTATACATCAACCCACTCAATCATCAGACTTTCTTCTTTCAATCTTGGTACATGTATCATATATTAACAAAAAACAATTACATTTATATATTTAAAGTTGTTATTCAAGATTTTCAATGAGTTACAAATTATAATGATAAAAAACATCTTAATAAATAAATCAAACAAAAATAGATAAATCTATTGAACTATTTCAAATTTGTATCAGTAAAAATGATCAAGTTTGCCTTATCAGACTAGAAACTGTTAATGTTACTATATAAAATGATGTGTCCTTTTTTTCTATCTAGAATACTGCAGTATATGCTTTTTATTTCATTGTTATTGGATCAACAACTATGCACATATTATTCAAGATTAAGATTTAACTGGGGAATATTTAGTATATTAACTTTAATATAATTCTTTTACATGTATGTATTGTCTCTGTATGCATGTTCTCAATGTCAGTTTTGAGTCAATCTGTGGTTACTTAAAAAAAAAAGAAGACTACAATTGAAATTAGCAGGATATACTCTAGACCATTGACTAGAAAGCTAGAAATCATAATTATGTTGCCAGAAAGTGGGGGAATAGAAATTTATTCTCCAAAGTAAGAACATTTTAATCTCACTCTCAAGCAACTGGTTTTCAACAGATTTCTATCAATACCTGTAGAGTTAATTTACAACATCACACTCAAATATACTGTTCATTAAATTCATGAAACTCGAGGTCAACCAAGAGTAAGAGGAAAGACAAATTTGTAAATAGCAGTAACTATAAATTTCAGAGCTTAAAAATATTACCCTATTTCTGACAAATATGCTAAATAAATTTTCATCATATGTACTATCACAGATATTAAAAAATCTCTCAAAAATATTGAAGTCAAAATGTACTAATTTTCCCTAAAAACAATGTAACAGTTTGCTTTCTAAGTCCAGCCAAAATGTACTTATATACTCCAAAACAATATAACAGTGTTTTTCTATCTCTATATTTCTATCTAAGTCTAAAAGCTTTCGTTACAGTCCAGTGGCCTCTTCTTGTTCTGGCGGAACATAATATCTAAATCCATTAATCTGTGGAAATATAATAAAAATTTGTATAAACTGTTTGTGTGAAAATGGTTTTAAAATTCTTTAAAGAATATCTTTTAACAAACCAACTTTAATATACAATTATGTAAAAATAAACAAAACAAAAAAACTATCAAATCCCCCCCCCCCCTGTTCCAAAATATTCAAATACCCTTTCTTTATTCACCAGCAACCCAATCCACCCCTTTTCTGGCCACAGACCACAATTAATTCCTGTATCAGTTCTTTATAACGTTTTGAATCATTAAAAAAAATGCACCATGTACTTTTGACAAATATTTTGTGTTTGTAATGTATAGTCCTAGTCCAAATATATATCCAAAATTCAGAAAGATTGAACCAATCACTTTTACAAATTTAGCCAATAGACATCCATACCCTATTGACAAGTCAAGAGATGTTCTGAAAACTGTAAATATTACCTTTTTGCACTTGGCTTAATCACTCATTCTATATCAAAATCAGTTTAAATACAACATCCAAAAATTTATTTCACCTCTCTTCTTTCATATCCACCCAAAAAAAATCTAAGAAATGAGTGAGGAAGGGAAAGAAAAACAAATTAAGGAAAAATACACTCTAATTATAAGGAACTATATTCGTGGACAACAAAAAGCAGGGTCATTAATTGTGGTCTTGGGCCTTCTCAGTTTCCCTTTTTATTAATATTAATGGTGATCTTAGATAAAATATACCATTTTGGCCTCAAACATCGAGAAGCTATAATTTCAAATTTCAAAGGAAAATGTGATTGGCATAAAAGTTTTAGTATTATATTGTTTTGAATTAGCATTCATGTGTTATTGTAGATCTTATTTGTTTTTTTGTTGTTGTTGTTTTGTACATTTTTTCGGGTTGTTGTCACTTTGAAACAATCCCCATTTCCTTTCTCAATTTTATAAATCAGGTCTTGGATTTCTCATTTAAATTGTTTTATATTTGAATTTCTGTGGGTCTTTTTCAGCTTGATATGTGGTATGCATTTTGCTCATTGCTGAAGGCCATACTGTGACTTATAGTTTATAATTTGATATCTCCTTATTTTAAAATCAAATGAGGTTTTCTTTCTTTTGAGTGAATGGTTCAAAGTTCATAAGGATTTCAAGAGTCAAACTAACACCTCTTATCAGGGAAATCCCTCTTAAGGTGGTACCTAACACTACAGGGAGATAACTCTGTAAAATCAGCTAAACGTTTAAATTACGTTGTGTTGTTAAGGGAATATTTAAGCTTTTCAATGATCAAAATAAGTGTTTGTCAAACTACTTATAACCAGTGTAATTTTTCTGATAAAATGGTTGGTTAAAATTTTTTGAAATTTTATATTTTTGTAAAAGGGTCAAAGTAAATACTTTATCAAAATTTTAAGAAAATTAAACGAGCCAAATTAATTTTAGTTAAAGTGTTAGGTACCACCTTAAAATGAACAAGAAATCAAATTGATACAATAAAAGGAAGTTCATTTTTCAGACTAAATAGAGTTCAGTACATACCTCAGTGTCATAGTTTATAACAAACGATGGTACATCAAGTTGATCAGGAGAAATGGTACCATACAAATACTGAACACCTTTCAGGTTGTATACTTTGTTTTTGAGATCTGACGCTGTGAAAGTTGTGAAATACCATGTTGTCAACTGGAAACAAAAATCAGAAGAATGTATATAAGTCAAATAGAATGTTATAAGTGCCTATAAATAGCAGCACATGACATACAAATCTATGGAAGTGTGGATTAATCAGTACAGAGATTAATTCAATTACACAAATAAAATTATAGATTGCCTAACAATGTAATTTTAACACACTATTTAGTATGTAAATATAAGAATGTTTAAAATATTTACAAAATGATGAAAATAAACGCAATATTTTGCTAGACCAACTAGCTTCATCAAGCGTGCATCTATCCAGGTGAAATCGGATGTAGATGATAAGAAACTTTTGCAGCTCAATTTATATGTTGCTCTTGTATTTAGCTGCCTTGAAAATAATACATAATTAGGATGAAGTTCAAGATTTTTACATAATTGGTATGTGAAGTTAGCAACGTCCATTGGGCAATATTACGGGATAACATTTTCTGAATGTTATAATATACATGTTACAAAAATTCTGACTTAATCAAAATATTATGAAGCAGTGTTCTCCCTAGGGCCTTTTAGCAACATGGTAATGTGATGGTATTGGAAACTAGTTTCTTATAAATAGTGTTATGGATGTGATGCTATAATTTCTGGAAACTAGAAAGTATTTCATAATTCTCTGTTTACGAAGATGCATTATGATACTAGAAATTTCTAAGGAGAACACTGATTATGAAGGTAAATTTTTTTTCTAAATTTGTGAATAAATTCATCATAGATATCAGGACTAAATTTAGTATATATGCCAGACGCACTTTTCCTCTACAAAAGACTCATCAGTGACGTGAGTGACACTTGATATATTACTTTGTGGAAGAGTTTAACCATTTAATCATCCAGTGCACTATTTTTCTTCTAAACTATAAAGAAAGTTGACCACCATGAAATTAGCTGATTTTAAAGAGAATCTTTACAAAATCCTCATCACTTATCATTATCATTATCAGTACATGTATGTTAATAACAACCAAATCATGATCATGATGATAAAATTATATTGATTAATTTTTCTAAATCATTAAGTTTATTTTATTTCTATTTCTTAAGACTATACCTTTGACCACCATGTTGGATGAACTACGTAAAAAGCCTTCAAATTCTTTTTATATCTGTGATAGACAAAATAAAAACAATTGTAACAACATGTATGAAAATAAGGAGCTGTATTATCACAACTGTTTAACTTTTCTGTCTTGGTCTAAGATTATTATTTACCAGTATTTAGTTTGATTTTAATCAGACTGTATTTAAGTATTAGGGAGTCAGAACTTTTGACTCATACATTCCAAGGGTTGTCTTTCTTGACGGAAGGAAGGGTCTAATCATGATCATGTAGATAAGTTGAAAATTTGAAGTTTAATAGTAATAAACTTGTAACACAAAACATTATTAATTTTTGTGGTACAGAAGTGGGTATAAAATATCATTTATTTCTTGTTTAATTATCAACTGCCTGAAAGAATAGAAACTTGAACTGCCAAAATTTATTGCAAGGGTTTATTAATCCCTAGACATTATTGCAGTCACCACAAGACTTGATATTGCTATATATTCATAAATCCCCCACTAATCTTATAGACTACACCCACAAAAAGTGGGGAGGGGCAAATTCTATATCCTATAGCACTTTCTGAAGTAAATAAATGAGCCTAAAGCATAACAAATTATGATAAACTTCAGTCTGTGATGCATGATGTTTTTTATTGATTGTGAGTGGCTCGTAACTAGCTGTCAGTAACTGAGAGTTCTCTCATATCAGTAATTAGCGTCTTTTTGTTGTTGGGGTATACAAGTACACAGCCACGTCCACTCTGTGTTTTTAGCTCACCTGGCCCAAAGGGCCAAGTGAGCTTTTCTCATCACTTGGCGTCCGGCATCCGGCGTCGTCCGTTGTCCGTCGTCGTTAACTTTTACAAAAATCTTCTCCTCTGAAACTACTGGGCCAAATTTAACCAACTTGGCCAAAATCATCATTGGGGTATCTAGTTTAAAAAATGTGTGGCATGACCAGGTCAACCAACCAAGATGGCCGCCACAGCTTAAAATAGAACATAGGGGTAAAATGCAGTTTTTGGCTTATAGCTCAAAAACCAAAGCATTTAGAGCAAATCTGACATGAGGTAAAAATGTTTATCAGGTCAATTTCTATCTGCCCTGAAATTTTCGGATGAATCGGTCAACCTGTTGTTGGGTTGCTGCCCCTGAATTGGTAATTTTGAGGAAATTTTGCTGTTTTTGGTTATTACCTTGAATATTATTATAGATAGAGATAAACTGTAAACAGCAATAATGTTCAGCAAAGTAAGATCTACAAATAAGTCAACATGACCAAAATGGTCTCCTCTGAAACTACTGGTCCAAATTAATCCAAACTTAACCACAATTATCTTTGGGGTACCTAGTTTAAAAAATGTGTGGTGTGACCTGGTCAACTAACCAAGATGGCCACCAAGGCTAAAAATAGAACATAAGGGTAAAATGCAGTTTTTGGCTTAAAACTCAAAAACCAAAGCATTTTGAGGAAATCTGACATGGGATAAAAATGTTTATCAGGTCAAGATCTATCTGCCCTGAAATTTTCAGTTGAATCGGTCAACCCGTTGTTGGGTTGCTGCCCCTGAATTGGTAATTTTGAGGAAATTTTGCTGTTTTTGGTTATTATCTTGAATATTATTATAGATAGAGATAAACTGTAAACATCAATAATGTTCAGCAAAATTAGATTTACAAATAAGTCAACATGACCAAAATGGTCAGTTGACCCCTTTAGGAGTTATTGCCCTTTATAGTCAATTTTTAACCATTTTTCATAAATCTAAGTAATCTTTTACAAAAATCTCCACTGAAACTACTAGGCCACAATCATCTTTGGGGTATCTGTTTGAAAAATGTGTCCAATGACCTGGCCATTCAACCAAGATGGCCGCCACGGCTAAAAATAGAACATAGGGGTAAAATGCAGTTTTTGGCTTATAACTATGAAACCAAAGCATTTAGAGCAAATCTGACAAGGAGTTAAATTGTTAATCAAGTCAATATCTATCTGCCCTGAATTTTTCAGATGAATTGGACAACTGGTTGTTGGGTTGCTGCCCTCCAATTGGTAATTTTTTAAGAAATTTAGCCGTTTTTGGTTATCTTGAATACTATTATAGATAGCGATAAACTGTAAACAGCAATAATGTTCAGCAAAGTAAGATCTACAAATAAGTCAACATGACCTAAATGGTCAATTGACCCCTTAAGGAGTTATTGCCCTTTATAGTTAATTTTTAACAATTTTCATGAATTGGGAAAATTTATGTAAATTTTTACCAAATATAGTTCTCTGTTACTAATGGGCAAAGTTCATTATAGATATAATTGTAAGAAGCAAAATCGTTCAATAAAGTAAGAACTTCAAACACATCACCATCACCAAAATACAATTTTGTCATGAGTCCATTTGTGTCCTTTGTTTAATATGCACATAGACCAAGGTGAGCGACACAGGCTCTTTAGAGCCTCTAGTTGTTAGATGTATTTCTATTTGTATCCATATGATGAGTTAAGCCTTTTTCAACTGATTTTTATAGTTCGTTCATATGTTGTACTGTTACAACACTGTCCCAGGTTAGGGGAGGGTTGGGATCCAACTAACATGTTTAACCCTGCCACATTCTGTATGTATGTGCCTGTCCAAAGTCAAGTGGAATTCAGTGGTTGTTGTTTGTTGATGTGTGACATATTTGTTTTTCGTTCATTTTTGGTACATTAATTAGGCCATTAGTTTTTCCGTTTGAATTGTTTTACATTGCCATTTCATGGGCCTATTATAGCTGACTATGCGGTATGGGCTTTGCTCATTGTTGAAGGCCGTATGGTGACCTATAGTTGTTAATGTCTGTGTCATTTGGTCTCTTGTTGATAGTTGTCTCATTGGCAATCATACCACATCTTCTTTTTCATATTCAATACAGTATGCGTATTTTATGATTATTATTTAAAAATGTTGTAAACTTACTTCTCATCTAGTACACAATATGCATTTTTGAGATAATTCATGGTTGGATGATTTTCTGCCGTAGACTGAGTGTGAAAATAAACAACAACATAATCTTTTTCAGCAATCGGCTCTAACACTCGTATCAAATAGAGGAATGCCTGTAAAAAGATAAATATATTGTCAAAAGTTTGTCTTAACCTGGTTCAGACTACTTCAGCCAAAGCTTCTTTTTTTTTTTATAAAATATGACTGTTCCAGACTAATTTCAATTTTAAGCAGCAATCACTTTGGTATTACTGTACAAATATATTAACTCTTATATGAACACCCGCAGAATGATGAAGATAAATATTAAGTAAACATTTAATGTTATAGTGTTGTTTATCATAATTTTACAATAACTGGTTTTGTTTATTGATAAATTTGTCTCATTGTATCATTAATAAACTGTTTTTTTTTTATATTAGCATAAGTACAGCTATTTTTAGTAATTAGTTATTTATGATACCCAGTTAAGTTCACAAAAACAAATTTTGACTTAAAAACCGAAAAAGCTCTAAATAAAATATTTTAATATTTAAGCATAGACTTTATTTTGGAAATGTATTACTGGCCTTAGTTTTAATAATCAAGGATCAGAAATAAGAAGATTAATGATTAAAAATATTTAGACTTTTTCTCAGAGACTCTTTTGATTAGCTCTTACAAAATCCATGGATAAAGAGATTGAATAATTAGTAATGGTAAATTTCAATAAAGATTTTAAGAGGTGGAAATGTGGAAATAATTCTTTTTCAATAGTGTAAATGTGTGAAATTTTAAGATTTTAATGACTTTCGGCAAAGATAATTAATTCTAACCTTGTCTAAGTCTACAGTATTAACTGGAAATAATTTTCCAACAAAAACTATGACTGGTCTCCCAAACTTATCGGTACCAGTCCTGTATAAACACTTTAATGCGGCAATGTCTGTTAAATCTTCAGTCTTGGCTCGCTTTAGGTACCTCTCATATCTGCAAGGAAAAATAAGTATAGTTGATTTTTGCAAGTCTATGATTTTCAAAAATCTGAAAATTACACTGACAAACATCATTATTACAGATATAATTGGTATACTGTACATGCATGAAAGCATTTCAATATTGACGTATGAAACTTATTACAGATACCCTACATAAATTTTTAACCCCAGAAAAACGGTTATTCTATAAAAGACTTGTTAGTAAAATAAAGTGTTGCCACAGGTGTAAAAGAGAGGTGAACAAGAATGTGTCCACAGTACACGTATGCCCCACTCGAAATATCATTTTCTATGTTTAGTGGACCGTGAAATTGGAATAAATTCTCTAATTTGGCATTAAAATTAGAATGATCTTATAATCAAAGGGAACATGTATACTAAGTTTCAAGTTGATTGGACTTCTACTTCATCAAAAACTACCTTGACCAAAAACTTTAACCTGAAATTTGCACTATCATTTTCTATGTTCAGTGGACCATAAATTTGGGGTCAAAACTCTAATTTGGCATTACAATTAGACAGATCATATCATAGGGCACATGTATACTAAGTTTCAAGTTGATTGGACTTCAGCTTCATCGAAAACTACCTTGACCAAGAACTTTAACCTGAAGCGGGACAGACAGACGAACGAACAGACGGACAGACGCACAGACCAGAAAACATAATGCCCCTCTACTATCGTAGGTGGGGCCAAAGGAATATTGAAACCATGGGAAAAAGATCAAAAGTCACATAACAGAAATAAGACTAATAATCACTGAGCAATACAAGGCGACAAAAAAAAAACCAAAGGTGATCTCAGATGCTTCAAAAGGATGGGGAAAATCCTGCTCTACATATGGCACCAGCCTTGTTACTTATGAAAATGATGAGAGATCCCACCTATTCTGTAGTAAGTTTCTCTCACATTTAACATTTGTCATTATTGGGCTTTTTGTATCTGACTATGTGGTATGGCATTGTTAAAGGCTGTACAGCGACCTATAGTTAATTTGTGTAGAGTTGTCTCATTGAATTGCCAATCATACGACATCTTCTTTTTATATGTCCAAACATTAAAATAAACATACCTCCGTTTATTGTCCTTTTCCTTCTGTTCATCTGTTGTTTTACCATACATATGTGTCTTTTTATGAGTGTCAGGATTTTCTTCCATCTTAGCAAATGGATGCCTACCAACCTCAACAATAGTAGAAGTTGCAAATTCTTTATTTAAATCTACTGTTTCTTCAAACCCTTCTAGAGAGCTTTTCCCTGAAAGAAGTACCACAAATGGATGCTGTTAAAAAATGTGTTCAGTCTTATTTGAGTGCTATCCCTACAGATAGAGAAAAGGTCAAATTTTTGTACAATATCTTATTTCTAAATAAGAAATCTGTGCAGACTGGTAAATTAATACAGAGCCTGGTTAACCTTCTTATTCAAGGTTGTTAGTTTAGGCTTGTCCATAATTTTGGTTGATTACTCCTTGTATGACTGATTCCTTGCTGATCCTTACTCATGGCTACCATTGTAGATTTATCCACAATTCTGATTGGCTGCCATGGTAAGTTTTATTGTTTATTCATAGTTCTGATTGGTTGCCAGGGTATGAATTATGGTTTATTTACATTGTATAGCTTTGAGTGGTCATCCCAGTATGACTGTTCCTACTTCATGTATCTACTCATGGCTGCCAGTGTAGGCTTATCCAATAATTATGATTGGCTGATACGGTAGGTTTAATAGTTTATCCATAGTTTGTGACTGATACCCTGTTGATACTTACTCATGGCTGCAAGTGAGGGTTTAACCAAAGTTTTGATAGGTTACAACTATATAGCTTTGATTGATTTATTGACTGTTGGTGTTTTAACATCACTTATAAGCGCCACATTTAGGCTATTTTCCTTGGCAGCCAGTTTTTTTTTGGTGGAGGAAGCTTAAGTGCTCAGAGAAAACCACAAACCTTTGTAAGAAAAAACTGACAATCCTTGTCAATTAAGATTGGAGTCATTGCACCCGCACTGACTAGTGATTGCAGTAGTAGAACTACTTAGACCACTTGGCCACTGAGGCCTGTATGTAGCTTTGATTATAAACAACTAAATGACTGATACCCTATTCAAACTTACTCATGGCTGCCAGTGTAGGTTTATCCATAATTCTTATCTGTCTCTCTGGTATAACTGGTTCTCCATCCTCATTCCCTATATCCAGAGGCAATTCTGTTACTGCTATTTTTTCCTCAGTTTCATTTCGAGGGAAATACAAGGGTAAAATTTTCAAATAGGCATCCTGGTAAAAAATAATCATATTTTTTTACAGCAAAATTACAAGTATAGTGAGCAAATGAAATTTTGTGGCATTTTGGAAATTCTACTAAAAAAAAAAAAAAAAAAATTTATATTAAAATAAATACACAAACCATAATACTTGCTATGGTAATTTTTAAAATAACATATGCACATACATTAATAAATAACTATATGACCCACTACATATACCAATGAACTGTATAGCCAAAGCCCATTCTAGAATTTATATCTGTTCACTATACATAAATAAATGTTAAATAACAAATCTTAATGCAGTGTTGTTTCCCTTTGTTTACTTTTTTACTTTGGAATTTGGAAAAATTATTTTGTCCTCTCTTAGTTTAAACATATTTATTTATAGTGGATTGGGAAACAAGTTTTGCACTTTGTATAAATCCCTTTACACTTTGCGGGTGCGAGTGCTGCCTTGTAGCTGCATTAGCCTACTCTTTTTCAAAATCTACAAGGGTGTCTTTAACATGCTAGAGATATGGCTCTCTCTTAACACAGGTCAGCCATTTATCATCCCCTTCTGACGAACTATCATCGTTTCCTCAAGACCATACTCGCAGATGGTGTCAAGGTAGAGCAGAAAAAAATTGAGTTCCTGAAATTGTCCTCTCTTAGCTTGGACCTATGCTGTGAAATATAAGATTTGCTCATATCAATGAAAAACTTGCAGTGTGTTTGTATGTGTTAGGCTGCCTTAAAAAGTTAATATATTAAATCAATTATTATTTAACACTCATTACAATTTAATACATTCATAAATTTCCCCAGGTCCGTTTAAGCCCTAGTCAACATTTGATTGAAATTTGGTTGAAATTTTTTATTTTATTCAATCATTATTTTTTTTTAAATTCTATTTTTCAATTCTTTTACTTACAATTGATTCTTCATTACAACAAAATATAATTGTCTCTATGTCATCTCCATATTTCTCTAAGAATCTTCTTATCGTTCCTACAATAACAAACAAAATTCTATTTCTTTTCATCATTTTTGAATTATAAAGTTATGCCCCTTTATAATATATTTTTGGAATCTTTTCATCATTTTCAAAATGCCAAGTTATGCCTTGTTAAGTGCAGTATTTTCTGATTTTCAAAATGCAACTAAGTAGTTAAATATCCCTTTCACGATTATTAACAATTTCTTTTCTAGAATCCTAAATTGAAGCCTTAAAGGGATAATTCGCGAATTTTCACTTTTCATCTTATTTTGTTCATAATACCATAAAAAACATATTCACCAAGTTTTATTTTGATATGAAATCTAATAAAGGAGAAAATTGGGAATTATTAATTTTATTTCTTGAAACTTCCTGACTTATGTGACGTAGTTTAAGTCTTTGATGCATGCCGGGAGTGAAAATATCTCATTTAAGTCTTGTTCGTTAACCATCTAATAACGCCATATAAAGCGCATCGACGACTTTTGGTGTAGCTATTAACCAACGAAAAATAAGTGATAGCCATGCAACTTTTAAAATTAGATCGTGTGGATATTTTAAATCAAATTTTAATAATAGAATTAATTCATACAAGAGAACATTTTTATGATTTTTTTCTACAAATACTTTAAACAAACATATGAAATTGACATGATCAATAGTGTAATAAAAATTACACGTTTGTATTTTGACCTTTTTGCTTCATTCCAGCAAACATTTTCACTTGCTTGTAGGTGGAAATAAAATGTGTATTGTTTTGTGACACCGAAAGAATGTTGAGTGCGTCGGTTAACTCAAGGTAATTAAAGGATTAGCATTATGTAATTGTAATCCTTTGATCCTCATTCAGTGAAATCTAGGCGTCACGGTTTACTGGCTTGAAGGTGTGAACATCATTTCGTATGAATTGAAAACGGGAGTCAGTCAAAGTTTTAGACACAGAAATCAAGGACTTATATAGACGTCCCTGCAGAAATGTAAAAAAAAAGTTAATTAATTAACGGGAATAATAAGGTCGCACAATAACTGGATAGCTGTTGTATATTTTTATATTTTGCATAAGCATGATAAGATCACTTTTAAATGAATTATGACTTTTGATTAATTCAGTAACGATAAAATACTTTATTATTTTAATTGAAGTATAAATTCATAAATAAAAATAGCCTTCTAATTACGAGTGTATGAACCAAAAATTGTACTATTTTAGATTAGGATCGGCAGCCTTAAAAATTTCAAACAGATCATTAACAATTGCAATTATATAATTTAGTCCATCCAAAGTTATCTTTAATTACCTATTTAGGAATTAATGTTTTCATCAAAATATTTCAAATCTCACAACGCACGAATACTTCAGATATTTGATAATTTTTAAAAAAAAAATGACAGAAAATTTAAGAATCTTTTTGGAATGGAATCGAAATTTACGAACATATATGCTTTTCAAGTGTGAAAAACAACAACATTTTGTTTTACATAATCGGGAATGTCCTTAACAAAATAGTCTTCGTCTCACACGTAACTATATCGGGCCCAATTATATATAATACTTTAGCTATTTGACCAACAATGTATAAAAAAAAAACTAGAACGAATTTAATGTCATCTTTCCCTATTGTTTAATGTAATTATAAGTCTGTTTCAACTGGCAAGAATACCCATAAAGCGGACAAGCAGTTTGTTCTTTTAATTGCTGTCATTGAATATCAAGAAAGAAAACAAATCCCGAAATTGATTTGAAACTTTGATACTCTATAGTTTTCCTGGAAAATATTCACATCCCTTAGGGATTATTAGTGTACGTCCAGTTGCGTACATATAACATGCATGTCGGAACAATTGTGATGATGACGAATTTCTTCTTTTATTCGAGAACAATCTAATTGATATATAAATGTTCATAACTTCGATGAGCCAAAGAAAGTTATATATCGACCTGTATTTAAATCTCTTCTTCTTCTTCTTCTTCTTTTGGTATACAATAGTCTTTCGACATTTGATGATTACATACTGTTGGCATACGTGGACTAGTCCACTAACAAAACTTTTACCACAATTTACACAAAATGTATGTTTCTTTCTTATGTACAATGTATACATGTATATATTTGAATTTGCGCTATAGTTCCGTAACTTTTTATCCTGGCATATATACGACGGTCGACAAGTGCGTACATTTTTTTAAATCAAAATTTCTGGTATGGTCCGATCTGTCCTTCACCATTGACAAAAAAATATGTATATAGATTTTTATTTCATCAAATCTGTTGTTTATTTTTAGGTATTATCTATATTTTTATAAATAATTTTCTTTACATCAGAAATTGTATTCATAAACAAGCGTATGAGCAAGGATTTGTATAGTTAGACTAACTATACAAATCCTTGGTATGAGTTTAGTAATGACTAGTATATAATATCACTTTCGGACACGCAAGATAGAGATGCATATTATACACCTAATAGTTCAAAATGGAAAGTTATAAGTTATCGGCCGTGTACACTGACCAATACCCTAAGAAGTGAAACGATGCATGAATTTGCAAGCTCGACAGGAAATCGCTTGAATACCTGGACGTGTCACACCCCCTGCAATACCTTTGGGAGTAATACCTTTAGCCATGCAGGTGATCAGTGGAGCGAAGATCCTAATTTATTTGAATAAAGTTTATTACATTAAAGAATTATGAACTAATTAGATTTCCGAAAACAATTCAAGTTTCACGGAACACTTATTTATGATTTGAAACTTTTACTTTTTAACTAATTCCAATATTATCATTATTGTTAAAAATAACAGATCATGGTTATTAAAAAAAAAAAGATAAGAAAATTTTCTGTATCAACTTAGTTATAGTTAACTAGTCGGATAAAACAACCGTACGATTGACAAGATATCAACACGCAATTACGACTATATCGGGTTACTGTAGTTTTGGTCCTTAGACATATCTTGGGAGCAATTCGGAGAAGGTAACAAAATGGCCGACCGGAGAGAATTGATACTCTAAATTTAAAATCGATGGTGATCTCTTATCAAGCAGAATAAAACTTTAATTTTCATGAATTTGAGCATTTTTATACAGAATGAACATAATATCAATTTTTGATTTTTTTGCGAAGTTTCCCTTTAAAATTAAAAATTGAATTCTGGAATTGAAATAATTAATTCCCTTCCTAAATCCATTTTTTATATGGATACACTAGTTTATCATGTACTTGAAGACATTTTTGGTCTAAATAATGCCTCATGTTAAAAAAAAACAACCTTTAACTTCACTATGGCCACTGAGATCACTACATACACCTTCACACTGCGATAGATATGCCAATAGTTGAACAAATATTAATGAACACATTTCTCCAGAGAGAGGACATTATTAAAACACAAGATTGGCCCCAATTTAACCTTTATATTACATTTGTTTCTTTTTTTCTATTATGATAGAGGGGAACACATATCCCTGATGCACCCAGTCTGATACTTACTTATAGCTAGATGTGCTCCTTCTTTAACAGGGTAACTTCTTTTTATTATTGGAGAGGAGAGGTCCATCCCTTATACACCAGTCTGATACTTACTAATAGCTACATGTGCTCCTTCTTTAACAGGGTAACTTCTTTTTATTATTGGAGAGGAGAGGTCCATCCCTTATACACCAGTCTGATACTTACTAATAGCTAGATGTGCTCCTTCTTTAACAGGTATTATTGGAGAGGAGAGGTCCATCCCTTATACACCAGTCTGATACTTACTAATAGCTACATGTGCTCCTTCTTTAACAGGGTAACTTCTTTTTATTATTGGAGAGGAGAGGTCCATCCCTTATACACCAGTCTGATACTTACTAATAGCTACATGTGCTCCTTCTTTAACAGGGTAACTTCTTTTTATTATTGGAGAGGAGAGGTCCATCCCTTATACACCAGTCTGATACTTACTAATAGCTAGATGTGCTCCTTCTTTAACAGGGTAACTTCTTTTTATTATTGGAGAGGAGAGGTCCATCCCTTATACACCAGTCTGATACTTACTAATAGCTAGATGTGCTCCTTCTTTAACAGGGTAACTTCTTTTTATTATTGGAGAGGAGAGGTCCATCCCTTATACACCAGTCTGATACTTACTAATAGCTAGATGTGCTCCTTCTTTAACAGGTATTATTGGAGAGGAGAGGTCCATCCCTTATACACCAGTCTGATACTTACTAATAGCTAGATGTGCTCCTTCTTTAACAGGGTAACTTCTTTTTATTATTGGAGAGGAGAGGTCCATCCCTTATACACCAGTCTGATACTTACTAATAGCTAGATGTGCTCCTTCTTTAACAGGGTAACTTCTTTTTATTATTGGAGAGGAGAGGTCCATCCCTTATACACCAGTCTGATACTTACTAATAGCTAGATGTGCTCCTTCTTTAACAGGGTAACTTCTTTTTATTATTGGAGAGGAGAGGTCCATCCCTTATACACCAGTCTGATACTTACTAATAGCTAGATGTGCTCCTTCTTTAACAGGGTAACTTCTTTTTATTATTGGAGAGGAGAGGTCCATCCCTTATACACCAGTCTGATACTTACTAATAGCTACATGTGCTCCTTCTTTAACAGGGTAACTTCTTTTTATTATTGGAGAGGAGAGGTCCATCCCTTATACACCAGTCTGATACTTACTAATAGCTAGATGTGCTCCTTCTTTAACAGGGTAACTTCTTTTTATTATTGGAGAGGAGAGGTCCATCCCTTATACACCAGTCTGATACTTACTAATAGCTAGATGTGCTCCTTCTTTAACAGGGTAACTTCTTTTTATTATTGGAGAGGAGAGGTCCATCCCTTATACACCAGTCTGATACTTACTAATAGCTACATGTGCTCCTTCTTTAACAGGGTAACTTCTTTTTATTATTGGAGAGGAGAGGTCCATCCCTTATACACCAGTCTGATACTTACTAATAGCTACATGTGCTCCTTCTTTAACAGGGTAACTTCTTTTTATTATTGGAGAGGAGAGGTCCATCCCTTATACACCAGTCTGATACTTACTAATAGCTAGATGTGCTCCTTCTTTAACAGGGTAACTTCTTTTTATTATTGGAGAGGAGAGGTCCATCCCTTATACACCAGTCTGATACTTACTAATAGCTAGATGTGCTCCTTCTTTAACAGGGTAACTTCTTTTTATTATTGGAGAGGAGAGGTCCATCCCTTATACACCAGTCTGATACTTACTAATAGCTAGATGTGCTCCTTCTTTAACAGGGTAACTTCTTTTTATTATTGGAGAGGAGAGGTCCATCCCTTATACACCAGTCTGATACTTACTAATAGCTACATGTGCTCCTTCTTTAACAGGGTAACTTCTTTTTATTATTGGAGAGGAGAGGTCCATCCCTTATACACCAGTCTGATACTTACTAATAGCTACATGTGCTCCTTCTTTAACAGGGTAACTTCTTTTTATTATTGGAGAGGAGAGGTCCATCCCTTATACACCAGTCTGATACTTACTAATAGCTAGATGCGCTCCTTCTTTAACAGGGTAACTTCTTTTTATTATTGGAGAGGAGAGGTCCATCCCTTATACACCAGTCTGATACTTACTTATAGCTAGATGTGCTCCTTCTTTAACAGGGTAACTTCTTTTTATTATTGGAGAGGAGAGGTCCATCCCTTATACACCAGTCTGATACTTACTTATAGCTAGATGTGCTCCTTCTTTAAGGCGAAGTGTACGTAATTGCACGCCTCTAGCGGAATACGGGATTAAAAACGTTCGTCGTTAGTTACGCAAGTTATCTCCCTTACTCCAAGAAAGGACACACGAAAGAGAAACTACTTTCTGCGGTCTATAATGAATCCAACAAGCACGCCTGTGCTGTCTTAAACCTCATAGAAATTATCTAAATAACTCCAATTAGAAATCACAGCATTCTGTACGTTGTTCTGTGTGCAGCCTGACTTAAAAACACTGTTTTGTTTTTTGTTTTAGACGCGTAGGAGAAGGCATTTCGTGTTTATGATAACAACAGAAAGAAAAAACGCCTCACAACAAAATTATAAACAAATAAACAAATAAACATGTTACAAATTTTCTTCTATTGATATCAAATTAATTAAAATGAAACCTGAATTGACCCAACAATATCGTTTCAAAAAGCCGTAGTCTTGAACGAAAAACACAGTACTCAACGTGAAGTTTTATAATAGGTTACAAATAATTAATGAAAGACGTGTGAATTTAATTGTTTAATCAAAAAGACGTTGAAATGTTCGTATTTTGTGCAATTGAAAATTTAAGGACATGACTTATATTCATATAAGAAATCAGACGATACCAAGAGAACAATTTAATCTCTAGTGCAACACTTACAAGTCGGAAGAACAAAGACGGAAAACAAACAAAAAATAAAAAAATTATGCCCCGAAAATTACTCATTTACTTAAAAATTCTAACATTTATCTTAAAATAAGTAAAAATTATGTCATTCAACTCCCAGTTTTCAACTTTTTCTACATGTGCAGAAAATAAACAGGTGTCTTCTATTCCGTCCGCAATTTATGGGAAAACTAAATCTAAATTTAGAACCATATTGAAATTGAAAGTACACATGTAAGATAAAATATAACATGTCATTTCTTCTTTCACAAATTCCAATTTCGAAGAGATATATAGCGAAATCTGTTTTCTTTTATTGTGCCTGTGTGCATCATTCAAAATTAGAGAATGTAATTTTGAAGTATCAAGTCTCAATTCAAGATTAAGATTGAATAGAATATAGAATTAAGAGGGGGGGGGAGGGGTAGGACCTTTATCGGAACTCCGGGATCCGGGAATTCTTTTTCCGAATTTCGGGTAGTCTGGATTTGACTTTTTTTTAATTTGGGACCTCGCCGGATTTCGTGTTTTTAAGCCCGGGATTTCAGGATCTGGATTCCTCCTCCCCTCCTCCCTCTATTATGGTTAAAGAAAATAGGTCAGGGAAGTTTTGTGATACTTGTAACTGCAATTTAATATTCAGTGGAATGAGCGGTGAAATGTGTTCAGACTATTACATTTTGATGTTTTTTAAATTTAACCAAAGTTTACTGCAAGGGGTGTTTAACGACCTCGATGATTATCCATGAGGATCTCGCACTCGGTCAGCTCTAGGTTTTCACCTAGTTCATTATCATACAAGAATTTAGAAGCCTGTGGTTACTAGTCTTATAATATGAGATTTTGGAGTTCATATAATTAACATTCAACATTTTTTATCGAATATTTCAAGGCTTTTTGACTATGATGTATCAATGTTGACCCCCCCCCCCCTTTTCCAATTGATTGGATAAAACGAATGGATTGCCGCCCCTATTTCAAACTGAAGTCCTATAAACTGACTGGTATTCGAATTTGTTAAAAGAAATAATTGGTATCTCTATTGATTCAATACCGTAATGCCAAAAATTTGTTTCCGCGAATTCCGAACAGTTAGAAATAGAAGCCCTTTCCATGTCCGATTTTCTCCCACACGAGAAATGTAGCATTCGTACATCATCTGAAATATTCGGGTTACAATTTGTGTAAATCCCGAATGCACATAAAAGTAAAGGTCCAGCCCGACTTTCGGAAATGGACTGTTGTAGATTTCAGATTGATTTCCAGAAATAAAAATCATACAAAAATGTTTCACGCAAATATTCGTTTTCAGGCGTGTAAAGTTATACAACGGTTACTAGCGGTCTGGATTGTGATAAAAAGAAGCGCATGCGATGCATAAAATATATAATGTCGTGGGTCAGGGATGTGTTGAATTATAGAGATGCTTATGCGGCACAAAGATCAGATTAATTTACCCAAATGTACTAAGAATTACCACACAACTTAAATTTACTTAAATATTGATTTGTTATCCTGTGCCAGACAGATGGCTGATATTCTGAGAAGAGACGTTGATGAAATGAAGTTTTATGAGAACAAAGATTTTGAAAACACGTCGCAGTGTTTAGATTTTAACAAAAAATAAGGCACCGAAGTCGAAAATAGTTCTAGTTTATAATGAAGAAAATGTCAACCGTTTTCTAGCTTGGCGATCTCCGCACGCACCCGAATATAATAGACAAATACAATACAATAGTACACAAAACGTAACATAAAGAACTTAAGACCGAGCAACACGAACTCCAACAAAACGGTATATATTTCATACAAGTATTATGGACTATATGAAGCGTCGTAACTGTTGCGGCGACGTCAATAACGTTGTCGTTGTTTTTTGTTCTTTTTACACTCAAGATTCAACTTTAACAGGGTATAGCTTGAAAAGTAGCACGGTTGCTAAGGACTTTCTTTGCACCAATCGATTCCTCAGACATTTTAGAATCGTCTCATAAATTTTAAAAAAAATCGATTGTCTAATATAATAGAAAATCTTGGAAATGTAACAATTCCTGCCGAATTTCACGATTTTCCCTATATATCCTTTGTAATTTTGGTGTATGATGCTGTTAACTTCAACAGCTCGTATCTCAAAAACGAAAACGGTTACCCCCTTTTTTTATTTTATTTTCCGATTTATTTTTACAAGCAGAATCTACATGTAAAATTTAAAAAAAATCCATTGTGTAGTTTAATTACGTACACTTCGCCTTAACAGGGTAACTTCTTTTTATTATTGGAGAGGAGAGGTCCATCCCTTATACACCAGTCTGATACTTACTAATAGCTAGATGTGCTCCTTCTTTAACAGGGTAACTTCTTTTTATTATTGGAGAGGAGAGGTCCATCCCTTATACACCAGTCTGATACTTACTAATAGCTAGATGTGCTCCTTCTTTAACAGGGTAACTTCTTTTTATTATTGGAGAGGAGAGGTCCATCCCTTATACACCAGTCTGATACTTACTAATAGCTACATGTGCTCCTTCTTTAACAGGGTAACTTCTTTTTATTATTGGAGAGGAGAGGTCCATCCCTTATACACCAGTCTGATACTTACTAATAGCTACATGTGCTCCTTCTTTAACAGGGTAACTTCTTTTTATTATTGGAGAGGAGAGGTCCATCCCTTATACACCAGTCTGATACTTACTAATAGCTAGATGTGCTCCTTCTTTAACAGGGTAACTTCTTTTTATTATTGGAGAGGAGAGGTCCATCCCTTATACACCAGTCTGATACTTACTAATAGCTAGATGTGCTCCTTCTTTAACAGGGTAACTTCTTTTTATTATTGGAGAGGAGAGGTCCATCCCTTATACACCAGTCTGATACTTACTAATAGCTAGATGTGCTCCTTCTTTAACAGGGTAACTTCTTTTTATTATTGGAGAGGAGAGGTCCATCCCTTATACACCAGTCTGATACTTACTAATAGCTAGATGTGCTCCTTCTTTAACAGGGTAACTTCTTTTTATTATTGGAGAGGAGAGGTCCATCCCTTATACACCAGTCTGATACTTACTAATAGCTAGATGTGCTCCTTCTTTAACAGGGTAACTTCTTTTTATTATTGGAGAGGAGAGGTCCATCCCTTATACACCAGTCTGATACTTACTAATAGCTAGATGTGCTCCTTCTTTAACAGGGTAACTTCTTTTTATTATTGGAGAGGAGAGGTCCATCCCTTATACACCAGTCTGATACTTACTAATAGCTACATGTGCTCCTTCTTTAACAGGGTAACTTCTTTTTATTATTGGAGAGGAGAGGTCCATCCCTTATACACCAGTCTGATACTTACTAATAGCTACATGTGCTCCTTCTTTAACAGGGTAACTTCTTTTTATTATTGGAGAGGAGAGGTCTATCCCTTATACACCAGTCTGATACTTACTAATAGCTACATGTGCTCCTTCTTTAACAGGGTAACTTCTTTTTATTATTGGAGAGGAGAGGTCTATCCCTTATACACCAGTCTGATACTTACTAATAGCTAGATGTGCTCCTTCTTTAACAGGGTAACTTCTTTTTATTATTGGAGAGGAGAGGTCCATCCCTTATACACCAGTCTGATACTTACTAATAGCTAGATGTGCTCCTTCTTTAACAGGTAACTTCTTTTTATTATTGGAGAGGAGAGGTCCATCCCTTATACACCAGTCTGATACTTACTAATAGCTAGATGTGCTCCTTCTTTAACAGGTAACTTCTTTTTATTATTGGAGAGGAGAGGTCCATCCCTTATACACCAGTCTGATACTTACTAATAGCTAGATGTGCTCCTTCTTTAACAGGGTAACTTCTTTTTATTATTGGAGAGGAGAGGTCCATCCCTTATACACCAGTCTGATACTTACTAATAGCTAGATGTGCTCCTTCTTTAACAGGGTAACTTCTTTTTATTATTGGAGAGGAGAGGTCCATCCCTTATACACCAGTCTGATACTTACTAATAGCTAGATGTGCTCCTTCTTTAACAGGGTAACTTCTTTTTATTATTGGAGAGGAGAGGTCCATCCCTTATACACCAGTCTGATACTTACTAATAGCTACATGTGCTCCTTCTTTAACAGGGTAACTTCTTTTTATTATTGGAGAGGAGAGGTCCATCCCTTATACACCAGTCTGATACTTACTAATAGCTACATGTGCTCCTTCTTTAACAGGGTAACTTCTTTTTATTATTGGAGAGGAGAGGTCCATCCCTTATACACCAGTCTGATACTTACTAATAGCTACATGTGCTCCTTCTTTAACAGGGTAACTTCTTTTTATTATTGGAGAGGAGAGGTCCATCCCTTATACACCAGTCTGATACTTACTAATAGCTACATGTGCTCCTTCTTTAACAGGGTAACTTCTTTTTATTATTGGAGAGGAGAGGTCCATCCCTTATACACCAGTCTGATACTTACTAATAGCTACATGTGCTCCTTCTTTAACAGGGTAACTTCTTTTTATTATTGGAGAGGAGAGGTCCATCCCTTATACACCAGTCTGATACTTACTAATAGCTAGATGTGCTCCTTCTTTAACAGGGTAACTTCTTTTCGTTGAATGTATTGGGTACAGCGCTACAGACTTTATAGAGTTCTCTCTGTAAAAATAAAAATATAATTTTTAATAGTATTTTTTTCTGTTTTAGTTTAATATCATGGTAATTTGTAAATTGACATTTTGTATGCAGTATTATGCTCAGTGTAAATGTGTTGAGCATAAAATTGTGTATATGTGTATATATGATGTCCTCTTGTACACCTATGTGTCTGAAGTTTATTAATAAAGTGTTGTTTTTATATATATTGTCATTTACATTGTCTGAACTCATAAAGTTTCTTACATCTTAAATAAGACAAAATTTAAACGGAAAGATGCTAAATCTAAGCATAAGTTTGTTTTCCTTGAACATCTTGTCATTATTGGTTTATATTTTTTTTTATTTCTATTTTTTTTTAAAAGGAGAAGGTCCGGTAAGACCCGTTTTTGGCCCCAAAATATAACAGTTTTACAAAATTGTTAAAATGTAAACTTTCAGTTATTAATTGGACAGTTGAATGCTTCTGCTACATAAATATGGGCTGTTTTTTACAATACAATGCACATATATTGGGTTGTAGCACCATTCAGTCATGCTAAATTACTGAAATCTTCAAAATTCTATCATTTTAGTTAAATTGTAGACGGTTTCCTTGTAAAACAAAAGTGGCCGCATTCGTGTTCATCCTTAATATTGAAATGTAAGTTGTATTTGATGATAATACATAACATATATAAAGGTTGTGGATGAACACGGATGCGGCCACTTTCATTTTTGACAAAAACCATCTGAAAAGTGACGTTTTTTTAAACTGAAATTTGAGGCGAAAATGAGTCCTTACTGGACCTACTCTTTTGTATTTTTGCCTGTGTTTTCAACGCATAAGCCATAAATTGAAGTTTTTGTGTTCTAACAACTTCAAGATTTCGAAATACAATCAGGAAACATTGATAATGTTATAACATCTTAGAAATACTCTATAGTTGATAAAAAATCTATAACATAATAGTACCTGACTAATTGCATGACATTTCTGTAACAACTATAGAGGGCGCTCTCAGCAGCAGTGATATATTTGACATTATAACGAGGTCCAACAGTGTGTAAGACATATCGGGCAAGAAGTTTATGGCCTTTTGTTAACTTGGCTTCTCCTGTTTTACATACTGAAAAATAAATACTATATTAACAAACCTTATTTATATTGTAATAAATATATATGAAAATCATTTTTTTTGGAAATGTTGATACATGTAGTTGATAATGAATCTATGTTAATTGCACCAAGCATATCATAAATCATCAGAGAAACAAGGTTTAAAATCTGAAACTACAAATGGATGTTTTGTCTACATAATAACAATCAGTGGCACTCAAACAATGCCAGCTAGAAGGCCAAATCAAATACAAGCATGAAGAGCATGGAAAAACTCAAAAATCCCCTCATAACTAAATTTACAGGCAACTTTTAAATAAAATGTCAAAACGATTGAATGCTACTTCTTCTTTTGTTTGAGCTCAAAAATTGGTAAGTTTCTTTAAAGTTGACATGATTGGTATGATCAGAGCTTGAATAAAAGTTTCAAATTGAACTTATTCTGATTTTTTTTTATGATCAGACTTTTAACCATTCTTACTTTTTACAGTATTTTAATGATTTAGTCTCATCTGAGTTCATGTCCAAACTTGACTTCTAACATGTCTAACAACACCAACTTCACATTGTTTTTAATCTCTTCTGTGTTTATGACTAGTCTTGGCATAACAATATATCCTGACTTTTCTTATCCATGACTTCATTCCCAGCCTTGGTATAACAAACTAACAATGTCCTGAATTTTTCCTGTACTTACCTCTCACATTATTTCTAATCTCATCTACAATCTCCTGTCCAGCCTTGGCATACAATGTCTCTGTTTCTATACTTTTATCATTCAGTTTCTCATTTGTAGAGTGGACAATAGCATGTACATCTAATGTTGTTACATCACCACACCTATAAAATAACAAAATGAAAGTACCATTCATCCATTTGCTTAATTAATATTTATCCTTTCAAATTCTGTATGTGCCTGTCCTAATTCAGAAGCCTGTAATTCAATGTTTGGTCTTTTTTGCTTTTTAAATAGATTAGATCATTGGTTTTCCTGTTTGAATGGTTTTACAGTAGTAATTTTAGGGGCCCTTTATAGTTTGCTGTTCAGTGTGACTGTGAGCCAAGACTCTGTGTTGAAGGCAGTACCTCATTTATACATGTTATAATGATTTACTTTTATAAATTGTGACTTGAATGGAGAGTTTTCTCATTGCATTGGCACTCATCAGCTCATACCACATCTTCTTATATTTATCATATTTAGTTTTGTTTATGGCTGTGTACATATGTTGTACATAAATCAGACCTTTCAGTTTTTTTGTTTGAATTGTTTGAATCATTGAAATTACATCTACCTTAAAACAGGAGTCGGTTACACACAAAAAAACTTATGTCTAAGATTGATCGTATTAAGTCATGAACAATTTGAACAGTATACTTACAGCAAATCTTAGATCCAAGTTTTTTCGTGAAACTGACTCCTGAATTGTTCATAACTTACAAAATCTTAGTCAGAAGTTTTAAAAATATTACACTAAAATATTGATTTTACCCATCATGCACATAACATCAATTACATACCATAGAATAATTTTAGCATTTAAGTCATTCCTCCATGGAAATGGATGAAAGTCTTCAGAGTTATTATCATTTTCTCTTGTTTCTAACAAAGCTGTAAGGTTCCATCGAGTGAGATCTTCTATTTGCACAACTGTTGGTCGTGTTCCTAAAGGATCTACATCTTCCATTGTCACACTCAACTTATAAAGTCCTCAATAACAGTTTTAAAAATATGTCAACTATTCAATCACATTGCACAAGTCCCAGTCATGAATTTAAACCATGTGAGTTTAGAAATTTTTCAGGTGACAAGACTCAAGAGCTGTTGACGTTGTGGTGTGTTGACTAGATCTTTTGTCGCTTGTTTAAAGAATTTATAAAGGAACACACTTAATATTTTTTTCCGCTATCTATGATAGTTTGTGCATAAATAGTCAGCACCTATTATTAAGTTATAACCCTGATAATACTCAAATGAAGGAAGTATGATTCTCGTGATTTTTCCATGTGTGTTATGGTTCATCCACCATTTTGAAATCATGTGACAATAATATAAGACGGGCTAGAGAGTGATTGACTTTGTAACTCCTAATGTACACAATTCCTTGACAAAAAAAATGAAACACTGTGGATGTCATTTTAACAACTATGGTATTTAAATATATAAGACTATAAAAGTTGACTTCTATAAAATTTAATTGTCCGACAGTACGACTACAATTAATTTATCAAAACTTTTCTAAAATATTTCCACCCCATTAAAAATGAAACCGTCCTAATTACTAGAGGGGTATACGTAAGGGTAATTTCGGTAAAAATGATACACAAATCTGAAGAACGCCAAACCCGAAACTTCCTTTCCTTCGTCACCAAAATAAAAACAAGATACATGCTCATTAATACAGTATATCAGAAACTAATTGCTTACTACATTTGTACATACCCAAAGAGAGAATAAGGTGTGTGTGTTTTTTTTTAATTAATTTAATTTGATAAAATGCCCAACCATAAGCTTAAGGGCATACGATACAGTTACAGGGAAGATAATGACGTTGCTAACGTAAAATGTTATTTTCGCGACGTCAAACTATGACATATCAGGAAAAGATGCATTTTTAGACTGATTTTTATCATTCAAACTGATTTAATTTGAAAACGAGTGCATGGACCCCTATTTTTTAAAACAGCAATTTGTTTCATTTTGCAAGGAGATTATGTGACCCAAATTTTATAAAACTGTAAATAGCGCAATTTTTTAAATTTTGATAAACATGCAGCAAAAAATGACGTTCTTTCCTCTATTCATGAACATTTGATAAATAAAGAGATATTTCGGAATAAAACTTGAATAATTTTTAATGATACTTTTTAAATACAAAAATTACCGATTATTTAACAAAAAACAATTTGTGTTTATCTTTTAAAACAAAAAAGTAATGTCTTTCTTTCGAAAAGGAAAATTCGGACACAAATCTGAATTTTGAGCAAATATACAAAATTTCGACCTTATTTTACTAAAAAAGTAGCACATGAAGGTATATTTTTTATAACATATATGATTTAATCAGGTAAAAAATAGCCTACATGCAAATTTTCATCAACTTGTAAATACAGGTTCAAAACTGTATCGTATGCCCTTAAGAGGCACTTCGAAAAGCAACTGAAATTTTTAAACAAATTTAAATAAATTGCCTATTTTTAAAGTTTCAGGTAGGAAAGAGATAGAATAACTGAGATTCATACAGCCAAAACGTACCATAATATCTTTTAAAGAAAGAAAAAAATATATGGTTCGGCAAAACCAAGTTTCATTTCAGATACCTACATTGGAAGTTTTAACGTCTAAAACATATTCTTTTTTATTGAAAATTTACAACAATCTTATTCAGTGGTCTAATATGAGATTAAGAAACAAGTTTAAAAAAAACCTTTTATGAATCTATCTACCGATGATACATGATTCACAGTGTAGATACTATTCTGTACGCTATCCGGAAGTCGCGATTTTCGAAGCGAGGATTTCAAACTGGCTAACAGAACGGTTTTGTTTTGGTGCTTTTTCTCATCATTTGTTTACTCCTATATCTATAAAGTGCTTTGCACATCTTAAATGTATGTATAGCATCATAAATATGAGTAACTGTAACAAAAACATGCAGTAGAATATAAAATATACGTGTGCATCACGCCAACTTCATAGAAAAAAGTGAAATCGATTGACAATTTTGCTCTCGTAGTACAAAGCAAATTATCTTTTATTGCAAATATTTACACCAGTTTACAGTTAAATATATACTGTTTCAATATTCCTATCGTATTAAAGTAGAATGTTCGTATTTCAAATAAAAAATATGCTTTCCTTGAGGATCCCAAAATAAATTACTGTACATGTACGATCAGTCTAAAACTGACTGTATTCTAGTAGCGATTTCAGATTTTTTGTCTGTATGACCAGTCGTGATTTTGAAGAAAAAAAACAACAACAAATGGAAGTTTTTAACGACATTGACTGACAAACAACGGCAATTTGAAGGTGTATACGTGTCTATGTGAAATTATGATTGTGTCCCTGGAACTATAACGTGTAATTTCTTTCATCAGACAATACAAATATATTTCTGATGATTTTTGTAGACGGCAAAATAATCATATTTTTGTTCCATCAGTCTTACTTATAATCAAATGCCTAAAAAGCAATACATGATTTGCTTGTGGACTTTGTACTAGTGTGTCGTTGCAGTTATCTGTTTAACTATTACATTTTTAAAGACTATTTACACCGTCTGCCGTTGACCAATTGGTGATAACATACATCAAGCCTGTCTCTTTTAAAATGACAAAAAATAGATAGAGAAAACTTTGTTTAAAAACTTTAGGTATTGAGGAAAGAATTCACGAAATTATACCCCGCCACTTCTATAGTCCATGTTTTGGAATAAAATAAACCACCAGAAAAACTAAATTATAGGTGCACAGGGGCATCATTTAATAACGAATACGAGGAAGTTTTATTAATACTAGTATATGGTAAGTTTTTGAAAGTTGCGTATAGTAAACGGGTACCACCCAATAAGGTAGTGGAAAAGTCCTTATCATGGAAATAAAAAACTGATGATTTTTCGAAAAACCAAATAAGAGGTACACAATTGAATTAAATGATAAGGAATCTGAAAAAGATTCATTAAGTTATGACACTTGTCTGAAGGAAGTTGTGAATATAAAATAGGTACGCCCAATATAAGGTTATGACAAAGTCCGTATTTAAGATATAGAAACATCAAAAATATTTTTACCAAAAATTCGAAATAGAAGCTCCATAATACATTAATTGATTAAAAATGGAGCAATTTTAGAAAAGTTTAACAATTGGTTTTGAGGGTCACGGTTGGAAGTATCTGATGGGTGCCCCCATATAATGCAATGTTTAAGTCCGTATCTTATATAAAGAAACCCCATAAAAGATTTTTAATAAAATTCGAAAAACATTCCTTTTTTTTAATAAATTAGGCCGTTAATTTTCTCGTTTGAATTGTTTTACATTGTCATTTCGGGGGCTTTTATAGCTGACTTTGTGGTATTGGCTTTGCTTATTGTTAAAGGCCATGCGGTGACCTATATTTGTTAATGTCTGTGTCATTTTGATTTCTTGTGGACGGTTGTCTTATTGGCAATCATACCGCATCTTCTTTTTTATATTATAATTTATGATACGGAATCCGAGAAAAAAATAAATTAACAGTTGTACCAGTGAAGGATTCAAGAAAATTGGGATCCGGCGGTTTGAAACTCTTTTTTAACTTTCAATGCATTTGTATGGGAACATATATTTAGAATCCTCTTTTCTCCTGGATTGGACCCCCTCTCCATTTAAAAATGTCTGGAAACCCCAATGTATATTAAGTGGTTTATGAGGAGATGCGCTTGCAAAACCGGCGAAACATGTTGTACCGGTCCAACGGACGAACGGAAAGACGGACTTCATTATCACTATAAACCATCGCTTTACAAAGTGGTGTACAATTGAGTGTGAAAGAGACAGATCTACATCCAAAACAAAGTGAAGGAACTGTGATCAATTATAGGCTACAGTACGGCCTCGAATGTTTGTAAATACATGCATTTTTATATAACAATTAAATCTGTGTGTTTGTACAATTTTAAGTATAACGGAGGACATTTCTGAAACTTATATAAACAAACAAACCTTCTTCTTATTTCAGCCACATTCAAACATCCTTATACTTAATGTAGTAAGTCGAGTACACCCTATCAAGCTAAAACATGTTTGAAAAGTTTACAGGATGTGAATTTATTAAAATACATTTGTGTTATTTAGAAAAATGCCATCTTCTAATGTATCGTAAATAACTTTGAAATCACTACTAGAATACAGTGAAATAAAGACTGATCATACAGTTTCAAAATATACAAGCGAGACTGATCGTACAGTGCGAAATTCGAACAAGTGTAATTTTCTTATTTCTGGCTTCAAAGATCTGGCTGAAACTTTTACCACCACTTTAAATATACTTTATTTAGTAAATTAAGTCTGGATTTTTCGTTAATTTGTACAGTTAGGGTGCAAAAAGATTGTTTTTAGGTTCACCGACTGATTTTCCTTAGTGATGCACTTGAAAATCTCTTGATTAAGGCAAAGATACGAATAATGAATGTGCTAAATTTAATTATAAACCATTTGTGAATATCGATGTCAGCTGAATTAATCATTAAGCAATGTACAGATGAACATCTTACCGTTTAATATAGTATATCTGATAAATTTAAAATGTGATCCAAAAGGTTCTCGCTTCGAAAATCGCGACTTCCGGAAAGCGTACAGAATAGTATCTACACTGTGTGATTAGAAACTTCATATTCAAATACTTTTTTTTATTCCGTTCCAGTCACTATATTTCATTGCTGACTGCATGAATCAATTTTGACTTGCCATTTTCACGGCCGACACTCGGGTAACCGAGAGATTGTCGGTTAATCTATATTGAGTATGCGGCTATATGGGCGATTGGTCTGTTAATCGGGTTGGTTATACGTCTGTTAAGAGTAAAACGCTTAATTTAATGTTAAACTCTATTAAATATGCAGATTTTTGGCATGTTATAAGAACCAAATCATAAAAAGAAAAGTGTCTGACAAAATGATATCTATCATAGAACATTTTGCACTTGTAAAAACATTTCTTAGTCTGCGCAGTTTTCAGTAAAACTAAAAGGCGTCGCGCAAGTATGTAGTATTTAATACTATTTATGCTTATACGCATAGCAAGTTTTTTTAATAAAAGGCGAAACAAACAAATTTAGATATCATTTAAAGGACAAAAAATAGTACTGTGGTTCTAAAAAATAAATTGACATTAGTTAATATTTCATAATTGTAAAATAACGTGAATAATACCATGTTTTACTGAAAATTATGGGAATACAGTCTGTTAATGGGTTGGACAATTGAAATTGTGTCAGTTAAGAGTTATTTAGCCACGACAATAATTTTGCTACCTTTATATTTTACCCTTGAAAAATTTAAGAATGAGATGTTCCTGAGTAAACAAAAATGACAATACGGTGCCACAGTATCCTAGAAAGAGCATTTTTGTTTTGACTTTCTTTGCATTTTATTGAAGGGTGTGTTACTTCAATATAGCGTGATATGGTTTGGCCTCTGGAATATGCATGAATTTTTTTATTGACGTTTTCAATCAGCCTTAATGTTTGTGTCTGTTCGAAGTAGCACGTTCTCAATTCCGATTGAAAGTGTCTTTCTAATACAACACAGGGTACATATAACGTGATATTTGTCACTGGACGTTAAACCCTAATTCGTCAGCATCATCCAATTGGTTCTTTTCCTTTATTACTTAATCATATTTTGTTTACAAATCACTCTAAAGAAGTAAACGGAAAGGAGCAAATGCAGCTACATTTGGTTATTTAAAGTTTCAATTCTACATAAATGCAGAGGAGAACTACAGTTGTCTATGGTTGCCGGTGAAGTCCATCTCGCGTTTTCGCGATTTCGCCTTTCATATTCTATAGGGCGAAAACGCGAAATCTCGAAGTCGAAAACGAGAAATCGGTTTTGCGTTTTCACGTTTTCGACTTCGCAATTTAGCGTTTTCGCCATATAGAATATGTAAGGCGGCGAAAACGCTTAAGCGCTAAAACGCAAAATGGCATTAACCTGCCACCATAGTTGTCCGCATGTAAACTTCTAGAATTTTCACCAATATAAGTACATCGCAATCTGTTACTGTTTCAACAGCCATCGGTGTTTCATGTGTGTATTCTTAAACAAGTATTATTTTTCTCTCATTTTTAGCAATGTATCACTCTCTACTGTCCTTATAAATTTTTCTATATTCTGCGTTTCCATCCAGATTCTCGTGTATACCATGAGGGTCCGGATTGGGGGTATTGTTTATTTCTGTATTCATTAAATTGTTATGTCATTTTTTTCTACATTTTATTTATCTTACTCATTATTCTTTCTTTATTTTTCATATTTTGTCATCCCAATATATTTTACTTACTGATGTTTAGTTACATTATGACGTGTATCGCTGATTTATATACTGGTTACCAATGTAGATGACAAATTTGTGTCATTCATGACAATTAAACAGAATCAACATGATATATGCGATCATTCTTGGATGAAATTAATATTACTTTAATATTACACTTTTTGAAACCATTTTTATCAATTTTCAATTTCATTTGTTGTTTCCGTATATATGTTATGTTTCATTGCTCATGTGTTGTCTTCGTATATTTTAGCCGCTCGTCTTGAGCCTACTCGTTTGATCCGATAACACCCCATATATAGCAATAAAATTATACTTTTATAGCAATTTATAACTCTTAACAGACCAATTAACAGACCGGGTTTTATACATCCGACCCATTAACAGACCAGGTTTTAAATAAAGATTGATTTATGTCACCATAATACAGATTTTCGTGTAGATTTTTCACACAATGATATCAATATGGTTAACAAACAGAATGCCTTTCTTTTTTCGATGCTCAAAGTATTGAATGCAAGTAAATTTAACCAATGTGTCATTTTGTGTACATTTTATGTGTGTAAAATGTGTATAAATTTATTGATGAGTAACCCGCCTTTTCATTTTATAGATCGTACATCGAAGCTAGAAAAATAATAATTACACCACTGGATTCAGTATATTGAATTGTTTTGTTAGACATGAATACTTTTTATGATGAAAATATATTCAGAAAGTTATACAATGAAACATGCTGAACTTTCAATGATTTTCTCGATAACACCTGATTAACAGACTTTAGCCAACCCGATTATCAGACCAACCGCCGATATAGCCGCATACTCAATATAGATTAACCGACCAATCTCTCGGTTAGCCGAGTGTCGGCCGTGATTTTAGACGACGTGGGCGTGACAGATAGGTCAGAGACATATATACACACTGACACTTTGTATATATGTCTCTGGATAGGTACAGAATTTTTTTCTTTCAAAAGTTCATCATGGCTCAGTACGGACTGTTCAAACAGTTTTTAACATGCATGAAGCATCAAAGTTTGATATACACATGCTACTCAGAAAGGATGCCAATTCATAAATTCGGTCGGGACACATGCAGTAAGCCAAAATGATTGTCCTCTCTAGTAAGGTTAATACTAGTCCAAATACTAGTAAGTATGCGGACGTTTTGCAATGATATTTTTTTCAAAGATGCATTCCTACTACTACGGAAGGTGTCACTGAAAAAATAAAATAAATAAAATAGCCTTTCAAGACGTCATAATTATTTGGACGAGGTTACTGAACTGACCTTTAATGTACGTATTGTTATTTGTTACTTTTCTACATTTGCTAGAGGTATAGGGGGAGTGTTGAGATCTCATAAACATGTTGACCCCGTCGCATTTGTGCGCCTGTCCTAAGTCAGGAGCCTCTGTTAGTCTTGTATTATTTTTACTTTTAGTTTCTTGTGTATAATTTGGAGTTGAGTATGACGTCCACTATCACTGTACTAGTATATGTATATTTGTTTAGATGCAAGCTGAAGGTCGCCTCCGGGTGCGGGAATTTCTCGCTTCATTGAAGACCTATTGGTGACCTTCTGTTGTTCTGTGGTCGGGTTGTTGTCTCTTTGACACATAATCATTCCCCATATCCATTCTAAATTTTATTACGTGCTTCCAGAGTCCACACAGCAGTCATCGCTAATGATGAAAAATATGTTGAACAACAATTACATTTCTATGTTTATGTTTACAACGGGCTATATAACCATGAGAACCGTCGGCAGTCTACCGAAGGTCACTGCAATGGCTAATTCGATGGAGTCTAGATTAAAATGGACACACAATTCTGACACACAATTTCGAGTGTATGTATTGTAAATTGTTTATTTTAGACTTTTGTTTATTTGGATATACGTAATTATAAGTCGAATATAGGAATTTGAGTCAAATCGTTGAACATGAATGTGACAGCTATAGTGCCCCTTTAATCTAAAAAAACAACATATTTCTGGAAATCAAAAAGTACAAAAAAATACTCATTTTGCTTAAAACTAACATTTAATCACATATGACAACTTCTCTCTATTTTCATACTAAAAACAACTCTAAGAACAGACTTAACTGTGCAGTTATATGCTTTTTTTTTTAGGCCTGGCACCCACTTGTAAAAATAGATTTTTTTTGGGGGGAAGGGATTTTGACGGGCATTCTTTTTTTCGTTCCTGTTGGTGATACATGAGAGGAACCGTCTCAAAGTTTTAATCAACTTAAATTATTTTTACACCTTCAGCAGTAACAGAAAAAATGCCCATCAAAATAAAAATGAAAAAGACTTATTTATATATCTAGTGGATGCCGGGCCCTAAACACTTTTTCAACTGGACTGGTTAGTCTGTAGTCAGTGTATTTTTCAAAGGTGTAAACACACGTATTTTTTGTCCATTTGTTATGATGAACATTAAAAAGGCACAAACTACGAGATATATAAGAAATCCAAAATAGGATTTTTTTTGTGTGTCAGTTATTAATTAAAGTGAAACAGTGAAATAATAATTCATTGAATATCAATTATTCACTTGCAAGTGATCAATTCGACCTCATTCAATCCGTTTTCGTGTGAACTTCAATTCAACAATTAGCTAGAAAATTGATAACTCGTGCATTGTGCGTGTTGCCGTCATTTAAAGGAATTAAAATGAAACAAATGTAAATCATTTGATTGGTACCAATGATGATTAACAGATATTTTTAATCTATAATATGAATCAAAACAGACAGAGCAAAATCCAATTGCACAAGTATCTATCTATATCTAGAGTTGTGTTTATAACGCTTATATGACCATCGAAGGTTTTCGGAGGTCAACTCGTTAGTTAACTAGATGGCTTCTAAATTAAAATAAACACAAAACAGAGCTACACATTATCGTGCCCGTGCCCCGTAAAATGTTTATTCAATTTAAGACTTATCATAATTTGGATAAATGTTTTACATTGTTATAAATCAAATATGAGAATTTGAGTCAACTCGATGACCATGCATTTGATAGCTAGTGCCCAATTAAAGAACATAATGAAAATAATTCTCATTTCAGTTTTACATTTAAAAACATATAGCATCTGGACTAAGTCTTCATTATAGAATATTTTTTTTAGATAATAATGTTTGAACTGCTGAAGACAAGCGACGGCACCGAGTCAGAGTTTGCGGTAATTGTGGTGGCTGGTCACGTAAAAAGGGGGTATGTAATCGGTATTTTAGTATGTTCGGGAGCAATATTTTTTACTTTTTACTCAACCTTTCTTCTTCTTTTTCTGAATTTAACCTTATAAGGTATGGAAAAAATCTGGATTCCAAATATTTTGTTTGTCTTCTGCTTGAACACAATATCATTTTCATCAAATTGGGGGTCAGCATATTTTTTAGAAAAAAACACAGCCCCCTTTGAAGTTAAATGGTCGATCCCTTCAGCCTGTTTGGTCGTCCGATTTCTTATCCAGACACACCTTTCCCACATTATGTTTGATTAAGAAAGTTAGTTAAATGTTGGGGGAAAAAAGGGGGCATGATTTTTTTTTTATAAACATGTGAAATACATTCATGATTACACCTGCATTATACTGATACATGCCCGTACTTTTAGTTATAAATATTACATTGGTAATATCTTCAGTCGCTTCTCCCAAATCCAACGTCTGATTCCAAATGTCGTCGTGTTATGATTACCTAGGACCGTGAGGGGTATTGTCTAGGGATTCAATATGAACATTGGCAACTATTGGTTACATAACATTCTTAATCCTATGTTGCGACCAAAGGTTTACTCAAGCTTTTAGGTCCGAGAAACGCTCAGAATCATCAAATTTTGACAATATCCAAAATGTTTTGTTTTGAAGTAAAAATGTACTCTTATGAAAAGATTAGATTTGACAAAGAAGTTAGTGAATCTTTTGAAATAGATCGAACGAAATTATAGCAATTTTGAAGTTTTATTAGTTGAAATTCAAGGCCATATTTGGTCTAAAGTGAACCTTGTCCTTTGGGCTTTTAAAGACTAAATGTTGATTTTTTTCGTTTCTTGTGGTTTAATCGAGGAATATGTTTTACCTTTGCCTTTTTACCAAATAAACTTATGATATTGGTGATTGCTAGACAAATACATAAACGGGGGAATATTATTAGTTACATAGTGTGCTAGTGACCTAATATGGTATATATAGGGTCAGTAAATTCCATATGGGATAAGAGAGCGAAGTTCGAATTTCCATCTGGAATTTACTGACCCCATATATAAAGTATCAGGTCACTTAAAACACACTATGTAACGAATTTATCTTGCCGAGCGCGACTATCTTAACATGTGAAATTTAATTAAACTAGCACTTGACCTATCAAAATGAGCGAGTCTTCGATACTGTTAGCATTAAGAAACTACTTCCATTGATCCGACAAAAAACAGATGCCAACTATAACAACTTGTTAGGTTTAAATGTGTTTTATAAATTTATTTCCATCTTAATCATAAATATCTTCGTCTGTTGAAACCTTTAAGATTTTTTCTCAGTACCATTTTGTTTTTATAAAGGGACGTAACACCACTATTTATCGTGTATGAAATAAGCCCCGCCTCCCTTCTTGCCTAATTTAGAATATAAAGGGACATACCGTGATGTAACACCACTACTAACCGTGTATGAAATAAGCCCCTCCTCCCTACTAACCTAATATGAAATATACATGGTCTCGACGCGGACGCTTTTAACCAATCATATTCTTATAGAAATGTACAGGAGGTAAGGTTATCTTGTCAATTGCCTTTTTTTCTCATTTGCGTTTGAACATGTATATATAATGTTCGCAGACTTTCAAATAATCAGCGACATATATACACATACTTATATATGCCTCTGAATTAATCAAGCTCCTCGTAGATAGTAAAATCTCAAAAATATTCAGGAAAATTAAAAACGGAAAGTCCTTAATCAAATGGCAAAATCTAATGATAAAACACATCAAACAAATGGACAACAACTGTCATATTCCTGACTTGGTACAGGAATTTTCAAGTGAAGATAATGGTGGATTGAACCTGGATTGAAACTCGAATTTGACATAAGCGGTCATCTGAGTACCAGAATATTTGACAAACGAGACGATTTTAATATTGAAATTATCAGTTGCATCACCTTAGTAGCAATATACTAACTTCACCTGCATATGTGCTATTCATTTCCCGACGCATTTTATATTCAAGAGCTTGCAGTTGCTACTCAGACTTTGTAAAACATCACCAATGTCTGAGCATAATGTTCTCAAACCAGGAGTCTCGTCCTATTTCTAAAAAAAACGTTTATTGGAAGATTCTTAGATCTTTTCGATAAATATTCCGTATCACATTTACAAATAATACATGATGATTATAGGTACTGACGTTGTTAATCATCAGGATTTAGGACGCTTTTAGAAAAATAATTAGAAATTGAAATAATTTAAAGTAGATCTTAGCAAACATATCTGTTTTTAGTTTATTAAGATAGTTAAAAATAAACGAGAATATAAATGTCAAATAATTCGTTCATATAGGAAAATAAATAAGAAGAAAACACACAAAGAAGATAGCTCATGATTCGTAAGAATAACAAGCATTATCCTAGATGCATGATAAGCAAAAATAGTACAAGTCAAGAACACCATTAAACAAGTTATTTGACACGCGTATAGAAGGTTATTAGATTGCCGGACAAATGTATGTCGAATTTATATAACATCCAAGGTTGTAACCATATTCATAATTGAAGATAAGTTTCATTGAAGATAAGTTTCATTGAAGATAAGTTTCATCAACACGAATAATCATTAATACTTTAAGGCACACGAGAATGTTATTAATAACCTGGGACTATTATACTAACTTATTAGTATAACAGTCCCAGTAAAAACCAACCAAAAAGCTGAGATACGGAGATTGACGTATACAACGTTATAATCAAAATTTAACAAATCTATAATAATCTTTTATTATTAAGTACAGAAATTGAAATTCTTCCAAAAATATTATTTTATCTAATTTTAGAAATATTTATACTGATGCTTTTCAAAAACAAATAAATGCATTATTTCTAAAAGGTCCTAAATCCTTTCATAGCATTCTTTTATTTGTCTTTGTAAATTACGTATTGTAAATTTTGGTAATATCTATTTAAAGTGACGCGGTGCTTATATATCGCGTCGTTGTGTTGTTGTTCTGTGGTGAATTTTGTGTATACTTGTGTTTCGAATTGCTAGTGTGATTTGTATGATTGCCCTTTTTGTTTTTCTTTGTTGACATGTTTTTTTTTATGAGATATTACAATTATAGCACAATGTTGATTGCGGTATCCATATTTTTGACATTTTTACCTATAATGTCTGTTAGTTTTGTTCACACATCGTTGTCAATATTATTATAAGTGTAATTTTATGCCACTGTCTTACAAGTGAGAGGTTTGGCTAGCTGTTAAACCAGGTTAAATCAACCACTTTCTACATAAGAAAATATCTGTACCTAGTTCGGAATATGACAATTGTTATCCATTCGTTTGATGAGTTTAAGCGGGTGATTTTGACATTTGCTTAGAGACTTTAGGTTTAGAATTTTTCTCAGAGTTAGGTTTTTTTGTTGCTAGTATTTCACTTTTTCCTTACATCATAAATGTCAGCAGCAACATTTAAAATATTTGAAATTATAAAAGAAATTAAATAGAAAGCGCAAGCAAAAAACTGTAAACATAACTCTAGTCAAACACATAACATAGCTTGCACATTGAAATGAAACATGACAAAATATATCTAGCAATGTCATTTATCAATATAAAGCAATATTAAATACGTGGTAAATCATAGCTGCATTGAGGTTAACTGCCTTTGCACATTATATCCAAGATGTAACAATTAATGCAAAATGATATAGTTACACAAAAGAATTTGAGCAGTGTATACTTATGGTAGAAAACAACTTCTAAACAAAGTACCAAGGACATCACAGGTCTCTAAACATAACCCGATAATCACTTTGGTTGTTTAATTTATGAGTTTGACTGTCCCTTTGGTATCTTTTGTTCCTCTTTTATGCATGGCCAAATATATGTATTGATCTAGATTTGTGTCATGAACCATGTTTTTCGCTGAAAACATATATGCTATCTAAGGGGAAAGCACAAATCTAAATTGTTTGGCTGTTATTTAGACGAATTATATATACAGAATATGTTTTCACTTTTCAGGTTTGGATCACCATCACTGGTGATCCGATCGATTATGAAATCTGTCGTAGAGTTGTCACTGATTCAGACGTATTTGTAATATTATTATTTCTGTGACTGCATCCTCCATGATTTGCACGGTCCTCTACGATAGATAATTTATCTGATCTGTAATATTCCATCTTCATGCCTTACATATCATGTACTGTGTTACGACGCTAGATAAAAAGGAACGAGGAAAGATAATACCCGGACACCGAAAGCTTGATGTATGTCGAGCATTGGTGGTCGACCGGTCTAGCGATGTTTACGTTTGTTGACTCTCTCTGCCAATTTCGTTTCCCCTTTCTCACTTTCGTATTGCGATCTCCAGATTTTTCCGGGAAAGGTCACGCTGAGGTAACTACATACGGAAAACATGTCGACCAATTGTTGGCTGACTAACAATTACAAAAAAGACAATTTCTTCTTAATTTAGACAAATTAAAGAATGTTCTTCAGAAAAAAGTTAATGTATATAAGTTTTATAATAAAAAACAGCCATTTAGTAATAAAAAAGCTTATGCATTTTTTTTTAAATTCGATTCTAAATGACTTTAAGATCTTTTTTGTCACATCTGGTGATCCGTTTATTGGTGATCTCAGGTGCTCCGGAAGGGTAAGCAGATCATACTCCACATGTGGCACCCGTGGTGTTGCTCATGTTATTACAAACCTAAATAGTCTAAATCAGTTAGGTAAAATTCGAGAAAAGGAAAGGGGATTGTCGTAACCACACAAGGGACATATCCGATATAATCTGTCTGGTAATATCGTATCAATTATAACTGTTTCGATTCATAACATCAGGGAATTAGAAGAGACATTAATTGTCGAAATCTGCATGCGGTGTACCAATTTTTGCACTTCATGTCTGCGGTATACCTACCATCTTTTCCGCAAGTTTATTATTTTCTGTTTTGTATTGAATTCATGATTAAGATCTTTAATATGATTAAGATCCATGTTGTTACATCTGCCTTTTCCGTTTTTTGATCTTTTGAAAATCTAATGTTGTTTTTGCTGTATTTGGACCCCTCTTCAAAGAAGTTTGTTGTTTCATGCACACGTATAAAAAAATGGTTTTAATCCAACGGTTGAACGTTGTTTTTAATTTATACTTGGAAATGCTTGCGTTGGATGTATACTTATTGATATGCATGTGTTGCCGAACATGACATACCTTTTTTATGCCCCGCAACTTTTTTGGCTAGTTGTCTTATTGGTTGTCATGTTTTATATTTGATATTCTTGTAATTGTTATAAATTACACCAAATAACATAATTACAAACCTGAAATCGATTTATATCCTACTTTAGAAATTTGCATGTGACGTACTTTTTTGTGGCGTTGATATATTCATGTGACGTACAGTTCGTTAATATATTATGCTGTTTTTGTGTGCTGTCCTACAGTTGGGTGCAGACCAAGCATTACATGTAGACGGGCCGAAAAAGTTAACGCGGCGTTTACTCGCGTGCACTTCATGTAAACGCCGCGTTAACTGTGCGTTAACTCCGAAATTGCAGTAGACATTAAAAGTAAACGGGCGTTTACTTTCACGTTTACCTCCGCGTTAACGCAAAAACGGCGAGTCTTCTAATCTTGTAAAGAGTAAACGGGCGTTTACTTTTCCGTTTACCTCCGCGTTAACGTGGAAAAAGGCGCGTCTTCTATTTTTGTAATAAGTAAACGCGCGTTTACTGTTTGTAGTAAACGCCCGTTAACGCAGATTGTCATCGTAACTTGGATACACTGACCTTAAATATGAAATGATAAGGAACATCAAAATTAATTGACCAAGTGGTCATTTCTGCTTGACATATTGACGATTACAGTTATTTAAAAATGTCACACATTTGTATTTAATTGAACAATAATTATAGTAAATTTCTTGTTCTTCGCAAATAATAGTTTAAGTATGTTTATTCAAATACATGTAATTTAATCCTCACCAAAATCAAACAGTTTTCTCATCTTAGACAGACTGACTCGTAAAACTTTTTGATATCATTCACCACAACTGACAATATTGACCTCTTAACAAGTTATCTTATTCTATATAGAAGTAATTCAGTTATATTTTTATGCCATAATTGACCATATAAAACAATTGACAGCAATTTTTGTACCAGCCTGACGGCGATGACCTCTTTTTATTTAAAATATTGAATAGTAAACAAAATTCAGTAGTTTTCATACATCAGACTAACTCGTAATATATAATTATTATTAGGTAGCAATATTTGAATATTATGACTAAAAAATTTTGTTCGCATCAATTTAGATTGCCAGCATGTACTTTTTTATTCAAAATATTGAATCGTAAAAAAAAATCAGAAGTTTTCATACCTCAGACTTACTCATGTAATAAAATAATTTGTCCGCAACAACAAAAACTGACCATATAAGCATTTTAATATGTAAATCTATATAGCTGCATAGTAAATTAGTTATATTTTCATGTAAGGATTGATTGAATAAGAAAATATGTAGCAATATTTGAATATTATGACTAAAAAAGTTTGTTAGCATCAATTTAGAGTGCCAGCATGTCCTTTTTTTATTTAAAATATTGAATCGTAAACAAAATTCAGTAGTTTTCATACCTCAGACTGACTCATATAATAAAATTATTTGTCCGCAACAACCAAAACTGACCATATAAGCATTTTATTATGTACATCTATATAGCCACATAGTAAATGAGTTATATTTTCATGTAAGGATTTATTGTATAAGAAAATAGGTAGCAATATTTGAATATTATGACTAAAAAATTTTGTTCGCATCAATTTAGAGTGCCAGCATGTCCTTTTTTATTCAAAATATTGAATCGTAAACAAAATTCAGTAGTTCTCATACCTCAGACTGACTCATATAATAAAATTATTTGTCAGCAACAACCAAAACTGACCATATAAGCATTTGCTTATGTAAATCTATATAGCCGCATAGTAAATGAGCTATATTTTCATGTAAGGATTGATTGTATAAGAAAATAGGTAGCAATATTTGAATATTATGATTACAAAATTTTGTTCGCATCAATTTAGAGTGCCAGCATGTCCTTTTTTATTCAAAATATTGAAGCGTAAACAAAATTCAGTAGTTTTCATACCTCAGACTGACTCATATAATAAAAATATTTGTCCGCAACAACCAAAACTGACCATATAAGCATTTGCTTATGTAAATCTATATAGCCGCATAGTAAATGAGTTATATTTTCAAGTAAGGATTGATTGTATCATAAAAAAGGTAGTAATATTTGAATATTATGATTAAAAAAAATTTGTTCGCATCAATTTAGGGTGCCAGCATGTCCTTTTTTTATTTAAATTATATTGAATCGTAAACAAAATTCAGTAGTTTTCATACCTCAGACTGACTCATATAATAAAATTATTTGTCCGCAACAACCAAAACTGACCATATAAGCATTTTATTATGTAAATCTATATAGCCGCATAGTAAATGAGTTATATTTTCATGTAAGGATTGATTGTATAAGAAAATAGGTAGCAATATTTGAATATTATGACTAAAAAATTTTGTTCGCATCAATTAAGAGTGCCAGCATGTACTTTTTTTATTCAAAATATTGAATTGTAAACAAAATTCAGTAGTTTTCATACCTCAGACTGACTCATATAATAAAATTATTTGTCCGCAACAACCAAAACTGACCATATAAGCATTTTATTATGTAAATCAATATAGCCGCATAGTAAATGAGTTATATTTTCATGTAAGGATTGATTGTATAAGAAAATAGGTAGCAATATTTGAATATTATGACTAAAAAATTTTGTTCGCATCAATTTAGAGTGCCAGCATGTACTTTTTTATTCAAAATATTGAAGCGTAAACAAAATTCAGTAGTTTTCATACCTCAGACTGACTCATATAATAAAATTATTTGTCCGCAACAACCAAAACTGACCATATAAGCATTTACTTATGTAAATCTATATAGCCACAGAGTAAATGAGCTATATTTTCATGTAAGGATTGATTGTATAAAAAAATAGGTAGCAATATTTGAACATTATGATTACAAATTTTATTTGCATCAATTTAGAGTGCCACCATGTCCTTTTTTATTCAAAATATTGAATTGTAAACAAAATTCAGTAGTTTTCATACCTCAGACTGACTCATATAATAAAATTATTTGTCCGCAACAACCAAAACTGACCATATAAGCATTTTATTATGTAAATCAATATAGCCGCATAGTAAATGAGTTATATTTTCATGTAAGGATTGATTGTATAAGAAAATAGGTAGCAATATTTGAATATTATGACTAAAAAATTTTGTTCGCATCAATTTAGAGTGCCAGCATGTCCTTTTTTATTCAAAATATTGAAGCGTAAACAAAATTCAGTAGTTTTCATACCTCAGACTGACTCATATAATAAAATTATTTGTCCGCAACAACCAAAACTGACCATATAAGCATTTACTTATGTAAATCTATATAGCCACAGAGTAAATGAGCTATATTTTCATGTAAGGATTGATTGTATAAAAAAATAGGTAGCAATATTTGAACATTATGATTACAAATTTTATTTGCATCAATTTAGAGTGCCACCATGTCCTTTTTTATTCAAAATATTGAATCGTAAACAAAATTCAGTAGTTTTCATACCTCAGACTGACTCATATAATAAAAATATTTGTCCACAACAACCAAAACTGACCATATAAGCATTCTAGTATGTAAATCTATATAGCTGCATAGTAAATGAGTTGTATTTTCAAGTAAGGATTGATTGTATAATAAAAAAGGAAGTAATATTTGAATATTATGATTAAAAAAATTTTGTTCCCATCAATTTAGAGTGCCAGCATGTCCTTTTTTATTTAAAATATTGAATCGTAAACAAAATTCAGTAGTTTTCATACCTCAGACTAACTCGTAATATATAATTATTATTAGGTAGCAATATTTGAATATTATGACTAAAAAATTTTGTTCGCATCAATTTAGAGTGCCAGCATGTTCTTTTTTTATTCAAAATATTGAATCGTAAACAAAATTCAGTAGTTTTCATACCTCAGACTGACTCATATAATAAAATTATTTGTCCGCAACAACCAAAACTGACCATATAAGCATTTTATTATGTAAATCAATATAGCCGCATAGTAAATGAGTTATATTTTCATGTAAGGATTGATTGTATAAGAAAATAGGTAGCAATATTTGAATATTATGACTAAAAAATTTTGTTCGCATCAATTTAGAGTTCCAGCATGTCCTTTTTTTATTGAAAATATTGAATCGTAAACAAAATTCAGTAGTTTTCATACCTCAGACTGACTCATATAATAAAATTATTTGTCCGCAACAACCAAAACTGACCATATAAGCATTTGCTTATGTAAATCTATATTGCCGCATAGTAAATGAGCTATATTTTCATGTAAGGATTGATTGTATAAGAAAATAGGTAGCAATATTTGAATATTATGACTAAAAAAATTTGTTCGCATCAATTTAGAGTGCCAGCATGTCCTTTTTTTATTGAAAATATTGAATCGTTAACAAAATTCAGTAGTTTTCATACCTCAGACTGACTCATATAATAAAAGTATTTGTCCACAACAACCAAAACTGACCATATAAGCATTCTATTATGTAAATTTATATAGCCGCATAGTAAATGAGTTATATATCAATGTAAAGATAGCAATATTTGAACATTTTAATTGACGAGATGGTACAAATGAACATACTTATATTACACTTTATTGATATCCCTTTCAATATACTGTTCAATTTACGTTTTTTTTTTATCATTTGTCAAAACAGAATCTTATCATGTTAATCCAAGGCAAACAAGGTGAATTTCGATTAAAAATTAATGTATTAAATACACCGAGTTATAGTTAGGAATTCGAAGAGACAATTATAAACGGGGAACGAAACAACGTAAACCATGATGTTTATATCCCATCATATAAAAATATTCTCCCGATGTCTCGGATAACCTTTCTTTCCGTATCGATATTTGCACATATAACTTTTGAAAGGAAAATATAGAAAATCTGCCAATCAGTAAAGTTAATGGACTTTATGAAAGTGATTTTGTGTAATTTAATATTTCGAATTAAAAGAGTTTTTGAATTGTTCTGGTTTGAAACACATATACGTGAAATATAAAGACTAAAGGTCGCTTTTATAAAATAAATGTGCAAATGAACTTGAAGTTTATTTCTAAATTTACCCAATCAGTTAACGCGAAAAGTAAACGTGCGTTTACTTTCAAGTGCACGTAAAAATACACTTGTAAAATCTGTACTAAACGCCCGTTTACTTTTAAGTGCACGTAAAAATAAATTTGAAGAATTCTGAAGTAAACGCCCGTTTACTACTGACTAAACGGACACATAGTAAACGCCCGTTTACTAGGGTAGACATTAGAAATTTCCATTTCGACCACGTTAACGTAATTATAGTAAACGTGCGTTTACTAGTAAACGGGAGATTTGAAGTTAACTAACGAAATATGTGCACGCGGCGTTAACTTGCGTTTACTTTATGTAATGCTTGGTCTGCACCCAACTGTAAATGCGTTTGAGGTATTCGTTGTTATTTTGTGGTTATCATGTCGAAATGTACTGTTATATTATTTATTTAGGTATTTCTATGTCCTGAGTGTTCTTGCATTTATTTGAACTGTATTCTTGTCATGTAATATTGTCATTTTAGCGGTATATATTATCATATTGGTATAAAACGCAAGGTTTTGGCTAGCCACACAACCTGGTTCAACCCATCTTTTTTACTTAAAATGTCCTGTACCAGGTCAGAAATATTGCAGTTGTTATCTAATAGTCCGTTTCTATGTGTGTTGCATTGTCGTTTTGTGTTTCTGTTGGTTCGTTGCTTTCTTCTTTATATAGTTGATGTGTTTCCCTCGATTTAAGCTTGTAACCGGATTTGTTATCTCTCAATCGGTTTATGACTTTTGCCTTTTATTTAGAGATACACTCTCCGATACATACATCGCAGGTAATTAAGAAAATTATTCTTCCTAATATTTTTTCAATTTTAATATTTACCAACATTAAACACACTATGATCATAAGTTTTTTTTTATTGTAATACACACAAATCAATAGTAAACAGTACGTTTGTTACATTTTAAAATTGCAACAATTAAACATAAACACATACAAGAACAAATTGCTATCACTTAAACGTAAAAATAGACTTTGTGTAAAATATGCATTTCAAAATTGTCAAAAATATTTCTATCATCTTCAGGTAGATATTTTATTATTAAAGAATTGATCTATTGAGCTGCGTCGGATAGAAATCGAATTTATGCAAATAAAAATCAATACATCTGTTAACCTATTTCGTATGAAAAATCTGTACGGAAACTGTTTGAAAAGACAACATGTCGTATTTTATTTCGTATTTGAGTGTTCCAAAATAAACCAAAGTCTTAATAAAGTCATAGTCCACTTATTTAGGTTGATTTCTATCCGACGCAGAAATAATAGTTTCTGAAAAAATTCATCTGTCATATTTAGATGATAAATGATAAACTTTTAATGATACTATATATTACTTATATTGATGTTTGTCTTACGAAGATTGTTCTTAGATTTCATACTGTATAACGTCATAAAAAGTAGAGGATAAATCGACCATTGCCAATAACAAATCTGTTTAAATTAAATGCGAAAAAAAAGAATATTGTGTATTAAAGTCAAACATTTTATACAACAGATGCAAAAAAAAACAAGAAGAAACGATTGAAGAAGACCAATATATCCATAACCAGATATTTATGATATCATCGACTACATTGGGTTACGTTGTGTATTTACCTGCATCACCAGATTAGTTTCGTTGAAAGGGAATGACTTTATCTTTCTTATACATCTTTAAAATGTAACGTGTAAGTTTTTTACATATTGGGTACACACATGTTACCTCAACAATGGCATGTAGCAACACAGACATAGACCAGGTATCGATCTTGTTTTGGATTTGAAATCATAAGTCTTTTCATAGTCATAATCAAAACAATTGCATTTTTTGACGGGATTACCAGTGTTTTTTTTTTAATTTGAGTTGAATTTGCCATCGATTAAATGAAAAAAAATGAAAAAATGACCAGTTTCTAAATAACAACAATTTTTAAAGAACATTGTTACTGAAACATACCAGAGAATATATTTCTGTCCAAATATCAAATGTGTTAGGTTTGATTGCGTCGTTATAAAAATCGAACAGAAAGGAAACATATCCGAGGTGTATTTTATATTGCTGTCATGCAACCCATTATCAGATTTATCTTTTAAAGAGAGGCGAACGATACCAAAAATTCAAACAATTCTTATATTATTACAATCAAATGTAAAATTTATTACGTTGAACGGCTAATTTGTTCGAAAACATAGCTATTTCGTATTGCATATATAGACAATAAAAAAAAATCGCAATGATTTAGTTAAAAAAAAATACAGTAGTTTACTACGTTTGGGACAAATTATAAGAAAATTAGAGTAAAGACTACCGGCTGTAAAATAAAACATAGACGATTCTATGTTAAGTTATACCCCCTTTATTTCGAACATACAAATGTGTGACATATTTTGAATTGACCAAATCAGGAATTTACCTACAAATTCATTATCAAATTTTTTAACACGTTATTTCACCCCTTAATTAATATTTCATGATTAAATTTGAAAAGTGTTGGAACAAAATTTTCAAGTTATACGCAGTAAACACTAAGAACAACATAAGTCAAATGCCGATATTTGTCCTCGGACCATTTATCCGTTACTTAAAATCCGATAACACTAGTACTGTATTGCCTGAAAGACAATTTCATATATATAGTAGGTAATTTGACATTTCACTGGGGTGGATGCAAATTTTCAAAGCTGTCCAAGTTAATTTGATTATCCAAGTCTCCTTGTAAAGCAGCTAATTCTTGTTCTGGAGTTTTTTCAACATGTTCACTGCCCTGAGGCTGCAAAAATAATAATACTCGTGATAGTTATGATATTCATAGCAATACACTTCAAAACACAAAGCTTAATATAGATTTGAACAAACTATTATATATCTATACATTTGAATTAAAAAAACCCATTGTTCAAAGAACAACTGAAGTTCATTCCAATTCACATGGCATATCTACTTGTTCGGTTCGAGAGTCACGAATGAGTCTTGTGGATGCAAAACGCGCGTTTGGTGTACAGTGTCGTAAGCCAGATTTCTTTGATGATTTGCTTTGTATGTTTATTCAATTGTTTTTATTAAACTTATGTATACAAGTCGCATTACCTGAAGATCTGTGAAACCAGTGAAAGTACTAGCAAAAGTAACGAATTGAAACCGTTATAATCTTTTATTAATTTATTATTATATATATATTATTGTGTTTAATTTCTTCAAGAAGGTAACACCTCCCGAAACGAAAGCTTATTTTTATGAGCTAGAGTTAGAGGAGGGGATAAGGTCTCTGCGCAATGCTAGGTGGTGTTGTCGTAGAAGTTAGAAATAAAAAGTACAGGTTCCAGCCCTGCTCGGGGAGGAAGTTACGAATCAAATCTACTCTAACATCGTTAGTTTGATTTTCTAGGCTTTTATATATATACAACTAGTCTAAACATCAACCCAACAATATTAGATCTGTAAATTTGCTTTCGCAAATTTTGTGTTCTTCCCTCGCCGGGATTCGAACTCATGCTACTGAGATATCAAATCGCCTGCACTGTATCCGGCGCGCTAGACCACTCGACCACCTGAGCTTCAAAAATAAATCTTTTGGTTGTATATAGGGGTTTAGATACAGCACAAACAACTTTTTACAAAAGACAAAAAATAATGAAAAAGTATATTTTACCAAACGCATATTTTCGACCATCGTTGTCGAACAACTGTTGTTCTTAAACCCTGCTGACTGCCATTTGCGATTGCCAAAATAGATCTTATCATTAATTACTTATTACCAAACAGAAAACAATAAACTTGCGAATAAGATGATATACCGCAAACGTGAGGTGCCAAATTTGAACACCAGATCTGGATTTCGATAAGTAATGTCTCTTCAGTGATGTTAGAATTCGAACTGGCATTTGGAAGGGCATATGATTTACCTCAATTTAGGATAGACTCTTGAATTTTTGTCATATGAACCCGAAGGCGAATATAATACAAGCCCAAAGTTAACGATAAAATATAAACAAGTCTCAATTGAAAAAAATCTCAAATTTTATACGTATGCATGCAAAACAAATTACTTGGTAAACAAAATTTTCTATCGAATCAATTTTCGGCAACAAGAATCCTAACAAAATTAGAGGTTAACGCATGTGTCGATTAAGTAATTGTGGCATCACTAACAATACTTAAGTTATAATGCGTTAATAAGTCATCTGTAGTGATTAGACGTCACTGTAGAAAAACTAACCTCCTCAAACGTTCCAAAGTTAGCGACAGACGGTAGTTACTTAGTAACAACAATAATTGAAAGGAATTAGGTAACATCTAAAAAAATGTTTGAATGAACAGGTTTTAAATATGTTACTACTACGAAACGTGAAATTGATCAATCATGACGTTCATAAGAGGAGAATGTATGTATTGTAGTTTGATGTTTTTGTGTTTTTTATTAATTTATTCGTTACCTACAAATAGGTTGCACTCTGCCATTCTAATCAAAGTCAAATTTGAGAACTGGCTATACTTTAAACATGAATAACACCAACGAGCAAGCAAGTGACAGTATGTCTGTAATTTATTTAAACAGATGCAGTCTATGGAAGAAGCGATTCGATAAAAGCTTTTCTTATATCAACGAGCGATATTGTCTTATATCAACGAGTTGCATTGTGGGAAATTTCAGACGAATGTTAGCATTTGTACGAAGAAAGGCAGATTTCTCGGTATAAAGTAATGACTCTTTTCTTAAAACAGGGTGACATTTAACATGACATACGTCTGGTGTATAATTTTCATGAGTGATTTTATGTAATAACAAGCAAGGTGTATTTAAACTAGAAAATTGAATTATTGAATAAATAAAACATAAATGCACGATTTATCATTTGTAGATGTACACATTCTATAAATATCATGTAGCAAATTCAGTGGAATGCAATTGAGATGAATTCAATTGTTTGCTACGCCAAAATCACCTATAAGTCAACGATACTGCTATATTTTAAAATATCAATGCGATATTTGTCTTATATCATAGCGATGATTTTTTAATATCAAAAATTTATGAATGCGATACTTTTCTAATATAACTGCTATAGTTTTCTAATATATAATTAATACGATGACACTTCACAATGCATGTCAAGAAAACTGCAAACATAATTCACAAACTTAGATCATGACCAGTTCAATGTTTTAGGATCAACATCACTAAAATTTCGTAACTGTAACACGATTAACGCTTACATGAACTTATCATTCCGAAAATGTTGCTTGACCCTATTGATAGTTGAAAGTGTTAACAACCTGTTCACGTTCAGTCTATTGTTTTCAATCACATGGTTTAACCAACTAACTAACATGTTTAACCCCGCCACATTATTTATGTATGTGCCTTTCCCAAGTCAGGAGCCTGTAATTCAGTGGTTGTCGTTTGGTTATGTGTTACATATTTGTTTTTCGTTCATTTTTCTTTTATATAATAAGGCCGTTATTTTCTCGTTTGAATTGTTTTACATTGTCTTATCGGGGCCTTTTATAGCTGACTATGCGGTATGGGCTTTGCTCATTGTTGAAGGCCGTACGGCGACCTATAATTGTTAATGTCTGCGTTATTTTGGTCTCTTGTGGACAGTTGTCTCATTGGCAATCTTACCACATCTTCTTTTTTATAATTCTATTTGAAGTGATGATGCAGAGGCGGAATTTAAAAGCGGTTGCAAATACGTCTACCGACCTATTAGATTCGAATAAACTGAACACACTGCTATAGTCTACCCACCTTGGTAATATCGAAATAGACAAAAAATATCATTACTTAAAAGAATCATTCATTCAAACAACCCAATCCAATACAGCTCCAAATTACAATGAATATTCAAATGGTAAAATGAATAATCCAAACAAATTAAAATGTACAAATGCTGATGTCCCGCTCTTTGAAGATAGCCTCAGACTTTAAAAAATGGACAACTTCAGATACAACGAAAATCAAAAATCTTGTCAAACAGAAAATAAATTTATTATTAACATAGTAAAATATATTGAGAAGGAAGACAGTTCTTTTTGGATATCAAAGACTTTTCCCCGTTGGTAAATCGATATCTGTATGAACATAATCAGCTCGCCGCCTGGACGCTCTTTTACATCGCGATGACCGTAAGGGTATTCCGATGTATTGTTGCCACAGAGATTTGACTTTCGTTTTTGGGTAGTAACCGATCGTATAAATACGCGAACTTTTCTTAGTGCAAAATAACAATCCGTATCGCTTGTTATAAATTCATTTCTTCAACGAGTACTAAAAAAAATGTTTAGAACACAAATAAATAAGATGTAAATGTCTTTTGACGTTAGAAATGTGTATATTCGTTCATTCGTTCATTGCGTATTAATTTACGTTTTTTGATGGAGTTAAGTCTGCCAATTGATATTCTATCGTGTGTTTTTCTATGTTGTGATGTTATGCTATTGTTTCAGAAAAAAGGAGAAGGTTTGGATCCATTAAAACGTTTAATCCCGCTGCAAATGTTTGCACCTGTCCAAAGTCAGGAATCTGATGTACAGTAGTTGTCGTTTTTTATGTAGTATATACGTGTTTCTCGTTTCTCGTTTTTTATATAGATTAGACCGTTGGTTTTCCCGTTTGAATGGTTTTACACTAGTAATTTTGGAGCCCTTTATAGCTTGTTCGGTGTGAGCCAAGGCTCCGTGTTGAAGGCCGTACATTGACCTATAATCACGGTTTACTTTTTTTTAAATTGTTATTTGGATGTAGAGTTGTCTCATTGGCACTCACACCACATCTTCCTATATCTATATATCTTTTCTATATTCATAAATTTAGATTGTTCAGTTGGAGGACTGGAAAGCAGTTATTTATAAGGGGAAATTTTAAAGATTTATAGATATAAGAAGATGGTGCATGAGTTCGAATGAGACAACTTTCCATCAAAGTAATAATTTGTTTAAAGTAAACCATTATAGATCAAAGTAGGTCCTTAAACACGAAGCCTTGGCTCACAGCGAACACCACGCTATATAGGAACAAGAATATTGCTAGTGTTATACCATTCAAACAGGAAAACCAACGGTCTAATTTAAAAAAAAAAAGGAGATTCAAAAGTACAGGTCAATCATTTTGATACTTAGCTATTTGATTATTTGATTACGGCATTGTTTATTAAACTCTTATTTGATTAGATTTGCTTCCAAAACCAATTGAGAAATTTGTAAGATGTTACCAAAAACAATTTGAATTTAAGCAATGGTCTTAAAACTGTTTATTTACATACAATACTACTAAGAAGTAAAATTAAAAAAAATACTGAACTCCGAGGAAAATTCAAATCAGAAAGTCCGTTATCAAATGGTATAATCAAATGATAAAACACACTAAACGAATGGATAACAACTGTCATATTTCTGACTCGGTACTGGCATTTTCAAATTTTGAAAATGGTGGAGTGAACCTGGTTTTAAAGCACTTCCCCTCTCACGTGTATGACATCAAATTCTGTCATATTTACAACGATGCGTGAACAAAACAGACATAATAGGTAAAATTGTCAAAATATGGGTACAACAGTCTAATATTAATACTAATCGGTACTACTATTGATATAACAAAAACACCGCTATGATATTTTAAAAGTATCGCATTGATATTTTAAAAGTATCGCATTGTTTATTTATGTATATAAGAAAAACACAGCACTTCAAATTTTACACTGACATAAACGTAATCTTCTAACTAACTTCTGCATGTATATTTAGACTCAATTGTTGTTTATATTTGAACAATAAGTTTTAAAATTAGTATTTTCTTAATTTTTCGTTGCCGAAAACAACATTTTCCGCATGGAATGTCTGCATATTTACAATTGATATTAGACAATATCGCTATGTGATATAAGACAAGTTTTTATCGATACGCTTCTTCCATAGACTGAGATGGACTTTCTTAAAATGTTTGAAACATTGATGAGCTTTTAGAGGAAACACCACCATATGTTCAAATGATAAAGCATAGCTATTAAAAACATGCACTGAAACAATAAGTTTTATCGAAAGTTGCAATACAGTAAAGAGATAAGAATAAATGATACAATCGTTGAATATTTTTAAGATTGAGTCATGTAACATATGTACTTACGTGCTGTAGACTTGGGAAAAGGTCACTGGTCTGAAAACTCAAATGTGCCATAGTTATTGGACCAAAAGATTCACTTAGAATGGGTTCTTCTTGTCCTTGACAGGTTCTGTAAATAAAATATTGCATATCAAACTAAATTTACTTTTTATTAAACAACAAGAAATATTCCTTATCCTTGGGTTTTGCTGGAGACACAACGTAGGAGATAAAGATTTCGTTGGTTCATAGTCCCTAATAACTTAGGTATTTTATCCCCGGCTTAGTATATATCTAGGATTTTGATTGGTTAACGCAGCCCCTGGGTGTTGCTAACCCATATCAGAGGCGGATTTAGGGGGGCAGGGGGCCCGGCCCCCCCTTTTGAGAAAACAATTTTGTTGCTTATATAGGGAATCATTGAAGCCTGACGAAAGCAGGCCCCCTCTTAAGGCAGCCAGTGGGCCCCAACTTATGAAAATTTCTAGATCCGCCACTGCATATCCCCAGACGTTGGTAACCATTATCCCGGCGAACTTCATGCAAGTTTTCCTAAGTTCAATGATTGCTCCTTGTGAAATATTGAATTCTGTAGATTATCCATGATGTTTGTAATTAAATATTTAATTCATTAACGATTTTTTCCTAATATGAGGCAGGCATAACCTGTGAATGGGGACGAAGTCTGTCTGTACGTATTTTTTTTTTTAATTCAAACATGTTAATAAAAGAAACGGAAACACCGTTACGTTCCCGATTTTGGTTCTGTTGTTAGGGATTTAGCTGTGACTTTCTTTAAGTTATGACGTCATACTCAATGTAAACAAAAGAAACGCTTTCAACAGGTAACATTTTTTTCCATATCAAACAGTTATTATGGGGACGAAGTCCCCAGTTACGGTAGAAAAATCAATAAAAAAAAATTTTAAAAAAAATTTCGGGAAAATTTCCCGAATTGTTCATTCTACTAATGAATTCAAAATCGTTAACTTTTTTTTCAGATCTACTTCCGTTTCCGGTCTTGTTTGCATGAGACTTTGAATAAAATGTATATTTATCAACATATCAACAAATATAGGAAGGAACTCAACACCCAATCATTTTTAATAATTATTTGATATGAAAAAAACGTTACCTGGATAACAGCGTTTCTTTGTTTACATTGAATATGACGTCATAACTTAAATAACGTCACAACTAAATCCCTAACAACAGAACAAATATCGGAAACGTTATGGTATTTCCGTTTCTTTTATCAACATATTTGTATTAAAAAAAAATAATACAGACTTCGTCCCCATTCACAGGTAATGCCTGCCTCATATTAAAATGAATTTGTATTGAGTTCCAATCTTATATTTTACTAGACTGACAAATATATATTTTATTCAAAGTCGCATGCAAACAAGACCGGAAAAGAAAGTAGATTTCTGGGCAAATGCGGGGAAAACCGGAACAGAAAGTAGATCTGAAAAAAAAAGTTAACGATTTTGAGTTCATTAGTAGAATGAAAAATTCGGGAAATTTTCCCGATTTTTAATTTTTTAATTTTTATTGATTTTTCTACCATATTATGCCGATCATTTACACTCATTTCATTAAATGCATCACTTGACTACCACATTTACAGCATCACTGAAGAGACATATTTTGTCGAAATGCGCATCTGGTGTAACAAAATTAGTACCGTTGATTTGATTACTACCACTGGGTCGATGCCTCTGCTGGTGGACTATTAGTCCCCGAGGGTATCACCAGCCCAGTAGCCAGTACTTCGGTACTGGCATGAAAATACGGATTTTTTGTGTTATTAAAATTTGCTGTTACAAAATATTAGAAATTATTATAAATTAAGGAATGTATCTCCCTCATGCAAAGCTCTGATTCCTTTCACGAATTTGACTATATTTTTTAGACCTTTTGGATTATAGCTCTTCATCTTTTATATAAGCTTTTTAATTCAAATATTTTGGCCACGAGCATCACTGAAGAGACATATTTTGTCGAAATGCGCATCTGGTGCAACAAAATTAGTACCGTTGATTTGATTACTACCACTGGGTCGATGCCTCTGCTGGTGGACTATTAGTCCCCGAGGGTATCACCAGCCCAGTAGCCAGTACTTCGGTACTGGCATGAAAATACGGATTTTTTGTGTTATTAAAATTTGCTGTTACAAAATATTAGAAATTATTATAAATTAAGGAATGTATCTCCCTCATGCAAAGCTCTGATTCCTTTCACGAATTTGACTATATTTTTTGGACCTTTTGGATTATAGCTCTTCATCTTTTATATAAGCTTTTTATTTCAAATATTTTGGCCACGAGCATCACTGAAGAGACATATTTTGTCGAAATGCGCATCTGGTGCAACAAAATTAGTACCGTTGATTTGATTACAAGGAATGGGACTACTGACCTAGCTATGCAAATGACACACGTTGAAGTCACACCATCTATGACGTAACTCTAACATTGAGCGCCAAATTTGACTCAATCCAGTTTCTCTGTCTCCGTATTAAAAACGTCTTATATTTGACTACCTGTAGGGTTCTACCAAAGGTAGTACCCTACACCCCGTAAAAAATATGTAAAATTTCCAAATTTCAGTAAAACCTTTTTAGATAATGAAAAAAACGTTGTCACGTTACACTTTGTACCCGAATTTCCATAAAACACTCCCGATTCGGACTAAGACCGGGGATACATTCGTTATCTACGTTCATATCCGTAGATATGGATATTTTAACACCCTGAAATACCCTAGTACACCATGAGGCGTATAGATAACTTATAATATTCTTCGCAACAATTTTACGTATCTTAGCCAATTACGTAAGTATTATGAATTAATATAGAATTGGGAAATTTGTTCTCAAATTTTGATTTTATGATAGAATAATTCTAACGTATTTAGCTCAAATTCACCTCATGTTTCGAATACCTTTTTGTAGCGAAACAGAACAAAGATATGTAAAAGAAGACTTAGACAGACTGCCGTGGTGGGAATCGATTTATATGAGTGCATTATTGGTATTGTAAAGCGCAAACTTTTCCTTGGTTTAAAAAAAACCCCCAATGTTTCAATATTTAACAATATTGAAACTTCAAATAACTTTAAATTAAAACAGGCTAAGTGAAAGTTCAAGGTTTAAGCATGGTGAAGTAAGCTTTTTGTTTAAATTGAATTTCGAATGTACAGCAATTGTGTGCTTTTTTTTAATTTGTCGCTAAAACGTCCATAGGACATAATGCCCGGAGTGCACTGTCCTATTTTCACCTTCATTGAACTGGACAATCGTTGTCCAAACTCAAACTTGGCTTGCACAGTTTATTTTCATTTTCTTTCATAATGAGTAGTACAGTCAGCGATAACAAGACAATACGGAACACCATTGAATTACAAATACATTACAATATACATACACAAAGGTTTCTCCACTACATGGAACAAGCATTACATGTTGGTTGTTCTTTGGCTGATATTCTGTTCCATTACCTGCTACTTTTGGACATGTTTCGCCTGAAAGTTTTACGTGAATTGCATATATATAATGCTAATGATACCTGTTTGATAAGTTATATATATATATATATATATGGAACTACTTGGAAGTGTATTTAAAATGTAACTTAACAATAGACGACATTCGTTGTATAAATGTGTCTTCATGTGTTTGTTGTGATGATCATTTTTGTGATAGTAAAACAGGTTCACATAATGTGATTGTTCACTATACAAAAAGAACCATGCATTTTCTTCTTTTATTGTATATGTTAAATGTCCTATCGGTTGTTATAGGTATGCTGGAAATCTATAAAATTGAGAATGGAAACGGGGAATGTGTCAAAGACAACAACCCTACCAAAGAGCAGAACATTCCCCAAGACCTACAATGAGTCTTTAACCCCGCGGAGGAGGAGTTGCTTTGGTCAAAAACAAAAAAGTCAGCTAGAACAGAGAAAATAGCCATTACACTAAACTCCGATACATGAAAATAAACCAAAATTACAATTTCAGGGAAAAGTAATGCATCTTTTGATATCATTAGAAAATAATACCGCTTAATGACAAAAATATAATGCTATAAACAACAAAAACTTGTAAAATTACTGCTACTATAATTTGTAACACTTTCATAATATGGTACCAGAATTGACCTCACTATTATTTTAATGAAATGTAACAAGGAATTTCATGAAACAACCATTTTTTGCCTATTTGTTCCCTAAGATGTGTCGTCATCACAATCCTGTCCTCCTCAAATCGAATGTAATTTTCCGAATTAGACTTATCGCCAGGTGTGTCTTTATAGGAGAGCAACACGAGTGATTATACGCGTAGAGTATGGTCTGAATACCCTTTCCAGATCACTTTAGACCATCCCAGGTTTTGGTGGGGTTTGTGTTGCCCAGTTTTTTCTTTAAATGTCTATTTTGTGTATCGTGTACTGTTGTTTGTTTTTTTCATTTTTGCGAAAGTGTAGTCAGTTCATTTCCGGCTTATGAGTATGAAATCAATGTCCCATTGGTAACTTTTACCTCTTTTGTTTTATACTTTCTGTTGTCCGTTTGGTCTATATACCTTCTGACCACAAACAAAAACCGCATTGAAATTGCACTGAATACAGCTTTTTGCTAATATGAAAAGAGTCATTTCCAAAAGTAAAAGAATTCATCAACTATGTGCTAAACATTTGAAGATTGTACCAGAAAACAAAAAGATTGTAACAAATATATTTGTCTATTACATTTAACATATATAACCATCTGTGAATTTTACTCCCCCAATTGTAAATGTATGGTTCGGAGTTAATAATATCATACCTTCTGTTCTTGCATTTGTTTCAAGCAACTCTCTGTTGGTTATCAAATAAGTTTGAAGATTTCCGTGTATGGTTGTAAGTTCTTCTAGTATAGCACCAAAGGAGATGGTCCGGAAAGGGCTAGTTTTGGTCTAAAATTTTAAGTACATCTTAAAATCAAACAAAACGGCGCAAATCTACCGTCCTAATACTGTATACCAAAAATTCATAAAGCTCCGTGTGAAGAACAATACATAACTGGATCACCAATAATGAAAGACTTTTGACATTTTGTTTAATCACTTAAATATAAAAAATGAAGATGTGGGGTAATTGCCAATGAGAACACTTTTAACAAGAGACAACATGACACATAAATGTGTAACTTCATTCACTTCAACCAGTTAATATAAAACATTTGAATTAATTTGGTCATTACTGACGGTCAGATTCCGGTTTCACGTGGCTAGGGCTTCTTAATTAACATTGATAGAATTTTTTGATAACTTGACAAAATGAAGTTTTTATCATGCTTTTTTCCAAAATATACTAAAAAGTATGGGTCACTTGACTTTTTTTTCACGCTACAGGGTGTTCAAAATTGTAAGATTTTGTATAGATTATGCATGGAAAATCTAATTTTGTGTGATAAAAAGAAACTGTACAACTAGAACTTTAAGATTAAATGAGAGAAGCTAGATTGCTCTTAATACAAGCTTTCAAATAAGAAAAAGAAAAGATTGGGGTCACCGAACTTGTTTTCTTGCTTCATATCAAAAAAGGTAAATTCATAACACTCTCTATTATAAAAATTACTTTATCTGAGTTATCTCCCCATATTTGGTAAAGTTAAAAAAAATCTAATCAAACACAAACAAGATGTTTTTGAGAAACTACAGCTGTAATTATGATAAAACAAACAATTTTCGGTATTTATATCAAGAGTATTTACATAAACTACACACAACTCTCAAAATTTGCACATTTCATCAAATATCTAGACCAAAGTTATCTGCTTCTTCAAAATCAAAGATGGAAGAAGACACCTAAGCCACCTTAAATATGAAAAATCAATCAAATATAAAATGTCACAACATTTTCTCGAAGCTTTTTGTCTAAATTTAAGTGGCTGCATTCCTGTTCAGTCCCAACCTCTATATGTGTTATGAATAAATTAAATTAACAAAAATGACGAAATAAATGATGAAATGGAAGATTTCAATAATTTAGCATTAATTAATGATGCTAAAACTTGATGCATGTAAATTGCTAATCTGTCCATTTTTATTTAAGAACATATATATTCTACTTTCCAATAAATAATGAAAATTGACATTTTTAACAAATTCATAATCAAAGTACTAAAGTACTGAACATCGGATGACCGAAAGTTCTTGGGGGATGGTCAAAAGCACATGTCACAGAAAAAAGATCACGCATCTACACCTGATACTGGGGTTAATGTATAGAGATATATTATTTTCTGGGACAAATTCGTGCATGGATAATGAATTAATGACAGGAAATTCAACCGCACCGTAATAACTATGATATTGTAGTGATACAAATCAGTATGCCTTGGACAATAATACTAATATAATAATAGTCCCAGAGTAAACACTGGTTTGTTGTTATATATTATATTAATATAACAGTTACATGTATACATAATTTTCATCCATTTGTATATCATTCTATTCTACTATTCTATTAATAGTGCAGTGCAATGCAAGTGCATGGTGGGCACTCTTCTGTTAAAACAATCGATTTTTCTAAAAGATTTGATGAGAGAGATTCCGGTCCTTGCCGGGACAGTCGCAAAACGTTCTTGAGACATTTTTCTGCAAGTTTTAACACAATCTTTCGGTTCGTGTGCTGAAATATTATCAATAATTGTTTTCTTTTATATATATATATCTACCGGCAAAACATTTTCATATTATTAATTTGTATTTAAAAAAAAATGTTTATAGGAGTATCCATCTAAGATTAAACATGCGATAAGGAATGTTATTTTGCACTAAATAATGTCCGCGGATCTATAATTGTTATAGATCGGTTGAAAACCCACAACTATTTTGCATAATGGAAATTTAGGTGATAACAATACATCGGAATGACCTAACGGCCATCTCGAACTAAAAATGCTATATTTATGGGCTAAAAAGAGTTCTACCGTACTTACTTCTTTCATGGTGGCAATTTTTTCTGATGATGTTTTTTCCATTGCCGTGTTCATTACACCGGGGAGTGAAATTTCCCCAACTGTTGCATAATCACTAACTATACCAAATGTAGAATCAATGGAAGCAATTAAGGCTTTTAATGCTGCCTGTTCATCTGAATTCGAATCTGGTAAATGGACCACAATTTCCTCTATGATAGACTTTGTTTTGTGAATTGAGTTGAGGACCAGAAATAAATCGTTAGCAGGATCTATATTATGGCCTTGTTTTCTATGTTCCTCTACACATTGCGAACATATTAAATCACAGCAATTGGCACAATACAAGTTCATCTTTAGGTTCCTATGTTCATTGCAAAATTTAGAAGGAACCAATCTATAGTCGTCGACCGTATGATTCCCATATAGTTTTATCTTCTCATGAAACAGCATGCATATTTCATCTATAAATCCTTCACAATCAGAGCAGTATCCAATTGCATGACCCTGGACCTTGCACATCGTACAGTTCTTTTTTCCCTGATATATTACACGAACCCAATTCTGCACCAAATGCTTGATAACAGAATCTTCTCTTTTATCATTAAATATTCCTTCAGATCCCACATATTTAAGTATTCTCTCCAACTTCTTGACTATTCCTTTTAATTCTGAAAAACAGTCATTATGAGTTTTTGATCATTTCTTTTTTGCACTTAGCATATAGATAAAAATTTCCTAAAATAGCATGCGGATGTTAAATCAAGGAACCTAATCTTAACCCCTCATTAACTTGATTACTGAAATTCAAGGTCATTTTTGTTTGGAAACAAAATGAAGTTACAAATGAACAAAATGTCTTATCTAATAATAAACCGTCAATTTTAATGTTAAAAAAATAACGCAAAAACTAATAAAAAAAATATGGTACTCCTTATACAGGGTACATATTTGCTAAATGAAATATTGTCCTTTGCTTTTCTAGATATACCTTTTTCCTCTGAATTTCACCCACAATCAATAGTTAAGACAATATTTTGAAAAACATAATTGTTGACATTTGACCTCAATTATGCAAAATTCCGACCAATTTTTAGGATAACGGCATCATTAATCTGAGAGTTTACAATTTTCTCGTTTCAGTGATATTTAATTTAATCGTGTGTTTGGTGGGTGCATAATTATTTTTTAATGTTTCTACCGCAGGTCTAATTCAAAACTTATGTATAATTGGGATGTTATATTGGGGTCCTTACCACCTTAAACCCCTATTTGTGAAGCTAAATGAAGTTCACCCGTCCTGCATTCCTTTCCGATTTGATCGTCAATAGATATATAGAGTTCAGTTTTTCAAATTGAGGGTCTAAACGAACACCTCCAAAATGACTAGCAGAAAAGATAAAAAATCTAGAAATGAAAAGTCGACGGCTGAAATTTTAAATGAAAGCAGAAATGTTTTAGACGGTGACTCATCTGATATGTCTACTTTAATGAACAATGTATTAGCTCTGTTAAAAAAAATGGAAATAAGACTGTCAAGTATTGAAAAAAATACAGGAAAATATACTTCAACACTTACTCAAATGAACGACAAACTAACATCCATAAAGTCTCGGGTCATAACAGCCAAAAAAAGATATCTATGTTGTTAAAACCAGAGTGTGAGATTTAGAATACAAATGGTCAAGGCACCAGTAACATCTTTGATGAAGTTAAAAAAAAAGACAGACTACTTAGAAAAGGATTTTGACAAAATAAAAGAGGACTACCTGAGATTAGATACCAGTAGATGTAGAATAGCTGAAGATCTCATCAAAGTAGAAAGAGAAAATAATGACATGAAAACGAAACTTACCGACATTCAATGTCGAGCTATGAAATACAACCTGATTTTCACAGGGTTGTTGGAACATAGAGACGAAAATATAGAAGACAAACTACGAAGTTTCCTATACCATGAGATGAAAATTGATCAGCGTATTGAATTCAGTAACGTGCATCGTTTTGGGAGGAGATCGAAAAATGATAAAAGACCCATTGTTGCCACGTTTCTATATTTCTCCGACTTAGAAATGGCGAGGAAAGCAGGAAAACACTTGAAAGGATCGGATTACGGTGTCAATGAACAATTTCCACCTGAAATAGAACAAAGACGGAGACGTTTATATCCGATTATGAAAGAGGAGAGAAGAAAAAGAGCAAAGGTTGAGCTTAACCGAGATAAGTTATAAGTTAATGATGAACTAGCAAATCCAGATGTATACGAGTTGGAGAGTACGCATGTAGATCCTCGTCAATCAACTTCTGGGCCACAAAAACGTCCAAGGGTACATTCTATACCAGAGAGAGACGACACACATAATCGCAGATAGGATTACCGTGGAGTGCATTGTAAACATTACTCTGAAGTTTTAAACAATATTAAAAATAAAAACAAATCATTGTCTAACAATATAATCAATTTAAATATACTGACATTGAATGTATGTGGTTTACATAGAAGAATAAAGTATCCAGAATTTAATGAACTTATTCAAAATTATGACATTTTATGTTTTGTTGAAACAAAGACTGATGATGTTAATGAAATGAATATACCAGGGTATACTGTTAAAACAAAATCGCTGTAAATATGCAAGGGTTAAATCAGGGGGAATAATCCTTGGTTATAAATCTAACTTATCTGAGCACAATCATCCTATTGAAACAGATAGTAAATATATTTTTTGGTTCAAAATTGATAAAACAATGTTTCATCTATGTCAAGATATTATTTTTGGTATTGTATATATTCCACCAGGAAATTCATCATATTGTATAGGTGACCCATTTAACGAAATTGAACATAAACTTCTTATGTTTAGTTCAGATCATAGTTATATCTGCGTTCTTGGAGATTTCAATGCCAGAACAGGCGAGGACTTATATTTTACAGAAGTTATCTATGATGAATTTTCAGGAATGTTTGATTTGCATGATGTATCTTTAAACATATTTGCAAGCTCCAATATTAATATTTCAAGAAAAAGTATGGATAAAAAGAAAAATAATTTTAGTAACTACACTTTCTTACAGCTATGTAGAGCTAATAATTTATTCATTTGTAATGGTAGAATCGGGGATGACAAAGACAAAGGCCAATTTACATGTAAAAATGTCAGTGTGGTAGATTATGTTATTGGCTCTGCAAAGTTTCTTACACTTCTTCAAAACTTTTGTATTCTTGAAACATCAAAATTATTTTCCTATCCTCACACTCCATTGTCACTCTCTATGTGTATATATGAAAATGAGAATAGAAATCAATTTAAAAAAGGAAACTTCACACCAACTGAAGAATTTAAAAAAGAGGACATCGAACATGTTGATACCATTATTGAAAATATAGATAAAACTCATACTGACATTATTCTAACTGAGCCTGAGTCTGTAAATATAGAAGATGTAAATCATAATTGTGTAAATAATATTGTTAAAAGAACTTGTGATATACTTGTTGATGCTGATAAGACTACTTTTGGTACTTATATGAAATGTGATAAACAAAATAATGTTAAAATAAATACATATAAGCCTTGGTTTGACGAAGATTGCAAGACAAAAAAATTCAAAAAATCTAAGAAAAAACTGAAACGTAATTTTTCACCAGATCTTTTCAATGAGACAAAATCTCAAGAAAAGCAATACAAAAGAACAATGGATAACTGTATAAATAAACACCGCAAGAAAGTTAGAAACAAGATTAGTAATTTGAAATAAAAAAATCCAAAGAAATACTGGAAAATTTTAAACAGCAACAAAAACTCCAAAAATAGCGGTGAAAATGAAAATAATGAAAATCCTGCAGAAAGCCAGGTTGATGTAGATAGTTTGAATGTACATATTAACTCTGTAATAACTCGTGAGGAAGTTGAAAATGCTTTAAAGGGTCTGAAAAATAATAAAGCATCTGCTAATGATAGAATTGTTAATGAATATCTGAAGCATTCTTTCAGTGTTATGTGTGATATTTATGTAAAACTATTTAATGTAATTTTTGATACAGGTATTGTACCCAAAGAATGGCTATGGGGCGATATATATCCAGTGTATAAAAATAAACGGGATAAATTTGATCTAAAGAATTTAGACATATCACCATAATAAGCTGCTTTTGGAAACTTTTCACATCTGTATCAAGTAACAGATTAAATAAATATTTGAAAGAATATAGCTTAATATGCGAAAACCAAGGAGGCTTCCGGAAAGGATACTCCACCATTGATAATTTATCTATTTTATATTCTCTCATTCAGATGATGAAAAACAAAAAGAGGAAACATTTTTGTCCTTTTATCGATTTTGCTAAAGCTTTTGATACCGTTTGGAGAACTAGCCTGTGGCAAAATTACTATTTAATGATATAAATGGTAAAATGTATAATGTAATTTTTAATATGTATAGTAGTATTAAATCTCGTATTTCATCTAATGGTGATACTACCGAATACTTGTATCTAAATGACTTGGAAGATTTTTTTCATAGAAATGACGTTATAGGTTTAAACACAGTGACAAATGAAATAGAAAAACAAATTAACATTTACTTGAAACTCTATGTATTACTTTATGCAGATGATACTTTTTTATTTTCTGAAAGTGCACAAGATCTTCAACAGCAGCTAAATACATTTCATTACTGTGATATATGGAAACTGAAAGTTAATCCAACCAAAACAAAAAACAAAAAGCTTCATGGTATATGAAGAGCTAGGCGCTTATCCTATGTCAGTATACTTGGAACACCGTATGGTATCTTTTTGGTCTAACATTGTACACAGTTCCGATAGTAAAATGACAAATATTCTATATAGATATATTTATAAACTCAACGTAGATAGTGGATTTACTTTCGAATGGTTGATTTGTATAAAAGATATCTTGAATAAATATGGATTTTCAGATATTTGGTTAAATCAGAGTAACTATAGTTTTAATCTAAAATGGTTAAAGTTGAGCATTACACAAAGATTTTTTGACCAATTTCAGCAGGCTTGGAAATCAGAATTGGAAAATTCTCTAAAAGCATAATGTTACAAACTGTTCAAAGAAAACTTTGAATTTGAAGAATATTTAGACTTATTACCTTATTAAGATAAATAACGTTATGTAGGTTTGGAGTTGGAAATCATCGGTTGCCTATAGAAACCTGTAGATGGCGTAGAATTATTAGACAGCAAAGGTACTGTGTACTTTGTAACTCTCAAGAGATAGGTGATGAATATCACTATATTCTAAACTGTACAACTCTAACAGAAAATAGAAGCGCTTTTTTTAAACCTTACTATGTAAGCCTAGTAAATGTTTTGAAATTCGTCACTTTATTTATTTAAAAAAATATTCGTGTATTGAAAAAATGGTGTAAATTACTTCGAATTATCAATATAGGTTGATCACCAATCTCTCGTTCTTGTTGCTCGTTTTGTGCAAACTTGTCATGCGCAAAATCTGTATGTTATTATATGTAAAAATATCTTTCTTTGTACCATTAACTTGGTTTTATAAGACATAAAGAAATCTGAAAAATATTGATTTAATAGATGATGTTTCCTTAATTTACAATTATTTACATATCATATATATGTTATTAACAATAAATCATAAATTAAGGTTTTATAAAGTAATAAAACCGGTAAGAAGGGTGAGAAATTTTAACTGCCAGCGAGAAAAAGAAATGATAGTTAATCAAATGGGCATCACATTGAAATATGTTCATGAATACGTTCTTGTTGTGATAGAAAGCAGATAATTGATTATGAAAGTCGAAGCGGTAATAATTAAAAAAGTACTTTACTTCAGATAAAAGACTGAAAGGATAAAATACCGATAAGAATATATATCAAAGCCAGAATAGTACGTTCTTTAAATATTACCTGTTAAACAATGTTCCATTTAAAAAAAATGAAATGCATATTTTTTTGTTTTCATTATTTAAGAGAGACCCGCGGAAATTATTTTAAAAATATCAATATTTGTTGATTTTTTATAATTATTCAGAAATTGTATCACATATTTCAGAGCAAATAAGATAGATTAGAGAAAATACTTCAGGAAAACCGTTTTATTCTTTTGATAACACTGATATAACATCTACATGAAAATTACATCTATAGTGGAAGATATTAGCAACCAAAATCGAGAGAATTGTGCAAATGATGATACAAATATTAAAATTAGCACGCTGCATCATTTTTAATATATACTTTTTAAGAAACAACTGGTGGCCATTTAAAAAAATCATTTTTTCATGATGGCCACCACTTTTTCTAAAATGGCTGTTTTCCCAGGTTTTAGATACTTAATTTTCTGGAAAATGTTTTCTTTGGCCTTCTTTAAGAATAAAAGAATATCAGATTTGGTGGCTACCTTCTTTTAATGTGACATATATACTAGAAATGAATATTTTACATGGTTAGGGCTTGCGCATGCGCGAAAATGTTACAAAATAAGCACATAAACATTTGAACTATTCATTATATACTAAGCGCTTTTGGATTTTGTATGACGTTATGAATTTGTTTAATACCATTTTTAAGTTTACGATACACATGCGTTTAACAATTTCGCACATGCGCAGACTATTTATAGACATAGAAAGCGATTTGCACGTACTACAAGGGCACAATGATGTAAATCGTTGTTCATCTTACAAATGAGGATTTGGATTTTGTAAACACATCTTTGTCATCATTTCATTCCTCTAAACATCTAGGCTCGTCTGTTCAAGTTCGTGTAACATTTATGATACCACTGTTTGAAAACACATCCTTTCAAGTGCAATGATCAAGCATTCATTTGATAAGGTGAAAAAGGTGGTTACCTTTCTAAATCCCGGGCAACCATAAATTATACCACTGGTTAAAAGTGCCCTCACGGAAGCCGCTATTGCGACACCTAGAATGGCATATTGTTTTCATGTATGTTCAAATGTAATAAGGACTAAACACTCGCATCAGATGACAGCATGTGTTCTGAATTGTTAATGTCAGCTTATGAAAACGTAAACGCAGAAAGTGTAAGGAAAGAGAGTCACATCGACCACAGTTTAATTTCTGGCGTTTAATTATGAATTAAGAAATTCTTGTGCTTTTGGTAGTTCGCCCATTTCACAGGTCATACATGCAGATATTGTACTTTACAAATAGTCCACACCAAGCGGAAGCAAGTCAGATATGTATATGAAAACCAAGATATTGGGTCCAAACAATACGAAGATATTTTGAAGCAAATGCAAAACGAAAGAGAATCTGTTTTTTTATAACCAGATAAAAAAAGAACAATTTCCTATAAAACGGCTTAAAATGAAACTGGAAACTTCTTTGTCAAAAACAAAGCTAGAGAACCTTGAAAGTGATTGCGATCTCTTTTCTTTACTTTAATTTCTTGTCAAAGTAGACAGTTTGACTTTGAAGATTTCTTTAGCCTTGAACACCAAAACGTCTTTGTCTCAGAATTTCAATTTAACCAGTGGTATAAAATCACAGCAAGTGGGTATACTTGAAACATTTTGCTATTTCCCATCAACTTATCCAAATTCTGACGCATTTGTCGTTGGTGGTGCAGCAATGGTTTATTCCAGGCCACCGCATGGGGCAAACTATTTGATTTGATTATGATATGAATATGCAAATGATGTCATACTTCCTTATAGACTAAAATCTTGCAACTATAAGTATCCATTAGTAGACATTGTATTTGATGTTTATTAAATCACTGGGGTAAAGCTGATGACCGTAACTGCATTCACGGTCATCCCAAGATGTCGAATGAAAAATTAGGTCAGTATTTGTATTGTCTGTTTAAGTGTTTCTATATTATTTTCTTTACAAAGCATACATCGGTGCGATGTAAACTGATAAAAGATTCACACGGAAATCACAAATAACTACCGAGAAATGTGTACGAAACAGGAAATTAGATTTGAAAAATCGTTAAGATGACCGTAAATCATAATCGAGATGACCGTAACAGGATCAGCGATTCATAACAAGGGTGACCGTAATTGGTTAAAGGATGACCGTAATTTGTAAAGGATGATCGTAACTTTTAAAGGATTACTTTCTTTTCTAAGAAATATCCATATATTCATAGCTTTTTGATAAGTTTGTCTCAATAGGGGCTCGGTTAGCGGATATATATATATATATATATATATTTACTCAATTTCTTTTAACTATTTGCCGTATTTTGAGTTTATGACAATGATAGCAGATTGCATATTTCTCGTAAATAATTAAATATTAATTGAGAACGAAATTAAAATTTGAATACAAATTGACAGCGATACGACGAAAAGTTGAAGAAAAAAACCCCATTAATTAAACATATGAATATCCAGTAATCGAGCCCCTGCGTATGGTTCTAGAGGAAGCACATTGAAATCTTAACATCTGCCAAAAAATTAAACATTCGATTCCTTTGACAATACCGGATCCGATGGAACTGCAAAATTTATTCTGCATTCAGTTGGTTTTACTGGTATGTTTTCAGTTGATAGTCCTTTAGCTTTATAACCCTAAAAAGTTAACTCCCTTACCCATGAACAGTTTCTTGAAAGTAATCCAGAATGCCAGCGTTTCTGGAACATACCTTGTAGAGTATATTGTTGACTGGAAATAAAACCTTCCGACAGCCAGTAACAAATGAAAAGCAACATGTTCAGTAAATATTCCATTAGATATGGATTTTAATACGGAAATGAAGTCTTCGTATCACCCTATCTCTTTTAGTTTTGATTCAATATTTGGCAATAGTTCATAAATATATATAAAAAAAAGAAGAAGATGTGGTATGATTGCCAATGAGACAACTCTCCACAAGAGACTAAGATGAAACAGAAATTAACAACTATAGGTCACCGTACGGCCTTCAACAATGAGCAAAAGTCCATCAGCATAGTCAGCTATAAAAGGCCCCTACATAACAATGTAAAACAATTCAAACGAGAAAACGAACGACCTATAATAAAGTTCATTTTTAAGTCCGATTGACACCTTTCTTCTACATAATCGCCACTGACTTTCAAATTTGAGAAACCTGTTTTGAATGATATAGTTTTTTCTTCTTAATTTATATTTGGCGTATAACCGAAATGTACAGACCGATATGCAGAATGACCAGTGTTTTCATTCAAAGCTTTTTTTCTAAAACTAAATGTTTGTGGACAAACATGATTGTCTGCAGTGTGTATCAAAATGCTGTCTACATTAAATGACGTGAATTTGCAGGTGGTATCTAAAGACATGTACTTATTTGAAAAGAAGAACACTTGCAATGGGAGTTGAAACGATATAATGTCAATGGGTGTACATGCTTTGGCATTTTTAAAAAGGTATATTTATTATATGATATTAATAGGAATCCCAGAAATAAAAAAAAATCTTTTAGAGTGTACTTGGAGGAGGCTAAATATGGTGAACTATGTGTGTTTCTTCTACCTATAGGATAAATGCAGTGTTATACATACGTTTTATTACAATACGATTTACTATTTGATGCAAAACAGGTAATCCAAATACGGATATTTTTTAGAATTGATGGTCATCCTTTAAATGCTACGGTAATCTTTAATAAATTACGGTCATCCTTTACAAATTACGGTCATCTATTTACCAATCACGGTCATCCTTGTTATATGTTACGGTCATCTTGAAAATATTTGAATCACGATTTACGGTCATCTTAGCGATTTTTTCAAATCCAATTTCCTGTTTCATACACATTTCTCGGTAGTTATTTGTGATTTCCGTGTTAATCTTTTATCTGTTTACATCGTACCAATGTATGTTTTGTAAAGAAAATGATATAGAAACACTAAAACAGACAATTCAAATACTGACCTAATTTTTCATCCGACATCTTTGGATGACAGTGAATGCAGTTACGGTCATCAGCTTCACCCCAGTGTAAATGAATGATTTAAAGGCTGGGACTAGAAAAAAAGTTACTGGTGCTAGACGGAAAGCTGTTGGTTCTGGTTACACGCCAAGTGTTTGGAGTAGTTTTCTCTGTAAAGATGACAACACAACGTATTTGATCAAATTTCTTGCAGACATAATTGCTTCTTTAGTGATTTAAAAATGCTTATGTTACTAAAGGTGAAAAAATTCAATTACAATACGAATAATTCCCAGCTATCCCCTTGTAACCATGAAAAAATAGATACACGAATGATTATGCATGATAAGCATGCTGCTGAAAATTATTGTAAAAAGTAATTTTAAGTAGTACTGACACAGATGTAGTAGAATAAGAAATTGCAGCACTCACAAGATAAGGTGTGGACAAATTGTGAATATGTTTTTGAAGAAATGAAGGCTTTCTATGGCTTCCTCTACATGTCATAGCAAATTCATTTGGTCCTTGTGTAGCTGTTCTTCTTTTCAGTTATGCATTTAATTGATGTGAGACTGTGTCGACATTTCATGGTAAAGTTAAGAGGTCAGTTTGGCACACATGGAAAGTATTCCCAGATGTAACAGACGTTTTTATCCCGCTTTTGTATAAAACACAGACACATACATTGATAACATAGAAGCATTCTTTTGAATCACGTATGGCAACATCAACATTTGCTTTATGTATGTATTGTTTTATCGTACTTTAGGAAATTTAATTGGAGTTTTATCAAAACTTACATTGGATTATACCTATGTAACAGCTTTAAAAGGAATGACGAAATGTAGCCAATTGGATATGACGCCATTGCCAAATGAGCGGTGGCCATTTTGATTTTTTTTTATGGCCAGCAGCTGAATTTTTTTAATTATCATTTAGTCAACCTATATTCCAAATTTCATGCTTGTATCACGATGTGCACAATTATGTCCATAATATCTCTCACTATATCGACAAAAATCTTTTTACGTTATGTTTGTTATGACATTTTACATATCTGACTCGAATATTTAGTTCGTCGATGTCTGCACTCAATGTTACATAGGCCTTCATGTGGTTGAAATTTGAATGAATTAGTCAAATATAACGTTTTCCTATGCCGGGACGGTACTAAACTCTCATTGAAGGTGCTTATAATCAGTATTTGACCGCTTTTTGCTGAAAAGAGGTTTTAAAAAACCTTTAAAAAAAATCACCTACCTTTTGGAAGACCTTTCATATCCGTTTTGCTTACTACATAATGTTTAGGCTGAGAACTAGTAAATACACATAAATCACGTTTAGGTATATCACCACTATCTTCTATCATGGGTATCTCTTCTTCCATCATCATGAAGATCTCTTCCATTAAACTTGTACATGATAACCCGGCCAAGCCTAAATATGACAAAGATATTGGATGTAAATAGGACAGTTTTAATAACACCACGTGTACAATTTACAAGAATATACAGAAATTTTAAGCCATATCCCATAAATATATTTCACTTCAAAATAGGGTCAAAATCTGAAAGGCAAAAACCTACTAGATGCTGTAGTCATGTCAATAAAAACAAATGACATTCAATCCTTAACATTTGTTTTTGTTAAATTGTTATGATTATGATTATTTTGTTTTCCGCGACTTTGCGAAACCTGTTCTATATAAAGTAAGCAATTTATCAAAATGAAGTATCGGATAAAAACACGCTTTTTAGAAGCAAACTGGTAAACCGAACTGTCTCTTTTGATAACTTATTTCCACGAACAGTCGAAACCTGTTAAACAAAAATCAGAAACAGTTACTTACAAAATGTAGGAGATAACTGTATTGTATTTTAAGCTCCGATGGTATCAATTGGGGATTTGTTAGTCGCAAATTAAGTTTACTGGCGACATGTTAGCGGAGACAGTAAACGCGTATTTGCGACCAACAAATCCCCAATTGATACCATCGGAGCTTAAAATACAATATTGTTCTCTCCATTCTGATGAAACTGACAGAAAACAACGTTAAAACATGTATTTAGAATATGTCGTATGCCGTCTTCTCTTTCGCGTATGACCCATGGCATCAATTGACGAGTCAACGGATGGGATAATCTGGATAAAATTTGTAGAAAAAAACAACGATAGTAATAAATTTTATGTTAGTGTTGTGTATTTACCGCCTGAATTTTCTGCACGTTCAACAAATGCTTATGAATTTTTTGATACACTTATGTCTCAAATATACTCTATTCCGAATGGATGTCCGTTTTATATTTGTGGGGATTTTAATAGCAGGATTGGAGATATGGAGGATTATATTCCAGGGGTAGATAATTTGCCTGAACGTGAAGTAATTGATTTTAAGGCAAATAGCTACGGAGAAATTTTCTGTGAATTTTTATCAAATGTTAACTGTTGTGTTTTGAATGGTCGTAATCATTTAAGTAATGATTACAAATATGTATCTACAAGAGGATCTTCAGTAGTTGATTTTTGTATTACCCCATTTGAAAATATAAATAGTTTTAAAAAATTTGAAGTCATTCGTGCAAGTGACTTGGCAAATAAAAGTTTAATAACAGGATCAATAGAGCCAAAATATATTCCGGATCATTCAGTGTTATGCTGGGAATTTGAAAGTGCAGTATGTGAAAATACTAATAAGCAAAGTTTAAATAGTCATGATAATAGAAGTAATCATATTGTTTATAATGTGAAAAATATTCCTGATACTTGGATGAATGATGAAAATAGTATTAATCTTATTAATTCATGTATTGCAAATATAGAAAGTTGTAATGGAATTCAAGTTGAATTAGATAATATATATAATGAATTTATTAATGTTATACATAATGAGATGAATGATAAATTAGACAAAAAGATAAAAATTATGAACAGTGTAAATAACAAAATACGCCGCTTTAAAAAACGATGGTGGACCGATGAACTAACTGTAAAATGGAATCAGGTATGCCTAGCAGAAAAATAGTACTTACATTGTACCAAAGTTAACAGTAACGCATATTTACGACAAATTTATGTTAGTAAGCGAAAAGAATTTGATAAACTAGCTCAACAAAGTAAACGACAATATTGGCACATTTGTCAAGAGGAACTTGTAAATTTAAACAAAAATGATCCAAGACAATTTTGGCGTAAAATAGGCAATATTGGTATTGGTAATGACAGACAATCGAAAATTCCAAATGAGGTGTTGCGAAGTGATGGATCTGTTACAAATAACATGGACGATGTTTTACAAAAATGGAAAGACAGTTTTCATGGTTTGTTGAATCCCGATCCAGATAACAACAAGAATGTTGGTGTTGAAAATTTAATTGTAAAGAATGATATTGTTTGTAATGATTTACATGATTATATATCTTTTGATGAAGTTTATAAGGTAGCAATGGCAGCCAAAAATGGGAAAAGCCCAGGTGTAGATTGTATTCAGGCAGAATTATGCAAAAATTATGCAGTTATTTTTACTTTACCTAAATTGTTTAATATTTGTTTTCAATTTGGCAAAGTTCCAAATATGTGGAACAAAGGTATTATTACTCCTATACCTAAATGTTCAACTACGGATCATAGAGATCCATTATCATATAGAGGTATTACCTTAGCACCTTGTGCATATAAGCTTTATTGTGGCGTTTTAAATAAAAGGTTAACTGAGTGGTTAGACAAAAGGGATATAATAAATGATGAACAAAATGGGTTTATTAAAGGTAGAAGTACAATAGATCATATCAGTACATTAACATCTGTTATTGAAACTAGAAAAAAATGTAAGCTGTCAACTTTGGTATCTTTCATTGATTTTAAGAAAGCTTATGATTCTATTGATAGAGTTTTGTTATTTAATAAATTAGGAAAACTGGGTGTTAGTACAAAATTTATGTATGCTTTAAAGGCTATTTATTCTAATGTAGAATGCAGTGTCAGATTAAATGGTAACATGACTGAATGGTTCAATGTAAATACTGGTTTAAATCAAGGCTGTGTATTGTCAACAGTAATGTTTAATATATTTATTAATGATTTAATTGATGATATAAAGTTGTTAGACATTGGTATTAATATTGATGGTGAAATATTATCTATCTTGCTGTATGCCGATGACATAGTTTTATTAGCAGAAAATGCTGAGGATTTACAAAAATTATTAGATGTTTTAAATGTATGGTGTAATCATAATAGTTTAAAAGTAAATTTAAGAAAATCAAATGTTATACATTTTATAAATCCTTCTGTAGCAAGATCAGATTTTCATTTTAGTTTAAATGATGAAAATATTGAGTATGCTTCAAATTACCAATACTTAGGTTTATTGTTAACGGAGTTTTTAGACTACCAATTAATGGCAAAAGCTGTAGCCAGGTCAGCAAGTAGGGCATTGGGTTTACTTGTTGTTAAATGTAAAGCACATGGTGGTTTTCAGCACAATATCTACACAAAGCTATTTGACACGATGACATAAATTATGGCTCGACTATTCGGGGCACGAGAGATTTCTCGTGCATCACTGAAGTACAGAATCGCGCCATGCGTTTCTACATGGGTGTGGGTAAATATACCCCAAACGATGCTGTGTCAGGTGACATGGGCTGGAAACCACCATGTGTTAAACAGTGGATAAATATTTTTAGACACTGGTCCAAATGTACAAAAATGGACAATAATAGAATTAATTATAAAGTTTTTAAATGGTCAGTGATGAAAGGTAGTTGTAAATTAAAAAATTGGTGCTACAAAGTTATGGAGATGTTGAAATCATTTGATTTTGAAAGATATTGTAAAATAAATGAAAATTTTCTTGATAGTTATAGTATATCTCAGTTAGAAGAGAAAATGTTTGATAAATATAAAAAAGACTGGTGTACAAGAATTTTTTCATATAGTACCGATTGTAAATTGAGAACATATAAACTTTTTAAACATACTTATAACACTAAGCAATATTTGCTACAGAAAATGCCACAGCGCCATCGTAGTGCTTTTTCAAAGTTTAGATGTGGTGTAGCACCATTAAAAATTGAAACTGGTCGATATGAAAGAAAAAATCTAGACGAAAGAGTCTGTTTTAACTGTAATATTTTAGAGGATGAAAAACATGTACTTTTAAATTGTCACCTGTATGAAGATCTAAGACATGCACTTTTTATTGATATATTGTGTCATAATGATATGTTTTTAAACTTGTCTGATGAAGAAAAATTTATATATATGTTTAAAAATACCAATATTTGTAATATTGTTGCCAAAACCTGCAATAACATTTCAACAAGGAGAAACAGTATTTTATATCATTAACTACTGTATTTGTAGTATTTTATAAAACGAATAAGTATTATTTGTATTTTAATAGTCTCTCATAATTCTTTTAAGAATAGCACATACATGTATTTAATTGTTTTAACTATGTTTACTGTATAATTAATTTTATAATTGTATCTTGTTTTAATCATGTTGCATGTGGTGAGACTTTAATAAACTATTGAATCTGAATCTACCCTGCATAAAAGTTACGTTATCCAATCAAAATGAACGTTACAAACGTTGTTGCATTAGAATGGAAAATTAAAGGTTTTGAGAGATCGAACCATGAAGGGAAACACGCGGTGCACAATATAAACTGACTCGTCAAACAAATTATATCAAACTCAAAAACCGTCAATTTTTGAGACATGATGAGGTATCCTTCAGTGATCTTTCCGACACCAGGCCTGTTCAAAGGTCAAACGACAAAAGTTCAAGGTATTCGTCGCTTTCCCCATCTTATACTTTGTAATGGGATAAACTCAAAAACCGTTATAGCTAAATCAAAGATAATTTATGGTAAGTGTTTGTGATAGTAAGCCACTATTATGTTATGCTTAGATCCTCTTTAAAAGAAAACATTTTCTCACTGAGGCTATTGCAAGTGGCAAAAACATGGCAGCTTTAAGTCTGAGGTCATAAGGTCTTCAACATTGGACACCTTGATTATTTAGCTCCTACGGGTCAATACCAAGGTAAAGCCTTGTAACATGTCATGGTATAAGCTCAGAACCGTAATAGTTAAAAAGGAAATAGTTTTTTTTTGCTATCAAAACGCAACTTTCTATTACAGCTAAAAAAAACTTAATTGTAGAGAGCCCTATCAAATTTTACTAAAACATCGTTACAGGCTATAACTCGGAAAATAGTAGTCGCGGGGAAATAAGACCTTAATCACCAAACTCCTTTAGATGGGGCATTCACTATGTCCAAAGGTTATAAAGAGTTTCTTTCTAACACAAACGATGCAAACGGCTAAGCACGTGTTTTGATTATTTCTTTCAAACATACGTTTGCAAAGTATAAATAAACTTTGACAAACTATGCAAACGATAAAAATGCGTCTGCAGTTTGTCGTTTTTCGTTTGTTAGTGCAAATGCTACATTTGTTTCTTAATTCAATCTGATTAAACGATATATTTGTTTCTACGTTTGTTAAAACTCTGTTTACCAACAACATGTGCATGCATTATTGAAAGTTCAAACAGGGTCAGTAAAGACTTATTAAACGATGTATTTGTTTCTGCTTTTGTAACGTTTAGAAAACACCGACAAACGCGATACAACGTTTACAAAATTTTGGTTAGAAAGAAATGCGGCCATACTATTGTACAACTAGTTTTTACTAAGAAGTTGCGACAAACGGCACACAACGTTTACAAAACTTGTGTTAGAAAGAAATGCACTCAGAATACATATGATAAAAGTTTCGCAAAAGTTATCAACCATTTACTTCATATAACATATAACACAGGTTTTGTAAACGTTGTGTGCCGTTTGTCATAATTTGTTTAACGTTACAAAATTAGAAACAAATGACCCTGTTTGAAATGGTAAAAAATGCCAACAAACTTTTCGCAGGGAAATAGCTTCGGTAAAAGATGTTTTAGACACACTAGACTTCTGTGCATACTTAATTTTATTGTCAGTTCTTTGTCTTCATCAGATGAATGTTAAATAGCAGCACTGAAATTTACCTTATATAAATTTTGAGTAACTGTTGACATTGTGCTGAGTTATGACAATCAGAATAATACGTTTTCCTTAATTAGATTTTTTTTAAATGGGAACAATATGATAGATTATTGATTAAGGGTGCATTTCTTTCTAACACAAATGATGCAAACGACTAAGCGCGCACATAGTTTGATCATTTGTTTCTAACATACGTTTGTAAAATTTACATAAACTTTGACAAACTTTGCAATCGCTTGAGATGCGTCTACAGTTTGTGGTTCGTCGTTTGTTAGTACAAACGCTACAATTGTTTCTTACTTGAACTTGATTAAACGATATATTTTTTTACGTTTGTAAAAAAATGTTTACCAACAATATGTGCATGCATTATTGAAAGTTCAAACAGGGTCAGTAAAGACTTATTAAACGTTGTATTTTTTTCTTCTTTCGTAGCGTTTAGAAAACAACAAAACACGCCACACAACGTTTACAAAATTTTGGTTAGAAAGAAATTCAACCTTAATGTTAAAGTTAGAAAGAAGCAGCGTTTGTACTAAAAAAAACGATTAACGAAAAACTAGACGCATTTTTAGAGAGTGTATAGTTTGTTAAAGTTTATGCAAACTTTGCAAGCGTATGTTAGAAACAAATGATTTAAACGTGTACTCGCTGAACCGTTTGTATGAGTTGTGTGTGTTAGGAAGAAATACATTCTGTATCTCTTACAATTACTGATATCATGAATATTTTTAAAACATCTCTGCTAATCAATGGGAAGGGATGTATTTAATAGAACTTTAATTTGTTTAACAATTTGAGACAGCAAAGTCAAAATAAGATTTACAAACTTTCATAATTTTGAAAGAAAAAAAAAATACTAGCTCTAAATTGAAATGCAGTTATGTCCAATAGATGATTTTTTTATGGTACAGAAAATGTTTGTTTCCCACGCTTTTTTTTTTCATCCTAAAGAGACTAGAGCACAGGACGATATGGGACTTATTGTGTCATTGGACATATCTCTCTATCTCTTTCAATCAATGTGAAAACACGTTTTATATGTCAAAGTTCCAATGTTCCCCGCGTTGCACATATCCAAGGCAGAAGGACAAAAACTAAATAAACCATTTGTTTTGTTCTTTAAATCAATTTATAAATATCTTAGAAAAATGAAGGCTCCAGCGCAATTGTAATGCAATTTCAGTTATAATCAAACTTATCAAGGGGCATAACTCGTTAAAAATATTTGATCAGCACTGACTTTCGGAATTTATCGAAAGAATTATTGTTGGCTATTATTCAGTCATTATACATAAATATAGTTTCCACCTAAACTATTGGCAGAAGTTTCTTGTAATTCAAAGCGAACAAGTAATGGTCCAGAATCGTTCCATACCCAATATAATGAAGAATTTTATAGATGTCATCTAGTTATTTACGATTTTCTTGATAATATCATAAAACTTGACACCAACATATATAACTAGAGGCTTTCAAGAGCCTGTATTGCTCACCTGACTCTACCTGGATTTTTGAAATCATATAAAAAAAAAGAATAAAATTTGGCTACAAAGTAACAACAATTGGCAAACACCTCATTAGGAAAGGAACATTTATGCTATGTTTGGTTTCATTCAATTCAGTAATCTCTAAAAGATGAAATTTGTATGCATTTCACATAGGGTCCTATGTAAAACTTAACCCCCCCCGCCCCGCTGGCAGCCATCTTGGAAGATGGATCAGCTACAAAGTAACAATAATTGGTCAGCATCTCATAAGGAACATTCATGCTATGTTTGGTTTCATTCCATTTAGTAGTTCTCTAAAAGAAGACATTTGTATAATTTCCCGTTAAACTAAGTCCTCCGCTGGCGGCCATCTTGGATGTTGGATCGGCGACAAAGTAACAATACTTGGTCAGCATCTCATAAGGAACTTTAATGCTATTTTGACTTCATTCTAATCAGTGGTTCTCTAAAAGAAGTCATTTGTATGCATTTCCAATAGGGTCCTATGTTAAACTAAACCTCCCGCTGGCGGCCATCTTTGATGATGGATAAGCTACAAAGTAACAACACTTGGTAATCACCTAATAAGGAACATTCATGCTCTGTTTAGTTTCATTCAATTCAGTGGTTCTGTAGAAGAAGTCATTCGTATGCATTTCCCGTAGGGTCCTATGTTAAACTAAGTCCCCCGCTGACGGCCATCTTGGAGGATGGATCGGCTAAAAAGTTACAACACTTGGTCAACACCTCATTATGAACATTCATGCCATGTTTGGTTTCATTCCATTTAGTGGTTCTATAAAAGGAGTCATTTGTATGCATTATCCATAGGGTCCTGTTTTAAACTAAGTCCCCAGCCGCAGCCATTTTGGATGATGGATCAGCTACAAAATAACAACACTTGGTCAGCACCTCGTAAGGAACATTTATGCTCTGTTTAGTTTCATTCTATTCAGTGGTTCTCTAGAAGAAGTCATTTGTATGCATTTCCCATAAGGTCCTATGTTAAACTAAGTCCCCTGCTGGCGGCCATCTTGGATGATGGATTAGATACAAAGTATAAACACCTGGCCAGCACCTCATAAGGAACATTCATGCACTGTATGGTTTCATTCCACTCAGTGGTTCTCTAGAAGAATGGGTCATTTGTTTGCATTTCACGTAGGGTCCTATGTTAAACTAAGTCCCCCGCTGGCGGCCATCTTGGATGATGGATCGGCTACAAAGTTACAACACTTGGTCAACACCTCATAATGAGCATTCATGCCATATTTGGTTTCATGGTTCTCTAAAAGGACCATAGGGTCCTATGTTAAACTAAGTCCCTCGCTGGCAGCCATTTGGGTTATTCTCTAGTGGGTATATATTTAGCAAAGTAATGAGAGAGATCGTAAAATTTTGGAGAGGTAGAGGCATGAAAATCGTTATGCATTTGGATGATGGCCTTAGGTGGAGGTAACGATTTTGATAATGCTTTACAATCAAGTAAAACGATCAAATCCGATTTAGAAAGGTTTGGATTTGTTTTTGCACATGAGAAATGCAACTGGTTGCCAGTTCAGACGTGGGATAAGTGGTAGTACTTCTCTATGTTGTGTAAATGATTAAAGACGTATATAAACTTTGACTGTTTACGTTTTTGCATGAAGAAGTTATGATATACAAAGACTTAATAAACATTTACGTTACAATACGTTACGTTAACGACCAGCAAGTGTCTTTGTATTGCGGTTAATTCGTAACACTCCGGCCACAGGAAAGTGAAAAGGAAAAAACTTATAAAAGAAATTTCAAATTTCAAATATTCACAATGAATTAAAATCACTTTAAAGTCCATGTATGTAGAAAATAAATATCACTTTGAAAATTAAAGTCTGTATAAGTATAAAATTAAGACATCAGTTGGCGAATCTTTTCCCTGGCGTCCTTCTTTGATTTACTTTGGTGTCATCTGTTGATTGAAACAAATCGCAAGAAACCTCTATAGGATATAACTTTGAAATAGTACGATTTGTATGTCCATTGTTTGTACGTAAATTAACTGCTCTAACGAGTCCATCCTTGCCAACCAATAGTTGATCTATAATGGCTAGCTTCCAATTAATTCTAGGTGAATCTTCATGTATTTGTACCACATCACCAATTTTGATAGTCTGATTATTGTGTCCTCGAGTAGTGTGGTATTCCCTTAATGATGTAAGATATTCATTCTTCCATCTTCTTTTAAAATGTTGAATTATGTTATGCTGCTCCTGCAGACGTTGATTCAAGCTGTTATGTGTAATTTGTTTAAATTCAATCAAATTGTTCATGCTTGTAGACGGATACGGTAAACATCTTATTCTCCGACCACAAAGAAGATGAGAAGGTGTTAATGGTTCAAGTTCGTTGACATCTAATGACACATACGTGATTGGTCTGTCGTTCAATGTAGATTCAATCTCAGTGATGACTGTCTGTAACGTTTCCATGCATATACATTTACTCCCTTATACTTTCTTAAAAGTTGTTTTGGTTAGTCCGATCATACGTTCCCAGAATCCTCCGTACCAAGGTGCTCCTTTTGGAATAAATTTCCATTCTGTTCCTTGATTTTGTAATTTTTCTTGTAAAGATTGCGAATTCGTTAGCCGTTGAATATCAGTACTGGCGGCTATATAGGTTGATGCATTGTCTGAAATCATTGTTTTTGGTAACGATCTACGACTTACAAATCGTCTGAATGCTGAAATAAAAGACTCCTCTGTCAAGTTTGAAACTATCTCTAAATGTACGGCTCTAGTAGAGGCGCTAGTAAATAAACAGATGTTAACTTTAGCTCTTGAATTATCGGATTTGTTTTACATAAAGTGGTCCTGCAAAATCTACGCCTGTCACCGTAAATGGAAATGTATCTTGAACTCTATCTACTGGTAGTGGTGACGGGTCAGGTTTTTGATAAGCCTTCCCTGTAACTTTACGACAAGTCACACATTTCCGTAAAACTGTTCTTACGCATTGTCTAATCCTTGGTATCCAATAGCTTTGGCGTAGATATGTTACTGTACTGGTCAGTCCTGAATGTAGACGGTTTACATGCGCATCCCTAATCACTAGATCTGTAAAATTGTATTTCGTGGGTAACAAGTACGGAAATTTCGTATTTTCACTCAACGAAGCATTGTGTATCCTTCCTCCACATCTGAATATTTCAATGACGTCTTTGAAAAGTTTCAACTGTCTCACAATAGACGATCGGTTATCTGGTTTATCGTAAAAAATAAACGTAGTGTTATTTGTGTTCCGAATCCAAACTAATACTGAATGACGAATCCCATCGGTAGATAAACACGACAATGTCTTTCTGTTTATCTCGCTCCTACAGTTATTAATAAACCTGTATACATATGCTGTTACTCTCAAAGTCTCCTTAAGGTCAAGGATCAGTAAATAAACTAGTCCATAGTTTTAAAAAAAAAATTAAAACTCAATTAGATATTGAAAATATACATCAGAAAATGTAAAAAAAAGTATGTGTCATCGACTTCGTTTTCAAGAAAAATTCATTTTTAAAATGGTCCGAGAGGGTACTAAATTACATTGAATATATAGGGTAAATCTATATTTTTCTTCTACAATTTTCGGTTTCTGGTATAAATCACGAGAACCGCTCCATAAAATTTTTTTTTAAATTAAATATTTTTTTCCTCTTTGTCTTTCGAATTAGATGATATTAAAAAAAAATATGGTCACCGACTTCGTTTTCCCTGTAGAAGCGACGCAAACCCAACATTTTGGCAAAAAAAAAACAAACCATCAAAATTCGTGACGTCGTAATTTTTATTACATAACGTCAAGTTATCATGCTAATAATTTCCAACGTTCTTCGTGTTGATTATGCATGATGATTATGTGTTTCGTATTGATAGATGCTTTTTATCATAAGAGTCTGGATAATTATCATAAATTTCTATTTATTATTACCAATATTCTTCATTCTTTATATTTTAGCACCCCATTATACACTTTTTCTTTTTTTTCCTTTTTTGCATTTTATTCTGCAATTTTTGCCCATTATTCTGTTTTCCGTAAACCCCAATCAGACCGTCTTTTATGGTACATTTTAAAAAGATATTATACGTTGTAAAATATGTGATACATGTATGTTCATCATCAATATACATATCTAAAACAATTACTAATTCAGACAAAAATACGTTGCAAGTACATGAGCGCAAAAATGTTAAAAATTAAAAATAGAAATCATCAGGGTTACTGTCTACAAGTTGACGCGATAAAAGATGTAATTGAAGCTATATTTTTTATGCCCCCCTCAACTACCCCTGTACGTCTGTCCGTCCGTCATTCCGTCTGCCCGCCCGTCCTTCCGTCCGTCCGTCCCCCTTTATTGTTTATAGTTATTCCGCAAAACATCTACAGTTTGAATCCTAGAACGTACTTTGCTGTCTGTTTGCATGTGGTCAGGGTTTTGATCTTTATTAATATTTGCTCTAATTAAAGATAGTTGAACTTTGTCATTTTTGGGTAACCAATTCATAAATCTGTTAGACTATCTTGTAAGTCATCTGTTTACACTTTTTCTCCGTTCCGATATATGATTTGGCCACTTTTGAAAAAAAACCTTTTTTTCAGCAGCGGAACATGTAATAGCTTGTGTTTTGGTACTATATCACAACAGAACGTGTTCTGTCCATATACTGCTGCTTAACATCGCATATATAAACAAACATTATATCAATGATTCTACAAATTCTTGAAAGAGTGTCGTGTGGTTATTTATACATCTTCAAGTTAATAAGTAAAACACGCAGACAAACTGACATCTTTGTTAATATCTTTTTTGTTCTGTATACAAAAACGTTTTAAAAAGTTTACTAAACGGTTATTGTTCCATATGTGTACATATGTATGCTCGAAGTATATATAGAATCAGTACATGATACACAACATGCGACAAATAAAGGGGAGGGGTAGTAATGACAGGAAACTAAATTAAACTAAGGCTTTGATGAATGTAAACTTTAATAAAACTGTAAGTTACATAAGAAGAACAAGAAAATAAGAATATATTGCATCACTTACAACAACCTTTAAATTGGCCAGTGATTTTTTATTTATTACTGACCAGTAACACCGAGATAATCCAACGATTTTTAAGGGTCCATACACTACAAACTCCTCAGAGTCTGAATTGACCAGTTTTTGTGCTCGACCAGTAAAATCGAGCACACATTTTACTCGACTAGTCTCGACATTGTCTCGACTGTACTTAACTGTACTTAAGTGTACTCGACTAGGTCTCGACTAGGTCTCGACTTTACTTAATTAGTCTGATTCAGTACTTGATGATCTTTGTGTAGTCTGAAATGGTCTTGACCAAGGCTCGACCTGTCTCGACCTGTCTTGACTAGTCTCGACCTGTCTCGACTAGTCTCGACTCAGTCTCAACCAGTCTCGACCTGTCTCGAATAGTCTTGACCTTCAAATTTAGTTTTGACTGGTGTAAATCAACCCATCTAACTAAATTAAATATTGATCTTAAAAAATTCAAGCTTATTAGGTAGTTTGATTTATTGCTGTGAAATGAAAGAATTTAATTTTACAATATGTAAAAAAAAATTATTATATAAAAATTCAGATAGGCATCTTTAATTTTTTTTATAACTTTTTCAAATCAACTTGGATTTTCATCAAACTATGCAGATATCTTAGATATATATCAAGCTTACTGAATCCCATTTCATTTAGTTTTTTGTTGTATTGCTGTAAAATTTAAAAATTAAAGTAATTTTGGTAAAAAAAGCTAGGATTTGCAATTCGGACAAAATAGAGATAGTACACTTTAATTTTTTAAATAACTTTTTCAAATCAACTTGGATATTCATCAAACTATGCAGCTATCTTACATATATATCAAGCTTACTGAATCCCATTTCATTTAGTTTTTTGTTGTATTGCTGTAAAATTTAAGAATTAAAGTAATTTTGGTATAAAAAGCTAGGATTTGCAATTTGGACAAAATAGAGATAGTACACTTTAATTTTTTTAATAACTTTTTCAAATCAACTTGGATTTGCATCAAACTATGCAGCTATCTTACATATATATCAAGCTTACTGAATCCCATTTCATTTAGTTTTTTGTTGTATTGCTGTAAAATTTAAGAATTAAAGTAATCTTGGTATAAAAAGCTAGGATTTGCAATTCGGACAAAATAGAGATAGTACACTTTAATTTTTTTAATAACTTTTTCAAATCAACTTGGATTTTCATCAAACTATGCAGCTATCTTAAATGTATACTAATCTTACTAAATCCCAGGTCATTTTGTTTTTTGTTGTAATGCTGTCAAATTTAAGAATTAAATCAATCTAGGTCAAAAAAGCTTGAATTTGCAGTTCGAACAAAATAGAGATAGTACACTTTAATTTTTTTTATAACTTTTTAAATTCAACTTGGATTTTATCGAAACTACATAGCTACCTTGGTGATGTATTCTTCTTACTGAATCCCAGGTTGTTTGTTGTATTGCTGTCAAATTTAAGAATTAATTTAATCTAGGTAAAAAAAGCTAGGATTTGCAGTTTTGACAAAATAGAGATGGTACACTTTAATTTTTTTCATAACTTTTTCAAATCAACTTAGATTTTCATCAAACTCTACAAATATCTTTGCAATATATTGATCTTACTGAATCATAGGTTGTTATTTTGTTTGGTGTATTTCTGTCAAATTTAAGAATTTAATTAACCTAGGTCAAAAAGCTACGATATTAGAAATATTTCTTTTCTCATAATTTGGGAAAAAGTATACATAAAATATTAATATAATTCCTTTAATGTGTTATTCCTTTTGATATAAACTATATAAATATATCAAAAAGGGATGAAATATTAGAAATTATTAAAATAGTTCTTCTGATTTGTGGTGATTTATAAAGCAATACCTTCTGCTTGGGGCAAACTTATTAAAAAGATCACATCTACCAGAGAGTTTTAAATTCTAAATAACATTTATTCAAAGTTGCAACATCCTGTTAAATCTAAATCGCAGGGCTTTTAATTCACTAGATAAGTAATACACGAGTTTAGGAAAAGTAGGGCTTTCTTTTTACCTGTAAAACTCACGTGTACTGATGTAATTAAATCATGTATAGTGTCATGTCATTAAATTTGACAAAAATATATTTTAAAACTTCATAACAACCTGGGATTTAGTAAGATCACCAAGGTAGCTATATAGTTTTAATAAAATCCAAGTTGATTTGAAAAAGTTATTAAAAAGCTTAAAGTGTACTATCTCTATTTTGTTCGAACTGCAAATTCTAGCTTTTTTGACCTAGATTAATTTAATTCTTAAATTTTACAGCAATACAACAAAAATCTAAATGAAATGGGATTCAGTAAGCTTGATATATATGTAAGATAGCTGCATAGTTTGATGCTAATCCAAGTTGATTTGAAAAAGTTATAAAAAAAATTAAAGTGTACTATCTCTATTTTGTCCGAATTGCAAATCCTAGCTTTTTATACCAAGATTACTTTAATTCTTAAATTTTACAGCAATACAACAAAAATCTAAATGAAATGGGATTCAGTAAACTTTATATATATAAGATAGCTGTATAGTTTGATGAAAATCCAAGTTGATTTGAAAAAGTTGTTAAAAAATTAAAGTGTACTATCTCTATTTTGTCCGAATTGCAAATCCTAGCTTTTTATACCAAGATTACTTTAATTCTTAAATTTTACAGCAATACAACAAAAATCTAAATGAAATGGGATTCAGTAAGCTTGATATATATGTAAGATAGCTGCATAGTTTGATGCGAATCCAAGTTGATTTGAAAAAGTTATAAAAAAAATTAAAGTGTACTATCTCTATTTTGTCTGAATTGCAAATCCTAGCTTTTTATACCAAGATTACTTTAATTCTTAAATTTCACAGCAATACAACAAAAAACTAAATGAAATGGGATTCAGTAAGCTTGATATATATGTAAGATATCTGCATAGTTTGATGAAAATCCAAGTTGATTTGAAAAAGTTATAAAAAAAATTAAAGATGCCTATCTGAATTTTTATATAATAATTTTTTTTACATATTGTAAAATTAAATTCGTTCATTTCACAGCAATAAATAAAACTACCTAATAAGCTTGAATTTTTTAAGATCAATATTTAATTTAGTTAGATGGGCTGATTTACACCAGTCAAAACTAAATTTGAAGGTCAAGACTAGTCGAGACAGGTCGAGACTGGTTGAGACTGAGTCGAGACTAGTCGAGACAGGTTGAGACTAGTCAAGACAGGTCGAGACTAGTCAAGACAGGTCGAGACAGGTCGAGCCTTGGTCAAGACCATTTCAGACTACACAAAGATCATCAAGTACTGAATCAGACTAATTAAGTAAAGTCGAGACCTAGTCGAGTACACTTAAGTACAGTTAAGTACAGTCGAGACAATGTCGAGACTAGTCGAGTAAAATGTGTGCTCGATTTTACTGGTCGAGCACAAAAACTGGTCAATTCAGACTCTGAGGAGTTTGTAGTGATATGAAGTGTGGACCTAAATGTTCTTAACCTTTAAATATAACGCTTATTCTGTAAAATCTTCAATTAACGATTTTGTAAAATTCTTCTATCATTAAGTGATTTCTTAATTCTTTACATGGTCTACACTATTATATTAAATAATTATTTTATTTTCCGTTGTTATTCTTTATAATTTTTCAAACTTTTTTGTTCAATTTTGACATTCGCCAGTATCCGTTATTCTGCAACTCCATTTGAGATAAAATTATATGTGACAATAAATTAATGTGTTTCTCTCTCTGAATTTCGCTTTCTCTCAAGACATTGCACGGTGTTTGTAGTACAGTGTATTTTCCCGAAAATACATCGTGTAATAACATTTCCGAGGAAACCAAATAAACGGAGAATGAGATATGACATTAAAACAGATGTACATATTTATGTTTAATATGCCTTATTTAGTCCATCTACACAAATGAGGTGGGACCTTAAACGGGACTCCGGGATCGGGTGTTTTTAAGCACGGGATTTCGGGATTGATCCTTTATGGATCCGGTTATTCTTTTTACAAATTTCGGTATGGCGGGATTGAAATTCCCATAAATTCGAGTCCTCGGGATTTCATGTATTTAAGTCCGGGATTTCGGGATCAGTCCCCTGCACCCCCCCCCCCCCCGTCAAATGCATGTCATAAGATGTCTTTTCCTTTTTTATTTTCTTTTGGTCTTGTGTTGTTGTCTGGTTGCTGTCTTATTGAAGTACTGACTACTTACGGGATTTACATTTAACTTTAGGTACTGAAAGTCTGTGACACTGTGCATATTTTTCAGTCGGTATATATAGTAGTACTATGATATAGAGGTGATCGATATAATCTCGTTCTCAACCTTAAGGTTTCATGAGTGAAATAGAATTGAGAACAGTTCTATTGTATATTTGAGATGCTACTTTCAGCTAGGGTACATTTTTTTTATTCGGTTAATTTTTACCCATATATATATAACAATTTCCTTTGAGGAGACATCCATACAAATCAATACTATTAGGATACTAAGCCCTGTATAAATCTTCAAACCATATACTATTTATACATGTATCTATTTAAAGATTTGTGTTCTATTTTTAACATCGAAATTGCGGACGTAAAAGAAAGCACCATTACAAAAAAAAAAAAACGTTAGATTACAAAATGTAGCGATGGATTAATGATCGTGAAACATCATTTTTGCTTATTTTTAATTTGTTATAGTCTAAAAACTGTGTATGAATATTAAACTATTGTTCCAACCGTAAACAAGGTTAATTAAATTTTAAAAAGTGACTGTATTATAGTTTAGTGACATCTATGACTGACTGACAGCAGCGGCGAATTTATGACCAGCATTAGCTTATATGGTTCATTTTCTTTTCTCTAATTTGAAAATATTTTACTTGTTCCAACTGGTGTGATAATTTTCAAAATATGGGAGATATAGTCTTACCGTACAATACTAAGTTTTAACTTAAGTATTAATGTCCAAAACTTGCACCCCTTCTGCTTATTTTCTGCTATACGATGTCTTTTCCCAGTGAATATAGGGTTTTTGAAAGGACAGTTTTGACATAATACATATAGAATACTTCCGAGACCACACTGTTTTTTCTCATCACAATTATGTGGAAATAGTAGTGAGCAACAGTTTTCACACTTGTTTTACACTCTACCACCCTACGTCCTGATTTTCATTTTGAAGATCGTGTTCAGGACTGTTTTCATATTCATTTTCAATATTTAATTTAAGAAAAACAAGTTCATTCTCCTAGAAGTAACATACTTTCCGTCAAATTTACCGTTGACGTTGTCCCATCGAATAGTCGCGGGATGCAATTTTAACATTGCAAAATCTGGTCAAAGGGACGTAATTCGTACAAAACGTCGCAATATTTCTTGGAATCCGCTAGATGGCGTTCATTTACTGTTACTTGACCTTAAATTACTGAAATGGTCTAAATTAATAATACGGTGAAGACCCGATTCTTCATTCTGATTCTGTGTTGATGTGAGTTTTTGGCTCAATGTTATATTCAGCATTTGTTAGCAATGCTGTTGTGTTTACGTTTCAAATGGGCCATTTAGTTTCGTTGATTATCCACTTTGGTCCGTGTGTCCATAATTCGTTGTTTAGAAATTTATCTGCAGAAGTACCTCTAGTTTGTAAAACTGCAGGGTTCGTGTCCGTCGGGAAATATTTCCATTGCTGATTTTTAACAAGTTCTTCGATTTCAGTCACTCGGTTAGCAATAAATTTCTTCAGGGGTTTTATCGACGCAATCCATGCTAAAACAATTTATTTGACTATCGGACCAAAATGTTACTTCCATGTCTCCTATATTCCCAAGTAAATGATTAGGTAGTCTCGCTCCAGTTAATGCTCCCATTAATTCAAGTCTTGGTAATGTAATTTGTTTTAAAGGCGCCACTCTGTTTTCGCCATGACCAGCGTTGATTAATCTCCGTTAACTTTGTATGCGCATGCTCCGTATGCACTTTGATTAGCATCGGTAAATACATGAAATTTCCTTACTTTGATGTTGATATCTGCGAAATAAAATCTCGGTACTTAAAGTGTGACTGCTTTTTGTAAATCCTCCAAAAAATCGTACCATTTACTCTTTATATCATTTGGTAAGGGTTGATCCCAGTCAAGTTTCCTATCCCATATAGTCTGCATTAAAACCTTAGCTCGTACTGTTATTAGGCTCAATACTCCTAACGGGGCAAATATCCTTGACGACTGTTGAAGAATTTCTCTCTTGGTAACAAATTTGCCCTTTCCAATGTTAACGCTGTTATGAAACGATATCGTGTCAGTTTCAGTGTTCCATCGAAGTCCCAAAATCTTTATGGTTGTATCTGTGTCCATGAGGTCCTCCGACTCTGCCATATTGCGTAGTTTCAAAAATTGACGTGATTCTTTATAAAACGATAGTAAATTCTCTTCGCTATGAAAGCTCGACAAAACATTGTCCACATACAGGTCTATCTTCATTACTCTAGCAGTATCTGACAAATTGTTTTTCAGATGTTTCATGATTGTGGCATTCAACATGAATGGAGAACAAGTTGTTCCAAATAGAACTACTCGAAAACGATATATGATTAGTGCACTAGTAGGGTCGTTTGGATCGCTCAACCAAAGAAATATTGTTACGTCCCGGTCCTCTTCGTCTAATTGTATCTGTAAAAACGCCTTGTCGATATCCGTTGTTACTGCAAACTTGTGTGAGCTGAATCTTGTGATAATTCCTGTCAAATCATTCATAAGTGGTGGTACAGACATGAGACAATCATTCAAGCTGGCTTTGCCTGTTGATTCTCTACAGCTACAATCGTAAACTATGCGTATTGGGGTCGTTGTTGAGTCTTTTTTCACAGCATGATGCGGAATGTAATGTATTCTTGTACTTTTTTCTGTTTCCTCATTAACCTTTTCAACAAATCCACGCTTTTCTTGATCTTTGATTATACTTCGGTATATGTTCAGCATGTCTTGGTCCTGATTGAGCTTGTTTATTAAATTTTCAAAACGACGTTTTGTTATATTGTAGTTGGTTGGTAAGTTCTGAAAATCGTCTTTCCAAGGTAATTTGGCGATATATAGATTATCTTTCATTCATCATTGAAGCTGCAACTGTATTAACTGTTGTGTTGATCATTGGTCCCGATAATAAATACCCAATTTTTGATTTCACAGCTGTTGTACCATCTCCGCGGAATATATTGTTTTCAACAATGTCCCAATAGTAGTCTGCGCCTATTAACACAGACATCTCAAATGTATCTTCTTCACATACGGGTTGTGCCAATCTTAAACCTTGTAAATAAGGCAGTTTAGATGCTTCGTAATTCATTCGATTCTGTAAAGGGGCAGCTACTTTGGGTACAATAAGCACTTCCATTGGTATTCTTTCTCCTTTTTGGGTCTCCAACTCAAAAACTGCTTTATCAAGGTTACGTACGTTCCTGTTAGCGTCTCCAAATGCAGCTAAACTGACTGTGGTGGTTCCATTTGGTGTAATTTATAATTTTGTAGCTAAATATTCGGAAATGAAAGATTTCCGTGAACCTTCGTCTAGCAGTATATTTGCGGATACAGTCTGGTTTCCTGTCCAAACTGGTGAAATTGCTGTTTTCAGTAATACATCAGTTCTAGATTGCATGGGAAATTTTGACAAAGTGTACAATGTAGACGTGTTACTATTTCCCTCTCCTATATCAACTGTATGTACAGATGCACTTGTCTGATCATCGTGTAATTTTGTCTTTTCTTTATTACACAGGCTTGTGTGATGTTTGCTATTACATTTACGGCATTTAAATTTAGAACGTCATTCAGAAACTTTATGATTTCCGAGACAATAGAAACAAAGGTTTTTCTGTTTGACAAAGGTAAAGCGATTTTCATAGTCCTCAATGCTTGTACAACCTTCTGACGAATGCGACTGTTTGCAAAATACACATGGTTTAGTTGTCAAGCGTTTATTCATGGTTTTCCTCCAATTTTCCCTAAATTTATTTGAGCTTGTCTTAGGAACGGCTCCCGTTTGAAAAGACGCAGTTGATGTCATATTTTCGGATATATTAGTATTACCAGCCTCTTGTACATGCATCTCCTTTGATTAAGCTTCACGCAGCGATATGATGTCCCAGCTATTTTTTCCGTGTTCCCTTGTTAAGGTTTTCCTCATTCTGTAGGTAGTTTCCCGAAAATTATGGGTACAAAAAAGGATTCATATGTGTCTTGCGTCTGAACTAGAGATTCAAGTCTCCTAATGTTGGCTTCTAATCTGTTGTAAAATGACTTAATGCCGAGGTTAAGTGACGGACTTGGTAAATCAAGAAGATATTGCATGTGTGCGTTGATAATTTTCTGTTGCTGACCATAACGCTCCTTTAGTAAATTGAGTGCCTGGTCATAGTTTGCGTTGGTGAGGGCTAAACCTATAACACTGTGCTACTTCGTATTGGAGTTGAAATTAAATAGCTAAACTTTTTTATGTATGTAAGAGCAGGGTTGTGGTGTACGGTTGATTCAAACGAATCCCAAAATGTCTGCCAATATAAAATATCTCCCGAAAATGAAGGCAAGTCTAACTTTGGTAGTTTGTGATAGAATTTCGGAGAAGGGTTATAAGTAGCGTTTGTTCCGTGATTTACAAAACTGCTTTGAATATCATCTTGTGTCTGATTTGTATTGTGATTAATACTGCTAGTTGTTGGAAGTGTTGAAATATGTGCTGCTGGACCTTGATTTAAAAAATCACTCACCGTCGGTTGAAGAACGCTAGCTCCTGAGTTTGATGGTATGTCCTTGAATTTTTTGAATAGACACTTCCAAATGTAAATTAATTTATTACTGTCCAGAATGTCCTGTTCCATGTCTCCGACTTCTGTTCCATCCAAAATCTTTGTATTCAAGTATTCAAAGTAAGGTCCTCTTCTTCACCAGTGATTCTGTTGCTGCCGATAGTTCTTGATTTTCGATGTTATTGTCTGCAATTTTCTCTTTGGTCCCGTTGATTAGTCTTGTGACGGTGCGTCTGTGTCCACCATGAATTGCTCTCAGTTTCTCTATAGGTCACGGCACCAATGATTGGGATTAGTGGTAGTACTTCACTTTGTTATGTAAATGATTAAAGACATATATAAACTTTGACTGTTTACTATTCTGCATGATGACGTTATGATATACAAAGACGTAATAAACAGTGACGTTACAATACGTTACGTTAACGACCAGCAAGTGTCTTTGTATTGCGGTTAATTCGTAACAAAGACTTACAGAGAAACGCATAACTAAATTAAAAGGCACATTTGCATTTACCAGTTTAGAAGTGGTATTTGGCTATTCAGAGTAAAATGTGTGGTCAGTATTGTAGGCCAAATCATATCTATGCAGGCAGTATTAGGTGATCAGGCACGATTAAGAACTAAATATTTATATTAATCTATATTGTATAGAGCAAGTTGGAACGCTAAAGTACTAGTTAGTACAGAAGCACTTAAAGAGTGCTCATTTTGGCTACAAAATATAAGTAGTTTAAACGAGACAGGATCTCAATTGTGTCAGTTGATATTTAATGAAGATCAAGATTATCACTTGTTCTGTGATGCATCTGGCAAAGGTTTTTATGGTCTTTTGACCGCAGGTTCAAAGGACGAACCATTGGAAATGTTTGGAAGTTGGTTAGTAAATGAACAAAACAAAAGCTCAACTTGGCGAGAGCTAGTAGCAGTAAAGAGAGTATTAAACAATTTTACAAAAGTAATGAAAGATAAGATTATCCGGGTATACACAGATAACAAAAACGTAACTCACATACTCAAAGTCGGAAGCCGAAAAGAATCACTACATGAAAACGTGATGCAAATACATGAAATTTATAAGAATCAATCAATTAAATTAAGTTCTGTTTGGATTCCACATGAACAAAACACACCTGCTGACATGTAAAAGAAGACGGCAGATTGTGATGATTGGGAGGTACAGGACGAAATATTTACATATCACTTATGGGGTCCTTATAACACCGATAGGTTTGCACATGACTACAACACTAAGTGTAAGCATTTCAATTTAAAATATTGGTGTTCAGGAACATCAGGTATTAACGCTTTCACATGTGACTGGAAAGGTAAAATTAATTGGCTTGTACCACCACCAATTTTGATTCCTAAAATGTTAAACAAATCAAAACAAGAAAAATGCAATGCTACTTTAGTTATACCAGAGTGGACCTCTGCACCGTACAGGCCTATGCTAATAGATGAAAAAGGGAAAATGAAAGTTTTCATAGTTGCACACATTTTTTTTCAGGGAGAAAACTTGACCAAGGAAGGCCGCGTTCAAAGCGGCATATTTAGACAACAATTTTTGAAATTTAGATTGATTGGTTTAAAAATGATTATTCTCTTTTTTAACAGGGACCAAATTAGATCGTACAGTAAAGGAGGCAATTAGAAATGGCGACATCGATGGTGACAGTTATCTTTATATAATTTCATACGGTTGAACGTAGTGAATTAGAGTGAAATTACTTTCTCTTGTCTTTTCATGATGTTTATAGGTGTCGTACCTATCGTGTGGTCAGTTTTCCGCCGAAACAGGGGTTTCGGTCATTCAGCACGACAGCGCCAAAGCGATCGGTCCTCTTTTAAACACTTGATAAATTTGAATTTATTCAATTAGTCCCCCCTTTTTTAATTATTTATAAGATATATATGATTGATAGGACTGAATGGTTGTTTTTCTTTTTGGTATCATATTGTATGAAGTATATAGTTGTGTATAAGTGTTTATGAATGTTCATGTGTAACATATTTAATAAACATAGCAGCGGCGTTGTCGTGTAGCTTTGTACTTTAATTATGAGTTTTGTATTCTTTATACTTTCACAGTAAAGGTTTTTCAAAGCATACATTATCATGGGGTAACGTACATGAGAATAGTATTATGTAGTGAAGTTTAATACAGAATGAAGTTTGTTACAAGAGAAATGGACTTTATCCAAAAATGTGCGAACTTTTAATTAACAGCAGAAGTTTCAACACAGTCAAATCTTATTTTAATGTTTTTAAAAGATGGGAACGTTTTATATCTCTCCATGAACATGTTGCTTTACCAGCTCAACCAGTGCACGTGGCACTATACCTTACGGACTTAGTTAACAACGGTTCCACTTATCATCCGGTGTATAATGCAATATATGGTATAAAATGGGCACACGAAATCAACAGTTTAAAAGATCCTACCACGAAAACTTTTGTTACTTCAATACTAGAAGCGTCTAAAAGAGTTGCGCCAAAGAAGACTAACAAGAAAGATCCAGTTACTACAGACGTTTTGATAGAACTTTGTGATACTTTCAAAGATTGTTCTGATCTACTTGTGTTAAGAGATTTGACTATGATGCTACTTTGTTTTGCAGGTTTCCTTAGATACGATGAACTTAGTTCTTTGCGCTTCCTTGACATTGATATACAAGATTCTTTTCTGATTTTACATATAACTAAGAGCAAAACTGACCAATACAGGCAAAGCAATGAGGTTATAAAAAGCAAAAGGTTCTACAATCGATTATCACATGTCTCTATAATATGTTAGTTAAATACACGCGTTTGGCTGGTTTTAGTAGTCATGAGAATAAATTTTTATTTCGTCCTATCTACAGGTCAGGAGAGTTGTGTAAATTGATAAATAAGGATAAGAAACTCAGTTAAACGGCGGCTACGGAGTGTCTTCGTAAGAGAATAATAATTATTCGTCCTGATTGTAACATATGTCTTTACTCGTTCAGATCAGGTGGTGCCACAGTGGCTGCTAACGCAGACGTTAGCGAAAGGAGTTTGAAAAACACGACAGATGGAAATATGACTCGATTAAAGATGGTTATATCGTAGATCGTAAATCGTAAAAACGTTTGAAGTTTTAGGTTTATAGTTTCATATTTGCGATCATGTACCCTTTCTTTGTATATTTCTATCACGTTCGACGGGCTGTCGGAAAATTTATATTTGTGTTTTAGTTATATTTAGTCATGGAGTAGACGTAATACTTGTATTTTCCTGTGGTTCGTATAGTAAAGCGGGAAAATATTGTATTGTCGTTACGTTTCCACAAATATTCTTAAGGCATGACAAAATTGACCAATCAGAAGTCGAATTTTGTGTTACGATATATTGGTGTTTTTCAATTGCTTCACTTTATAGCCGTCGTTCAACATAGTAAGCTCCTTTATTTTTAATTGCTGATTGCAATTAAAGTTGTTTTTCTGATTTTCTATTTGTATATGTATTTGCTAATTAAAGGTGTGGTCCGCCACTTTTATCCGGAGATGGGCTCGATCATTGGCACGGGTACAGGTTTCCATTCATATTCATATATCATGTGAACGATTGTTGGTTTTTCCTGGACGGCGTTGACTATCTATGAAGGGTAAACATTCAGAAATTTAAGCAAATAAACTGTGGATACATTGATATTTAAAACATTGTATATGTTTTAATAATTGTTATTATATTCTCCCTCACTACGTTCGTCCGATATTCTATGGCCTTAACAAAGAACAAACGACATAATGTAGGTGTGCTACTCGCTATAACCTTTAATTCTATATAATACAACAATGTATGTACCGCATACAAACATGATAACAATAATATCATAATTCCAATTACAAATTCACATTAAATCAACCGTGAATACACGTGTCTACTTTAGGCTATAGCGAGAGTCGATGGTCAGAAAGGTGACCGCACGGGTTTTAAGTGCGGACAAATGGTCACATGTCATGAATATTCATGAACTACTTACGTACGACGAACTAAATTTTATAAATGTTTACTGCTGAAAATTATTTGAGATACAAATTAAATACGGCGTCTATCACGTTCGATGGGCTGTCGGCAAATTTATAAATTGTGTTTTAGTTATATTTAGTCATGGAGTAGAGGTAATACGATTTTATTTCATTCAAACAATAATTAAAATGATTTGTAGCAGGGTTTTAATTGTAAACATTGACTATCGTTTCAGTTTTTTTAACAGTACCAAAAAGAAACATCGTTTTCTAATACAAAAGAAGACACATTTATGGTTTGGATCATCGGATTCAACGAGTTATTTTAAAGAAATCATCTCCAGTCAATAAAAACAGAATAGGCCAACGATCTTGTCCTGATCATTTTGTTCAGTGGTTTAGAAGCGAATGATAAAATGATAACAGACGAGAATCAGGTGGTGGCAATATCTAAAACAAAAAACTTTTTCCAAAACTATGCGTTAATCAAATTCCTTTATCAGACTGAAATCTTACAAATATACCTCTGAAAATAAATAACAATTAACTTATTCTCAAAACCCATTACACTCTAGAAACCTACATGAAGTATGAACGAAGATTTCAGCTTTCAAACCAGGATATGTTATTCAGTAATCAACTTGTAGATTTTACCTTCCTTTATCAAAACTCTATCAACAGCTCTTCTAACAACTTCATCTGGATATCCCATTGCTAGCATACTCTGAGCTGCATCTGTCAGCCGTGTGTTTTTCTTCTCTGCTTTAGTTGGAGGTTTCCCACTTGGTAAGAAGTCTAAAATGTAAATAACTCTACATCATTTCAAACTCTTCGATTTTCTTATGGCTATTAAAAAAGCAGAAATAGTAATGCTTCTCCAAATTTGCTCTTATCTTACGTAAAAAAGAGGCGGAAAATATCAAAGTGATATTAACTCATAAGTCGATGAATAACTGACCAACCAATATTCACTATAACCTCAAAATCTCCAAATTCTTAAAACCTATATATATATTTTTATTGATGAAGATTTCAACTGTCGGCGAAAACTGGCCATTCATTAATCGAACTACATCATGTCGATACTCTTAACCTTTTGTTTGGCACTGAAAATGGGCATACATTTCTTAGGCTGTGAGTGATGTCTTTGCAAAAAAATCGTTTGATGAGTACTGATTTATACCTTAGTCTTGGAGAACATGAATTATCTATTAGTTGTAATTTGCTTCGTCAAGATTTCAGTAAATGCGACTTCTCTTAAATCAGTGCATTGTGTCTATTGTTTTTATGTTACTTGTTTTAGTCTCGATTAGTATCGCTCTATTTAGTTAAGCCAATTGCAACTGATTTGAACATTTGTTTTCTCCTTAAGGATGTTCGCTACTCTGTTTAAAAATAACAAGCTTTTTAAAAGACTGTTATAAATTGAAAGTATCTAAATAAAGAAACTAAAAAAGCAGAAAAAAATGGAGGGTCCGTGTGTTTGTTTTCGAGATATAAGCCGTTGAAAATTTGGCGGGAAATCATTCTCTCTAGATTTTTCTTAGACTTAACATTGGCACCTTTTTTGTTTAAAAAACTATGAAAAAATAACAAGGATTTCATAAGATTTTGAAATATGGCTTTTTAAATAATATTTAATAAAAATATGAAAAGAAAAGTAGGGGTTAGTGGGCAATTTTTTTTAAATGTCAATACATGGTTAAAACCAGAGGAATCCGAAAATCTGGCAAAAAATCAAAAAGTAGAGGAGCAAACATCCTTAAGTGATGTTACATCATTCGTTATGTGTTGTTGGTTCATGTATGTCATATTTGTTTCTCGTAAATTTCTATTGTTATACATTTAGACTGTGAGTTTTTTTTCGCGTGTATTGCTTTATTTTTAGCCCTTTTGAGTCTTTTATAGCTGACTATACAGTATGTTTTTTTCATTGTTGAAGCCCATACGGTCACCTATTATCAATTATCAACAACATTCGTGATAAATCTAGGTTAATATTTCAAAGTTAATAAACTCTGAGCTAAATCTGTCAGTAATGAGTACTTTGTTACTGAATAACTAATTATATTTTTATGTTATTTGCGTTTATAAATTCGTCGGATTGTTGTCTCTTTAACACATTCCCCATTTTCATTACTAATTTTGATTTTGATAATATTTAAATACCTTTGAATATACCTTCTTCATAGTCATTATAAAAAGTTTCCGTTATGCCATCATTATTAAAGGCCTCCTTCTGAAATATAACAAAATTAAAACAATTACTTTAACTAAGAAATTTGAGCCATTTTTTTCTATAAATCCACGTATTTTGTCTCAGATGTCGGTTTTACGAAGCTATCCTAAGACCTGTCATAAAACAATGTCTTATGACCCTCTAATGACGATCCTATGACATATCTCAGACCTCGTCTCGAAGCTCTCTTAGGATGATCTTAGCAAAGATATCATAAACATGTCGCAACTTCTTTAAATTTAAAAGACAAAATACATGGATTTATAGAAAAAAATCATGTAAATGTAGTTTATCTTTCCTTTAAATTACTAAACGTATTGATAATTAGATAATTTGAAAAATTAATATAAAGAATAAGTGAGTGTTATATAAATAGTCTATTTATAATTTACTAATCTATACATATGAACACAAAATACAAAATTGAGAAAAGGGAATACAATTATACCTTTTTTTTGTTCAAGTGAGTTGAATTCAATATGTCCCTTTATCGCTTTTTTGTGCATTTTTTCTTTGATCTTTTTTTGTGATAATTTTCATATCGTGCTACTCGCTTGAGATGGAAAATTATCGCTAAAAACTAATGAAATTGACATGAAATTGACAACATCGTCATAGGTAAAATAGCGATAAACAGATTATCATTGGTCATCTCAACTCGATTGCTTTTCTCGCTTTCGCCGTGACTGGCTCAAGCCAAAAAATCAATCTCGTTGAGATATCCAACGATAATCTATAAGTATCGGTTTAAAGATATAAGGTTAAAGGATAAAATCGTGCACTCTTGATACCATTGATACATCGAATGTTCATTGTTGACAAAATCATGATAATCCATCAACCAATAAAGATTTAGTTGTGAGCAGGAAATGGAGAATAGACAATTGGATAAGAATTAGATATTTTTTTCAAAATTAATATAAAAACTGCATGCATAAAAACTGCGCATTATTTATATAAATAAACTTATGCCTATCCTAAGACCATCACAAGACACCTCTCAGGTAGTCCTAACTTTATGACGAACTTTAAGAGATGTCCTAATTTAGGACTACTTTGTGAACCCATTAGGACTAAGATAGGTCGTAAGACCATCCTCAGACATGTCTTAGTCCTAAGACAGCTTGGTGATACTGGTCCCAGGTATATACCCATCAAAATGGAAATACTCATATTTAATTTTATTGCATAAATCAGGAGAAAAAAGTGATCTTAATAATTACAGGGGAATATCTCTGATGAGTTGCTTACCAAAGTTGTTTAATGCTGTATTAAATGAAAGATTGATTAAACTGATGGAAAATACTATCAGTAATACTAAATTTGGTTTTAGAAAAAATCACAGAACTTCTGATAGTATATTTGTGCTTATAAGTCATATGAAACGAGTGACTGGTGAAAAATGATCTTTATCCAATTCTTGAACCAATGCATGTATATATAATAAACCTAGTCTTATGTGCACCATTTTATCATTTTTTACGCAAATATATTGTATAATCGTTATTTTTTTTTCTCTGTCTGTTAAGATTTAACAAATATGGCTGCTCATTAAATATTGATGTAATATATCAGGCAAAAAACATCCTAACTGGTTACACATCAAAAATATTTTCAACATGAGTCAGATGGTTACAGAGCCTACCAGAGTATCAAAAACTTCATCCACTTTAATTGACCTGGCATGTTAATTGTAATGTGCCATAAAATATTAATTACATTGCAGTTCCAAAATATCCAATCAGTGATCACTATATAAGCTAGTCTACATATCTCATAAAAGAGGGTTAAAAAAGAAAAAGACTGATTTTATTCAGCATTTATTTCAGTGTCCCTTTGACAGAATACTAGAAATTGATGATCCTGATGAAGCGCTACTGAGTTTTATAAATATTTTACTGAGCGTTGAATCGTCATGCTCCACTCATTAAAAAGCGAGTTAAATATGTTTATCAAAATGAGTGGATACAGGAGTGAAATTAAGGAGAGCATGAAAAAACGTGATTATTATCATAAGACAAAAGATATGTATAACTATAAATTCTGGAGAAAGAAGGTTAATGCATCATACAAAATTCAAAGCATTTTCGTATACTGAGAGTTTCACTAACCCCTCTAATGGTCATTGCGGCACAATTGGCATGTTATATCTATATATATATCTATAATCAAGGGATGAAGAATACTAACAAAGGTCAAGTGCTCGGGGCAGCAATATAAGTAAGACCATTTTGAGGTTATTACGAAACCCAACGTTTCGTAACAATATGTGACAATTAAAGTTATTTACCATCTGTAATCTCCTGACAGCATCTTGTACTGTAGCAATAAAGTCTAAACCTTTCTTGTCTTTGAGAAATTGACATTCTTGGGACCACCTAGCATGTTCTACAAAAGGATTATCTTCAGAGTCCCAGTTCTGTAGTCCTATACCACAGTGAAAACATCGCACATGGTCATTGTTACCTGTAAATATAAACAAAAGGATTAACTTCTGCATCCCAGTTCTGTAGCCCTATACCACATCAAAACATAGCACATGATCATTATTATCTACAATTTTTTTTTCAGTGCAAAAGTTGAATTTTGAGTGCAATTGGTAGCACAATAGACAATCACACCATTGTAATGGTTTATACACAGTTTTCACATTTTCCTATGATTCTATGTTATGGTGTTATTGTCTATTGAGTTACATAATTAGTACTCAAAATATATAATGTCTAAAAGTAGCAACAATCAACATCCAATCTATTCAAGCGTGGATCAACATGTAAAAATAAAATGATAAGTTACTGAGAAAAATAAATGTACATAAGTGTCCAAAAATATAACTTAAACACACTTATTGATACATTAAAAAGTTCTATTCGATTTTGAATAACTTCATCAGGTGTGTGCATCTATAAAGTCGAAATTTGATGCATGACAAAAACATATTTTTGTAGCTTAAACTACCCAAAGTTTGAGTAAAAGTTAAACATATTTATTGATGTTCTATGAAAAAAAAAATGTAACTTAACTACACAAAGTTGGAGTAAAAGTTTAACACATTAAATGATGTTCTTTGAATGGTATGAATTTCAAGACTATTGTTTTGATTTGTTTTCAAATCTACAAGTTTTCGTCTCTCTAATTGAGTTCATCAAGTTTAAGAGTTCGTAACTAGTGCATCCGAAATCTCTCTCTGTTTTGTCTTTTGGTATTTTGTGTCCCAAAATGAAGTTACAAAAAAACCCATTAAAATTGAGAATGGAAATGGGGAATGTGCCAAAGAGACAACAACCCGACCAAATAAAAAAACAACAGCAGAAGGTCACCAACAGGTCTTCAATGTAGCGAGAAATTCCCGCACCCGGAGGCGTCCTTCAGCTGGCCCCTAAACAAATATATACTAGTTCAGTGATAATGAACGCCATACTAATTTCCAAATTGTACACAAGAAACTAAAATTAAAATAATACAAGACTAACAAAGGCCAGAGGCTCCTGACTTGGGACAGGCGCAAAAATGCGGCGGGGTTAAAAATGTTTGTGAGATCTCAACCCTCCCCCTTTACCTCTAACCAATGTAGAAAAGTAAACGCATAACAATACGCACATTAAAATTCAGTTCAAGAGAAGTCCGAGTCTGATGTCAGAAGATGTAACCAAAGAAAATAAACAAAATGACAATAATACATAAATAACAACAGACTACTAGCAGCTAACTGACATGCCAGCTCCAGACTTCCATTAAACTGACTGAAAGATTACGATTTCATCATATGAACATCAGGCACAATCCTTCCCGTTAGGGGTTTAGTATCATACCATCATAACATATATGAGAAGAATATAACCCGTGTCATGCCAACAACTGTTTTTAGAATAAATGTGTTTAGTTCCGACGCAAAGACCTTATCAGTGACTCAATATTAACGCCAAAATATGCAATCTTTAATGACTTGACAACAGTATCGTAATTATATCCCTTCTTAATAAGTCTATTCAAAGGTTTTTTGAGGTGTATTAAATTTGTTTGTCAGATGTTGTTTTGATGGGTCTTTGCTTATTTTTGTCATAAATTGTAACTCATAACAATACAAAAAGAGGTCCGCAATAAGTGGTGCACAGTTAGTCCCCATTGGAATTCCGATAATCTGACGATATACGGAATCCCCAAAGCGAACAAAAATGTTATCTAGTAAAAATTCAAGGGCATATATAGTATCAAAGCATGTCCAATTAACATAGTTTTTTTGTTTATTGCTACTAAAAATGACCTAAAAGAGTTTCAATACTTATAATTACATTTTTTAGCTAGGATCATGAAAACACGAATTTTATTATTTTTTCTTATTTAATTCACCTGTGCACTTTATTGTGGGACCTTTTGTTAGCATGAATGAAAAGTTTTATTGAGTAATGCAATAGCTTAAGAAATAACACGTGATGTGCAGTTAGCAAATCAGAATAACGTATAGTGAAACATACATCTAATGTTATTATTTACCTGTATAATAAAACCCAGCCTCGGCCATTGTTTCTGGGTGTTGTTGTATACTGGTTGGCCATGTTTGGAATGTGGACAATCTTATACATGTAATTGTGTATTGAGGATATTTAGGTCCTCGTCTCGAGTTCTGTGACAATAACTTTTCTAGGTTATTCATTCTATTTCTAGGCAGTCACGTTCTGAAAATTCAAATGGAGAGAATTGTGTAAAGGCATTCATTCACATGCATTATAGACATAAACAGGCAGATCATTCATCTTTTTTCAAATTTTAATGGCTGAAAAATAACTAAAACAATCATTCTAAGAGTATTGCATGGTAATACAGAGTCCACTACCAGTTAAAAATTAATCGTGCTGGAACCAGGGATGGGGTAATCGTAATCTGTAATCGTAATCGATTGTAATTGATTACATTTTTTCAAGTAATCGACAGTAATCTGTAATCGAAGACATTTTCGATTACTTGTAATCGTAATTTAATCGATTACAGCAAAAAATTTGATGTAATCATCGATTATTTTTCGATTACATTTCGATTACTTTAGTAAAATAGTTTGATGAAAAATAACCTATTTCAGAGGAGAATATGTATGTGTTATCACTTTGTAGTACAAATAAAATATTATGCATCAACAATATTTGAGAGTTAAACAACTGCCTTATTTCTATCTATTGTCTAAAGCTGCATTATGAGTAAACAGATCCCCTACCTATATTTACTTTATATCTAGTTTTTAAAACAAATGGATGTACATGTATGTGCTTATCAATAATTCAAGAGCTTTAATATAATAAAGAAAATAGATTTGAAATATTACAATAGATCTTAAATAAGAAATGTGTCTATCTTTCGTTGAGTTCTGTTCTACATTTTTAAAAGAAATTAGCTTATTTGTATTAAATTTCCTGAAAACGTCATTTTCAATCAGAGTTGAAATTAAAGCTTAGAATAGATAAACAGTTGATTTCTCAAATGTAATGATATACATTTATATAAATTAAATTAAAAAAGAACACAAAATCTTTTTAACAATGAACCAATGGCAATGCATTGCAATTCTTTTTAGAAATAGAAACATGTATCCCTTTGACACTATAAATATATTTTGTATAAAATTTCATTGGAGACGGTAACAAATTTTAACAACATTCTTGTCTTTACTAATGAGATGATCAAAGTCTTCTAATCAATAACAAACATACTTTGTTTTTATTTCAATTATCATATGTCAAATTAAGAAGGAAATTTAAAGTATTTAGCCCCAGGTTATAAATTGTACTCCAGTGGTAGTTAAATAATCTGAAATTAGGGTGGTTTTCCAAACAAAAGGTTTAAATCATGCATGTCATTATAAAAATAATTTTTGATCTTAAAAATTAGCTGAACTAATTAATAAGTCTACTTTTTTTTATATTTCCTTAAACATTATAATTAATGATAAAATAATTGTATAAAAAGAATAAAAACAAAACGCTAACGTTTGTCAGTAAGAAAGCAATTTTTTTGAAAAACAATTAGGTATGAATAAGTTATTGTTGCAATGCGATGACATCTTTCATTTCTTTTAAAAGTCAAAATTTCAATTTTTTTTTTAAATATTTCTAATTTTCATTAAGAGATTTGATCTAAAAACAGCTATCAACTTCAGATTTAGAAACAATGCTTAAATGATGCATTTGGTAAAGTTCTAAATTTCCACTTTACAAATGTTGAGCAATATAATTGTGTTTTACTCATGTTATTGTTTTGTTAAAATGTTGAAGCATGTAATTGACAGTAATCGAAAAGTAATGTAATTACTTTTGATAAAGTAATCGATTGTAATCGATTACATACTAAAATTTGAGTAATCGATTATTAATCGATTGCACAAAAATCCTTCATATAATCGATTATTAATCGATTACATTTGTCAGTAATCGTGCCCATCCCTGGCTGGAACACACTGATAACTTGTATAATTTGTCTTGATGTTAACTAATATATAACAAATATCAAGTCAATATCTTAAAGCATGACGGGAGAAAAATGAGAACAACTGATTATTTGTATGAATTTTCTAATTCCTAGGACAATAACTCAAGCACAAAATCATCAGATAGGAACAAAATTCAAACTTGATCTGTAACTCGTCATGATAAAACAATGGACAAATAATTAAACCAATATCTTCAAGCCTGCCAAAAAAAAGTGCGGAAAACTGAATATTTCAGTGAATTTTCTATGTGCAAAACCATAACTCTGAACAAAATTATTAGACCAAAAAATATTTCGAACTTGAACTATAACTTGTCAGACAGACAGATAGACAGACAGAGAGACAGATAGAGAGTGCAAAATTTGAAATATGTGTTTCAAATATACTGTTTTACTCGATTTTTTTTAAGTGTTCGCCTGAAACTCAGTCATCCATTCCTTATATGTCTGATTTGTCAATTTATGGTTGAATCTTTTTGATATGCGACGAACTTTTCTTAAACGTATTCCAGGTAATTGTGAGTATAAAATGAAATTAAAACCAAATGGACGAATTGTTTAAAGTCATAAGAAACGAGTGACCGGTGAAAAATAATGTTCTTCCAATTCTTAAACCAATGCATACAAACATCATAAACTTAGTCTTCTGTGCTCGAATTTATCATTTTTTTCGTGTAAGTTTCGTATAATCGTCATTTTTTTTTTCAATCGGTCAGTGTTGTTGTGAAAATATGGCAGGTAATTAAAGTTTGTGTTTTGAAGCCGAAGTTTAACGATTGTCACCTGTTTGTCAACAATTGACGAAAAATAAACAAAAAAGCATGGAATTTGAGCACGTGTTTAACATGTAAATTCAGATAATAGTTTATTTTAAGGACATCCATGCGTATTGTAGTCACCGGATTTTTACGAGATGGGTCACACTGAGGTCACCTTGCATACAGAAAATATATCGGGGGAATTGCTTGCTGGAAGGAAGCAATTCAAATAAAGTAAACTTCTTCTAAATATGAATAAATTAACGAATTTTCTTCAGAAAAAAGTATATGTACATAAGTTTTACAATGAAAACTATCCATTGAGTTATAAAAAACATATGCATTATTTTTTTTTATTTGAGGTTTCTTATGACTTTAAAATTTACTGACGAAAATGTGCGAATGAATAAGAGATATCAATTTGAATAAAGCAATACTTGGGATGTACATGAAAATGTCCAACCCTGTGTTATAAAAACTTTTTGTATTTTTTTTTTTTTAATAAATATTGAGACATGATTACCCAAAAAGATATATTTTACTACAAGATATTTATTACACAGCTGTTAATGTGTATACAGTTTCTTTATTGACTGTTGTATGGAGTATATATCATGATCATGTACATGCTAGCGTTCTTTAATGCACAAAATGTGAGACTAGATCCCAAAACGAACTAAAAGTCCGAATTCTGACCGAACGCGTACTGTAGTAGATTTTTACCGTGAACTGTTGAAACTACAAGTATTTTACCCAATTTATCAACCACAGGCACTCATCTTTGAAAATCATTTCCGAGAAACCTTATCATAACACAAGGTGGTTAAGAATAGCATTTTTGTAAAATGACAATCGGTCGCGAACTGTTGTTATATCACTGCGAGATAGTTATTTCAAAAGGGCTGTAAGATGAAGAAATAATAACGGTTGACATACTTGGGAGTCCTGCTATGAATGATCCCGACACCAAAGGTAGGCGTTTTATACATCACAACAAGTTTCAGTGTTGTAGATAACCTCAAATTCGAAATATAACGGAAATTATTTCTCAAATTAACGAGTTAAGTACCTTGTGTTATATTAAGATATATATATCAAATGTATTCGTTCAGTATATAGACAAAAAAAGATTTAGTACCAATGAGACAACTCTCTATATGTTCACTTGCTTGTGTTAATATGTCTTTTGATTGATATGAGCCAATTCAATTGATAGTTTATAGTGTTTATAGTGTGTCTTTCTATGTTTCTATTATTTCATGTAAGTGTGAAGGTTGGTACCTATTAAAATGTTTAAACCCGCTGCATTTGTTTGCACCTGACCACCTATCCTAAGTCAGGAACCTGATTTCGGTGTTTATCATTTTGTTGATGTGATTCATACGTGTTTTTCATTTAAGCTCAATAGGGCCCCATGTGAGCTTATGTCATCACTTGGTGTTCGTCTTCGTTCGTTGTCTGTCGTCGTACACTATTTTAAATTTTGATATATATTGACAAACATGGCCACCATGGCAAAAAATAGAACTAAGGGGTCAAATACCGTTTTTTTGTTTATATTTCAAAAACTTAAGCTTTAAGAGCAAATCTGAATTGATCAATTGGTCAAGATTTATCATCCCAAAAATATTTAGGCGAATCAAAACACCCCATTGTTGGGTTGATGCCACTAAATTGGTAGTTTTAAGGAAATCTTGCAGTTTTTGGTTATTATCTTGAATATTAATGGTTATAAAGTTAAACTGTAAACAGCAAATATTTTCAGAAAAGCATAAGGTCTACAAAAATGTTTTCTATGAAAAAAATTGTCAATTGACCCCTTAATGGGTTATTGCCCTTAGAGGCCAATTTTACACAAGTTGTTTAGGTTTTTTAACTTATGAAAATCTTCTCCAATGAATCTAGTATATTTTGTATTTCATTTCCTTGTACGTCAAGGAACACAGCCATTATGGTTAAAATGGACCATAAGGATAAAATGCATGTATTTGCTTCACAGCAAATGGAATAAATTACTATTTTATAGATCAACTGTCAGAATTTAGTCAATTTTAGGTGATACATTCTCTTTTATCTTTTATTTCAATTTCTATTGTTGCCCTTAATATAATGTGGATACGTAGTACAAGGAGAAATTATGACTTCCATGGCCATAAAATTTAAAGATGCCTTTCCAAATATAAGCTTACTGGCTTCTGTTGGTGCTGTTATACCTGTAGCTACTGCTGGTAAGTCTCCTTTATAGTAAATCTGCTTGAGTAATTATTTTTCAATCAATTATATATTCAGCTCCTACATTGTAGGTGTTTTGGATAAATTATTTTTATCTTTTGTTTGTAGTATAGGATGTGAGAGAGGATTTAGTACCATGGCTAGAATAAAAACATTACTCAGGAACAGACTTAGCAACAATATTTTACAAGGATTAATGATGGTGTCTATGCATGGGCCTAAAGAAGATGAATTTCGGGAAATTTAAGAAAGAGACATATTTTGTTAAATTATATCAAAAAGTGTGGACAAAGAAACAAAGAACTTAAGTCTGTTGTTGTTAAATCCATGCTGATACATACAATTGTAAATGAAAGAAGAGAGAAAAGAGATAAATTGTTGAACAAAATCAAATCAAAGAATATTTGACAATTAATATGACTACTTTTATTTATGTTTGTTCAAACTCCATTAAATGTGAATATTATACTTATCTTTATTTTTGTGACCCCCACGTGCACCCACAGTAAATAAAAAAAAAAACGGTTGGACAAAAAAAAAAACCACCCGGTTGCAAGTGATTCTTTTAAAACATTTTTAAAACACACACCTTACCTTAGTGAAAAATCGAAAACACTGCGTACAAAGAGTGACAACTCTTATCTTCCAAATTGTCCATGTACAATCCTTGACCTTTTATCTGTTATTGATGAATTTCAATATCTAGGTATTGTATTTTCTAGAAAAGGTGCTTTTCATGTTAATAAATCTAGACTGGTTCAACAAGCCAGAAAAGCAATGTTTTATGTATAACGTAAGGCAAGAACATTGTATTTACCTATAGATATATAAAAAAAAAAGAAGATGTGGTATGATTGTGGTATGACCAAAATGACACAGACATTAACAACAATAGGTCACCGTAGGGACTTCAACAATGAGCAAAGCCCATACCGCATAGTCAGCTATAAAAGGCCCCAATAAGACAATGTAAAACAATTCAAACGAGAAAACTAACGGCCTTATTTATGTAAAAAAAAATGAACGAAAAACAAATATGTAACAAATAAACAAACGACAACCACTGAATTACAGTCTCCTGACTTGGGACAGGCACATACATAAATAATGTGGCGGGGTTAAACATGTTAGCGGGATCCCAACCCTCCCCCTAACCTGGGACAGTGGTATAACAGTAACCACTGTCCCAGGTTAGGGGGATGTATTGTTTCAACTTTTTGATGCTATAGTTGGCCCTATTCTTATGTATGGTGCAGAAGTTTGGGGGTATGAGAAAAATGATGTTATTGAATCATTGCACTTAGAATTTTGTAAATATATAATGAAAGTAAAAATTGTACACCTAATTGCATTGTATATGGTGAACTAGGTAGAGTACCAATTAATGTCTGTTAATATTAAGGCAAGAATGGTTGGTTTTTGGAAACGTATTGTTACTGGCAAAACAATAAAAATTCTCGTACATGGTATGAAATGCTATATAAACTCGATTCTAGTAATGTTTACCACTCTAAGTGGTTGAATTGTGTAAAAAATATATTATCTGAATGTGGTTTTATTAATGCCTGGAATAATCAATATATATAGTTCTACAAACTGTCAGTTGTCTAAAAATGTGAAACAGTAAAACTTCAATTTGTTTGTAAATGAATGGAAAGCTCAGATATTTTATACGTCAAAATGTTTAAATTATAGAATGTACAAGTCTGAGTTTGGTTTTGAAGATTATTTAACTACATTGCCTTTTGATTTAAGAATTAATTTGTGTAGATATAGGTGCAGTAGTCATATGTTACCTATTGAATGTGGTAGATTTGATAGCATTGATAAATCAGAAAGAATATGTGATTTATGTAACATAAATGTCTTAAGAGATGAGTTTCATAACATATATGATTGTACTTTCTTTAATGCTAAACGGCTGAAATTTTTGCCTGCAGATATTTGTAAACTTAAAAATACTATAAGTTTATCTAATTTAATGAACAGCACAGATAAATTTGTTCTTGTAGGCTTAGTCAAGTTTTGTGAAATTGTAATGTCAATTAACAAATGATATTTACCTTTCCATTTATTCATGCATTTGTAAATATGTTTGTTCATGTATTATTTCTTATTTGTTATATTGTTGTACTATCATGCCTCATGTGAGGCCTTTAGTGAAATAAAATATTTCAATGTTTCAATGTTTCAATGTTTCCTTACATTATCAAACCAAAAATTATTAAGTTACTTTCATCCTTAATATATTTTCTCATTTAAATAATTATTAAACACAACTGATTTATTGAAACCACATTTTATCTAATAAGAATTAAGCTTCTGATATAATAAGGATTAAAGGATTTCAATCTATATTTTAATTTGATTGAAAGGATTTGAAATTTATTCATATAATTTTTCGTACATAAATGACAGAGCATCATAAGCCTCTAAAGGATGGTTGGTGTAAATATGTTAATTGACTGCTTATGTTTAAAATTGCAATGTATTGTATTTCATGTATATGTATAAGTTGTATTCTAAAAAATAATCTATCAATCTATTGAAAAGCAAAAATTATCATTGATGGAACATTTCAGCAAAACAAATGCAACAGGTGAGCGATTCAGACTCTTGCGAGCCTCTTGTTTTATATAGATTAGACCGCGTTGGTTTTTTTCTGTTTGAATGGTATTACACCAGTCATTTTTGGGGCCCTTTAAAGCTTGCTGCTCGGTGTTGAAATACTTTAAAAATACTACTGTTATATAAAACAATTGTAATTAAAATATATGGTCGCGAAGATAGGTCCAGGATGGTAATTTCCTTTAAGACGTACAAATATGTACATGTACCTTTCTATATAGACAAAACATTCATGTTGTGCAAAGTATAATGTAAATGAAATCATCTTATTAATGATATACTTAGGTGAAATTAAAACGAAACAACATTAGAATTTAAAATTTATTCTTTAAGTCGGAAGATCACTAGAGAAGGAAAAAAAGAGCTACATATATTGATAGTTTATGGAGTTCCTTTTCGAGACATTTGATTTCTCTTTTATATTAAAATGGCTGGAAAAGGCTGACTCGGACTTTTACCTCATATTTTTATTTCTTTTATTTAAGTCTCAAATAAAAAAATCTGCTAAAATTTGGGAAAATGCCCTTTTATGTGTTAAGGTAACACGATACCGAATGGCATATCTCCCGATTTCCAAAATTTTTGGCATACGTGTACTTTGAATCGAGTTACATCGGAATATGTAATAAAAAATGGGGGTCACCATTTTTGTTTTTTTGTAATTTTCATAGGAAAACGTCAATTTTGGCGACAAATTTACTTAGGTATATAGGGGAAATGCCTTTTTTTCGGCTTACCTTTTTAGATTTTCGAATGGATGGCTATTTTCTTATATACGGAGAAAAACAAAAAACTAACATAATATCCAGGATTGCATAGTGAATCCATACACGTATAGAAACTCATATGTCACCATCCTTGTTTTTGAAATAAATGGCTTCAAAGTTGATCGACAGGCCCAGAATTTGACTAAAAACGTGTGACGTTATGATGTACGGAATATAACGTTATTCCTTCTCAGAGAAATGGAGAAAAAAATATGTGTCGGGATTTGAATGAGTATATTTTATTTTCATTTCCCCTGTCGACTGTCGTAAAGTTCCTAGTAATGCAATATAAAATTCTACTGAATCAGATACATGTATAATTTTATTTCGTCCTGCACATGGAATTTCACTCATATGAATTAATATCAATATCGTCCGATTTTCACATCAAACGAGCATATCATGACTTGAAACTTGCGTGAACAGGTTCCATGTGAATCTTATGATGATAGTTCATGCATAAATCACCGGAGTTTTGTACACGTTAAATTAACGTAAATATTTGAAATAAAATTATTTAAATAATATCTTTGTTCTAAAATTTGATTAAAACCATAAAAAATACCTTCAGATTTTTGTTAAGTTTACGTGAAAATTAAATGAAACATTTCACGTGAGATTCATCCGAATTACTGATTTTTAACTCCATCAAATTAGACAATGGTGGTATCATCACTGCATCCCGTGAAGCAGAAATATAGTATTTTAAAAAAATTGATTCATTTAACAGTTTTTTAATTGCTCGGTTTGATGGTTGTTTAACGTTCAGTGGCAAATAGTTCATGCATGTTCGGGACGATACAATACAATTTTGAAAACAGTTGTTTATAAAAGACACATTTGATGCACCAGTCAAAAAAGATTTTGTGAAAATTATGAGGAAAAATAATGATCTTGATAAAATACACATTCTAAAAAATAAAATAACAAAACTCCAAGAAAAAATCAAAACGAAACAATCCCTTATCAAATGACGAAATCAAAAGCTGAAAAACATCAAAAGAATGATAAACAGCTGTCATATTCTTGACTTGGTACATACAATACATGTAGTATAGTGTACTCTGCGTTGTGTAAATGTGTTACTTGTTTGCTCAGCAAATCGGACAAACCTTGCAAACTGTTAACCCGAATAATTCAGTCGTTATATTCCGCTTACTACATTAAGTAAGTATGAGGGATCGATTACGGGGAGGGACTGAACTATTCGGGTTAGCAAACTTCAACATTCTGTCATTTGTGAAAAATTATTTACATAACAAATCTTGAGATCATATATGCATTCTTTATATAAGTAAAACAACTGCGAAATTTAAAAGTTCCAGCTTGAAATTCAACCTGTATCAGATGTAAGCCGGAGTCTGTACTCTGTGTGCCTTTGTATTTTTATCAAAATGCCTAATCCAGCTGCCTGTCATGAAACAAAAAAGAAACTCCAGACGATATGCGCACCTATAATATGAGTAGTAACACCAGGTACATAGTTTTAAAGCTGAAGCAAAACTACTGTAGTTCTAAATAATTAGCTGAATTAACTCTATATATAAGTTAATTGCGGGATTAACGGTCGAACGGACAAATGTAAAACAATATGATGATACGTGCTCTATAAGTAATTTGGTGACAATGCATATTTTTGAATACGCAGTTCATATAATGGAATGGTAATTTGGAGATCTGAAATGTAGTAGCAATGTAAGAAGGATAGCATTTCCGTCATTTCGTCTTTGGTGGAAACTTGGACTAATTGGAAATTTTACCGCATCTCCTTATATTTCATAATGGTTTGAATTTTCTAGAGAAGAGCAAAAGTTTTAAGACTTAATTAAACTAATCTTTACCAAGAGACTGAAATGTTACTGTGACAATTATACTACACATACTCAAAATTTTCCAACGTTTACTATAAAAACTATAAATAAGAAGTGTAAAGATACTACAATGTATTCCAATTAGCATTAGTCACGATTTTCTTGATGTCTTCAAGGTGTTGATGTCAGTTAATTAATGCCCAGCTGCATATCACATATCTCCATTTATCATTCTATCAGCCAACTTTTGTACAAATAACATGTACATGTACACAAATTTTTTTTTTTATTTGTACTTGTACTTTTACAAATAAAGTCTCATGTTACCCCACTTCCAAAATGAGCAAGCGGTAACGTAGATATTTAGTTTTGCATAACTGTTCAATTTTGGTCTTCCTCGCGGCCTGCGTTTAAACTTTGTCGAATTTTTTGAAAAAATTAGAGGCAATGATTTAAATTTTAACAACGTTAAAGTTCCAAGTGACGGGGTAAATTGTAGGATTGATTGCTTTGATTATTGGTTGATTAACGTCCAGTGGAAAATAGTTCATGCATGTTCAGGACGAGAACAAGTTAACAATAAATACAATAGGTAGGTTTTGCAATAGAGGCAGGGCATCCGCGATGATGGTCGGGAAAATTTAAACTGACACTATACATGTATATATATACTTGTATACTTGTTCTAAAAACTAATTTTAAGAAAGAAACTTTCCGGGCCTTTTCCGACGCCTATTATGCGAGCATTATGGCCCTCAGAGCCCTAAAAGGTAACTTTGTTAATTTTCTTTCAGTCGTTTTGTCTCCCAACTTGTACATGTACATTATTTCCAACTCAAAACTAAAAAAACACCGAATACCCATGCAAGCGTAAATTAACACGAATATAAAATCTAAATGATTTCAAGATCTAGCTTTTTTACAGTCTCTTGCCGTTTGAATAATAAAAAGTCAGCCGTTTGCATGTAAATTTCGAGAAAAAAATTATAACGGAATCAGGGAACACGGAACCGGTCTGACTACAGCCAGCCCCAACTATCAACTTGCGTTTGTAGACGCAAGTGGATACTCGGGGCTGGCTTTATTCAGATTGTAACGGAACCTGAATTTTGTTATTTTATTTCTGCCGAATTAAGTGCCCATGTATTTCTCAGCTTTCGTTAACTTTCTAATTAGTGCTTCATTCCAATGTTGCTTTCCGTCCTGAGTAGACGTGGTCTACACGATTACAAAGCTGGCACTGTATTTTAAAATATTTCCAAAACTATATCGAATTTACTCTGTACAGACCAATGAATTTCAGAGACTGTTTACACATGGAACACAGGAAAAGTTATTCGGCTAAATAACCACTTTTTTACATTCCATACAAACAAACTATTTTCTGTATGATTTTCAACGGCTGCTTGTATTGTGCTTTCCCCCCTAATTATATCCGTATTCTCATCCAAATAAATTTCAATTTTGTCCGAGCGGTGTTTTTGATGACCATTTTAAAACGAATTAATAGTTGTAAAATTCCCCGTTTTTTTTCACACATCATCCTAAGCTTCTATGAATTAGATTTCTACTTTCAAAACAAAATTTCATAGGGATAAGGCGTGAATCATGAATAAGTACTTATTGCAAAAATAAACCAAAGTTTACTTTTATAAATTGTTATTTGGATGGAGACTTGTCTCATTGGCACTCACGCCACATCTTACTATATCTATACCAAGAATAAAAATAAAGTGATAAAACTGTGCCTGTTATGCATAAGAACATATATAGATAAAGCGTGTGGATGCTTAAATATCAAAGAAACAGAACATTTAAAAAGTAAAGTAATACTTTTTAAAGATTAACAATGAGCAGAATGATTGCCGGAAAACGATAAAACAATCTATGTCAAATAACCGCTACGTATTGCATCAAAACTCTCGGCACTCTGCATCTAGGGAAAGTTACCGTTAAAAATGCTACACAAAACCCGCTCGGCTGCATTGGCTTATATATATGTGTGAACGTTATTCGATAACGTCAGGAACGATAACTCATGGCGTAACGTCATTCGGTATCGTGTTACCTTAATAAAGTCTTATACATGAATATGACAAGAAAAATGCATTGGTGTTATATTTTTTACTCTGTATCATGGGAGGGGGGGAATAATACAGGTGTCCGGATATCTGACACACTCAAATCCCTAACCTCACCTTAAGTACGTCCTTAGAAATATAATATATCATAATATAATATAATATAGTAAGAAATTTTCATGAAATTAAATCAACAAGATCACTGTAGAAATTGTTGTTTACTCAAATGATCGATGTCAACGGAAAAATGATATTTTTTAAAGTCAAAGCTGTACGATCACTTCTCGAAAAGAAAAAGAAACACACTTAAATTAGCTCTTCAACATTTACATATGAACTAACCTTACATTTGCACTTCAGTCAAAATCGTTATTTAAAAGAAATATTAAAGCCTATAAGCAAAAGAAACCACATAAAATACAAAAAACTAACCTGCTTCCTATCATAAGTCCATTTTTAATACTTGGGTTATTAATAGATCGGATGAATTTTTAAAACTTTTAAAATAGCATACGTTGTATAATACTTAATTTTACGCGTTATAAATATAGATTAAATAAAACCTTTTTTCTAAATATACATGAAGTATATGAAATTGTAAAAATCCAATGGAATGTAATGGCAGTGCATGTAAGTTTTTCTTTTCTTTTTGACAACTAATAGTTAATATATACTAGCATAGATTATTCACCATTTTTCACAGCTTAACACCTTTTTAATCCTGGAATTTTTGTTTACAGCGGCCAGTTGGTGAACTGATATTAAACGCAACATTTAGATTTGCTAATATCATTTAAAATGATGTCGAGTCGTGTCCATCATATAATTATCTGTTTTACTTTAAACCGAGTAATATTTTGTTATTTCGTATAACCAATTCTCTCTATAATTTTTTTTAACACTACAGTACGATGAAATGGTAGAAATATCATCAGTTTTTAATGTAAATATGCATATCTTATATGTAATGATGTTAAAGTTATAACAGGAACATATATGAGGAGGGCAACAGGGGGTCCGTTAACATGTTAACAACATCTCGATTTTGGCAAAAATTTAAAAAATTTAAAGTTTGAGTTACAAATTTTATTCAACATTAGGGACGACATCAAAAGTTCAATGAAGGATAAAAAAAACTTAATTCACATTGTTTTTTTCACTGACCCGCCCACCCCCCTCTTAACTTAATTTGGGAAAAATTGATTGACCCATATGAATATAGGTAAACATCAATGTCGGATAACTAAATCTTGCAGAAGTTCACCCCCCCAAACTATTTGAAATAAGTTTTTTTTTTTTTTTTTTTTTTTTATCTTATATTGATCTTTTGATGTCGTCCCTTAAATACTTTATCATATCCTTTCAGAAATAACCTCAAATTAAAAGTCTAAAAATCTACGTAGCACTACGTAGCTGTTACAATATTGAACGCATATTAGGGTTGCCTTCAATGATATCGTAGCGGCTACATACGACCTTACTCTAGCACTACTGACAAAAAAACACGTATGCATTCCGGTAGGTTTGACTTCACATCATAACTTGCCTATCAAATTTCTGAAATTAGAATAAAAATGTTTATCAAAGGGTCAAATAATTAAAAATGGTCCACTGCGCAAATTGGAACCTGGTGAGTTATTTGCCATTAGAGAATTTGTTATCTTCCGTTGACCGTTTAACTTGGAAATTAAACTAAAATCGTATAATTATATACTGTATATATATATATATATATAGGTTTGACAAATCTGTGAAATTATCTGGGTTGTCCTTCAAGACTAAAAAAAAAAAAACCAGTACGCTAAACAAATCCCAATCTGGGATGACGTTGTATCGCATCATGTTACAGCATATGCGGCTGGTAGAATGTTACAGATGGCAAACCCGGGTATATATTGGCGCAAATCTTGTGTGCAAATTATAGTGCCGGTTTGAAACCATAGATCATGCGTATGCTGCATGGAAGGGAAGTAATTAACGCATAAGATCAGAACATCTGTATCTTACATACCTTTATTATTATTCTACTCTTGATTCCTTTCACACCGAACTCTTTGTCTATATGAATAGCATGTCAGCTCATACGAGTATCCACTTTATCGAGCGTACAAAATTATTCTTAAAATCTGAATAACCGTTCTGAGCAGATTTATGGTCCTTGGAAGTGCTAGCTAGATAAATTACTTCCTTATGTATCATAGTAAATTGATGCTGAACAATCGTTTCGCCAAGAAATTTGATAAAGGCCTGCTGGTTTCCAGTCAGGAATGTGACGACCTTCTATATGTGACCAGAAGCAATTGTACAGACGAACTAGAACTTGATTCAGCTTTAAAATAACTGAAGCTGTGTCTGCTAGTGTACGATTTATAGCAAAAATGGTGGAACAATATTTTGTTATCATCAGTAAGAAGAGGGTCTAGGTCTAAAGCATCAGGCAATATACTAAAATATACATGATCTTTCCGTGCTCCCGATATATATGCTTTTTTCCTAGCATATAAATAAGCAATTCAGTAGAAGAACCCTGACATATAACACATGTATCCCATTGTATTTCATTCCTACTTCGTTTAGGGCTTAATAGGCATAGTTTATCAGGACTCACTGTGAATGTGTGCCATATTCCGGGTTTGAAACGTTCCGAAGAATTTGATTTGTTTATTACAATTATAACAAAACTATCAATTAAAAAACCCAGTTAAAGTAATAAAAAAACAACAATTTTTTTTGTCCTAAAACAAAACAACGATTTTCAAACTAACTGGACTATTAAAGACATACAAATCGACCAGACAACATGAAAAAAAGAGAAATGAAGTTAGTGACATTGTCCTAGTTAATGACTAATAGTGTAAGCTACAAAACGATTAACGGCACGAGATAAGACGTGTTTGAATCAAGGTAGAATAATCACTAAATTTGTGTTTTAAATTGCTATTTTCCTCGCACCGACGTCACGGCATTCATGATTGGAAAACATAATGAGTTTCCAATAGTTTGCATATTAATAAAGCCGTGTGTTTTCCGTTAATTACTTAAACTCGTTAACTAGACGCTTTTTTCGATACTGGGCACCCTACTAATAGACATTAACGATCCTTAACTTGATCGTTGTAAAATTGTTTATGTCTCCCTTTCCCCATTAGTTCAAATCTATTTATAATAGCGTATTTCACGAGCGAGACTTTACACTTGTCTTAAATCTGAACATACGAATAGGCAAACTTTTTTGCAGGGCACACAGGTATATTTTGAAATATATATATATGTTACAGTGAATTTGTATAATCAGTGATTATGTAGAAACTCTGAAATTTTCAGGAATTATGTAGAATCACTGGCCAGTTTAGGGATTATATATAATCACTAAAAATTTCAGGGATTATGTAAAATCACTAAAAATAACGACAGGGACTATACATCTATAATACTAAAATTACGAGGTCCAATTTGTCAGCCGTCATCACGTAAAAACGACGAATCAAAGAATTCAACTTTATATATAACTAATATAGTACAAAGGTGTAGATTAAAAATTACACCACTCCAGGCCCTTTTGTTTTCCATGTAATTAATATTGCCAATAATTAAGAAGTTGCGGGTCGAGTCCGATACCGATACCAATAGTATATTCACATGTTACCTATTACCTTATCTGTACGTTCCGCATCTGACAGGCGCACCAACAAACGGTGTATTCAGGATTAATATGTTATATACAAGGGTCATAATCACAGGCCAAATTGTTACCTATTGTAGTATTTTAATCAGTAAGACTTTCTAAGATAACAATACGAATACTAAAAATCTGGACTAAAAATAAGGCGTATAGGTACAGTTTTCAATTTGTTAGCGGGCATGACGTAAAACAGCGAATCAAAGAATTCGACTTTATTTATAACTAATATAGGACAATGCTGTTGATTAAAAAATACTACATTCCTAGACCTTTTGTTATCCAAATAATTAATATTACCAATAATTGATAAGTTCCAGTTCGACGGGTTCAAACAGAAAGATTTGAAAGCACACGGAAAACTGTGTATCTTATAATCGGCATGACCTTATCAGATGACAATACTTATACTAAAATAAGGCTGGCGCATAGTTATATATAGTTTAATTCAGTCACGGACCCGCGATATCACGGGTGTGTTCTAGTAATAACTGAAATGAAGAAATAGTTTTATTTATAAAGAAAATGAATAAAAGTCAAATTATTTATGCTATGAAATCATATTGAAACAGCATTACCCTTTATAAACATCAGTTGTAGAATGCTAAGAACAAAATATCAAAATGTTAAGCACAATATATCAAAATGTTAAACACAATATATTAAAATAATATGCTTCACATCTGTTTTAACAACATTGACAATATCCAAATTTTAGAAAACATTTTCCTTCACATATCAAATAAGATTTTATGACCTGCCTGAGAATAAAGCAAAAACATCTGTAAAAAAGAGAATTAGCAACCTCGAACTGATTCGATCAAGATATGTGTTTTTTTACCAGGTAATATCCTTTTTCAGACTTTTGTTGACCAATTACCATTATGTTTTTTTTATTCCCTTTCCTTTTTTGCTATGAGAATATTACACCAAATGCTCTAAAACTTTCTTCTAAATGTCAGTCCTTAGCTTTTCTATACATTTAGATGTGTAAGATTTCTCTGTTTGGATTTCTTGTTCATTTGAACCAGAAACATGTCTCTGTTTGAACAAAATCGGAAAAAAACATGTTCCATAATCTTCTTCGCCATTTGTTTACATGTACCACAAATAACATGCTCTTTGGATTTAAGAATAGAACATGAATATTCATTTGAAGCTTGCTTTTAGTAAATAAATAAAACAAAACACTGCATGTAAAGTTATCGTTATAAAGGGAATCTTGATATTGTTAATTTTAAAGTCTTAAACTTTATCTCGAAACCCTGTGCTGGTTATATCTTTTGGACCATCCTCTGTGTTTAGAAGCAAAATTATTTCCTCTGGCATCGAATATAAAGGTAAAAAAATGAGAATTTGTTTATATATTTTCATTTTTTTTTATCAAACAAAGGATCCTTAAATTATTCATAATCCCTGAATTTATATTAGGGAATTTGTAGAATAATTATTAAAATGTTCAGTGATTATGTAAAATCACTGTTCATTTTCAGGGATTATATATAATTTCTAATAATTTTAGTGATTATACATATTCCCTGAAAAATCAGGGATTCTACATAATCCCTGATTATACAAATTCACTGTAACATATATACATATATTGAAGTTAAAATTGGTTTTCTATTTTAGTACAAAAATAGTTTTGTTACTCGTGCTGTGTGGATTCAGTAGAATGTGTCTTCGTGCCTGTAGTGTATGCCCTTATATGTTTACAGTTGGGTTTTTTTTTGCTTGTGACAACTTATTTTTATAGTTCGTTCTTATGTTGTACTGTTATACCACTGTCCCAGGTTAGGGGAGGGTTGGGATCCCGCTAACATGTTTAACCGCGCCACATTATTTATGTATGTATCTGTCCCAAGTCAGGAGCCTGTAAATTCAGTGGATGTCGTTTGTTTATGTGTTACATACTTGTTTTTCGTTCATTTTTATACATAAATAGGGTCGTTAGTTTCTCTTATCGGGGCCTTTTATAGCTGACTATGCGGTATGGGCTTTGCTCATTGTTGAAGGCTTTACGGTGACCTATAGTTAATGTCTGTATCATTTTGGTCTTTTGTTGATAGTTGTCTCATTGGCATTCAAACCACATCTTCTTTTTTAATATATCTATACATCTAATTTGTGAATATGGGGTGTCGCGTTCAAACAGTATACGGGAAAATGAGTTTATGAACACATTTCTTCTAAAACGGATAAAGTTGGTCAAAGATTAAGGACACAAGTTCAGTATTTAGGTAAATATATACATATAGGTTGTAACGTTTTTCTAATATTTAGGAATACCGAAATACTCAGATCGTTTGGGGGGGGGGGGGGGGGATTTTATTTGATTGCTTTTCACATGATTAATGGCTATTGTTCATATTTGTAAGAAAACCATTTTTTTTGTATTTTATTGATAACTCAGCTTTTCTTTTTAAAATAAATGTTCTGTGTCGTATGTGCAATAATCTATCAAGAAAGGCTGTTTGAAAACATTTACCTGGAAAGTTCATTATGGCAAGTGACAAAAAAACACATATCGCTGTATGATAAATCTGTCATGTTTAGAATCCCTTGAATGATGCCGATTCAAGAGTGTCAACATGCATGCAGGGGTGTTACGAACGACGGACGGATCGACTGACAGGCAGAAAAATTGAAAGTAGCATGGTGTTACTATTACCCTTCGAAGCATCGCTCGAGAAAGGTAAGTACTCTGAAAAAAGGAATGCTGTCGCGGGAAGAAAAATGTTATCTAAGACGAGATACGGTATCAAATGAAGCAAAATTGGTAATAACATCTTTTTGACTACTTATGTCAAGGAAGCATGATTTGATTCTAAGATTATTAGTTAATACTTCAGTTTTATCATGTACATCTTTTGTATAGTCATTTTATAAAATTTACTGCTTGCAAAAGTATAATTTATTCTAAATAATAGGGATGTTCTGGTAACTAACAGAAAACCCTGGCCGTTTTTGGCACAATTTTTTTGATCTTTTGGTCCTCGATGCTGTTCAACTTTATACTTGTTTCGGCTTTCAAACTTTTGTATCTGGGCGTCACTAGTAGGTCTTGTGTGGACAAAATGAACCTCTTGCGTATTAAAATTTTGAACTTGTTGCCTTTTGTTCGGTGTTGTTTGTGTGTTTCTTTGTCAATTGTGTTCTCCAATTCATTTATATTGTAGTCCTGTGGTGTTGAGTTGTCATTTTGATGTTATATTTTACATGGCTTTAAAAAGAGGGAGGTTTGGCATGCCACAATACCAGGTTCAACCCATTTTTTCCTTTAAAAATGTCCTGTACCAAGTCAGGAATATGGCCATTGTTATATTATAGTTCGTTTCTGTGTGTGTTACATTTTAACGTTGCGTTGTTTGTTTTCTCTAATTTTTTAGTGTAAATTCACATTGCGATAAGACGTGTCACGGTACTTGTCTATACCAAATTCATGTATTTGGTTTTGATGTTATATTTTTTATTCTCGTGGGATTTTGTCTGATGCTTGGTCCATTTCTGTGTGTGTTACATTGTAGTGTTGTGTCATTGTTCTCCTCTTATTTAATGCGTTTCCCTCAGCTTTAGTTTGTTACCCCGATTTTGTTTTTTGTCCACGGATTTATGAGTTTTGAACAGCGGTATACTACTGTTGCCTTTATTTATTGGTCCCGCCCCTTTAACCACGATTAACGTATAATATTAACTTCAGAAAGTTGTACTGGCTTAGCGGTCAATCAAACCAATACATTACCATAACAGGGTTTCGGAAATGGTCATCATTGTATTTTTTTTCTCCTGTTCAATTGCCTTAAGTAGTGGAAATTAGACGTAAGCGACAATCAAAGCTGAATGAAGCAATTATTTTGATTTGGTAAAAATCCGTGTATCGGCTCAAAGGAGGTCTAAAAGTAAAGACTTACCTACAAAATATAGCTCTGAAATTACCGTTTGTATATAGTTTCTGACAAATGTCTTTGAATTATTTTAAATCAAAGAAAACATGTGCTAGTATTTTCAAATTAAAAGTAATTCACAAATAGTAAGAAATCATAATTCAAATTATTTAAAATAACTTTTCGAAAGATTAATCTAATTGTGAATATGCGACATACATTTTTTATCGTTTTCTATAGTGCGAGTTTAATTTCTGTTGTTATAATTCGGGTAGCTATCAGACTATATCTGCTTCATGATAACACAGTGTAGATACTATTCTGTACACTATCCGGAAGTCGCGATTTTCGAAGCGAGAACTTTTTGGAACACATTTTAAATTTATTGGATATACTGAATTAAACGGTAAGATGTTCATCTGTACATTGCTTAATGATTAATTCAGCTGACATCGATATTCTCAAATGGTTTATAATTCAATTCAGCACATTCTTTATTTGTATCTTTGCCTTAATCAAGAGATTTTCAAGTGCATCACTAAGGAAAATCAGTCGGTGAACCTAAAAACAATCTTTTTACCCCTTAGTGTACAAATTAACGGTAAAAACAGACTTAATTAACTAAATAAAGTATATTTCAAATGGTGGTAAAAGTTTCAACCAGATCTTTGAAGCCAGAAATAAGAAAATTACACTTGTTTGAATTTCTCACTGTACGATCAGTCTCGCTTGTATAGTTTGAAACTGTATGATCAGTCTTTATTCACTGTATTCAAGTGGTGATTTCAAGTTATTTACGATACATTTAAAGATGGCATTTTTCTAAATAACACAAATAGTGCGGTGACAGAAGTGTAAAAAGTCGTCTAGATCGCGAGTTTAATCTCCCCAAATAACACACGGCTAAAAATGGTCTTAACTTTAAGACAAATATTTCTTCTTTAGTTTTTGCCCTGTCGTCAGAATTTCGTACGGTCACATTTTTCTAAAAAGTCGTTTTAATGACTAGTAGTATATTGGAGAGTTTCAACCCCCCTTTTTCAAAATCAAAAATTGTGTACGTTTGCTTACATTTAATTGAAATAGTTTTTCATGAAGCCATTTTTATATGTCAAAATATTCTATTTAGTATTTTATTTTCTTCTAATCTATAAAATTTGCGAAGTTTGGACTGTTCAAAATTGAGGTAATTTAATTGCAAATTCAGACACAAACTTTAGTTTCTTCTTCATATTAGTAATAAAAATTATCCCATGATATTTTAAGCATATAGTATTTCATAAAACTAATAAGTGATAAAACTTCTGAACTAAAATATGAAAAAAAAACATAAGAAATCAATGGAAAAAGAATGGACTAAAAACTTCAATTTCAACACGGAACTCAATCACTTGCCTTCCGTCACGTTTTGTGTATTAGTCAACAATTTGCTCTCAACTGATCTATGAAATTACTACCTTTTTCGCTATTATATACACACATTTTCAATTAAAGTGCACGTATATGCCACATACTTTGTTTGTATATGTTTATATTCTATGTTTTTTGTTATAAAACATCAAATATACTTTGTCAGAAAAGTCTTATTGTAAAATCAAAATAATTGACGGATAGTTTCAGTAAATATTCCGTGATATGTCAAATCCGTTGCAACTTGCTCCGATAAGTCCAAAGAAAAGACAAAAGTCGTTCAATTTTATGCAGTGCTTAATATGCAAAAAAAAGCAAACTCGACTGGAATTTTGAGTCAATTAACCCATATAGGGAAGTCGATTTTTGTATCTGCATCGAATAAAAAATTGGATGAGGTGAACATCAAGATGTTTCATGCACAGGCACTTATTTCTGTCAATATGGGTTTACTATCCATACCCGTACGAAAAATCACCCTTGTGATTTTCCGTACTGGTATGGATAGTAAACCCCATATTGACAGAAACAAGTGCCTGTGATTTCATGCGATAGCTGTTAATTCGAAGAACTCCGTGCAGGCAGTTTATCATCGTTCATGCTACAAAAGTTACACAAGTTAACATATTTGTGCCCCCTTTTAGAGCGAGGAAGCTTCTTATCTGATATTTAATGACGACATACAATTATCGGACTGTTGTTCCTCAGTTTCGAGTATTTGTATTCGTTCTAGAATGCAGTCGTTCAACTGGAGCGCTTGTATATTTTGTTGCAACAAAACATTTTAGAAATATTAAAAACGACTCAAGTTTGAATCAGATGAGCGTATGAAGAATGTTTTATCCGTGTCAGATAAAGTTAAAATTGAAATAGTTTTTCCGTCCATCTTTTAAACTTCAAGCACTCTGTCATTTTGGTTGCATTACAAATCATTTGCTAAAAACGAAAAAAGACCCAAAAAAATCCAAACCCGTGGAAGCAGATATCTCAGATCACGATACTGCTTTTACTAATTTTATGTTGGCTATTGACAACGATTTAATGGTCATTCCTCTTGACACCGTTACTTGATAAATATAGATCTTTTCTTCCGACTGACTCTAATTTAAAATATTCTACTTGTAACATGCGGTCTAAACTTATTGATTTCTATAGAAATTCAGTTGTCAAACAACTTCAACAAGTTCAAGGCAAATATAACATAATATATAGTAGCAAAATAACTATTTGAGATGCCATATCAGCTGCTAGGCAATTGAAAACTGACCTCAAAATCTCAATGTCAACGGTAATAGACACAAATAACGGACAGCCATTTCATTCCGCTGCAAGTATACTTAGGAAACACATCGAAACTCTAAAGAAGAATACCCAACTTCGGATGAACTGTCTCTTCCTTCTTCAATTCAGTCAATGCCTTCGTCTTTATTACAATTCATTTCATAGTTACTTGATGAAACTGCATACAGCCAAGACTATTCTCAGGAAATGGCACCAGAGAAATTGCGTAAATGCTAAGCAATTGTTAAGTCAATCGTTTGTGTGGCCAATTTTGTTTTACTCTTTTTCATTTAGGATTGGTTTTACAAATGTACCATGAGTTTGGTTCAAAACACCTTGTTGAAACATTGAATGCCAATGGATTTTATGCTTCTTAAAGTAAAGTGCGACGCTATCTAATGTGTTGCCAACCATGAAAATGAGCGAATTCAAGATAGTGTGTACATCTCGTATATTTTTTTCCTCAGCATCTTTGCAGACACGCAAATGGATGTCATCGCACCTTCCTAAACCCCCTTTTAGATCTCTGTTAAATCTTGGATGAATTGATAGGGATGGTTTGAAACTGGTATTTTATTTCGGAACAAATGTCTTCGGACTTCCTACAATACCTTGTCTATACTTGTAAAAAAACCTCAAAATAACGTGTTTGCTTTGACCAGAACCTTTCATGTGTCTTGTCATGTCTTGTGACGGTTGATGAAAATGAAGATGATGAAGATAATGGTTGATTTGGTATAAAGCTTGTTGCACTGGTACACCCAGGTTAGGGGAGTGTTGGCGCACCCTTAGAAAAGTTAAACCCCGCCACATTCTGTATGTGTCAGTTTCAAGTCACGAGACGGTAATGCCGTGTTTGTCGTTTGTTTCTATATACTATATTTGTTTGTTTCTTATTTATTTTGTACATTAGTCGGGTCGTTAGATTTTTTGTTTGTTTTACATTATTTATTTCGGGAATTGAAGACTATGCAGTATGAGTTTTACTCATTGCTGAAGCCCGTACGGGACCTATAATTGTAAGTTAATGAATGTCTCATTTGTAATCATATTACATCTTCTTTTTTTATATGGAATACTTTTGAAGTTTGTGGTACGCTGCAAGGAAAAAAGGGGGGATATAGGTACAAACCCTATAATGTAATAGATTTTAACCAGAGTAAAATACACAACAACAGATAATACTATGGAAGCAATAATAATTGTGAAAAACCCAAAAGCAACGAGTAGTCTATAAAAAAAACCTGAAGTATCCCCAAATTCAATTTTAGGTCTTATTTGACTGTAGTGTTCTATTGCTTTGGTTTGATACCTCACCCAATATGATAGTTTAAAAAATAATTTTAAAGTATTGTCCTGCATGACACTTGATGTTTACCTGAAATTGAAATTTGTCAGAAGGTTAAGGTGCTCTAAACAATTTATAGGTTGAAAACTTGATTTTTGAAGTTTTGTTTATAAAAGGTCGTTTTATGAATTTTTTTGATAAAACAATCTCAATGATTAAGGTTTATGTATAATAACAAACATTACTAAAGCCAAAACAGTATCAGTTGTATTTAGGTAGAGTTTAGAAATATAAAAAAATGTCAAAATTGAAACCCTCTCAAATTTTCACAGATTTTTACATATGACCTTTGACCTCAATTTAAAAAAAATGTGACCATATCAAGTCTTGACGACAGGCATATTATTATAGTACACGATTTCCTCTTTCCAATGATATATTATATAGGTGTGTGTTCGGTGGGGAGATTAAATTAAAAAAATTCTGCCTTCAGTCACCGCACTAAAATGTATTTCAATAAATTCACATCCTGAAAACTTATCAAACATGTTTTAGCTTGATAGGGTGTACTCGACTTACTACATTAAGTATAAGGATGTTTGAATGTTGCTAAAATAAGAGGAAGGTTTGTTGTTTATATAAGTTTCAGAAATGTCCTCAGTTAAACTTAAAGTTGTACAAACACACAGATTTAATTGTTATATAAAAATGCATGTATTTACAAACATTCGAATTTCGAGGCCGTACTGTAGCCTATAATTTATCACAGTTCCTTCACTTTGTTTTGGATGTAGATCTGTATCACACTCAATTGTACACCACTTTGTAACCCGGGGGTTTATAGTGATGATGAAGTCCGTCTTTCCGTCTTTCCGTCCGTACATTGGGGTTTCCATACATTTTTAAATGGAGAGGGAGTCCAATCCAGGAGACAAGAGGATTCCAAATATATGTTCCCATACAAATGCATTGAAAGTTAAAAAAGGGTTTCAAACCGCCAAATCCCATTTTTTTTTATCCGTCACTAGTATAATTATTAATGAATTTTTCTCGGATTACCGTATCATCACATTGATGATAATATAAAAAAGAAGATGTGGTATGATGTCCACAAAAGACCAAAATGACACAGACATTAACAAATATAGGTCATCGTACGGCATTCAACAATGAGCAAAGCCAATACCACAAAGTCAATAAAAGGCCCCGAAATGACAATGTAAAACAATTTAAACGAGAAAATTAACGGCCTTATTTATATAAAAAAAAGAATGTATTTCGAATTTTATTAAAAATCTTTTATGGGGTTTCTTTATATAAGATACGGACTTGAACATTGCATTATATGGGGGCACACGTCAGGTATTTCAAACACCTCCAAAACCAATTATTAAAGTTTTCTAAAATTGCTCCAACTTAATCAATTGATGTATTATGGACCTTCTATTTCGAATTTTTGGTAAAAATATTTTTGATGTTTCTATACTTTGCCATAGCCTTATATTGGACGTACCTATTTTATATCCACAACTTCCTTCAGACACTTGTCATAACTTAAGGGCATACGATACAGTTACAGGGAAGGTAATGGCGTTGCTAACGTAATTTATTATTTTCGCGACGTCAAACAGTGAGATATCGGGAAAAGATGCATTTTTCGACTGATTTTTATCATTCAAACTGATTTAATTTGAAAACGAGTTCATGGACCCCTATTTTTTAAAACGGCATTTTGTTTCATTTTGCAGGGAGATTATATGACCCAAATTCTATAAAACTGTAAATAGAGGATTTTTTTTAATTTCAATAAACATGCAGTAAAAAATGACGTTTTTTCCTCAATTCATGAACATTTGATAAATATGAGTTACTTCTGAATAAAAAATTGCATATTTTTTTAGGATATTTATAAAATACGGAAATTACCGATTATTTAACAAAAAACAATTTGTGTTTATCTTTTATAACAAAAACGTTATGTCTTTCTTTCGAAAAAGAAATTACGGCCACAAATCTGAATTTTGAGCAAATATACAAAATTTCGACCTCGTTTTACTCAAAAAGTAGCACATGAAGGTATATTTTTTTATTACATATTTGATTAAATTAGGTAAAAAATAGCCTATATGCAAATTTTCATGAACTTGTAAATACAGGATCAAAACTGTATCGTATACCCTTCATGAATCTTTTTTTCAGATTCCTTATCATTTAATTCAATTGTGCACCTCTTAGTTTGATTTTTCGAAAATTCAGCAGTTATCTTTTCAATGATAAGGACTTTTCCACTACCTTATTGGGTGGTACCCATTTATTATACGCAACTTTCAAAAACTTATTATATTAATAAAACTTTCTCAGATTCTTTATTAAATGATGCCCCTGTGCACCTATAATTAAGTGTTTTTTGTGGTTTATTTTTTTTTCTTTTCCAAAAAATGGACTTTAGAAGTGGCGGGGTATAATTTCGTTAATTCTCTCCTCAATACCTCAATTTTTTAAACAAAGCTTTCTCTATCTATTTTTTTGTAATTTTAAAAGAGACAACCTTGATTTATGTTATCAACAACTGGTCAACGGCAGACGATGTAAATAGTCGATAACAATGTGATAGCTAGACAGATAACTTACTGCAACGACACACTAATACAATTTGAAAGTCCACAAGCGAACCATGTATTGCTGTTTAGGCATTTGATTTTAAATAAGACTGACGGAACGAAAATATTATTATTTTGCCGTCTACAAAAATCATCAGAAATATATTTGTATTGTCTGATGAAAGAAATTACACGTTATAGTTCTATGGACAGTTCATAATATCACATAGACACGTATATACCTTCAAATTGCTGTTTTTTTTCCTTCAAAATCACGACTGGTCATATAGACAAAAAAATCTGAAATCGCTTCTAGAATACAGTCAGTTTTAGACTGATTGTACAGTAATTTATATTGGGATCCTCAAGGAAAACATATTTTTTATTTGATATACGAACATTCTACTTAAATACGGTAAGAATATGTAAACAGTATATATTTAACTGTAAACTGATGCAAATATTTGCAATAAAAGATTATTTGCGTTGTACTACGAGAGCAAAATTGGCCATCGATTTCATTTTTTTTCTATGAAGTTGGTGTGATGCACACGTATATTTTATATTCTAATGCATGTTTTTGTTACAGTTACTCATATGTATGATGCTATACATACATTGAAGATGTTCAAAGCACTTTATAGATATAGGAGTGAACAAATGATGAGAAAAAGCACCGTAAGCAAAACCGTTCTGTTAGCCAGTTGGAAATCTTCGCTTCGAAAATCGCGACTTCCGGATAGCGTACAGAATAGTATCTACACTGGGGATAATATAGATTACAATAAACTTGAATATGTAGCAAAACTGTGGTTCTAAAGTGGGATATTAGAAACAGGGGCGGATCCAGACATCTCAAAAAGGGGGTTCCAGAATTAAAGAAAAAAACTATTGCTGTCTACTTTTTCGTAATATTATATCAATCTATTAGTTCAGTTATTTTCGTGTCTGCCCTTCCATTTTGTGACTCAAGGTAAAAAACCAAAAATTGGATAACAGTTGTATTGAAAAGAGAAAATCGAGTGTACCTTTTTATGTTAGGGCGTGTTTGAGTTGAATATTTCGTCTTGGAAACGTATAAAGCAAAAGTATTTGACACATCTCAACTCAGATTCTATCATTTTTATAAGGCTACAGGTTGACTTTATAACATAAGAAATTGACAGTACTTAGATGAAATATATAGGTCCAATGAAATATTTTTAATGAATAACAAAAACAGAGTTGGTGTGTTCGAATAGCTTATTTTTACTAAAATTACTTGACTTTAAATTGGATGGTAAAAATCTTCGAAAAAACATAAACTTTTTGTGTGTGATGATTAGGGTTTATAGTCTTCAACAACTGAAAATTTTAAGTCTGAATGATAGTGCTAACTTAACATACAACAAACGAGAATTTTCCATGTCTATTTTTTACTGACAAGACTCAGGGGCGTAGCTACCCGGAGGCACGACAGCACGTGCATCCACGTGTTTTCACAAAAAAAAAAAGAAAAAAAAGAAGAAGAAAAACAGAAGAGAGAAGAGAGAGAGAGAGATGAGTTTGTCAATCGGTATCGGACAGAGTGATGCATAAATTATCTAAGACTATTATGATTAAGATATTTGTTTAACGTTCGGAGACTGTTTGTGTCTTTTCATCTATCCCGGATATTAGTTTGACAACCTATTTATAAGATATTATAAGTGTTCAAGTCACGCAGAAAAAGATCGTAGCCGCTCTCTATACACTAACACGCAGTTGCATGTACATTGATTCAGCATGCAAGAAAGAAATGGCAAAATAAAAATTTATAAATTGAATGTTGAAGGAAACACCTATGTTTTCACTTTTTTAATTGATGAAATATCATTAAATAATGACATTTGTTTGCAAAATAACATTTTTTTTGGAGATTATGACAAAATCGGAAGGTAACTTGTATCTTTTACAAGATTTGAACTTGTAATACTCAATCTAAGACATGTAGTGTTGAAGCACATTTTACAGTGTACAGTTCATCAGTTTGGAATGAGATGTTCCAATCGGCATTAGAATTATCAGATCCCTTCGATATTGTTAAAAATATGCCGAGGTCGACAGACTACCGCCGCAAATCACCCGGCAACCACGCCAACAGACTACCGGGGCCAATCACCCTGCAACCACGCCGAAACAGTATTGGAAAGTCTCATTTTTGCGTTAATAGACCATATGATAAGGGAACTGGAGAGTTGAGTCGCATGAAGTATTATCAGAAAATCGCTTCTTTGCGCTGTATCTGCTTCATCGTGTTGTAGGAAAGATCCCAAACGAACAAATCTCAATATTGTCTGAAACATACGAAACTGACCTGGCATGTAATTTTGCCGACATCAATTGGTAAACTGTTAAATTGAGGATATTTGTCAAATATTCATCCTGGTAATTTGGCGCAAAATGAATTTCAAATTCTAATACGAACTACCTCTATCAGAATAATAAAATGATCATGCAAAGGCTTTTTTCTATATTAAATGCATATTCAAAAGAAGAGATATGTATGCGCTCACAAGAGAACCTATGAATATTATGAATAAGCCTCCATTGGTTTGAGCAATAGTTAATGTAATGGTTAAGAAATGAAATGAGATAAAATTGAGAAAAGAAATGGTGAATGTGTCAAAACGACAACAACCCGACCATAGAGCAGACAACAACCGTAGGCCACCAATGGGTCTTCAATGCAGCAAGAATTGAGAATGTTTTGTCTTATCACTATAACTAGATTAAAAGAAAAAATGTACATGTTCTTTTTGAGTTCGCTATTCAGTCCTTGTATATTTTAACTTTTCCGTTGCATAATAAAAAAAAAGTGGCATAATAGTGAAAATCTAGTAGAATAGAATTGAAAATTGAAAATGTGATTGTGTCAAAGAGACAACAACCCGACTAAAGAGTAGAAACCAGCCGAGGCCACAAACGTACGAGGAAAACCCGCAACAAGAGGCGGGCTTCAGATGGTCAATAAACAATAGCATGTACTAGATTAGTGAAAATGGACGTCATTAAACTAAAAAAAAATATAAATGAACTGAAAAAAATACCAGACTTAAAAAGGGCAAACGCTCCTGACTTGGGACAAAAAATCCAGCGAGTTTAAAAATGTTTTATGAGATATCAACCTTCTCCCTAATACCTAAAACCAATATATTATAAACAAACACACAAAACTCGATTTAAAGGAAGTCCGATTGCGAATAAATTAATTGAAAGATTATGTGTTCGTCGTTTGAAAATCAAGCAGGAGTCAATTTTACGAGCATTATGCAAACAGATTTCAACAAAAGCAGTATCGCTTTTACTATACGGATAATATTTCTAACCGAAATAAATCTTTTATAATCATTTTTAGGAACCAAAGAGTGTGGCCCTGATAGGCAACATTGAAGCTGTGAAGTTCACGACTAAGTTCGATAATTTAGTTATAGCACTTACAATATTAGAGGTATAATAATTATGCACTGCTAACCTTTCTGTAGTTCATTAGATCACCTTTGTTTTTTTTTCAGTTTGTGTTCCTCAGTTTGATTTTTTCTCAGTTGTGTTTTAAATAATGTAGTTTGGTATTTTATGTAGTTTTTGTGTTATTGCCATGGTAAACAGTTTGTTTTCATTTTTGAATCTGAAATTGTCTTTGTTTTCTTTCTCCTCTTATTATACACAAATGGACCTTGCATAGTGTGTTCACTAGTTTTGTTGTACATTTTTTGTATTTTGCATGGATTCTGATGAAGGTCTCCATTCCGTTCTGAAGTAACCGACCCCAACTGGTTTACCACCAAAGTCATAATCATTTCTAGTTGGAGTACGGTGCGTCTTAGTTGCCTTAAATTTCTAGATAGCGCTCAAATAAATCAACTCATATGATGTAATCAACCATTTGTTCTTCTTAAAATTTCCTGTTATCATGTCTTAAATATGGCAGTTGTTATCAAATAGTCCGATTCTATGTAACTAGTATTTATTTTCTTATAGTTGAGTGATTCTGTTGTTCTGGCTTTTATTTTATAGTTGATGTCTTCTTTCGGTTTTGGTTTGTGGCCCGAATATGTTTTAATTGATTTAAAAATATTGAAGATTGGTATACTAATGTTGCCTTTATTTACGACACTACCTTACATATGCGTCTTATCTATAAACATTCGTTACATGCAATCAAAGCCATTATGCTATGCAAAGGAAAATATATACCTCCTGTTCATTGTCTTTTTTTATCAATTAGACGGATGCGCTATTTCTATTTCTAATATCATGCTGATGGTACAATGTATATTCTAACAGTTGTAATGAACGAGGACAGTTGTGGAATACTGTTTACTGCTCACACTTGCTTTCATTATGATAAACATATGTCAAACTTACTTTAAAACTTAATCTGTATAGTCGTATATGGCGCACACTTTGTAGCACTTATTTGTATTATTAATGCAAAGTTATTAAAATATCTATACATATGTTAAATACTTGCCTTATTTGATGGTGTTAATGTATTAAAATCTTGTTTGATAACAGTACTTCAAAACAGTTCTCAATGTTTTGTATAAAAACATGTTTGAATATGTTTTTCTCTAGAAACACAATGTTAAGATATCTCATGTCGAATCACGTCAATCAAAAGAGTTTGAAGATTGTCATGACTTCATGGTGGTACCAACAACACAAATGAATGGTTTACAAACGGCTATTGACGAGCTGAAGAAAATAGGCAAATGTGTCATCATAGTTGGCGAAGGTACGTTATGTAATTTCATAAATATTTTTGTTTGCGTATATTTTTATTTTTAATTAGACATTTTATTTTAAAATGATAGAGAGATTTAAACGAAGTTACAAGTATAAGGTATTACAAAAAGATGGTGTGGAATATGTATTCTGGCCTTTGTTAGTCTTGTATTATTTTAATTTTAGTTTCTTGTGTACAATTTGGAAATTAGTATATATTTGTTTAGGGGCCACCTGAAGGACGCCTCCGGGTGCGGGAATTTCTCGCTACATTGAAGACCTGTTGGTGACCTTCTGCTGTTGTTTTTTTATTTGGTCGGGTTGTTGTCTCTTTGACACATTCCCCATTTCCATTCTCAATTTTATTTCTCAAAGTTTTGCTTAAAACAATATTAAACGTGCGGAAGTGATCAACTGTTAATCTGCAATGGATCTAAACCCGAACAAAGATATTTTTACCAATAGTTCTGAGATATCCCTATCAGTTTTGATCAGTATAATACCCAAGCTTACACAGAAGAACCATACAAATGAGATCAGAAAAGAGTTAATATATATTTTATTGTTTGTATTGTATCATAGACGACATAAAGAGGGACATGCCAATAATACTAAATAGAACCAAATCATCATGATCATAACACGTGTACAGTTCAGATGCATGATTTTTTGATTGGAGACATATGAGTTTCCTTTGGAGATTTTGTTTTCGACAAACAATCGGAATTCCCATAGGTACCGACTGTGCTTCTCATCTTTCCGACTTCATTTATTCTTATGAGGTTCACTTCATATAGAAACTTCTTACGATAAAAAAAGAAGTAAGCAGTATCCGATAACTACACTTTCAAATATAATGTTGATGGTATTTCACTAAATAGTTTGATATATGGCGACTATGAGAAACGCTTATATCCCATCGAGCTTGAGATTAAATACACAAGTCTGACTCATGTAGTGACTTACATCTTAAAATTGTCAATTAACGTTGATTGAAAACAATATTTCGATTCGAAAGAAACGATTTCTGTAGCAACATTCCAGCAACACCTGCATACAGGGTATATATCTCAAAATTGATAGGATATTCCGGGATATAAAGAAGACGTTTTATGATTGCCAATAAGAGACAACTTTTCATAAGAGACCAATATACACAGTAATACACATATATAGGTTACTGTACGGTCGTGAACAAATGCCACATGCCACATAGCCATCTAGAACCGTAATGTTGTGGTTAGTGCCTCTGACTACATCCCAACAATAAAAAAAACACCAAGTAAAGATCGATCTGAGAGTACTTGCAGTTAGTGCCAGCTAGTTAAAAGCCAGTGAAAGCTCATAGAAATGTGGCCCTCTGCTGGTTCTGAATTTCAGATTGTTCTTTGGTTTAATGCTTTAATTTAGAAAAGGATATTTTTAAATTACTTTTTATAATTGTCCGTAAAATATTATGGTTTTCCACTATGTCTTGACGCTTGGATTTTCTTTTGAAAACTTTAATCTAACTTATTCGTACTATGTTTATACAACGGATATGTATTTCTGGATGAGTACACACCAGAAACGCCAATTAATGTCGCTGGTTTAGATTTTAGAATTGAATGACACTTAATAAGCGATTTAGCCAATGGAAATTTAAAAAAAAAAAAAACCATGAAATACCGAACTAAGAGGAAAATTAAAAATGGAAAACCCCTTATGAAATGGCAAAATAAAAATCTTAGACACATAAGACTAACGAATAAAAACTGTCATGTTCCTGCCTTGGTACAGACATTTTTCCTGTGTAGAAAATGATAGATTAAACCTGGGTTTACAGCTAGCTAAACCGCTCATTTTAATGACAGTCGCTTGGAAGTCAAGTCTAGAACATTAACAAAGGTGCCTGCTGTAAAACAAACCTCATCTTTTGTTCTTTTACCATTTTCATAGTATGTCATCTGCAATTTTCTATTAATATCATATTTGATAAACTATTGACTTTTTCACAGACATATGGATCCCTAAACACGTTTCGGATCTAGACAGATATGTAGACAAAGTTCTGAGCGCTGGGGAGGATCTAGAAGCAGACCATCCTGTAAGTTTTACAAGGTCACATCGTAACTTAGATATTTGCTGTTGTTTTATAATAATTCGTATATTGTATTTTTGAGAAAAAAAATGTCTTCGAGAAACTTGCATAGACTAAAACGGACTTTGTGTAAAAATGAAGAAAAGGAGTAGGGGTGTGATAATGGGTAGGGGTGTTATAAAGGGTATGATAAAGAGTATGATAAAGGGTGCGCATGAAATTTGCGCGATGTGGATTAAACAGCAAGCTTTTTATCAAATATTCAAAAGTGCTATATGTATTACTAAATATATGATGAATGTGAATATCTATATCTAAATTTGGTAGCAGAATGAGTAAACAAATTAAAACAACACGTTTAATAATTTATTGCGTCCGAAGCGCTTTTCTGGATTTACCTTCATCATACACGCTCAACGCCAAACATTTGAAATCCGAAGATGTACAAGATCAGAAACCTTTGAAGAGCTATATGTTAAAAATACCTTAAATAAATAGCCAAATTCATCTTAAGCCAACTTCGCCTGGAGGAGTTGAAATCTTAGTTTCTTAATAATTTCAAAATTTATAAACGGTCAATTTTAGTAATGTTTGTTAAATCATGTCAGTACCGTATTACTGACTACTGGGCGGATGATACCCTCGGGGACTGATAGTCGAACAGCAGAGGTATCGACCCAGTGATGTTAAAAAATGAAAACAACCCGTTAAATAATTTATTGCGTCCGAAGCGCTTTTCTCGATTTACCTTCATTAGGAACGCTCAAAGCCAAACATTTTAAATCCGAAGATGTATAAGTTGTCAACATTTTGTATCTATTCATAGGGATTTACAGATGCAGTATACAGGAAGAGAAGGAAATACTTTGCAGATATAGCTTTAAATTACAAACAGTAAGCACTACTACAGTTAAAACAATTTATTGTAAAATTTCTTAAGCAATTGTTATACTTGTTAGACTGTTTAGCTACAACGATGTTTTTTTTCCTTTTCATACCACCACCTAATGAAGCGGAGTATATACCTATCATTATGTCCAATTCGCACATTTAACCGATAAGACAGTTTTGAAGAAAGTTCAAATTTGCCATGTTGAGTGCGATGACATTTTGAAACAGCATGTCATTCGATACCACTTACTAGTCCATGTCTCCATGATTCTATAAAATTTTCAAGAATATTTCTTCTGATCACTTATTTCAATTATCATTAAAAAAAATTGCTGAGAATGCTAGGAAGGCGAAACATATCAAAAGAAAATTTTAACTAATCGAAAATCGAAAATAAAATGACAATACCCTGTAAAAAAAGCAACAAAAAAAAAACAAACAAACAAACAAACAACATTAAAAATCAAAATAAAAAAATAAACAATAGTATACATAACACAACATAGAAAACTAAACACTGAGCAAAGATACCCATTAAAAATAAATCTGGGTGATGTCAAAGGCTTTGAGAGAATTGAGTATATAATATTGTTCGTCATAAATTTGGTTGTTTCTTTGTTTATTCAGTTGTATGTTTTATATGTATATGAGGCTTACTTTATTTTGTATAGTTTTATATTCAACAAAACTCATATATATATATACCTATGCCGAATCGGAGTAAAGTTTTGTAATTCGATTGTAAATACAAACTGAAGATTATCAAGAATACTTTCTTTTCAAATAATTCAGATAATAATTGAAAAAAAGACTCAATACAAATGTATGAATTATCTCATTTTTTTTTGTTTGCAGTGGAGAATCTATTCCACGTGTAGAGTATACGGAGGATGAAGTTAAAACATGGTAAGTTATTACGAGATTTCCATAAAGGTAACAGTAGTATACCGCTGTTCAAAGGTCATAATTCGATTAAGAGAATACAAATCTGGGTTACAAACTAAAAACGAGGAAAACACATCAACTATAAGAGGTAAACAACGAACTGACTGAACACAATACATGACAAGCCTGCCTGCAAATCACTCGATAAGAACAGTTGCAGTTCATTTAAGCATGTGAAGTTGGGAAATAAATACTTTAATATACAGTTAGCTTGACAAATGGAAGAACTCATAGAATATTCCATTATAAAAACAGCAGAAAATGAAATTTCAAAGTTTCTGGTAATTTAAAAAAAAATAGTTTCATAACGCTGAAACACGGAAGGAAAAGTCAACACATCAACACCAGAAAGCCAGTTTGTAACAGGAAAACCCTTAATTGTCTTGATAAAAATATCATATTGATGGAGACGTCTTAAAAAAAACACGACAGATAAAGAAATAATTGATGCAAGGTATACTCTATGATTGTAGTTTTAACATGGATAGGCAGTATATTCGTGATTTTATTTGCCCGATCAATAATGAGGGCTAACATTACATGAATATAATGCCTACCCATGATCAAACTCCAATAAAGTATAGCTTGTATCTATAATTTTGATTCTGATCAGGCAAATTAAGGTAATTTCTATATCCGATAAATATTAGTGTAAAAGCGTTTGTGAAGGCTCTTCCATGAACCTCCCTTTTTTGTTTCTTAAGAAGCAAACGGCTAGCACTGTGACTTTTCAGAGGGAAGAGTTTTGAACAGTCAACATGAACGGTTGTCGTATCTTGGTCAAATATATCAATTTTGAAATGAAACTTAATAGAGTCATAATAAATGAATAAGCTACAACATGTGCATCATTCAAAAGTTAGAAAGTGTTTTAAGTTAATGAAAACTGTAAAATGCATGACAATTATTATTCTGCAGTGGTCAATATACGCGTATGCAAACAATTTTGTTTAGATTTGGAGCATTGATTTGTTTACAATGCGAAAGAAGCACGTCATATTAGAAAAAGAACTAAAGATGTCATCTCAAGCCATACAAAACCAATATTTTTAATAGGTTCATGGTCGTTAGAACGGTAAATGACCTTTAATACATGAAATGATAGTCGATACGGCAAATGATCGTTGATTAGGTAAATTTTATAAATAGTTTAAGAGAAATTACGAGGAACTGAACATAAAATTACAGTATGTATACATAAAAATCTTTGGCAGAAATAACAACTTATGATACATGGCTTCATGCATTAAAGCACAAATTTTTGATAAAATTTTGCATTCTACTAGGAACGCAATCTATACCAAAATAACAGCATTATGTCCAAAACATGCTTGTAAGGAATTCCTGGAAGCGGTTCCACTCTTACAGCAGAAATGTGGGTATAGTGCTGATAACATTCCACAGCTGGAAGATATATCAAACTTTCTGAGAGGTGAGCATGTTACGATATCTTTTTTAGTAAATGACTCAATAAGGTAAATATTTTTTTAAGGAAGGGGAAAACATAACGAAAATGTTTTTTACTTTTAATTGATGGAGTATTCAGTAAATACGACAATCGGAATATTTTCCTTGTCCTCGGAGTCACATAAATATCATAGTCATTTAATTATCATGGCATATGTAATACTTTCGATCAGATGATTTTTTTTAAATGTAAGAACTGTTGGTTCAAAAAACTGCTACTTTTCTTTCAAGAAAGTCATGGTAACTATTGAAAGCCGTTAAATGTCACAAAAAGATGTATACTCAATATGCGAGATCAGCTGTACTTTGAATGTTTTATTTTGCATTAAGGAAGGCAGATACTAGACGCCTTTAGAAGAAAAAAAGATTTGTCTAAAATTAAAACTCTAAATGAAAGTTCAAGAGTCTATAATTCATTGGTTGATGTCTGTCCTAATACTTTTTGTTTGCTATTTTTTTTTATCAATCTGAAATCAGTTATCTTTAATTATTTCAAAATGTCCCTTGTTAGACTCTTTTGTAGTTTAATATTTTGTAAAGTTTTTATATTATTAAAGGCTGAACTAAAAACCATTGTCCTATGTTGTATATTAGCCTTATTGGTTGGGTGGTTATATGCATTTATTGGATATCATATTGTTTTTCCTTCCCTGAAAATTTAGTGTAAGTAAAGTTTTCTGCAATATGAGAGAGCTGATATTGTCAAAGCTCCCTTTCATACATATACATTGATATCATTTGTTGTTTTTTCTTTTCAGATCGTTCCGGATTCTCACTACGACCAGTAGCTGGTTTACTATCATCAACATATTTTCTGGCAGGATTAGCTTTTCGTGTCTTTCATGCAACTCAGTATATTAGACATGGTTATAAACCACTCTATACACCCGAGGCGTAAGTATTTTCGTACGCAAAATATCAATGAATGTACATATATAAATAAGAAGATATGGTATGAGACAACTATAAATTCATATATCAATAATAAATAATTTATATCATTTTAAAAAGTATCTATTCGTGTTATTGGCGAATCCAAAAATATGCATACAGTGAACAAATCATTATAAGTCATCGTAACCACACTTATATGTTGACTTTAATTATCATAGATATGATCAAGTTTGCAAATTATCTGTGGAAAAATGAATATTTAAGAAATAATAAGGTTTACCCCAGGAATGTGTTACTCCGGCTGTATTTTGCAAACCCTTTCAGGAATTTTGGTTCTCAGTGCACTTGAACTTTGTACTTCATTTGGCCTTATTGCTGGGTTTTATTCGAACGTCACTGATAATCATCTTTTTGAAGACGAAACGCGTGTCTGTGTTCTGAATTGCATCCTGGTATCTATGATTTGTTTAAACCCTTATTTAAAAGACTAAATCCTTTTAAAAATAATGTATAAAAACAGGAGCACATATACTAATACTTGAGATATTAACTTGATACATTACCTTAAATGTATGATGATTACAACTTGATTCCTTTATTAGAAATCTGTTTTAACCGACGATAATGCAACATCATTAGTTGTAGTCTGTAAAATCATGTAGCAATCCGTGTTGTCTATGTTTTTTTCCCTTTGTGTAGATTTGAGACAGTTAATGGCAATTTTGGTTGTTTCAGCTCCTGATATTTTTTATTATGTTTAGGTCAAACACTCACAAATGTTTTAACACAATTCGTGTTTTTAAAAATAACGAATTGTGACTGCCTTATCAAGTCAGGAATATGAAAATTGTTAAATTGTGTATCCTTGCGTTGATGTGGTTGAGCTTTTGATTTTGCCATTTCATTGGGGATTTTCCGTTTTAAATTTTCCTCTGTGTTCAATATTTTTGTTTTTTTACGTTTTAAGAATTTCTACAAGTTATGTCCCAACCATCTCTTACCAAGTTAAACAATTAAGGAAATATTAACATCATGGGTTTTTAGAACTATTAATACCAAATAGAATATCAAATATAGTGAGTTTAATCCGTTTCCTTTCGTCGTTTTCAATGCTTAAAAATTGTTATCATTGTGTTTTAAATTAGCTTTTTAATTTTTTAGAAATGTCTGCCATGAGTTACTTGGTCAAGTCCCCATGTTTGCAGATCCTGATTTTGCACAGTTTTCACAGGAATTAGGATTACCCAGTTTGGGAGCTTCAGAAGAGGATGTTAAAAAACTTACAATGGTATGTTAGATTTTTAAAAGTCTAGTTCAGAATACGGAGGGGTTGATTTGTTTTGTAACGATACAAATATAATAGATAATGTGTTTCATTAGTTTAAAAACTGTAATATGTAATATTGTTATAAGAAGTAGTATAATCTAAGTATTACCTTAAGTTTCATACTAATTATAATCGGCTGTTATAAAATTTGCGAATTTCGAGAGTAGTAGGTAATTCAAGTGAAAAATGTTTCATTTTAATGTAGTAAATGACATATTTAATCATATGTTTGCCAGAGTACAGATTCTTTTGTCCACCTTTGCCATAAAAGTGGACACACTTAAATGTAAGGACAGATTATTCAGATAGACTTACTTTTGCAATAGAATGTGTTATGAAGTTACCTATTTTATTGTGTAGCAAGAAAACATGTAGCAAGAAAACGAGTCCTGTGACTCCATATTTATACTATGATATCCATATAAAACTGGTATGATTTGTGAATGAATGGAGACTATTGAAAACACCCTCTTATAATTAATGATGTGTCTCCCTCGGTTTTAAGTTTGAAACCCAAATTTGATTGCTCTCAATCGACTTATGACTTTAACACTGGTATACTAATGTTGCCTATATCTTTTTGTAGTCGTATACATTTTTACTCAATTAATTTGATTGTAGCTGTACTGGTTTATCATAAAGTTTATGCTCTGTCGTGAAAGAAAAGATGTGAAGGCGTATGGTGCTGGAATTTTGTCTTCATTTGGAGATGTGGAGGTAAGCATCTACATATTAAGAGACAAAATTGAAATGGATTTTTAAACATACAATATATAATTACCTAAATCGTAACAATGATTTTTAAGAAAACGACATCATTGTTTAACACACTTTTCTAAAATTGTCCGTTTATAAATTTTGAAATGATTAAGAAACTAAGGTTTCAACTACCTCAGGCAAAGTTGTCTTTAGATGAATTTGGCTTTCAATTTTTGGTATTTTGTCTTCAACGGTTTCGGCATTTATAGATCCTCGGCTTTCAAATGTTTTTTTTTTGACTTTGAGCGTTCCTGATGTAGGAAGGTAAATCAAGGAAAGCGCTTAGGACGCATTGAAAGCATTAAACGTGTTGTTTTCAATTTTTTGATATACTATCACAGTTTTACTCCCCCCCCCCCCCCCCCCCAATTAGAGAGCTTATCATTTCACTTTAGTTAAAACACAAAATAAAGTTTGAATAATTGCAAAGCCTATTTTATGATATTCAAGATATTGTACGTTATATTGTCAATTAGATACTTTCGTCAGCTAGTAGACGTATATAGCTGTTATATATTCGAAAAAAAGTACGGTTTATGCAATTTATGCTTTACTATCTAAGTGCCCCATTAATTGATCAATAATTGTTATCAATATTTTCACAGGAAGACTTCGATCATTGAATTTCGAAAAAAAAACATTATTTTACAATATTTCGTGCACAAGTTAAATTCAGTTAAATCCATATATAAAAAAAGAAGATGTGGTATGATTGCCAATGAGACAACTACCCACAAAAGACCAAAATGACACATACATTAACAACTATAGGTCACCATACGGCCTTCAACAATGAGCAAAGCCTATACCGCATAGTCAGCTATAAAAGGCCCCGATAAGACAATGTAAAACAATTCAAACGAGAAAACTAACAGCCTTATTTATGTAAAAATGAACAAAAAACAAATATGTAACACATAAACAAACGACAACCACTGAATTACAGGCTCCTGAATTGGGACAGGCACATAGATAAATAATGTGGCGGGGTTAAACAGGTTAGCGGGATCCCAACCCTCCCCCTAACCTGGGACAGTGGTATAACTGTACAACATAAGAACGAACTATAAAAATCAGTTGAAAAAGGCTTAACTCATCAGATAGACAACAAATACAAGTGGACGTGGCCGGGTACTTATACATCCCGACACAAAAAGACACAATGAACAGATCTGAGAGTACTCGCAGTTATATGACAGCTAGTTCAAAGCCACTAACAACTAATAAAAAAATAATGCCTCTTATCCTAAACAATCAATCCGTACACATCCAACATACAATTGATTTAGTGTAAAGACGTCATAAACAGCCAGAGAAAAACATGACCTTGTGCAATGCCAAGTTACAGGTATCGACAGATTGTAGATCCATGAAAGTGTTTATGTATATAACATGCTTTTAATATTTAGTTAGCTTTCAATCTACTGATAACAAAATCAATATTTATACCAATAAAAACAATATTAAGTGATTTTATTACAGTGTTGAATAGGTAACCTTTTAGAATAAGTTTATTTAAAGGAGCAACACGTTTACATGGCTCATTTTTAAATGTTACATATATTGTGTGCTATACTTAAACTACTTATATGGGACACATTAGCCTATGATGCTTTTGAAAAACAGACAAGTGAGTGTTTTTTATTCTCATATTCATATTTAAAATAAAAATTATTGGATTTAGTGATTTACCATTTCTGTGTTTACTTTTTAGTACTGCCAGACAGATGAACCAGAGAGACGTAATTTTGAGCCGGAAAAGGCAGCCATTCAAGAACATCCTATCTCTAGGTTTCAACCAATATACTATGGTCCTGATTTGTTTCTAAGGTAAAACACAATACAAATGTATTTTAATATGAAAGGTGTAAAAAAAGGGTTAAAATGTCATTTCAATCGTCAAATGATAGCTTATTGTACGCTGATTCCAAAAATATATGGTTTCTAAACAATATTTTTTTAGATAAGGGAGATAATCTCTTACTTCCGGTTTGAAAAACTCTATTTCCGATAATATTTGACTATTTACTTGACACTGATTCCAAAAATATCTTGTTCTATATACTTTTATATAATAAAGTACAATAAATAGCTACTTCCGGTTTACACAAGGTCACTTCCGGTTGTTTTTTCAAGGTTAAATGGTTTGATAACGTTTGTCAAAAGTCTCATGACTTTATTATGTATACACATGAGGTAAAAGCAAAGGTCAAAATCTAGAACGTCAAATTAAGCTATGACCTTGAGATCAATTTCAAGGTCATTAACCAAGAACCTCAAATCAAAAGACCATAGGTCTTAATTATGTTTAGTTAATGAGTTATATCACCATACGCGTATTTTTAAATACCAAAGGGGAGAAAACTCCCTTTAACATTCAACGTACCCTTGCAATCAAAATGTACGTGTTACGACATGTCGCAAAAAACAATTTAGAAAAAATAATTTGTCGATATCTTATACGTTTTCTGGAAATGAGTGGAAATGAGCCATATTCAAAAATTAGAATATGACCTTGACCTTTGACCTTGACCTAATTTTCATTTTCTTGGACCAAGGACCTCAAATCAAAAGATCCTTGGTCTCTATCAATTATGGTTTACCAGTTAGAAATGCAATTCACTTATATCAAATGAATAAGGGGAAATAACTCTCATATGGAGCGTTCATATCACTTCGGTCAAAATAGGACAAATCATGCGAAGGATATAACGAGCAATTTTGTAAAATAAATTTGTCATAATATTTTACGATTGCGAAGGAGTTGCGCTAACAAGGAAAACAGTTTTTGGGGAGATAACTCCTACAAAGAAAAGTTTTCGGTTACACAGGGTAAATTTCAAAAGCGCATTAATTGTTCGATATCATATACCAAATATCTAAGCGACATATTGCGAAACAAATGTTTATTGCAAGAACAAAATTAGGCGGAAGAAAAAAAAAAAAAAAAAATCAGGAGAAAAACAATAGGTCTTTCCACAGAAAAGTGGAAAGACCTAATAAAAACAATTGAAATAGGTGTCGGATTATTTGTTTTAAAAAAAATAATTTTTTATATTATTCCACTGCATGTTGATTTTGATGGTGAAATCAACATTTGATTGGTTGAAACTATCACACGTGACGTCGAACAAAACTTCATATCCCCCCCTGAATATCATATTCCCCTCAGAACATCATATTCCCCTCTGTAGATCGGGTCCTCGAGAAAACAAACGTATCCAAATTAATATAGTATACTCAGTAAGTAAACGAAGCATAGGCAGTGGAATAAAACATTCATTTCCCTAAGCTTCGAGAGATATGAAGATTTGTTCACCCTCGAAAAATCACATTTCCCTCGGGCAAAGCCCTCGTGAAATATGAATATTCTTGGGTGAACAAATCTTCATATCTCCCTCAGGAACGGGAAATAAATGTATAATATCCACTTGTGGATAGGAAAATGTATATTAAACAATGTATCAGAAAAGAGAGAAGTGAACTCAATAATATAAGTACGATTATTAAAATCACAAATAAAACAATAATACACAAACCTATAATAAAAGGTGTTAAAAGTTGATGTTAAGAGTCTGAAAGTACGAATGATGCCGATATGAAATGAAGACGTTTATATATTTCCTTTTTATAGAGTAGGTTTAAGACAGCACCGTCATACGCAATACTAGGACAACAGGACGTCGCTATCTTGTGACATACCCGGAATGAATTTTGCAAAACATCATAACAATGTTATATGATTGCTAATAACTGTTGACAAAAAGACCACAGGACACAAAACAAATATATGTCCACCAATTCTTAGTCATATTATACGGACAAATGGTTGTTTAAAGTAAACTGTGATATTATTAAAAATAGTAGACCTAAATTTGTATTTGACAAATACATTCTCTGTTACATATCACACCAACAGGTAAATCACAAAAATACTGAAGAAAATTCAAAATGGAAAGTTCATAACAGGTAGGTAGATAGAAGCAACATGTATGCACGACTTAAAATCTTAAAATGAGATCTTGGTTGTTGCTTGTTTAGTGAAACCATATCACATTATGTTTTATTATTTTATAGAGATTATGTATCTAAGATTCCTCGATCGTTTAATGTGCGTTACAATCCATTCCTTAACAGAATTGATGTCATCGATGGGACAAAGGGAGTGGTTACTCTAGTCAAAAAATTGCAAGGTATAAACTTAAGATAAAGTTTTGCACGCTTGATGAATAACATTATTAAGTAAGAGATATATTAGATATGATATTTTGAATTAAAAAAAAAAAGAAATCCAAAATGATGGTGTTTTTCTATTAATTTCAAACTTCTTCAATACAACAAAAAACAACAATGCAATTATGAAGAGAAAACCCTTTTCATCAATTGACAAATCAGATGATAATGCCTTCAATAATGTTTAAACCAGAAAGATTGATATGTCTTTCGCGTATTGATATTTTTGTAAAGAAGTTTACTGTATTTGATGAAAAACAATGTGTTGTTCGAAGTTGAAATGAACAGTTTGAAAATGATCAAATTTCAACTTCATATGCCACGCCTTAATTCGATTTGGTCGAGCTATACAAGTTGTGAATACATTTACTTCGGTACTAAACTGATATATATACATAAAAAACTTTAAAAATCCCTCTGCCACAGGTCGGTGGTTCACTCCGAGCACTTCGTAATTATTCGTAAAAAAACATAATATTAACGAAATAACCACCAGTGCTGAAATGTGATATATACAACCAATCCACCAATCAATCAGTCTAGAATTACCCGTTGCAACATTGAGAAGTTAATTCGAAAATAAGCGAAAAGACTGGTCTGCTATGAATTTGTTCACTCTTTGGGGGTAATCCTAAAGTGGCTACGTATTTATGCAACACTGGTTTATTTTTTTATGAGGAGCACTCTGAACGAACATAATAAATATTAAAAGTCAATTGTTCATGAACAATTGAAAGCTCTTTCCTATTCCATTTTATTGATAGTCTTCTTAGTTAAAATATATTGTTGCTAAGGACTTTTATGTTCATAACAAGTGGTTGTTTAGGACAGAAATCATTCCTAAGAATAAGAATATAACTTTAAGTATTATGAATGTGATATGCACTATTCATAGTCTTTAAAGTTAAAAAAATAAGTGATTACTGAGGACTTATATGTCGTTGTTAGGGACAAAAATGTCATTTCCAGTATTGAAAATTTCTATTTATATTATTCATAGCCTTCTAAGTTCAAAAATATAAGGTTGCTAAGGTGTTTTATGTCGTTGCTAAGGATCTTGACCTCTGATCTTGACCTAATTTTATAGATCTTATTATGCTGAACATTTTTGCAATTCGGAGTTTCTTTCTATCTCTAACCTCTTTTGAGTTATAAGCAAAAGATCATCATTTTGGAGCCGAAAAACTGTTTTGGTGCCCTAGGTCCATAATAGTTGGTCCAAAAATGTTGGATCCAAAATAACAAATGTTTATCATGACAAAAAACACATTTTCTCAGTTACAAGTTTCCCGATAACAAGCATAGGTCAATATCTACGTCATGACCTTCACCTTTGACCTTAGCTCAATTGTCATGGTCACGTGACTTGCTGATCATTGGTGAAGATCCTAGGTGGCTATAACTTACGGTTTCTGAGTTTTAGTGGCCAACCGACATTGGTTAATTTTCAAAGTTGCATAACCTACCAATGAGTCGTTCAATCTTCTCGATCCAAATGTAATGAAGAACCAAGGTCTGCTCCTGGACAAATTCCAACCTTCGTCTTTTCATACCTTTTATGGTTACGGAGTAAGAATGATAACTTGGTTTTCGGTGTTAGGGAGACACAGCGATTACATTTCGCAACCGGAGGTGGACTACAGCTTGTACCTAAACCAAACGGTACTTGTTCAATGCAAATGGACGTAACACTTAACTACACAACATATTAATAAACTGTATTTACCTCACATGAATAGGATAAATAGCGAGCTGAATTTTTATTTCAGTCTAAATGAGTCCGAAACACGGTGAGGGTAGGATAAAAAAATGCTTCCGAAAATCTGCAGAAAAAACATTGTTGTACTGATATTTAGAAATTTCATGGATATATATATATATATATATAATTTAAAAGTAAAAAACACAAAAAATCACATCATAAATCGAACATTGTTTCTGAAACAATGTTCGATTTATGATGTGATTTTTTGTGTTTTTTACTTTTAAATTATATTTTCTGTACCAAGGACTTTTTATTTATCAAAATATATATATATATATATATATAAACGCCTAAAAAGTGTACATAACAACACCAATAACACAAAAAGGAACTATAAATGTAATTATTTATAAATATTTCGGATAATAGATATCCTTCATCAGTATATATGATTGTAATGTTGAATGAATCAATTATCAGTCTACTTAGATTAAGCTGTTACAATCTTGAAGTTTATACAATTAAAAAGGTCAAACCGAACATCAGGTAAGACGCTTGCACAGTTCTAAAAATGTGTTAAACACATGAAGGATATCTGTTATCCGAAATATTTATAAATAATTACATTTATAGTTCCTTTTTGTGTTATTGGTGTTGTTATGTACACTTTTTAGGCGTTTATATAATTTATTTTATTGTGTACATGTATCGTTACTTGTAACAATCCAGCGCCCTCGTGGGGAAAATCTTTGACTATTATTCGTACGTTTTATATATATATATTAAATTTATATTCAGATCCATTTTGTTACATCTTGTGATCAATTTTATTTGGCAATCGTCAATGGCAGTCAGCAGGGTTAAAGAACATCAGTTGTTCGACCTGTTAGTCGAATGCGTTTTGTTTAAATATACTTTTTCACTTTTTTGGTCTTTGGAAAATGTTGTTTGTGCTGTTTTTAGACCCTTCTACAACGAAATCTGTTTGACATGCACACGTATAAAAATTGCGGTTTTTATCCAAAGCAATCATAGGTTTGAACGTAGTTTTCAATTTAGACTCGTATATATATATTTGCGAAAGCAAATTTACAGATCTAACATTGTTGGGTTGATGTTAAGACGAGTTATATATATATATATATATTTGCAGAGCAGGCATCTGTTCATGTTTATCCTTTTTTTATATATATATCTTGCCCATGCAACTGTACACTTTACTTTTACAGGTGTTCCAGTTACAAACACGTTTGATACTACTTTCTGGATTATTTATCGTAGAAGTCTTACTAATTTGAACCGTAACGTCGAGTTACCAGTTGTTATAGACACCACACAAACAGCATGGCATGAGAAGCGTGTTGTGGTATAGATAATTGATCTGTTTATCAATTTATTCAGTGGAAGCATATTTCACAGTTTCAGATTGTCAATAAAGTTTTAACATATAAAACATAAAAATGCACAAGAAAGAAAAAACAACCCAAAATAAAGGCAAGAACAAACCAACAAACAAACCAACAAACAGATTACTTCAATATATTTTGCTTGGAAGTCTTATTAATGTTTTATTTACACATTTCGTTTCAAAATATGAAATAGTTAACGGAGTGTGCAGTTGTGAATGTAAATGAAATTTAATAAACAAACTTGAAGTCAATATATATCTGTAGGTTTATCAGTTGTGTAAAATAATCGTTGCAATTATGTTTTGCTGTAATTCGCCTCTATATATACATTGAAGATAAAACTAAACTATTGGGTTCCACGTAAGTTGCTGCAGACAAAATATCTAGCTGTGCTGTTTTGGAAATGGATTTGACTAGTTCTAATGTCAGTAAAGTGCGAGCATTTTATTTCCTGGTCAGTTAATCCGTTCGACTGTCCCTCCGTCAAATGGTCCGTTTCGTACAAAGTACCAGTTTTGAATAAGGTTAGGGTTGTATACCGGAATGTGTTGTCATATCAACTTGAAACTAGGAACGAATGCTCACTAGGAGAACATATTCTGGTTATTTTTTGTGATTGAAGATAGTTCAAATGAATACATTGTAAAAAAAAATTGAGTAGCCAGACACATTTTGTTTTTTTCTCTAAACGGATAACATTTCCTTCAGATAAGGGTAAGACTCATTTCGTTCTGTGTCATAATAATCAGGAAATTTGAATAAGCATTCATCAAAATAGAAACATTAAACCAACGTTTTGAATGTTTACAGGTACTTAAAAGATTTGGTTGCCAACACATGCCTGAAGAATATGTGGGTTCAAGGAGAAAAAATTACGATGAGTCAATTGAACTATCAAACAAAAGTGGTAATGGTCACAAATTCGGATCATTCAAACAACGTAAGTGCATTTAACAATATAGTATTCTAGGTTATAGTTTTTGCGACGTTTGAGAGGACAGGGATCAGTTCAATTTGATCTCTTTGTTACCTTCTATGTACTTTTTGGTAGCCTTTGTCGTTTGATTACATATTCTATTCATATTGAATATTTACTACTGGATCACAAATCATCATCGTTTTGTATGCCCCATTTATGGGCATTACATTTTCTGGTCTATCCGTTCGTCCGTCATTTCGTCGTACCGTTCGTTCGTCCGTCCGTTCGTCTGTCCCGCTTCAGGTTAAAGTTTTTTGGTCGAGGTAGTTTTTGATGAAGTTCAAGTCCAATCAACTTGAAACTTAGTAAAGATGTTCCCTATGATATGATCTTTTGATTTTTGTTATGCCAAATAAGATATTTTATCCCATTTCCACGGTCCACTGTACATAAAACATGATTTTGCGGAATCCGTGTAATTTTTTTTATCATTTGAAAAAGAGTAAAAAATCATATCGAACGAAAGCAACATTAGTATACCGCTGTTCGAAATTCATGAATCGATTGAGATACACAAATCCGGGTTACAAACTTAAACTGAGGGAAACGAATCAAATAAAGTAGGAAAACTACGACACAACATCGTTTCTGACTTTGCATTTTACGAATATTAACCTTAACGTAAATTACAAGTTTTCGCTTTATAATTTGTAGATTCTTATTTATAAAATGCTATCGCAGATGTACTTTTAAAACATGATATTTCAAATATCTAATAACAAACGGACAGTATAGAACTATTAAAGATTAACATCTTTTTTAAATGCAAATCTGCATTCGATAAGTACTGAAGTGCAAGTTTGAAACAAATTATATTGCGAAATCATCAGGCCGAATAAATGATAGTTGAATAAAACTTGTCAAACATTAAGATGAAAAAGTGTTTGCTAATTGTTGAAGTCCGTACAGTGACTTATAGGTGTTAACTTCTATGTCATTTGGTTTATTGTAATTATACAAGCTCTTCTTATGTTCATACACAAACATTTTTTTCTTTTATATTTGCTGTTTTATTTTATAGTAAAGTGACGTTTTGAGTCCCTTGCAAAATATCAATAACAAATAATGTCTCAGATATCATTTGATGAAAGTAATGTATTTACGCCAACCCTAAATGAAATTCAAATATAGACATTGAAAGACCAGAAAGGTTTCACTGTCATATGAGCCGTCACCGGGAGTCTTTTACAATATATTTTAAATATCAAAGACTTCGAAAATATCAATTATGGTTTCTATAATTAGGTATGTATCATATATTATGATATTTTCAGTGTTTTCACTTAATTATAATTAATGCGTGTTTATTTAGTAAAATACTTTTTTAATTAACTTGATTGGCCAACGATAAGGAAGACTTGTGCTTTATGGGGTAATATTTGTAGACAATGATAATTTGTCAGAAAAAAAAGATTTCCATCGCTGTTTTTTTTTGTCTTTTTTGTCTTTTTTATACATCCTTAACGCGTGATTATGAGAATGGGATATTGCTTGATATCAACTGGAGTTATTTAGTATAGTAATTAACTAATGCATCATGCTTATAATTTATTACTTTAGACACGCGTTTCGTCTACAATATTTGTTTTAGTATTGTTGCCTCTGAAATTTCATTGTTTGTCAAATATTGGCGAAGGTGCCAGGAGAACAAATCCTTGCTCAATCACATTGAATTATTTATTCTAAACGTAATATTATAAGCACAATATGCTAATTGAAAAAGGCCAATAGTAGTACGATATTGAAAAAATTGCAAAGGGAAAAACAAATAAAAAACCTTGTCCCTTTTTGCAAAGGTAACGACAACCATACTGAATATTCCGAATTCAAACAGTTCATCTACAAATGGCACTTAACATGTTTTAAAGTTTCACAACATTTGAAGTATATCGAGTTTTTTTTACATTTTTGTTCTTTTCATGGTAACGATGACCACTTTCAAAATTCCAACTATCGATGCGCCATTTGCAAATGTCATGTGGCATATCCAAATTTAATTAGGGTTGATCTAATATTCCTGAAAAAAAAATGCACAATATTGTGTCTATTTTCATTAGATTTATGTTAATTTTTCTCCTGTTTCATTACAATGACGGCCATTTTTTAAATGAAAATACTGTCTGTACATCTAGACATACCAAAAAAATTTCCACAAAGTTTTACCCAGTTAGGACTTATAATAAAATATAACACATTTTGTTCTTTTTCAGCATTTTAAAAGTTTCATAGCAACGCTAGCCATCTTGAAAATGCCGTACACACCCCGATTGCAAATCTGAACATCCTGATTAACATCATGATATCGTTTATTTCATTTATACATTTCCGATGTAATTTTGATATTGAGCTATGGTACTTATAGGGTTCAGAAATACATTTCATATATTAAGATCTAGTAAAATAGTGATATGATATCCAGCGTGTGTATGTACATGTGTCTGCATGAAAATGATTTGAAATAAAAAGTAAAATTTATCGGTTTCATTCAACACACTTAGTTTTATCAACAAGTGTATTTTCAATTTTTCGATATTTTTTTTTATATGAAGCGTGAAACGAGAAAAGACATGTGTCTGTAAAAAACAAAATGGAATTTTTTACTTCCATTTACCAACAAATGATTATTAATTGAATCATATAGTCAGCACCATTTAAGAAAACAGTTTAAAATGATAATGTCAACGAGAGAGCAAACAACTGGTATTGAAGATTTTTATTGGATGTTTGCAGCTTGCACAATAAAAATAATTTGTTTTCAATAACTAGTAACATGATTAATCTAATATAATTTGTTTTCAATTGATCATATGCCAACATAGTTAATAAATGTAGGTGGCAAAAGCATAGCGTCTTTAATTTCATTTCCACGAGACACAGATTATTCTCAGGTCATTCTCCAGACAGGGATAACATAACATTAAGATTGATATAATTTTTTCTTGATCATCGTTGATCTTCAGTCAACATCTGTAAAAACATGTATTAACATTGGAAACTTATTAAAATGACAAGGAACAAGATAGATTTTCCAACGATACATAAGCAAATCGAAACCTTAGGAAGAAGGACTACAATGTTTCTAGTAAAAGTACATAGAGACAAAATACAAGAGTGAATACAAGAAATAATAGTTTACCGCTGTTTAATAGTCATCAATTGATTAAGCGAAAACATATCAGGATATTAATCAAAAACCGAGGAAAAATAACGTATGACCGAAGCACTTAATTGCTACAATAATAAACGCAAAAATACATAGATACGGACTATTTGATATCTTTTGTAACATCCCTGACTCAGTACTGGCCACTTTAAGAAACCAATGGCAGATTGAATCTGGTTTTATGGCTAAGCTCCTGCTTAAATTGCAATGTAAAAAACACCGTTCTACTTGACAGCTTTATGTGACTCGAATACAGTCAATATAAACAAAATAACACCCAGGACAGAAAAATACATTAATAAATTATGATAGTGCATTGCAACATGGAAACCACAGAATAACAACGGACAATGTATACACACATTTCACTTCAATATAATTCTAATGATATAGCATTTACCATAGTTGTTAGGTACCATGCTTATAATTTAATACGACCGACGTGCGTTCTGTCCTAATGGGTCTCATCAGTGAGGCTCAGATAAAACAGTTGTAACCCCACCTCCTTAAAAAAAAATACAAAAAAAAAACAAGTCGAAGAATATTGAGGGCCAACCATTCCAAAAATTGCCAATTACGGCTTAGGTAATCATTGCCTGGGATAAGAAAATCCTTAGTATTAAAAAAAAATCACACGTTTGTCAAAAGAAAATTAATAATAAAAAAAACAACAACATATAACAGATTTCCATGTCATAACCTTAGTGCTGATAAGTGGGCTGTTAATACCCCCAGGACGACCCAGTGGTGTTTATAGTTATCAAAGGTACCAGGCGCGTTTTGTTTACAAAAGATTCATCAGTAACGCTCAGAAAAAATATATCACAAGACAGATGATATTCGCAGCCATATTGTTCCTGTAATGCTAATACATAAATGACAAAATGATTTGTTTATATTCGCATATTTTAGCTACAATCATTGGTGTAGTTATTACTGCTTGTTCCGGTGTTTGGAAAACATCTCTACGGTCAGATCTGTTGGCAACTGATCCACATAACATTGTTAAGTTTTTAAATCCAAGTACGACACAGCGGACTGTTAATTATCGTAGTGAGTTGGCACTGGTATGTAATACTGTAATAGTAGATTTGGTAAGGTTAAGATCTGATGTCAACCATATATCACGCAAGGAAGACATATGGATGAAAATCGAACATTTCGAAACAGTATGGAATGATATCGAGGTATGCATAATAGTTCTGTTTAATAACTTATTCAATAAATATGAAAAAGAAGATATGGTATGATTGCAAATGAGACAACTGTCCACAAGAGACAAAACAAAACACAGACATTAACAACTATATGATACCGTATGGCCTTTAACAATGAGCAAAACCTATACCGTATAGTCAGCTTTTAAAGGCCCCGATAAGACAGTGTAAAACAATTCAAACGAGAAAACTAACGGCCTTATTTATATAAAAAAATGAACTAAACACACATAAACAAACAACAACAACTGAATTACAGGCTCAATAAAGCCTTTATAAAACAAGTGTTGAAATTTTAGAACCATTAAACACCGTTAAAATTCAAATTTGACATGTTTCACAATACGTCTCTGGTTTTTAAAGGTTTAAAGCGCAAGGTAATAATAATGATTATAACTTAAAATGTTGATTAAATAATTTAAGCCAGCCTCTTTCTTTTAATGGATATACTGGCTTCCTTTCAAACATTTGATATGTAATCTAATATGTAAATTTATTTGTGAAAGCATGACTAACTAAAATTGTGAATGAATTTGAAGAGAGTTTTTGTAGTACATGTACTTATATTATTGTGAAATTCCTATTTTAATTGTTTATCTTACAAATTACGAACTCCGGAATAGGTAAAATTAAAATATAATAATGATAGCAGGGCATAGGGTGCTATGAACACATCATGTTATCATATTTATTTTTTATTGATAAAACTTGAATTTGGTGTAATTTTGAATCTGCAGAGTATCAAACAAAAACCATGAAATTTTATCTTTTACAGCAAACAATGTTATCTTGTGCTAACATTTTTGCGGGAAACTACTTCAGCTTAGCCGATGATTCATATGGGAAAACAAGTCACGAAATCTTAGGAATAAGAGGTAAGAACTGATTTAACGTTTGTGGCTTATTCTACTTTTAACGGTAGTCATGTTAGTGGAACATATGTAATGGCCTGAAGAGATATCACAGTCCCTGCGACTCGTCGATTTGTTATTGTCCAGATAAAATCATCCAATATTCCATTCAGTTTATTCCAGAAAACAGGATATTTAAAACTATCAGAATTACATTATTATATGATAATGAAAAAAAAAGATAATGACATTTGTACGAATTGTGAAAATTTTAATCTAATGTTTGTTTAAGTTATACTCTTTCTCAATTTTTTTTTAAACGGTTATCGAATTTTACGACTTGTTTGTCCTGTTAACAGGTATCACCGATTCTAAGACTTTTGATTTTACACTGGTGCAAACACAGCTTTGGAAAATCACTTCTGTTATACTTGGTTTCGAACAACTACCTGATAGTAAAGAATCAACACTAGCCCCAGATTTAATAAGAGTTATTCACCTCAGAAACTTGCTGCTGGAACATCGTCAAGATGAAAAGGAAGATGAAACATTATTCACTACAGCTTGGAAAAATATAAAAAAGGTAAGTAAATCTAGAACTAAACACTATAAAATATATCTGACACATCTTTAAGATGGCAAGGTCGGTTGCACAATATTCACTACGACATGCTATTGATTGATTGTTGGTTGATCAACGTCCATTGGCAGATATTTCATACATGTTCAGGACTACGGAAGGATATGAGTGATGTAAGAGTACGGTGCCTTAAAATATTTTTTCTAGTCCTTCCTGTAGCTCGGTTAATGTAATGAATATTTTCAACTCTGCTCCTCGACGTAGACGCAGACAATGGTCATCGTCATTATACATCACCAACCCTGCATGATGTCTCTATTTGCGACTTGCTGCCATTTATTCAAACGCCGTTCGATATTCATCACAAAGAACGAAACTTTATTCACTACCCCTTTACAAACTTCATTCCCTGTTTAATTTATGTTTGGAGACCACTGTTACAAACCTTTGCCTCATTCAAACCAAAACAAACAAAACAAACTTACGGTGTGAGCCAAGGCTCCGTGTTGAAGGCCGTACTTTAACCTATAATGTTTTATTTTTTAAATTGTTATTTGGATGGAGAGTTGTCTCATTGGCACTCACACCACATCTTCCTATATCTATTTACAGCTACAATGTATCATTTCGGATATTGCACGGCACAGACCTTTCAAACGAGCTCGCAAAAGAAAAGATGAAAAAAGAAAAAAAAATTCTTAAACTTTTCTTTGTCAACAAAAGTAATGATGGCATAAACCTGGGCATTATCCTTCATCATCAATTAGTTGAATTGAAAATATTCTAAAGATCAATCTGTACCCATTATTTGATAGAGGGTTGTTGCTCACAAGGAAGCTATTAAATAAACTCATCATACATGTAGACACCAGGACTAAATTTTATATATACGCCAGACGCGCGTTTCGTCTACAAAAGACTCATCAGTGACGCGCGAATCCCAAAAAGTTAAAAGGGCCAAATACATCACGAAGTTGAAGAGCTTTGAGGACCAAACCAAGAGTTCCAAATGGTGAAGTTTAAATCATCCCTTCGTAAATTTTACGGACGCCAATACGAGTCGGTTGATCATTTAGGAATATCCGTATTATAGATGATATCAAATATGTTTCATATGTCGTAACTACAATTCCGTTCCCTTTTCACGAATGTAACCTACCGAATTAGACTATTTACCGGGTTTGTAATAAAATGAGCAACATGACGGGTTTCCACATGTGGAGCAGGATCTGCTTACCCTTCCTTAGCACCTGATATCACCCTAAGTTTTTGGTGGGGTTGTGTTGCTAAGCCTTTAGTTTTCTCTGTTGTGTCTGGTGTACTACCCGGTATTATTTGTCTGTTTTTTCTTTTAAACAATGGCGTTGTTAGTTCATTTTCGATCTATGAGTTTTAATGTGTCTCATGTATCTTTCGTCCCTTTTTAAGCAAGAAGGAAACACAATAACACAATCTTGTACATCCTCTGAGGCGAGCCATAAAATCCCTTATGTTTTATGCCATACTATTTATTTTTTTCCTCTAACGAAAGTCACTGAAGCGCGCCATAATGTTTATGCATTTTGTTGACGCAAAATGTATTTCAACAAACACTGCAATCTTGCTATACTTTGATATGCCGAATCTTATCGTGTAATTATCATTTTATAAAATTCAATCCAGGTTTGTATTTGAATCTAAATTTAGGCTGAAACTTAATTTGATTTAGCACAAAAAAAAATATTTCAAGGGGAGTTCTGAAATGCTAAAATTAGTTTTCATGTTTGTGTTGCTAAGCCTTTATGTTGTGTGATGTGACTATTATTTGTCTGTTTGTCTTTTAATATTAATTTAATATGTGTATTTAGATTTTGGATTTTGCTCCATTATCAAATAGGTCCAAAGTGAGGTCCAAAGGGTCCAAAATTAAAATTTGTTTGATTTCATCACACATTGAATGCTAGGAGTTCTTTGATATGTTAAATCTCACCATGTATTTAGATTTTTGGTATTAGACCATAATTGGTAAAAGTTTAATCTAAAATATTTAAGTTCTAAGTCACAATTCATTCTATTAAAAAATACTATGCTATTTTCAATCTTTCATAAATCATACCTAATAGATATAGGAAGATGTGGTGTGAGTGCCAATGAGACAACTCTCCATCCAAATAACAATTTAAAAATTAAACCATTATAGGTTAAAGTACGGCCTTCAACACGGAAGCTGTTTTGCACAATGTTAATAGAAATTAATGAGTAGGTTCATAGTTAAAAATACATATAGCCCGGAGAGTTATTTCATTTATACACCGCTTACTTTTTAAATGTTATAGACTTTTGGAAGACTGGCTTATCAAAATATGATTGATGAATGGAAGGCAATAGTTTTTGAAACAAGAGGTAAGGATAAACTATTTGAACCTGTAAACAAAAAGGCTAAGATAAAAACCGAAGCTTACTCTGTTGAAACATTGGAGAGAACAAACTGTGCAGACGGTACACAAGCAAATTCGAACATTCAAAGAAAGAGTTAGATTTTGTAACTGCACATACATAAGTTTTTATATTCACTATGAGTATGAGTAATATGTATAATATTGGTTTTTAATATGTTTGTACATAGGTAGTAAGATGAAAGAAAACACTTCACACTTCAATCTTCTATTTTAAATCCTATATATATATATATATATATATATATATATGGCATATCAATATATATTAAGGTGGTATGGGTGTCTTCCTCTCCATCTTGGATTGTGAAAAACAGAGAACCAAAGGTCCAGATTTTCTATCAAGTTAGCAAAATTTGATGCAGGAATGCAGATTTTTAATGTGAATTTTCATTTAAAAGAACCAATTTATAAGAAAGTAACTTATAGATATTAATATTTTTGTAAATGTTGATTATTTTTGGTTGTTTGTATTTTTTTTTTTAAATTAGCATTTTCAGGGGAGGTAACTCTAAAACAGTGTATTTTCTGAGGGATTCTGTTTGGAATTTTCCTATATTGTATTTTAGCCGGAAAAAACGTACGGTGACCCTATCTTTTCTTTTGTTATTCTCAAAGCATTGTCTGAAAGCTATCTTTTTCTTAATTATTTAACAATTCTATCATTTTGTTTAGTTTCTAATCACAAAATTGGATTTTTTTCCTGTATAATCCATACAAAATGTGTCATTTTGTCACGTCCTGTAGCTTGAGAAAATGCGTGGTGACCTATCATTTGTATTATATTTTTCAACATATATCTATAGATACTACGTTTTGGCAAAGTCTGAGCCTATTCTATCATTTTTATTTTAGACTCCCATACCACCTTAAGGATCATATGTAATACAGACTAATTTGAAAAATACTGCAAAAGTTATAATACTAATAGGTTGCGTTTCTGATGTTTTGGTGAAATAACTCTATATTTTTTTATGTGTCATGTGTTATGTTTAATTCCCTACAATAGATGGACCTTCAAAGTACACCAGGAACACTTTAGACAAAAATAGAATTGTAAATTACGATACACTCTTCACAATATTGCATGTCTGTCCCATAACTTAAAAATAGTATGACGATCTAGGAAGCGATGGCATTGGCGTAAATATTTCCTTCAACATAATCATTTAATTTTTAGAACCCAGTGATTTCTACTGCAAAATATTATTTTATAGATATAGGAAGATGTGGTGTGAGTGCCAATGAGACAACTCTCCATCCAAATAACAATTTAAAAATTAAACCATTATAGGTTAAAGTACGGCCTTCAACACGGAGCCTTGGCTCACACCGAACAACAAGCTATAAAGAGCCCCAAAATTACTAGTGTAAAACCATTCAAACGGGGAAAACCAACGGCCTAATCAATTTGTACCTTGATATTTCTTAAAAAATTGATATCCAGATTGTATCCAATTAATATACCGAAAACCTGTGTCTCGATTTAATAATCTTTCAAACAACAATTTATTAAGTTACCTAGTTTGACTATGTAGATCATAGTTATGTATTCGGGTTTAGTTTTCTGTAATTAGTTAATACTTCAGTTTCTTTATGTAAATCTCTTTCATATTCATTTGATAAAATTTACTGTTTGCAATAGCATGAATTGGTCTATATAATAAGAATGTTCTTATCCCGGGCATAAAAACAAAGCCGTATTTGGCGAAACCTTTTCAACTTTTGATCTTCAGTGCTGTACAGCTTTGTACTTTTTTCACTTTCGATCTTTTATATCTGGGCGTCACTGGTGGGTCTTGTGTGGACAAGGCGCGTTTTTGGCGTATTGAATTTTAAACCTGATACTTTTTGTTATCTATTATTCGTTGTCTAATATGTTCTCCTATTTATATGTATTGTAGTGCGGTAATATCATGTTGACATTTCGATGTTATATTTATCTTTGCCATTAAAGTGCGAGGTTTGGCATGCCACAAAACCAGGTTCAACCCACCACTTTTATTCCCCTTTAAAAGTGTCCTGTATCAAGTCAGGAAGATGGCCATTGTTATATTATTGTTCGTTTCTGTGTGTGTTGCATTTTAACGTTGAGTCGTTTGTGTTTTCTCTTATTTTTGAGATATTGAGATAAGACGTGGCACGGTACTTGTCTATCCCAAATTCATATATTTGGTTTTCATGTTATATTTGTTTTTCTCGTGGTGTTTTTTCTGATGCATGGTCCGTTTCTGTGTGTGTTGCGTTTCGATGTTGTGTCGTTGTTCTCCTCTTATATTTAATGCGTTTCCCTCGGTTTTAGTTTGTTACCCCGATTTTGTTTTTTGTCCATGGATTTATGAGTTTTGAACAGCGGTATACTACTGTTGCCTTTATTTGCCATCTTTCTTAATATGCAACTAATTGAAATATTCAATAGCTTATTGAGGTCTTACAGTCAAAACAAACAAAAAAACAATCGCTATACCTTTTATACACTATTTTAACCAAAAAATTATTGTTTATGGAGGTTTTCTCATGGAGAAACTATGTATGCATGTGGATTCATCAAATCGAAGGAATAACAACAGGTTGAACCAGTGGTCAACAGGGATTGCTGGTGATGTTTTTGTTTGTGAATCAAATGATTCAAAGATATTTAAACGCATGAGAAACACAACGCCAAACATTACAATAGTAGGCAAGAAAGGTAAACTTAATGTATTAAGTACGCAAAATGTTTTAAATTGACTAATGAACGCTGGATTATTTTTCATAAAACACGAATTTGAATTCCATAAAACGAAATGTTGAATATGACAAATCGGCATAATTTCTGCACTTAAGATTTGTAAAGAAAACAAACAATCACCTTTGAAAATATGCAAATCACTTACATCTATACAAAAGGTTAGAAACGTTCCATTTATAACCAAATAAACGCACTGAAGGAAACAAAACGTTCATAATTCTCATAATTTTCAATGTGCATTTTTATAAATTACTGATTATTTATGACTACTGATAGACAAATTTTTAGGCAAAATTATGCAGGGTATCTTCGATGCAAACTACTTTTCTTTTATAGGTGGTACTCCTGTTAATCTTGTCGAAAATAAGTATGCCAGCTCTCTAGTACTGACTATTTGTAATTATTTAAAAGAATCTGAACTGAACAAATATGATGTAATGTTCTATTGTAAACCAATGCATCGTCAAGTAATCTTAAATGGATTAGTTACTGAAGTTAAAAACACAACAATTGAGAAATGTACAAAAATGTTGATTCATGGGAAGGACTTTAAAGAGATATGGGATATAAATGTGTTACAGGATATAGCAAATCATCAAAGACAGTGCAACACGTGGATACAAGAAGATTGTGTTAAAGTAAATCGTGATGAATTATGTTTGCACCTTGATGGTAAGAATAATGTTAAGAAATGTTTGAATAGTAAATTGATAAATTCTCTTCATAAAATGTATTTAAAAGAAACAAAATAACAAAGCATCGATAGTCGAACATGGTACGTAAATAAGGACAGAGATACTCAAAGATAGAGATGAACGTTTTAACGAGTCAATTGTATTCCTCTGGGCATTTTATTTTTATTGATGTTAAGCTTAAACATGAAAAACTTTTAGACAATCTTAGTCAGAAACGAAGATGAAGATTAGGTTGTAATTATATTTGAATTTCAACGACAGTTTGTATTAACATTACAAGGTTTTAAACAGACAGTCGGTATACAATTGGTATTTATTGTATACCCCTACTAGCGACCGATTTTGTACACATAAGAAGAAGAAATTTTACAGAGTATTTAAACGGTTTTAGAACCCAAAACATTTGTGAAACAGTTAAAAAGAAATGTAAATTAATCATACGTTTGTTTTCGAAATTTCAAATTCAAATAAATTGTTAATTTTGTGCAACTAAAATTTCAGTGATTGTTTGCATATCTTACATCCGTCTGCTTCGTCTCTTCATTTCTTTGGTATATTAACTCAGAAAACGATTTTAGAATACTGTCTTTGACATGTTTGATGAGTAAGTAAGTAAGTAAGTAATTATTTATTAAAGTGACATGTGTATCACAACATACATTTATACAATTATATACATAGCAATTTTATATTTACATCCGGCCCATTGGACCTATATGTCACTTTAAACAATATGATATCGTATCCGAAAACGTAAAAATTTACAAATTAAAATACAGAATTAGAAGTAAAGTTGATTTCAACATTCCAATTATCAACTTTCTAATCGATGAAATCCAATTTGCTCAATTGTACGTCATATCATATCTCAAATACTACGTTACACTTGTGTCTAAACACATTATACACACTTTTTTGTACGGTTTTCTAAACTCGACACTTAATCAGCTTTTATAAACATTCTAACGAATTGTTTTACGTATACTGTCTCAATTCACTAGTTATATGTTTTCGTAGATAATTAACTTCCCAAATAGCTTTCTAATTTGTTAATGTTCCAGTTGTTACTGTTTGAAAAAGTGTAATCCATAAACAGTATTAGCTCTATCCTGTCAACACAAGTATTCTCGCTAATGTTGTAAGGTTGTTGTCGTCCGACGATATGTGGTTTGTAAAACATAACTTTAGCATAAGTGTATGGATCTCTATGAAATTGTACTCAGAATCTCTTATCCTAAAAGTACGGTTGGAATTGATTTAAGGATTACTGTCCAAACTGTTCAAAGGGATGAAGGGGCATAAAAGAGGCCAAAAACTAGCATTTGTTTTCTTTTTACCTTTTCAATACTAAGTTCCCTACCGACGAAGTCGAAGGAGACTTTAGGTTTGCACTCCGTTCGTCTGTCTGTCTGTCTGTTGTCCATCCGTCAGTCTGGCAAATCAGTTTTCCTCACTTTTTGTCTTTGTTCTTGAAGATATTGATTTGATATTTGGTATATAGTTTTATCATGACAAGTTATAGATCAAGTTCGAATTTTGTTACGGTCTGGCGATTAAGTCTTCAGTTATGGTCCATATCTAAAGTACAGGGTATTATGTTAAACCATATTTCTGTACAAAGGGAGATAACTCATTTTTTAAAAGATATTATTTGGTAAATTGTTTGAACAATGTTGTGCAGGTTTTATTTTATTTTGAATAAACTTATTTTCTGAATGCTATATATATAAAAAAAAAAGATTAATGAAGTGAAATCCTTTAATTAGACAATAATCTATATTTATTAAGGTATATAATTTTCATAACATAACATTGTGTTCATACAAATTTTAAAAATAAAAATGTAAATTAGATTTTGACAAATGAAGGAAAATACATTTGGAACTATTAATTATATCTGATTATAATTTGAAAATAGATATACATTGTCTGGCGTAAATATAAAATTTCAATCCTGGTATCTATGATGAGTTTATTTGTATTACATCATATGTAATTTTAGAGAATTATTAATTATATCTAATGTTAGAGTGTTTTCCACAATTTTTTTCATCATGCTTGAAGATATTGATTGATAATTGGTAAATGGTTTCATCATGACAAGTTACAGGTCAAGTTCGATTTTTTGTTTTGGTCTGATAATTTTGTCCTTGCACTTGAAAAATTCACTCATATTATACCACTGTTTATAGTCATGCTTGAATATATTGACTTGGTATTTTCTTTTTGTTTACACCATGACAAGTTGTAGAACAAGTTAACATTCTGTTCCAGTATAATGATTTTTTACCCGGTAGTGGACTATTTATTGCCATGCTCTGAGAATGCTTGCTATTCTTTGATTTATGGTTATATCCTTCAAATGATTTTGGTTTGTATACATAATTTATTAAAATTATGTTGCTGCATTTTCTACATTATTACTTTTTCTTATAGCCTACGCATTAAAAGATTACATTTGAGAATTCACTAACATGTGTGTCTATTCTGATTTTGTGATATTTTCTTATAAAGATAAGAAGATGTGGTTGATTGAAAATGACGTCATTTGGTTTTTGAAGGAAAATTTTGTTTTGTGCATTCTTACCAGACCATTCACTTAAGTTAGCGTTTGTTTTGTTGCAATTCAGTGTTTCCGTTGTTTCCCACTTATAGTTGCTGTGGTTTGACTTTGGAACAGCGGCATACTTCTGTTGCCTTAATCACCCCCAGTTATTGGTTGGTGGGGTTAGTCATGCTTAATCTTTATTTTTCTATGTATTGCTTTGTGTACTTTTATTTGTCTTTTTCTTTTTTAGCCATGGCGTGTCCGTTTATTGTTAATTTATGAGTTTGAATGTCCCTCTTGAATCTTTTGCCCTTCTTTTACAGGATTGATCTGTTATCAACATTAAATGGAGATAACTTGTTAGATAATAACGGGACTGTCGATGTCGAGAAGAATTTTCGTAATTTTGTACTCTTTTAACAGCTTCTTTATTTTGTTTCTTTTGACAAATGGTATCTATATCATAATCAGTTTTATTTAATATCAGATAAGATTAAAGATGTGAAGAAATATCACAACAGCACAGACGTGCCATGGAAGGACAATCATATTTTTCTGGAGAGGGTTGCAAATATCCAAAAATATTGTGACCAGCTTTTTGCTTTTGTGACGAGCTCTGTGCAATTTTCAGAAGAGCAAAAGTTATGGTTGGAAATGCAGACAGAGGTTAGTTGTTGTATTGAGATTTCAACCAATGAAAATGTCGGGTTTTTTACATTTTTGTACATGTCATAGGTTTGATAATTTCATGATAGTTCATTTATTAACTGAAAGCAGCTTCCATGGACATATTGTAAAAACATACATATTTCAACACAAATATGAGTAAGTGTAAGTTACTACATCATTGCAAAATTTTAAATATAATATACTGTGGATTCATTTTCGAGGGTAACAATTCCGTTGAATAAGTGAAAAACACATTTTTGTGGATATTTTAATTGATGATTTTGCCAAAATCTGTATATATAGATATAAGAATGTGTGGTATGAATGTCAATGATACAATTCTCCATTCAAGTAACAATTTGTAAAAGTAAACCATTATAGGTACCACCTTCAACAAGGAGCCATGGTTCACACCTTACAGCAAGTTATAAAGGTCACCACAAAATAACAAGTGTGCTACCATTCAAACAGAAAAAAACCAACGGTTTAATCTATATAAAAAATGTTCGGCTAGTTATTTCTATTTGCATAATCTATGATTCTGATAAAGGAGTTCTAATTAACCATGAAAGACTGGTTTTGTGCATTTCACAATTCACTTTCGATTTTGATTAAGTCTAGCTATCCAAAGTACATTTAAGCCTTTGCTAAACTTATTTAAGTGACTATATGCAGTACTTTAACGCTATTTGGAATTAACATGTGTGGTTGTTATTTGTAATTAGGATCTTCTGAACACTGCATATAAACGCATTTTTCAATTACTCGTAACATCAGAAGGAAATGATGGTTTATGCAGTGAATCTTTGACAGTGGCGAATGATGATAATGAGGTCAGTTTAATTCATTTAATATATTTACTAGAATTATTGTATCACACCTAAGTATTTTATATATTCCAAAACTGAAAAAAAGAAAACAATCATAGTTTAATTGTATTGAAGCCTGTTGAACTATTTAATATTTTCAAATACCATGTTCATGCTGAACATTCAATTTATTTTCGAAAATAAACAAAGATATAAAGATGTTTATGTTGTAATGTGAGGTATAGCACAGTAGTAATTTCATTCAAACGATTAGGCAAAATATAACCACTTTCTCCTGACAAAAGACATTATTTGCAACATTTGCAACACACAAAAAATGCAACCAAATGGCGATACAAGTAGAAGAAGACCATCCTAATTATAAACATGTTTGAAAACTAAGACTTATTGTGTTGATTTTTTTCCCTCTGCAATTGTAAAAAACACTTATTTTTTTTTCTTTCTTATGAATCTAAATAGTGTTTGTTTATAAGTAAACATTTATCAAACAACTCCTGTTTTTGAAATTAACTTAACATGTCCAGTTAAAGTATACATTTGTATAAGTGAACGTTTATCTTATACTATATTACTTGATTTAATTGATCTAAGTAACTATTTTCAAAGTAAACGTACAATTTTTCGTGCATTTCGTTGAGACGAAAACCGCTCACAATTAAAAAAGGATTGTATTAATCATTGGTCAATTTGAACAAAGATTCGAATACAATATAGATGTCATAACAATATCTACTTTTAAAAGTAATTGTTGTACCAATACCGTCCGTAATTTAATTCTACTGATATCATACAACACTGAGTAAAATCAAACACCATTATTGACGTTGCACTATAACGAAGAGGGAGGGACAGACATTAATATATTCCTGACATTTTCAACATTGAAAGACTATAATATCAAACAAAATTTCAGAAGATTAAATCTTCAAAACACATTCCACTCCTACAAGATATATATGATCAACTTATTTTTTTTATAACAATGATGGATTTGGCCACACAGAAAGAAAAGTAAAAACAGAATTTTTTAGAAGCCAATTGATGTCTGTCACTGGCTGCAGGATTTTCTTTTTGCAGGACTTGAGTTGTTTTCTTCTCTTCGGTCGGCTTGTTGCCTCTTTGATGCATTCCCCGTTTCCATTATATTCTATTACCTTTAATTATCTTAATGATTAATGATGATGATATTTGTATTAGTTTGTCAAGGGTAATGTTATAAAAAAAGATTACAAAAAAAAAAGATGATATAATGTCATTCGTTAACTTCTCCAATATAAACATCGAGATGGGATCAATTAGAAAACCATTCAACAATAGTGTGTTTGCTTGTTTAATTTCTTTTGACCATGTAAGCGTACTTATCTTCGCTTTTTATAATGATAAACTCTATTTTGCTATTGATCCAGTGTTAACAACATTTTGTTATGACACATTAACTTTAAAACATTCCATTCGTGACCTTATTTTGTCATTAACTTATCACGATACTGAAAATAAAATTACAGGTTACAGTCAAATGTTTCTCTTGTTTTAGGGAAATGCTGTTTTAGTGCAAACCTGCGATGGAGCTTTTGAAGAGCAGTACCATTTTTCAAAACAGCAATTAACCGAATGCCAAATGTGCATCGACCAGAATATTGCATTGTATTGGTGTAACAACTGCAGAATGAATATTTGCAGCTTTTGCAAGATGTATCACGAAACAGTTTGGACGGTGATGAACCATGATGTGCATCCTCTGCACATACTTTCTTAAACTAGTTTGTGAAGTACATATGTGTAGTGGAACTATTCTTTGAGTAATGATTTTTCTTAATGACAATTTTATTTGTTTGTACCTTTCTGAATATATTTCAACATAAAGGAATATTTTAAAATGTAAAGAATGACTTAATAAAACAGCTGAAAAAAAACAAACCTACATCTAAAAATGCCTTGTTATACCTTTTCCTTTAAACGTCGAAACATTGAAATAAAACGTACTTGTTATCACCCCTCCCTGCATAGACCCACTGGTTGAAAACAAAATACCTTATATACCAGGAGTAAAATCCCTCTACAAAAGACTCATCATTAACTCTCGAATGAAAAAGATTAAAAAGACCAAATAAAGTACCAAGTTGAAGCATTACGGACTCCAAAAGGTTTTTGCCAAATAAATCTAAGATATTATTTTTCTAGGGTAGAACATTCTTAGTATATCTAAAATACAAAGTTTTGTTAGCTGTTCATTTACAACTATATTATAAACATATCAATGATAGTTCCTGTAAAAAAGCGTTGACTGCAGGGCTGCATTCAGACTGTTATTATTTATGTATTTAACTGTTTGTGAACTGATCCCATCTCCTTAAATCGCTTACCGTACGGTATTTTGTTTCCTTTTGGTACAAACACCGTACAATGACCTTTAAAAAGTTTGTTTTCATGTTCTATGTCCGAAAGCGAAAAATGTTGTAACCTTAGGCCTCTGTTTAATGTTATAGTAATGTCTGTCGTCCTACTCTGCTCTAATTTTATAGTCGTTCTGAACTTCATCATTATACCTGTCTACAGATAAACCAAACAATCTGAATTTCCATTCCAGTAGTGTCTCTTACTTTGAATGAATACATAATTGTGAATCACACATCTTTCTGATTTGAACTATTATGTTACTTTAACAGTTGGCAGGGTCTTTTGTATACACCCAAACATATTTCAAAAATTAGTTCTTTGAATTGTGAATTCCTTTACCTCGGCTAAAGAAGTTTTGTTAATGATTGATCAACTTATAAAAATAATAATATGAAAAAGGGCAAAAAAGGGCATTACCCAAAAGTTATCTTATTGTATTTTTTTAATAGATATTCGCCGCTACATTCCTTTCGCTCGCTTTAACATGTTTAAAAGGTCATGATCTTTATCAAATATAGATAACGAGATCGCTCTACCGAGTTGTATTGTTTAACAAATTTAAAAACATTGATAAAGTTGACTCAGTATTCTATTTTTAAGTATATATCATCAAATGTAAATAGATTGCTGAAATCTTACTATTAATAAAGATAAAAAACCGAGATATTTTTAAAAATAGGGATAAACCCTACCGAAAAAATCCAGTTGCTTATTTTAGAAAAAAAAGACTTTCATCAGGACATTTTATTATCTATTTTTATCAAATTGTTGACTAGCTTGCAATAGTGCCTGAGTATGGTGGTGATTCCATTATATTCATTACAATTGCAGTTTGTATTTCTCATTTAAAATTACTTTATTAATGGCGCATTTGATGATTGGGGTCTTTATTGCTTCTAAATTGGTTCTTCAGGTTGTAATTAACTTTCTATTTCTTTTATCAACTTTTTTTTTCAAAACTAGCTCGAAAGTGAAACCGGGTTTTCGCTAAATAATTCAAGGATCACTGAAATTTGAAACAATACTTTTTTTTGAACAAATAGAGATTTACTATCAGTCAATGATTATCATGCATGCATGCATACATCAGCCATTTATTTTCATTTTTAACTGGTGTTCAGTGTTAAAATATTCAGTTTATGTTAACGTATATTTGTTCATAAGAATACAATTTTTTTTTCATAGTATGATTATATTATAACAATATTTTCGTAAATACAAATACGATCAAAAGTACGTACTATAGTGTAAACTATATTCCATAAAATTACAATAATTATCCGCCATATGAACTTTGCTGTAAGTCAATCTGGAATTGATTATTTTTTGGAGTATGTTACGATCCCAAGCATGTCATATTTTGCGAAAGATTTATAATTGTTATTTTGTCTAATGAACATTGTTTGAAGAACCAGGTCATATAAATTGTATAAGAGATTCGTAAAAATATGTATTATTGCACGTTAGTATTCTCTCATTAGTACATTCTGTTGTTGAATTAAATGAAACTCAACATATATCTTTTATATCAAATTTGAACAAAGTACATTTTTCCCTATTTTATTCATTTACTTCACCTTTTGTTTTCAGAATAATTAATGGAAGAGAACGTTTTAGGGGAATAATCAGAAAATTAAAACTTGCCCTGAAAAAAAATGAAGCTGAAAATATCGACTAGATATAATTTTGCAACGAAATAAAATCTATACAGATCAATCAAGGATCAAAATAGATTTTAGTTTAAAGGTAAAAGAGAACTTAATTTAAAAACTTTTCTTAATCAAAGAAGTAGGGACACTATAGCCTTTTTTGTCATTAAAAATCATTGTATTATTATACACAAAAGCCTACATGTACGATCTGAAATGGGCAAATTTCGATAAACTATTAGACCCTCTTTATGGTTGCTGTCTAATAGGTTAATACTTTGATAGTGTATTATATCGTATCTAGATTAACTGTTGTATGCTGTTTTAAAGTTTATTACTTATAAGAAAAAAGCACATTGACTGCACTTTTCGGATAGAACAACGCTATTATAGAATGGTATACATTGGTAAGATACACATACTCACAAAAACTGTGGAAGTCCATTCATGTAGCAGTTGTCGTTTTAAGTAAACACTGTTGTGTAGGCACAAATATAGTCAAATGATTATTTTCATCAGAACAGTGGCTTCATAATGAGTGATTAATGATTGCGTCAGAACTTTTTATTTTTGCATTTGTCAGATATTTTCAAATATTTGGTCATCAAATTTTTATTATTATTACTGGAATTAAATTTCACAAACTTTAAGATCCAATATTTATTTACCTTTAGTTTTCACAATCACTTATGAATGATACATTTTTTATTGTTAAATGTATTCGCTATATTTTCAATTTTAGATCTTCAAAGTAAAATGCCTTGTTCACTCTATTTTTTTGGGGTTCATTAAAGATATTATTGCACATTACGGTTTGAATGGATACTTTCACCTCCTGTTACAATACAACGATCACACGCGTACGGAAACCAAAAGAGCAATCAAATGTTCAAGATATAGAAAAGAATACATGCATTTGAAGTACTAACAAATGGAATAATGCAAAGGATGTGGACCAGTACAAATCATAAATAACAGAAGCCCGCTGATGCTTGAATTGTAGAATTGCTTAAATGGCAACATTACCTATTTATTGATCAAGCGAAAATAAGTTATTGGAAAAAAAATGCGTTTGGTGAGTTTTTTAACCGGATTTTTGTGACAAAAATGTCGGTTATTGATTTGGGGATGTACGGCGAGCGGGCGGCAATCAAATGTTGTCCGTGCATTTACTCATGAACCGTTCAACCAAAGCTCTAAAAATTTTAATATGTTATTACTGACAACTATACGAAGGTCAAGTTCAATAATGGTGATTTTGACTTTTACCGTTCGGGAGTTATGGTTCTTGAAAGATTGAAAAATGGAGTTTCTAGTCGTGTCCGTGCATTTACGCATGAACTGTTCTACCAAAGCTTCCCAAATTTTAATATGTTGTTACTGATGACAAAATGGAGGTCAAGTTCAATATTTAAATGTTGTTACTGATGACAGAATGGAGGTCAAGTTCAATAATGACGAATTTGACTTTTACCGTTCAGGAGTTATGGTTCTTGAAAGATTGAAAATGGAGTTTCCAGTCGTGTCTGTGCATTTATGCATGAACTGTTCTACCAAAGCTTCCGAAATTTTAATATGCTGTTACTGATGACAAAATGGAGGTCAAGTTCAATATTTAAATGTTGTTACTGATGACAAAATAGAGGTCAAGTTCAATAATGAAGATATTGACTTTTACCGTTCAGGAGTTATGGTTCTTGAAAGATCGTAAAATGGCGTTTCCATTCACGTTGTTGCATTTACTCATGATCCATTCAATCTAAGCTTTTCAAATTTTAATATGTTGATATTGATGACAAAATGGAGGTCAAACTTGATATTGACGATTTTCACTTTCACCATTCATCAGTAATGGTTTTTGTGATATTGCCAGGACACAAATAAATGTTAATAAATCCGGTTTGCTGTCGTTGTGACAGCCTCTTGTTTTCAATTCGACTGAAATTATTTGAGAACCTATCGTGTGTTTGAACTTTTGCGATGCACAAATGTTTCAAATGTCTCTTATCCAGGCATAGATTACATGTACCTTAGCCGTATTTGGCACAACTTTTTGGAATTTGGGATTCTCAATGCTCTTCAACTTTTTACTTGTTTGGCTTAATAAATATTTTGATATGTGCGTCACTGATGAGTCTTATGTAGACAAAACGCGCGCCTGACGTACTAAATTATAAACCTGGTACCTTTGATAACTATTAGGCGTGATTGTTTGACGCTATGGAGAAGACATTTAGAAATGAAATAATCATAATCAAACATTGTGAAAAAAGCGGTCGCGTTTGTTGTATTATTAATTTTAGATAGTTTACGTACATATAGCTTTAAGTTACATTACACATTATTATTTTCCTTTAACATTCATGTATAACTATAATATATGATAGATAAAATAGATATAAGGAGATGAGATTGTATGAATGCTCATGAGACAACTCTCCATCCAAGTCACAATTTGTTAAAGTAAACCATTATAGGTCAAAGTACGGTCTTCAACACAGAGCCTTTGCTCACACCGAACAGTAAGCTATAAAGTGCCCCCCCAAAAAACAGTGTAAAACAGTCAAACGGGAAAATCAGCGGTATAATCTATATAAAAAACGAGAAAACAGAAACACTTATGAACCACATCAACAAACGACAACCACTGAACATCAGGTTCAAGTGCAGCGGGTTAACACGTTTTTATAGGTACCAACCAATAGTGTAACATCACAGCATAGAAAGACACACTATAAAATATCAATTGAAATAACTCAATCAAAAGACATATTAACATAAACAAGTGAATATATACACTGAACGAATAAATTTGATCTATGACACAATGTAAATACAACATCAATAAAATAAGAGGTGAGATGTTAAACTATTTCAGAAAGACAACCATAACCTTGAACAAAATGTCGCCAAATAGAATAATTTACACAGATAAATGAAATTAATTTTGTACAGTAATGGAGAACGGAAATATTTTTTACAAAAAATAATTTTATCGTTCATAGTACGAGAACAGGAGTGAAAATTTATAGTCATACCAAACAATAATTACAGCTGGTATATATTAAAAATAGAGATAAAAGGTTGAGTGTATAAAACGAAGTTAACGATAGACTGCTATAGTGTGAGAAAACATGTTGTGAGGGAATTCGAGGTTTGCTTTACCATGATTCAATTCAACACACGTTATGACAATACCAATCAGAATGACATTTGTTGCAGTGTTTTAGGATTTCAAATATTTTGGCCACGAGCATCACTGAAGAGACATGTATTGTCGAAATGCGCATCTGGTGCAGGAAAATTGGTACCGTTAATGTTATTGGACTAAACATACGCAATGAAAGATCGGAAAGCTATACCAAATAGAACGTCATATTTTAAAAATTATAGCAAAACCATTGGTTGGCAAAATATCATTGTTATTATAATCAAAGTACTGAAGTACTGAAAATCGAAGGCACCGCAAGTTCTGGTGGATTCTCACAAGCACTTGCCTTCGAAAAAAAAATCTACAACCTGAAAGGTAGGTTAAGGTATATAGATATGTATTATTTTTCTGAGAGAAGTTCCTGTGTGGATGATGAATAAATGAGAGGGAATTCCACCTCACCGTTATAACTATAATATTGTAGTGATATAATCATTCGTTTTCAGTATAACACGGTTTGTTGTTACATATCATATTAATATTTCACGGCCGACACTCGGCTAACCGAGAGATTGGTCGGTTAATCTATATTGAGTATGCGGCTATATGGGAGATTGGTCTGTTAATCGGGTTGGTTATACGTCTGTTAAGAGTAAAACGCACAATTTAATGTTAAACTCTATTAAATATAAAGATTTTTGGCATATTATAAGAACCAAATCAAAAAAAGAAAACTGTCTGACAAAATGATATCTATCATAGAACATTTTCCACTTGTAAAAACATTTCATAGTCTACGTAGTTTTCAGTAAAATCAAAAGGCGTCGCGCAAGTATAGGACACAAAATAGTACTTTGGTTCTAAAACATAAATGTCCTCAACAATCGACAATAGTCTTTACTGCGCAATATGACAAGGTCTTGCTAAATTAGTCTAAACATTACAGCTAATATATCGATTCATTATAATCTAAAGCTCCCTTCATTTTCTACTATAAATGTGATATGTATCAAAATCATGAAATCCTATATTCAAGGATTTGTATATCTTACTATACAAATTTTTGCTATATTCAATACATTAAAATACAACTTTAGGGAGCTACCATTTGATTTTAATGGGGGGGGGGGGGGGGGGGGGGGGAGGGGGGCTAGGATGAAAAAATTTGTCCTGCATTTTTTTTTAGCTGTAATCTCTGTCCTGCCTTTTTATTTTTCACTCTGTTCGGTCCTGCCTTTTTTTTCTAGTTTATCCTGACTTTTTTTTTTTACCTAAATTGTCGTCCTGACTTTTTTTTGCAAGTGTCACATCCTGCCTTTTTTTTTTTACTCAAAACTCCTGTCCTGCCTATTTTTTTTTCAAATTTCATCCTAGCCACCCCCCCCCCCCCCCCCCCCCCCCCCATAAAAATCAAATGGTAGCTCCCTTAAGTAATAAAACAGTGATGTCATTTAGTAAATTATTGTTAAATCTATGCAAACAGAAGATTTTTAGAGACAACCTTTCTTTAAAAATGTTAAATAATTCATAATTCAGAATATTTATTAATAACAGGCATACTAACAGCTTTTAAATTAATGTAAATTTCATTTGTGATTTTTTTTATTATTCAATACATCTATATATCCGTACAAAATAGTATGTGTGAAATGTTACATGCTGAAAAAATATAGTGTAGGTAGGTAGAGAATTTTTCTTAATTTTAATATTTTGTTTACATTGAGCCTATGCCAGCAACATTGTGACTTCAACAAGGCTTAATCTCAAATCGTAAAAAAAAAAACTCTTTCGGATAGGGGATAAAAACTAGGGTAGGTAGGGGCATAGTAGGTTAACACACATTCTTTTTTATTTAGCCTAATACATGTATGTTCCTATGAATGTCTTAAATGACACTCCTGTAACATTCATCTTTTATATTTTAGTAGTCCAAAAATAGATTTTCGCAATAAATGAGCTTTATGTCAACCAGTGTGTTGACTAGATAATTATCTTGCCTATCCTACATGTTAAAGATAGGCAACTAATTTCCACTGTACTAAAATAACTTAACATATACAGTTTCACTTTGCACATGGCGTACAGACTATATTAAATCTAATTATGGATAAACGGAAAACCAAGATCTAAAAGTAGATATCAAAATTTCACAAGGACGTATACATATCTTAGATCAGATTTAGATAGAGTTTAATGCAAATGATCATACTATGAAAATGTACTCACAAAATATGAAATATTTTTATCCTCGTTATTTAATGTAAAACAACAAATTTTCTCCTCTAAATGTTTTTATCTCCCAAAGTTGTATAATGTGTCAGATTTATTTTTATCACAGTAATTCTTTTAAATCAATCTATATCTATAGGTATTCATTGATATAAATGCTTCCTATTGATAAAATTAAGAAAAGAAATGGGGAATGACTTTATCAACATATAGATATACAAGACAAATCAAGTTTATATCTATATACATTATGTCAAGCACTTTATCGTCATGATTTTTTTTAACGGTCAAAAATAAGAAGATATGGTATAAGAGCCAATGTCACAACTCTCCATCCAAGTCACAATTTGTAAAAGAAAAACCGATGGCGACTTCCAAAATTATGTGAAAGCAATATTGAATTTGACACTGAGTCATCATCATCACCAACTTTGAAACGTAAAGCTAAGAGTTGAAAGACATTAAATACTTACATCAACCCTAGTATCGTAATTAAATATATATCTTTATAGCAAGAGCAGCAGCAATAAGAAACCATTACAGGACTAGAATTTGTTTATCAAATGAAATGAATTATTTCCGTTTCTAAAGCCATTGGATAGACCCCAACCGGAAGCAGTGATATAGCGCTACACATACTCTTACTACATTTAGAGACCATACGTGAGGTATGAAATATTTCAACAGTTTAACATTGGTTTTTTTAGAATGTCCAGCTCTGCATTATAGACTTATAATACAGACTTTAAAGGATGGAATTTCTTTTCTTTATATTGACTCAGTCGTATGTCTATATTAGTTCTAATTGGACACTCCCCGAGACTAGTAGTATTTCTTCAGCAAAAACAATTGAAAAACCCGTTCCAAATCATATAGTCTGACTACAGAACCGTGAGTCATAGTTAATAGAACATGTTATAAAAAAAATACAAGGGAAAAAAGCACAACAAGCGACAGCTAGCAGTAGGGCAACCACCTTTCCCTAAAACAAACTCCCGTAAAACCTATAAATATATATATAGAAAGAAGATGTGGTATGATTGCCAATGAGACAACTCTCCACAAGAGACCAAAATGACACAGAAATTAACAACTATAGGTCAACGTACGGCCTTCAACAATGAACAAAGCCCATACCGGATATAGTCAGCTATAAAGGCCCAGAAATGACAATGTGAAACAATTCAAACGAGAAAACTAACGGCTTTAAGGTTTATTATAGAGATCCAATGAATTTTGCATGTTTTCATTTAAGTGTTCGGCTTATGTTTAATATGCTTAACGGCCGTCAGTATGAGAATGGATTGCTCGGATTGATTGAAGCGTGCTTCCTTTACTCCACCTTTAACTAAATTCGTATATACCGACAATCTCCGGCGCAGTGTGCATATCCGTTCCATACATTCTCCGCAAAACTACACTTAACTGTAGTGTTACGAAGTATTGAAGGGAACGGATATGATCTCTGCGCCGGAGAAAAATATACCGAGTACTTGTTATGCCCTTAAGTACATGTACATGAACACGGCCGACACTCGGCTAACCGAGAGATTGGTCGGTTAATCTATATTGAGTATGCGGCTATATGGGAGATTGGTCTGTTAATCGGGTTGGTTATACGTCTGTTAAGAGTAAAACGCACAATTTAATGTTAAACTGTATCAAATATACAGATTTTTGGCATATTATAAGAACCAAATCAAAAAAAAGAAAAGTGTCTGACAAAATGATATCTATCATAGAACATTTTCCACTTGTAAAAACATTTCATAGTCTACGCAGTTTTCAGTAAAATTAAAAGGCGTCGCGCAAGTATGTAGTCTTTATGCTTATACGCATAGGAATTTTTTAGTAAAAGTCGAAACAAACAATTTTAAATATCATTTAAAGGACACAAAATAGTACTTTGGTTCTAAAACATAAATTTACATTGGTAAATATTTCATAATTGTAATAAAAAGTAAATATTACCACGTTTTAGTGAAAATTATGGGAATAAAGTCTGTTAATGGGTTGGACAATTGAAATTGTGTCAGTTAAGAGTAATTTAGCCACAGTTATTTTTGCTACCTTTATATTTTCCTATAGAAAAAGTTAAGAATGAGATGTTCCTGAGTAAAAAAAAATGATAATACGATGCAACAGTATCCTACGGAAGCGAATTAGCGCAACACATTTTTTTTTTTAATTTTCGTCCTATATTTGCGTTACAACGCAAACCTTTTGCGTTATAATGCAAACCTTTGCAATAAAACGCAGACCTTTGCGTTGTAACGCAAACCTTTGCGTTATAACGCACTTTTGCGAAATAACGCAATTTAACCTCAAATATCTTGATTTCAATTGTTCATTAAGTTTTATATAAAAAATGTCCGTCTGTCATTCATTTCGGTTGTGATTTACTAGTAAGAGCATTTTTATTTTGACTTTCTTTGCATTTTATTGAAGGGTGTGTCACTTCAATATATTGTGATATGGATTGGTCGCTGGAATACGCATGAATTTATTATTAACGTTTTCAATCAGCCTCAATTTTTGTGTCTGTTCAAAGTAACACGTTCTCAAATCCGACTGAAAGTGTCTTTCTAATACAACACAGGGTACATATACCGTGTTGTCATTCTCATATGCACATGGTATTTGTTTAATACTGGACGTTTAACCCTAATTCGTAAGCATCGTCCAATTGGTTCTTTATTTTTATTACTTAATCATATGTTGTTTACAAATCATTCTCAAGTAGTAAATGGAAATGAGCGAATGCAGCTACATTTGGTCATCTTGAGTTTTAATACATTTTATTCCGTTTAGTTCCTTTCTTCATAAGTGTAGAGGAGAACGGCAGTTGTCCGCATGTAAACTTCTAGCATTTGTCACCAATTAGAGTACATCGAAATTTGTTACTGTTTCAACACCCAGGGATGTTTCTTAAACAATTATTATTTTTTCTCTCTTTTTTAGCAATGCATCACTCTCTACTGTCCTTATTTATTATTCTATATTCTGCTACTCCATCCAGATTATCGTGTATACCATGAGGGTTCGGATTAGGGGGGGGGGGGGGGGGTTATTTCTGTGTTCTTTAAATTATGTCACGTTTCCTTCGTGACTTTTTTTCCTTTTACCTTTTATTTATCTTACTCATTATTCTTTCTCTATTCTTTATATTTTAGCATCCCAATATATTTTACTTACTGATGTTTAGTTACATTACGATGTTTATCTCTGATCTATATACTGGTTACCAATGTAGATGACAAATTGGTGTCATTCATGACAATTAAACAGAATCCACATGACATATGCGACCATTCTTGGAGGAAATTAACATTACTTTAATATTACACGTTTTGAAACCGTTTTTATCAATTTTCAATTTCCATTGTTTAAATTGTTCATTGTTCATGTGTTGTTTCCGTATATTTATGTTTCATTGCTCATGTGTTGTTTCCGTATATTTTAGCCGCTCGGCTTGAGCCTACCCATTTGATCCGATAACACCCCATATAGCAATAAAATTATACTTTTATTGCCATTCATAACTCTTAACAGACCAATTAACAGACTGGGTTTTATACATCCGACCCATTAACAGACCAGGTTTTAAATAAAGATTGATTTATGTCACCAAAATACAGATTTTCGTGAAGATTTTTCACACAATGATTTCATTATGGTTAACAAACATAATGCCTGTCTTTTCTCGATGTTCAAAATATTGCATGCACGTAAATTCAACCAACGTGTCATTTTGTGTACAGGTTGTGTGTGTAAAATGTGTATAAATTTATTGATGAGTAACCCGCCTTTTCATTTTATAGATCGTACATTGAAGCTAGAAAAATAATAATTACACCACTGGATTCAGTACATTGAATTGTTTTGTTAGACATGAATATTTTTTATGATAAAAATATATTTAAAAAGTTATACAATGAAACATGCTGAACTTTCGATGATTTTCTCGATAACACCTGATTAACAGACTTTAGCCAACCCGATTAACAGACCAACCGCCGATATAGCCGCATACTCAATATAGATTAACCGACCAATCTCTCGGTTAGCCGAGTGTCGGCCGTGTATTTGTATAACGGTTATACATATGGCAGAGCATCTTAAGAACTTCAAAACAAATCATAATCATAAAAGTTATGGATGAAATTAATATATAACAATCGATAAGGAATTGGCATTCGATAATATCCGCGTAATTTTTCTAAATACGTTCGATGATCAGTTAAGAGCGTGAAGCAATTTTTGCGGCTACATATCACAAATTTGACCACTAAAGGCAACACAAGATGTAAAAAATTAGCTTGCCTGTCATTTTGTCCTATTCCAGTTTACCAATATTAATTATTCAATATGGACCCAGTATTATAGACTAAACTCCTTTTTAAGATTTATTGGTGTACAAACTCGACCAACAAATAAAAGTGCGAAAGACTTTTATGATATGTTTTTGCGTGACTTGGCCTTTACAATTAGAGATAGGGAATATACACACTCGTTACCTCTATCACACGTTGATTGTATGTATTAATAATTACATTAGATGTATGTTTCATTACAATACGTTATTCTGATTGGCTAACTGCACATCATGTGTTATTCCTTAAGCAGTTGTTTCACTCAATAAAACTTCTCATTCATGATGACACGAGGTCCCACAATAAAGTGCACAGGAAAATAAAATATAAACTTGATAAAAGGCGTGTTTTCATGATCCTATAGGTAAAAATGTAATTATAAGTATTGAATGCTTTTTTTTGTAACTTTATAGGGTTGTAAAAGCGTTGACCGTGCGCACATTTTAAGTATGAAGCGCTTCCGCGCTTCATACAAAATGTACTTCGGTCAACGCTTTTACACCCCAATAAATTTACAAAAAAGAGCATTCAATTCTTAAATGACTTCGAACTTGTTATAGACAACAAGGGTTTTCCGTTTTTTTTTTCTCAAAAATATAGTCATCTTGACGTTTGCTGCTAATCCGGAATAAAAGTGGTCCTCAAGAGGTACAATCGTTTGGCTACCATCTTTCGAACGGAACAGGGATGTTGTTTGAACGTTGTTGGAGTTTATAACGAATGCATAATCGAAAGAGGGCTTAGATTGTCTCCTTTTTCGCTGTTTATGGATTAACTCCGAAAAAAACCCTGATGTTACAATATACTAATAAATATAAGGTTGTTTTGAAGGATTTATCAAAATGTACACTCGATCGACTTACTTATAAACTGTTTGCAGATGAAAAACCGAGTTTACCAAGCAATACATGCGAAAACATAACCTATTATCACCCTGTATAACCCTGATACTAGTATACAGATGAATCCGGACGTTGACGCGTTCGAATCGAACACACCGTGTACCACTGAGTCCTGACAGTAAAGAATAAATATTTTTTATAGAAAATCCAATATATACACATGGAAAAAAGTATTGCACCACCAAATTGAAATTAAAATTAAAAAAACACTTTTCATTTTTTGGGGATATAATTTGGTAAAATAGAACTAGTTAAACGTTATTTAAGTATCACCTGAGTTAAATCAATAAATATCGACTCGATAATTTTTTATCTGCACATGCAGCTACTGTACCCGTAAACAGCAAAACAGTTGTTTTTATCCTCATTGTTTTCAACCCTTTAAATAACCAAATTTTTAAAGTTATGTAATTGACACCATATAATGGCTCCTTGACAAATCTTGACTGCAGCAAGATGGCAGATTATCAGCATAAGGGAAGCAGGGATGTCGCTGTAAAAACTGCACGTATTGTTGGTCATCACCATTTCACTATAAGTCGTTTTGAGAATAAATCAGGCAATAAAGACATTCCAAGATAATGAAGACCCCCTATACCATTTGCTAAGGAAAATCAAGCATAATGAAGCTTGGTCAGAAGGAAACCCATTGCATACAAGACAATCCTAAAAAGAGAGTGGTGGCCATACAGGAGCCTTTTAACAAGAACTGTTCGAGATCGACTCATCGCTACTGGTTATCGTGCGATAAGACCATTTCGGAGACCTTCGCTAACGAACCGACACACAGTTTTCCGTATCCAATGTAGTGCAGAGCTCGCCAAAGTTGGAAATTAGCATCGTGGAGGAAGATCCAATGTTCAAATGGAATTCGGTTCATCTTCCTTGGCACGATCGTAGCCCTGATTTCAACCATATCGAGCATATTTGGGAAACTATTGGGCGGAAAGTGCGCGAAAGGACACCCCAATTCAAACACATCCTGAAATAAACAATGCCCTTCATCATAAATGGTTGCTGCTAACTTAGCAACAAATAAGTCGATTTATGGCAGGAAACAGAAGACGTTTAGATGCGGTTATCCGTTTGAATGGAGGCTGCGCACAAAGTACTTATTCTTTGGCGTATAACGATCAACCATGATATGAACAGTCATCTAAGGATTAATTTTGGAATGTCTGACATTGTAAAGTTCGACTACAGTAAAAGTTGTAAAATGCATTTTTTTGTACAAAAAACACTCCATTTTGGTATTTACATTGTGGTTATATAAATCATTTTTTTTTTCAAACATTTTTTGTTTGTTTCAATGCCAATGTTATCATAAACTATGTTTCAATAATATTATACACATATTTTTTTATATTTCATCCAAAAAAAGAGGCTGATTTTTCAAGTTTTAAAAAATCAAGGTGTTGCAATACTTTTTTCCATGTGTATATATTCTTCGGATATTTTGCTCCAATACATTCTTTGCCATAATACTCAAACTTACTAAAAGGTTTTTCAAATATTTGACATTTTTATACACAAACATCAACAAACGCACGACGATATCAATGATAAAACGTGCTTGGTATTTTTAAACATTCAAAAATTAATGTTTCTCGTGCCTCGTAGTTTTAAAACATACATTTTAAGTTTAAAATTAACAAACTAATAAAGATGGTAGGTTTATGTTGTATCTAGAAACAAAACAAAAAACACGTTTTAAAGTGTCTTTATTTTCATGTTGTGTACGCTTCGTTGACATAACACCTTTTTATACTGTACGCTTCGTTGCGACAATATTGCGTTTGTCAATGAATTTTGCATGCATTAAATTATGCTTTGATATGATTTAAAAAAAAATACCACCATAACATGCTGACAGCAACCCATAATATCCGTTGTACATGTATTATCGAAACACTCTCGGAGGTATTTTGTACATGCAAAAAAAGCCTTAGGCAGCAACCATTTGATTTTCTGGGGGGGGGGGGGGGGGGGGGGCTATGGTTTTTTTTGGAAAAAAAAGTTTGTTTCCAGGTTTTCGTGAAAAAAATAATTTGTTTTGGACCCTGAGTAAAAAAATTGTTTGTTTCACCCTCAGCTGCCACTATATGTAATGCTAAAATTGAAAGAAAAAAATTGTCTTCGGTTTGTCGCTAAAAAAATAGATTGTTCTTCGCCGAAGGCGAAAAAAAAAGTTTGCACAGAAAAAAAAACCATAGCCCCCCCCCAGAAAATCAAATGGTTGCTGCCTTATGTATACGAAAGTGTAAATTGGTAGGAAAACACAATTACTCGACAGATGCAAATATCACTGGCTGAGCATAAAGATACACACGTTCGATTTCTTATTTGATAGCATTTTTGAAAGTGTTTACCATACATTCAATGTACGGTTACACCACTGTCTCAGGTTTTGGGCGGGTTGGGTGCCCGCTATCGTGTTAATCCCGCCATATTCTGTATGTGTCTGTCCGAAGCCAGGAGCGTGGTGTAATTCAGTGGTTATAATTTTTTTTTTGTTCACTATTTTGTGCATAAATTAGACCGTTAGTTTTCTCGTTTAAATTGTTTTACATTTGTCATTTCCGTGTGTTTTATAGCTGACTAAGCGGTATGGGATTTGCTCATTGTTGAAGGCTGTACGGTGACCTATATAGTTGTTAATTTTTTTATCGTTTGGTATCTTGTGAAGAGTTGTCTCAATATCAAATCTTCTTTTTAATATAGACAGCAATCAGAAACAATCAATGGATTATAGGCTTTTAGCCTGAATCACAGAGGCGGGTCCTAGGGGGTCATGGATTACAATACGCACGGTATTCGGTCTATGTTTCATTTGACCATTTCTTGATGAATAAGTAGTACGAAAACAAATCAAATCTACGAATTATTAAATAGTAACTTGTCTGTATTTGAATCGAAATTAAATAAAACCTGATTTTAATAAATAAAATGTTATGTCTTATTTTATGATTAAGCAATGATTCCGTATTAACAGTGCCATATTTGCCGTGTAAGACGTAACAACAAGAACCAACTATCCAAATATAAACGAAGAAATTAATACAAACTTCTGCATGGATTTCGACAAAATTTGTACAGATGAGATATAATATGATCACATTTATGATGTGAAACGGTCGTGATAAATACCTAGTCTGTTCACAATCTAGCGGCTATTTTTGAAATTCCATAGAGCTGTAAGATTTGGAATTCAAGTACAAAAAAATGAAAGCAAACAGCTTTGGTACCGTATGTGGCCGTCTCTAAACGATATATATGCCTATACGTAGATACATATGATGACGCAATCATGAGGATCATAGAGGATTATGCATTTTGCAACAATTGATATGCTTGGACAGTGACAAATATTTGAAATATATACTTTCGAAAAGTTAAGATTATGATGAAATAAGGTTTGTTTGTAAAAATTATATAATCAGTCATGTTAACAGTCTAAAAACTAAAACATCAAAATGACAGCTAATTTAAAAAAGAGATAAAACGCGTTGACGTTTTGTACTGAAGTACAAATGTAGGTTCAAATAATAGATAACGACGTTGAGTAACGTTACCATTACTAAACCAAACACCGTGCGTAACGTAAAATTTGTGTATACAATGAATATTTATTAACCAACTAAGTACATTATTGCCAAAAATGACTGGTTATTAAAAATAACATATGTTCTGTAATGGCCCTGTTTTTCTGTAATTTCTGTAATAGCCCTGTTTTTTCTGTAATGGCCCTGTTTTTCTGTAATGGCCCTGTATTAATGCCCGGTTTGTCTGTATAAAGCACAGTTAGGGTTTTTAATAAAGTTAATAAAAATAAGTTGTAAAGAGTATAATACTTTTTTGTATTTTATTTAATTTAGTAACCAGCAACCAACATTAAAGAACCATATATAGGGATCACTGTTCCTCCTGTTTTTCAACACATAACTTCTGTCAACTTAATATCTTGGATATTTGATATATTAACACATACACTTTTATTCAGTTGGTTAATAAATGTATTAAGAAATGGGTGTTTTTATAATGGCTCTGTTATATGGGCTCGGGTCAGTAATAATGGCCTCGGATGTCTGTAATGGCCCTCGGCGTTGCCTCGGGCCATTACAGACTTCCTCGACCATTATAACAGACCTTGGGCATATAACAGGGCCATTATAAAAACACCCATTCATTAATACTATAGTAATTTATAGCCATCGTTAATAAGTAATACAGTTTCTTTAATACGGAGAAATGAAGATAATGAGATAATTCTTAATATTAACTGGTTTGCTTTCTTCGATTATGTTTTTATTTTTTATTTTTTAAGATTTAAAGATTGTGCTTAATTTCCTCGAACATTTCAGTCTTTCTACTGTGGTGCCAATGCAAAATCTAACTGATTGTTCATTCTGGTTATATGAGCAGCTTAAAGTCTATACCCACCCATATGCATTTCATTCAAATTTCTACCTAACCATAGACATGTGCTTTGTTGCTTCTTTTATGTTTTAATAGTTATCAATAAAAAATGTAACGTTTCAAAGTTGCTACTGAACAATTTATTGACCCCCTTTATTTGTTAATGACACGCCTACGTAATGGCTGATTGTTAGTTGCTTAACGTTCACTCGAAAATATTTCATGCATGTTCAGGATAATCACAAAGTAGCAACACATATAACATGTTGGTCCCGGAAGAGCCCTGCGGAATTACGTCAGAGAAGTTTGGACTGCCACTGGATAAAATGAGGTATAATATAGAATAAGGCACACATTTTGCCTTGCAACAGGCCATTTATTGTAAAGTTCGTACAGTGTAGTGAGCGTGGTGCCCTCTCTACATGAGACATTGGATATTGTATTCCCATTCGGACTGAACGTGACTGCCTACTTTTAAATCCCATACAGCTAAACGGATGACTAACTGTGGCCAATCTACTAGTATATTTCTCGAACACCCTTTACCAAATTCTTTCATAGATACAAAAAGAAGATTGGCTACAATGTAGAAAATTTTGTTGTACCTGTTAAATCAAAACATCACTTAACATTATTACAATATATGCACACTTATGAGAACTCATAAGATCGTACATACTCTCGATACTGTTAACTTATATTTGGCATTGCACGTCAAGTTAATGCGGTTTTTTAAGGTCTTTACAAACATCCGTTAGATATATACTGACTGATACTTTAGTAACATGATTTACCTCTTTGTAATTTGCTTTGAGATGACTATCAGTTACTACAATAACTCTTTTGTCGATATTTTATGTATATGGTTTTTGTGCCTTGTACTGACATTTTGAGTTGAGCCAATTGCAATTGTACAGGTTTATTTATCATGTTGTGCTGTGACACCAGTGTCCCAGGTTTAGAAGAGGGTTGGGGGCTCACATGTTTAATACAGCCGCATTTTTTTGTGTCTGTCCAACGTCAGGATCGTATAGTTAATTGTTTATATAGATTTTTATTTCCACTGGAATAAATTTATTAACAGCTTATTTCATCTGGAATAACGTTGAAAGTCCCAATTTTCAATAGTAACATTTCTATTAGATGTTCACTGGTTAAACATTGCAATTTTGGCTTTGGATGACTGATATTTCATGTTGAACTACTTCGACTAAGTTAACAGATGCAAATTAACAATAGAATACACAAAAAGGGTCGCCGATGCCATCTCGAATACCTTAATAAGAAAGTGATTTGTGACGGTTTTTGTCAACGGACTGTACAGTGATTATTTAAAAACGCACAACGAACTCGACACATTTGGTGAGACGAACGATACAGTAAGAGAAAACTTATGAAGTATGCTATTGTGTTTATTCTGAGTTCTATGGAACATTTGAAGGCACGTAGTAATTCAACGCATATAGTTTTTGTTATTGCTTAAGGTATTAATACGCAAAGGTGTATGCACGAAAAGATATTCAGCATTGTTTATCTCATAAAACGTATGAAACTGCACTATGTCTGTGCGTTTTGCAGCTAGTAGTTTTATAAAAAAAAAAAAAAAAGTAAAAACACAAAAATACTGAACTCCGAGGAAAACTCAAAAAGGAAAGTCCAAAATCAAAAGGCAAAACACATCAAACGAATGGATAACAACTGTCATATTCAACGTTCTATGCAATATCTAAAACAATATTACAATAACTGTATAATTGAATAAATAAACTAACTTGCACATTGACATATTTATTTATACTAAATAAGTTCTAGAGAGGTTTTCGAAATTGTTGGCATCCCAAATGTTGTCCTGATTATCGCTTCGAACGTGTCAACGTCCGGATTCATTTGTATGAATGTTATACAGGATGATTATATCGATAATTTTTAATTAAATTCAGAAACAGGTTAATGCATACATATTTAGTATATCGCTGTAGATAACATCGTAGAAGTATTCTTCAGTCGTTATAGAGCATTAATATTGCAGCAAAGTGAACACATAAACAGTTATTGTATAAAAAGGCAAACATATAAACAAATCTATATTTATTGGGAATATTCTCTATAAATAGGAAAATGACGGAGTTGGCCATGTATATAAATAAGTAAGTCTTGTCTTTTTGACCATGTTGTTTTATTATAAAAGGCAAAACAAAAATGTTGCATTGTCATTTAAAATGTAAATTCATATTAATTGACGATTTCGGATGTATATGAGGTGGATTGAGCTGTATCTATTCGGCACAGTAGATTCAGATAAGAAGACTAATGTAAACTCTAATGGACAACGGAACGACGGACGTATATTATAAGATAGGCCATCTATGCCCAATTTCTATAAGTTCTTACATATATGTAAAATATCTGTAATTAATATGTTTTTATTTTACTTTTGTTTGTTATTGCACTTTTCCCCCCGGTGCAACACAGTGTGGATAGCATAAGATTATTGTGCCCGTTTGTCCGTTCGTCTAGTCTTGTTTCTGCTGCAACGTGTACAGCACGTCTGTGTTTTGCTTTTTCCGCCAAATGGCATTTCATGTGCGCCTGAAAAAAATCTTTCTTTTGGGCCACAGACCATATTTTATTTTTTATCAAAAATGAAATCTTTCATTTGCGCAAAAATTACAGGTAAATGGTATAAAAAATAGAGCATTTTTTGTATGCAAAATTAAACATACTCCTCGGAAATATGTCACCATAAAACCATGTTGTGTCATTAATCAACGTGATAATGAACCTAAGCAGATTATAACATGGCATTTTTCATATCGCATGTATTATCAGCCCTAGGTTCAATATAAGCCCAAGAGCCGCATGGCTCGAGGGCTGATATTGACCGAGGGCTGATAGTATATGAGATATAAAAAATGACATGTTCTGATCTTTATCATATGCTTCAACAATGGAGAAAAATAACAGATTCATATAATGATTCTTTTACGTGGTTCCAAAATAGAAGTTCAAAGATTGAAAAGTATTTTGATATGGACGAACCAACAAAATAAATAATTCAACAATTTACATAATGAACACTGTTTGAAAAATACCCTTTTTTTTAACTAACTTTCTAAATGATGTTTGAAACTTTTAAAAATGCATAAAAATTAATATTATTTTTTTGTTTTCAGTTTTTTATTACTTTACACAATATACTTTCCAGTATCCAAATAATTGTTTTGTATCTAATGTTTTTCACTGAAAACGTAGCATTGAGGTGTATTTTCCAGAATTTGCCGAGTATCACCGAAATGCCATGCGATATCGTTACGGAAAAGCATGTGGTAACAACCGAAGCATGTGATAAACTTTTCGTATCAGCCCGCCCGCTCCAAAAAAAATATGGATTTACGTTAATTGAATGTTATTATCATCCAGTAAAAATCATATGTTATTTAGTCTAAGTATAATTATGATAAAACACTTTATCGCTATCTTACGATTTTTTCTTTGATTTTGCTGACTGATAATTTCCTTCCTCATCAGAGTCAGGTGATATGAAAATTATCGCTAGAAACTAAGGGGTCACGTGGCGTTGTCATTAAAATTGACATGAAATTGACAACGTCGTCTGAGGTTAAAATTAGCGATAAATAGAGTATTATCGGTCATTTCAACTCGATTACACTAGGGTAAAATTATAGAACAGTTCTACACACTACACGCTATAAATGAAGTTAAAAGTCTTTTCTTTCCAAGTTTTGTATATGTGTGGTCATCACAAATTACTCTGTTTGTGTCTGAATTGACAATGTCCAAAATTGCATTTTTTCCAAAGCCACCAACAGTCACTTTTATTATGCAATTCAAAAAAAATATTGACGTATAAAATCCCTTTTTTTACATTTTCGCGACGATGTATATATATTTTTTTTAAATCGCAAACGACGCGAAAAACAAAATCGATTGCGAAAATTAGTTGGCTTACAGTAAGTAAATTTCATATGGGATTTACTGACCCAGTATATATTGTATATATGGTCACCAACACACTATATAACTAATAATCTCCGGTCAGAAGTATTGAAATGTTTAATTTAACAAATATGGCTACTCATGAAATGCCGTGTTTTGAAGATGAAGTTTACCGATTGACACCTTATAGTAAACAAATAACAAAAAGCATGGGTATTGAGCATGTGTTTATATATCTCGTAGCGAGTGCCCCTTTAAAGCGTGTAAATGATTTCTTCTCCTTTTCAAATACTATCATGGTCAGAAAAAAATCACGCTTGTGACTCAGTTCGTCGAAACATGGAAAAAAATCACTGAGCGACCACCATATAAGATTTGTTCAAAGCCACCAACAGTCAAAGTCCATTACCAGGTTTCTCTCAAAAGCACACGTATAAAAATTTCCTTTAGACAATGCTTCTCTTTTTCTTTTCCCGGAGAAGCTCAGATTTATGTCAGAAAAAATAACATCAGAAAGTATTTTTTGGCTTGAAACTGACAAACATTAATTCCCGCGTCTAAGAGATCGGCTGTGCCGCGCTCACACAAGTTTTCTGTAATCCACACTCAAACGTATATTTTACAACGTACACAAAAACAACAGAAAAGTGTATCTTTTGGACTCTATTTGCTGATAGAATGTAAGTTTTACACGAGAAACCTTTTCTATAATTTTGCAAGCGACTTTTCCCATTAAATATTTCTTTAACTTTATAAAATTGTAGTACATAATGTCATATAAGTCCTCAGTGAAAAAAAGATACAGCGTAATTATATTTAGAGTTAAAAAAAAAAATCACCAATATCTCCGAAAGAGATTCAACAAAAAAAAAACTTCCTTCGGTGTAAGCCATAAGACTAAGAAGAACTACGTAGTCCTTCAGAATCTAAACTTCAAGCAGCGTTGGGCAACTAGTACACAGATAAGAAGTTAATAAGGTACACAAATTAAAACAAATATAACAAAAAACACACTTTGTCTCATAGAGTTTTATAATGCGATGAATCCAATTAATGAACCTATCATGGCAATCATTGTTCGTACGCACAGTCGACTTCAAAATGCCGCATAGTTTTTTCTGCACGAGTAGACAGGTGAAGGTCCGATGCGAAAGTGCAGAAAAACTATACGGTAGGTTGTTTCCGGCATGTTTTTTTTTTGTTACTTTTGTGTTGTATCTGACTTGTACGACGTTTCAAGAAAGTAGTAGTAATTCAGGCCGGTACAGGATTAGGGAAATGTTCGCCAACCCGCCAACCTTGTCGCCAACGTCGCCAACATTCTGAACAGTACCCTGTTAGCCAACGTTGCCAACATTCTGAACAGTACCCTGTTCGCCAACGTCGCCAACATTCTGAACAGTACCCTGTTCGCCAACGTCGCCAACATTCTGAACAGTACCCTGTTCGCCAACGTCGCCAAAATTCTGAACAGTACCCCTGTTCACCAACATCGCCAACATTCTCAACAGTACCCCTGTTCGCCAACGTCGCCAACATTCTGAACAGTACCCCTGTTCGCCAACGTGGACAACGTCGCCAACATTCTGAACAGTACTCCTGTTCGCCAACGTCGCCAACATTCTGAACAGTACTCCTGTTCGCCAGTGTCGCCAACATCGGCAACATTCTAAACAGTACCCCTGTTCGCCAACATTCTGAACAGTACCCCTGTTCGCCAACGTCGCCAACGTCGCAAACATTCTGAACAGTACCCCTATTCGCCAACGTAACCAACGTCGCCAACATTCTTAACAGTGCTCATGTTCACAAACTTATTAAAACATTCTAAATAATACCCTTGTTGTTCAAATTCTTCAACATTGGAAACATTCTTAACAGTATACTGTTTGCTTAAAATCTAAACATAATGAAGGTTCGCCAACTTAAAATATATTTGATGTTATTTAAATATAACATCTTCTTAGTTTCGTTTGTGTTTGTAACAATGCATTTGATTTAAATAAAAAATATATCTGTATTACTATTATTACACCAGGGTTTTCTTTATCACAAACTAGTCATTACATTGACTAAATGTCATCATTGATACAAAGACATAATTCATAAATAAATCAACACGCAGACATCTTATATGTCATGTTCAGGACAATTAGGTATTTGATAACCAACTTTTTAGGGTAATATACTATAAAAAACACAAAAATGTTATCATTCCTCAAAGCTAACAAAACCTAGTTATTCAGAAGGGATATCGATATACAGATATAGTTCCATAATCCTGTTCGTCAATTTCCACAACTTCTAAATAAATTTTACAAGTACCCCTGTTCTACAGTTTAAGAGTCTTTTAAACAAGTTCCACCTGTTTGCCTAAAAATTGCCAACATTCAAATCATAAAAAAAAACATATAAAAATAAAAATAAATAAAAAACTCATAATGACAATCAATACTTAAGAATATAAGGGATATATATACTTGACCATCTTTTGTAAAATAAAAAAAAATCATGCAAATCTAATACCATCTCTAAAAAGTAATAGTTTAATCAAGTTGAACAATTGCAACCTATCCAGACACTACAATTTTTATAATTAAATAGCTATAGACAATAGATAGTTTCCAAAAAGGAATACAAAAATCTTCAAAAAAGACTTATCAGCCTATAGCTACTAACAGCCATTTAAACATCATTATAAAATGTATCAAGGGCAATGAAGAGCTTTTAAAATTAAAAGCAGTAACTCAACAGAGAAAATCAGGTCAATTACATTTACATATAACAGACATTTATTATAGGATTAAACACATTTTTTCTAGAGGTTATTGATGTATAAACCGGGGCGATTAACTCACAAACTGAATAAAAGTCCGAATGGCAAGTCGTAACTAAGGAGTACGCCGCCATCTTGACTTTCTAAAAACCATAAATGTCCGATAAATACAACGGAATCTTAAATGAAATAGCACCTACCTCAAAAACTTCATTTTGATTAAATGTTATCCGAAGCGTACACGCAGTTGGAAAGCAGGTCACGGTTTGACCCCAAGTTTATCAGCAACAATAGAGTCACGTGACCGTGAAAATTCAGTAAAAAAACGGATGAGACAAACCTCATTTTAACTCACTGAATACTATTGTCGTAATAAAAACTTATTGACCTAACTAATCTTGAGTATCCATAGTTTATTCTCGTCAAAGCTCACACATCAAATCAAAGTCCTTTATTCTTTATTTTATCTGCAAACTTGGAGTTTGGGTGAAAATTGTCAAGTCTCTTGAACGAAAAATCTAAATATTTACGAGGAAACTAAAAATGATGGGCTGAATTTAAATTTAATAAAGCATCTCATTAAGACAAACACTCGATATGAATATCTCGGCAATAGAATGTTGGATACGCAAACGTCAAATTGATTTCAAACCGAAGCGGTGGGTTTTATGCCGATTTGTGCAAGTGGTTATCTCCCCTTAATATCACCATTCAAAAATAAAAACCCAGCAAAATGCATAAAAATTAAAAAAGGAGTTTACCTTACAAAAATTAGAAAGAAAATAAACGAAACTCGATTTATAACTATGTTATGATAATATAAAGAAGAGATACTTCCCCCTATTTTTCAGAGAAGGACTAAATGTAAATATTAAAAGACAAAATAATACTGCAGTAAAAAAAAAACAATTCAGAAATGTGGATAATGACACCTACATGTAAAATTAATAACCTAGCTATATTGAAAGAAATTAGATCTGGCGGATGAAATATACTACATGCAGAATTTTTTTAAACACTTCTGATTACTTTTAATGCAATAAAACATAGTTTATACAATTTCAATAATCTTTCTGAAATTGATATAATTATTAAATAAATAGTACTGATCATATATATTTTATATTCTATAAAGTGTGACCAAGAGTCTCAACAAATTTCTTCAAATAAGAGAGCCTTTAAACTCAAGCCTAACGTTATGTTTCTTAGTTGAACAGTAAAATACAAAAAAAGGGATTTATAAGTTTTATACCAAAAATATTGACAGAAATTTTGTAAAAAAAATATATGCTTTAAATTATAAGTGAAAGTGACACAATTTTGAATTTCAGAATCATTATTATTGTAAAATTAAACTATTAGATTAGCTTGCACAGTAGCCCTTTGTCTTATTTCTCATGGTATTTTATAGATTATGAAAGTAAACTTTTTGGAAAAAATGGGGCTTCTTCTCTTGAACAGGTTGCTGTATCAGCTTCTTTAAATAATTACATATTTATAAACAAAGTATTGTATATATACTTTATCTGAATACTAGTAAAAGGAAATGAAATGAAACTGGTGGGACAAATTTTTTGCATTTTACTTCAATAATGATCAAAGATGCTTAAATTTGCCATTTGAATAAATTCAATTTTGTAAGAACACATCTCTGAATAAACTTCTTGTTTGGCTGACTTGGCTTGATAAGCTAGTTTTTGCTCTTATTACTATAAAATTGAGAATGGAAATATAGCTTACTAAGTAAAGAGATATTAATATAAGCAAGATTTTATTAACTGACCTTCATTTTCTTTTTTCATGTTTTTTTCCTACAGAATTTTCTTTGCAATGCATTTTCTATTGCTATTTTTGTGCTTTTGTCCATCCATACAGTAGGCTATCAATAGTTTGTCAGATCTGTCAGAATTTTCCAAGACGTTTAGCTTTAAACGCAATAAAGAAGATCTTTGTTTGTTGACTTGTTTCACTTTTCCAATGTGTAAATTTTTACTATGCACATGACCCTGACACATATTTTGTTATAAACGTTACATGACGTATGTTGAAAAAAGAAAACAATGTCACCGTCAATTTGTGTAGGGGATCAAAAGGGGTTTTAGTTACTTTAAAATACAAGTATCGTATGGAATTGTGAAAATCCACAATTTTTAATCAAAATTTCATTCATGTCTTTAATAAAATCAGTATGTTAGAGCACTTTGAAACAGGTTCAATGAAAAGAAGCTAAACTTCACTGTTTTGAAGTTGAAACGTAGCTAAAACCAGATACAAATTGACATGGCTGGTGGTCACTAAAATTGATGTATAAAAGTAAAAAATGATGGCTTCAAAAAAGTGTATAAATTTGAAATAGGTTTCCAGGTTTCATTTAAGATTATAACCGTTCTTTTCTGTATTTGGATACGCAAACGTCAAATTAGGAAAAATCGATTTTTTTGGCGAACAAAAAAGATGGCTATTTTTATAGGAACGGACAGGAAAAAAGAATAGCAATAACAAGCTATTTTTTGTAATGTTTGTATGTCGTAAATAAATTATATTGGTCACAAAACCTACAAATTTTAAAATTTAATTATAATAAAAGCATGACAAGTTGCAAAAAATACTTTAAACGTCAATCTTTTAGCCGATAGATTTGGCGGACTTTTTGACGTTACGGACGACTGTAGCGCCACCTAATTAATTCCCCCTGCTATTGTTGCTGATAGAGCTTGACGACAACGGCCGTATCGAAGGACTTGCTTTCCAACTGCACGTATTAACGAAATAATCTTTCCCTTGAAAATTTCCATTCGTATGACGTCGTGTTTTGCCATGACGTAATTTCGCCAAATTCTTCATGAAATTTCGCGGAATTTTATTAAATTTTATTTTTAGACATTTTCGAAGCTTTAGTGCTTTAAATTAATTTCTTTTTTTTTGTTATATATGCACTAGAGTAGTCCCAACTGTTATGCAATTGTTTTTAAATCTCAATTTGCTGAAAATCCCGGGATCACTGCAAGCTTGTGTATCGCGCATGAATAGGTTACACAAGTAGTTTCGTAAACATGGTTTATCGAAGTGTAAACTTAGAGAAAAATTCTAATTGACCAATCCAATTCAAGTATTTATAGATATGCAAATCATATAAGAATTATAACTTCGTAACATTATACGTTATATATCTGCATAGAAATAAAATGTAAAAATCATTCAATTCTTTAACTTTAAAATAACTATAGGCTCTAAAGAGCCTGTGTTGTTGACCTTAGTCTAAGTGCATATTCTACAGAGGACACATACTCTCCAACATTTTTCTTGTCAGATTATCTCAATTCATTACAGATAATAGCTAAATAATGGACAAAATTTGCATCTTACCCTGTGTGCTATGTTTGGCCATGCCTGCCATCTTCGTTAGCAGGCGGACGGGGTCAGAGGACATATTTTACCCCAAAAAAATACATACTCCATTTATAATTGTAGCTATGTCTGGGAAATTTTTACCTACACGTTTCAGATTACATTTTTTGTTAAAGTAAACCATGTAAAGAAACAATTTTAAATGGACATTAAAAGACAATAACTCCATTCCATTCTTATTGAAGATCTTACCTTGCTTATCTAAGATTCTATTTTAATATATATTATAATAATAAAGATATAAGGCAAACACTCAAAAAATTAGTAAAAATAGTCACTAAAAGACAATAATTTACTCTAATAAGGATTGACTAATGATTTTGACCATAAAACTTAATTGTAAAATTTGTATTCCTGGCCTTGCGGTCATAAAACTTTCGAGCACGATTTTTGTACTCAGACTCAAGAATCAACCAATCAAAATACTGGATTTTGTGTTTCGAGCACTTATTTTGTACTCGGAGTACTGAGTAAAGTTTTATGACCGAGGGCCCAGATCTTTCTAGTATTTTAATGTTTTTCTCTATCTATAATATATGTTATAGTTTATTTTCTCTGTCTATTATATATGTTACAGTTTTCAAGATAATAAGCACAATTGAGAAAAAAAGGGGCAACAACTCTCATAATTCTTAATAAGGTTTTGTCATATAGAACAAATAGCATGAATAGTAGTGCTCGACATTCTTTACAGGCAAATTTCACGTGAATTTAAATTCATGTGAATCTCACGTGCAATTTCACCTCAAACGAGCTTATACGTGAAACTCACATGAAAACAATTTTTGTGAGTTTCACGTGATTCTCATGTGAAACTCATGTTAATTTCACATGAAAATCACGTAAAATTTTTCATGTGAAATTCACATGAATTTTTAAAATAAAGTAATTCGAATAACATATAAATTTTCAAATTTAATTAAAATCATGAAAAATATCAAATTTTTTTGTTGTAAATTTCACGTGAAATTCATGTGAAAAATTTCACATCAGAATCATGTGAATCTCAATTCACGTGAAATTCACATGAAAATTTTCACGTGAGTTTCATTTTTAAGCTTGATTGATGTGAATCTCACATGAAATTTTTCATGTGAATTTCACGTGCGATCGATGGGAAATTCATGTGAGCTAATTTTGCCTGTGTAAACCTTTTTGTCCTGTTGTCCATCTTGGTTGACAGGTGGGTTTATCAGACAAATTTCTTAAACTTTATATCCCAAGAATGATTTTAGCCAAGTTTACTTTTAATTTGTCCTAGCAGTTCCAGGACAAGATTTTTGTAAAAGTTAACAAAAACAGACGATAACAACAACAGACAACAAGTGATAAATAAAAACCCACTGGGACATTTGGGCCAGGTGATCTTAAAATGTTAAATACAGTAAGTGTATGTCATTGCTAACCCAAGATTAAATGATACACATGTATGTAATTCCGCGACTTTAAAAAAATCAACTGCTTTGTTGAGCCCGGCTGGATACACCTGCAGACTGAGGTCCAACCCTGAACAGTTGGGGCGAAAATGGACACAATATTCAAGCTTGAAACAGGTCTTTATTTTGATGTATTTAATATTTAACATAATTTTTTATTATAGATTTCTAAATAAATGTAGTCAATGAACTTGAAAATGGTTATATAAATTAAATTTATATTCAACTAAAGATTTCTTGCTGTTTAGCAATACACTGTGCTGTTGCGCAATACTTAGTAAATCTTTTGTCAGACTATAAACAAATAAAGTTCAATAACTTCTCAATGTTTTATCAGAAATTTATAAAAAAAAAACTAAAGGGAGGTTATCTTAATAGATAAAAATCAGTCATCAAATTTTAATAAAAACTGCTTTAAGCACTTTAAGGATATTGTCAAAACTTGAAAAAACAACCCTTTTTTATGAATAAAATCTTATAACTCGGAAGCGCTAAATCTTCAATTTATAAAGATCAAAAGGGAGCTTACAGCAATAGATATAAACAATCTACCAAAGTTTAAAAAAAAATGCTAAAAGCATTTTTTAGTTATTGTCCGAAAACTGGAAAATCCCCCTTTTTGTAAAAAATAAAACCCCATGAATCAAAAAAGGTATAGTATAAAATTTATAAAAATCAAAAAGGAGCTCATGTAGATAAAATTAAACAATTCACCACAGTTTCTTGCAAGTTATTTTCAAGGTTTTTTCAAGGTTATTGTCCGTAAACGGGAAAATCTCCACTTTTTTAATGAATAAAAGTAGGAAACGGTAAATTCGATATTATAAAAAAGAAAAGCAACTAACTTCAATAGATATAAACAATTCACCAAAGTTTTATGCATATTGGTTGAAAGGTTTTTGAGTTAATGTCCAACATGTTGAAGACGAACGAACAAACAGACAGACCAAATTTCAACGATATACCATCATCATCCCATAAACGGGCGTATACCAAGCATTCTGTGAGTATTGCATGGCAATGCATAGTCCCCTACCAGTTAAATAATTCATTATATTGGAACAAAATTGTAACTTGATTTATAACTTGTCGTTGTAAACATTATAACAAATATCAAGTCAATATATTTAAGCATGACGAAAAAAGTGTTTAAAACTGATTATTTTAGTTAATTTTCTAAGCCCAAGAACCATTACTCTGCACAAAATTATCAGACCAAATCAAAATTTAAACTTCAACTGTTACTTGTCATAATAAAGCTATATACTAATTATCAAATCCATTTATTTAAGAATGACAAAAAGGTGAGGAAAACTAATTATTTTAGTGAATTTTCAAAGTCAAAGGACCATAACTCTGCCCAAAATCATAAGACTGGAACAAAATTCAAACTTTTTTGTTACTTGCAATGATAAAATAAAAAAACAAACATCAATTCAATATCTTCAAAAATTACAAAACAGTGAGTAAAACTAATTTGCAAAACTGATGCCTATGGAGGGACACACAGATACTTCAAACTTGAACTGTTCATGGGTGAGGGATTGATTTGAGGCTCTTAACAAACTGTCACACACCTAAACATATAAATTTGCACCTTCAACAAAGGCAAACAAATGTCCACTCTCAAATCTTTATTACATAGTATAAATCTGAAATGTAATTCATGACTTAACAAGAATGTGTCCATAGTATACAGATTCCCCACTTGCACAAGTTATCATTTTCTATCATATGTTCTGCAGTTCAGTGGACCGAAGATCAAAACTTGGCATTAAAATTAAAAAGATCAACATGTGGCCTAAGTTTCAGGTTAGTTGCAATACATTTTCATCTAAAACTACCATTCATGACCAAACCTTATCCTGAAGCGGGACAGTGAGTGAATGAGATGAACAGACAAACGCAGTCCAGAAAACATAATGCCCATGATTTGGGCATAAAAACTATTTTAAATTGTCTTGCTGATAATTTTTGCTGTTTACATTATTTTAAACCCCTTAAGTTTTCCCCAAAAATGCATATATAATATGGGAAAAATCATCATGGCAATATTCCTATAATAAAATAATCCTCAGGGCGCAGCTTGATACAACCGCAAAGGTAGTACCCTGAACAGTAGGGAGAAGTACGGACACAACATTCAATCTTGATACAACTCTTAATTTGGATTGTGATTAAATATTTGACTCAGCATAGGTTTCTGACACAGAATAAATGTGGTCTAAGAACGTAAAACTTTTAAATTTTCCTATTATGGTCCAATATCCAAAATCTAAATACATGGTTAGATTCAAACGGGGCCCAAACATCAAAAATGTAATAACGTGGTGAGATTCGGCATATCAAAGAACCAAAAGAACTCAATTTTTGTTGAAATCAAACAAAGTTTAACTTTGTACCCCAAATTGGACCAACTTCAAAACTGGGCCCATTATCAAAAATCTAAATACATGTTTAGATTTAAGATATCAAAAAACCTTAAGAAATCATTTTGTTAAAATCACACTAAGTTCAATATTTGACCCTTTGAACCTTAATGTAAACCAATTAAGAAACCGTACTCAAAATTAAAAATCTAATTACAGTTAGATTCAGCATATCAAAGTACACCAAGAATTCATTTTTTTATGAAATCAAACTAAATTTAATTTTGGACCCTATGGACCATAATGAAGACCAATTTGAAAACGGTATCCAAAATTTAAAATATAAATACAGAGTTAGATTGGGCATATCAAAGAACCCCAATAATTAATTTTTTAATAAAATCAAACAAAGTTTAATTTTGTACCCTTTGGATCTAAATGTGGACCAATTTAAAATTGGGGCCCAAAATCCAAAAATATAATACATGGTAAGATTCAGCATATTAAAGAACCCCAAGAATTCAAGAATAAAACCATGTTAAAATTGGTCAAACAAATAAGCAATTTATACAAAGAAATAGAAAAGTATTGGTTTTGTCCCCTAATTCCTAAAACGTTAAGGCCATAACCCCCAAAATCAATCCCAAACTTCCTTTGTTTTGGTATGGAACCTTGTTGTTCAATTTCAGAAAGATCCATAAACTTACACACAAGTTATTGTCTAAAAAAAACTATAAAATGCTTATTTGGACCCCTTTTTAGGACCTTAATTCCTAAACTGTTGGGACCATAAACCCCAAAATCAATCTCAACTTTCCTTTTCAAGTTTACATCCTTGAGTTTAAATTTCATACAGATCCATACGCTTAAACTAAAGTTATGTCCGAAAAATTAACTATTCCTACTCATCACTTTTCTTTATTAAAGTTTTTTTTTTATCTATGTACATGTTGTACATTTATGACAAATTTTAAGGTACATTGAATACATTAAAAGGTAACAAGAATTAAGTTGTAAATGAAAATAACATCAAATTGAGTTTCGCGTTTTCAGGCGTTTATCACCTTCAACATTCTATGCCTATTTTCATATTTATAAAGTACCATAACTCCTAAACAGAAAAATAAATATATATTAATATTTAAATGAATCAAAATACTGAAATGCAGTGACCATGGTAGGAGCATATCACAATTTATAAACATGATAAAAGCTTAGGCTTAACAATTCATTAGTAAATTGTATAAAAACAACATAAAGTGCAAATTTTCAATCTATAAAGAATTATAAGTCAATAATGAAAATTGTCAAAATTTCAATGTATATATTTAACTTTACCATGTTTACTATTGTATTATCACTAAGATTATTGTTTTCCTATATTTATGATATCAGTCTTTGTTAAATTTGAGTTTTTTTTTTTAAATTGTGCATAATTTATTTGTGTCAACATATTCAAATAAAGAAATACTAATATATTTGTTTAGGGGCCAGTTGAAGGACGTCTCCGGGTGCGGGAATTTCTCGCTACATTGAAGATCTGTTGGTGACCTTCTGCTGTTGTTTTTTTCTATGGTCAGGTTGTTGTCTCTTTGGCACATTCCCCATTTCCATTCTCAATTTTACTTCATATGAATAAAGTTTTATCCTGTCCAGTAAATTAGCAAAATTTCACATAACATTTCATTGTATTAAAAAAGAAAACAATCACTAGAACTGCACAAAGATTTAATGAAATTATTTGATTTTTACCCCTTATATCATTGCGGCATACCGTGTATATGGCAGATAACATAGCCTGATATAAATACTGCATAAACTCACAAAAATCTCATTTATTATCTCAAATGAAAGTTTTATACCTTAAATTTTATTAACTGATAGTAAATAACACATTTAAATGACCATGACTGCACTTTTGATCAGTTAATAGTCCCATTACTGACACCAGGTGTAAAAAAGGGGAGTAAATATTCCTTAACTCTTCAATACCTTCGATTTTTTACTAAACTCATTGCAAAAATTGTGGAAAGTATTTAAAGCAGTAGAACAAACAAAGAAAAATCATATATATATTTTTTTATTAAATGTTTTAATCTTCCATGGTATCGAAATTGAAGTCTATTCTGTCAATAATAAAACATTTTTTATCCGTTTCATATCGGTCAGGACATAAGTAGTTTCAAAGTCAAGTTGGTCAGGTCAAGTTTTCTAACTCTAATAAATATTTTTATATTCGTTTTTAATTATATTTATTAAATACAAGTTCTCATCTTGCTTGATTCCAAATTTCAAGTAAATCCTTCCAATACTAAAAAAAGATTTAGCATTTTCATTTCTGTCAGGACACTGTCAGTACATTGTCAGGACATTAGTGTAATCCAGAGAAAACGGATGTTGACAAATTGTGTATTTCCAGAGACAAGGACGGATACATAAGACCGAAATCCGAATTTAATTTTTCGCCATAAAATTGTTATAATAATATATTTTTATCTAAATTTAATGTTTACGAACATACTAAACAAAACATAAAAAATAATTTTTGCAAACTGTTTATTTCAGGGACAGATCAATGCATATTGCGATCACCGTGTTTTTACGAGATGGTCACGTTAAGGTAATTTTGAATACGGAAATATGTCCAACGAAACACAACCGAGTTCACTTTACATTCAGCATGGGTTATCAAGAAATTCTACTGTTGAATCCGTTCATCGTTTTGTGATGATTATCTATATAATTCGTTGATTCGTGACCCACGACTAAGCGAGTATATGATCATCACAAAAATTATTTCAAATAAACATTAACCGTTGCGTTTGTTTTTTCTGTATTGTAAGTTCTCAACAGGTTTCTTCTATTTATCGAATAAGTTCACGATTTCTGTTTAATGACGTTAAATCAAATGTCACCTTGAGGTACAGCCACCTATATTAGAGAATACGACGGTTTGGAAATATACTGAGAGACTCGGCTTTTGAGCTGGAGGTAGCACAGTAGTGTTTGCATTCCAGAATCTAGGTACTTAAGTAAATGTATCTGAACAGTGTTATTGGGAAAAAATACGGTATCGACTGAACAAATTTTCCCAAACTGATGTAGAAATTTAAAAAATATGAAATAATTTTACATGCAGGTGAAAATGAATTTTTGAGATTTTTTTAAAGTTTTGTATTCACTGCATGAAGAAGACCTAAACGCATTAGTAGCCTTAGGTTTTTAAAGATATAAAAAAAAAAAAGTAAACGGTCATGATGCATATTCAAATTCATTTCTGAATACTAATAGTATAATGAAAGCACTTCAGTTAACTGTGTATGTAGAATTTGTGTATATGTAGAATTTGTTAGTGTAAGAAAGAGGTGAAAATTCTAAAAAGGCTATCATTATCCCTTATGGGCCAGGAAATACAACCGTGTTACCTAAATGGATTATTGAAAAAGTTGTTAATATTATAGTGACTGACAAAAAATCATAGGACCAAGAAAACTAATGGATATAGAGTAAATAATCAGAAAAAATCAATATGCACCCACATACTGTAAACCTTGCATATGTTTATGCCTGTTCTTCAGTAATCATTGAAATAATTTGGTATTCGATTTCGTAGTGCATATAAGATATGTTATATTGTAAAATTCCAATTCATATACAAAATACTATAAAAAGTGCCCGTTTAACGGGTACGTCAACCTACCCGTTAATTATCGGGTTTAACGGAACACTTAACGGAGACGTTAACGGGTGCGTTAATTAACGGAGGCTTTGTGAATATGAATTAAAATTAGCGGAAACTTAACGGAGATATTAACGGGTCCGTTAGCTAACGGATGCTTCGTGAATAAGCTCCCAGTACATAAGAAATAATGTTGAAGATGTTGGTGAATAAAACATACAAAAATAAATGTTGGCGAACTTGGCTAAGTTGGCGAATATTACATATAAAACAATGTTGGCGAACTTGGTGAACAATAGTTATTATATTAAGGTTGGCGAACGTTAAGAATTCTTAAAAATTGGCGAAGTTGGCGCACACTTGGCGAACAGTAAATGTAAGGGAACAGTACAGGTTTCGTAAAGGTTAGCAATGATAGTGATATTGCATGGCGAACAGTAATGTTTTCCTGAATGTTGGCAACCCAAGCGAACAGTATTAGTTTATAAATGTTTGCGAATAGTTATGACTACAGAAATCTTGGCAATGATGGCGAACAATAATGATTTCCTAAAGTTGGCAACGTTGGCGCACAATTGGCGAACAGTAAATGTAAGGGAACAGTACAGGTTTCGTAAAGGTTAGCAATGAAGGGATATTGCATGGCGAACAGAAATGTGTTCCTGAATGTTGGCAACCCAAGCGAACAGTATTAGTTTATAAATGTTTGCGAATAGTTATGACTACATAAATATTGGCAATGTTGGCGAACAATAATGATTTCCTAAAGTTGGCGACGTTGACGAACAGTATTGAGTTTGTAAATGTTGGCTACCTTGGCGACATTGGCGACGTTGGCGAACAGTATTGATTTCATAAATGTTGGCGACGTTTGCGACGTTGGCGAACAGTAATGATTTCATAAATGTTGGCGACATTGGCGACCGGTAATGAGTTCCTAAATATTGGCGACGTTGGCGAACAGTAATAATTTCGTAAATGTTGGCGACGTTGGCGACATGTGCAAACATTTACACAATCCTATACCAGAATGATTTTTGTTTTGTATCTGACTTGTACGACGTTTCAAGAAAGTAGTAGTAATTTATCAGACTGAACATTTGAGAAACTTAAATAGCTATAAAGCAGTAAATGTAAGTTATAGTATCAACACATTTCTTTTCATGTCCTTTCAACCGAGAATTTCTTTCTAGAAAAAAAGTCAGGAATCTTATAATTTCAAGATCCATTTCAAGTAAAAGATGAATGAAGAACTCATTTTAGACTTTTTAAAATGCAACTTCGTAAAAAAATAATAATAAGTAAAGAAATATTTAAAAGTAATTACGCCAACGTTTGAATTATGGGTGAAACGGAAAACGGGAAGGGGGCCTAAATCAATTTAAAATAAACAGGCAGTGATCTTTATTTTGATAAAAAAAAATGCAGGATTTGCCATTTCATCCCCCATTCCCCCTTTAAAAAATCGTAAAAATCGCAGGTTTGCTGCCAAATACATGAATTCAATATTCAGGGGGGAGGTTCTTGGGTTGGAACCCCCTTTTTTGACGATCATTGCATTTGAATAGGGAAATATAGTTGGACCCTCCTTTTTGTCCTGGGTTAGGAACCCCATTTTTTTAAAATGACTGGATCCGCCCCTGATATATATGAATTCAACTCAATATATATTAATTCAATAACAATATAAATGTATCAAAATAATGAATTTACTACCTCATTAGTGAATAAAATATTATGAAAAAATGTATTTGTCTGGTTATTAATATATATATTAAGGCATAAATTGCAAATGTTTGCACCTGTCCTAAGTCAGGAATCTGATGTACAGTAGTTGTCGTTTGTTTGTGAAATCTATACGTGTTTCTCGTTTCTCATTTTTTATATAGATTAGACCGTTGGTTTATTTTCCTGTTTGAATGGTTTTACAGTAGTAATTTTGGGGCCCTTTATAATAGCTTGTTGTTCGGTGTTGAAGGCCATACATTGACCTTTAATGGTTTACTTTTATTAATTGTTATTTGGATGGAGAGTTGTCTTATTGGCACTTATATCACATCTATAGGACACTTCATAAACGTCTAAACTTAAATTAACTTATAGGATGCACTTTGTACAGCTGTTTTTCAAACCACGCCACTTAAGAATATTCAAATACAATTAATTTTGTTTACATACTTGTTCCCAGTTATGATCTCTGTGTTCTATCTCATAGAGACATAACTTAGGAATGCTACCAGTAAATAAACATGTGCATATTGTTTACATTGAAATCTGTGGTAACCCTTCATTCGAGGTAGGGGTAGTTAAGAAAATTAGTGTTAGTTTAAACTCTGAGAAGTTCAGGGCATATAAACGTTGAAAATATGCCGCACAGCCCTATATTTTGATCCTTGAAAAAAAATTGTAGTGCATATGAACTTTCAATTCTAGGATAAGATTTTTTTTCAAAACTTTATAGTAAAAGTGGTACAGTTTTAGCCGTAAAGGAGTTACTATGGGAAATTGCATTGTCAAATTGTCAATATTTATAGATATGCAACCTATACACACTGTCTAAATTGTGATTCTATTCATACAAAATGGCCGTGTAACAACTAAAAAGAGTCCGTGTATCATATAAAAAAAAGTCCGCCTCATACCTGTTTATGTACTGTTTTTCTATAACTCAGCGGGGGGGGGGGGGGGGGGGGGGGGAAGTCGTACAAATCGAGGTACTAAGAAAGTCCCTTTATATTGTATTACTGGTTGTAGAGAAGGCCATATAATTCACTGTGGGCAAACAATATTAACTCTCTATTATGCCGCCAATACAACAAAAAATCAGTGGAACAAAACCTTAATGAATGTGAATGTAACTGTGAATCGAAAGAGTACTTTTATTTAGCTTTGAATAATTCAAAGTTGTAATATGTCGTTGAAATGAGCAAATATTTTGGACAATATATTTAAAAATCTGTGTTACTGATCTATGAAGAATTAACATAAAAAATGTGATGCACATTGAATAATCCGCGCAGCAGGTTTTTTAAAAGTGTGCACCACAGTGTTGATGTTTTATTTAGAAGAGACAGACAAATATTACAGTCATTCATTATAATTTAATTTAATTCTAAATTCCATTTTTTAGGAGTCATGTCGTGAAAAAATCGTTTATGACAACACGGTCACATGACACAAGTATATCTAATAGCTGAAATATAAAATATGTTTAGCCAATCAGATGATTTGAGGGTGTCAATCTGACAAATCTCCATTCAAATCATGATGTTTAAAAAGATAGATCAAATTACGGCTTTCAACACAGAGTATTGGCTCACACCAAACAAAAGACAATAAAGGCCACCGAAATTGACAAGTTAAAAACAGTTCAAATAGGAAAATCAACGATCTTATCTGTATACAAAACCAGAAACACCTTTGTATGAACCACACTAACAAACGGCAACTACTAAACAATTGACTTATGACAGGTGCAAACAAATGCATGCAGCGGATATGGATGTTTTGCTTAAAATTGTGTCTGTATTAGCACCGCACATCTCCTTAAATTTGTTTATTCTAACACCGAAAAATGGACAAATTAACTTTGATAAGAGATTTCTGTTAATGCTCGAAACAGATTAAAGTGTTGGGAATAACATTAACGATTTCCAATGATTATCATGACTGAGAAGTTTTTTTTACATTGTCTTTGTATTCAAATGGCGTGTTATCGACAAAAACATCAGCAAAGTACTGCAAAGGTCATAATACTGTTTCATAATGATTAATTCGAATTCCAAAGTTGTTTTTTATTGTTCTTTATTGAACGCTCCAACTCATTTTGATTCGTGTCAACTATTCATACAAATTAATTAAATGTAAGCACGTTAATGTTCATTTATATCACAATGCATTTTATCTTTGTTTCATATCGTTAACATTTTTAAATGGTGTGTAATCGTTTAAAAAAAGATACCTGGTAAACTAAAGGTAAGTTGTCATTCATTCTTAATTTCATTCTAAATCAAAATACTCCGGTGAACTAAATAGTGATCATCGGATAAAGCTATACTTATTATTTTAATATTTTCATACGCTTATAAGACTAATGTTAATCAAACGCGTCTTGCATTAACGATTATAAACCTGGTAATTTTAAATTTTTCAGTGTCATACAATCACAATGAATAGGTTCTTCTGTTTTATAGTCTGTTTCAACTGATATATCTGAATGAAAACATAAATCATCGATTGTCCAGACAACTTATGGATTCAGTTGTCAAAATGTATGAAACACTCAATCATTCGTTTTCGTCTTCAAAAAAATGTTTTTAATTCATACCTTATTCCCTTTTTGATTATTTAATGTGGTTTTCTGATACTTCTAAACTAGGGGTCACTAAAACTTTATTAGAATAATAGATTGGACTAAATTGATATGTAACAAGTCAAAATACTAAACTCCAAAGAAAAATTCAAAGCAGAAAGTCCCTTTAGAAATAACAAAATCAAAAACTTTTACACATAAAACGAACGGAAAATAAATGTCGTATTCCCGAATTGACACAGTGATTACCTTATGTAGAAAATGCATTTTCACAGTTTATTCAAAATAAATTAATTATTTTTCCTAATATAAAGGTCTTACTGCGGCCGACTCTCTACCAAAATCCATGAGGTCAGAATGATTGATTATATGGTTTATTATAACAAAAATAATATCAAACTTTGTAATTTGGGTCTTTTAAAGTCACAGACATGAAAATATATATAAAAAAAAAAAAGACTTGTGATACACTATATACGTTCCTTTGGTATTTCAACCAAAGATGAAGAACTGGATCTTCCATCACTGTATTGGATACCTAAACTACATAAGTGTCCTTACAAACAACGGTATATTGCTGGGTCTTCCAAGTGCTCCACGAAACCCCTTTCTAAATTATTAACATCCATTTTATCAGCAATCAAAGACGGGCTTCAAAGTTATTGTGAAACTGCCTATTCTAGAGGTGGCGTGAATCAGATGTGGATACTTAAAAATTCCAAAGATCTTTTAGAGTACATACAATCTAACTCTCTTTCATCTTGTAACAGTATTAAAACATTTGACTTTTCTACTCTTTACACAAGTATTCCACATTCCAAACTAAAAGACAAATTAAAAGAGTTGGTATTACTTTGCTTCATAAAAAAGAATGGCCAACGTAGATACAAGTATCTTGTCTTAGGGAGGGATAAATCATACTTTGTAAAGAACCATTCTGATTCAAACAAAAAATTCTCTGAAACCGATATTATCAAGATGCTTGATTTCTTGATTGACAACATATTTGTTACGTTCGGAGGACGTGTTTTTCAACAGACTGTCGGCATCCCAATGGGAACAAACTGTGCCCCTCTACTTGCTGACTTGTTTCTTTATTATTATGAGGCTGACTTCATGCAGGAACTTCTTAGGAAGAAAGATAAGAAGTTAGCAATATCCTTTAACTCTACTTTCCGCTATATAGATGACGTTCTTTCACTAAACAATTCAAAATTTGGTGACTATGTGGATCGCATCTATCCCATCGAATTGGAGATAAAGGATACTACAGATACAGTTAAGTCGGCTTCATATCTTGACTTACATCTAGAAATTGACAATGAGGGTCGGTTGAAGACAAAACTTTACGACAAAAGAGATGATTTCAGCTTTCCAATTGTGAACTTTCCATTTCTAAGTAGCAACATTCCAGCAGCACCTGCATACGGGGTATATATCTCCCAATTGATACGATATTCCCGTGCTTGCATTTCCTATCATGATTTTCTTGATAGAGGGTTACTGCTCACAAGGAAGCTATTAAATCAAGAGTTCCAAATGGTGAAGTTGAAATCATCCCTTCGTAAATTTTACGGACGCCATCACGAGTTGGTTGACCGTTATGGAATAACCGTTTCACAAATGATATCGGATATGTTCCTTACGTCGTAACTACAATCCCCTTCCCTTTCATGAATTTGACCTACCGAATTAGACTATTTACCGGATTTGTAATCACATAAGCAACACGACGGGTGCCGCATGTGGAGCAGGATCTGCTTACCCTTCCGGAGCACCTGAGATCACCCCTAGGTTTTGGTGGGGTTCGTGTTGTTTATTCTTTAGTTTTCTATGTTGTGTCATGTGTACTATTGTTTTTCTGTTTGTCTTTTTCATTTTTAGCCATGGCGTTGTCAGTTTGTTTTGGATTTGCGAGTTTGACTGTCCCTTTGGTGTCTTTCGTCCCTCTTCTATATACAGTTTCGAGTATGAAATACTATAAAACATCCTTAATGTTTTATTAAACCCTTGGATTTGACCAGATTTAATTGTATTTTTTTTACTATAATACCTTTCATACCTGAAATAGGACTATTACTTATTTCATTTGTTGTTAGGATTTATGAATAGGTGTATTTTTGTCGAGCCTTCGAATTTTGTCGAAAAAGCGAGGCATAGCGATCCTACATTCCGTCGGCGTCGTCCACAAAATTTCAATCTGTGGTTAAAGTTTTTGAAAATTTTATAACTTTCTTAAGCTATCCTTAATTTCTACCAAACTTGGACAGAAACTTTTTATGACCATAAGATCTTACCCAGAAGTAGAATTTGTAAATAAAAATATTTCTTTCCATATTTTCCTTATAAATGGACTTAGTTTTTTCATCCGCTATGAAACATTACATTCGCTCTGTTGTTAAACTGTCTTACAAGTGAGAGGTTTAGCTAAAAATAAAACCTTAACAAATCTAATTTACCATTTTCCACCTCAGAAAGTGCATGAACAAAGTCCAGAGAAGACAGTCGTTATCCATTCGTTTAGCGTATTTGAGCTTTCAATTTTGCAACATTTGGCGTTTGGTAATTTCTTTATTTTTTCTTATTATAATTAATTGCGGTTCCTACAACCAACATACGTAATAAATCTCAAGACTTCTAATTATAATTAAATGCGGTCCTCTTCAACCAACATACTTAATAAATCTCAAGACTTCTAATTATAATTAATTGCGGTTCCTTCAACCAACATACGTAATAAATCTCAAGACTTTACACCGTTTTTTTTTTAATATCATTTAATGACAGTTTGTTGCCTATAATTAAAATAATAACTAACAGTGTTTCGGGATTTTTTGCTTATACTATTAAAGCATGGGTCCCTTTTCAAAAGCCACCCAACTATTTACTTGATTTAGCAAGGTATTCTTTGATAATTTGTTACGTTTATATGCTATGATAGGCACCTGGGTGAAGATTTCACTACATTGTTCGTCTTTTTGCAGATTGCTCCAATGTTTTCTTATGACCTTACTAAGGCTTTTACCATTGGATTATATTTAGTTATGAGAGTGAGTGGGACATTCTTTGTCCTATCGGCCTTCAATAAGGTTGTTTTTTCTGTTTGTGGTATTTTTAATATTTCTAATAACATTCTCTTTTTACAGTGCCTCTAATAGAACTAAAACATAATGATAGCATTTATATATCTAAAGCCGATAAAAATAACGCAACAGTGATTGTAAATAAGATCGATTACATCAAAGCAGGAACAAGTCACCTCAACATTACTTGAAAATAAATGAACCAACTACTAACGTTGTTGTCAAATCTATAAAAGATATTGTTGAAAATCTATATAGGAAAAAAGAAACTTATAATTTCTTGAAGAATAATAACGAATCAAAACATGTACACATGTACCTTCTTCCAAAAATACATGAAATCAATCTAGAAAAAAATAATGAAGCATTTCAAAATGGTCAAATAGTTGGAAACATAAACATTCCTTACAGACCAATCATCAATAAGTGCAATTTCCCACGAGACGCATTTAGAGATTACTAGACCTAATTTTAAAACCATTATTAAAGAGGCATAACTTTTACATTCAAGATACAAAAGACTTTATTTATAAAATAGAGTCACATGCCGACTTGGGGTAATTGTAATTGTAATCGTTAATCAGCTGTAATTGATTACAATTTTTCAAGTAATCATTGTAATCATTAATCAGCCAAAAATCTGATTACATGTAATTTAATTTAATCAATTACTTTTCAAAATACCCTGTCATCCTGATTACGTTTTGATTACATTCTGATTACAATGAAAAAATCTTAAACTGTGTTTATGGTCAATAAATGAACAATTTTGTTATTCTTATTTAATAAATATTTACATGTTAAGATAGTTTGGTTTACTTTATAAAGCATGTTAATTGATTTGTATACTTCAGTAAAAAAATAAACTGTTACAATATTGAAAAGTGATCATTTATAGCCTAAGAAGAGACATGTAATACAATTAGTAAAAGATATTGTACATATATTCACAATTTAAAGATGACTTTGTACACATATATATTTGACTGTTATATATATTCAAGTAATATTATACTTTTCTTTAACCCTGAATTATAATCTTTTGTTCATATTGTGATTTTTGTAAACATTGAATTGACAGGTAGGAAACCAATTAAGGTTTGTTTTTTATTGCAATTTCCAATTGAGTATAGCTGTAGGACAATGTATATGATAAAAGATTAATCAGACATGTGACAATTTGTCTAATTAGCACAAACTAAACTAAAAGTTGGACAAATATCTTGTTCAAGATGAGCAAATTTTTGTATTTTCTTAAACTGGACATGTAAAATGCAATAATTTATAGGACTTGTATTTTGTTTACAATTTGATTAAACAATTCTATAAAATTTTACATAGTTTTTAACTGGTAACTTTATTTTATCCATATTTTAACTTCCATAAACTGCACCTTGAAATACATATAAAGTCTCAAAGAGGTCAGAACACTAACAGCAAACTTTTTATAATGCCATATTTAATTGAAGTCAAAATAATTCAGAGATCAATGCTCATAAAGTGTAATGGGTCATAACCAGTGACACAATGTTCATGTATGTATGTTGTGAACTTTTGTGGTTTATTAAATAGATGAAGTTTGAAGTTATCATTTTCTAATATATAAAACAAAATCCTTTCTAAAAAGTGCTTTAGTTGTATCAAATGTTAATTCATTCATATCATTCAAAATTGTAATCAGATGTAATCATGATTACTTTGCTAATGTAATCATTAATTTAATCAGACACTTTCAGAAATGATGTAATCATTAATTTAATTTAATCGTACAAATGACAAAGTAATTGTAATTTAATCAATTACATTGAAAGTAATCGGACCCATCTCTGGTCACATGAGGTCAAGAAAGATTGCATTCTTATTGCCTATGATGTAACGTCAATGTACACAAATATGAACATGGATAACTTAGAAGAAACAGTTATCAATGCATTAGAATCAATTGACACACAAGAATACACTTGAAAAATTCCCAACAAAAAAGATTTAACGGCATTTGTTGAATTAATACTAAGAAACAATGAATTTGAATTCAATGGACAATTATACAAACAAATTATAGGAGCGCCTATGGGTGGTATATTTTCTCTAACACATTTACATCTGTCTGTACTATTAATAAATATCTTTAATAAGGTCTAATTGAGAGAAAACATCAAATTACATTGTCAATACAGAGATGACTGTTTTATGGTCTTCACAGGCACATTAAAACAGGTCGAAGATTTCTTTAACATAGCGAACAAAATTGACTAAATTCACATTTGAGGAGTCTAGTTCTAGTATGACCTATTTAGATACCGAAGTGTATAAAGGTGAAAGATTCCATAATAATATCATCCTTAATGTTAAATCACATATTAAAAACACTGAAACGTATCAATATTTACCTATCACTAGTGCACATCCGAAACACACATTCACAAGTATTACAGTGTGTGAATCTAAACGTCATATTAGAAATAAAAGTTACATCAAAGAGTTAGATAGACATTTAACTAACTTACAAGATCAGTTAGTTGAAAGAGGATAATGTAAAAATAAAAGAGAGAATGTGATTAGAACCGTTAAAAATACAACAAGCAGAAAAAAAAAACCTTATTGAAGGCCAATAGGACAAAGAATATCTCACTCACTCTCATTACTATATATAATACAATGATAAAAAACCTTAGTAAGGTTATAAGAAAACATTGGAGCAATCTGCAAAAAGACGAACAATGTAGTGAAATCTTCACCCAGGTGCCTATCATAGCGTACAAACGTAACAAAAATATCAAAGAATACCTGGCTTAATCAAGGAAATAGTTGGGAGACTTTTGAAAAGGGACCCATGCTTTAATAGTATAAGCAAAAAATCCCGAAACACTGTTAGTTATTATTTTAATTTAAGGCAAACAAACTTTCATTAAATGAAATTAAAAAAAGGTGTAAAGTCTTGAGATTTATTACGTATGTTGGTTGAAGGAACCGCAATTAATTATAATTTTTTGTATATCCGTCCATGTTTGTAATTGAAGCACTCGGATTCTGACTATTCCCATAGAAGATATAATCATATTCTTAATATATCAGTATTATACTTTTAAATTTCAGGTACAGTCAGGTAACAAAGACTATTTAAGCGATGGAAGGCAAAAATATTTCGCCAGAAGGTAATTTTTACTTTAAAAGTTCATGTACTTTTCAAAAATTAAAACCATCTACTATTAATATTTTTAATTGTTTAAAGACACCTGCAACAAATTATTCAACTGTGTACGACTCAAGATTTCACTAGTACCTGAACAGAAAAAATGACAAAATCTCTTGAGTCCCTGGACCGTTCTACTGACAATGTCGTTTACTAAATTCCATGTAAAGCCCCGTTCACAATAGATCGTATGATATTTTTTTGTCGTAGATGACCAATAAAATAGTTGTCGTTGCACTATCGTGCAAAATGTCAAAAAATATTTTGAGTGGTCACATCAGCTACGATATGTTCATGATGATTCCAAGATGAGTATATTACGGAAAAAAGAATTGTAATTGTACTGTCGTGGGTTTCTCACTAGTGAGTCGTGCGACATCGTACGACAATCGTGAGTTGTTTGGTGCTATTTTTCGGTCATGGGATGCACATGTTTCGTTGAACGACTGTCACACAACGGTCGTAGGTTACTCGCGTGTTTGACTACGAAATACTAGTCTATGAAGAAGTCCAGATTTATTGCGTGCCATTTGCTTTCAATATTATTCAGTGTTACTACAAGTTCGGTCCAAGTAAACGGCGTTTTTCTTATTAGTTGATATCAAAATCGTTCAGCAAATTTAAATCAGGATGCACCAGAAAAGGAAAAATAACAGAAGAAAGGTGGTATCAGTAAAAATGGGTGATGTTGACCAGACGAAGGACTCCCCTACCACAGGCTTAATCGATTCGGAAACTGCTGGAGACGACCCCGCTTACAATGTCGTCACTGTGATATCCGATGTGTTGTTTAAAGAGAGCGCCACGCTCTTTGCACGTTAAGAACTCTCGCAACAACTCTTTGAGGGGTCCGTAAGTGGCCTGTTGCAAGGCAACATTTCTGTCCATATTCAATATAATACACTCATTTTCCAGTGGCAGTCCAAATTTCCCCCGACTATCATCCCGGATGGCCTGAATAATTAGAAGACCTGCCTATTGTATTTATTGTTTACTTATTGTCGTCCTGAACATGCATGCACTATTTGCCACTGGACGTTAAGCAAGCAACAATCAACTAATCGATCAATCGTCACTGTGAAAGGGACGGGGAGGAGTCTACGGACATTCCCGCCGATTTTTTTTTTTTTTAATAAAACGAAAATATGTTGCACGACGAACGTTACACTGTCGTACGACATACAATCAATGTTGTGCGAGCATCGTACGAAATTTGGTAATCTTGAGTCAATCGTGCGACTGTATCACGAGTGTCTTGCGACAGTCATGAGATTGTCGTATGACAGTTGTACGACAAACGCACGATTGCTTTTATTAAAATAGTTTATTTTGGTACCCACGACAATGTGATTATCGCACGACAGTCACACGACTGTTGTAACTAAGACACTCTCGTGACAGCCACACACGACAAAAAAAAACGTACATGAAATAAAGGTGCATGTTCAATTTTCGTCCCACGACACCCGACAGCGCCACAGTGCTGAAAATATCGTGCGACTGGCGTGGAACTGTCGTACGACGATCACAGATGACCTGCGATGTGACCAAATTTCATGTTGTTTCCCTGCATAGATGTGCCTTGGGTTCGTTGTGACCAGGGCTTTATTTGTCCGGACTACTTAATATAGAAAAACTCGGCAAACCGTGCGTAAAAGACAGGAATACCATAAAAGACGATAGCACAATGACGCAATAACGGGATACATCAGTACTGATCCACGCCACAAGAAATTTACCAAAAATGGTTAATGATTTACAGAGACAAAAAAAAATATATCACACGTAATTAAAATGATAAACAACGACATTGTTTGTCTTTACTTCAATATCAAACTACATGTATATTATTTGTGAAATTGGCACTGAATATTCACTAACAAGGTCTTGGCATTTTCTTTGAATTGTTTTAAGAAAAAGGTCGATAGGTTTATTGACATAACTCTGGTTCATCATTTTTTGCTTAGACACTAGTGACGTTTTATTAAGTCTAAGTAGCATCTGCAACCTCATGAATACCGAATGGATTGGGACATATATATCCCATATACAGTTGAAGTTGGTAGCTGGCATGTCAGTAACTGCTAGTAGTCTGTTGTTATTTATGTATTATTGTCTTTGTGTTTATTTTCTTTTGTTACATCTTCTGACATCAGAATCGGACTTCTCTTGGACGGAATTTTAATGTGCGTATTGTTATGCGTTTATATTTCTACATTGGCTAGAGGTATAGGAGGAGGGTTGAGATTTCAGAAACATGTTTAACCTCACCGCATTTTTGCGCCTGTCCCAAGTGAGGAGCCTCTGGCCTTTGTTAGTCTTGTATTTTTTTTAATTTTAGTTTATTGTGTATAATTTGGAGTTTAATATGGCGATATCACTGAACTAGTATATATATTTGTTTAGGGGTCAGCTAAAGGACGCATCCGGGTGCGAAATTTCTCGCTGCATTGAAGACTTATGGCGACTGTTCTATGGGCGGGTTGTTGTCTCTTTGACACATTCCCCATTTCCATTCTCAATTTTAAATTGCTACTAAAAAGTAAAATCACAAAAATACTGAACTCCGAGGAAATTCCCTTATCAGACGGCAAAATTAAACGACAAAACACATCAAACGAATGGACAACAATGGACTAAGTTGAGGGAAACTAATAGTTGTAAAAACTAAAATCGTCTCGTTTGACATATATTCTGGTACTGAGATGACCGCTTTTGTTTAAATTCTTTGCGACCGAGGAAGCCGTGACTGTTGTTTCTTGAATTTCTGGCTCTGGAAACATTTTAGTAAAACCAAAATAGAAAAGTTTCTTGATTGTTAATGGGCAGATCATCCTAAATATACCTGAATGTGAAATGAAATGATCTAGCTTCTTTGAAGTGTCTCATGAAACAAATTATCATGCTGTCTGTTGCATTGAGAACAACATAAACCGTATTATACGCTATGAAAATGCATAAGGATGCCTCTACTATATTAACGCACGATCATCGAGCATGGTTTGATTGTCATTTTACTTGTGCAAATACTACGCACTTACTACAGTTGCTTGAGTGTATTTTGTTCAAGGTTGAAGTGTAAGCAACTATACAATTCATTGGAAATGGTTGTGGAATAAACTTAAACGAAAATATCCGATTTCACATTGTCATTAACATTTCCAGTCATTACTAAAATTACTAAAACGAAAACGATATGTCCTAAAAAGAGAAAAAAAAATTGCATATTACTGTTTATCTTTTATATAGCATGCAACATTTTCAACTGCAAGGTATTTGTCCACGGAAATTCAACCTTAAAATATAATAGCATGATTTTTTTATACCAATTTCCTAACATTTGTAGACACACATCTTACAACATGTCGCTTTGAAGACAGTATGAACGCAACATAATCTGACAGTACATTATGCTGTAATATTAAAAAAAGCAACTAAACGTGAAGTTTGCTCTATATAAGTGACATGAAGTATTGTATTCATTTCCATTATTTACCTACATTGATTTTTATATATTTAATTTGTGTTCTTGTTTGTCATTTTGAAATAACAGTCAGTAATCTAAGAAATTTGTCTCTTTGGACAGAGCAAGTAAAAATAGATGGATTAATAAAGTTTATGAAGGTAAGTAATGTGAAATGATACTATATTTATGTTTGTTTACAATGATTCAAAATATAAATGTCTCTCTTTTATCTTGCAAAGTAATAAAATCATTAAAATCCAATATACTACCTGCAGATAGTTAAATTGTCTGTGTTCAGTCAAAAGGTAATTACTACTTTAAAAATTTCAGATACCTTCACGGCCGACACTCGGCTAACCGAGAGATTGGTCGGTTAATCTATATTGAGTATGCGGCTATATGGGAGATTGGTCTGTTCATCGGGTTGGTTATACGTCTGTTAAGAGTAAAACGCACAATTTAATGTTAAACTCTATTAAATATAAAGATTTTTGGCATATTATAAGAACCAAATCAAAAAAAGAAAACTGTCTGACAAAATGATATCTATCATAGAACATTTTCCACTTGTAAAAACATTTCATAGTCTACGCAGTTTTCAGTAAAATCAAAAGGCGTCGCGCAAGTATGTAGTATTTATGCTTATACGCATAGCATTTTTTTTAATAAAAGTCGGAACAAACAATTTTAGATATCATTTAAAGGGCAAAAGATAGTACTTTGGTTCTAAAACATAAATTTACATTGGTAAATATTTCATAATTGTAATAAAAAGTGAATATTACCACGTTTTAGTGAAAATTATGGGAATAAAGTCTGTTAATGGGTTGGACAATTGAAATTGTGTCAGTTAAGAGTAATTTAGCCAAAGTTATTTTTGCTACCTTTATATTTTCCTGTAGAAAAAGTTAAGAATGAGATGTTCCTGAGTAAAAAAAAAATGACAATACGGTGCAACAGTATCCTACGGAAGCGAATTAGTGCAACACATTTTTAAAAAAAAATTTCGTCCTATATTTGCGTTACAACTCAAACCTTTTGCGTTATAATGCAAACCTTTGCGATGAAACGCAGACCTTTGCGTTGTAACACAAACCTTTGCGTTGTAACGCAAACCTTTGCGTTATAACTCAAACCTTTGCGAAATAACGCAAACCTCAAATATCTTGATTTCAATTGTTCATTAAGTTTTGTAAAAAATGTCCGTCTGTCATTCATTTCGGTTGTGATTTACTACGTCTAGTAAGAGCATTTTTATTTTGACTTTCTTTGCATTTTATTGAAGGGTGTGTCACTTCAATATAGTGTGATATGGATTGGCCGCTGGAATACGCATGAATTTATTATTAACGTTTTCAATCAGCCTCAAGTTTTGTGTCTGTTCAAAGTAGCAAGTTCTCAAATCCGACTGAAAGTGTCTTTCTAATACAACACAGGGTACATATAACGTGTTGTCATTCCCATATGCACATGATATTTGTCACTGAACGTTTAACCCTAATTCGTAAGCATCGTCCAATTGGTTCTTTATTTCTATTACTTAATCATATGTTGTTTACAAATCATTCTCAAGTAGTAAATGGAAATGAGCAATGCAGCTACATTTGGTCATCTTGAGTTTTAATTCATTTTATTCCGTTTAGTTCCTTTCTTCATAAGTGTAGAAGAGAACGGCAGTTGTCCGCATGTAAACTTCTAGCATCTGTCACCAATTAGAGTACATCGAAATCTGTTACTGTTTCAACACCCAGGGATGTTTCTTAAACAATTATTATTTTTTCTCTCTTTTTTAGCAATGCATCACTCTCTACTGTCCTTATCTATTAATCTATATTCTGCAACTCCATCCAGATTATCGTGTATACCATGAGGGTTCAAGGGGGGGGGGGGATTATTTCTGTATTCTTTAGATTGTTATGTCACGTTTCCTCCGTGACTTTTTTTCCTTTTACCTATTATTTATCTTACTCATTATTCTTTCTCTATTCTTTATATTTTAGCGTCCCAATATATTTTACTTACTGATGTTTAGTTACATTACGATGTTTATCTCTGATCTATATACTGGTTACCAATGTAGATGACAAATCGGTGTCATTCATGACAATTAAACAGAATCCACATGACATATGCGACCATTCTTGGATGAAATTAACACTTAACTTTAATATTACACTTTTTGAAACCGTTTTTATCAATTTTCAATTTCCATTGTTTAAATTGTTCATTGTTCATGTGTTGTTTCCGTATATTTTATGTTTCGTTGCTCATGTGTTGTTTTCGTATATTTTAGCCGCTCATCTTGAGCCTACCCATTTGATTCAATAACACCCCATATAGCAATAAAATTATACTTTTATTGCCATTCATAACTCTTAACAGACCAATTAACAGACTGGGTTTTATACATCCGACCCATTAACAGACCAGGTTTTAAATAAAGATTGATTTATGTCACCAAAATACAGATTTTCGTGAAGATTTTTCACACAATGATTTCTTTATGATTAACAAACATAATGCCTGTCTTTTCTCGATGTTCAAAATATTGCATGCACGTTAATTCAACCAACGTGTCATTTTGTGTACAGTTTGTGTGTGTAAAATGTGTATAAATTTATTGATGAGTAACCCGCCTTTTCATTTTATAGATCGTACATTGAATCTAGAAAAATAATAATTACACCACTGGATTCAGTACATTGAATTGTTTTGTTAGACATGAATATTTTTTATGATAAAAATATATTTAAAAAGTTATACAATGAAACATGCTGAACTTTCAATGATTTTCTCGATAACACCTGATTAACAGACTTTAGCCAACCCGATTAACAGACCAACCACCGATATAGCCGCATACTCAATATAGATTACCGACCAACCTCTCGGTTAGCCGAGTGTCGGCCGTGACCTTTCATAAATTAAAACCATAATGTGTTAATATTTTTGACTGTTTAAAGACACCTGCTACAAGTGACGCAACACCTATCATGTCTTCTTGTAAACATAAAAAAAAGGTAAAGGAGCATGTGTGAGACACGCCGCAATATGTTAATCACTCCAGATTTTACCAGTCACTACACAGGAAAAACATATTTCACAAAATCGTCGAACCTCTGGACTGATCCACGAACAAGATCGTTTTTGGATTGAATGTACTTTGTGTGGACTTTATGTTGGTGAAACTCGACAAACTTTGCGTAAAAGGATGATTCAAAACCGGTCTGGTAATAAAGATCCGCAATTCAAGGTTCTCTATAACCATTTTAATCAACCGGACCATAATACCTCTGTATCTTTGAAAGCACGCATCATTGTGAAAATTTATCACCAGAATATTTCTATACTACGTATTCCTTTCTGAAAAGATAAAAAAAAAAGGACAAGGGACGGAACTAGGTTCTGCAATGCAATATTGATGCAATGATAACATCAAAGGACTAGAAAATTTATTATGTCCAGCCTGTAGTGAAGTTAATGTAATGAACTTATTTAATTCTATATTATGACAAGAACGAAGTCATGGACAAAAACACTACTTTCGGTCTAATGTAAAAAAAAAAGTCTGGATCGCCCTCTGGGAGATTTGATGACCCTTATGATAATCATCCGCTAGGATTGCATTACGTAGGAACTTATTTTTTTCAATGCCTTTTAATTTTCTAAAATGTTTAAGAGATAATGCACTTGACAAAGGATGCATAAATACATTTTCATCAATATACAGACTTGTCAATATAATTTGGGATATAGCTCTTTTCAGTCTTTTTAAACAAGTAAGATCGGAATATTTACATGAGGTAAAGGTGGAATTCCTTCCTATTCAGTTTACTAATAAAGGAATTGATGCAATCAACATCATCAACGTTCTACATCACAAGGAGGAAACATCTAAAATTCCACTTTATTTTCAAAATCAGTCTATTCCTATTGTATCCTACAGTTACACAAAAAGTATTGCATCCAAAGTTTTCAACTATATATAAAAAAGCATTGCAGGACCTTGAATTAAAACAATATCTAAAACACCCTCTGGCATGTGACTGTTGCCACTTGCCTTATATATACAACACTTTTGACCTTGTTATTACTATGGATCTAAACATAATTCAACATGAAAATCTCCGAATTGTGATTTCTTATGGTCCTGAGTTTAAAGAACCACAAAACACATCAATTTAAACCATAACTTAAAAATAATTCAATTCCATTGACGACTACGCCAGAGCATGGACTTAGCTAGAAGAAATTGAACTGGACCCTTCGTCAAAAAGGGGTCTAAGCAGTCTTTTCTATAATAAAACATCGCATTCATCAGTGGAAAAACTGTGCGAATGATCGACCAAAGTCTGTTTTCATAGACAAAGAGGCTGTGAAATGTATATCATCTCAAAATTTAAAATTATAATGTCTGTGTTTGTAAATTGAGTGTTTAGAAAAAGAATAGGCCATAATTGAGCACTGAGGTAATCAAGCCTACGTACAAAAACTAGTAATTTGACAAGGGTAAGTCCTTCGTGGCTTTAATGAACATTAAATTGAACAACAAATCTGCGGATTGACCTTGTTTGTATTGGATATCTAAACTTCACAAAATATCGTACAAAAGACGGACTAAAGAATTGTCAATAAGTTCGACTTCCATTCTGTTCGCAGTGAAAAGTTAAAAAAAAAAGGGAGCGAAAGATACCAGAGTGACAGTCAAACTCATACATCGAAAATAAACGGACAACGCCATTGCTAAAAAACGAAAAAGACAAACAGACAAAATATAAGTACATAAAACATAACATAGAAAACCGTGGGTGATCTTGGGTGCTCCAAAAGGGTAAGCAGACTCTCCTCCACATTTGGCACCCGTCGTAATGGTCATGTTACAAACTCGGTAGATAATCTATTTCGGTAGGTCGTATTCGTGAAAAGAGAACGGGATTGTAGTTAGGAACGTATCCGATATCATCTGTGAAATTGGTATTCCATAACGGTCAATTGCAACCAACTCGTGATGACGTCCGTAAAATTTAGGAAGGGATGATATCAACTTAACCATTTGGAACTTTTGGTTTAATAGCTTCCTTGTGATTAGCAACCTTCTATAAAGGAAATCAAGTGAGGAAATACAAACCGGTGAATATCGTATCAAATGGGAGATACATACTCCGTATGCAGGTGCTACTGAAATGTTGCTACAGAGAAATGGAAAGTTCACAAATGGTAACGTGAAATCATCTCTTTTGTTGTAAAGTTTTGTTTTCAACCAACCCTCATTGTCAGTTTTTGAATGTGAGTCAATATATAATATATGTTGTATCCTTTATCTGTAATCGATGGGATAGATGCGTGCAGCATACTATGGCAAAACCGCTAGATTGAATATCCACGAAAGTGTTAGTTTTCGTCAATCCACTAAAATTGGTACCGACGAAAATAAATGAATCGACAGTAGTGAACAAATTTTGAATTATTTAGTGAGAGAACATCATCTATAAAGCGGAACGTAAAGTTTAAGGATATTGCTATCTTCCTAAGAAGGTAATGTCGATAGTTTGTTTGAAAAAAGTCCTCCAAACGTAACCAATATGTTCTCAATCAAGATATCAAGCATATTTGCTTCGCATCACGGTGCGGAGCTATTAGTTTCAGCTGAAATACACGCCATCTTGAATAAATTACTTATCACGTATAGATTCTGATTGGTTGCATTATAATGAGGCTGAGATACAGCAACAGATATTGGCTTAAATGAGATAAAGAATTACAAAGTTTTCTTGTCCAGGATAAGACATCAAATACCGGAAAATTAACTATGTGTAGTTCAGTTCCGATCAACTGTCATTAATTCATGTTCGTTTTATTACAGTCAGGATTCTACTGCGTCAAAATTATCTCCCCATTACGCCAGTTCATTTTCACAATCGTAGAAATGGAAGCCATTGTAGGGATGACGCGCTGCCAATTTTGCTCTCGGAAACCGATAAATTTATCCACATTGCACCATTGCGATCCTTATATGTCAGTTGTATTTTAAAAGACAAATGTATCAAATAGCTAATGAGAATCAGTTAATGATCTTGTCTGCATTGATTCAACTTAAAACTATTGTCTGACCGGTTGTCAGGTGGAATTTTCGAAAATTCATAAACATTTAAAAAAAAATTCTAATTAAATATTTCGTGGAAGGGCAGACTAGATTTCTTTAGTGGTTGAAGACTATAAACCCTGGTTATTACACAAAAAAAATTATAATTTTTCGAAGATATGCATTTTCATCATCCAACTTGAAAGACTGTCGTCAAGTAATTTCAGTCAAAAAATAGCTATTCGTACACACTTACTCTGTTTTTGTGATTCATTAGATAGGTATTTCACTTGACCCATATATTTCATCTTTTAGTACTGTGATTGTTTTATGTTATAAAGTCAACCTGTAGCTTTGATATATAAAAATGATAGAATCTGAAGCGAAACGATGTATGAAATAGTCCTGCTTTGTACGATATCAAGACAAAATATTCAACTCAAACACGCCCTAATATAAAAAGGTGCACTCGATTCACCCTTTTTGAAACAATTGTCACCCATTTTTTTGAATTTTTTTCTTGAGTCACATAATGGAAGGGCAGACACGAAAATTACTGAACTAATAGATTGATATGTTTTCCGTCCTTGGTAAAAAAAAATAAAAAATCGGTGGTTATGCATTTTCTACATCCAACTTGAAAGATACCCATGCCGTCGACTTGATATCTAATTACTTTGCTTAACTATGTACTAGATAAATTAAAAACTTATGCAAATGGTGTTTTTAAAATAAAACACTTTGTAAATAAAGGCAACAGTAGTATACCGCTGTTCAAACTCATAAATCCATGGACAAAAAACAAAATCGGGGTAACAAACTAAAACTGAGGGAAACGCACCAAACATAAGAGGAGAACAACGACACAACACTACAATGTAACACACACAGAAACGGACCAAGCATCAGACAAAATCCCACGAGAATAACAAATATAACATCAAAATCAAATACATGAACATTGTAATTGAGAAGAAAATTGTAATTTTGTTTGTTTCTATTAACTTTTAATTTTTTTGTCACTATAGTAAACACTACAGTAAGTATTTATCGCCTTTTCTAACAAAGAGCTCCGATTCTTTTGTTCTATTTCAACCGGGTTTCCGACTGATTATGCATACATTTCACAGATAAATTCAATATTGAAATATCACTAATTAATATGTGTTTAATTGCTTTGTTACTCTGCAATTTGCACGATTTGATTTGCTAAACAATGTTTAAAAAAATGCATTATTTGTATTTTATACCTTCTGACAATATAGACACACCTCCAGAAAGGCACAGCTCAAGAGTCGTGTTTGAATTTATAATTGTTTAAATTTTCAACAAGAATGTTTTTTTTAAAAAGCATGGGTGTATGTATAACGCACACTCTTAACGTACATCCATTTTATATTAATCAATTTCTAAAAATACCACATTTCAAATACTAATTTAACAACGACATGCTCACATATAACCTTAAATTAGTGTAGAGCGAAGCAGTCCGTAGCTTTTTAGAAAGCTAAAACTTGTGATAATGTTAGTTTCGGAGAATATTTTGTTTAAATCAAAGTTATTCTTTACAAAATTATATTTTAAAACACAATCCTGGTGCCTGTGGTAACTAATTATCCCTTCCTAAGACAAGATATATGTATCTATATTGGACATTTTTTGTATGTAACAAACCAATTATACGAACCAGCTCTTTCAATTTGTCTTTTTACTTGGAATGAGGAATACATGTGTAAAGTGTAGAAAAGTCAGATGTTTTGGGTGTTTTTAACAACATAAATAAATATTTATTTCAAATATTGGCTTGTTACACTATCCGTTAGGAGTCCAAGCTCCTCCTGATGTTCCCTGTTATATTCCACTAGTCAACCAGGTTAGTAATTAGTTGTGAAATTCATATTACATCAAATATATATTAGATAATATCACTTATAGATACTATTCATATGTTTTCTAATGGTTGCTAAAACAATACTTCTATTTTCAAACATACTCAACTCATTAAGAAAAATTGAGAAAACATACACATTTTTTGTCTTTTGATCAGATATGTAATAGGTTTTGTCAATTGAAAAACCAACAATTGTTAAACAAGAGTTAAAGTCAAAATATTCTTCGTCAAATAAAGTTTTATATCCAAATACCAAGTGTCAAATGTTTTAATACTACTGCAAGTTGATAGAGTCTTTGATTACAAGTACTCTTAGACTAAAAGATCTATACAATATTTAAGTACCACATCTGATTCACACCACCTCTAGAATAGGCACTTTTACAATAATTATGAGGCCCGGCTTTGATTGCTGATAAAACAGATGTTAATAATAAAAAAGAGGTTTTGTGGAGCACTTGGAAGACCCAGCAATATACCGTTGTTTGTAAGGACACTTATATAGTTTAGGTATCCAATACAGTGATGGAAGATCCAATTCTTCGTCTTTGGTTGAAATTCCGAATGAACATAGAACAGATCTCTGATTATCCAGTATTTCATCTTAGGTAAGTGTCGTGAGGATATATGTTGAATTTCCTAGTGAACTGTCAATACCTTCTCGTGTTTAGCCTATTGCCTGGCATAATCCTTGACTGGATCTATCATTATTTTGAAATTTTATTTCCAATTGATGGATTTAGGTTCACGATATTTCGGACCTTAGGATAACACATTTCACAGGGAAGTGGTATTGACTATGCTAAATTAATATGTTATATTCAGTAAGTAAACAAAGCATAGTCAGTGGAATAAAACATTCTTATCCCAGGCTTAGTATATTTCTAAGATTTTGATTGGTTAACGCACGTCGTTACAAAACCCATTGCCCCTGGGTTTTGCTAACCCACATACCCGGACGTTGCTAACCATTATCCCGAGAATTTCACGCAAGTTTGCCTTAGTTCAATGGTCAGAGGGGTAGGATCTTTATTAGGACTCCGGGATCGGGTATTTTTAAGCTCGAGATTTGGGGATGATCCTTAAAGGATCCGGGAATTCTTTTTTCGAATTTCAGGATGTCGGTATTTAAATTTCTTTAAATTCGGGACCTCGGGAATTCATGTTTTTAAGCCCTGGATTTCGGTATCAGGACCACTCCTACCCCCCTCATGGTTGCTCCTTGTGAAATATTGAATTCTGTAGATTATCCATGATGTCTGTAATTAAATATTCAACTCATTAACGATTTTGTCCTATTATGCCGATCATTTACACTCATTTCATTACATGTTAAATGCAAAGCCCTCGTGAAATATGAATTTTCCTTGGTGAACAAAACTTCATATCTCCCTCAGCCACGGGCAATAAATGTATATTATTATTCACCTATTTTTCTTACTATATAACTTTTACGGTTAAAGTCTGTTTTTGGTGGTATCTATTTAACGTGGCTCTGTATTTATACATCCCGTCATTGTGCTATTGTTCTATGATATTAGTCTTGTCCTTCATTTTTGCTAATAGGCTTTTTATATATGCCATTTTGTGTTTCATTCTTACATTTGACATGGATCTGTAAATATACATCCCGTCATTGTATTATTGTGCCATGGTATATATGTTTGTTCATAATATTTTTTTGTTTAATATGGATTAAGAAGTTAACACAATGTTGACTACAGTACCCCGTAACATTGTTACCTATTATGTCTGTTTGTTTTGTTCACACATTGTTGTCAATATATGACGGATTTTTATGCGACTGTAATGTAAGTGAGAGGTTAAGCTAGCTTTAAAACTAGGTTTAATTCACCATTTCGACATAAGAAAATGCCTGTACCAATTCAGGAATATAACAGTTGTTGTACATTCGTCTGATGTGTTTTTGCTTTTGATTTTGCCATTTGATTAGGGACTTTCCTTCTTATATTTTCATCGTAGTTCAATATTTTTGTGATTATACTTTTTTCTGTAGAAGTCATATTTCAATAATGAGGAGGCCAGAACGTGTTTTTTGGTCTTTAGAGGACAATGATTACCAAGTTTCAGAAATTTATGCTTCATAACTTTTGTTTGCATAATGTGTTTTCATGTAATTGTATGTTTTATGCAGTTCATCATGGCTTATATCAGTGTAACACTGTTTATAAAAAAGCATACATCTTTGGATGTACTCTTCAACATTTTTGACCTTAAGCATGACTTATGTAAATTTATACCTCAAATTTTATTTTAATAACTTATATATTATATGATCAACCCAATTTTTCCCACGAAAGGGGAGCCCGACGCCCCCCCCCCCCCCCCCCCCGGGCCCTCTCCTTGGATCTGCCTATGGAAGTTTTCATACGCTACTTAGAAAAATGACAGACATGTTATGAGTTAATAAAGTTAACAATTATTAAACGTAATATAAAACGAGAAATTTTTGCATTTCAATAAGATCCGATACGTGACGACCCTCCACCAACTACTTGCCTCATATACTATACATGTATAGGTTGTAACTTAGAGGCGTGAATCCTCTACGAAAATACTTAGACGAATGATTTTTACTCATTAATTTCTGAATGAGATATGATTTCATATATAAAAAAAAAACAATTCTATCAATGTTTCAATCGTCACTTTGCCCATAGGACTGTCTATCAACAGTGAATATGAATCGAATTTGTGATCAACTAGTCTGAGCCATCAAAACAATATATTTTGAGTTCAGCGGCTATCCATAGCTTATAATACGCAGTGAAGTCAAAATAGGCAGAAAAATAAAACTGCACAAACTGACTTTCATTACCGAGTTTGAATAATTAACTTCTCCTCGGATAATTGGACGATGGACAGTCTGTGGACTGAATGATTCTTACTACGAATGGAAGATATTACGGGACGTGAATAATTAAAGTTCGTTGATTGGCTAGGACAATACAAATCTAGTAACCGTAGAGTATCGGATTTGTCCTCTCTATTTTAGCAATTAGAACATAGGTAGATTACAATTGACGCTACTACTTTTGTAACATGCCTATAATGAAATATATCTTTCCACAGGGCATCAATCCACAGGAACTTGATGTAAGTATTAAAAGTTATGCTGCTGTTGTTAGAGAAAGATATATATGCCAATATGAAGATAAGAAGGATGGCTGCTTCTGTTAAAGAACATGTGATTGTTTTAGGGTGGTTTTTTTTATTCTCATAACGTTCTTTTTATATTTTATGAATTGTGTGCAAGTGAAAAATTCGACCTCATTGAATCCGTATTCGTGTGACCTTCAATTTAACCCCTTAGTTAGAGATGGTTTCAGCATTTGATTGACTGATTCGACAAACAAAACATCATTTTTATGCAGGTAAAAACAATTTTTAGCATACATTTTAAACAATAATAAAAAATCAAACAGACATAGAAAATCAGATTGCACGAGTTCGCTATCTATGTATATCATTATTTATGATAATACAGGTTATATGTACTGTTAGCAGTCTTCGTATGTCATCTCGATGGGAAACTAGATGGCTTTTAGACTAAAATACAGACAAAATGTTAATACATTTTATCGAGCCCATGCATTGCAAATTGTTTATTTCAGAATTTTCATAATGTGGATATAAAAAGAAGATGTGATATGATTGCCAACAAGACAATCCAAATGACCCAGAAAATAACAGCTATAGGTCACCGTAAGACCTTCAACAATGAACACAACCCATACCGCATAGTCAGCTATAAAAGCCCCCAAAATGACAATGTAAAACTATTCAAAAGAGAAAACTAACTTATTTATGTACAAAAATTGAACAAATAAACAAATGTGTATCATATAAATAAACGACAGCCACTGAATTACAGGCTCCTTTTTTCTTAATTGCTTGCTTGTGTTTTAAAAATTACTTTACGTATAACAATTATCAAATACACACGATATATGCATCTTAATCAAACTAATAAACTTAAATACTAAAACAGCGTCAATTTTTTTATAGAAAATCAATGAAAATTTACAGATTGATTGATTGTCTTAATCTAACTTTTTGTATAAATTTCATGTATGTTCAGGACGAAATCAAGATAACAACCAAAACTGGTAGGTTAGTCCGGGTTAAATGCTATACATTCTAACTGTCCACGAAAAATATGAAGCGCATATAGTCCAAATTATTGTATTTTAGGAGCTCCTGAAATAATGTAGTTCTCCTTGAACTGTTTAGGATTATATAGAAATTAAATTATGGAAGTCATGAAATATATAATTTTGGAATCCCATTTATATCTAGGATGTACTAAAATATGCAATGTTATCCGTTTATTTGTTAATATATTTCGGGATATCCTCAAATCTTATTTTGAGGGTCATGAAACTTTTCAGGTGCTCCGTAAATACAATTATTTGGTTGATTAAATCTGACTTCTGGGGTCAATTTGGTATTTGTGGAAGATGGTTGGAGAAATGAAACCGACGCTCTATATGTTAAAATTGTACTCTACGATGTCTAAGTATACAAGTGACATGTGACACGTTCACTCGCTGTTTTTTTTTTGTCGTATTTAAAATATTCTGAAAAATCCACAGCCAGATAAAATAAGAAAGGCTACACCAGGTCAATATGAAAACAAATTATGAATAAAAATATTTTGAAAGCTTGATGGATGGTCGGATGACTGTTAAAATTTTAATGGCAAATGAAATGCATTTTGAGGAATAAAACATGATCATGGTGTGATATGAAAATACGCCCTGAGTAGTACAAAACAGACAATCGGAGCTGATTTTTTTTTAAATGTCGGTTCATCAAGTAATAGTGTTCAAGAAGACATGTCATCATAACACACAATACTGTCTCCGGACGGTCAGTCTTTCTATATACTTCTAACCGCCACGTGCTTAGCGGAGAAGCAACAAACATAACTTAAAATTCCCCTTTTCAACCATTCATGTTTTTAACAAACGACTTCTCGTATTCGAGGTTAAGACTTTACTCAGAACCACCAATGGATCCTTTTAAGCTTGGAAACTAGTCTTGTTCTGCATAATATATTAATTAATGTATCTGTGTTGTGGTGATACATGTACATTTTCCATTTTCATACTACTTTAAGTTGAATTTAGATTGACTTTGTTTTTAACAACTTCAAATATGTTATTGCAATAAGAGTCAACCCTTGGTAAATTTAGTTTAACAGCACAAAACAATGTGAACAATGCATGTGTACTATATCCTTTCTTTTTTCGATTTACGTTTCAAGCAATTAAGTCTTGCGGTCTTTGTAACGAAAAACAAAGTGGTTACTGAACACTTCATTAATCAATGTCTTATTTAATATAGATACATCGGGAGAAGGCAATTGTGTTCATTGTCATGAGTGGTTTTTAAGATTCAGATGAAAGAAGTGTTTAAGTTATTATTTTATTTAAATGTATATAATTGATATACATCAGATGTATTATTTTTTTCAGCTTCAAGCAATGGCTTGTTTTCCGCAGTCATATTATAAGGTAATTTTGAATTATCTGATTTCTTAAACTAACTTAATATGGTCCTGGGTGGTTGCCGAATTGTCTCGATCTTGTATTTTAACGCTTGGAGAGCAGACATGTTGCACCCAGTGTCAAGTGCCCAGTATTATTGCTTTGTCACAGATGTATTGGAGCAGACATTTTAGATTTACATATATTATATCTTGTTCCAAAATATTATATGTATTCAAACACTGATTTCGAAATTTACAGTCAGTCAATTATTAAAGCTACGTAGCATACTAAGGCTGGCACACCAGTAGTGTTTTTGAGATCTGCATTCACAATTATGGATTTGCATGTACAATACAATACAAAAAGATAAGCGACAGACACCAAAGGGAATATCTAAACCCATGAGTTTTAGAAATGTGTTAAAAAAAACAACGAAAGGAAACGCAACAGTTTACAAAACACAACATACAAAAATGAAGACTGAGCAACACGATCCAGATATACTAAGGAAGATGTGGTATGAGTGTCAATGATACAACTCTCTATCCAAGTCACAATTATAAAAGTAAACCATTGTAACATGCAACGTGTAACGGGCGATCAATAGATCCGTATCTGAATAAATTGATCAGGATTTCAAATGATCAACTCAGTGTTTCACTACAACCAGTTGTCCTATTCAAAACAATTAACACATCCTTAAATGGATTCACAACGAAAAATATATACACAACACAATGAACATAAATCAAAATGCAAGGTGAAGTACCTCATTTACAATGCATAAACACACTGTATCATAACAGTATATATATATAATGTACCGGGCTGAAGTACGTTCACTATTCACTTTTCACTTTTCACTATTCAAAATTAATGAATAGTGAACTGTGTTTTTTTGCACTATTCACTATTCAAGTTTATTCAAATTGAATAACTGAAATATCTGCTTGTATATATAAAAAATAAGAAATGGTATAATTTACAATGACACAACTCTTCACAAGAGACCACAATGACACAGAAATTAACAGCTACAGGTAACCGTACGGTCTCCCAACAATTAACCAGCAAAGCTCATACCGCATATAAAGTCACTAAATACTAACGACCTAATTAATGTACACAGAAAATGAACAAAAACAAATATATGTAACACAGCGCAAAAAATACCAACCACTGAATGACAGGCTCCTGACGTAGATCAGGCACATGTATACATAATGTGGCAGTGTTAAACATGTAAGCGGGATCCCAACCCTCTCCTAATCTCGGACAGTGGTAAAACAGTACAACATAAGAACCAACGACAAAAATCAGTTGTAAAAGGCTGCAACTCATAGGATGGATACACATAGATATATATATATAACAAAACCATAGAGTGAACGTGGCCGGATACTTGTACATCCCAACTACAAAAAGCCACTTAGTACACACTGAGACTACTCGCAGTTACTGTCAGCTAGTTCAAAGCCAATAACAACTATTAAAAAAAAATCATACATCTACGACTTAACTGATTACCAATCAGTACACAGTCATTCAACATTGATTTAGAGTAAAGACGGCATAAACTGTCTGAGAAAAACATAACCTGTGCAATTCCAAGATATAGGAATCGACAGATTGATTAGATCCATGAGACAACCGTCCACAAGAGACCAAAATGACACAAAAATGAACAACTATAGGTCATGTATACGATAATACTATATAGTTTAATTTATGGATAACAAAATCAATATCAATACCAATAAAAACAATATTTAAAGATCTAATTAAAATTTTGAATTACAGGTATATCCTATATATCCTAAGAAAGGTAATAGAAGGTGGAACAAAACCTATATAGTTTATCTTTTAAATAAACTTATTCTAAAAGGTTACGATTTCAACCCTGATAAAATAATAATGCCGTTAGTTTTCTCGTTTGAATTGTTTTACATTGTCATTTCGGGGCCCTCAAAGCTGACTGTGCGGTAGGGACTTTGTGCATTGTTGAAGGCCGTACGGTGAGTAGCTGTTTTAAATGTCTGTGCCGGTCATTTGGTCTCTTGTAGAGAGTTGTCTCATTGGCAAGCATAGCATATCTGTTTTTTTTTCTCACATTTTTACATATACAAGTTGATATTAGATTTATTCAATTTCATAAACTTGAAAAGTGAATAGTGCAAAAAAACACAGTTCACTATTCATGAATTTTGAATAGTGAAAAGTGAATAGTGAATAGTGAACGTACTTCAGCCCGGTATATAATGTCACTATGCAATTACTATGCTACATGTATCAGACCGATTTATTCACAATGTCACTAACAGATTACTTTGCAACATGCATCAAGTAAGTACCACACAAAACGTATAAACACAAAGTCACATATATACAACTTCTATTTACAACTTCCACCAATATGAAGTATCACCGCGTAAGTCTGCAACTAACCACAATAACACAATGACACAATTACACATGCACAAATCCTTCAATGCACAAGGAATATATATTTAAACACAGCTGAACTCACGCACTAATTATCCCTATGAATTCCCGAACAATGAATATTATCCAAACTGGTAAGATTTAACACAGTGCACTTTCACTTCCACAATATTACAACTTGCAACACCAGCAAGTATACACATTGTATTCTCACTAATACAATAACTTTTTATATATATAAGTTTCACTTTATACATTGTATCACAATCACTATTGCAATATTCACATATAAATCCGAACACTATTTATATATATATCCTTTGGAATCACTAAATTCACTCTACTTACCAGTTGGAAAATATTCCCTGATGTTATTACTTCAACGGTCCACATAAAACTAACAAACTTTCTCTGTCTTGAGCTGGTTTATATACTACGATATGGATCAGTCCATTAAACTAAAAGGGGTGAAAATCAAGATCATACAACTTTAGGGTTGTTTTAAGTAACAGATGGTGCTCCAACTATGGAGAAAATTATATACGTATAGAAACACAACTAACAGGAAAAGACAATTGGTATTTCACATCAAAACAAATGAACCATGACTGATTTTTGTTACACCATAATAGGTCAAGGTACGGTCTTCAACACGGAGCCTAGTCTCGCACCGAAGAGCAAGCTATAAAGGGTCCAATAATTTCTAGTGTAAAACCATTTAAACGGGAAAAACAACGGTCTAATCTATATAAAAAGTGGCTATAATATAATATTAATGGCTGTTTATATGGGAACTTACGATTCCCTACTTATGAAATATTGCTTTATTTTAACGTTGAAAGTTAAAATAGGTTACTCTGTAATTATCTTTTTCAAGTTTTAAGCATATTTAAGGATTTACTTAAGTGAGGTTTTGGAATTTGTGTCAAATGTTGGACTCCTTTGTGTTTTTCCATACGATACAATTTAAAATATTTTGCCCCATAACACCCATTTATTTTTTCACATACGACTTAATTGCACATAAAAGGTCATAACATTGAGCAGATTCTTGATTTTCTTTTTTTTTATATTCAAGACCCGAATAATACTAATGCATTTATAAGGTAAAAGTACGAGTCAGCTTTTTCCCGCCATATTTAAAAAATCAAATATCTAAAAGGAGCTCCATCAGTATTTTTAGCTTATTGTTATCCTTAATTAATTATCTTCTGGCTTATAGTATCAATTTAAAATTCTTGGTTTATTCAATTTAACAAAAGTACATCCTTAAGAGAGCAAATAACGCACGTTACCTTCAGGTATTAAGGGTGCCACACGTGGAGCAGAATCTGCTTACCCTTCCGAAACACATGAGATCACCCCTAATTTTTGGTGGGGTTCGTGTTGCTTATTCTTTAGTTTTCTATGTTGTGTCATGTGTACTATTGTTTGTCTGTTTGTCTTTTTCATTTTTAGCTATGGCAATGTCAGTTTATTTTCGATTTATGAGTTTGACTGTCTCTATGGTATCTTTCGTTTCTTTTTTTATTAGCAATATCATAAACTTCTAAAATTGCGCATTTTTGTTATGTGATTGGTTACTTTTCTGCACGTGTACCCAAAAGTGTATTCTAATGAGTTTTGATCGAAAGAAATGATATAACTAGATCTACTATGTCATAGTATAAAAGCTAATCTAGGGTATTCTATACTCTCGAAAAAAGAATTACTATTTCGTCGTCATGTTTTACAATTCGTGACCATTTACTAATTCGTGGCAACAACTTATCTATCCGTGGCCACAAGTTGCTTATTCGTAGCCATGGTTCACTTATTCGTGGCTACGACTTATTAATCTGTTGCCTCGACCTATTTCTAGGCCACGATCTACTAAGTCGTGGCCACGAGTAACAACTTATTCGTTGCCACGATTTGCCAATTCGTTACCACCACTTATTTATTCGTGACCACGACTTGTTTATTAGTGACCACTATTTACTAATTCGTTGATACGACAAAATCAGCCGAGGACACGAGTAACTTATTTGTGGCTACGATTTACTAAGTCGTGGCCAAAAGTTACGAATTCGTTTTCACGATTTACGAATTTGTGGCCATCACTTACTTTTCTATTGCTACGACTTATTTATCAGTGGTCACGATTTACTTGTTCGTGGCCATAATTTACTATTTGGTGGCCACGACTTACTTATCTGTGTCCACGACTTACTTATCCGTGTCCACGACTTATTTATCCATTTCAACGATTTACTTATTGGTGGCAACGATTTACCATTTCGTGGCCACGACTTACTTGTGCTTTGCAATGATATCTTGATAGTCGAGGTCGTTGAAACCCCCTTGATGTCATTGAGTTAAAACAAGCATGGGGATGATATACAGTCATTGTGTCCCAGAGAATAATTATTTCTAGAATGGATAATGGAAATGGGGAATGTGTCAAAGAAATAACAACCCTACCAAAGAGCAAAAAACATCCGATTATTTCTGAACGTTTATATGTCATATTTGTAATTCCATAGTATGAGCAAATGTCAGAAAGAAAAAAATGAACAAAACGATATATCATTACATAACTGTGATTATTGTAAACAATAGTCATATTAGGTCAGAAAACAGAAAGATTATTCAACAAAACGATATTCATTAATCTAAAACAGACACTAAATCTATCATTAATAGAATATAATTGATAATGTTAAATGATCATTACGAGCGTTTTTTGTTGTTGGCCACGAGTTAGTAAATCGTTGCCACGAATAAGCAATTCATGACCACGAATTAGTTATTCGTGGCCACGAATAAGTAACTCTTGGACACGGATAAGTAAGTTGTGTCCACGATTAAGTAACTTGTGAACACGGATAAGTAATTGGTGACCACGAATAAGTCATACGTGGCCAATTCTTGGCCATGAATAAGTAAGTCGATGCCACGAATAAGTAACTCGTGGTCAGGAATGAGTAAATCGTGGCCAAGAATAAGTAACATGTAAACACGAATAAGTCGGTTTTGAAGACCTGTGTTGTAAATGTGTATATTGGTTATTTCCAAGTAAAGGAATATTGTTATTATTGTATTAAGAGAGTTTATATCAGTTGTCTGAAGTTATTTCTAGTAGTTAGTATATTGAATGAGTAATTAACGTACGTTTTACTTTATGTTATTAGCTGTATCGATAACGTCATGTATGGCGCAACTTTGTCATGCATTGTTCAGAACGTTACCGTTGGGTCAATATTTTAAGTTTGAACCCAAAAGTGTTCATTTATGAGTTATTAACTTGAAGAATTGATATGTCTAGATTTGTTTATTTATAAGGTTGTATTATTATAAGCATTTTGAGTCGATGACTCCTATATTTTATGTAAGCGTTTTACGTTGTTTTTCTTCCTGCTTAGAATATTTACTTCCGGTAATTTGAAATAAATACCAGTGCAACGTCACATTCGTCAGTCTTTGCTGTGTTTACTTTTGGCTTGCAGCAAGGCTCATCCCAGGGGTTCCTAGAGGTAAGAAGCAGCGCATTAGCTGTATGCCTCGCATTATATATTACAAGTAAGGGTTATAATTTAGAGGTAAGAAGCAGCGCAGATAGCTATATGCCTTGCATTTTATTTATATTGTCATTGAAATATTTAAGATAATTCCAGTTGACCCGTACACGAGAAAGAAAATTATTTTAGTAGCTCCGCCCGTATGTAAATTATAAATATTATTGTTGGAATATTGTACTTGTATGGAAATATATCGGCTGTTTAATAAAAGTATCATTTTACTATTGACTAGTTATTCACGCTACCAATGATGAGAGAGAACAGACAACAGATTTGACGTCCGTATTTATTTATTACCCCGTGCATTTACTAGTTTTATGAGATATTCGTATTTGCTGGCTTTATAACTATATCAAAACATAGCAAGAAGCAGAAATTACGACAACCTGCTTTGAAACTAAAAAAATAGCAATATCATCTACATACATTAGGCAGTCAATTCTGCGGCCATTTATATCAACGGCATCTGGGCTTTCATTGAATGCATCCGGTTTATCATTTATAAAAATCTTGAAAAGATTTGGACGTAAAACATCTCCTTGCTTTACTCATGGTTGAGAATAAAAATTAGGAGTAAGGACATTGTCTATTTTAACACATAATTCACTTTATTTGTACATATCTCTCAGGTTTGCATTAAATTTACCACCTATGTTATGTTCTTATAGCTATTATTTAAAACAAGAATAATTGACTTCGTCTGTCCGTTCGTTCGTCTGTCCGTTCGTCCCGCTTCAGGTTAAAGTTTTTGGTCAAGGTAGGTTTTGATGAAGTTGAAGTCCAATCAACTTTAAACTTAGTACACATGTTCCCCATGATATGATCTTTCTAATTGTAATGCCAAATTAAAGTTTTGATCCCAATGTCATGGTCCACTGAACATAGAAAATGATAGTGCGAAGTTCAGGTTAAAGTTTTTGGTTAGGGTAGTTTTTTATGAAGTTGAAGTCCAATCAACTTGAAACTGCATGTTCCCTATGATATGATCTTTCTAAATTAAATGCCAAATTAAAGTTCTGACCCCAATTTCACGGTCCACTGAACATGGAAAATCTACGTGCGAGTGCGGCATCCGTGTACTATGGATATATTCTTGATAAATAACGTGTCACACCTTTCATACTTGTGTCTTACACATTATAGTTTTAAATACAAACATATTATCCGATGTCCTACTTTTACTTGAAAAACCAATCTGACATCGATTTATTACAGTCGGAAACCCGGTTGAAATGGAACAAAAGAATCGAAGCTCTTTGTTAGAGAAGGCGATAAATGTGTACTGTAATATTTACTATAGTGACAAACATTTTAAAAGTTTATAGAAACAAACAAAATTACAATTTTCTTCTCAATTACGAAGTGTTTTATTTCAAAAACACCATTTGCATAAGTTTTCAATTTATCTAGTACATAGTTAAGCAGAACAATTAGATATCAAGTTGACGACATGGGTATCTTTCAAGTTGGATGTAGAAAATGCATATCCTCCGATTTAAAAAAAATAAATACCACGGACGAAAAACATATCAATCTATTAGTTCAGTAATTTTCGTGTCTGCCCTTCCATTATGCGACTGAAGAAAAAATTCCAAAAAATGGGTAACAATAGTATCGAAAATAGACAATCGAGTGCACTTTTTTTTTATGTTAGGGTGTGTTTGAGTTGAATATTTTGTCTTGATATCGTACAAAGCAAGAATATTTTATACATCGTCTCGCTTCAGATTCTATCATTTTTATATATCAAAGCTACAGGTTGACTTTATAACATAAACACATCACAGTACTAAAAGATGAAATATATGGGTCAAGTGAAATACCTATCTAATGAATCACAAAAAAAGAGTTGGTGTGTTCAAATAGCTATATTTTTTTACTGAAAGTATTTGACGACAGTCTTTCAAGTTGGATGATGAAAATGCATATCTTCGAAAAATTATAGTTTTTTGTCTGTGATAACTAGGGATTATAGTCTTTAATCATTAAAAAAATCTAGTCTGCCCTTCCACGAAATATTTAATTAGAATTTTTTTAAATGTTTATGTATTTTCGAAAATTCAACCTGACAACAGATCAGACAATAGTTTTAAGTTGAATCAATGCAGACAAGATCATGAACTGATGCTTATTAGCTAGTTGATACATTTGTCTTTTAAAATACAACTGACATATAAGGATCGTAATGATGCAATGTGGATAAATTTATTGGTTTACAAGAGCAGAATTGGTAGCGCGTCATCCTTACAATGGCTTCCATTTCTACAATTGTGAAAATGGACTGGCGTAAGGGGGAGATAATTTTGACGAAGTAGAATCCTGACTGATTATACTAGTTGTTTTTAAATACTTATCTAGCCTTTTGTTAGGTATTGAATTGAAAAGTTTTCCTATACACATATTTAAATTTGTAATACCTCTGAAGTTTCAGGTTTAGATGGATCCTCAGCTTTAAAAATTGGACAAATATATGCTGATGACCATTGTTTTTAATTATATACTCCTGAAGAAAATACAAGATTAAAAAGTGTTTGAAATATGGTACCAAAATACTAGCACAACTCTTCAATATTTCATTTCGGAGCCTCCGAGGCCATCTAAGCCATCTGCCTTTCCATATTTCAAATCTAACATAGTGTCTAACACCCTTCTGGAGTTTATCCTAAAATCAAGTTCATTGAACGAGTGGCTTAATTCCATGTTTATTAGTAACAAAAATTATTCCATCGAGACAGTGGCTTTAATATTATAATACACATACTCTAGATCAATTAACAGTTAATATATATATGCTCAAAAACACATGTCAAAACTGGATATAATATTTCAGTAAGTTCATTGCATTGAAGGTTACGTTACATTGATTATCGTTAAATGTTTGCATCAATTTTCCTTAAACATGTTAAACTATTTACACAGAATCCTAGAATAGAATAAATATTGAGCTTAACTTAAGTTCATATAGATAATAATACTGACAATTGAGAGTACAATTTTAGTATTTGATTGTACAATAAAATGAATGCACTGAAACGTACAAAGAAATGACAAAGAATTATAAGTTTCAATTTTTAATTCAAAACATATGTATGATCCCAACTTGCCATACAATGAAATAATCAAAGGGAAATAACATTAATCTATCAATACTGATATAAGAGGACAGAATAGTTATGTATCATAATGTGGAGGTTTAAATAGCATAGTCTCTATAAAACCAGACTCACACCACTGCTCCAGGTTAGGGGAGAGTTGGGATCCCGTTAACATGTTTAACCCCGCCACATTGTGTACGTATGTGCCTGTCTTAAGCCAGGAGCCAGTAATTCTGTGGTTGTCGTTTGTTGATGTATTACATATTATTTTCTGTACATAGATTAGGCCATTGGTTTTCGGATTTGAATTGATTTACAAGTACGGTGACCTGTAGTTGTTAATTTCTGTGTCATTAGTGGTCTCCTGTGAACAGTTGTCTCATTGGCAATCTTACCACAATTCTTTTTATAATATATAAATTTGACCTTATTTACATTTCATACTGAATTCATTTTCGGGCTTTTAACGTCCATACATACATTCATGTTTTTAATTTGATACTTAGATAAACGATAAACTCATTATGATGTTTTAAGTTGGCTTTTTTGTTTGAGCCTTTTACGTCTTTTTGATCTTTTTTCTCGGTACTGTGAACTTTCATTGTTTCAGATTAAAGAGAAAAGGAAATCTGATGAAGCAAAGAAATCTGCGGAAATGATGAAATCCGAGAAAATAAAGAAATATGTGACATTGTATATTCAGGAGATCAAGGACACTATAAAGAGACTGGAGCAAGAGGAATTAAGAAGCCGATTAGCCTTCGAAAAGAATGAAAAACGAAAATAAGACATTACCAGATATTTGTCTTTGTGGTTTAGTACAAAATGTAGCAGGAATGTTTACTAAATGTAGTAGGAATGTTTACTAAATGTAGTAGGAATGTTTACTAAATGTAGTAGGAATGTAGTAGGAATGTTTACTAAATGTAGCAGGAATGTTTACTAAATGTAGCAGGAATGTTTACTAAATGTAGTAGGAATGTTTACTAAATGTAGTAGGAATGTATACTAAATGTAGTAGGAATGTATACTAAATGTAGTAGGAATGTATACTAAATGTAGTAGGAATGTTTACTAAATGTAGCAGGAATGTTTACTAAATGTAGCAGGAATGGTTACTAAATGTAGCAGGAATGTATACTAAATGTAGTAGGAATGTTTACTAAATGTAGTAGGAATGTTTACTAAATGAATTAGGAATGTATACTAAATGTAGTAGGAATGTTTACTAAATGTAGTAGGAATGTATACTAAATGTAGTAGGAATGTATGTTTACTAAATGTAGTAGGAATGTTTACTAAATGTAGCAGGAATGTTTACTAAATGTAGTAGGAATGTTTACTAAATGTAGTAGGAATGTTTACTAAATGTAGTAGGAATGTTTACTAAATGTAGTAGGAATGTTTACTAAATGTAGTAGGAATGTATACTAAATGTAGTAGGAAGGTATACAAAATGTAGTAGGAATGTATACTAAATGTAGTAGGAATGTATACAAAATGTAGTAGGAATGTATACTAAATGTAGTAAGAATGTATAATAAATGTAGTAGGAATGTATACTGAATTGTTTGCTATTCAAAGTAAAAGAACACTTTACTTTCCTTAATACCCACAACGCATTTCCGTTAATGTATAAGTCTTATAAGTCAAAGATGATTATGTCTTATACACATGTGACATATCAAATGTTTTTTTTCTTTACAAATAATTTGTAGTTCTAAGAATCAAATTTGTCAGAGGTGGTGGTTTTTTCCATTACGTTTTAGAGTAAATTGGAACATAAATAGTCATGAACACAGACTATTATTTGCTGGTATACTAGTCAACAAAAGAAACGATTCACAAGTATGATTTACACTGTTAAATTATCTAATGAAAAAAAACCCATTTATTTGCACAGCAAATACATATGATTAAAAGAATCTTACCCAATTAGAAAGTAAAACAAATTGTGTTATTGAAAATGATGACCTAATTCGGCCAATGAGAAATAAGTTTTCAAATATTTACAAAGGCATTAAAATCTAAAGCAAACCATGTTTAGGTTAAAAGGTTCGAATTTTAATACGATTTTTGAAATTTTGATGAACATCCTATTTTTATATAACAAAATTGCAAAAAAACAAGGTATCAGACCACCAATTAAAAGTCCCTATCTGTTCAACCAAATTTTCAATTTTCATAGCTTTCTAAATTTTTTATCCTAAGTTTAACCTCATACAAACCAGGTATGTCCTGAATTGTTAGGTATCATATTTTTTCATACCAATTTTAACATACCTTTAAAGCCATATAAGAAAGAAGAGACCTTCCGAACGGATGTACCACTAAAAATAACCCCTGGTTTTCTTTAAATCTTAAATTAGTATACTATGGAGCGCATTTATCCTCAAATTTTAATGTCAACTCATAGACAAGTAAATTTGGGCTCAAAATGGTCTTAAAATATATTTCCCTTTCACCAAGAGTTTCATTTCTGCAAATTTGTTGGGTAGTTTAAGTAAACAATGACATCTAATGCACTATTTTTTGTTCGAGTAGGCCTCCTTAAACATACGTTCTAAATTGGAGGGACTAATTGGTGGTGTGACACCACAAGGTACGCGCATTTGCCTTAAATCAGTGTTTTTTTTATTACACTCTTATTTATTATTTTTTTTTATGACTAGTTAATGCAAAAGAACTATCTCTTTTTGGTATTAGAAATAATTGTTAATTTCCTCTATTTAATAATATCTTTCAAACAGATATCTGGATTTATGTTGGGAACATATTATTTCAAAAGTATTACGAACACCTAAATAAGGATAATTTATATTCTTACTATCATATCGGTAATTACTATGCTATTTTTTTCCCTGTTGACTATACATGTCAGTTATCTTTAGTGGGTGTTCTATGAATTTAATTAAAGTTTTGCGTGTTTGCAAAATGAAAATAACTCTTCAATAATTTGTAAAGTTGTTTATATTAAGGAAAAGGAGCCAGCATGTACTACAACTTCTACGGGGAGTTTTTGTAAGACGAGGAATAGTATTTCCGCTTAGCCGTTAGAATCGTTTGTGTTAAAAAGAAATGCACCTTAAAAAATATGTTTTATAGAACTGGACAGAAACCTATTTGGATTGATACAGTGTATTTAAAACCTTACCTTCTTTATTTAAAGCATGTTTTTTAAAATAAATACGCTAACCATTATGGATAAATTAGTCGGTTCTGAAATGTTGGTGTGTAATGTGTGCAAATCAAGTCGTTGGCATTCAGTTCTGGAGATAAAACCATTGAATTGCAATTGACCTTAATTATTTAAAGCATATTTTTAATGTATTTTTTCAATATAAATTCCCTGATGGGTAATTAATGATTAAATATAAATATCCTGATGGAGACCTTAGTCGATTCTCAGATAGAGGGATGTTTCGAATCGTCTGCTGCAGGTAACGGAAAATTTCAGAAATTTGACCTACTTGGTCAAATGAATATTTCTTTTCTTTATATTGTTGTTAATAACCATATCAATGATAATTCTAGTCAACAGAGGAGAGCTGACTACTGGGCTTGTGATACCCTCGGTGAAAGGAATGTATGATATACTAACAGATAACAATGCTGATAAATTATGACATTTACATTATTGGTAATAAGATATAAGAAGATGTGGTATGAGTTCCAATGAGACAACTTTCCATCCAAACAATTACTTGTGTAAAACCATTCAATCGGAAAAACCAACAATCTAATTTATATAAAAATGAGGAACGGGAAACACTTATAAACCACATCAACAAAAAGAAAACAACTGAACCTCAGATTTCTGACTTAGGACAGGTGTAAACAATTGTAGCGGGTTAAAACATTTTAATGGTACAAAAACTTCACCCTTGTCTGAAACAATAGTGTTACATCACAACATACGGGCATAACGAACGAGTTGGAATATATAAACACCGTATGATGGAGCCAAAGGAACATCGCCGTACGCGTCTAAAAGATGAAAATTAACAATAGGAAATGTAAAATCGTCGTAAATTTTAGTATGGAGTTTTTTTAGAGATTGAAATGTCAAAATCTAGAAAAGGACAACTACTGTTGTTTATGTTAGATTAAAGTAAAGTAATTTCTTTTGGATAAATTTCGGTAGAATATTTAAAGAACTCTGGATTATTTAAAAAATATCACCAAGAAAACGGGTTGTATTGGTGAATGTATCAACCAAATGTAACAATGACGTGTCTTTACTGAGTTTGGTCATAAACTGAGATTCATAGCAACTCAGGAATTAACCTGCTATAGAAGGGGCGTAGTTAGTCCCCATGTGAATACCTAATACCTGTCGATATAATTAACGCCGAAACGTACATATGTGTTGTTCAAGAGAAAATTTAAAGCTTCAATAATGTCTGATCTATTGCCGCTTATTGATTTTAACGACTTTTTTTCGTTTTACCGGTGTTGACATGAATATAAAAAAAGTGGTCATTTTTATGAATTTCCTGTTTACAAAACTTTTAATTTTTCGAAAAAAATAAGGATTTTCTTATCCCAGGCATAGATTATTACCTTAGCCGTATTTGACACAACTTTTTGGAATTTTGGATCTCAATGCTCTTCAACTTCGAACTTTATTTGGCTTTGTTAACTTTTTTGGATTCGAACGTCACTGATGAGTCTATTGTAGACAAAACGCGCGTCTGACGTACTAAATTATAATCCTGGTATCTTTGATAACTATTTACCAATCCGAAAAGGTTACACTTTAATCCGTCATCAAGTTGATTTAAAATGAAAACGAATCTCCTGATAAAGTAAGATTTTTAAGTGAAATTGATGGTAAATTGAGCATCTGTTAAAATAATTTTATAGCTTTTAAATTACTAGTTAAAAGAAGACTACTGGGTTCTAGAACTGGAAACTGCGAAACACGAAGGTTGCAATGGCAAAACAAATTGTAAAGGTATTATTTTTATTCCAAGATTTACAGACAGAGGCAAGTCGAACCATTCTGGACATTTTGAAGTCATCTACCAATGCTGCTACTTAGCAGGAAATGCCGAGACGTCATTTTTCGGCCTGGGGGGGGGGGGGGAGAGGGGTTTGTGGTCGAGTAGAATTAAGTATATATTTGTAAATGTAAATTTGTATATATTGATTAAATATATTGAAATAAAATGATTTTCATACTATTGATATTATTAGTTATAAATTAAATTGATTGATATGTAATTTGTTCACTCTGAATACTGTTAAACTGACCAGTGTACCTGTTTGTCTATGTTACCTTGACTTCTATATTGAGAATCTTAATTAATGCTACATTTCTTATGGATAGTGACTTTGGTCACATGTTCTTTTTGGAGGGAAATTCTATTGTTCTGGACACTCTCATTTCAACTGTCATACTGAGCAGTTATATTTCACAATTCTGGAGTAAATTGGCTTGATATATAAATTGCTATATCTTTTGCTGAATCTTTGGGAATCTGAATCACTACTTTACAGGTCAGTTGTATATACTTTTCTCACATTATTTTAATAGTCCTAAAGTTTTTAACAGAGTATACAAGATTTGGTTAGATTGATTGATTGAATGGAGAAATGAATCTTCAGTGTGAATCTGATCTTTATGATTAATTAACAATAACATGCTTTAAACCATTATTGATAAATGATTAAATTATCCAATAATCCGAAATAATAGATTATAATGGAGTGTTGGAGTGAAATGATATTAAATAGAAAGAAAGAGTTTTCTTGTGTATAAATAAGAAGTAATTAAATAGTTTAAAAATATTCATTTTTAACCTTTACTATGTTTTAGTATCTAAGGGAACAGATTTTCTTATTTTTTGGTATGTGTTCATATTATGAAGTCATATTGAAGACATGGAACACATTAGTTATAAATTCATATTTACCTTCAGGTTATTATTTGATGTAGCCATACACTTATAATGTTAGTTTATTAACACTTGAGGTAAGCAAAGAGTTGTATTATGTTGTTTTATAATTTAGTTAATATTTTGTTTATTTTACTTACTTTACTTCGCTTTACTGTTTTGCTTAGTTTATTACTATTTATGGAATTCATGTAGCGTATATTATTTACATGGTAACAAAATATTTATCGCAATTAAGTTGATGCTTCTCATTTGTTACTGGATGTCGGAAGGTTTTATTCCCAGTCAACAATATACTCTACAAGATATGTTCCAGAAACACGCTGGCATTCTGGATAACTATTTAGAAACTATTCAAGGGTAAAGGAGTTAAATCTTTTAGAGGTTATAAAGCACAGGGAATATCAGCTGAAAACACACCAGTCAGACCAACTGAATGCAGAATAAATTTTGCAGTACCATCGGATCCGGTGTTGTTAAGGGAATGTGATAGTTTTCTTGCAGATGTTGAGATTTTAATCTGCTTCCTCTGAAACCATACACATAGGATCGATTACAGAATATTTATTTGTTTAATTAATGAGGTTCTTTCTTCAACTTTTCGTCGTATCGCTGTCAATTTGTATGAAAATTTTAACATCGTTATCAATAAATATTTAATTATTTACGAGAATTATGCAATTTACTATCATTGTCATAAACTCAAAATACGGCAAATATTTAAAAGAAATTGATAAAACATATTCATATCCGCTAACCGAGCCGCTATTGAGACAAAATCAACAAAAAGCTATGAATACAGTTACGGATATTTCTTAAAATTGAAGGTTATCCTTTAAAAGTTATGTCATCCTTTATAAATTACCGTCATCCTTACAAATTACGGCCATCTTTAAACCAATTACGGTCATCCTTGTTATGAATTGCTGAACCTGCCAATATTAATATTCATCACATTCATCGATCTACAGACAGGAACAGATAGAATACCTTTATCATAAAATTGGCCAACAAAAATGACAAAAGATCACGAAATTACAAATCAAAATAAAGAGATGTGATACGATTGTAAATGAAACATAGATCTCTCTATTAGAAACTAAATCACGTGGATGTAATTAATAATAAAGATCAAAGTAAGCCTTCAACATTGAGCAAAACTAATACCGTATAGTTAACTATACAATATTTTCTTGTGAGCCACATGAAACAACGTTAGCACATAGGAACATAAAATTGATGATAATTTCTATGCATGATAAATGGCACCACGAGAAGTTTTCGTGAAAACTATTATCTATTTCTTTTACTTATTTTTCAGATCATTAAAATTTCTTGTCTTGCGGTGAAATAAAACAAAAAGAAAAATAAACAACAAGACAACGACGAAGTTTTAATCAAATGTCATTTATAGATCCAACAAAACAAGATTGATACTAAGAGATCAGTTGGATATAGAAACATTATTTTGCTTACGTGCTTGTCTTCTTGTCGATTTTTCTAATTAGCTATCGTGTTCTCTATTTTCCTTGACTAATGTGTCTGGTTTGTCCCATTTTAATCTTTACTTTTATTTTCATATAGATTATATACAATCTTTTTTTAAAAGAAAGAAAATACTAATTAAAAGAAAAGTCATCATATACATCATGCAGTGTTTTAAAAAGAGTTATTTTTTCTTAAATTTTGGATGCGATGTTGTTTCAAATATATAAAAGGCTCTTAAGAATCGCTCACCGGTTAGTTTTTGTTTAAATCTTTCATCAATAATGATTGTATAAATGAGTGACTAAATAATGTCATTTAATTGTTCTTTGTTTCTGTCATATTTTCCTTAAAAGCAAAATATAAAATCCATTTTACTAATATGGTCCATTTTAGCAATTATTTTTTATAGTGGTTATGTTTCTTGACGTACAAGGAAATAAAATACAAAATGTATACTTGATTCATTTTTCAAAGTTGGAAATTATAAACTAATTATGTATTATGCGGACGACGATGACAATGACGTGATACCATTATATGATTGCAAACAAATTTTGCGGTCATATAAATATGAACAATTGTTAATTTTGGGGCCCTTTATAGCTTGTTGTTCGGTGTGAGCCAAGGCTCCTAGTTGAAGGCCGTACATTGACCTATAATGGTTTACTTTTTTTAAATTGTTATTTGGATAGAGAAGTTGGGGTAAATATGGACACAATATTCGCGCTTGATACAGGTATGAATTTGGATGGTCATTATATATTTGACACATAAAAGGTTTCTGACCCAGAATAACTGTAGTGAAAGAACTTGGAATTGGTTATATGATTTGAATTTATATTTTTGCTTTTGTGCAATACACTATGCTGTTGCGAATTGATTCGTAAAAATCCGGTGATCGCTATACGCATAGATCTGTCGTTTAAATAAACTATTATCTGATTGTTTACTATAAGGTGACAATCGGTAAACTACGGCTTCAAAACACGATAATTGATAAGCGGTCATATTTTCAATTCCTAACAGACGGAGAGAGAGAAAATGCAGTTATACGATATATTTGCGTTAAAAATGATAAAATCCTGTTCAGAAGTTTATGATATATACATGCATTGGTTCAAGAATTGGATAAACATTGTTTTCACCAGACACTAGTTTCATATGACTTTAAACACAAGTTATTGTCTGGAAACTACAAAATCACTCATTTGGGCCCCTTTTTTTACTCCTAATTCCTAAACTTTTGGGACCATAACCCCCAAAATCAATTCCAACTTTCTTTCGGAAGTTATAAAGCTTGTGTTAAAATTTCATAGATTTCTATCCACTTGTACTTAAGTAATTGTCGGGAAATCAACTGTCTTCGGACAACGACAACGAAGAATACACAGGAATACATAGACAAAAAAAGTATTTGAATATGAAATACTATTTTGTGTTGTCCCTTCGAGACTTTAGTATTACAATATTTGAAGAATTATTATCATTTCATTATTAACCTTTCATTGAAGGTAAATATCGTTGATAAAGGCAATGCAATAAAATGACAAAAATGTTCTAGTCCAATCATATAGATCAATTCTTTAAAGATTTTTCATTTCCTTAACATTTTTTATAGTAATAAAACAAACTGTTTAAATGTTCCAAAATACTGTCCACCACTTTAAGAGATGTGGTATGATTGTCAAAACACTTCACATACATTTACTCATTTACAACTTATGTTTAATAATGAACACTCTCCTAGTTATAATCTTTTAAGTAAGAACTGAAACAAAACCAAAAACAATATAACTTTAAGATTTATAAGTACATTTATTCAACTTCTCAAATAAATTTTTTCTTTTTTTTTAGTTTACCTTTTTTGTTTATTGATATTAATAAAAAATCATTGCAATGATGAATGCAGTTAATAAGTTCTTAATTAAAAGAACTTCATAAACAATTAATTAACATAGTTTTGTCATGTTTCAAGGCATTGAAAATATATTAAAACAATTGTAACAAACTGCCATTGCATATGCTCATAATATGTATTTGTGACATCACAAAAGCAAAAACAAGAGAAATGCAAAACAATTTGATATCATAATTGAATACTAACAAATGACAAACTGAGAAAAATTTACCAATACAATACTTATCAAAAATAATTATAAACTGTTTCAGGAAAATATAAGAGATGATTAATGATATATATACCTTAAACAAATATATTTGAATAGAGTTAGTTTTTTAAAGTTGATCCTTACTGTTGAAAAATAATAATTCAATATCAAAGACATTAATATTGGTACTAATGAAAGATACATTTTAAATTAGAAAAAAGTGAACCCTTATATCACATTGTGTTATAAGATAAAAGATACGTAGAATGAAAATTAAAAAATCCGTTTTCTCTGTATAACAAAAATTTAAAATGAATTTCATTTATTCACCAAATTCAATTAAAACAAGACAGTTTCCTCTTAATTCTAGAAACATTAACATTAAGTACTTCGATACAATTTTTTGTTATCATTATATAAATTTTGATCTCCACATCAGCCAAAAATCCATCAGGGAGCATGCCTATTAAAATATTATGACGACTGCAAATGCTGAGCCCGCCCCCAAGGTTAGAACACATTTAAACTGTATATTGATGAAGCTAATGCACAAATTTCAAATACTTACATGGAATGTTTTAATGAGAATCAAAGTTTTATTTATACTTCACATTGAATTTTCTATAGTCTGTACTAACTCTGCATGTGTCTGAAAACGGACTCTGATCAATCATTTCACAGTTTTTCAACTTATGAATACAACATTTTATCAGATACCAGATTATTTTGACCCATTCTGACAACGTGTCCAGTCCAACTTCTCGTTAAGCCCAAGCTCTAGCGTAGTCCTCACTGGATCCATTATTTTTTTTGGTTTTGGTTCTAATTGTTTACCGAGCCCGAAAATTAAAAAACAATCCGGGTAAACATATCGATCTTTTAAATAAACCTTTTCTAAAAGGTTACCAATTCAACACTGTAACTAGATCTTTGAATATTGTTTTAATTGGTATTACTTTTGATTTTGTTATCAGTGAATTGAAAGCAAACTAAATATTAATTTTATGTAAATATGCACATTCATGGTTCTTCGATTTCTATCTGTCGATGCCTGTATCTTAGAGTTGCAAAAATTCATCCCATGACATCTTTACACTAAATCATTCATTTGATGTTGTAAGTATATATAAAAAAGAATATGTTGTATGATTGTCATTGAGACAACTCTTCACAAGAGACTAAATGATACATAAGTTGATAACTATAAGTCACCGTACGCCCTATTTGGTGATACGTTTACATGACATTGATAGGAAAGAGGTCGGATGAAGACGATGGGAAGGTGAAAACAGTTGCCAATTGACTATTGCACTTTAGGTTCTTCGGACTTCGTTTTCTACCACTAAGGGTATATGAAATCATCTTGTAAATAAAACACAAAGAACTGTTAATTAAATCAATTGTATGACTAATTCATTAATACGTTTTCACACAAAGCTCGGTTCTTTTGGTATACATATATCTGATTTTGCTTATTATAAATAATCTTAATATTATATTAGACATCGAATTAAAATACTGACTAAAATAAAAACAATTCACCACATATCAATAAAGTTGTGAATGAATCAAATAAAAGTTAAGCTTCCAGTAAAGTGATAAAATGTGATGAGAACATTGTTTCTATTTTCAGATTACAGTTTTCAAACAACACGCTATGTCACAAGTTCACTATTTGAATGTCTCAAAAACATTTCTTAATTAAAAGTTCATTTACATTGTTTATTTCCTGAAATTCAAATGAATTTTTTATTTTCCCTGAAAAATGAATCCAATGTTTTTTTTATTTTTTTACATTATTAATAATATCATGAATATGCTAAATTAATTTTTTTCTTTTTTTTTTTATATCTATCACTTTGAACAAAATACATAAAATATTTTAATATACAGTCATCGGACAAAAATGAGTTCAAATTAAAAAAAAAAGCCCTATTGTTTTAGCTTAAATAGGTATTTTTCTAAAACATTATTAGATAATAAGATTGCTTAATAAGATTTAATCATTAAGCATTAAATCAATTCAATAAATTAAGATTATCGTCTGCTAAACTAGAGTTATCTTTTCTTTAATTTTGAAGGACTTGAGCGTCTTTCATTTACCTACATATTTCATAAGCAGTTTTCCCGCTTTTATTTGGTATAAAATTGCATGCTTTTCGTTTTTGTTCATTGCGTGATTTGAACTGAAGGAACACAAAACCCACCCTATCCCACCCCTGAGAATATTTCTGCTCTCTGTTGTATATTTTCAGATATCGTTAAAGAAGCGTCATGGATTGGACAGAATATGAACTGAATATATTAATTTACTGAATGGCTGAATGTATTACAGTTGGCGTCTGGTAGCCCAGTTGCCATTTGGAGAAAACATATGATGGTTGCCCTTCAATGTTTTTATCTTGGACATTAATGAGACATTGTCGATGAATGCAAATTCATAGGCCGGTTGATATATAGTTGAACAGTCCTAATAAATCCATGACAAAAAATTGCCAAAATTCAAACTTACTATTTGTTGTTTTTTATTAAGATTATCATTTAGTTTGTCTTACAATTTATATTCATTTGTATAACGAAGGTAATCTGGAGTCATTGGAAATATTACGAGTGATTTAAATGGATTTGATTTATCTTTTATCTAGTATATCGAATTCCTTTTTATATCGGTTGGTTTCTTTCGAATGTTTAATAATGAGAGATTTTCATAAATTAGATACCATTTGATTCAGTTATTGGTAAATCAAATCAATAGTATTACCCTTCTTGTATATTAAGAATGCAAATAGAAACCTAACGATCTTAGTAAAAAGGAAAAATTGATTATTAAAAATAATTAAACTTTTACCTTTTTTTAAAACCATCAACAATTTATAATTTTTAATGATTTAGTCGTTGAAAATATGTAAGGTCTACTATTCTTTAAAAACAAAAAACACAAAGTTCTGAACAGTTTAATTACACAGATAGCGAACCATTCTGAATAAACTAGTTTATACAGTACCTGGAGAAATTATTCCTTTAATAGAATAAAGCAACAAAACGTCGGTACTACGATTTTAGATTTTTATAAAGTGATCGATGAATGATCCTTATTTAAACTCTTTACCTCCTAAATACACTCAACAGTAACGTGGTCATTCTTAAAGTGAGTTATATCATATTCTAAATGGAAAGTTTTCGTCCATCATAAACCCCACTGATTAACTTTGTACGTGTTCACAAAAATAATTATATTTCAAGTACGTCTGAACCATTGAAAACTGTACAACAGGTTGTATCCATCGGATATAAATGAAATATACCAGTAAAGGAATATAACTCGCATCTAATAGAACGATAACATATAAAATAAAATGCACGAATAGAAACAAACAATTGCCAACAATGTTATATACATGTGCCATCAAAGCATTCCAAAAGTAAGTAACCTGCTGAAATCAAAATAAATCGGTCCCATTTCAATGAGATTATTTATCTTTGCGGAACAACTTTTTGATGTGACTTAATTTAATAAGATATGACAAACCAATGATTTAAAATTCATTAAGTAATTGATTTAAGCAATCTTAAACTTCATTCAAAATACATTTTTTTTAAATTTTACTTAATCTATTAATTAATTAATTATACAAAATAGATAATTCAATCAGAAAGAAAGAAAGAGACATCTGTTTCATACAAAAGCATGTAGAATTCTAAACTAAAAAAGTATCGTTTAACATAGAATACAAAATCATTATATAGACTTAAAGCTTTAGGCCATATTTAAAATGGATGCAAGTCTTCAAAACTGTTTGTGTTGATCTGGCTTTGATCTGTTTCTTGTAAAACAGGAACATTTGCTGTGCTTTCGTTACTGGTATGGCTGTCAGTGATGTTCTCACGCTAAAACAGGAATAAAACAAAACATGTGATAACTAGTAAGTTTAACGAATATTTGATGGATTGGTGTGAAAATGCGTTTAAATTGCCGCTCATAACTAGATCACTCAACTTACCATTGCAGTATTTTTATGTACATTCGTAGTTCAATGTAATGTAACATTTGACTGTAAAGTTGCAAATATCAAACAAACATGTATGCATCATTTTCGCTTAAATTCTGCAATTTACATTAGTATGACTATAAAATTGACACAAAATTAACAATACATGGGAAGTGCAAATATGTAAACCATTCAGTCATATTTCTTTTCGAAATAATTGTTCAATATAGTGAAATTTCGATTTATTTGTAACGCTTCTAGTTCTAACTATACAATACACAACACATGAACGAGATATGTTTTAAGTTATTTGTGATAAATCAATATTAACACTTGTGATTTCATGGATAAATTATCGTCACGGTTTCAGATTACTCGGAAAGGTGATATATATATAAAACCGTCAAATAATTTAAAATTATTTGTTAATTCAATGATACAATTAGAAGTACATGAAGTATATGCAAAAGAAAACAATTTTCTTATGATAACACTGATTCTAAATAGAATGTTTTATTATAATGGTATCTGATTTTGCTTACATCTTGAATGCTTTGTACATGTAACAGCTCCGTTTTGGTGATGACTGAAATCAATTGCTTGTTGTTCATTTGCATCTAAAAAGATACTTTAAATTTAGAATTATCCTTCTCACAATGCAGTCAAATAATATTTTCAAAACAATTTATTAAACATTGTTTGATAAAGATTATTCATGAGTATTACCGGCTAAGACAACACTTTGCCGTATCTAAGAGACAATAAAAGCCGTACGACCGAACAAAGATAGCGTTGTTGTATATATTCATCAAATATGACAAAGTATAATCTGATCAATTCAAAATATATGAAAACCTTCTTGTGAAAAAATAAAATTAATATTGTCCGATTTCTTTTTAAAAAAATGCCTGGCTTTATATGTAATGGTTAGTCTTTGAAAACGTAAATACTTTACATATGTACATGACATTTATATACATCCTTTCGTAGACTATTCAGCTAACAATATATTAACGACTCACGTAAACATTTTTTTTTTGTCAATTGATAGTTCACCTTGGCTGAATACTTGTATCACAAGTGGATAGTATCATAGCTATCACATCATACGTTTATAAATGTGACATATAAACACAAATGAGTAAAAAAGAGGTTTATTAGTCAATTCCACATTTAAAATATGTGATTTCAAAAGGCCCTTCATTCCGAAATGGAAAAAAAGCTTCTGATGTAATAGGAAACCAAGTATGTATATGATCAAAAGCGGTGTCTCACTACAGGTACCTTTTCATGGCATTTTAAAAGATGAAAAACAAATGATCAAAAACAAACATAAAATTATAAATCAATTGCTGTGAAAGATGTAATTGTTTTTATTATTTTTTTCAATTACTCAGTAAAACTGAAGTTGAAAAATATATATGTTTCCATTGATAGTCTAGCGGATAGGCTTTGCATAGCAACTATCAATAGATGATATTAATGTTGTTTTTTTTTTTTTATATCAACGACTAAACGCTTTATTAGAATATAGGTGACACATTATCTTTAGTTGTCTAATTTATAATGAAATTGATCAAGTCCGGTAAGAAAGTTTGAAAATATCAAATGGCAATAATTTCCCTTTAAAAATTTTCAAAGTACACCCTATTTTGTGTACAAATTAATTGCATGGATGTTAAGGGATTACAATTATGAGATAGTGTTGTACCCTGATCAAGGTATTAAGGACAATATCTATAATTCTTTATTTAAATTATAAAAGCTTTCGACAGTCAAGTATATACTTTTTAAACAAATATTTAAATGGCATGATATTGAAAACTCAATGTGAAAACATATAACGAATATTAAATTTTCATTTTGGACAAAGTATTGTATTTCAGAACAATCAGTAGCTCGTTTCATTTTTAATCTCTTGATTACAAAACAATGAAATCCTAGCCTTTATATTAATATGTTTCTCAAATTCAATATTCAATGAATACTTATCGATTCCTTAACCCCCGAAAAATATCACAATTGATGGAAACACTTTTTTGCTGGTTGTTTTGTTTTGTTTTGTATGTAACAGATCAATAGCAGTTTAATTATCAACATTATAAACATTTTTAATTAATTCTAGTAGCTTATTTTTGTTGAGAAACAGGTTATGTTTTTTATGGTATTTTTCTTAGATAACTGCATGTACACTTCTTAAGTGGTGCATGTTTATGAATCCATTGGGATTATTAATAAACGAACTCATTTATGTAGAACATCATTTTGTGCATTGGCATCAATGTACTTTTTAAAACTAGTTAGGAAATGCATATTTTTCATTGAGCATGAAGACGTTAGATTAATGTTCATACAACCATGAAATACAAAGTCATTTTAACCACAGGGTTTGGATGAATAAAATTGAGAATGGAAATGATGTGTCAACGAGACAACAACCCGACCATAGAAAAAACAACAACAGAAGGTCACCAACAGGTCTTCAATGTAGCGAGAAATTCCCGCACCCTGAGGTGTCCTTCAGCTGGCTCCTAAACAAATATATTCTAGTTCAGTGATAATGAACGTCATTCTAATTTCCAAATTCTACAGAAGAACTAAAATTAAAATAATACAAGACTAACAAAGGCCAGAGGCTCCTACATTTGAAAATGCCTGTACCAAGTCAGGAATATGACAGTTTTTGTCCATTCGTTTTTGATGCGTTTTGTTATTTGATTTTGCCATGTGATTATGGACTTTCCCAATTGATCTTCCTCTAAGTTCAGTATTTTTGTGATTTTACTTTTTCCTGACTTGGGGCAGGCGCGAAAATGCAGCGGGGTTAAACATGTTTATGAGATCTCAACCCTCCCCCTATACCTCTAGCCAATGTAGAAAAGTAAACGCACAACAATATGCACATTAAAATTCAGTTCAAAAGAAGTCCGAGTCTGATGTCAGAAGATGTAACCAAAGATTATAATTTATGAATTATTGTCATCATGTAAACAAAATGACAATAATACATAAATTACAACAGACTACTAGCAGTTAACTAACATGCCAGCTCCAGACTTCAATTAAACTGATTGGAAGATTATGATTTCATCATATGAATATCAGGCACAATCCTTCCTGTTAAGGGGTTTAGTATCATACCATCATAACATATATGAGACGAACATAACCCGTGTCATGCAAACAACTGGTTTTTGAATAAATGTGTTTAGTTCCGATGCAAAGACCCTATAAGTGAATCAATATTAACGCCAAAATATACAAGCTTTGATGACCTGACAACAGTATCGTAACTATATCCCTTCTTAATAAGTCTATTTATAGGTTTTGTTAGTTTCTGAGGTGAATACTGACATTTTTGTGCTTTATAAAGAAATATTTCCATTAAAAAAATTTGATGTGAAATACCTAAACGTATAAGAAGTCTGCATGTTGAGTTATATTTACGAATGATGTCCTTATACCAATGATAAAATTTAGTAAATGTTTTGACTAATTTGTGATATCGAAAACCCTGGTGTAATAATTTTTCAGTAATACATAAATTTCTCTCGTTAAAATCTAAAACATTGTTACATACACGAGCGAATCGTACAAGTTGAGATATATAAATACCGTAAGATGGTGACAAGGGAACGTCACCATCTAAAAATGGATAAATAACGATAGGAAATGAAAAATCATTTCTTTTATTATAAATTTTAGTATTTAGCTTTCCGTTAGTGATATAGATATCAAGATCGAGGAAAGGGCAGTGGTCATTGTTAGTATTAGCGTTTTTAAAGTAAGTTCAACAGGATAAATTTCTTTAGTATACATACTATATACAACAACACAATAATTTTAAGTTATTTCAAGACGACTCTGTTCTTTATGCATGACCCTTAAATAAAAAAAAACAATGCAACGATATTTAACGTGTACCCATAATTAAAGATGTGTATTTATTAGGGTTTTAATGAACACGTGTATTTGTTTTGACATTTTTCACATGACTAGATACCGGCATAAGGTACTCTAGTCTAGAGTAATGAGTATTTCACGAGCTAATATAAGCAGGAAAAATTGTAACGGTAAATATGTGTGTATTTATTAGTCATTCGACGCTTGCCATTGGACAGTTCAGTCTTGTCATTTCTGACCTCAACCACCAACCCACGGTTAGTTTATCAATGTTGTAAATTGATGTTTTCCTACTTGTGATTGATTTTGATGTTTTTTAAGATTAAGCATGCTTAAAAAGATTGGTTACAAAAATATTTCTTTTGAAGATTGTGTATAATTGGAAAATAATTTGTTGAAGCAGCGGTTACGGACGTGCAGATAAACATCCGTGCATTGTAAATAAAAGGAATAAAGTTGCTAAATTAAGTAGACAAACAAGAACATTAGAATAGTTTGTATACATATAAAAAAGGGTCATTAATAACTTTTCAGAATTAATGGCCCAGTTAAATTTTACTAATTTTAAAATCTAAATATATTAGTCCAAGTTTCATCATTGAAAGATTGGCATTTTGTACAGTTTGAACATCTTGAACAGTTTGGACAGTCTGATATGAGTCCATTTAGAATTCTTTTCTAGCTTGTGATGTGAGTAAAAACGCATGTTTCGTAAAATCACTAGCCAATTAAAAGATTTGTGACTATAAAAACTCTCAAAACTATTGTGAAAGATTAGGCAAAATTGACTAGAAAATACCACCTCTCCTTAATTCTTATGTATAAAGACAAAACTAGAAATATTTGAAAAATGAGAATTAAACGTGTGTAGCTATTGGTAACCACCAATCTAAAAACCCAGATTTAACGATCCGTCATGACTTATTATCATGTTGAGAGTTGCATGGCGGGCCTTATACTAGTTTTCTTTTATGTGACCAGCCGCCTCGATTGGCAGTTTAGCACCATAGGGACAAAAAGCGTTTTTTTCCTAGCAACACCAGACATTAACTGTTCAATAAACACCGAAATAGAGCCTTCCGAAACTGAAAATATACACCACAAAACAACAAATACTAGTCATCATACACAGTGTTTAAAAAGTATTTCTTGTGTTTGTGATGTTTATAAAGATTTTATTAAATGAAACGAAAACGATATAAACCGAAAGACCTCGATGGGTTTTCAACACAGCGAAAAAAAATCTCCACCCGAAAGGAGAGATTCAGCTTGCCTCTGAGTACAAATGGATACAAGTTCAGTGAACATGTGCGTCATACTAAACTCAAAAAACATATAAATGAACTAAAATTAAAAACATAGAAGTATAACAAATGCCAGGGGATCCTGAATTTGGACAGGTGCAAAAATGCGGCGGGGGTTAAACATGTTTAGTGAGATCTCAACCCTGTGGCCAATGTAGAAAATGAAACACATAGCAATAACCACAGTAAAACTCAGTTTCAAGGAAGACCTTGTCGGATATCAGAAGAGGTCACAAAAGAAACTAAGAAAAATGACAATGATACATAAATTTGAAAAGGACTACTTTCAGTTACTGACAAGCCCACTCCAGATCTCAATTAAACTGATTGAAAGATTATGTCTGCATCATATATGGAAACCAATCACAGTCATTTATTCATAATGTGTTGAAGAAAATTACATCATCATTTTGAGCTATTGCACTTCTTTTAGTATATATTAGAGTATGAGACTCCATCAACCAGTACAAGCGTTAGTGAATAAAGGTTGTATTATTCTCTTAAAAGCTAATTACAATTTAGTTATGGGAATACAAGTAGGGTAAATTGCTGAAAAACAATTGTATTTCTTAATTAGTTATTAGTTGGAAAGACCTATTGTATCTGTTTTGATTATTAGATCTTTCAACTTTTCTGTGGAAAGACCTAATGTTTGTCGTCTGATTATTTTTTTTTCTTTTGCCTAATTTTGTTCTTGCTATAAATATTTGTTTCGCAATATGTCGTTTAGGTATTCGATATATAATATCGAACAGTTAATGCGCATTTGAAATTTACCCTGCGTAACCAAATACTTTTCTTCGCAGGGGTTATCTCCTCAAACACTGTTTTCCTTGTGTCCACTACTCATTCGCAACCGTAAAAGATTACGACAAATTTATTTTATAAAATTGCTCGTTATATCTTTCGCATGATTTGTTGTATTTTGACTGAAGCGATATGAACACTCCATATGAGAGCTATTTCCCCTTATACATTTGATAAAAGTTATATGCATATTTATCTTGTAAACCATAATTGATAGAGACCTAGGATATTTTGATTTGAGGTCCTTGGTCCAAAAAAAATGAAAATTAAGTCAAGGTCAAAGGTCAACGTCATATTCTAAGTTTTGATTTTGGCTAATTTTCACTTATATCCAAAAACTGTATAAGATATCGACACACTATTTTTACCTAATTGTTAGTTTGTAACACGTAAATTTTTATTGCAAGGGTATGTTAAACGCAAAAGGAAGTTTTCTCCCCTCTTGTATTTAAAGATACACGTATGGTAATTTAATAATAAAATAAATTTAATTAAGACCTATGGTCTTTTTATTTGAAGTCCTTGTGTATAACCTTATAATTGATCCTAAGGTCATATATTGATTTGACGTATTAGATTTTGACCTTTGCTTTAACTCCCTATTTAAACACGATAAAGCCCTTGGACTTTTTTTTATAAGGTTGCAATTTACATGACCTTGAAAAGCCAACCGGAAGTACCTTGTGTTAACCGGAAATAGCTTTGTTGTGTTCTTATTCGATGTAAAGTTTATCGAACAATACATTTCGGGAGTCAGTGTCAAGTAAACTATCAAATAAAAGCGGAAGTGACTTATTCGAAACCGGAAGAATAGACCTTAGATTTTACGATTTGAGGTCCTTGTTAAAAAAAATGAAAATTAGGACAAGGTCAAAGTTCAAGGTCATATTCTAAGTTTTGATTTTGGCTTATTTTCATTTATTTCCAGAAACCATATAAGTTATTGAAAAATTAGTAAATAATAAAGCCATTGAACATTTTGCAATAGGTTTGCGGAAGTAGCTATTTTTTGTACTTTATCAATATAAAAGTATATAGAACCAGATATTTTTAGAATCAGTGTCAAGTAAATATTCAAACAGTATCGGAAGTAATATTTTTCAAACCGGAAGTTACATATCTCTTACTTCGCTACACCTGATGAAAACCTGATTCGAGGAAGATATTTCTTGTTTCAATACTCTCCGTATATCGGGTGAAAGGGGTTTCTGCAGCGAAATCATGGAAGTCAGGAATGAGTCCCAAGGAAAAATCAATCCATCTTAACATTGTTGTCATCTCTGAATTTTCCGGAAAGTTACGATGTGTATGAAGTATTTCCTGAATCAATTTCTTCGTGTCGTAAATCGAGTCCTGCAATGAAAAAAAATGTTCAATAGAACAGTACTGATTGTAGCGAATACATCTTTTTCTTTTTTACCCATGGCGTTGTCAATAGATAAAGGCAGATGTGGTGTGAGTGCCAATGAGACAACTCTCCATCCAAATAACAATTTAAAAAAGTAAACCATTATAGGTTCGTTTATTTTCGATATAAGAGTTTGAATGTCCCTCTGGCATCTTTCGTTTCTCTTTTACCGCAGTCGATTAATCTGCAAATTGACGGACAATCTGAACATGAATAATAATTTATCAATCAGATTTGTAAGATAATTTTAATATAAATGTGCATTGACCAGTGTGCGGCATGTCTCAATGTTTTTTACATCCAACATTCATGTATTTATTTTACCCAAAGCAACGATGTTGCGGAGGGTATTATTTTTAAATCCGTCCATCTGTCCGTCCGTTCGTCAGTCCTGTTCTTGTCAGTTGCTCCTCTGAAACTACACAACATAATTTATGAAACGTTGAAGATGATAAGGACATACTAAGTAGATGTATGTATCGACAGGAAATTATGATTATATTTTTTTTCTAGGAGGTTTGAACTTATTTGCCTCAATATACTTCGCAACTCCTATGAAATACTAATATATAATTTCATGAAACTTTGTCGATAATAAGGACATACTATGTAGATGTGAATATCGACAAGAAGTTATGATTCTCTTTCTTCTTTGAGTTATATCATTTGTCCAATGACAATTTGGGGGCGTGGGTTATGTTATCGCGCTCATAAGTTCTTAATTTTTTTATGTTTCTATTATGATATCGGTTACATAATCTGTTATTTCTTATCGTTTGAAGTCTGAACATTTATAAATTGCCTTTCCATACCATCGTTGTGTTGAAAATTGTTTGGACGAGAATTGTGAAAGTAACTGTATCAAGTTCCAGATTGCATGTTAGTTTCGTAAGGGCGTGACTGTTTTTTATATCCTGTGATGTTTGATAGAATTTGTTCGTTGTTGATCTGCGGTTTGCATGTTTATAGACTATTATATTATATGTTTGTGCTTTTCTCTGTTATGATTGTCCTTGCGTGTGGTTGTGTTGTATTTCTGTACAACACTAAGCGGGGGGTTTGGCTAATAATTAACCATTTAATAAGGGTTAATTCACCTTTTTTTCTTGTACCAAGTCAGGAATATTGCAGTTGTTATCAAATGGTTCGTTTCTATGTATGTTGGCGTTTGTTATTGTTGCACTTCGTTGTTCCTTTGTTTTCCTCTTATAGTTGACGTGTTTCCCTCTGTTTTTGGTTTGTATCCCGGATTTTTTTTTCTCTCAATCAATTTATTACTTTCGAATAGCTGTATACCACTGTTGCTTTTATTTACATATCTCGTTCAACACTGATATATGTACAAAGACTGCGAGAGATTAGGATGGACCAAGACTATGCTTTTTAAATAGGAAGCAACCGAAATTGTGTTATCAGTTCAAAAATTATCCCCTGACAGAGAGTCTTTATTGAGGATATAGAAACCCTTATCTAATAAAGTCTTTATACATACCTGTAGAACACTGGAAAACCTTTTGTTAAAACCATAAAAATTAAAATCCACTAGCACATATTACACTGCATGATTTTGTATTGATCAGTTTAAACAATATTTTAACTACTCGAAACTCCGAAAACGATACCTTCTTTCCTTGTTTTAATGTTTTTAAAAATAGAATAAAATTTATATTTGGAATATGATATTTTGAATAAATTCATATTATACTTGAAACCAATTTATTTTTGTCTATTTTAAACTTTTGAACTTGCTTCACATATATGTTATGTTCAATCTGACCCGGGAAGACATTGTGAGATACGAATTTGACAGGTAGTTGATAATATTTCTACCATCTTATTTTCTGTATTTCATTTGTTTAAGTATAATCAACTATGTTATTATTTATAATAGAACAAAAATAACTTGCTACACCAGACACCCTTTCAAAGAGGGCCAAAAAATACCAGAGGGACATTCATATTAATAGATAAAATATAAGCTGACAACGCCATGGCTAAAAAGAAACAGAGAAACCCTTCTTATATATCTAAAGTGAGTGCTCACATTTGGTGGTTTGTTTTAGAATCGTAGTGGATTTATGTTCAATAGAACAGTACTGATTTCTACATTTGAAAATGCCTGTACCAAGTCAGGAATATGACAGTTTTTGTCCATTCGTTTTTGATGCGTTTTGTTATTTGATTTTGCCATGTGATTATGGACTTTCCCAATTGATCTTCCTCTAAGTTCAGTATTTTTGTGATTTTACTTTTTGTTATTATAAGGCATAAGTATTTAGGGTCGATTGATGATTAACAAATATAAACCTTCTATTATTTTTTTGATAAAATTTGTCGTGTGGTTGTTGTTTCGTCAACGTTTCCAACAACGACTTTTTTAGATGATCTAAGTGAATTTTGAAATGATCCATATTTTATTCTTGTTTATATTGTAAAGTTGAATACTATAAATCTTTGCATAGATCTGTTAAGCGATTTTATTAATACTGAAACATTTTTTTAAACGCTTTGAGATCATACACACAGGAAACATTTTGACAGGTAAACAAATAAGAACGAAATAAATATTACTTCACTCAATCGATTTGCGAACTCCAATTTAAGAACAATTACCAATATATATTAGTCTTAGGGGTAAATTTTAGTATGAAGTAAGGGATACAATGTTTATCAAGATAATTTCTTGTAAAACTACTTTATAATTTTAGACAAACGTTTTGCTAGAAATATCAAAACCTTTATACTCTCCATTCGCATAATTTCCGATCCCATATTAGCGCATTTGGAGAATTAGAAAGTGTTTGCTTCAAAATTTAACATAAGGCTTTACTGAAAAGGGAGAAAACAGGAACACCGAATGCAACAAAAACAAAAACGACAACATACATAGAAATATTTTATACCAACTGCCATATTCTGACTTGGTACAGGACATTGTAAAAATAATAAATGGATTGAACCTAGTTTTATGGCTATATCCTCCTGCGTATATTGTAATGTTAAAAAATAGTGAAAATGACAACACTAAGTGCCAGAAATACAACTCAAACATACGCAATAACGCTCATCACAGAGAAAATCACATACAATGATAGTCGACACAACATGCTAACCACAAAACATCACCAAACTTCTTCCATCAACGACAGATAGCACAGGGCATCACAAACAGTGATGCACTTATGTAACAAATATATAATCTTGAACTTCATGCAATTATTATCACAATACCAGGGCAAACAATAATCATGACAATGACGATATTGAAAGGCTGTTTTATACTAATTTGGACTACAAACTATAACCCATTGAATAAATAACATTCCACCACTTTAACACAATTCCATAGCCAAATTATTTTTTTAAATTATGCGAACCGATAACATGGATATCTGATGATATAGAAACACAATTATACATTAACAAATCTTCTGACCGCAAGCAACACTGAGGAGATACACTTTTGCCGATATGCGCTTCTGGTGCAGTTAAATTGGTACTGTAAATATAATTACAGTTTATTTACTCTGGCGTGAATCTAAGCTCTTTACACACAAGTGAGAGGTTAAGCTAGTTATTACATAATGTTTCCATTCACAATTTTCTACAAAAGTAAAAAACCTGTTGCACGGCATGAGCAAGGCCGCTATTATTTTTGGAACAAGTGTACATTTAATAGATTTATTGTTACGAATACCAATGGATTTTGACCATAGGGTGTGATGGGCGGGGTTTCTGGAAACCTCTGCTTCCACATCCCGAAAACCAATGTTATACAGAAAAATAAAAACAAATAGGAAGAACATAAGAAATTACTAATTGTTTTCACTACAATTTGCTTCAGGATATTGAAAAAACAACTTGTAAGACATTCTAATTGCGAAAAAAATGTTAATCATCTATTTTGAATTAAAAAAAAAATCGTTTTAATATTCTTGTCTACCTCAGAAAAAGATCACCTAAGCTGTATTTGGCAAAACTTTAGAAATTTTGGTCCTCAATGCTCTTCTACTTCGTACTTTATTTGGCCTTTTTTAACCTTTTTTTATTCGAGCGTCACTGATGAGTCTTTTGTAGACGAAACTCCTCGCGTCTGGCGTAAATATTAAATTTTAATCCTAGTATCTATGATGAGTTTATTTACTTGCAGGTATTTTTTTTCTCCCCAGTCATATTTCTCTATTCCATTGCTTTGATCTTTAAAAACGAGGATTCTATCTCCAGGTCAACCCCTTTGGATTGCATTTCAAAAAGAAAGTTCCGAAACTATTGTTCAGTCTATTCAGATCGGTTTATATCAAAATGAATGGTTCAGATCAAAATTGGTATTATAGTGATGGAACGTAGAGAAATTTGTTTGGCATGTCTATTCATTATGTCAAATATTGTATTTTTTTCTTTTCAATAGTTCTAAATTTTGTCATCCTGGAGTCTTTTATTAATATCTGTATGGTTTTGATAATCTCATAGGGAAGGCCAAAGCACGATTAAGAATGCAGGAATGTTTTTCAACCCTTCACATGATATGTTATTCCAGTTCGAATTACAACTAAGTATGTTTAACCGACCAATGTATTAGCATTCACCAGAATGTTACCATTTCGTTGGTAGTTTCCTGAGCTTTTTCGATTTATCAATTAGATAATAATACGTTAAAAAGGGCAATATAATTTAAATTTCCCGTGTTATTAAACTATGGTAACACAATGTTGAATAAATTGGAATATTGCACACTCTTGTTATTAAAAGTTCTCATTAATACAGATTGAACGTAAGAATGGTCGTTTTCAATTTAATAATACATTGGTTTCCACAAACTCAAACAAAATCATTGAATTGTATTGAAATTACAAATCTAGTTTATGAATAATATTTTATTCCAGCTATTCGAAGTCGACGTTTATTTTTGTGCTACCGGTCCATTACGACGAGTTCTACCTACCTAATCAAGAGAGAGAATGTAAGTTGACCTATCACAAATATTGAGGTGAACTGAGATCGACCTGAATCTTCTAAATAATGATGAATTGATTATGTTAAAGCGAATTTTACTTTCACAGGGCATTGACAAAGTATTCGTCACTTTTTAACTTTATATATCTTATATAACCATACTTTAAAAATGATTTTCATGGGTGCAAATCCCGAGACCAATTAGAATAGACCACTTTATTATAAAGAAGAAGATGTGGTATTATTGCCAATGAGACAACTGTCTACAAGAGACCAAAATGACACAGACATTTTACAACTATAGGTCACCGTACAGCATAGTCAGCTATAAAAGGCCACGATATGACAATGTAAAACAATCTATATAAAAAATGAACGAATAACAAATATATAACACATAAACAAACGACAGCCACTGAATTTAGTCAAAAGACGTCATAAACAGTCAGAGAAAAACATGATATTGTGCAATGTCAAGTTACAGGTATTGACAGATTGTAGACCCATGAATGTGTATATGTATTTAACATACTAGTTATATTTAGTTTGCTTTCAATTTACTGATAACAAAATCAATATTTATACCAAATAAAACACAATATTCAATGATCTTATTACAGTGTTGAATTGGTAACATTTTAGAAAAAATTTATATACAGGAGCGATACATTTACAAGGATCACGGTTAACAACATTTCCGTTAAAGATCTTTATATTTATGGAAAAATTTAGTAATGGTTTTAAGTTATTTATGGTAACGATATCCCTGGTTTAATAATTTACCAGTAATACGATTGTGTTCGTTAAAATGAAAAATGTCACAACCGGAACGGGCATAGCGAACGAGCTGTGAAACATAAACATCGTAAGATGGTGTCAAAGGAACAGCACCATCTAAAAATGGAAAATTAACAATAGGAAACGAAAAATCGTCTCTTTTGTTGTAAATTTTAGTGTGGAGTTTCCCGTTTAAAATCGAAATATCTTAATCCAGGAAAAGACAGTTATTACCGAATAAATTTGATTTATTTAAAGTAAGTTCCTTGGGGGTAAATTTCAGCAGTATATTGAGAAAGTTCTTGATAAGTTAACAAAAAAAATATCATCAAGATAACGGTAAGTGTTGTTGAATTTGTCAATTAAATGCAATTTCGACGGGTATTTACTGAGTTTAGTCATAAAACAAATCTGCTATTAAAGGGGCACAATAAGTGCCCATAGGGATACCTTCAATCTGTTGATAAACTTTGTTGTCGAAACATTAATGTTCTTCATCGGAAAAGTAGGTAAATTTTGAGCGTCCTCATAACGATCAGATGAAGGGAATAACCTGTATCCCTGCTCTATTAAAGGTCTTTATGATCGTCATTATACAAGATAAACTAGAAATAATATTCGTTCCGTTAGAACTTTTCCAAAATAATTCCCAAATGACAGCAGTGCTGATTATCAATTATAAGAATTTAATTTGCAGAATAATTCGTGCAATATAGCATTATCATTTTTTTCAACCAATCGCTCAATTAAGGAACGGAAGCTACGACGCCTCTTAAACGCACGAATAATGTTTACTTAAACCAAAGTTGTTGGCGGAAATGCAAAGACTTCGAAAGTTGTCTATTGGAATATGTGTGTTTGTATAACAAATTTATTGCACGAGATGCTCATTTCGACAGTTATGCGCGAGTTGAAATATTTGTAAAACTAAAACCAATACAAATGTTGAGGAGCTGGTCAAGCCAAAAAGAATCAAAAGTACAATCAAATAAAGAAAATAAAAGAACCTTGCATAAGGAAAATTCATTCTGTAACTTAAAACAATTTTCGTTTTTCAAAAAAACAAACACTTATCATATAGTCAATGCAAGACGATTTACATATCAAAATATAAACTATGCCGTCTGATATTGACCGCTTGAATGTCAGATTTGAAAATTTGAATATAACCATTTAATTCTTTCCTCATCTTCTATGAAAGCATGGCATGTACCACTTTGCATTGACCACTTTTTAGCAAAATGTTACAGATTTTGACTTTCGTTTTCTATAAATAAAAACAATTGTATGAAAAGTAAGCCACGACAACAACTAGATGATGGGTGCCTGGCATACTCATAAAAATTGTTACAGGTTTAACAGCATAACATAAGAACACACTTTTTAAATGGTTTTTTCATGAAACATGAACTGAAATACTCTATACACAAAGAAGAAGAATCAAAGCATTAGGATATTGTAGTTATTCAACTGAATTGCCCTTAATTCTAGAATACAAATTAAATTAAAAAAAAATTGTGATAAATTCTCAAAAATCCTTGTTCGTATCGACCATCATCGCAAGCACTTATTGTGATATCATAGAAAATAAAAGAAAAGAATATTTGTAATGTGTGCTTTTTAAATATTTACTTGACTAAAAAAACAATAAATACACAAACAAAAAAACCATGAAAGTGAACAATTACTTAAACTAATTATTGTAACATTTGTTTAAAAATTCAGACATCAAGAGGCAGTATGTCAATCGGAAAGAGACAATGGATTATATTTTGAGTCAAAATCAGGATGTGTTTCAGAAAAAAAAACGTGTCCATCCCTCATCTAAGAATTTATGACGAGACTGTATCAGAACAGGGAGAAATGATGTGTGACGAATTTTTCCGACGCGTGCTCTTCACTGTGCCTGGTGCAACTGTTTGGAATATTAACAAAAGAATAACAGATAAAAGTAAGATGCAAGTTAAATATATGATTTCCTCGTATTTATATATCTAGTTCTGAAGTATACAAATCTTGTTGATAAATGTTACCTCTATGAATATGCTATACGTGTGGAGGTTAACATTATGATTTTTACGCTCATATAAAAAAACACGTCTGTGCAGCCATAACATTTAATAACAAGTCATAAGAGCCCACGGCGAAGTCACTGTAGTCGACGACGTCGGCAATGGTAATGTACTAAATAAGGAAAGCCGTTATCCCGCGATAATCTCGACAATAAGTTTAATTTCCGTGGGAGTAAATTTAAAGAAAAATTCTTTAGATCTTTTATCTCATAATTAAATCTGCTATCATTCAATGGTTTCAAAAGAAGTTTCGACAAACATATTAAGGCATATTTTGTCCAATTATTCTATATAACCTAGTAAAGTTTAGATTACGGATACTATTGAATGTAAAAGGTATGCTTCATATCCTCATATTTTCCTCGATATCGAAAAAGACGGGAGACTTCTTTACTAAGAAAGGTAGAGACCGATTTCATTGAGTCGTGATGTTTTCATTCTCCTGTCTACCACGTGAGATATATATATATATATATATATTTGTTTGCCATGACCAAATCTTAATAGTGCACACGTATTTTTATCCATTAAAAGGGGTCTTTCTAGTTCAATTTATTTTGATAGATTGGTTCAAGTATGCAGGTGCCGCGAGAGCTAAAATAAATAAGATCAAAGTTAAAGTAATGGACAAAAAACAGACAACAGTCTCTTACAGAACTGGAATACCAGAATGCTTCGCTTCAATAATGAAGTACTGTGATGACGTTGGCATTTTTTTTAAGTTCCCGAGAATCTCTGTTTAAAAGGAAAATATTTGGTTGTTGCAAAGATTTACACAGATTATCTGTAGTTATAGGTCTAAATAAAGGCAACAGTAGTATACCGCTGTTCAAACTCATAAATCCATGGACAAAAAACAAAATAAGGGTAACAAACTAAAACTGAGGGAAACGCATAAATATAAGAGTACAACAACGACGCAACACTACAATGTAACACAAACAGAAACGGACCAAGCATCAGACAAAATCACACAAGAATAACAAAAATAACATCAAACCAAATACAAGAATTTGGGATAGACAAGTACCGTGACACGTCTTATCGCAATGTCAATTTACACTCAAAAATAAGGGAAAAAAACGACGCAACGTTAAATTGTAACACACACAGAAACTAACTATAATATAACAATGGCCATATTCCTGACTTGGTACAGGACATTTTTAAAGGAAAAAAGCATTGCTTTTTTTTCTTACCAATAAGAATTTTTTCAATCGAAATGAAATTGATGATTTGATCAGATTAAAGGTTGAATTTTACAAAGTTTTTAGAGCAGCTTTGTCTGATAGCTGAGTAAATATTTCAAACACTTTTGATCAGCATAAGCTTATAGATATTTTTGTTTCAAACTATAGAATTATGAAATACCGGAATAACAAACAGTTGATGTCTCAAGTTTATTTTATTGCCAATTAGGAATCATTATCAGAAAAGTATTATAGAAGTAAATGCATAACTCGATTAGGAACACAGCTCAAGTTATAAGAAAAATAACCCAAAACTCAGTGAACATGAACTCCAAAAGGACAAAGACTAGGAGCGTCTATATTGTTAATGTAATCTGCTATAATTGTTATCAAAGGTACCAGGATTATAATTTAATACGCCAGACGCGCGTTTCGTCTACATAAGACTCATCAGTGACTCTCATTTCGAAATATTTATAAAGCCAAACAAGCACAAAGTTGAAGAGCAATTAGGATCCAAAATTCCATTAAGTTGTGCCAAATACGGCTAAGGTAATCTATGCCTGGGATAAGAAAATCATTAGTTTTCGAAAAATTCAAAGTAAGGATTTGTTTAGATATATTTGTAATGCATGATTGTCATATAAATGCCCTTTTCTGTATATATAGATAGATTTTTAAATAACTTAAGTTCCTTAATTTCTCTGTATTAAGTCATGTGTATATATGGTAAAGTCGTCATCTTTAAATTCAGCCGTATGAATTAGGGTTTTACCGATAAATAACTGAGAACAAGAAATTTACACGTTGATTTTTAAAATATGATCAAATGCCAATAGCAAAATATTACCGTTGCGTTGTAATTTTCGCTTTTTTAAATTTTCATCCCACTCTTATATAGGTTAATCATGCTAAAATAAAGTCGTTTTTGTATTTTTTGAGTTTCTCGATGAAATTATATTGTGTCATTCCTGCAAATGAATTTTGAAACCAAAGGAGGGATCAAGGAGATTATAAGGTTTTGATCGACATTATTGTAGTGATTAAAAGTTGTACATTGTAATATATCTAATTTTTTTAGGCTGGACCAGTTGCAAACAAAGCTGGTATTGGATTGATAAAACAGATAAATCCCGATGTGAACAATTCGATGAAATGTCAGCTTTGTATTGACAAATATAAAGCGGTGAATTGGTGCAATACCTGTGGAAAGAACATTTGTAACTTTTGCAAGTTGTTCCACCAGAAGGTATTGGGATGTCATGGATCATACTAAAATACTAATAAAAGAATATGAAAGAATCATCTATGCTGCATGCGTAAATAATTTTTGGAAGGCATATGACAATGACTTCATATTATTAATAATATTAGTTTGGTATACATTATAGGAGGCAGTTTATTTCCACATAAGACATACACAAGGAGACATGGGAATCACCTGATGGAAAAACAAAAAATCAGATTGACCACATCATGATAAGTCAGAGATGGAGAAGCTCACTACAAGACGTTAGAGTTATGAGAGGAGCAGATATCAGCTCAGACCACCATCTTATCATAGCAAAAGTAAAAATAAAACTTGCAAAAGGGACCAAAGTAGAACAAAAACGTATTAAGTATAATGTGGAGAAGCTCAAAGACCTACATCTCAAAGATCAATTCCAAATCGAGCTCAGAAACAGATTTGAAGTACTTAAAGATGGGCCAGACCTGGACATAAATAACGAATGGGAAGTGGGAAGAGATATCATCAAGGAAGTGTGTGAAGATGTACTTGGTAGAAAAACTAACAAAAAGAAAGATTGGATGTCACATGGAACGTGTGATAAAGTAGAAGAGAGGACGAAAATGAAGGAAAACATAAAAAATGCAAGAACAAGGGCTAAGAAACAAGACGCACAAAACAAACACCAGCTTCTCAACAAAGAAGTGAAAAAATGTTGTAGGAAAGACAAGAGAGAATATGTAAATGATCTAGCAACTGAAGCAGAATTTGCTGCATATAAGGGCGACATTAAAACCGTGTACAATATCACCAAAACCCTTAGTAGACGTAAAACAGCTAAGTCTAAACCAGTAAAGGATAAAGATGGAAAAGTCCTAACCAATCTTAACGAACAGATGGAAAGATGGAATGAATACTTTGTCAATGTCCTGAATAGACCAGAACCAGACCAACCAGTAATAGTAGAGCCAGCTGGGGTAGATTTGAATATTAAAATAGATAACATCAAGAAATATGAAGTGAAAAGGCCATGAAATCACTAAAAAATGGAAAATCTGCAGGCATAGATGAAATACCACCTGAAGTTTTCAAATCTGGAGGCAATGACATAATCGAATACATGTACAAACTTCTGAATAAGATCTGGCAGGAAGAAAAGATACCAACAGAATGGTTAAAGGGTTTGTTAGTGAAGCTGCCAAAGAAAGGTGATTTAGGGCTATGTGAGAATTGGAGAGGCATAACACTTCTATCAGTAGCTAGTAAAATACTGTGCAGAATTATACTCAGCCGAATTAAAGATGCAATTGATCAGGTACTGAGAGACGAACAAGCAGGTTTCAGATCAAACAGAAGCTGCACTGACCAAATATCAACACTACGTACCATCATTGAACAATCGGTAGAATGGCAATCATCCCTCTACATCAACTTTGTCGATTTTGAAAGGGCATTCGATAGTGTCAACAGAGAAGGTCTGTGGCAACTGCTAAGGCATTATGGCATACCAACAAAAATTATGAACATGATCAAGGCGTTGTATGATGATTACACAGTACAGGTGATACATGAATCATCATTCACCAATCCTTTCCATGTAAATACTGGTGTGAAACAAGGCTGCCTACTCTCCCCTACACTATTCTTGATAGCTATAGACTGGGTAACAAAGCAAGCACTAGCCACTACACCAAGAGGTATACAGTGGAACTTCGCACAAAGGCTATAAGACCTAGATTTTGCAAATGATCTGGCTCTGTTATCTCACCGTTTGAAAGCCATGAGAGACAAAACCACCGAACTCCATGAAACAGGAAAAAACTAGGGCTTAAAATCAACATCAAGAAGACAAAAATTATGAAAGTACAGACCAGAAAAGGAGGAACAGTGTCAATTGAAGGAGAAAATATTGAAGAAGTAGATCAGTTTACTTATTTAGGAAGCATCATGGATAGAACGGGTGGGACAGATGCAGACATCAGGACAAGATTAAGTAAAGCTCGACAAGCCTTTGCTATGCTGAAGCCAGTTTGGAAATCAACAGCATTCACAGAAAACACCAAAATTCGTATTTTTAACACAAATGTCAAATCAGTCCTTTTTTATGGTGCAGAGACCTGGAGACTTACAGCAGGGGTACAACATCAAATCCAGGTTTTTATCAACAAATGCCTGCGCCAAATTTGTAAATTTTGGTGGCCAGAAACCATTAGTAACAAATGCCTATGGGAAAGAACCAACCAGGAACCAGCAACTAAACAGCTAAAGAGGAGAACTTGGCAATGTATTGGGCATACTTTGAGGAAACCTGTAGGTACCATCACTAGACAGGCATTAAAATGGAATCCCCAAGGACATCGGAGACCGGGAAGACCATTTCACAGCTGGAGAAGATCAAGGCACAAAGAGCTGGATGAAATTGGATATACCTGGACCGAAGCAAAAAGGATAGCCCAAAATAGAGTAACATGGAAAGCGACTGTAGCAGCCCTATGTTCCACAAGGAACGAAGAGGATTAAGTCAAGTAAGTAAGTCATACATTATGACACGTTACATAATATATAGACTTTCAACTGTATATAGTATAATCTCATTTCAAAACATATTCAAGTGGAAGCAAAGTTAGCAAACAAATCAAAAGAAATAAAGCCAAAACCCGTAACTGTAAAAACCGATTACAAATAAATAATTAGATTTGAAAAATGCAATAAAAAAAAGATAGTATAAGTTTTTCCAATATAATATCTATAATATACAATATGTGCTTGAGAAAATGATATTGATTGTTATTTGTGTTAGAAATTGATTTTCCATAAAAAAAAATAATGGTAAAACGAATTAGTTTAAACGTTAAGAAAAAAAATTTCATTTCAAAATCTTTTTTCCCTTATCTTATCTTTGCTCTTATATACCAATTCATCTGTTAAGTAAACTATTTGCTATCTTTTTTTGTTGTATATGTTGACATGTGACCAAAATTTATAAGGTCAAGAAACAAAGTAAGCTTGCTTTAAATTGCAGTTTTGAGAATCGATTAGCATCTAGGTTGAAGTATGTCACTGTCACCTTTTTGCTTTCTATTATTTCATTATTATCCTGTACTATACAATGGGTTGATATCTTGTTTTTATTTTCGAAGATACAATTTAAAATGAAATCATTTTGTTTTCATTATAACGATACACTAAGAAACTTTTTTGCCGATAAATTCGACATATTTATTATTTGTTTACATTGCATTTTGAACAACTTGACCATAATAATTGTCCCTGGAAATTATTGTAAGTACAACTTTCTTAACTAGTTATGATCATAATATAGATATCCTTTGTTTTATTTTATTTACACTTATTTTGTCAATATCATACTCTTGTATACTGTAAGATACCAGAGGGACAGTCAAACTCATAAATTGAAAATAAACTGACAACGCCATGGCTAAAAATGAAAAAAAGACAAAAAAACAAATAATAGTAAATAATAGAGATTATAAAAATTTTATATTTTCAATAATCTTGTTTAATTCAATCAAATATTTGTGTTGGTGCGTGGGTGTTGCAGCCTGTAACTCATTGCCATATTCGGCATGGCCATAGAGGGCGCTCGCAGGTTGAATCAGAATTTTAGAATTCGCGTATCAGCTTGAATTTGAATTTTGGAATTCCCGTATCGGGCACTTACTAATTTGCTGTCGACTAGAAAGCAGGTGTTACACAAATTAGTTAAACTTTTTAAAAGAAAAAGAAAAAATGCCAAACAAGATAAATGCCATAGGATCGCCACCAAGGGCCATGAGAAAGAAGAGTAGAGCGGCTAGCAGGACAGGAGGACAGAGAGGGCAGAACGAAGAAATCCCCCAAAAGAAGGACGGAGCTGGTCGGAAAAGAACTGCCAAGAAAACACAAGGTGGTGGCAGAAGGACCGGTAGAAACTACTGATTTCTCATCAGGTAATGAGTCGGAGGATGCACGAGCGTTCCCCGCTTTAAGGCAAGACCCGTTGCACCAAAACTTTGAAATTGCAAATAATTCCATTGATTTCACTCCGTCAGAAGAATCTAACATTCATGACACAGTGGGGGAACACGTGCCTTTTAAAATTAAGGAAAAAATTTGAGCAGGAAAGTTTATTGAGCTTCATTCTCTTTTGAGAACGCAAAAAGCAATGGAAGAGGTAGACGAGGGCGATTTGAAATTAAAAAAGGGGGACATTTGCATTGAAAAAAGATCGTCGAGTGTTTATTTGTCCATAAATGAATGGACTTCAGCATTCATGGTTTTTATGAGTGTCTACATTGAGAAATACAGTACACGGGCACAGAAATTGTTAAAATATATGCGCAATATAAGATTAGTGGCAACGAGGTCAGAAAACTGGGCCACCTATGACGAGCAATTTAGGCTAAAAATAAAAAAGAATCCAAATTCATCTTTGGGAAATATACACGGTGAATATTGGCTATTACACATCACATCTTCCACAGTACAAAACAGTGTGTCAGTGCAATCACAAGGTTATAGACCAAATACACAACACCCGCTAATTTGATGATTATAAATTCCTAACTGTCAGTATTAATTATATAAAGCCAATTAAACTATAATAGTAATAACGTATAATGTAAACATAACAATCTTTCCCCTTTTAACTTAGAAGTTCAAGATAAACATGATAAACAATATTAATCTCGAGTGAATGAAAGTTATAAATTCAATTAGCACTCAATATTGAACTAAATAGCTACAAGCGTTACTGTCTATATATTAAATGTTCAATTATGAAATCCTAAACCTACAGTTATATCACTACACTAACTTAACCACAAATATTTACAGTCACATGTTTTCAATAAGTCTCTCTGGTGCCTTTCTTAATCTCTCTGTGCGGTTCGTAACGAAAGTGTCATTAGCATTTTCAACTGTTTTATTTTCGGTTATTTTAGTTTGTTCGGATTCATTGTTATTTTAAGAGTTTTCGGTATTGCGGTTTGAATTACATGTTGGTACAGTAATGAATCCAGTGTCAATATCAGATATTGTAATTTCAAGTATGTTTGGTATGTCTTCGTTTTCCTGCTGTACGAATTCACGAATCTGATCAATATGTCTCTTCCATACTAAATCTCCAACTTGGACTTGATAAGTTACTGTTCCGAGTTTATGAACGATAACTCCTTGTTTCCACTTGTTATTGTCTCTATAGTCTCTTTAAGATTTGGATGCAAAAAGAATTAATTATTTTCACCATCTCCTCATTTTATTATTATTCTCTGTGGAGCTAATGATTTGACAGATTTAGAATTGACAGGGAAGGGTTTAATTGAAAATGTAAAATAGTCTACCCTAGGTTATTAGGCTTTATTTAAAAAGGTTATTATAATATGGTCTTAAATGCTACAGTGCGATACTGGCATTTTGCACCTTTGAATGCGGGTGCAATAATAGAACAGACCAGAAAAAGAGGAATTTAGGGGTTATAGAAAACGGGGGTAAAGCTATATTACATGAGTCTTTCCTACGCACAACAAAATCAACTTTTTCAAAGATTATGAAATAATGAAAATTTTGTGGAGGTGAGAACCCATGTCAGATTGGGTAGCTGACTTGGGCTCTCATTTGGCGGTCCAGGGAGACTGGTAGTGATAGGGGGATTAATTCACTCGGCCCTTGCTCCGGGCCTGACAAGTTCTAAAATTTGCAGGTTTGGAAAATGTGGTTAGTGGTAACGGTGGGGTCTACAAATGGATGACTCTGGGACCTCCTCCACCTCATCTTATAGAGGGGAGGCCTACACCTGCCAACAGGTGGGGCACTAATAACTGGATCATTAGTAATACGAGTGTTTTCCCCGGTCACTCCCCATGGTAGCTGGTGGTGTAACCGTGTTTAACTACCAGGGGTTTTATGACACTATGTCAACATAGGTCAGCTGATCGCCATTGCGTATAGGTAATCGGTAGTCACCCTGGCGCCTCAACAAAATAATATAGAATACTCTGTAGTCAAAGTAATGCCACAAAGTAAAAATGTATATTCTAGTAATAAAAATGTAAATACAAGTTGGTGTAATAAAATGTATGTTTAATTCAAAGGATTGTTTTTGTATAAGTTGTAAATGAAATACTGAGGATGGAACCTCTACACAAATAAGTATAATAATTTACAAGTTGACTTCTTTTTAGTTTCCAACGAAATAATTGTAAACTCCAACTGCCATTTCTAAGTTCGAGGTCGACAGCTTTATATTCCAACTTGCATCACTGATAAATCATTAAGTCGGGGAATTTCGTAACCATAAATCACTTAAAGATTTGACACAAAGATTTGATTTGTAAATTTGGCTGTACCTTAAGACAACATATTAAAAACAGTGTTTCACATCCTAAATCTTTCGGAAATATTGAATAATACTTAAACGCAGAAATCACTTTGTGATCCGTGTAAATTCATTGAAAATGTAATCAAACCTATTAGTTCTTTGAATATTGTTTACATTGGCAGACAAAAAGAGGTGAAATATACCAGAGGAACAGTGCAAGTCATAAATGGAAAATATATACTAATAACGCCATGGCTAAAAATGAAAAAGACAAACAGACAAATAATAGTAACCAAAAAACCAATATAGAAAACTAAAGACTGAGCAACAAAAACTTGGGTGATTTCAGGTGCTCCGGAAGGGTAAGCAGATCCTGCTTCACATGTGGCACCTGGCTGTCGTGTTGATCATGGTATTACAAACCTGGTAAATAGTCTAATTCGGTAGGTCACATTCATGAAAAAGAAAGGGGATTGTAGTTACGACTTAAGGAACATATCCGATATCATCAGTGAAACGGTTAATCCGTAGCGGTCAAGCAACTCGTGATGGTGTCCGTAAAATTTAAAAAGGGATGATTTCAACTCCCCCATTCGGAACCCTTGGTTTGATAGCTTCCTTGTGATCAGCAATATTCTATCAAGGAAATCATGTTAGACAATACAAGCAAAGGAATATCGTATCAATCAGGAGATAGCTACTCCGTATGAAGGCGCTGCTGGATTGTTGCTACATAGAAATGGAAAGTTCACAATTGGAAAGCTGAAATCATCTTATTTGTCTAAAAGGTTTGTTTTCAACCGACCCTCATTGTCAATTTTTAGATGGATGTCAATATATCAGACAGGCTTATTTGTATCCGTTGAATCCTTTATCTCTTTTTCGATGGGGTAGACAGTCAGAAACACGGGTTGTGTCAAACAAATTAAAATAGAACTAGATTTTTATTCTTTTAAAATGTTTTTTGCGATGTAGAAGTATACATCTACATGCATTTTCTATATAGCGATTTCTTTATCTATATATGATATGATACACATTTTTCTAAGGTTAAATCCTAACTATCCTGCTGCCTTTTCATACTTTTATATTGGCATTGCATGTCTTATGTCTTCTTTGGCTGTCCATTGTGTTATAACACTAAATCCCTGTAGATGTTTAGTTGATTTTTGTTTATTGTTTTTGACTTTTAATAAAATTTCATGAACTGCGAGTATTCTCAAATCTTACTTTCTTGTTACTTTGATCTGTTAACACAATTTGTAATGAACATATAAGTTTCTATGTTAACTTGTTTTGTGTTCTATCTCATCTCACTATTTATAATGTATACCCTTTTTGATAAGTATTTAGTAAATTCGTTCATTTTGTAAAAACAGCATGTCTGTACACCATTTGCTCTTCACAACAGAATCATTATATTTACCTGTGTCATTATTTTATCTAAGACCATTTTGAACAAGGTTATAGTTTTCTTTCTAATAATGTTTAACATCGCCCCAGTTATGTATTAATATAGTATATATATATATTATGTCATAGATCAGATATATTCATCCAGTGTATGTTTATAAATGTTTTTGATACTAGTAATTCGGTTTTTGATTAGGTTAAGACATTTCAATTGATATGTGATAGTGTGTCTTTCTATCTTGTTATTTTAAACCACTACTTCAGGTTATGATAAAGGTTGGCGCATGTTCACATAAGCAACACGACGGGTGCGACATGTGGAGCAGGATCTACTTACCCTTCCGGAGCACCAGAGATAACCCCTAGTTTTTGGTGGGGTTCGTGTTGTTTATTCTTTAGTTTTCTATGTTGTGTCTTGTTTACTATTGTTTTTCTGTTTGTCTTTTTCATTTTTAGCCATGGCGTTGTCAGTTTGTTTTAGATTTATGAGTTTGACTATCCCTTTGGTATCTTTCGTCCCTCTTTTAAAACATTTAAACCCGCTGTATTACACCTGTCATAAGTCAGGAATCTGTTGTTCAGTGGTTGTTATTTGTTGATGTGGTTAATAAGTGTTTCTCGTTTTTCATATAGACCATATCGCTGGTTTTCCTGTTTGTTTGGTTTTGCACTAAGATAAAATTGAGAATTAAAATGAGGAATGTGTCAAAGAGACAACAACCCGACCATAGAACAGACAACAACAGAAGGTCACCAACAGGTCTTCGATGCATCGAGAAATTCCCGCACCCGGAGGCGTCAGTTGTTGTGATCTTTATAGTTCGCTGCTTGAAGCAGTACTTTGACCTCTTATGGTTTACTTTTTAATAATTGGAAATGGATTGACAAAACATAACGAGTACCAATGTCAAAAATGTGTGTACAGCAGTCTACAGCGTGCAATGAATAGTTTGATGTGTTTTGTCATTTGATTTTGACATGTGATTAGGGACTTTCCTCGAAGTTCAGTATTTTTGTGATTTTACTTTTTACAATAAGACAAACAACTAAAAGAATGGCATATAGACACTATGTATACAAAGCACATAAGGAAAATGAAAGGCAAGAATACAAAAAATGACCAGAACACAATAAAACAATGAATATACTCAGTACCTTGAATATGTATATCAAAACCATCCTGTATTATTTGTGAAGTTGATGCTGGCAATATATCAACAAAGTTTTGATATGTCCCGATGATTTTAAAAAAAAAGGACAAGAGGTTCATTGACATAATCCTAGTAAATCAACAGAACTTTATAATGTCAACATGTAACTTCGAAATGTCAAATTAAAGTGAAAATTTTTACTATGAAATGTGTTTTTTGAATTAACTTAAAACATTATTCTAATTGATACTTATAGTTGTTTGAAAAGTAAGCACTTTTGGGTTACGCATACTGAAGAAGTATACTGGGCCAAAGGTGTTCGTTGATTGCAATTGAACCATTGAAATGTTCACATTCCTTTGTATTTCCTTACATCTCAAACTTAATCAGGACAAAGATTTTAGTACAGAATATTTTCTGTAACCGTATTATGTTTTTTACTCAATAAATTGGAAATGATACTAAAATTTTAAGAGATCACAATTATGATCGTATACAAAAACATCTACAGAAACTTATACCGTTTTTTTTGTTCGGTAGAAAACAGATACGAACTACAAAATGTCAATCCTAACTAACTGATTCCTTATTTGCAACACCAATCGTGGGATATGTCCTTACATTGGTTGCATGTAACTTGCACATGTCTGGTTCCATTTTTCTTAATATACTTTATTTTTAGAAGTATATATCAGAAGACACAAATGTAAATAACCAGTTGCAATTTCTAAACAACTCTATGATACCATTTTTTTTGTGTTTTATTTTCTTTCAATATGAATACTTTATTGTAACTCAGTCACAGTTTTACATAATTAATCGCCAAAACGTAATACTGAAATAATCTAAGGACTAATATGTAATACTGATGTTATATAATTTAAAGTAGTTCAGGGGTATAGACAAAAAATGACATAATTTTCTTCTACTTTGGCCAAATAAAGATTTTATTATGCTTTTTAAAAAAAAAAGATCAAAGTTTTGGTCACCGCGCTATTTTGCATGGTACGAGTCATTCAAAATTGCCAAATTTTGCTAACATTGTTCATGAAAAAATACATTTTAGTGCATAAAAAAAATCTATGAGATAGGTTTTATAATATATTTTAAGGGAAAAAAAAGAAAAATGTTGTCACCGAAATTGTTTCTTGCTACAAGTAAAAATGAAAATTTCCCTATATGTCCAGTATAAAATCTGTACTGAATGAGTTATCTCCCCTTAAATGGCTTATTTGAAAAATTAATTTTTAACGCACCAATACTTGATATTTGTTAAAACATGTTCGATAATGCAATACATAATTACGTTTTCTTTATATAAATAAATAGTGTAACCAATAAATGTAAATCAGGCGCGAACATACAGTTTTTGGAAACGAACTAGACCGATTGATTTACTGTGATTGTACAATTCAAGTTGGCGGGATACCACTGAACTACCTTAAGACACAATTATTACATAAGTAAGCTGCCTACCAAAACCAAGAACAACAAAAAATACGAATTTGGCGCGTTCTCTTTTTTTTTTTGTCATTTAAAATAAAATAAAACAATGTAAGACTACCCACGATCGTAACCAGGTTAAATATATAATTAGATTGTGATAATGATATATAACGGTGATATCTGCTAATTTTTTGGGTTCCATGATTTCTTTTTCTAGAATCAACATTTCCTGAATCGCTCCCATAAATATTCACCAAATTTTATTCAACTGTTGGATTTTTAGTGTAAATTTATTAACTTCGAACAAGTTAAATTGCTGATTATTGCTATCCATTCGTTTAATGTGTATGAGCTTTGACTTTTCCATTTGATTACGGACTTTCAGTTTTGAATTTTCCTCGTAGTTCCGTATTTTTGTTATTTTCCTTTTTTTTGGTTACATATGGAATAAACTTAGAAATAACAATTAGTGATACAATTGTATTTGCCGTCATGATAAATCGTACAAAACCGTCAAGCCTGATATTTGCAATCGATTAAAAATACATCGACGAAATCTTTACGCCACCATTTGTTGGAAAATCAAGTGTCTTTTGATATTGCCATTTGTCATAGGTCTTTCTGTATTGAGTTTTCCTTGGGGTTACCTTTCTTTTTTTATATGTAACTTCATTAAAGTTTTTTGTTACTTATTTCTTTTTTCTATGACGTTTTATATATGTCACAATAAAATACGTATCAATCAAAAGTTTTTGGTAACACTGTTTGTGTAAAACAATTTGAATGTGAAAACAATAACAAGAGCATTAGAAATTTTATCTGAATTGGAAAATATGTTAATCATATCTTTAAAAATTCCACTCTCTTGAACTGGTTGCCTAGTACAATTGACACATTAGTGATGCATCTCTGTACATGTAAAAACACATGGTTATACTCTAAATTGGTACATGTAGCCGCGAGGTTAAGACCAAATATAAAATTACGGTTTGATACCCCATTTTGCCTATCTCTTCTTTTACGTTTTATATTTTATATGTTGTTGTTACTGATTTACTTTCAATAGAAAAGAAATGGATATTTCGCAAACCTTATAAACATGAAAAACACGGTTATTTCTAATTTTTTGTTGTTCTCGTCATTTGAATAAAACAATTTCTTTTTCTGGTTTTAAAACGCATATTATCAAATTGATATGAGTGTTGATTAAGATGATTGTAAATCTGACTTCGTTGTAGATATCCAATAACGTAAATGTTATAAATTTAGTTCGGATATGTTTTGTTTCTAAAATTTATATTAACTCTCCGATTCGTTATCATTCCATTGTAAAGCTGAGATAAATGTTGATATGTACCTGATATGTACCGAGAGAGCTAAACATTATTATGATATTTAAGTACTGTTACATTTTAGCAAAGTTAAAATGATCTGTAGAAAAAGGAAAAACACCAAGACACAATAGGCTAGTCTAGATGGAGAACTGTTTACGAATCAAAATTTAACTCCTGAAGAAAAACAAATACCACAGTAGGCACAATTAACACGACCATAAAAACATTTCTAAGTCCATCTTGTTTTAAGAAATAACGAAAACATTCTTTTTTGGTTTTCTAATAATATAAGTGTTATGAACATAAGATATCGGCCATTTTAGAGGGGATTCTGTTTTGTTTCTAGGGTCATTGTTTGTGCATTACCACCGGGTTTTATTTAGGAAGTTTCACTCTAACAGTTTTTTCCTTACATTATAACATTGAGTGTTCATCAGAATAATCGATAGAAAATAATCTGATAGGTTCATCAAATATTCTTTATATCTGTTTTTCCTCATATCCCATAAAGTTGTCACAGATAAGATTGTAAGTGTTTGTATTCGATAAATCTTTTTTATGTTGACTTAGAAAATGCTAGTCAAACTGGCAGCCAGCTATCAATTTTGGTTTTTCCTATTATGTTAAAAATAGTATCATGGACGGTTTTTTACTTCATGGGATTATCCAAAATCATTCTTAAAATGGGTTTTCATAATTCTATTTATGATGATCGTTTATCTTATCCAGGTAATAATAATAAGTGGTATGTACTTCGTAAAACAATTACAAATTATGATGCCTTCTCTGATACGATAAACAGCTCAGGGGAGAGCCAATGATTGGCCGTAAATGTTTATCGACTGTTTACCTTTATCATGATTGACGTTGGAAAAAAATAACTATGTTTTACATAAAATTATTTGTAGCGTTGTTGTCAAGAATGGTGAAAATTAACAATTATGTTTTGCAAATATTTCCTTTTTTGTGGTGGTTGTCGGTGGTGGTGGTGTTGGTGAGAAAGGGGGTATTTTGGTTGGCGGGTTGATTAGCTTATGAAATGAAATTGGAGGATTCTAAATGAAAGTTGAAATAAATAATGTGCACCAATAAGTGTACAGTCTGCATAAATTCTTGTTAAGGGAAAGACCACCATATCAGTCAAGAGAGATGAATAACATCGGAATTAAATTAAGACTTAGATCAGAAAATAGCAACGATTAGAGATCGAGTTTAAATTAGATTGTATTGTTCAGTAAATGACACGATCTAGTGATTATCGGAATGAAAAATAGAAATAGAAATAGATAAAAGAAAAAAGACAAACAACTTAAAATGTTTGTTTCTTGCATTTAACATGTTAAACACTGATAAGTGTGTCGTTCGTGAATACTTACACAGGCAGTTTGTGGTACAAATGAAAAAATCAGAGTACTAAGAGTAAACAAAAAAAATGTATTTATCATTGTTTTTAAAAGTGATATACGAATAAAGAGCTGTGGTATGATTCTCAATTAAAAATATCCCCGATCGATTTGACGTATATATATGTGATTTTAATGAGAATTTACACTTTTTGAAAGACCTGTCGTCAAAACTTTTGTTGTATCTAAAGTACGTTGAAAATGACATTTTTAGTTAATATATGATTAAAAATGATGACGATTGCACATATGCTTACCCTTCCGGGGCACCTGTGTACATTGCTAGTTTTAGTGGGATTCGTATTTCTCAGTTTTTAGATTATGTGCTGTGTTTTTTTCGTCGTAATGACTTTTGATTAACTTTCTAATGTTTTCAATTAAATTCTTTGTCAATAAAAAATCTGATTTGTTTAATCTTATTTTAATCCAAACAACTGTAACCATGTAAACAAACCATATCAGAAAGAATATTAAAATAGCACACTAAAAATAACAATCAATGCTATTACCGACTGAGGTAAACATACAACGTGCTACAAAATACGCGGTACACACACACAATTTATATAAATTTTCTGATCTAAGTTGTGATATAAACATTGCTCAAGAACATCTGCTTTGCATCATTAATGATACTTATATGCTGTTGTAATATTTCAGTTTTCACCAAGACATACGGTTATATTATCCAAAAGCATAAGTTTTGTTAATACATTCATTTTATTTTGATACGAGCGTCACTGATGAGTCTTATGTAGACGAAATGCGCGTCTGGCGTATTAAATTATAATCCTGGTACCTTTGATAACAAATTAAATAGTTTATAATAAATAACTTATGATTCATAACAAGGAATAAATGTATGCAGCTTTAAATTTCATGCAATTCAGCCACATAGGAAATATACAACATCGATTTTAGATTATTTTTCACGAACTCGTTTTATCAAAGAATTACAACAAGCAAATATTATCAAGATCGATATGATTTATTTTCCATTGGCCTGTCATCAATAGAAATGATAAATTGTCGTATCGTAAACATATTTCGTCGAGTCATTGGAAATCATACGGTTGTTATATATGCCCTGGTATAAACGCCACTTGTAAATTAAAACTGTTTTCACATTGTATGCATATCCTTACAGTTATGTAATACGAAATCCTATTGTATAATAAAATAATCATTCGATAAATAAATCAGATGGAAATCCAAAAATATGTTTCATAAATGGATATTTACTTTTCTTATGAATTTCATATTTCCCTTGATTTCAACTTGAAAATAAGTACATCGAATAACTTAGAAGTTCGTAATTGAAAATTCCTTTTCAAGTTTGTATAAATTTTAATAGTATTTGAGGCTATCTTTGTTGTAGTTGTTTCATTGCATTTTCGATAAAACGTGTCATTTTTGTTTCAATTTTCAGTTATCAGTGTAATAATGTATGAATGACTGTTGTTTGTTTATATTTAACATTTTTCTGTAGTGCTTTTCTTGATCTATCACGAGATGTAACCGTATAAGAAAATATGAACACATAATCATACTTTACAAAGGCAAAAGACCAATGAGGAATAGGGAAATATGATTTGTTAAATAAAAGAATAAATTTCAGCATCAATACTGGGATTAAAATGTAGAATTGCAGACGAAAATCACAAAACACTCATCAATGACACTCGAATATAAAAAGTTAAAAATGGTAACTCTTATTCTTAAACTAAAAAAAACGACTTTTTATGAACATTTATTGGATATATCTATTTTTTACATATAAATTTAGATTAAAAACAATCGTAGCAATGACTCTTAAGGTGAAGAGGATATCATGGGTTCTGTTCAATCATTTATGAACAAAGTTTAAAGAGATTTGTATTGAAACATTTGACTTTTATACAGTTTGTAATGTTTTGTATACTGTTATTTTATGTTTTATTGTATAAGGGATAGTCCTTAACCAAATGGTAAAATGAATTGCTCAAACACATCAAACGAATGGTAAACTGCTGTTATATTCTTGATTTGGTACAGGCATTTTGTTATGTAGAAATTGTAGATTATACCTAGTTATATAGCTAGCGAAACCCCTCACAGTCGCATCGAATTCCATTATATTGACAACAATGTGTGAAAAAAACAAACAGATATAATTGGTAAAAATGTCAAAAATAGGGGTACAGCAGTCAACATTGTGTTATAATCTTAAAGACTGTAAAAACAAACAAATGTGTATCAAAAAAGTACATAAAGGCATATAGACAAAGAATATTAGCAAAATTGTAAAAACTCATTGTGATTTCAACAAAAATTTCTCTGCAGACCGAGTTTTTGAACTAAGACATGTTAGAATTGCCAAATCAATGTGGTCGTTTTCTTGCGATTTTTTCTTTATTCAAATGAGGTTGACCTCATACAGGAACGTCTTAAGAAGTTAGCAGTATTCGTTCACATCAGTAACAGCTATATAGATAATGTTATCTCACTACATAAATCAAAACTTGGTGACTATGTCGTACGAATCTATTCCATTGAACTTGATATAAAATCTTTTTACACCAAATACAGTTGAGTTTGCTTCATACATATTCTAAAAGAGATGATTTCAATTTCCAAATTGTGAACTTCCTATTTTTATACAGCAACATTTGAGCTGCGCCTGCATACGTAGTATATATCTCCCAGTTGATACGATATACCAAGGCTTGCATTTCCTATCATAATTTTATTGATATAGGGTCGCTGTTCATTATCAAGCTGTTATACAAAGAGTTCTAAGTGGATTAGTTGAAATCACGCTTTCTACTAAAACCATGAAGAGTTGATTAACCTTAACGGGCGACGGTGGAACAGCAATTATGTGCCTTTTCTCTGTTGTGTTTTGAGTAATGCTTATCTTATTTCTTTTTCGTTGTCGGTTTGGTTTCAAATCGTGAGTTTCAATGTCCCGTTGGTATCTTTTGAAAAGAGGTCAGAGTAACGTTCAAAATCAGTTAAATGGGTCTATCAAAATCGATGCTTAAATGAGCTTTGATACTTTAGTTGACATAAAAACAACTGAATGCGAGCGAAATTACACTCAGTAGGTACATGCTCATCTAAACAATGACTTAAATACTTTACACGACTGAATACTTAACTTTTCAGAATACTAAAATGAATTTAAGATCGGAATTACCGTCTAAGAATAAAATGCATTTAGAAGTTCACATAGTGGTGTTTCAGCACACAGACGTTATTATTTTGTTGTCTCTTAGATCTTTTTATAACCGTTTATTAGACTAATCTATAATCTAAGCGAATGTGTCCTACTCCTAGTTATGATATGAGTTGTATTAGCCTAGCCTGGTATTGCTAGTGTTTGGCTCTTCTCTCAGTTTCTTTGTTTAACCTCAAGTTATCTATTCTGATTCGATTGACAGAATAAGAACAAAGCTGGAACAATATCGTCTATATTTAGGTTTGCACCAGTACAACCAATATAACGATCAAATGTCTACTAAAAGAGGGACAAAAGATACCAAAGGGACAGTCAAACTCATAAATGTAAAACAAACTGACAACGCCATGGCTGAAAATGAAAAAGACAAACAAATAACAGCACACATGACACAACATAGAAAACTAAAGAATAAACAACACGAACCCCACCAAAAACCTAGGGGTGATCTCAGGTGCTCCGGAAGGGTAAGCAGATCTTGCTCCACATGTGGCACCCGTCGTGTTGCTTATGTGATAACAAATCCGGTAAATAGTCTAATTCGGTAGGTCACATTCATGAAAGGGAAGGGGATTGTAGTTACGACGTAAGGAACATATCCGATATCATTTGGAGAAACTCTGCATCCCTTCAAAAGAAGATGATATCACCCCTTATTTTTGGTGGGGTTAATGTTGCTCAGTATTTAGTTTTCTATGTTGTGTTTTGTATATTTTTGTTTGTCTTATTGTCTGTTTGTCTGTTTGTCTGTTCAGTCATGGTATTATCATATTTTTTTTCGTATAATAAATTGGAATGGCACTGGGGTATCTTTCGCCTCTCTTTTGCGCAAAATTAAATTTGATTGATAATTTTTAATGTTGCATGCAATTCATCCGTTTTGTCCAAAGGCTGTACTGTCAAGTCTACCTCTACAGTCATCTCGTTTAAGCAATCAATTGCCTCCAACGTTATTTTCTTCAAGTTTACAGATCCAGAATCCACTATTCATTTTTTTCGCTGCTGGCAAACATGAAAACTCTGCCGACTTAAATCACTAAATCAATTTTCCTCGATCCTGTTAACGGGCGTTGTCTGAATATGAATTTTATGTAAGCTCTTTTAAAATGTCAATTCCTGAGCGGTCGATTGTAATTCTTATAAAGAGTGATACTTGTTAACCCGCTGCACCTGTCTTTAGTCAGGAACCTGTTGTTCACTGGTTGTTGTTTCATGATATAGTTTATAAGCTTTTATCTTTATTTATATAGATTAGACAGTTGGTTTTCTAGTTTAAATAGTTTTACACTCGTCTTTTTTTTTTTTTTTTTTACAGATTGCTGTTCAGTTTGATCCAAAGCTCTGTGTTGAAGACCGTACTTTGAACTATAATTGATGAATTTTTAAACAATGTGAATTGAATGGAGAGTTTTCTCATTGGCATTCAGATCACATTTTCTTTTTTATATTGACTGTAAGATGTGTATATAGCCTTCCATGTACTCATTTACATTTTTTCATAAATCATGTATTTAAATGTGAGCATTAACTAAAGTGAGAGTTTAGCAAGCTATATAAAACCAGGTTCAATTCATCCTTTTCTACAGTAAATGCAAGTAACAAATCAGGAATAGTACAGTTGTTTTTCCTTCGTTTGATGTGTTTGATTCATGTATTTGGTTTTGATATTATGTATTTGGTTTTGATATTATATTTGTTATTCTCATCGGATTTTGTCTAATGCTTAATAAAATTGAGAATGGAAATTGGGAATGTGTCAAAGAGACAACAACCTGACCATAGAAAAACAACACCAGAAGGTCACCACCTCTTCAATGTAGCGAGAAATTCCCGCACCCGGAGGCGTCCCTCAGCTTAGTCCATTTTTGTGTGTGTTACATTTTATTGTTGTGTCGTTGTTTTCCTCTTATATTTAATGCGTTCCCTCAGTTTTGTTTTGTTACCCCGATTTTGTTTTTTGTCCATAGATTTACGAGTTTTGATCAGCGGTATACTACTGTTGACTTTATTTGAGCTTTTCATTTTTCTGTCGAATTAGGGACTTCTTGTTTTGAATTTCCGTTGGAATTGGTATTTTGATATTTTATCTAATACTAATTTCATTTCACATAGGCCTCGGAATCTGTGAATACAAAAATTCATTTCAGTCTAACACAGATAGAAAAACAACATATCTACTGAATGGAAGTTGATAACTGGTTTCAAAAATATGAATTAACGTTTAAAATAATATGCATGATCAGTGAATAAAATAGAGACAATATATTCATTTTGTAACTGGTTGCTTAACTTGAGGACAACAAGGAGATCCCCAATTTCAAATGATCAAGATGTCTTGAAATTATATTCGTCCTCTACGATGTGTCAAAAATAACATTAAAAATAGGATGTTATTTATCCCCAATTCATTTCGCATTACAAAGGTGACATATCTTTCAGTCATCATGTTATTATTAATAAAGAAAATGTATAAGCACCCTTTATATATTAAAATTCACTCAGGTAGCATGGTAATTCAAAATAGAAAAAGAAAAAGAAAAAGAATGAATCAATATAACAAATGCAAATACTCAGTTAATATACCTCAAAAAGATAAACCATAAAGAATGTCAATTCTGAAATACATATTTAAAAAACAATATAATAAAACAAAATGTTGGATAAAAGTAAATACGAAAAAATAGTAAAAACCATTATTTTAAAGACTTGAAATACATTCAAATTATTGAAAATCACCTTAATATAATTTATCTTGTATAACCCAAGGAAGTATACACAAGGGGCCCTGTGTTTACAATGATCTATCGTCCAGGGATAAACGGTGGACAATATTATAAAAAAAATCTATGTTATATCTTTTGAATATATAAGTTATACATTCATATTAAGGTTCATCATAACAAATGGATAAATATGGCCGTATTTTCACCTCAAAAACTACTCTGTGTACAGACTTATCTGTGCTGTTTGGAAAGTTTTAAGGCCTAGCATTCACTAGATATATAAAAATTAAATGCATTTTGTCTTTAAGAAAGATAAAATCTTTTTTGGTTTTTGATGGGCATGTTTTTTCCTTTCTGCAGAAGGTGTAAAAATAAACAAACACCTGAATTACTTTGATATTGTCCACTCACTGACTCAGATAAACTCTTCAACTCACCTATAGTTGTGAAGATACCTCTTGTCTATGTCAATTAAGGACAATCAAAACAATACAAACAGTTTTTTACCTGAGGGAGCATCTCAAAGTTGTACCACAACTAAGTTAATTTTCACACCTTATGCATAAAGGAAAAAAATGCCCATCAAAATCCAAAAGAGATTTTATCTTTCTGAAACACAAAATGTATTTAACTTTAATATATCTAGTGGATACCAGGTATTAAAACTTTTCCAACTTCACAGGTAAGTCTGTACTCAGAGTAGTTTTTTGCATGTAGATACAGACATATTTGTCCGTTTGTTATGATGAACCTTAATTACACAGACAGAGCTTGCGTATAAAAGATTTATACCATTATACAGTAAATCAAATACATCAAAAGTCCTCAAAGGACACACTACAATCTACACAATGTTTTACCTTTACTTACAATTGACATTTAATTTTTTGTACTTTTAACACCTGGATTATATTGTAATGTGTCGGTCAGTGAGTTTAGAGGTCACATGCTCGACATTGTAAATGGGTGTATTCTTTATATCTGTTGTTGGATGTTTAGTGCTCTAAAAGGGAAAAGAAAATAAGTACAAAACTTATAAGTCACTTACTAATATAAAAACCCTTAAACAAATTATAAAAAAAAGATGTTCCGCATAAAAACACATCTAATTAAAACTATTGATTCTATAGCGCTGTTGTTGTAAAATCTACAAAATTCTGATCCATTGAAAAGTATTGAAGCAACCATAGTATCAAACAAGTGCAATTGATTATCAAAGGTAGGTTACCCTCTTAAAGTTAGACAAAGAATATTGGAAACTTCCGGCTCCAGTCTGAGTATTAAGTTTAAAATATATGGTGAAAAGTAAAATCACAAAAAAATAGAGGAAATCAATTCAGAAAGTCCATAATCACATGGCAAACTCAAATAACAAAACGCATCAAAAACGAATGGACAAGAACTGTCATATTCCTGACTTGGTACAGGCATTTTCAAATGTAGAAAATGGTGGATTAAACCTTGTTTTATAACGCTAACCCTCTCGCTTTAATGACAGACTCATCAAATTCCGTTATATTTACATTGATGCGTTAACTAAACAGACACAATAAATAAAATAGTCAAAATATGGGTACATCAGTCATCATCGTATAACAATTTTAAAAGGAACAGTTTAACAGAACACAATTTTTTTTATACGTCACATAGATTTGACGTTCAATATGATTGGTTCCTTTTACAAGAAAAAAAAGTCATTAACTTAATCTGTTTACAAGGAAAATCATATTCGGTGCAATAGATAATTTAATATTTACTTCCTGTCGATTCATCATTATTTGTTGGAAACCAATTTTCGTGGATGTTGGTGGTTCAGGTGAACCACGTATTTGAATTATCAACGAATTGAAAATCTCATAAGGTTGTATTTACAGACTTGGGTAAATCCATGAAATAAATGTCCACGAAAAAACAAGTGTTCATCAATTCACTAAAATTAGTACCCGCGAAAACAAATGATTCCACTGTATTTAAATTTATATAAAGAGATAGTCCGTTTTATGAAAAAGAGAATAAAAAAAATTTAAGTAATTTTCTCAGTAAAACTAACCAGTTAAAAGCTGATATCGGAACACAGTTTTTAAGTACTTTCAACAATAACAAAATTATTTAATTTTTGGCAAAGTTTGTTAATTCCTTTTGAAGAACGATTTCATATGATTACATGATCTCCTGATTACAAACTGAAAAGAATACATAGCTTTTAAACATATTAAATGTGCACACGTACGGTGCGTATTATCGTGTGTTTGTTTATTTGACCTAAGCCAGAGGTATAACTAAAAGTTGAAATCTTACAAAAGTTGTTTAACCTCGACACATTGTTGCGCTTGTCCCAAGTCAGGAGTTTCTGGCCTTTGTTTGTCTTGTATATTTTGATTTGAAATTTAGTTCATTTATATGTTTTGGAGTTAATGCGACGTCCATTTTCACTGAACTAGTACACATTTTTGTTAAGGGGTCAGCTAAAACCCGATTCCTAGTTCTTGATTTTCTCGTTATGTTGAAGCCCCTATGGTGGTCTTGCTTGCAGGTTGGGTTGTTGTCTGTTTTACACATTTCTCCATTTATATTCCCAATGGTAGTTTTGAACGTCGAATATATTTCATTATTGTCATAATTCTAACAAGTCAGCCGCCATTCCCCCTATCAGTAGCCAAATCAGTTTACCTGTCTTTGTCCTATTGTCTTAATCTAAACAAGTTCTTTGAAAAACATTTGTCGTAAAAGGTAATAGTGAAGTAAAGGCTAAATAGTAATGTGATGAATCAAAACATGACCATATCTTTATCCTTACTACAATTTCAAAGCTGCTTTCATGCGACCCCGCAAACTCCTAATCTTAACAGTATACAATTGATGATTAAAAAAATCAATCTACTTTGAATACAGAAACAATTTTTAGATATTGTACGGTTACGAAGAAATAGCAACAAGAATAAAACAAAGTTCTTGGGATCACTGTTACCTGAAAACTTATTCCTCTCACTAGTATTGTTATACAGCAAACCCAATATTCACACTATTCAGAATTTGTTATGTACCGTTTTGTTTGGAATCAAGAGGCGCTTATGTACAATGATTTTTTAAAACAAATATAAACCATATTGTCCTAAAATGATAAACTACAAAAAAAATTCAAATAGTTATCCAACTCTTATAAAGCTCTTTTTCCTCAAGAAGTGTTGTGTAAATTGATAAAACTTTCTAAATCTAATTGGTGTTGCTGTGCCTGCTGTAAACCAATTATTTCCTTATCGATTGGCCTGTCGTGATTCCAACTAATTTCCGTTTCCTCATCAGGTTGCTACAACAAAACAAAAACATTTAAAGTGATAGGAAAATAAGACTTTTTCCTTCTATTGTATGATATATATTATATTATATTAGTATGTATAAAGAAAAATAGCGTATTTACTAATTAAGCAAACATTCCTAAGCAGAACATGTTTTTCAGCTTAATTTTATATGTAGTATGTGAGAAAATAAAACAATTTACATGATGTATTCGAAAATAGGGTGTGATAATTTTACGTTATCAATGACATATATAAATGAAAAAAGCACTACCATTAGCTCAGTTGATGTAGTAAAGGTATGTTAGGAAAAGAATTACTTTCATTTTATCAACAATTGTAATTGCTGAACATTTAAATAACATGTTAATATCTATATTTTCATCTAACAATTTCTGAATTTTAATTTCCTTACTTGATGTAGGTAAGGCTGAATGTTCGAGTCATTAGACTGAGATTGATTGCTTTGATCAGAACTATTGCCTGTCACTAGTTGTCCATGTGTTTGATCTAAAACAAACATGTTTACATACTAAATTTAGTATTTAGTTGAGTGAAGTTGTGGTTAGATATTTCCATAAAACCGTATTCAAGCAATGGATTGTATGCTCACTGATTGATACTTTTGTCTGCAAAAACCTAGATTCTTTTATGTTTAGTTTAATAAATATGCGTGTTTAATATAATGTATACATTTCAAATTATGTAATGAGCGAAAATCCTCTGTATAGCAGAACTTGAAGGTAGAGGGGAGCGTTATCTTTTTTTTATTCTTCCTATGGGGCTACGGAATTAAATGTGTGATATTTAAATTAAGTCATATCCAACTATAGCAGTCATCACGTGACTTTTACGACGTCACACATCACCCGTATTAAGCCCAAATGAAATGTATCGAAATGCACAGGGGCTTTCAAGAATCGATCAAATAAATTACTTTCAGTTCATGATACAAAAAGTGTGGAAATATATAGTAATTCCTCATATATTTAAAAATACATTTATGCCTTTTGAAAAAGTTTAAATTTTGGTCTTCTCTCTTCCAAATGCTTTTGAAAATTTGTCTTGTTGTCTCGATAAGTTAAAACTGTTAATCATCCAACTCCGATAAATATTGGATTTTCTGTCGTGTTAAACCTAAAATTACGATTTAAACAAAATAGATGGAATAATTGTGGGAATATGCGCTTGTTACTATATTCATAAATATTTGAAATATCGTATATGCAATAGTTTAATTTTTTTTATTATGTCCCTTTCAAATTGATTTGAAAATCAGTCATTTTCAGAAAATCTGATATTATTTTTCAAGATGGCGACCACATTGACAGCGTGGAACGACTTGGTAAAAATATATTTTGTTGATTGTTACAATGACAATCAAATAACCTATACAATAAAGAATAATAATACCAATGTAGATTAGTGTTGACCTATTTTCAATGAAATTCATTACGATATTATTTTATATTTATAAAAGAAGACCTCAAATGGATATTAATTAACCCAGGTGAAATAAATATATATAATTTCCTTTAAATAATTCATCGGGTAACCAGTAAATTTTAGATAATCATAATTAAACCAGTAACATGCAGAGTTATCGAACATAATTATGACTGGAATAGTTGCATATGATAAATCGACCAAAACTGTAACACATGTCTTTCCCATTTTACGGCTTCTTTACGATAAGATAAATACCAGGATTGTTTCCAAAACTGTTGCTGGGGGCAGATATTTGTAACTTTTTATCATTCAGTGAAAATATTTTAATCGAAATTGATAAGAATACATGTTCTAACATAAATGAAATGAGTCTACCATGATCTGTTGTTATACATGTATGTGACTGTTACGTTCTCAATTAAATCGATGCATGATCTATAGCCGTCTGAATTGTAAATGTGTAAATGAAACAAAACATTATCTTTGTTTATATGGGCGCAATTAATTTTAACTAACAATAGAAACAGGTTTAAACAATCTAAATATGACTTTTGGTCGTTAAACCACTCATAGTAGAAATTTAGTTTTCCTTTTTTAACAAGGAGATTTTAATTTAAATTGTATTTATCGATGTGAAAAACCATTTTTATAATCTATCAATTTGTATTTTTTGCCATGGCGATGTCAGTTTATTTTAAATCTATGAGTTTGACTGACCCTCTGGTATCTTTCGTCCCTCAATTGTACGGCAACGTGAATTTAAATGCGAACATGTGTTCTTAGAATTCATTTTACAAGCAAGGTTTCCGCTCCCTGTAATTATTACAAAATATGGGGAATTTTGCGAATAGAAAATCAGATGGTGGCAAACAAAAATAATAACTTGCGAAAATGTATTGCACAATTTCTGACCTACATGCTTTTGAATGGGGAAAGGCACATATAAAATGAGGCGGTGTTAAACTTGTTTGGTTATACATTGTACCATGATATGAATATCATTGATCACGAATGGTGTTTCTTAACTATCTTTTCCCACGTCTGAATTTATATGTTTTGGCAGCAAAAAATATCAAACAAATAACCAAAAACAGTAATAGTTATCAAAGGTACCAGGATTATAATTTAGTACGCCAGACGCGCGTTTCGTCTACATAAGACTCATCAGTGACGCTCATATCAAAATATTTATAAAGCCAAACAAGTACAAAGTTGAAGAGCATTGAGGATCCAAAATTCTAAAAAGTTGTGCCAAATACGGCTAAGGTAATCTATGCCTGGAATAAGAAAATCCTTAGTTTTTCGAAAATTTCAAAGTTTGGTAAACAGGAAATTTATTAAAATGACCACATTATTGATATTCATGTCAACACCGAAGTGTTGACTACTGGGCTGGTGATACCCTCGGGGACGAAACGTCCACCAGCAGTGGCATCGACCCAGTGGTGTAAATAGTTATCAAAGGTACCAGGATTATAATTTAGTACGCCAGACACGCGTTTCGTCTACATAAGACTCATCAGTGACGCTCATATCAAAATATTTATAAATAGGCATTCGTATTATTTTTATCATGCATCATGAAAATAAAGCCACTTTGTGATTGATATAAAATTGAATCATCAGAATTTGCCAAAATATCATACCAGTTCCATTAGCTGATTCCATTTCGTTCCTATCCGTTGACTCGGGGATCTGACAGAGTTCTCTTTTTACAATGTCAAGTTGTTGTTGAAGTTGTGTCATTGTCATAATGATTGTCTTTGGAGATGATTTCCCCTCTACTAAAGCTCTACGTAGGCATGTTGGCACAGGAACTGCACATACGTCAGAAACATCATCGTTAATGCCAAAGGCAGCTTCTATCCAGGATATTGCTGTTTTAGATAGAACAAGTTTTTCGTCTTCTATGGTAGGACTTGTGCAAATGTTTTCTTCTAAAGAAAGTTTTAAATCGTGGATGGATTCTAATAATAAGTAAATATCTTGAAGTGATATGATCGTATGATTCTCTAGTTTATGACTTTCAACACATTTTTCGCATATAAAGCATCTGCAATTGTTGCAAAAACTTTCTGCCTGTGGTTTTTTATGGCATGTGCAGGTACGCTTCCTAGCTAACTGTTTTATTTGAAATTTTTGTTTATATGTTCCTATTTCAATAATGGTGTGTTCCAAATATGATGTTATACTTTGATGAAATTCCAAGCACTCTTGATCGATCGGCACATCACAATCAATACAAAACATTAAAGCAATATCACCTCTCGTGCACAATGGACATCTTACTACGTTGTGATAAGTATAAGCTACCCATTTTGTCAGAGCATCTTTCATTATAGGAAGCCATTGCATTTGGTTATCGAGATATATTAATATTTGATAAAAAGATAGCAACGACTTGATCTCCATTTATGCTCTGTTAAGATAAATAAAGATATTAAATGTGCTGTTAATTTTAATATAAATTCGGATTCCAAAATATGACAACTTCATCTACTGCGGGAAAATTGGTATTATTTGTGTAACGAATTATCAAATTTGACAGAAACCACGAATCTCTGATCAAGCAAAACAAGAATTTAATGTTATTACACTTATTGCTAGTCATATGTATGGCTTTAGTCTTTGTAAAGCGAACAACAGTGATCGCAAGTATTCTCCAGGTAAATAAAACAGTTATATATATGGTACGAGTAAAACTTCTACATAATAACTCAACGTTAATGTGATAGCTAATAAAGAGAAAAAAGTACTATATATTGTTCAAGTGAATTAAGATTTGATATCGTGAAGCAAATTCAAATAAGGAGTCACGTTTAAACTGTGTTATGAAAATAGTAACGGTACATCTTGTTAATAACATACCTGAACGACAGAGGAGATAAGACTTAATGTGGTAAGCGTCTACTACAAAAGTTGAGTATTATCAGTTATAATGTCATATTCCATATGAGTAGATTTAGATCCTCTGGAAGTACAACTCACGATAATGAAATTGATCTACAAGTAAAAGTTGTTGATAAGGATGATAATGCAGAAGGTCTAGGATCGAAAGAACTTCCCGATTTTAACTCAATCACCAGCGATCAGTAGACAATATAGATATGTTTCCGAATTTAGTTGGTGTAATATTTACTAGGCAATACTAGGCCACATTATTTATGTATGTGCCTGTCCCAAGTCATGAGCCTGTAATTCAGTGGTTGTCGTTTGTTTGTGTGTTACATATTTGTTTTTCGTTCATTTTTTGTGTGTATATAAATGAGGCCTTTGTTTTCTCGTTTGAATTGTTTTACATTGTCATATCGGGTCCTTTTTATAGCTGACTATGCGGTATGGGCTTTGATAATTGTTTTAGGCCGTACGGTGACCTATAGTTGTTAATCTTTGTGTCATTTTGATCTCTTGTTGACAGTTGTCTCATTTGAAATCATCCCACATTTTCTTACTTTTTTTTGTAAAAAAAGAAACGTTACATTTTTTTGTATTTGAAAATATCACAAATATTAATTTCAAATTTTTTTACGAATAAAACTAGTAACCTGAAGGATTTATCTATCAAATTAACTCATTTATAAAAATATCGGATATAACGTGACGTCATTTTCTGATTTCAAACAAATAACCATTTTTTTTAAATTAGGTAGCACTCCACAGTTAGGTGTGTAGTTTCGCATTTTGGCCCCTGTGGATTTTTCAAATATGAGAGCTAGTGTGCAATAAAATTCATTTTTGGATAGCTGAGTATTAAAATAGCCTTTGTATTGGGTTTATATGAACATCAAGATTATGTAATGTATGTAATATAGGCTGTTTTCTGTATGACAGTCCGTATTTGCATGTCCCTACCATACATTGGTCCGGCAATTATTGTAATGTTTTTTTCCAACTTTTTATCGCACGAACTTTGTGATTGGATTTTACGAAAAAATGAGGCGAAAGACCCCCATTTTTTATTTGATCATTAGGAAGATTTATGAAAACAGTTTCTAAAAAGGTATCACTCAAAGGCATTGAAATTCTAGTTTGATCCAAATTTTGGGGGGATATGTGACATGTCCACCCCCCTTTTTGCAATACTTTATGGTAAATAAATGCAGAATGTTGCCATGGATACACATAAAAGGAATTAATTTTCACTCTTTTAACTTTTGAAAATCAAATCTATGGAATATACTGATTACATACATATGCACATGTACAACACAAACAGTAAGGTTAATGTATTAGAAATCCAGGAATAGGAGATGATAAAACATTTTGTGGCTCATTTTTAATTTTATTTTCTAACTGTGGAGTGCTACCTTATGGCACATCAGAAAGCACAGAAATGCACTTTTTAAGATAAAATTTACCACAAATCTTTAGTCTTTTATGTTCTTGTTTTAGTTCTGAAGGTAAAAAATCTGCTAGGAATGCAATTTATGTTTATTTTATTGTTTACTGTCCTTAGCAACCAAATATACACATTTTGACACTTAGACATGTTGCGGTCTTAAATTTGTACTCCATTAGCTTTGCCAATGTAACCAAAGATTGCGCTTTATATGATATCCTCAGAATGTATCGCTTTATATTTTTGAATGCGAATAAGTCAAATAAACATTTTTAGCAGGATTTTATATTATAATTTGGCATTAATTAAATTTAATGATGCCAGTACTGCTAGAAATTTATACCCTGCTTGAGAGCTTCTAAACCAAGGTTAGGTATGCTATTTACAGCAAAATTGACCTATAAGTGCTTTCAAATACCTAAAAATTGTACAATTTGTCCTCTTTTAAGGTAATTTTATGATTTTAAATAAGATAATGGGAAAAGTTTTAGAAATTTACCCCAAAAATGAGACAGACTTAAAGTTTTTCACTATGATCCAGCATTTATTTTTAAATCACTTTTTGTCGCGTTTCAACATCAACTGCTAACCTTCATAAAATCTTTATTACTGAACCAATTTTAAAAACTAAGGTACCATTTTCATCGTAACAGCTAGTAGAACATAGAAAATATAATAAAAATTGAGGCAGGAGGGGAAAAATTTCACCTTAAGGTAGCACTCCACAGTTAGGTGTGTAGTTTCGCATTTTGGCCCCTGTGGATTTTTCAAATATGAGAGCTAGTGTGCAATAAAATTCATTTTTGGATAGCTGAGTATTAAAATAGCCTTTGTATTGGGTTTATATGAACATCAAGATTATGTAATGTATGTAATATAGGCTGTTTTCTGTATGACAGTCCGTATTTGCATGTCCCTACCATACATTGGTCCGGCAATTATTGTAATGTTTTTTTCCAACTTTTTATCGCACGAACTTTGTGATTGGATTTTACGAAAAAATGAGGCGAAAGACCCCCATTTTTTATTTGATCATTAGGAAGATTTATGAAAACAGTTTCTAAAAAGGTATCACTCAAAGGCATTGAAATTCTAGTTTGATCCAAATTTTGGGGGGATATGTGACATGTCCACCCCCCTTTTTGCAATACTTTATGGTAAATAAATGCAGAATGTTGCCATGGATACACATAAAAGGAATTAATTTTCACTCTTTTAACTTTTGAAAATCAAATCTATGGAATATACTGATTACATACATATGCACATGTACAACACAAACAGTAAGGTTAATGTATTAGAAATCCAGGAATAGGAGATGATAAAACATTTTGTGGCTCATTTTTAATTTTATTTTCTAACTGTGGAGTGCTACCTTACCTGTGAAGAGATGGAGTCGAGTTGTCCATTTAGTCATTAATTGTGTCGAACACGATGTTAACAAAAGGTCGCAATAAAAAATTGAAAAAGTTACACGTAAGTCAATGCCCCGATTACGCAAAAATGAGAGAAAAACGCGCTATTGGGATGTTGGCAGCAGAAATGACTCAAGCGCACATTGCTGATCATTTGAATGTCTCTAGAATGACTATTGCAAGGCTTAAAACTCGTCTTAGAGATACTGACACAACAAATTATCGCCCCCGTAGTGGCAGGCAACATGAGACGACGTTACGTCAAGACAGACACATCCGCATCATTCATCTCCGGAATCGATTTGTAAACTTGGCGCGTCACAAACTGCACGACAAACCCACGGAAGACATAACTACAGAATATCTGCCCAAGCGGTTCGTAACCGATTGCGTCAGGTTGGTCTAAGAGTTCGTCGTCCATTGAAGGAACCTATCCTTACGCAGCGTCACATGATGGCGCGACTTCAATGGACTCGGGTACGGATTCGATGGAATAGACAAACATGGAGACAGGTTCTTTTTACCGATGAATCTAAATTCAACTTGAAATTCAGCGACGGCAGTGCCAGGGTCTACCGCAGGCGCAATGAACTATTTTATTGATGCGTGTGTGCAGGAAACAGATCCGGATGGTGGTTGCGGAATCATGGTATTGGGCACAATAACCTACCAGGAATGCACCGTGCTCAAAATCATCGTTGGTAACCTAAATGCAACAAGGTATAGGGACGAAATTCTGGCTCCCATTGTTCGACGGTTTCTCTGAAGACATCTTTTTAACCACGCTTTTCAGTTGGACAACGCCCGTTGTCACGTGGCACACATATCGATGACTTTTTTTACCTTTTTGTGTTGCCTTGGCCAGCAATGTCTCCTGATTTATCGCCAATTTAACATCTTTGGGACGAACTTGGACGCCTTTTCAGAAATAGCCCAAATCCACCGGAAACGCTCGCCTAGCTCCAAACAGCACTTTTCAGGGAATGGAACAACATCCATCAAGACTTTATTCGACGTCTTAATGATTCCATGCGACGGAGGTGTCAGACGGTTATTAATCCAAGAGGTGATCATGCAAGGTATTGACATGTTAACCTAAATTCGAATTCTGTTAAAAATGTTCGAAAATGTTCAATATTGTTTTCAAAAGAGAAAACTTGTTATTGTTCTCTTCAAAATAATGTTAGCTAACTATTCCACTAACTTATTGTTATCATTTTTTTGTTACAAAAATCATGTAACGTTTCTTTTTTTACCTAGTACTAGTATATAAATAACCACAATTTATTTTGACGCACACAATCCACAAGAGATAACCAGCGCGTTAGCTCCTAAAACAGAACGATCTTTAACGCAGTTTGCATGGTTTAAGATAGATACATTGATGTATCGCATCACATTGCCAATGAAAATAGATCATTTTCAAAAACAGATTAAGCGATTAAGTGCTTGTATAATAAATTGTTGTGTGATGATTAAACAGTATTGTAAAAGTTATAATAAAAGTAAATGTAAAAGTAATAAAAAGGATATTTATTGTTATACAAACATATTTTCTAATTTACTAAAATGTTTAATTGTAAAAAAAAACCATTGCATACTTACGCTGTTTAAGTTATGGACAAACAACGAGTGATACGGTGCTTTCTCTCAAGGATTTGCTTTTTGAACGCTTTTGCTTTTTATCCGATGATTTTGCATTTTTTTCCTGTTGCTTTTGGTCCATTTTACTTTTTGTCCGAAAATTTAACTGTCCGTCCGATACTTTTTTTCGCTTTTTGTCCGATTATTTTGCTTTTGGTCAAATACTTTTGCTTTTGGGTTGTTTTGCTTTTTGTTCAACACTTTTGCATTTGGTCCTATACTTTTTTGTCCATTTTGAACTTTTGTTCGACAATTTTGCTTTTTGTTTGATTATTCTGCTTTATATCCATTACGAAATGTGCATATTTTTGTAGGTTTTATTTAAAATAATTATTTAAAATAAATGCGAACCTTATTTCTCTTAATGAATGAGTGGTACATATAGTTACTATTTACCGCTGATAAAGCCAATCATGCTTTAATTAACCGTACGATTCGGTTGAAAATAAAAATTCGAACATATTTAGACGATCGTAATCATGAGGATTATTAATATATCTTTGTATTTGAAAAAATAAAAGATAGCCAAAAAAACGTATGGGGATAAATACGGCCTCACTACATGTATCTTTGGATTTGTTTTTTTTTTCTCGCGAGCAAAGTAGCTGAAACCCCAACTAAGGGATTGCATTTCCGGCGACAATTGTTAAGTTTTCTGTATAAATTAGTCGATATGATCTATTTGTGTTATATCAACATGATCAATGTCATACAGTTGCATTTCTATCTTTATTTGGACTATTTAGAAGCCTGGACTCCTAGCACACGTTCTAGCCACTTTTAATTGATCAAGAAATTTTTAATGTTGAGTTTCAGTACTTTCTATAAAGTTAAATTATTATAAGTACATATCGGTTTGCCGATCATTTTCAGGCCTAGTCTGCTAGATCATGTTTCAGCGACTGAATTGATGAGCAATGTTGCTGTCCATCACCTTCTCTTTATCCGGAATTTTAGACTAGTAGGTCAGTCAACAGTTATTTTTCTTAAATCATATAAAGAAAAGATCTGAATGTTTCAAATTTTGTATAATTATACTTCTGCCTTTATTTGAAAGACATAATTTTCGAATGTGCTTGATTTCATTTTCGTTGTTTCATGGTTTTGTTCATTTATAGGTTGTAGGGTGAACATATCCGACCGGTAGGTTTCAACGGACCATAGTTCATTGGTCAATGTTATGGTTGCATGGTTCGTTTATTGGAAAAAAGTAAAATCACAAAAATACTGAACTTAGAGGAAATCAATTTGGAAAGTCCATAATCACACGGCAAAATCAAATAACAAAACGTATCAAAAACGAATGGACAAGAACTGTCATATTCCTGACTTGGTACAGGCATTTTCAGCTAACCCTCTCACTTTAATGACAGTCTCATCCGGACTTTGTTTTTTCAACAATATTCGTATGCAATGCTTGTTAAATCTACTAGAACATTGAACGGAATTTATGTCATTAGTCAATGCTTACTTTTGATGTGACATAATTGTATGGCGTACATGAACGTCGCGAATGGTTCGTCAGAAATTTACTTATTTTTTTATGGTTACATTTTATAGGTATTCAGTATGGCAAGACGTTTGACTATTTATTCGAATTTCAAGATATCTCCTATAATATATAAAATATCTTATATAATAAATAAGCTATCTACTTTAATATATAAGATATCTTATATAATTTTATTTTTATAAGATATTTCATATATTATATAAGATATCTTTAAGGTTATATAAGATATTTTATATAGTTTATAAGATATCTTATATAGTTTATAAGATAGCTCATAATGTTTATAAGATGTCATATATGATCTTATATAGTTTATGATATTTCTTATAAAGACAATTTAAGATATCTGATAAATTATATGAGATATCTTATAAACTATATAAGATATCTTATAAACTATATAAGATATCTTATAAACTATATAAGATATCTTATAAACTATATAAGATATCTTATAAACTATATAAGATATCTTATAAACTATATAAGATATCTTATAAACTATATGAGATATCTTATAAACTTTAGGAGATATCTTATAAACTAGAAAATATCATATAAACTATATAAGATATCTTATAAACTTCATGAGATATCTTATAAACAAAATAAGATATCTTCTATAATATATAAGATATCTCCTATAATATGAGTCAGGCAATTTCTGTGAATGGGGACGAAGTCTATATGAGATATTTTTTTTGAAACTTACATAGATATAGGAAGATGTGGTGTGAGTGCCAATGAGACAACTCATTGTTAACATATTTGTTAAAAAAAAAAGAAACGGAAATACCTTAACGTTTCCGATTTTGGTTTTGTTGTTAGGGATTTTACTTGTGACGTTATTTTAGTTATGACGTCATGTTCATTGTTAACAAGGAAACGCATATCCACCAGGTAATGTTTATTCATATCAAAGACAAAGAATTATTAAAATTGTAATATTGATATTGAGTACTTTGAGTTCATATATTTTACTAGACTACTCAAATTCTCACGCCACAACGAGACCGGAAAAAGAAGTAGATTTCAGCGTTCTGCGCGAACCGGAAATTAAAAAACGCGACATAAAAATATTTGAACGATTTTGAGTTCATAAGTACAATGAAAATTCGGGAATGTTCCCGATTTTTTTTTAAATTTTTTTATTGATTTTTCTACTGTTATTTGGGACTTTGTCCCCATAATATATAAAATATCTCGTATAATATATAAGATATCTCCTATAATATATAAGATATCTCCTATAATATATAAGATATCTCCTTTAATATATAAGATATCTCCTATAATATATAAGATATCTCCTATAAAAAGTTTATGAGATATCTTATACAGACAATTATATAAGATACCTGATAAATTATATGAGATATCTTATAAACTATATAAGACATCTTATAAACTATATAAGATATCTTATAAACTATATGAGATATCTTATAAACTATATAAGATATCTTATAAACTATGTGATATATCTTATAAACTTTAGGGATGTCTTTTAAACTAGGAAATATCATATAAACTATATAAGATATCTTATAAACTTTATGAGATATCTTATAAACTAAATAAGATATTTCCTATAATATATAAGATATCTCCTATAATATATAAGATATCTCCTATAAAAAGTTTATGAGATATCTTATACAGACAATTATATAAGATATCTGATAAATTATATGAGATATCTTATAAACTATATAAGATATATTATAAACTATATAAGATATCTTATAAACTATATGAGATATCTTATAAACTTTATGAGATAGCTTATAAACTAAATAAGATATCTCCTATAATATATAAGATATCTCCTATAATATATAAGATATCTCCTATAATAAATAAGATATCTCCTATAATATATAAGATATCTTCTATAATATGAGTCAGGCATTTCCTGTGAATGGGGACGAAGTCTATATGAATTTTTTTTTTTGTTACTAACATATTTGTTTAAAAAAAAAGAAACTACCGTAAAGTTTCCGATTTTAGTTCTGTTGTAAGTGATTTTACTTGTGACTTCATTTTAGTAATGACGTCATGTGCATTGTAAACAATGAGACGCAATTCCACCAGGTAACGTTAATTCATATAAAAGACAAATAATTGTTAATAATGTAATAATGATATTGTGTTCTTTGAGTTCATATATTTTACTAGACTACTAAAATTCTCACGCCACAACGGGACCGGAAAAGGAAGTAGATTTCTGCGTTCTGCGCAAACCGGAAATTAAAAACGCGACATAGAAATATTTGAACGATTTTGAGTTCATTTGAACAATGAAAAATTCGGAAATTTTTTTGTTATTGATTTTTCTACTGTTATTGGGGACTTCGTCCCCATAATATATAAGATATCTCCTATAATATATAAGATATCTCCTATAATATATAAGATATCTCCTATAAAAAGTTTATGAGATATCTTATAATGACAATTATATAAGATATCTGATAAATTATATGAGATATCTTATAAACTATATGAGATATCTTATAAACTATAAAATAAATCTTATAAACTATATAAGCTATATTATAAACTATATAAGATATCTTATAAAGTTTATGATATATCTTGAAGTAAGAATAAATAGCTACAGTGTGTAATTGGTGGACAATGTTAGTTGTATTTTTTTATTAATTTTCATTAGAGTTGGTTTCTCAGAAATTATAAGATATATGCTAGATGTAATTCGAATATCGGACAAAAAGTATCAATTCGACCCTGAGCGTTGGTTCATAGTTCATTGGATAATTTCAAAATTCGATGTTTCAAGTTTTGCTTCTCAGATAATAAAACAATTATAAAAGACACCATGCAACTTATTTCAAAAGAAATAGCACATAGTCATTATCATTTCTACGGAATTTTTTTTTACCATGCCCAGAAATATAGAAACGATCATGATATACTTATCGGTCTTTTAAGTAAAGTTCTTCTAAAAGGTTACCGATTTAATATTGTAAATTAATGAAGATCTTTGAATATTGTTTTTATTGATATTAATATTGATTTTGTTGTAAGTAAATTAAAAATAAGGAAGTTATCGTTATATATTAATCTACCATATGTCGATACCTGTATCTTGGCATTGCAATATATAAGATATCTCCTATAATATATAAGATATCTCCTATAAAAAGTTTATGAGATATCTTATACAGACAATTATATAAGATATCTGATAAATTATATGAGATATCTTATAAACTATATGAGATATCTTATAAACTATATGAGATATCTTATAAACTATATGAGATATCTTATAAACTATAAACTATATCTTATAAACTTTATAAGATATCTTATAAAATTTATGATATATCTTGAAGTAAGAATAAATAGCTAGAGTGTATAATTGGTGGACAATGTCAGTTGTATTTTTTTTATTAATTTTCATTAGAGTTGTGTCTCAGAAATTATAAGATATATGCTAGATGTAATGGGTTACCGATTCAATACTGTAATTAAATGAAGATCTTTGAATATTGTTTTTATTGATAATAATATTGATTTTGTTGTAAGTAAATTAAAAAAAAAAGAAGTTATCGTTATACATGTTATATATTAATCTACCATATGTCGATACCTGTATCTTGGCATTGCACGAGGTCGTGTATTTCTCTGACTGTTTATGAGGTCTTTTCTCTTAATCCATAGGATGTTGGATGTGTATAAATTGATTATTCAGTCAAGGATGCATGATTTTGTTAGTTGCTATTGATTTTGAACTAGCTTTCACTAACTGCGAGTACTCTCCGATCTGTATATTGTACTTTAACACCACTGTCCCAGGTTAGGGGATGATTTGAATCCCGCTTACATTGTTAACCCCGCAACATTCTGTATGTATGTGTTCAAAGTTTTGATTTTTCTACCCTGTATACCACATTGCCTCACATTCTCATTAAGAAAAAATTCACACACCTAATTAAATGGGCATTTAAAAAGTCAGAATGTGAATATATATGTTCAAACTCTTTTAGGTCATTTTTAGTAGCAATAAACAAAAAAACTATGTCAATTGGACATGCTTTGATACTATATATGCCCTTGAATTTTTACTAGATAACATTTTTGTTCGCTTTGGGGGTTCCGTATATCGTCAGATTATCGGAATTCCAATGGGGACTAACTGTGCACCACTTATTGCGGACCTGTTTTTGTATTGCTATGAGTTACAATTAATGACAAAAATAAGCAAAGACCCATCGAAACAACATCTGATAAACAAATTTAATAATACTTCTAGATTTTTGGATGATATTTTGGCTCTCAATAATGACGACTTCAGTATGTATATTAAAAAAATTTATCCTTTTGAACTTACTTTAAATAAATCTAATACTAACAATGACCACTGCCCTTTCCTCGATCTTGATATCTATATCACTAACGGAAAGCTGAATACTAAAATTTATGATAAAAGAGATGATTTTTCATTTCCTATCGTTAATTATCAATGATTAGATTGTGACGTTCCCTTGTCACCATCTTACGGTGTTTTTATATCTCAACTTGTACGATTCGCTCGTGTATGTAACAATGTTTTAGATTTTAACGAGAGAAATTTATGTATTACTGAAAACTTATTACACCAGGGTTTTCGATATCACAAACTAGTCAAAACATTTACTAAATTTTATTATCGGTATAAGGACATCATTCGTAAATATAGCTCAACATGCAGACTTCTTATACGTTCAGGTATTTCACATCCAATTTTTTATGGAAATATTCTTTATAAAGCACAAAGGTGTCAGTATTCACCTCAAAAACTAACAAAACCTTTGAATAGACTTATTAAGAAGGGATATAGTTACGATACTGTTGTCAGGTCATTAAAGATTGCATATTTTGGCGTTAATATTGATTCACTTATAGGGTCTTTGCATCGGAACTAAACACATTTATTCAAAAACCAGTTATTGGCATGACACGGGTTATGTTCTTCTCATACATGTTATAATGGTTTGAAACTAAACCCCTAACGGGAAGGATTGTGCCTGATGTTCATATGATGAAATCATAATCTTTCAGTCAGTTTAATTGAAGTCTGGAGCTGGCATGTCAGTTAACTGCTAGTCGTCTGTTGTTATTTATGTATTATTGTCATTTTGTTTATTTTTCTTTGGTTACATCTTCTGACATCAGACTGGGACTTTTCTTGAACTGAATTTTAATGTGCGTATTGTTATGCGTTTACTTTTCTACATTGGCTAGAGGTATAGGTGGAGGGTTGAGATCTCACAAACATGTTTAACCCCGCCGCTATTTTGCGCCTGCCCCAAGTTAGGAGCCTCTGACCTTTGTCAGTCTTGTATTATTTTAATTTTAGTTTCTTGTGTACAATTTGGAAATTAGTATGGCGTTCATTATCACTGAACTAGTATATATTTGTTTAGGGGCCAGTTGAAGGACGCCTCCGGGTGCGGGAATTTCTCGCTACATTGAAGACCTGTTGGTGACCTTCTGCTGTTGTTTTTTTCTATGGTCGGGTTGTTGTCTCTTTGGCACATTCCCCATTTCCATTCTCAAATTTATTCTCTTAATTTGGGAGCCTGAAATTCAGTTGTTGTCGTTTGTAGACTGTGTTTGTATTATAAGAGCTTTGCTCGTTGTTGAAGACCGTACTGTGACTTGTAGTTGTTAATTTCTATGTCATTTTGTCACATGTGAAGGGTTGTCTCATTGGCATTAATACCACATGTTCTTTTCCCTTTTACCTATATCACGGTAGGTATAGTGTCCGGCTAGGATCGTGGTTTTTCGAGTGATTAAATCGGGCTTTTTTCGAGTGAATATGATCAAAAATGTTAACAAACAGACCTTTCTTCTAACAAGACGTGATATAGAAGCTTGAGTTTGATACACAAGGTGAAACATGATATGATAGCATTTGAGATATAAAGATAGTATCATTCTGACATTGCTTTTCGTTTAAATAGTTAAATTTAGCCTTAAAATGCTTTTAATCCAAAATACCGAATAAAGCCATTTTCTTACACATACCAATGCAAATCTCAATCTTCAAAATCGGTTATCTAAAAACACTACCATCGCTAACATTTTTAACAATAAAAATCGTGGTTACCCTTCTATCGATAAGTGTCATGCCAAAAAATGACTTATATGTCTCCGTATTTCCACCAACAATACGGTAAGGTCCACGTTAAATGGTCGCACATTTTCTTTAAATTTTGAAACTGATATAACTTGAAAAACAAACAGTATTGTTTATTTGCTCACATGAAACAAACCGGGATGTGGTATTCAGTATGTAGGTGAAACTGGACGATCTTTATCTAAACGCACTCAAGAACATCTGTATCGTTTTAAAAGACCCATTAAATTCAAAAGTATCATTTATCCACACCTTAAGAAGCACAATCATCCTATTAAATATTTAGCAGTTCAACCTTTAGAGGTAGTAAATAAGCAGCCTGGTGAATCTCATTCAAAATTTGTACGATCACGGAAAATAATTGAATTAAATTGGATTAAAAAATTACAAACAGTCTACCCTCTCAGTCTTAATGATAATATCATGTGATTGGTAATATATCAAGAACCGATTCCGTTAACATTTTGGATATAGTTTCTAAACCTGTTCGTAAAAACCGTTCTCACGGTCGTAGAAAAAATCGTAATCAAAGAAAATTTTGGACCAAGCATACCAATATTTCGGACTTAATTTCTACTTCAAAAAACAACGGCAGACGTTATCTGTTAACACAGCTCTGTTCATTACCGGTTGATAGGTTAAATAAAATTTTGGAGGATTGCAACACAATTTCATATGGCAGTCCTAAGTTTGAAATATTTTTAATAATTTATGGCATATTGTTATTTTAAACTATTTCCCAAAATTGATCGTCCTGAAGATCATAAAAAACATTTTATTAAAATAAAGTAGGTCAATAAAGGTTTTGATTTTGTAAATATTGCCGGTATATTAACGACCATTCTGTTAAAGAACAAATTCCTGGATAATTTGACAATACTGAGCTCCCTCTTATTTATGTCTAATTATAACCAATTGTGTAAAGATGTTAATATCAGTGAAAATACACCTACTTTATGTAATTGTTGTTATTCTGAATACATTTATGGACCCATTTCCCACGTTATAGCAGGAGATCTTAACATCGTTCAAGACCGAGAGTTAAAATCATTCCTCAGTAAAAGACCTAAATATCGTCCCCCGTCAATTATTAATTGGAATGAGTATCGTAATATCATCCACGACTCACTCCGTACTTACTGTTTGAAATGGATAAAACGGGAAAAATCTTTTTTTTTTAATTCAGTAATGAACATAGTTGATTTACGTATTCAACATTTTAAAGAAAATTTTACTATTAACTGTAACCACAATAAACCTATTTCTTGTATCAAACATAAACTAAAAGAACTAGCCAAGGAACTTGTTTTTGTCCCGACCGATAAAGCTGCTAACAATATTATTATTATTTGACGTAAATCTTACATTGAGGTTCTGAAAAAAAAATTACCAATTCACTAACATTCCAATTGACTCCATTTTCAGAAAACGACATCTATAACAAACATAAACATTTAGCTACCGCTTTACAAGCAGAACCAAATACAATGAAAGTCCCAACTATGTATTGACTTCCGAAGCTACACAAAACACCTTACAAATATAGATTTATTTCGTCTTCAAGACATTGTTCCACTACTAAATTGTCTATTCTTCTTACCAGTACACTTGGTACAAACAAAAACCTAATAATAAATTGTTCAAATAAGGCCTTCGAAAATAGTGGAATTAATTACTTTTGAAGTGTCAAGAACTCGCTGGAAGTACTTGAAAAATTGCATGCTTATATTGGTGATTTTGAATCTGTTCAAAGTTTTGATTTTTCTACCCTGTATACCACATTGCCTCACATTCTCATTAAGAAAAAATTCACACACCAAATTAAATGGGCATTTAAAAAGTCAGAATGTGAATATATATGTTCAAACTCTTTTAGGTCATTTTTTAGTAGCAATAAACAAAAAAACTATGTCAATTAGACATGCTTTGATACTATATATGCCCTTGAATATTTACTAGATAACATTTTTGTACACTTTGGAGATTCCGTATATCGTCAGGTTATCGGAATTCCAATGGGGACTAACTGTGCACCACTTGTTGCGGACCTGTTTTCTTAATGCTATGAGTTACAATTTTTGACAAAAATCAGCAGAGGCCCATCGAAACAACATCTCATAAACAAATTTAATAATACTTTTAGATATTTGGATGATATTTTGTCTCTCAATAATGACAACTTCAGTATGTATACTAAAGAAATTTATCCTGCTGAACTTACTTTAAATAAAGCTAATACTAACAATGACCACTGTCCTTTCCTCGATCTTGATATCTATATCACTAACGGAAAGCTTAATACTAAAATTTATGATAAAAGAGATGATTTTTCATTTCCTATCGTTAATTATCCATGTTTAGATGATGACGTTCCCTTGTCACCATCTTACGGTGTTTTTATATCTCAACTTGTACGATTCGCTCGAGTATATAACAATGTTTTAGCTTTTAACAAGAGAAATTTATGTATTACTGAAAACTTATTACACCAGGGTTTTCGATATCACAAACTAGTCAAAACATTTACTAAATTTTATCATCGGTTTTAGGACATCATTGAATTTCGTAAATATAGCTCAACATGCAGACTTCTTATACGTTTAGGTATTTCACATCCATTTTTTTATGGAAATATTCTTCATAACGCACAAAAATGTCAGCGCCAGTAAGCAGAGAAAACATAACACATGTGATCGTTAGAAAGGCACATTTAATAATGATCGTGAGGATGTAAACAGTAAAGGGAAATAACCCATCAATCATACATGTATAATCATGACACATGGAGTAAGGGAGACAATACAGATTAATACATGTGACAATCAATACAATACATTGGCGCAGTATTCACCTCAGAAACTAACAAAACCTTTAAATAGACTTATTAAGACAATTTGGAAATTAGTATGGCGTTCATTATCACCGGACTAGTATATATTTGTTTAGGGGCCAGCTGAAGGACGCCTCCGGGTGCGGGAATTTCTCGCTACATTGAAGACCTGTTGGTGACCTTCTGCTGTTGTTTTTTATTTGGTCGGGTTGTTGTCTCCTTGACACATTCCCCATTTACATTCTCAATTTCATTATTAAGAAGGGATATAGTTACGATGCTGTTATCAGGTCATTAAAGATTGCATATTTTGGCGTTAATATTGATTCACTTATAGGGTCTTTGCATCGTAACTAAACACATTTATTCAAAAACTAGTTGTTGGCATGACACGGGTTATGTTCTTCTCATATATGTTATGATGGTATGATATATACTTAACCCCTAACGGTAAGGATTGTGCCTGATATTCATATGATAAAAGCATAATCTTTCAATCAGTTTAATTGAAGTCTGGAGCTGCATGTCAGTTAACTGCTACTAGTCTTTTGTTATTTATGTATTATTGTCATTTTGTTTATTTTCTTTGGTTACATCTTCTGACATCAGACTCGGACTTCTCTTGAACTGAATTTTAAATGTGCGTATTGTTATGCGTTTACTTTTCTACATTGGCTAGAGGTATAGGGGAAGGGTTGAGATCTCTAAACATGTTTAACCCCGCCGCATTTTTGTGCCTGTCCCAAGTTAGGAGCCTCTGGCCTTTGCTAGTCTTGTATTTTTTTAATTTTAGTTTCTTTTGTACAAATTGGAAATTAGTATGGCGTTCATTATCACTGAACTAGATATATTTGTTTAGGGGCCAGCTGAAGGACGCCTCCGGGTGCGGGAACTTCTCGCTACATTGAAGACCTGTTAGTGACCTTATGCTGTTTTTTTCTATGGTCGGGTTGTTGTCTCTTTGACACATTCCCCATTTCCATTCTCAATTTTAAATGTCGATGGAAATGCATACATGGAATCTATATAGCCTTAGATATACAGACACTATAAAGCTATTGTTATTGCATTGAAAACGACATTTTGAGAGTAAACTCAGTTTTTCAGGTCCGGGTTTTTTCGAGTGTGTCTTTTTTTATCGAGTGATTATACACATTTCTTATAGCTAAAAATGTTATGTGTTTACGTTTAAAAACTATGAAATAAAGGCTCAGATTGAGTTCTTTCAAGGCACATGTTGTATCAACACTTGCATTTTATTATGAAACAAGTATCGTTCATTTGAATGTATTCTTTTTCTCACATCTTATAAATGGCATGTACAGTATATATCCGTGATGTCAACAATCTATTGTGAGTGTTCCGGACCATATAAGTATTTGGACCTCATTGAATAACTATTACTGAACAGCAAAATGTCGACTTGGAAGATAACTTCCAAAAATGTATAAATGAACTGTTAAACTGTTTTACTAACTGACAAACGAATAATGATAAAGAGTCTAATAATTGATACTAGAGACGGACAGAAAACAGATACACCCAACTTTTAAGACAATAGATTTCAACTTGTAACTTGTGCTTTTATGGGTAGCCTTTGAACAGAAAATTAATAAATTTTATGTAACCGTCAATGTTATAGAAAAGTTTATTGTATTATTGAATCATTTCTGATGTATACCTATATGGTCCAAAATTGGGTTTCCCCTTTGGCACTTATTTTTTCCGCCACCTCTTTTACCCAAAACAATATACTTTTCGCCACTTTATTACTTTTTTTGCCAAATAACATAAATATATCTTTCGTTTCTTTTATTTTTTCTATCCCACCCTATCATACCCCTAAACCGTTAGTTTTCCCGTTTGAATGATTTTGAAGTAGTTATTTTGGGGCCCTTCATAGCTTGTTGTTCGGTTAGAGCCAAGGCCCCGTGTTGAAAGCCGTACCTTGGCCTATAATGTTTTACTTTTAGAAATTGTTATTTGAATGGAGAGTTGTCTCATCGGCACTCATACCACATCTTCCTATATCCATCATATGGTACGACCATGCGCGTACAGTTTGACCATTATTATATGAGAATACGCATATGGTCGTGACCATACGCGTATGGTCCTAATACTCATATGGTCCGGAAAATGACTAAATGCTACAACTGTGAGGAGGAGTATGATTATGCAAAATAACAATTGGTCATATAGCAACTAAACACCATGATAACTACCTTTAAGTAAAATAAAAGTATTGCTCCTGGTGTCACTCGAAGCACTGGACAAGCTAGCTGGTGATAGCATATGCTATACACATTTTGTATTTGTCTATAATTGCTAAACTAAAGGATCATATTTAAGCCAAAGAACTATTCATTTCATTGTTGATTTTATCTGAAATTTTATTCAAATTTTGAGTTCAATGGCATTGAAAATGGGGTGAGTTAAGTGTGTGTGTGTGGTTTTATGTTTTTTTATTAATAGGTTTCTTAAATTAATATTATTAACTATAAAATCAAAAGTAGCATGAGATGAAGTTAAAATGAATATGAGTTCCCTGTATACTGTTCTAGACACCGTTTTGTTAAGAATCAAGTTATTTCTAAATGAACACTGGAAAGTAGTTGTATAACGCTCTCCAAACAGAATATTTGCATTAACACAGTGTAGTTACTATTCTGTACGCTATCCGGAAGTCTCGATTTTCGAAGCGATGATTTCCAACTGGCTAACAGGACGGTTTTGCCTACGGTGACTTTTCTCATCATTTGTTAACTCCTATATCTATTAAGTGCTTTGAACATCTTCAAGGTATGTTTAGCATCATAAATATGAGTAATTGTAACGAAAACATCGATTAGAATATACAATATACGTGTGCATCACACCCCACTTGATAGAAAAAAGTGAAATCGATGGACAATTTTGCTCTCGTAGTAAAAAGCAAATAATCTTTTATTGCAAATATTTGCACCAGTTTTCAGTTAAATATATACTCTTTCAATATTCTTTTCGTATTTAAGTAGAATATTCGTATTTCCCATAAAAAAAATATGCTTTCCTTGATATTAAAATAAATTACTGTACGATCAGTCTAGAACTGACTGTATTCTAGAAGCGATTTCAGATTGTTTGACTGTATGACCAGTCGTGATTTTGAAGAAAAAATAATAAATGGCAATTTGAAGGTATATACGTGTCTATGTGATATTATGAACTGTCCAGGGAACTGTAACGTGTAATTTCTTTCATCAGACAATGCAAATATGTTTCTGATGACTTTTGTAGACGGCAAAATAATAGTATTTTTGTTCCGTCAGTCTTATTTAAAATCAAATGCCTAAAAAGCAATACACAATTCGCTTGTGGACTTTGTAATAGTGTATCGTTGCAGTTATCTGTTAAGCTGTTACATTTTTAAATATAAAAAAGAAGATATTGTATGATTGCCAATGAGACAACTGTCCACAAGAGACCAAAATGACACAGACACTTACAACTATAGGGCACCGTACGGCCTTCAACAATGAGCAAAGCCCATACCGCATAGTCAGCTATAAAAGGTCCCGATATGATAATGTAAAATAATTCAAACTAGAAAACTAACGGTCTTATTTATATAGAAAAAAATAACGAAATACAAATATGTAACACATAAACAAAGGACATCAACTGAATTACAGGCTCCTGACTGTTTACACCGTTCGCCGTTGACACATTGATAATAACATCAAACTAGCTTACCTCTTTTAAAAATAACAACAAATGGACAAAGAAAGCTTTGCGTACGGGGATATTAATGTGATACAATTTGGGTAAGTTTACAGAAATCATCACCTGTATCAATAACGAACGAATTTAAAATGAAAAGGATTTTATTAGTTTACTTAAAGCGATTTCTGGGTTAATCCATTTATGCCATGGTACTGATTGCATTTGTTAATTGCGTGGCAACTTGTGAAAATGATAATAATTTGCTTATGTATTTTCACCTTCTTTAACAGGATTTTCCACAGAAAAATCGGTTTGTAGGTTGAAGGTTGGTGCGACCATTAAAATTTTAAAATAAATTGGGACTTGGATTGAAAGTTGTCTTATGGGCACTCATACCACATCTTCTTATTCATATCATTTTGGTGATGCTAGAATGCTGTTAAACATTGTCTATGCCCTTTACTCATGTACCGTTCATTTAACATAATTAAGATTAATTAATAGTTAAATCAATGACGGATCAAAAAAAAAGGGATCCGCCGGTTTGAAACCATTTTTTAACTATAAATGCATTTTTATGGGAACATATATTTGGAATCCCCTTTTCTCCTGGATTGGACCACTTTCCATTTAAAAATAGCTAGAATTCCCTATGTATATTATGTGGTTTATGAGGAGATGCGCTTACAAAAACGGATAAACATATTGTACCGGTCCAACGGACGAACGGAAAGACGGACTTCATTATCACTATAAACCCCCGCTTTACAAATTGGTGTACAATTAAGTGTCAAAGAGACAGCTCTACAACCAAAACAAAGTGAAGGAACTGTGATCATTTATATGCTACAGTACGGCCTTGAATGTGTGTAAATACATGCATTTTTATATAGCAATTAAATCTGTGTGTTTGTACAATTTAAAGTATAACGAATGAGTTTCTGAAACTTGTATATACAACAAACCTTCCTCTCCTTTTTGGCAACATTTAAACATCCTTATACTTAATATAGTAAGTCGAGTACACCCTATTAAGCTAAAACAGTTTTCATGATGTGAATTTATTGAAAGATATTTGTGTTATTTAGAAAAATGCCACCTTCTAATGTATCGTAAATAACTTTGAAATCACCACTAGAATACAGTGAAATAAAGACTGATCATACAGATTCAAAATATACAAGCGATACTGATCGTACAGTTAGAAATTCCCAAAAGTGTAATTGTCTTATTTCTGGCTTTAAAGATCTGGTTGAAACTTTAACCACCACTTGACAGATACTTCATTTAGTTAAGTAAGTCTGGTGTTTGCATTAATTTGTACACTAAGAGGGTAAAAAGATTGTTTTTATGTTCACCGACTGGTTTTCCTTAGTGATGCACTTGACAATCTCTTGATTAAGGCAACAATACGAATTGTGAATGTGCTGAATTTCATTCTAACCCATTTGAGAATATCGATGTTGGCTGAATAAATCATTGAGCAATGTACAGATGATCAACTTACCGTTTAATTCAGAATATCCATCAAATTTAGAATGATATCCAAAAAGTTCTCGCTTCGAAAATCGCGACTTCCGGATAGCGTACAGAATAGTATCTACACTGTGATTAAATTGAAAAAAGATTCATTTTGATATGTTTTGGATGACTTATTGGGAATATATGATATTGTCCTTCACTTAATTACAGTTATAAACAAGAAAAAAGGTAATTTTTTAAAGCCTAGAAAACCTTCAAATTTTCTGTTAAAAAACCGGACCATTTGTCTAAAAACCCGGACGATTTCACAATTGCTCTCGAAAAAAACCCGGACAATAACAACCACTGATTTTTTTTATTAAATACAAGTAAACGGAGCTTCTTTGTTGATCAAAACATATAAAATATTCAATATAAGATGAGTAGTAATGGTAAAAACTGTTATAATTACGAAATATCCGTTAAATGAACTTATCGCATGTTTAATCACTCGAAAAAGCCCGAACTACACTATAAAAAAATTGACCAAATCACTCGAAAAACCACGATCCTAGCCGGACACTATACCTACCGTGTTTATTCTACACACTCGTGCTTCTCTACAAAAGATACGTCAGTGACGCTTGATTCAATTGATATAGTTTCAATGTAAGACTAAGAACAATTGTGAAGATACAAATAACACAACTGTCTACAGGAGTCCAAATATGATCTGCTTATCCTTCCGGAGCACCTGGGGTTACCCCTAGTTTTTGAATGGTTCGTGTTGCTTATTCTTTAGTTTTCTAAGTTGTTGGATGTTTCTATTGGTTATCTGTTTGTCTTTTTCATTTTTAGCCATGGCGTTGTCAGTTTATATTCAATTTTTATGAGTTTTACTGACCCTCTGGTATCTTTCGTCCCTCTTTTACTAGCAATTACATGACACCATACGACCTTCAACGCGGAGCAAAAATTGACAATCTATAGAAAATTCAAAACGATAAATTCAACCGCACTTTTATGCGGTACGTGGTCTATTCAATGTTAAACGCCGAGTGAGAATCGGTTTGTATTGATCACAATTTTGTATATTTTTGAAGAAATTGCATATGTGCGTTGGTGAAGACGAAATGACTATCGTCTATAAATATCGTCTTAACTTTTGAAAACCATCAATGACCTAACGAATATCCAATAGAATCGCCGTGGTGTCATCTTATAACGCAGTTTTTGGTATAATTCTTTCGTATCACACTCCTTACAGTTTGATACGAGAAATATATTGTCATGCAAGAAATAGATCAAAGGCCGCAACCATAAGAGAATGTTTTTTTCTCAACTGTTGAGGCATATGACAGAAAGATTTCATTCACTATGCCTCTGTCGTCCGTAAACGTTTTTACTTTTGGAACTTCTACTTGAGAACCACTTGAGAGGATTCTTAATTTAAACTGTTATTTCTCTTCATTGTTACGCATTTGCAAGTTCATGCTAATGTGCTCGACTGTCAGTATCATATACTAGAGTTGCTGGAGAAAATTTTTGGTTTTAGCACTAAATTGCATAAAAATCATACCCTTTTCAAAATCGGTAATAAAGCTGTCTATGTTATGATGTTAAACTATTGTTTATAAATTAGGGTGAAGGTAGGGGCCTATTTTAACGATGAGACCCGCTGCAATTGTTTGCACATGTCCTAAGTCAGGAATCTAATGTAAATTAGTTGTCGTTTGTTGATGTGGTTCATAAGTGTTTCTCGTTTCTCGTTTTTTATATAATTATACCGTTGTATTTTCCATTTGTATAGTTTTATACTAGTAATTTGTGGAGCCCTTTAAGGTTTATGACCCCTTCTGTAGCCATTTATGGTACAAAATTTTCAAACTTCAATTGTACTAAAACTACAGATATAATGCATAGAAGAGATTTTTTACATATACCAAGGGGAAACTTGATGTAAAGCATTATAATTTACTTTTTCATTGCATTTAATAGAAAAAGAGTACTTTGTGGCAAGATTTTTATAGAAAATCATCAGCCTTAATTACAGAGATTTTTGTTATAAAATTTGAAACATAGATTACTGACTTCCTTTCTATGATGTGCTAGTGTTTATTTTTTACAAAAAGTTTTAACCAAACTGTATATTACAAAATACCTCGTGCTAAGTCACTGAAGTCGAGCGCACCCTTAACATGCTAAAAGGTGTACTAGATTTGGATCATATTTTTTATTTGTTTTATCCAATAACTGCATTAACAAACTTGTTCTAAGGAAATCAATGCTAGCATTCCATGCAATAATTCTATATCTATCAGTCATCAAATCGACAATTATGAGAGTACAAGGATAAAGGCTGTGGATATGCTAGAAAATTTCCATATATTTAGCATTGAATCAAGACAAGGGTACATAATCCTTACCGACTACGACGGATACCAAGTGATGAGAAATGCTCACTTAGCACTCTGGTCCAGGTGATCTAAAAATGTCAAACAGACCGAAAACAACGGAAAGAAAGCAAAAGTGTCAGGCCAAAAGAAAAATTAACGGACAATACGCAAAACGGACCGAAAGCACCGGACAAAATCCACAAATGTCTTACAAAAAGCAAAACGGACTGAAAGCAATGGGCAAAAAAGCAGAAGCAAAAAGAAAAGCACCGTATCAAACGAAGTACCGATAACGCTGATTTGAAAAAGAATGTTAATCGGTTCTATAATAAGGACAGAATTATATTGTTAGAAATGCACAAATAAATTTCTATTCCTTCCCCCCCCCCTTTTTTTACAGTTATTGCACCGGTATAATCGAAATACGATTACAACCTGAAAATGGAGTTGCTGTTAACATAAATGCGAGCACATTAGATTCACAGAGACCAATGTTTTTTATCTGCAGTAATTAAGTACATGTATGTCGAAAATTTTACGTTCTTTTATGAACGTGCTTTTTAAGCCTTTAACATTTAAATGACTTTGTTTGGTCCCTCATAGCTGTATTGCACCGTTTTTGTTGTTCCAAAATTGATTTACAATTATATATAAAAAATTAAAACAACAAGAGTATAAAAAAGAGTATTAAAACCTTTTCCTTCACACTACAAACTGCTCAGAGTCTATATTGACCAGTTTTTGTGCTCGACCAGTAAAATCGAGCACACAAATTACTCGACTAGTCTCGACATTATCTCGATTGTACTTAACTGTACTTAAGTGTACTCGACTTTACTTAAATAGTCTGATTCAGTACTTGATGATCTTTGTGTAGTCTGAAATGGTCTTGACAAAGGCTCGACCTGTCTCGACCTGTCTCGACTAGTCTCGACTCAGTCTCAACCAGTCTCGACCTGTCTCGAATAGTCTTGACCTTCAAATTTAGTTTGGACTGGTGTAAATCAGCCCATCTAACTAAATTAAATATTGATCTTACAAAATTGAAGCTTATTAGGTAGTTTGATTTATTGCTGTGAAATGAAAGAATTTAATTTTACAATATGTAAAAATAAAAGTTATTATATAAAAATTCAGATAGGCATCTTTAATTTTTTTTATAACTTTTTCAAATCAACTTGGATTGTCATCAAACTATGCAGATATCTTAGATATATATCAAGCTTACTGAATCCCATTTCATTTAGTTTTTTGTTGTATTGCTGTAAAATTTAAGAATTAAAGTAATCTTGGTAAAAAAAAAAGCTAGGATTTGCAATTCGGACAAAATAGAGATAGTACACTTTAATTTGTTAAATATCTTTTTCAAATCAATTTGGATTTTCATCAAAATATGCAGCTATCTTACATATATATAAACTTACTGAATCCCATTTCATTTAGTTTTTTGTTGTATTGCTGTAAAATTTAAGAATTAAAGTAATCTTGGTAAAAAAAAAGCTAAGATTTGCATTTCGGACAAAATAGAGATAGTACACTTTAATTTTTTTTATTTATAACTGTTGGAAATCACGCACAGAAGAGAACGTTAACGTAACGCGGCATTATTGTATATCCAACGTTGTATACTTTTGACGTTATCTTGTACTTCAGTCATCAATACAAATTCATACAGTTTAGACGTCTTTGTTATATTATATGCAGTTTTAGTAAAACCACTTTACGATAATAACTTTTTCAATTCAATTTGGATTTTCATCAAACTATTCAGATACTTAGATATATATTAAGCTTACTGAATCCCAGTCATTTTGTTTTTTATTGTATTGCTGTCAAATTTAATAATTAAATTAATCTATGTCAAAAAAGCTAGAATTTGCAGTTCGAACAAAATAGAGATAGTACACTTTAAGTTTTTAAATAACTTTTTCAAATCAACTTGGATTTTATTAAAACTATATAGCTACTTTGGTGATCTTACTAAATCCCAGGTTGTTATGAAGTTTGAAAATATATTTTTGTCAAATTTAATGACATGGCACTATACATGATTTAATTACTTCAGTACACGTGAGTTTTACAGGTAAAAAGAAAGCCCTACTTTTCTTAAACTCGTGTATTACTTATCTAGTGAATTAACAAAGCCTTGCGATTTAGATTTAACAGGATGTTGCAACTTTGAATAAATGTTATTTAGAATTTAAAACTCTCTGGTAGATGTGATCTTTCTAATAAGTTTGCCCCAAGCAGAAGGCATTGCTTTATAAATCACCACAAATCAGAAGAACTATTTTAATAATTTCTTTAATGTTTCATCCCTTTTTGATATATTTATATAGTGTATATCAAAAGGAATAAAACATTAAAGGAATTATATAACTATTTTAGATATATTTTTTCCCAAATTATGAGAAAAGATATATTTCTAATATCGTAGCTTTTTGACCTAGGTTAATTTAATTCTTAAATTTGACAGAAATACACCAAACTTAATAACAACCTATGATTCAGTAAGATCAATATATTGCAAAGATACTTGTAGAGTTTGATGAAAATCTAAGTTGATTTGAAAACGTTATGAAAAAAATTAAAGTGTACCATCTCTATTTTGTCAAAACTGCAAATCCTAGCTTTTTTTACCTAGATTAAATTAATTTTTAAATTTGACAGCAATACAACAAACTGTATAACAACCTGGGATTTAGTAAGATGAATACATCACCAAGGTAGCTATACAGTTTCAATAAAATCCAAGTTGAATTTAAAAACTTATAAAAAAAATTAAAGTGTACTATCTCTATTTTGTTCGAACTGCAAATTCTAGCTTTTTTGACCAAGATTAATTTAATTCTTGAATTTGACAGCAATACAACATAAAACAAAATGACATGAGATTCAGTAAGCTTAATATACATTTAAGATAGCTGCATAGTTTGATGAAAATCCAAGTTGATTTGGAAAAGTTATTAAAAAAATTAAAGTGTACTATCTCTATTTTGTCTGAATTGCAAATCCTAGCTTTTTTTACAAAGATTACTTTAATTCTTAAATTTTACAGCAATACAACAAAAAACTTAATGAAATGGGATTCAGTAAGCTTGATATATATCTAAGATATCTGCATAGTTTGATGAAAATCCAAGTTGATTTGAAAAAGTTATAAAAAAAATTAAAGTGTACTATGTATCTCTATTTTGTCCAATTGCAAATCCTAGCTTTTTTTACCAAGATTAATTTAATTCTTAAATTTTACAGCAATACAACAAAAACCTAAATTAAATGGGATTCAGTAAGCTTGATATATATCTAAGATATCTGCATAGTTTGATGAAAATCTAAGTTGATTTGAAAAAGTTATAAAAAAATTAAAGTGTACTATCTCTATTTTGTCCGAATTGCAAATCCTAGCTTTTTTTTTTACCAAAATTACTTTAATTCTTAAATTTTACAGCAAAACAACAAAAAACTAAATGAAACGGGATTCAGTAAGCTTGATTTATATCTAAGATAGCTGCATAGTTTGATGAAAATCCAAGTTGATTTGAAATGTTATAAAAAAAATTAATGTGTACTATCTCTATATTGTCCGAATTGCAAATCCTAGCTTTTTTTTACCAAAATTACTTTAATTGTTAAATTTTACAGCAATACAACAAAAAACTAAATGAAACGGGATTCAGTAAGCTTGATTCATATCTAAGATAGCTGCATAGTTTGATGAAAATCCAAGTTGATTTGAAAAAGTGAGAAAAAAAATTAAAGATGCCTATCTGAATTTTTATATAATAATTTTTATTTTTACATATTGTAAAATTAAATTCTTTCGTTTCACAGCAATAAATCAAACTGCCTTATAAGCTTCAATTTTGTAAGATCAATATTTAATTTAGTTATATGGGCTGATTTACACCAGTCAAAACTAAATTTGAAGGTCAAGACGAGTCGAGACAGGTCAAGACGAGTCGAGACAGGTCGAGACTGGTTGAGACTGAGTCGAGACTAGTCGAGACAGGTCGAGCCTTTGTCAAGACCATTTCAGACTGCACAAAGATCATCAAGTACTGAATCAGACTATTTAAGTAAAGTCGAGACCTTGTCGAGTACACTTAAGTATAGTTAAGTACAGTCGAGACAATGTCGAGACTAGTCGAGTAAAATGTGTGCTCGATTTTACTGGTCGAGCACAAAAACTGGTCAATTCACACTCTGAGCAGTTTGTAGTGTCATGAAATCATATAATACCATCATTTGGATTTTTGAAGAACTTAAGTGTCAATCAATATAATTATATATGTATATTTTTCTCTAAAATAATTTCAAGACATTTGGGTAACAAAAGATAGCTAAACTTACAAAAACAATCGAGTGATATTAGTCAGCGATTACTTAAACAAAGTGCTAATGTTTCTATTTTTGGTAATCTTTAATTAATCAAAAAATTAATGCATTTGCTCTGAAAATTGTTTGACATAATTAGAAAGCAGCTTAGGTTACACTTTGCATAAGGTGGTCTTTTTTAACAATATTCGGTGCCAATATTTTTCTGTGTTCTTGATTATCATGAACCTACTCTACAATTGTATTCTGTTGATACTTTAAGTTTATTAGTTTACACCATTAATCAATATATGAGGTAACAGTTTTAACTTATGTCAAGAACAATAAAAAGTTTCAATTATTTGTTATTTTTGTAATATTTATGAAATGTACTGGCATCCTACACATCTACTTTTGCATATGTACTATTTCTGTACTGAAAATATGTAGTACTGGAAATTTACTTTTAATATTTCGTACTATTTCTTTACTTTAGAACTATTGTGATATTCATGTGCTTGTATTTTCCAGTACATGATTTGTACTTAAAATATTGATACAAAACTAATAGCAAAAACAATCACAGTATTCCATGGTGGAACATCATTATTATTTTATGAGATTTGAAATAGGCAATCTTTCAAAATGCTGAAAATGTAACCGTGCAACCAAAAATCTGTAGTACTTATATTTTAAAGTACAAATCAAGAACTGTATAATACAGCTACCTAAATATTACAATAATTCTTAAGTAACAAAATAGGCCTGAATTTCAAAAGTTGATTTCCAGTACTACATATTTTTGGTACAGAAATAGTACCTATGGAAAAGTAGCTGTGTAGTTGAATATTTTAACACTTAAGGATGAATTGCTTGGAAACAAATGGAACCAATTTGTACTTAAAATTGCCAATTACTTTTTTAGCATCTACTTAAGGCACAATACAAAGATTTTTCTTCCCCAATCAGACCTCTTTAAACTGATGTAATTCCACTCATCGTTCTTTAAATTTTATAAATGAGGTACCAAAAGAAAGAAGAAGGATTTATCTTTCAAATTGTGATAATTTCATTATGACATAATTATTACATAATTAATGGTTATGTAATTAGTTGCCATATTGTGATGTCCACACTTGAATGAATTTAGCTTCTTTGTTATTCATAGCATCCCAAAATACTTTATAGATTCTTGCACAACACAGTTTGACCTCCAAAACTGTGTCTCAGATTTTTTCTATTGTATTTCATTCTCTCATAAATCTTCAATGAAGTTTGCAACATCAATTCATAAGAGACCACTAAACTCAATTGGGTATAAAATGTGTTCTATTGATGTTTTTAGAAATCTGAGACACAGTTTTGGAGGTCAAGCTGTGTTGTACAAGAATCTATAAAATATTTTGGGATGCTATTAAGAACAAAGATGCTAAATTCATTCAAGTGTGGACACCACAATATAGCAACTAATTACATAATAATTAATTATGTAATAATTATGTCATAATGAAATTATCACAATTTGAAAGATTAATCTTTCTTATTTCTTTTGGTACCTCATGTATAAAATATAAAGAAGGATGAAATGAATTACATCAGTTTAAAGTTTCTGATTGGGAGTGAAAAAATCTTTGTATTGTGCTACCTTAAGATGCCAATGGTTTGTCTTTTTCAAGAATATTATTCTGTTTTTGTTTACATAAAGATGTAGAGTTTTACACAAATGGAAAGCTCTATAAGTCTGCAATTACTAAAACTTATGTCGATAAGTTAAGGATGTCATCTGTAATATATATGGTACCAATTTTTTTCAGTTTTATTAACTATTATTTAATGTTATAAAAACTCTGTCCTCTTGATACTTAAGTTTTTGAAAATTGCGAGCCAAACAAAATTATAAGTCAATGATTACTTACACGTATGTCGACTACTATATAAAAAAAAAGGTGTGAAATCACTTCTTTTGATGAAATTCCCGTACTGACCGCTTTGTAAGAAATTGAGTATACCTAATGATGCATTGTTTGACATATTAAAGAAGCAATTTATGTTTGAAATTGGAAAAAAATACAAGGTCACTCATATACAATGTAAGATACCAATATTTTTCTGTTCTTTTTGGTACATCTGGATAATTAGTATGACAGAAATTGAGACGTTTATAAATAACATAATTGGCAATTGAATGTGCAAATATTTATCTTGCAAATAATGATAAAATAACAAAAATACCAAACTTCAAGGAAAAAAAAATTAAAAGGAAAAAGCTCAAACCCGCCAATTTGAACGAAAAACAACTGTCATATATTCCTGACTTGGTAAATGCATTTTCTTAGGTTAAAAATGTTTGATTCAACCTGATTTTAAGGCTAAAGCTGCGGTCACATCTTAACGGATGGCTTAAACGGACGCCGAACGGACGAAAAAACGTTTTCTGTTGACAACGTTTTTATCCGTTGGTGTACTGGCCTTATAAAACGGACTCGTAACGAATTGATAACGAACACACACAGGATATGTCACGTACCGGACATAACGGATGTCGAAGTACATCATACGAACGAGTACCATTCACAACGGACCCCTAATGGAAGCGTACCGGATAAACTGGATGAAAAAGATAAGCTGAAAATTAAAAGCGTTAATATTAAAACATTTTTATCGAATAAACGTCAATTTAAAATGTTTTGTTTTTAGTCTAGAAGGATTATAATTAAGTTTAGTCTGGCCTAAATAAGAGCTGCTTGATAGTGATGACGTGCTCGTAAGGTGTTTTGCTTGGATGGTTTACCATCATGAATAATAAGCATTGATGACATTCAAGAAATCTGAAATACCATTACTTTGCATTTCAACGCAAATTTTCAATTTGCATTTATTCATTTTACATTCGGTACGTATCCATTTCAATCGTTATCCTCCTGTTCATATCCGTATCACATCTGTTCATTATCCGTTTATCCGTTATACGTTATACATCCGGTAGTAGTCCGTTAGTGAATTGGTCTACCGGAAATCCAACGGATATATAAATGACAAGTAACGAATACAAAACGGAAACAAAACGGTCCACTACCGGACGTTAAACAGACACTTCATCCGTTGGACGTCCGTCCAAAGTTTTGAACATGCTAAAACTTTTCCGCCAGACAGAACAGACTTCGACGGATAAAACGGAAGCTGAACGGACATGGAAATACGTCTAACGGACATGAACGGATTGAAAAAAATGCTATCTGTTTGACGTCAGTTCGCGCTATTCTGTAACGTGTGACCGCGGCTTCTCGAAATCTGTTAGTATACACCATACATGTACATATACAGATCAATCAATTATATCATTTACAAATTTAAAAATTCATAAACCAATTCTATGCAAATACACAGATGAATAAGGCATTTAGAATAAAGACAATCTGGCTGTTAGTGTCATGTTAACTAAAATGCTTTAATCAAGATCAGATTTTCATGAGAATCAAATGGAAAGAACCTTTCAAATATTATGGTTTTATATACAAATCATAATATTAAAAGTAATTTTTACCAGAAAATGTACTTATTCATAATTTTACCAGAAAATGTATTCATTCATAATTTCACAAATAGTCATCGTGAAAAGTAAATGTAATGTAATGTTGATATAGTTGGTACAGTAACCGTTTCATTTAAACGATCAAGAAAAATTAAAAATTGACAATTGGAATGTTGAAATCATCAAGTTTGTCAAAGATTTTAGTTTGAAATATCATATTATCTCTAATATATGAGAAATTTGTGTTTTATTTCTGAAATAAGTTAGCATTATACCTGCATGTTTGATATTTTGTAAATGCAAGATGAAGTAAAGGAATATCAAAATTAATAAAGCATAGAGACACAAGAATCAAAATATAAGCATTGAACAGTCTTCGTAAATTGATACTGTCAGATACTCAACGAACGTGCTTTGTAAACTAAATGACATTTGTCATACCTGGTTTGTATATATGAAAGCAAATCTAATACAGTATATGTCAATTTTACTTACTAAGGACTTTTGCAAGTACTCTACAAATATAAACAATATTCGAAAACATTGCATTTCATTGTGTTTTGCATCGTATTATTTTTCAAAGAAAATATTGCATTCTTTAAAAAAAACCAACATAGAGATTGTTTCCACCATTTATGATCAACAAGTTTGCAGTGTAATTTTGAAAACAGGTTTTCGAGTGCAGAATTTCACATTATTACCGTACAGAAAGTTGTTTATCCTACGAAGATAACATTAACTTAAAGCGGAAATATAGTTAAAAAATTCTGATTATATCAATTGTGATTTTGATAAAAATTTTAATTGACTTAGTGATTGAAAATTTTGTTTTTTACATAAGTCACCGCAACATCGAAAACTTGTAATTTCAAATATCCAACGTTAAGCGAATTAATAGCCAAGAGCCTGTAATTAAGTGATTATAGATTGTTGCTGTACATCATATCTGTTTTTCGTTCATTATTTTGTACATCAATCAGACTGATAGTTTCCTTGTTTAAATTGTTTGAAAATTGTCATACTCGGACTTTTATAGTTGACTATACAGTATGGGGTTTACGCATTGTGAAAAGCCATAAATTGACCTATTGTTGCTAATTTCTGTCTCATTTGATCTCTTGTGGAGTTTTATCTCGATAGCAATTACACCACTTACTTAAAAATTATACATAATAGTATACTGTTTGCATCTTGGTGTTAGTTTATCTCCGACAGATCAGTATGAAATCCCTTTGGTATCAAAGCGATTTGCCTTTATATGTTTTAATCAACTGGTCATCTTTATTTGGTTGTATGAATACTCGTGGTTATATTTTGTAATTATATTCCTGCTATTTTTATTTTTTTTTTAGCTTCGTTGATTTTAAATGGTAACATATTTCACAATAGATAGACACGTATCAATTATAATAGGTTCATAATTTTGAATGTGGTACAAAGAAATGATTCTATTTAAAAATAATGGTACAAGCAGCTGCTACTCAAAATAAATGAATTTTCTTCTAATACCACTGAGAATTGTGCTTAAAGTGTATTGAGCACGACTTTCAAATTGTCTTATAATGACTACGGATTCCTTGATTTTGGTATTCGAAACATTCATAGGTGACAAAATGTTGTCAATTATGTATAACTCCTATACACAAATTTGTTTGACGATATTCCGTGATTCATATCATAATTTATTCTAAGTGTGAAACATTTAAGAGATAACTGTATTGTATTTTAAGCTTTAAGGACGTCCATCGGTAGTTTTACTGTCGCAAATTTAGTTTACCCGGCGACGCGGAGCGGAGACCGGTTAAACGGGTATTTGCGACAGTAAAACTACCGATGGACGTCCGCAAACCTTCAAATACAATACAGTTATCTTTATTCTAATGCAAAACAAGTTCATAATTAAATTTTAATCATTATTTCAGTGTAAAACCTTCATTAAAGAAAATTCCGCGAAAAGATATTATCGTCTTTTGTCCCTACACTAGATGACGTCATATGTATGATTCCGGCGTCAAACATAAACACTTATTTTTTGGCTTCTGTGCCGCTTCAGAATGTAAAAAATTTGATAAAAAGAAGATTTTTAGGTGCAACATTTGAGTTTTTGGCTTATTATTGTAGACATTACATGTCAATACATTCAGCAATTCAAAATGTCGGCTTCCTTAGTTACAGACAAGGAGATAGAGAATTTTACGCTAACTTTCACCCAATCAGAACCATTGATACAACATAATTGCATTAGAATTGATTTTTCAAGTCATTATTTTTTGTGCGCATCAAATATGACGTTTCAATTATGACATTGAAGTTGAATTTCTAAAATCCAAATTTTCCCATTATTTGAGTTTCGTGCTAATTGTTTATCTTAATTGTTATCTTTGGTAGCTAGTCGATTTCTCAACGTACAACATTTAAAGAAAAGAAGTACATGTATTTGACTTACCTTTCATATCACTAAAAATATTCAAATAATTCATTCGATGAACGTTTTTGAAATGGAAAAATCAAATCAATTATAATATTCAAGAAGGTATTTTAATGAAATCAAAAAATGAATTTGGCCAAAGAATATCAAATAAGTTATCAAATTGACACTCACCCCCGAAAAATGTAGATTCATTTGAAGATCTAACCGAAACTTGCCTTTGCAAAATGTAATCTGAAGAAAAAATTACAGTTGCAACGGACGATTGAACTATTTTCCATTTTTCCTAAAATAGATTCATTTCATAGGTCTTTAAAATAGATTTACCAGCGGAAAATTCCCAAACAGTTCATTAGGTTGATCTATTTTTATGCAAAATAATTTAAACAACCTTCACGATGTTATACAGTTTTCCAGAAATCTTACCTGTTTTGTTGCAGAAAACATTTCGGATAACCTGAACATAAAATAGTACAGTTAAACGGGGGTAAGTTCTATTTAACAGTATTCTTACTAAAAATTGAACAAATTGCTCAATCATGAAGATGTTTTGGCTTTATTTCCTGATTTTGTTATTGTTGATGTTGACAATTTTATAGGTACTAAATTTTAGTTGATTTATTAATATAAACCTCTTCTATTACATGTTTTAACATACTTTTAGTATCACACTCGCTTTTTGAAGTAGACTGTTTTGTTGGATTTCACGATGCATGACAAATATATTTGCTTTATCTCTCATCATATTTTGACATTCGAATAACAGAATTTGACAACTTTATCTAGTTTATTCTGTATTCAAGAGGAGGGTTTCTTATCGTCGAGCTGCAAGTTACGAGTTAAGAAAGTCGAGTAGCGAGTTACAAAAGAGGGACGAAAGATACCAAAGGGACAGTCAAACTCATAAATCTAAAACAAACTGACAACGCCATGGCTAAAAATAAAAAAGACAAACAGAAAAACAATAGTACACACGACACAACATAGAAAACTAAAGAATAAACAACACGAACCCCAAACGTCGAGTTGCGAGTTAAGAAAGTCGAGTTGCGAGTTACAAACGTCGAGTTGCGAGTTAAGAAAGTCGAGTTGCGAGTTAAGAAAGTCGAGTTGCGAGTTACAAAAGTCGAGTTGCGAGTTAAGAAAATCGAGTTGCGAGTTGCTGTGGTAAATATGTGTGGTTTGTATTTCATTTTTGCTAAGGTGCTTTGTCTTTATGCCTTTTTGTTCATCTTGGATACATATTTGTTTGTCTTTATAGTGATTGGGATTGTAAAACAATGCTGACTGCTGTGTCCCATTTTTTGGGGCATTTTGTTTCGAATTGTTTTGTTCACACATCGTTGCCAATATAATGAAATTTTATGCGTCATAAAACTGAGAGGTTTAGCTAGCTATAAAACTAGGTTTGATCCACCATTTTCTAAATGAGATTAATTTTCCCGTTTGATTTGAGACTTTCGTTTCATCGGAGTTCAGTATTTTTGTGGTTTTACTTTTTATTCTAAATATATTTTGTTAATTCGGGTTTTTTTTCACACGATGCTCTATAAAAGATTGGAAATATAGCTGATATCCAACTGTCAACCAGAGACAATGGATAACGATGTAAACAGTTTCTTTTAAACCAGATAGTTGTCGAAACATTTAAGTTTGAATATGAACTTTCTCGAAATTTGTATCACTTGAGTAGAGGTCTACCTCTGCATATATTAGGAAGCACTAAAGAAGTCATATATAGATAGTTGTCATCCGATTTTGAAATACTTATTTAGCAAATCAAGTGACGAAAAAGGGCTTCAAGTAAGATCTACATAGAGCAAGATCATGTGATTCAACAGGGTACACTTCTGATCAAAATCGAAACTCTGTCAAATTAGGAAAGAGGGCAAATTCTGTAAATTTACAGAAAAACTATTTGTTGGATATATTAACACCCTGGACGGTACTACTATATTTATCACTACATGAGACACAGGCGCCTTATTTTAGATTAAGAATTCTTGGTCGTTTCTCCAAACTTGGCGTGTGTAAAGAGCAATCACAACTCGAACAAACTATGATGTTTGCTTGGCCAAATGAGAAAAAAACACTATCAAACGTGTCGGTTATTACCTACCATTATCAATATATCTTAACATGAAAATAAAGAAAGGTGCTGTTTATTCGTCTATGAGAATAGTATACAGTAAAACTAAAGTCTTGATTTTTCATCTTTTTAGTAAGATTAAGCTATCTTTACATCTGTATTTTCCTTTTGAAATTTGGTTTATCTGCCTTTTTTCAAATAATTCCTTCGAGAGGAACGCTTTAACCTAAACATTTGAAAGCCAGAGATTTCAGATCAGTGATAGTCTATATGATATATTGGAAATTTTACATCAAATTTATCTAAGGTCAAAACTTTTAACCATAGTTTTGGATATTCTAATAACGTCCATTATAAAATATATCGTCAGCACCAAAGAACTGACAAATTAGCTCATGATATCCTTTCCGACTTACAGTCTATCAGCAACAGTATCGACTTTGTACTTGAAATTGAAAATAGCACTTAATAATGTTTATGAGTTCGAAACGTTTTTATGAATTGACTTACACCAGCCACGCTCAAACCCGAAAGATGTCAAAGTCAAGGATGTACAAATTCATGAATTAGTTAGGATCTATATGATCAAAAAGAGATCTAAAATGAAAAGTTGAACTATTGGGTCAATTTTCTGACAAACTTGCTGAACCCTATTTAAATGTGGGTGAATTTATATATTCTGTACAGCATCACAACCAGTGTCTGGCATAAACAAGAAATCTCACAATTACTATACCGTTTCAAAAATTAGTTAAACATCTCAGATTTTCCATACAAGATTAAAGTCATATGAAACCTCAAATTAAAAAAAATGAGGAATATGCTTTTTATTACTAAATAATTACATTATATGTATGTTTCATTATAATACATTATTATGATTGGATAACTGCACATCACGTGTTATTCCTTAAGTAGTTGTATCAACCAATAAAACTTATCATTCATGATGACACGAGGTCCCATAATAAAGTGCACACGTCAGGTAAATTAAATAAAAACTTGATGTAAATCGTGTTTTCATGATCCTAGCTAAAAAATGTAATTAAAGTATTGAATGCTTCTTTTTGTAACTTCATAGGGTTGTAAAAGCGTTGCCCGTGCGCACATTTTTAGAATGAAGCGCTTCCGCGCTTCATACAAAATGTACTTCGGTCAACGATTTTACACCCCAATAAAGTTACAAAAAGAAGCATTCAATTCTTAAATGGATAGTTTTCACTATAAAACTTATGTACGTACATCTAGCTTTTTGCTAAGGAAAACTCTTTCATCTGTCCACATTCAGAAGAAGTTTACTTTATTTTAATTGCTTGCCTCCAGGAAGCAAGTCGCCGACATATTTTCCGTATATGCAAGTGACCTAAGCTTGACCTGTCTCGTAAAAATCCGTTGATTGCAATACGCATGAATCTGTCAATAAAATAAACATTTATCTGATTGTTTGTGTTAAAGACGTGCTCAATAGCGATGCTTGTTGTCGATTGTTTACTATAAGGTGACAATCGGTAAACTTTGGCTTCAAATCACGGCAAATAATGAACTGCTATATTTGTTAAATTATAACAGACAGAGAAATAAAATTGACGATTCTAAGATATCTTAACGTAAAAAAATGACAACATCGTGCACAGAAGACTAAGTTTATGACATATACATGCATTGGTTCAAGAATTGGATAAACATTATTTTTCACCAGCCACTCGTTTCATATGACTTTAAATTATTATAATGTTTCTGGTATAGGTAATATTGTGATGTAATGTTGATATATTACTTTCGCCGTGAATAAAAGAACGAGTTCTCTTGTTTTAAGGTAATGCTTGACGTCTTATTACTGGTAAAAAACATGATTTTATCTAAAATGAGTAACTCAAATTAAAAAATGATGAAGATGGACAACACATCTAGTGTTTTAATTGTTTGCATTTCTTTGGTATATTATCATGATTATGTAGAAGCCATTTGTTGCTACACACTATCTATTTCATCTAGATATATATGGATTATTGATTTTCATTGGTTGGTGTTGCCATGACATAAATCCCAAATTTACTTTTATTATAACATACAACATTGCTTACCTTTTCTCGAATCGAGTATAATTGATAAAAAAAAACCTTTAAAGTCATATACCTTTTTTGGATGTTAAAGGTTTGATTGTATAATATTATACACCTATTGACTGGGTGTGAGGGTAATAGCAAGTTTGTTGTCCCTGAGGTACCAACTATTGCTCGAGGCACAGCCGAGAGCAATAGTTGGTATGCGTAGGGCCAACAAACTTGCTATTACCCGCACAACCAGTCATTAGGTGTCTTATTATACTGAACAACACAGCCATTTGTTTTTATATACCAAATAACTTATTTTCTAAAAGTGTATATACCTTATCTGAAAGAAAGAAAAAATGTGACATAACTTTACATGCACATGATGAACTTTACTTATTTTATAATTCGTTTTGTATTTATAAATATTTCATTAATTTCAATCAAGACTACAAATACTTGTGTTAAACTTTCCGTGCTTATTATAAATCCTAGTTAAAGTACACCAAACGCAAATTCACTTTTAATATACGGAGAGCGAACCCATATTATGAATAAGGTGCTATATTTTAGATCTTTTAAAAAATTACCATGAAGATTTTCTTTCTCTTTTATAATTGCTTCTTTACAATATAAGAGTGAGTTTGACGTTGCAAAGCATACGTAACCAAGCAGAGTAGTCAATGACATCATTATCGTCCAATGAAAAATAAGCATGGAAAAGTACGGGAAAGAGGATTATGAAACTATTAACCGGGGCAATAGTCTTTGAAACTATTAACTGGCAAATTGTCTTTAGAATGAAATAGCACAACTATTTCATTTATTTTATATAGGAAAAAAACTCTTGAAGTATAATAACAATATTTATCTTCTATCTAAAAGTGTATTCGACACATATGTATACGGCAATCTGACGAATTAATCTTAGCATGATTATTCATTACAATTTTGCATCGAACATTTGATTAAATGTGCTCCGGTTGACTACTTGGTTCTGGCGATTTTCGAAATTATCTTACCAGACATGATCATGATGGTGTAGATGTCACTTAAACTCGAACTTATCATTAAGTGCATAACTATTAGTATGTATCCGTTTGGCGACTAGTTTGACGCCCTGTCCCATGTCATGTTTCATCTATCACTTGCTAAGTAAACTTTAATGTAATGTTTCCCGCGGTTTTAGTTTGTTACCCCGATTTTGTTTTTTGTCCCTGGATTTATGAGTTTTGAACAGCGGTATACTATTGTTGCCTTTATTTTCCGCTAAATTTAGTTTTGATTTATAATAACTAGCTATGATAGATCAATGATATTTTCTATAACACAACGTTGGGTACATGTCTTGATATAGTTTGGAGACTATTTTTAGGCCCTCGTCTTTAGCTCATGGGCAATTGCCTAGTTTAAATGTGACCATTTTTGTGATTAGGTCAATGTATAGGAAATCGCTATAGACAAGCAAGTAATTTTTGGTCAGTAGTTAAACTAGTATTGACATATTTTGTTTCCAAGAATATTATTTTGGACGTGTATTTTCGACACATATGTCAGTGTCAAAAAATGTAAATAACAGAATCACCGAGCTCCAACACAACTCACAACTAAAAGTTCACTTAATTAAATGGCATATTCAGGTATTTATCATGTAGAAAATGGTGTATTAAACCTGATTTTATAGCAAGCTAAACCTCTCACAGGTGCATAAATTCCAATAAATTTACAACGATGTGTGAACATAACAAAGAGAGATAAAAGGTAAAAAAAAGTCAATAATATTGATACCGCAGTCATTATTGGGTTATGACAGTGTTATATAATTGTGTTTTTTACCCAGAACAATTCATCCATGCATACAAAAGGATATTTTCATTCTTGTTTGTCTTTTATTTTAGGAAATATAGCGGGCTTAATTCTTTCAATCTATCGTAAGTTAGAATGGCCTATATTACAAGCTATAGAAGCGAAGTACTAGAGAGAGAATCATGGTATAGTGATCAGTATTACTGCCCGTTTTTAGAAGGTTCGATTACTTTATCACCCTTAGTTCATCTATTTAAGAAACGTTCAATGAATTCAATGACCCGATAATGTAAATTGTAATTTAGAAATTAGAGCTAAAATGTGGTTTACATGGTAGGAACAACACCCAAATATTATCAGCAACAAAACGTTGGATAAATTAAAAGACATGTTTTACAGGAAAAGGCCTAAACTCGTCAATTATAAAAGAAAAGTTAACCAAAATGGAGACGAAAAACTAATTAATAATATTCATCCTAATGCTATATAAAAAAGAAGATGTGGTATGATTGCCAATGAGACAACTATCCACAAAAGACCAAAATGACACAGACATTAACAACAATAGGTCACCGTACGGCCTTCAACAATGAGCAAAGCTCATACCGCATAGTCAGCTATAAAAGGCCCTGAAAAGACAATGTAAAACAGTTCAAACGAGAAAAACTAACGGCCTTATTTATGTAAAAAAAATGAACGTAAAACAAATATGTAACATATAAACAAACAACAACCAATGAATTACAGGCTCCTGACTTGGGACAGGCACATACATAAATAATGTGGCGGGGTTAAACATGTTAGCGGGATCCTAACCCTCCCCTAACCTGAAACAGGGGTATAACAGTACAACATAAGAAACGAACTATAAAAATCAGTTGAAAAAGGCTTAACTCATCAGATGGACAAAAATACAAGTAGACGTGGCCGGGTACTTATACATCCCTACACAAAAAGACACAATGAACAGATCTGAGAGCACTCGCAGCTATCTGACAGCTAGTTCAAAGCCACTAAAACTAATGAAAAATATCATTCATCTAGGACTAAACTATCAAAAAAGTACACATCCAACATCCAATGGATTTAGTGTATAGACGTCATAAACAGCCAGAGAAAAACATGACCTTGTGCAATGCCAAGTTACGGGTATCGACAGATTGTAGATCTATGAATATGTATATGTATATAACATACTAGTTAGTTAGCTTTTAATTTACTGATAACAAAATCAATATTTATACCAATAAAACAATATTCAATGATCTTATTACAGTGTTGAAGATGTTACCTTTTAGAATAAGTTTATTTAAAGGAGCGACAAGTTTACATGGATCATTTCTAAATTTACGAGCACGGTTAACAACATTTCCGTAAAAATGAGGATGTGCTATCCCGTTTGAAATAACCAAAGGTACAACCAAACTTCAAAACCAAATCTTTATATTTATGGAAAAATTAGGTAAAGTGTTTAAGTAATTTACGGTAACGATATCCCTGGTTTAATAATTTACCAGTAATACATTGATTGCGTTCGTTAAAATCAAAAACGTCACAACAGACTGGGGCATAGAGAACGAGTTTTGAAGAAAAAAAACCACTGTAAGATGGTGCCAAAGAAACATCACCATCTAAAAATGGAAAATTAACAATAGGGAACGAAAAATCGTCTCTTTGGTCGTAAATTTTAGTGTGGAGTTTCCCGTTTAAAACCGAAATATCTAAATCCAGGAAAGGACAGTTATTACCGAATAAATTTGATTTATTCAAAGTAAGTTCCTTGGGGTAAATTATTGAGAAAATTCTTGAATATTTAACTAAAAAATATAATCAAGATAACGGTACGTCTTGTTGAATTTATATATCAAATATAATTTCAACTGGTCTTTACTGAGTTTAGTCATAAACTGTGATTCGTAACAGTACAGAATCAAGTCTGCTATTAAAGGGGTACAATTAGTGCCCATGGGGATACCTACAACCTGTCTATAAACTTTGTTGCCGAAACGTACATAAATATTATAAATGGACAAAATTAACAGCTTCAATCATCTCATCACACCTCCAGTAAGTATATCTAGCATATTTACCTTTCTCATTAGAGAAGAAGGCTTTAAATGAGTTGCAGCAAATATATTTACGTTCAGTTTTACCAAACGACCATTTAATTAAATAGGATTTTTTTTTAATTAGATAGTGTGGAAGTGTAGTGTAAAGAGTAGAAAAATCAAAACTACAAGTATCAACAGAATCAAAAGGACCATGAGAAGCACGTAGTTTATCTAAAACATCCAAAGAATTTTACAGTACAATCGATGTATGAAAATGTATTTAAAATTTTACAAGTATAGTGCGTTTTGATATCAAAATTGTTAAAAGTTAGATAGAATTGTTTATTTTTTTACCAACGTTGATTAGAAGGAATAATATGGCACCTTAACTAGATAGGTTCTTGGGACTAAATCGTACCAATCTAAGTGGTTATATAGTTAATGTGGTTTTTGGGACTATCTAAATGAAATATACAATCATGTCATAAATTATTTGTTTTCTTCTTGATAAGAGTTTAATTTCGTACTCAGGTAAACAAAAAAATAGAGATATAAAGACAAAATTCATTTCTTATACTCTTTTTATAGAAAAATTTAGAACAAAATCTCATAACCTAATTATATAATGTTTTGTTGAGTAATCTTTCATATATTTTGATGAATCTTTTATATAACTTGACTCGTTAACTCCAGTTTTACCTAGCAATTCACTTACTGTATTGCAATTTATAGTTTATTTGATATATGAATGCCGAATGGATCATTTTGATATTTTAAAAATAATGAATTTTTCTTTGATTTGCATGCACTTATTTTCGCGACAATGCATTTTAACCAAAATTTGAATATACAACAATTGCAATATAAAGTTTGTCATATTACAAACACAATAGCAGCATATGTTTATTGAATATAAAAGAGAACAGATCATGTCAAATTAAAAATAATACAATAGTTCAAAAAAAAATCGCGCATTAATGGCTACTTTGTCTTAACTTCAAATAAAGTGGGGGTCATTACATGCAAAAGTTATACCTAATCCTGACTTGTCCTGCAAATTCAATATACCTTTAACTGCGCATAAGAGTATACTGATTTCCGATGTAAGATAATTCAAAAATAGGTACCTTTCATCTGAAAAAAAGGATAAATGTGCCCTCTTTTTATATGTTTAATTTCAACAAGGCTTCTACAGTTCACCTAGGTCCCAAACCTTACATTTGATACCAAAACTACCCAATGTTGGACCTTTTAACAAAGATGAAGCTATGCGTAGGAACTAATTTGTTTTAGATATGTACTCCTTTCTTGCAGTTCCTTTCCGACCGGCCTCGAATTAGAGGTTCCTTACCTTATGATGCCAGTGTTTCTATTTTGCAATTAAGCTATAATAAAACCAAATTTGAATTATAGTTTTTTTTTATTTGCAACCATTGAAAATTATATTTTGACTTTTTGACCAGGATCTGTTTTCGCTTAATCAATTAATGATTATTGAACAGCGGTATACAACTGTTTCCTTTATCAAAATTCTTTCTGAATTAACTCGCAATGCCTAAAAACAATTATAGTTAACTGAGATCTTATCAAAAGGACATCCAATTCCGTCCTCAAGATCTCGGGCTAATCTCACCCCAATCTTCTAATCTTTAGATGATATAGCTCCTATGAAACTAAATATATTTGCGCTTTCTAAACAAACACAAAACATATGCAAGATTAATCAAATGAACGTTTTTTTTTGTGTTATTTTTTGTTACATGTATCTTTAACGGAAAACCTAATACAAAAATTTATGATAAAAGAGAAGATTTTTCATTTCATATTGTAAGTTAACCATTTTTATATGGTGACGTTCCCTTTTCAACATCTTATGGTGTTTATTTATCTCAACTTGAACGATTCGCTCATGTATGGAACAACGTTTTAGATTTTACCGAAAGAAATCTATGTCCTTCTGAGAAATTATTACACCAGGTTTTTCGATATCACAAACTAGTCAAAACATTAACTAAATTTCATCGTTTGTACAAGGACATCATTCGTAATTTTAAATCAAAATGCAGACATCTTACCATACGTTCACGTATTTCGCATTCAATCTTTTATGGTATATTCATTACAAAGCAATTAAAAGCTAACGAAACCGCTTAACAGACTTTACAGACTTCTTAAGAAGAGATATAGTTATGAAATTTGTGATTAGTTAATTTAGGTACTATTATCATAGTCATTTTTTAATTCATGTACTAGTATCATAGTCATTTTGTTAAGTTTCTTTTATTAACTATTCTGACATTGGACTCGGACATTTTTTAAACAGAATTTTACTGCGCGTATTGGTGTGTGTTTTTTCTACATTAGCTTGGGGTATAGGGGAGGGTTGAGATATCAAGCATTCATTGTAAATATCCGCCAAAGTAAGTTTTCAAAACCACATAAGTTTTAGATCCATGACGGAAAAGGACTGGATTATCCGCAAATTTAGAATAATTTATAATTTCAATCTTAAACTGAGGGAAGTAATTTTATCAAAAGGGCCAAAGTCACGTGGTGAAAGTCATATGAATAAAGTACCACTGATTTTGCAATATGCTCACTATTGATTGTTATTGTTTTTCAATAAAAGATCGTATTCTTTAATTTAATCAGTTGAGGTAATTTTATGTTCTATTTCGATTTGTTGACAGACATTCATTCAAAATTTAGAAATTATTCCCAAAACAAAAATTCTTTTTTTTTTCTGGTTTGGTAAAATTGATAAAAGTTACAATATAAAAATTGGTCTTTAGGGTATGTTTATTTTCTAATTAAGTTTAAAATATATAAAAGACAATGAGTAATTCCTTAGTTCTGATTATTACTTAAGTGAAAGTATGTGCATCGACAGGGAAAGCATCCCCTGATATGCTGTTATCAATCACCTAGAAAATTATTGCTCAGTCAATATAACAAGTCAGAAATGAGACAAATCGGTAAAGATAAAATGATTATCCTAGTTTCTGAAAGGTCACGATTTTTTTTTAGACTATTTATCATCAGAAATTAGGCAACTACCAGTATGCAATTGTCTTGAATCGCATAATAACGATGTTACCTGTGTCTTTAACAAAATATTTAGAGCAATACCTCTAAACAGTAACATATAATGGGTAAAATTTCTTTAAGGAGGTATCGTAGTTATAAACTATGTTATTATACATAGTTCCTTCGTTTGATAAAATAGTATCAATCATAAAAAGTACGTATTTAGTTTTCATTATTTCATATTTTTTTTTCTAACATTGTAAGACATGTTTATATGAAAAAATAAAAAAATAGTCATTCTTTGTCATTAAGCTTATTCATATTTGTGTTGAGCTTGAAATATATTTCTCTCTAGTAAATGCATTGGATAACATAGTGGATATTGCCGAAAGAAGGAAAACTAATTCCGCAGGGTACCAGGTAATGAATTAGAATTATATAATATTTTAAGCTGTTGTCTATTTGCCTCGTTTTCATTTTCATTGAAAAATCAAAATTTTAAAAAGTGTTTCACTTTTCTACTTCTTTTATGATGATAAATATAAAAAAATAAGGCATATTTCTATTTATTGTTAATAATTTTAGTGTAGTAGGAAATAAGAAAGATGACATTGGTACAGACTATATTTTCCAACTTCGAGAAATTGTGATGTAGCAGAGTTATTAACATTTAACATGTTCTCCTGCAAAACTGATTAGGTTAATAATGTAATTTATTCTGCCATCAAGCCAACGAAAACATTTGAATTTTTTTCTTTCTGAACCAATAGTTTTAATGTAATGTTTAGTCGGATCGACAACAAATTTCAACACTGTTTTACTAAATATTTTAAATTCAAGATATATTACATTTCTGTAATTTTTTCCATTGGGAAGAGGTGGTACATACCAGGGGACATTCAAAATGCATTAGTACAAGAAAGACCGACAACAGCAAAAATGAGAAGAACAAATCCCACATATATTTACATAAAACACAAAAGACGGAGTAACATGAACACTATAAAATGCCGGTAGTTACTCAGTGCTCTTGACGGTTAATCGTTGTTTGGGCCTCAAACAACGCGCGTCCGGATTAAAATGTAATATTGTGATAAGTCTCATTCAGTCATTCAGGAATAGAGTACGGGAGTATGGTGGGTATATCCACGATCATCTGTGACACAGACATTCCTTTACAGTCAACCAACGCATTATTGGGTCTGTATAATCTTTCGAAAGGGTGACTTTAAATCCAACACTCGGAACCCTTGTTGCAATGGCTAGTTTACAAATTCTATATACTGCATAATGTTTCATAGTAGAGTACATAATGTCGTATGGATGTCCCTGCCACCAAAATATTTCACGTTTTTAATTTGCATAGGTCAAATTCAATATGCGATACCAATACAGATTCGAATAAGAGTTTTTACAGAGTTAAGATCATGAATTCATTCCGTGATCTTTTCCTAGTTTTGACACAGATGAACAACTTATACTTAAATCTATAACCAGTGGGATGATTTCAACTTTCTAAATACCATTTCCTCATTTCTCTACAGTAGCATACCCTTTGCTCCGTCGTATTGTGTTAACATACCACAATTGATCTGTAACGCTCATGCATGAACATACTAAACGGATTTCATATTCAAGAATTTGGTCTTTAAGCAGAAACTGCACCGACAGAGTTATGAGGAGGTACTTTTAAAACTGTAACTCCGTAATTAGTATGGACACCATCACGAATTGGTTTGTTCAAATAATTTGTCTATGTATTATCTAACTTATGACAATTTTTTCATGTCTAAGATTGTGGTATAACATCATCTATGTCGTCTGTTCGCTCTAAGTACCGATCATGACCTATTCCCGAATATGACTGTTTAACCGAGTATGAACTTACATTTCTAAACGAAATGTGTCAGTATTTGTACATCCAACATTCAAATGTTTATTAATGATGTAATGATGTTGTGGCTTTGGTTGGATATTGTGTTAAGTCTTATTTTTTGTGGTATGAATTCTGTATTTTCGGTATATATCATATATGTCGCAGCGGACGAGTGGTCTGAGAGGTTACTATTATAATCAATAGCCAGTCAACACTGAGATTATAACTTCGAACCACGATCGTGACTAATTGACTAGGATTGTCAGTTTTCCTATCGAAAGTCGGTGGTTTTCTCCGTGCACTCCGGCTACCTCAAACGTTAAAAACTGGCCTCCACAAAATAACCCAAAAGCAGTGCATACAAGTGGCTTTAAAACACAATAAATCAAAATCAAATGTATGTCTTTTTTCAGTAAAATCGAGTTAATTTCTAATTTAGTCTAGCATATTCACCTGACGATATCGGGATATAGGTATTTAGTCTAATCTTAACATGTACCTGAGGTTTGTTTACAAACCGGTATTAATAAAAATAAACAAACAAATGTCGAAATGTTCAGGACGTAATTAAATCTGTACTTGGGTAAGATGATGCAAGCATACGATTTTTATTGCGTCTTACACTTTGAGAAGCAAATAATTTTTAACTACTTCATTAAAATATTGTATAAAAACGTTAATTATGAACTATGAAAGTCAAGTGGCTCGAGCATTTTTCTAAGGAAGTTTTAAAAAATTTCGAAGATTTTTTTTACAGTGGGTTAGCCTTCATTAGTCTTCCCTATCCTATAGATTAACAACTTTTAGTTATATTTATAATTTAGAATCTTCATTGAAGGTTGAGCACGAATGCACAGTTAATTAATTATATTGATGAGCCATTTGTATGCAAGAGTGACATTCCTTTGTATAATGTGCCGATTCGAAAAAAAAATTATGCGAGTATTGTCTCCCTTTAACATGTTCATTTTTTTTTAATTAAGTATAGGTTTCTGATATAATTTTAAATAATTACAAATTGTATCAATTCAATATATTTCAGTTTGTGTTATTGGTATATCAAAAACATTGATGTACGAATATAATTTTATAAGTTTGAAGCGTTTAAAAAGATTACATACCAATATAAAGAACCGTTCATAATTTTTTGAAGACGACTTTAAATGAAAGTCGAATTATTTATCTCCCCTTCATGATAGATTGATTGGAAAATTAACCAGAGTTATCTAATATTTGTAGCTTATTTAACGTTAAAACAATTTTCCACTATAAACGAATGTTACTTTATACAAATATAAGGACTTTATTAGCAAAAACTACAAATTTAGTTAGATATTATGAATTTTTATTACAATAGATTAATATGCTATTTAGTCCATATTATTATGTCTTTGTCGCAATATTGATTTAAACTTGCCTGTAAATACCGTCGTAATCATGGTAATTGTTTGGACAAATTTTGTGAAATTAATTGTATGAAGATCTGTATTGTGTCTTATACTATGAGACGCAAATAATCTTTAACTACTATATTTCATGACTATGTGAACACGTTAGTTATGACCTATGAAAGTCAAGTAGTTTTAGGATTTTTCTGAGTAAGTTTAAAAAATATGAATAAAATATTCTTTACTATTGGCATGATTGGTAAGCATTCATCAGTCGTCACTATCCTATAGAATATCAACTTGTGGTTATATTAATAATTTAGAATCTTCATTGAAGGTGGAGCACGAATGCGCATTTAATTTATTCTATTGAGTATGCAAGAGTGACATTCCTTTTTACTCCATTCTAATTTGGAAAAGTAAAGTATTGTCCCCCTTGCACAGGTTCATAAATTTATATTTACGTATACATGGTATAATTATTTGATTTGATTTGAAATAATTTGCTGTTCTTGTTATGGATTTATTGAAATATTAAATATAACTAAATTAATTTATTTTGAAACATTTAAAATTATCATATACCAATATATAGAAGCTTATTTTGTTTTGAATATTATTCAGTTACATTCAACAAACAACCGTACGTTGCCAGATTTTAAAACCTCTTATAATCAAGATATTGCAACATCAACTAAGCAACACTTGCTTGGGAATTTGCATTCGACGTTACAGATGTTACAGACATTTGAGGAATTCATCGCTCTTTTTAAGGTAAAAATGTCTTCGCATCTAGAAGGATATTGTTGATTTTGTGTTCCTAACTTGATATCACATTGAGAAATGAAAAAAACATAGCTAGTTCAGTAGCACACAGAGTGCCCACTCATAAGCAAACACATAATCTGTTAATGTATTTACTGTATTTGAAACAAATTTTGTGAGAGACGTGTTTTCCTCGTCCATGTGATCATTGCCTCAAATTAGAATATTTGCATTGTTGCTATTAACAGAAGTATACCGTCAAATAGTTATCAACGGTACCAGGATTATAATTTAATACGCCAGACGCGCGTTTCGTCTACATAAGACTCATCAGTGACGCTCATATCAAAACAATTAAAAAGCCAAACAAGCACAAAGTTGAAGAGCATTGAGGACCCAACGAGTTGTAATTTCAAACATTGATAAGAAATCGACAAAATAAGTGTTATTTCTCTGTACGTAAATGCTAGTTCTGCTACACGTGGCGTGCTCACTCAAAAAGCAAACACATAATCCGTTTAATTATTTACTACGGTAACGACTTATTTTTTATCCCGTTTTATGTGATTGTATTTTTCAAATTATAATATTAAAGCTATCAAAGGAAGCACCTGATAACTTCAAACGTGGTATTATTTCAATATTTTTTTCGAAATCGACAATAAAAAGTGTTGGCCCCCTTCGCGTTTTGTCAACTCGGAATAGTTTTCATTTCTGTTGATGTCAAATAAGTTTCTATATATACGAATGAAATGTTCACATACTAAATCACTAGACAAAGTTTTCGTGCCAATAGCAGGAAAATTTAATTGAACCTCGAGAAGATTGACCTACATTGACAAAATTGCATTGATTAAGCAAATATTTAGCCACATTTCAGGTCAATTTAATTATTTTAAAATTTGTTTGTAAAGAACGTTTTATAGTTTTAATTTTTTCCATGATGGACTTAAACATGCATGTCACATTTTATATTCTCATATATCACCTATACGTAACTCATGAGAAATTTAAATAAAGGCACCATCAGTATACCGCTATTCGAAACTCATTAATCGATTATTGAGAAAAAAAATCCGGGTTACAAACTAAAACTGAGGGAAACGCATCAAATATAAAAAGGAGATCAACGACACAACAGAAACACAACATTAAAATGTAACACACACAGACACGAACTATAATATAACAATGGCCATTTTCCTGACTTGGTACAGGACATTTAAAAAAAAATAATCTTAAAATGGTTGGTAAAACCTGGTTTTGTGGCATGCAAAACCTCCCGCTTTAATAGCGATGTTAAATATAACATTACAATGACAACATTACATGACAGGACTACAATACAAATAAATGGGAGAACATATAGGACAGAGAAACACACGAATAATTGCTAACAAAGGGTACCAGGTTTAAAATTTATACGCCAGACGTGTGTTTCGTCCACACAAGACTAACCAATGACGTTATGCTGAAAGAAGTTCGAAAGCCAAAACAAGTACAAGTTGAAGAGCACTGAGGACCAAAAGTTAAAAAAAAAATGTTCCCAATATGGCTAGGGTTTTCTGCCTGGGATAAGAACATCCTTATTATATTTAGAATAATTCACACTTTCGCAAACAGTAAATTTTATAGTTATCAAAGGTACCAGGCTTATAATTTAATACGTCAGACGCGCGTTTCGTCTACATAAGACTCATCAATGACGCTCATATTGCAGTATTATCATATTGCACGTTTTTGTCAATAGTGCATAATTTTAATTATTGTATTATTCAAATTAGATTCTACATTAAAATCAAATGCTATCATAAGATACATGAACGTAATGTAATGCAAAAAAAGAACTTCAAAATTTAGGAAATCCCAAGCTGGCTTCAATATAATTGCGATTAACAAGTTAGTATTTTGTGTGTTAATTTTATTTATAACATGCATTTCATAATTTATTCCAGGAACACAAGTATCGAATAAAAGCCACTCAAAAGGTAACTATGAAATATTTTATCAGTGAGATATCAAATACGGTCTTCACACTTTTGGGATATATCTAGATATTTGTTCACCTTTAATTTTCCGAATTTTTGTTCATTTTTTTTTTACAATTGTTTAATTGTTTTTCAAACTATTGTCGGCATTCTTATGGGAACGAACTGAGCACTTCTCCCTGTGAATTCTTCTTAGTTTTGTTATTTTCATATGAGTTGGAGTTTTGTCAGACACTTTTCAAAAACAAGGAGATCCACGCAACCAGATTATTTGACTTTGCATTCAGATATATCAATGCCGTTCTTTCCAATAATAATCCATTCTTTTCTGATTGAATTCCATTGATGTATCCTCATCCTGGTATCTTTGATGCGTTAATTTATTATCCAGAACTAAAAATTGCAGAAACATTGGACACGGCTTCCTCGGTCCCATTTTTAGACTTGTACGTCGAATTTGAAATAAGCGGTCATTTTAGTACTAGAATCGTTAAAAAACTAGACGAATTAAATTTTGAAATAATCAATTATCCCAACCTTAGTAACAATATACCAACTTCACATTCTTATTGGATAAGCAGGTATTACTCCACATGCTGGTTTGATTTGAATATTTAACAATTTGTAAGGGACTTTTCGATTCGAACTTTCTTTGGAGTTCGATATTTAGATTTAAATTTTACTTTTGCTATACTTAATCTAACATTATGGAGATAAAGATTTATATCAAATTTAATAACACATGGAGTGACCACTTAAAAGCAACTACATAATCTGTCAACTTATATACTTAAATTGAAACTAATTATGCGACTAAACTTGTTTTCCTATTCTATGTGATTATTATCGCGAATTTAAAAAAGCTAGTGTCACTGTAAACAAAAACAATACTTCAATCGTGTTATTACTTTAAACATTTTTAATTAATTGATAAGATATTTTCTATAATCCTGAAGGTTTTGTTAATAGTGTTAATTTTGGTATTTTCAAATTAGCGTCTACATTAGAATAAAATGCTTACATACTATTTTCTTTTACTAAGTTTTCGCCAATGGCAGGATTCCATTAGTATATCCTCATCCTGGTATCTATAATGAGTTTATTTGTTATTAGTTAAGACGATATACGAAGATGTGATATGTGTGCCATTGAAAAAACTCTCCATCCAAGTCTGAATTTGTAAAAAGTTAACCATTATATAGTACTGAAACCAGAGGGTTTTTTTTTATACTTTAATGTTCCGGAAGAACACACACCTAAAGTATATATCGACGGAAAGAGAAAGCGTGTACAAAAAGAAAAACTTGGTCGTAAAAATCCAGAGTGGTCAAATTTTTGTAAAATAGAGGTCATAGATCAGACCTTTCTACTTATATGAAGAGCTTTATTCCAAAACGGCGTTAATCTGGAACCCTCTGATTTTTTTCTCCATATATGACATTGCAAAAAGAGGAAGTGGACTTGAACTTTTCAGATCCATAAACTTTTATATTGCTTATAATTTTACACTACAGTATATTACAGAACTATTTTTTTAACTATAAAACACCATTTTATCAAATTATTTAAATATTTTTTCTATCTTTCAAAAACCAAAATTCGAGGGCTGAAAAAGTTATAAAAAGTACCAGGATTATAATTTAGTACGCCAGACGCGCGTTTCGTCTACATAAGACTCATCAGTGACGCTCATATCAAAATATTTGTAAAGCCAAACAAGTAAATAGTTGAATAGCATTGAGGATCCAAATTTCCAAAAAGTTGTGCCAAATACGGCTACGGTAATCTATGGCTGGGATACAAAAATCCTTAGTTTTCAAAAAATTCAAAATTTGGAAAGAGGAAATTTATAAAACTGACCACATAATTCATATTCATGTCAACACTTCGGTGTTGACTACTGGGCTGGTGATACCCTCGGGGACGAAACGTCCACCAGCAGTTGCATCGACCCAGTGGTGTAAAAGTTATCAAAAGTACCAGGATTATAATTAAGTACGCCTGACGCGCGTTTCGTCTACATAAGACTCATCAGTGATGCTCATCTCACAATATTTGTAAAGCCAAACAAGTTAATAGTTGAAAAGCATTGAGGATCCAAAATTCCAAAAAGTTGTGCCAAATACGGGTAAGGTAATCTATGCCTGGGATAAGAAAATCGATAGTTTTCGAAAAATTCAAACTTTTGTAAACAGGAAATTTATAAAAATGACCACATAATTGATATTGATGTCAACACTTCGGTGTTGACTACTGGGCTGGTGATTCCCTCGGGGAAGAAACGTCCACCAGCAGTGGCATCGACCCAGTGGTGTAAAAGTTATCAAAAGTACCAGGATTATAATTTAGTACGCCAGACGCGCGTTTCGTCTACATAAGACTCATCAAAATTAAAACAGTGTTTTTAATTTTGCATCTAAAAGGTTGCGTATTTTATGAAAATATCATCTAGTTATAAATAATTACATATTGTGTATTTGCAAATTCTGGACAGATCAGTTATATTACAAAAAGTACCATAGTCAACTGAGGCGAATGCGAGGTAAAAAAAATCATAAGTGTGACTTACATAGATTTAGCGTTTGGTTGAATGAAAACCAGTCAGTTTGGTGCATGAACATTGTCTTAGTGGAATTATCCTGGTAAAAAAGTGTAGACTCATCAATTTTGAAGGGAAGTGATGGAAAACAATACGATGTAATGTCAATTTGCTAATGTTGTAATTTAAAATCAGTCATGACACTTATGTATAACTTGCTTATTAAAAGCGACATACACTAGCCCTAGTTTTCATTAAATAGGTATATGCATCGATCTCTTCGTCATCATATGCGGATTCAGTACGCGTATTGGCATTGCAAAACACTTCCCTTTTTTGACACGAACATGTTTTTTTCAAAGCAAACACACCTTTTGGGCACAATGATTGACCTTTGCAGGTACAAAGGTAATTTTGTAAGTAATCTGATGACATTTGTTCCATCAAATATTTTGGGGTTTTTCCATTTTTATCTTCCCGGTCGAATATTTGAAAGAATTCGGAAGGCGACCTGGACCCTTCTTACCTTGGGTATAGTTAAACAGCCGCCAACGGTGATGCACTGTAAGTCAATTGAAATATGTAATCTTGAACTCTTTTCACGTTCATCTGACCCATTCTTGAATCAATTGTGAACAAACCTGAAATTGTGCCATGGAATGAAACGTTTTCTTACTATCAGTTGTCTCCGTGTTGATGACTATATTGTCGCCACCTCTTTATATCAAACATCCCCCTTGGTGTTTCGAAACAATATCATCTGGAGCGTTAATACCGTCTTGAATCGGTCAAACTCGTGCATAGCAATGTCTGTCTGATATAGTCTTACCTATGAATAGGAAACACAAAAGCCATGCGAGTACAAAGTTTCTATCAATGTTTGTGACCCATATCCCCATATGCATGATATAAATGCACGGTCAATACCAAATGTAGTGGGGCGAATGTTGCTACAGATACGATTGATTTTGTATGAGCCATACAGTTACGAATTGTTGTTATCTTAAGGGACAACATACAATTCAAAAGCGACTTTGTGTGATTTTTCATCAATTTACTAACAAATGAACTTACGAATCGATACGGGCATCTTTTCCATAGAAACGCACGAGGACATATCTCATAAGAGCGCTGGGGGAGAGTGAAGTAATTGTTCTTCTTTTAATGTATCCTTCATATCTTTAGACACATCTTGGCGTAATTTTGAAAGTCTTAAAATAGACTTCAATTTCCCTGCGGCAGATATGGCATCCCCTATATTAATGATATCCGTGGGCCACGCTGTGTCTGAATTGTAAGGTGTCATGATATCTAGTTAGTTTGTTCTGGAGTTTGGTAATTTGGTAAGCATCAGAGACAAATTTTATGAAAAAATAGATCATAACTTATAATCGTTATCAATGAATTGACAGTAAGTTCAAATTCTATTTTTCGGTAACTGTTTTACCTGATTGCACAGATGTTGACTTCAATAAGTACTTGGTAATGCATGCTGAAAGGTAGACTACATTTAAAAAAAATCTGTTCCCGTGAATATCTTTACCATGCCATCCATTGATAAATGATTACTCAAATTAGCACACATGACAAGACTGTCAACGCGTTTTTTGCCTTCCGGTGTAAGTCTTATAAGATCACTGATGATTCACAACTCTCTCGCCCAAGGAAAGCAGAATATCAAGAGAAGTTGGTTGTAGCATCACCTTGTCACGCACCAAATCTCTGCGAAACTTCAATAGCAATTTTTTCCCGTCACTGATGATTCTTATGTACACCAAACGCGCGTCTGGCGTATGAAATTATAATCCTGGTACTTTCGATAACCTTTTAAAACTTTTTTAAAAAGTCAAATTTTATCAACAAAATATAACTTATTTACTGAAAATACTATATATATTTAAATCACTCAAACATTATTAACTTATCCTTGAAAAGCAACATAATCACATCGAAAGTGTCAAAATCATTCTGAAGGAAAAAATAAACGGTGGAGCTGATTGACTGATAGAAACATTCCGTAATTAAAAAAGGTACAAAGGATATTTTCATTTTTAAGAATTTGACAAAATCGTTTGGAATTCGCCCCACAAAATTTGCATGCAGTACCGCAATAATATGTTTTGTCCTCTCAAATGTCAAAAACTGTTTTTGAATCATATGTTTTCTCTTTTTCAAAGAAAAACGCGTAAAATTTCCATAAAAAAAAACAGCCAACTTTAAGTTTGAAAGTTTTACTCGGGGATGGTATTATATTTATTTCTTCATCATTCCGATGATCCTTGATGATATGCGCATCGAAAATATTTACGAAAATAGCAGGAAATATAACAAAAAATATTTAGTTTTTGGATTTTAAAGTGACTTCTAAATTGAGAGGTCCCCAATTAAAGGGCTAAAATACAAAAATGTGACCATAGAATCTTTTAACGACCAGACGGAAATTAAAATATACTAGTAGAGATTATTCTATTATTTATTCAATTTGCAGCCGTGTGTTATTCAGGAACATTAAACTTGTTAACTAAGCGTCTTTTTCGAGGGCAGTTGCAGTATTATAGGGTAAAGTACAGCATTCAACACAGAGATATAAAGGGGTCCGAAATGACTAGTGTTAACAAATTCAAATACAAATCCAACGGACTAATATCAAAAACGATAAACAAGAAATACTTATGCAACACATCTACAAAAGACAACCACGGAACAACGCGTTTTAGGACAGTATCAAAAGAAGGGCAAAAGATACTAGAGGGCCATTCAAACTCATTAATCGAAAACAAACTGCTAACTCCATGGCTAAAATTGAAAAAAGATAGACAGACAAATAAAAGTTCACAAGACACAACATAGAAAACTAAAGACTAAGCAACACGAACCCCATCAACAACTTAGGGTGATATCTCAGCAAATCCTGATCCCCATGTGGCACCTGTCGTGTTCCTCATGGTATTGCAAAGCAAATGTAGACGGTCTAAACGTTTGAACGTTTGAACAGACACATAGCCTAAAAAAATGTTCATCGTCAAAATTAGACTTGGTTTTACGACCTATTTATGGGCATTATGTTTTCTGGTGTCTGCGTCCGTTCGTCCGTTAATCCGTCTGTCACTCTTCAGGTTAAAGTTCTTGTCGAGGTAGTTTTTTTATGATGTTAAAGTCTAATCAACTTGAAACTTAGTACAAATGTTCCCTATGATATGATCTTTCAAATTTTAATGCCAAATGAGATATTTCAACCCATTTTTACGGTCCACTGAACATAGAAAATGATAGTAGGGATGGGGCATCCGTGTACTATAAACACATTCTTGTTTTTGGATAAATTTTCAATTGCGACGTCAATTTATCAAATATACGATTTATTATCAGATATAAGTTGAGTAACAGTTATGGTATAAAAAAAATAAGTATGAATAACAACAAAAAATAAATGTTTTACGAAATCCGTATCAGAATTATTTTTAAAAAAATATTAAAAAACTATTCTGCTGTATTTCAGTATTTTTGTTTCTGAACCGTATTCCAGTGGATCAAAATCGTATAATCTAATATCATATTCATAGTTCAAATAACCGATGAAAAATCATTAGAAAATAGTACATTTCTCAAGTAATGATGTATATCTTCTATATTGTTAATCATTTCGTTTCGTTTTGATTATAAAAAATTAGAATAGATAATTTCTTTACCGGATTTTTATAACTTTTAATTCCCATTAAAGAAACGCAATGGTTTCGTTTAAAACAAAGTCTTGCAAGAATGTTCAAAATGTTCAGAATCGAATTTTAGCGCTTTTTAAAACAAAACTGCCATTATTAACGTCATTTATTTAAACTATTGGATTTCATTTTCAAAATTTATTCTTTTCCGTTATTGTACTTTGACCTTTCATAACAGTGCATATTTTTTGGAAAGTTTATCAACTATACTGCACTTGTTGAACATTGTCAGTTCTTGACGCAAATCAAATGTTATTAATGGTGTGTCGAGATATTTCTACTGTAACAATACAAATGAAAGAAACGAAGCAAACAAAAACAAAATCCTAAAGAATACTTCACTAAACGATATTATCCGTTTCAAAAAAATACCAACACTTTAACGCAAAATCCTTTAGTCCCGAATTTGTAAGAACTGTTTCAAAATAGTAAAAAAGCTGAAAGAATCATAGTTTTCTGAAATAACAAAAAAAAATTATAACAACCAACATAGTTTCGGATGCAAATGATATATAGCAATATAATCGAAGATCTTATTCAAAAACTTCGTTGAAAAAGACATACTAGTTTCGGTTTAAACTGATGACCTACATAACTTAAATTCCATCGTTTAAGTTAAAGTAAACAACAAAATGTTGCGAAATAAATGAGGATGTTATTGAAAAAATTGAAAAAGACAAACAAGTTGCTGTTTGAGGTGGTACCTAACACTACAGGGAGATAACTCTGTAAAATCAGCTTAACGTTTTAATTACGTTGTCTTTTTCAGGAAATATTAAGCTTCTGAATGATCAAAATAAGTGTTTGTAAAACAAAATACTTTTTTAAAATTTTATGAAAATTAAACGAGCCAAATTAATTTTAGTAAATAGGTTGGGTACCACCTTAAGCAGATGATCCAAATAATTATCATTCCATTGTTTAAGTTTTTAAAAAAAATCCAAAAAATCAAATTAAGAGTTTTGATTGACTGGAGCTTTTAAGTGGACCGTGATTCTAAAGTTGTCAAAAGGTGTTGATTCTGTATTTTGACCGGATTAAGAACAAGTCATTTTTATTAAACACTTGTCTAAATATTTGTTCTATTGCAACACATTTTATATTTTGACAAGGTTTATTTGGTCATACAAGAATATGAGGCAGACGTTTTCATCGTAATGGCAGATAAACATGTTTTAACTGTAGTATATTTATTCAATACTATGTAACTTTTTTCAGCGCACTTGGAATGCAATGGGGGTATTTATGAAATATTAAATCATTTAAATGCTATATAACATCAGTAACTGTCGAAGTGTAAAGAATGACAGTTTGGAATTTCGTATGTTACTAATCTTACAATAGTGAGATGTAAATAGAACAAGGATACAATAGAATGATAAATTTTGCGTTGTCAATTCGAATCGTAAAGGATGTTTTTTTATTACTACTTTTTGTAAGGAGTGGCGATTTATACAAAGAGGCTTTCAATAATATAAATTTTTAAAATCAAAATCAAAATTAATATTCAATTATCTTAGTTTATTTTATAACCGTTTGCTTATTTCCATTCGTTTTTATTATTTCCAAATATCCTTATTAAAATCAAAATAAGTATGTGAATATTTACAATATTTTTTATATAAACCAAGACACAGACGAGACAACCAGTTGATTATTGTATTTTTGACTTCCTAAACAAAGATTTTAAAATAACTATCCAGGATAAAGAAACAAAAAAAGTCGATTTTTTCCACCTACTTTTTAAAATTGATCTCATAATCACACACACACACTAGCTATTCATTTGTTACTTGTTTTGTGTCCTTAGAAATCCGGCTCATATATAGATTTATCATATAAGATTACAATGAGTATATCCATTGCATTAAAGGGGAACCAGCACCGATTCTAATCAAATTCTTATATTTGATTTATAAAAATGTAAAACATTTATCCAAACTATTAAAAGTCTTAATAAAACAAAACGCAAGGCACAGGCATGAAAAAACGTAGCTTCGTTCCGTGTGTATTTGAGTCTAAACGCCATCTAATAATTTATCGAGTTGACCTCTATAGTCATCCGATCAGCATATTAGCGATATAAAAATTAATTTTGATATAAATAGATTGAGCAAACACGTGCTGTTGAAATATTCTAGGTCTATTTAATTTCTTATTACAGATAAAAAAATAAATGTTAATGATCGTTTTTACCTGTATTAGAGTTTTTATTTGTGGATCGAATCAGTTAATCAAATGATGTATCTTTGTTTCACTTTCAATGTTGATATTCTTTTCCTTTAAATAGTTTTACACATACAATTCATGTGTTATCCATCTCAAGCTTTGCATATACATTTATAAAAATTGTCTTCAGTGGAAGTTAACCAATCAAATGTTCACCTCCGTTTTACATGTGTACTTTTATATTAACCATGTAGCCTCAAGTTTCCAAAATATTCTATAGAAACACCAAATAAAAAAAGATGGTGATTTGAAACACCCAAGATATAAACATATACAACTGTAAAGTTCAATGGAATATATTTTTTCGATCCTTTTTATATGCAAGCGGATGTGAGGTAATATGATTTGGTGATATTACATCTTAATGATTAAATATTTTATGCTTTGGATGACAACTTTGGTTTGAAGAGCAGTCTTCTTGCAATTAAGGAAGCAATTTTAAAACATGTTTGCTACGCTATAGCAATTGTTTAGACTACATAATTATTTTGAACTATACAAAGATGCAAATCAAAATCAAAGTAGATATAAGATTATCTAAGTCTAGTCTGGCGTGTTAAATTATATAAGCCTGGTACCTTTGATAACTAATTATAACAGTTTTAGTTATTTAGCTTAACTTTACATTCCTATTCTTTTCAAAATATCCTAATTAAAATTGAAAACACTATTTTAATGTTTACAATACTTTCTAGATAACCCTACACGACTGTTTACTGGAACAGCGACGTATCTGCCAGGTAATTATTTAATTTTTGAAACAAGAAATATCTTATATATATATAAACCCTCTTTTACGTTATTGGTAAACGTGCAGAAGTGAAATTATAAATTCATGCCCAAGATCATGTTTTACTAGAATTGATTTTTAAATAAATATTCAATTGCATGATTTGTTTATTTCATAAAACAAAGTTTTACCAACTTTTAAAAATGTTTCTCTTAAATCATACAAACACTGGGTATTCCTTTGATTCTTGTTTTGTGTTTTAAGAGATGCGGCTTGTGTATAAATCTAAAATAACAATGTGTATTTCGATTGCATTAATTGTTTATTCTTTGGGTTACTACTTTTTGTAAGAAGTAATGTTCTTGTAGTATCTTCGATGTCTTGTCTGTATTAAAGAACAATATTAAAACATGTTTGCTACGTCATAGCAATCGTTTTGACAACATACTAGTTTTGAATTATACAAAGATGCAATCAAAACTTCGAATTTCGGAAAAAATAAAAATAATAATAGATCATAGTTTATTTTAAAACAGGTTTGATTCATTCTATTCGTTGCTACTGTTTCCAAGATATCCTGAAATTAAAATCAATATATTAATATTCACAATACTTTGTAGATAAACCTAGAAAACTTTCATATCGAACATGGACGAGACATCCAGGTGATTATTATATGTTTTAAACAAGAGATATGTTATATAGTAATCACTGATCAACGTTATTGGTGAACGTGCAAGTGTAAAATCAGAACTACGTATCTAATATTATATGTTACTTTTTTTTCTTTTCTATAAGTGATGTTAAATTAATATTCAATGGCATAATTTTTGTTTTGTATTATAAAACAAAGATCCAGGATTAAGAAACAATCAAATATACATGTGCAAACTTTTCTATCATCGTTTAAAAATTTATCTCCTAATCACACAATTCATAATACATTTCATGTAGTTTGCCCGAGAAGTCCTTTACTAAATAACCTTTTTTCCTTTACGGTTTCCTATCACATTTTGCAAGATACATAACTTCTTATATGTTATGTGTGCAACAATATACTCACTTTAATTACTTTTCAATGTTTGGTTAAGTCGATATGTCCCTAATTAAAATTTGGGGTTCAAGTAACCGTCAATATTCCAAATACGAGTTCTGCAGAATCAACGGTAGTGGTTGGTTTCCATTGTTCTTTATGTTATATTCGGTATATTGGGTATTCAGTTCAAAATATGAAAGAAGATATAAATTTTGCATCTGACAGTATATATTGTGATCTCTAGTTTCAAAATTTTCTGTCGTTTGGTCTGTGAGTGAGAGTTGTGTCATTGGCAAACTAACCAAACCTTTTTAATAATTTCAACCGAAGTAGTATCAAGACAAGTTGTATGGTACATGTAAAATCAAAGAATAAAAAGTATTGATCAGGTTAAAAAGTACAAACCTTCGTGAATGAATGGATTATCCATCAAATTTTGCTAATATTGAAAAGGTGACTCCCATAACGCATATTTATATTCTTTTACTTTCAGTTATTGGACAAACAAGAAGATTGCAAAAAACGTCAAGAACTAAAAGAGCGACAGAAAGACTGTAATAATTCCATTGGATTGTAAGATATTACTAAGTTAAGACCCAGTCTTATGTTGGAATATATCAATTAAGTTTTTACTACTTTAGGCCACACCAATTTGATTCCTTGTTCGACGGACCCGCCCGCACCTATTTTTTTTCAAAACAGAATTTTTTTATTTTTTTTATATTCCCGCTTCCCACATCCGGAAATGTAATCATGTCCATTTCCCGCATCGTTTTTTTTTGTAAATATTATAAAAAGATATCAACATTTGTTCTTAAAATCACAGTCTAACCTGTATATAACGATTTTAAACATAAAAGCACCCAACCACACTGTGTGAATATCTGTAAGAATATTTGTTTCAGCATGAAACCTATTTATCCAAAGTGGGAGTGCCCCGATATAAATTTATAAGAGCGGAAATACCTGTAAAAAAACAAAAAAATGGTTTCTTTCCCCCTTACCTATATTTCCTATCAAAAAATGTTCGTTGTAAGAATAAAGTACAAAGAACTTCTGAAGGATTTGCCTTCAACTGCAATTTTATTGTATGCTGACGAAACAAAACTATCCATAGCCGCTGCATGTTTATGCACCTGTCCTGATTGATTAAGGGGCCTGTCGTTCAGCAGTTATCGTTTGTTGATGTTGTTCATTGGTATTTTCCCGTTTGGATATATAAATTAGATCGTTGGTTTTCCTGTTCGAATTGTGTACGCTAATAATTTTGGGGTCCTTTATAGCTTGCTGTTTGGTCTGTATCAAAGCCCTGTGTAAAAGGCCGTACTTTGACCTGTGTTTGTTATTATCAGGTTGAGAACAACCCTCCCTCAGACCAGGGGTAATTTTACTGATGTAGAAAAGAAAATAGAAATACCAAGGATTTGTATAGTTCTTCTATACAAAACCTTTGAAAACTTAGAATTTTATACTCAAAAAGAGGAGAGTTACATCATATTTTAAACAACTTTTTCTAAAAGAGGGGTCCACTTATTTTGAATAATATTAAACTGTTAAATATGTTAATTTAACATGGTTTGGACATGTTTTGACCATTTAATACCAGATAGATTTATAGTTCTTTGAGAAAATATAAGCCCTTTTGTACAAACAAATACATTATAACTTATATTGATCCCTCATAAAACATGTAAAAGGGATATTTATAACATTAAGGGGTTGCCCCCAAACTGATTATGACTTGGATGGAGAATTGTCTTATTGTCAGTCACACATACATAGACCAGATTTAATTATTTCTTGGTGAACAGGGAAAAAATACTTTAGAACTTAAAGAAATGTCAAAGTACAAGTGATAAATCAAGTTTTAATATTGTCAAAACCTACTATTTTATGTTTACAAAAACAAAATTATAATCGCTCGCCTTTACTTTTCAAGCTTCGCCTCAAAATTTTGCAAATTAAATATTTTTTTATTAAAATTTTCAAATCGCTCGCTCGCCCCAAATTTTGGAGTCCAAAAATCCGTAGAACAAGAAATTAAATTAAATTGGTGTGGCCTTAGCTATTTTGAATTAGTTATTTTGCACGAGTAACTGTTCCATCAGAAAATCAATCTTATTATACTGGCATCTATGAATGGTTTAATTTCGGGTTTTTTTTAATGTAAAAAGTTAGAATCTTCAACTCTGTATGTACTTGTTTGGCTTTATAAATGTTTTGATATGAGCGTCACTGATGAGTCTTATGTAGACGAAACGCGCGTCTGGCGTATAAAATTATACTCCTGGTACCTTTGATAACTATTATAACAAAAAGCGACAAAAGTGAAAACTCATGAATCGAAAACATACTGACAATGTCTAGGCAAAAGCGAAAACTACGAAAATACAAACAACAATACAGAAAACACAAGATAGAAAACTGAAGACTGAACAAAACAAACCCCTTGAGCGATCGGACGGGTAAGCGGATTGTATTTAAGGGGGCTCGCGGGTCTAAATCAAATTTTTTATTTAATATAGGATTTTGCTATATTTTTTCTATAAATGAACTTTATCTTATACTTAATAGAAAAATGAAATAAAAAAATGGGGTCACCGTTCATTTACGCTCACAATCTGGCTTCGAAAGAAGCATACATTTTTGTTAATTTCCTTTTTTGCTGTTGAACTAATAGGAGAAAAAGCGGTAATATCGAAATAAAAAAAGAACTAAATTACAGAAATCGCTTAAATTTTACAATTATTTAGTTCATGTACAGCTTATTCGAAAACAACAATAAAAAATATAGGTCACCGATGAGTTAAAAAAGATATTTCTGGGGTCAACACGGATTGATTTTTTGGAATGGTTTTTGTAGCATATGATAAAGTAACAACTACTTAAGGTAATTAATAAAATTTGTAATGAAAAATAAATGTTTAATTTTTTTCTGAAAATCTTATACCCGCGAGTCTCCTTAACATGTAGCACCTGTCTTTAGAAATTGTTATAAGCTTTTCAAATACTTCATGGAGCTCAGCTTTTCATATAGGTAGCGTTAAAATAGTCAATTGTCCCCTTATTGTTTGCCTGAAAAGTGTTGACATGTTAACTTAATTTACCATAAATAGTACAGCAAAATAGCTTATTCGTTTATTGACCCGTTGACATAAATTGTGTTGTTAACTTGCTTTTAATAATTCATATTGTGAATTTTTTAAGCTCAAACTTTTAGTTATATGTATATATAGATTTGTTACTAGAATAGCTACCATCGGCGCACACTGAAATTATTATGTCCGTTATTTTTTATTAGAACGCATTTTTTTAATATGGTTTTGTATAGGATTGGTAGAAAGGATCACAGAGTTCACTACGTGCCTACCGATATGTTTATAAATATTGCCCAACCCCCGCATCAACAAAAAAATGAAAATGAAGACAACCCCATGAGTAAAGGAAAAAGTTTTTTTCATCGCTTTCACGATTTTTCCTGGACTTTTTGGAGTTATTCACCATTTGTAAAGGAAATACACAGTGTTGAGTGGATTGATCCGAATGAATCAAAATTAAACCAAAAATTAGACGAATGCATTACTCAAATAAAAGAGTTTCAACAGAGCCAGGTTAGTACAGTTAATTTAGAAAAAAGAACTTTACAAACACTTAACAAATCATCTTAAAACTTTCTTCCTTTTATTTCGGTTTCTGTTCTCTTGTAATAATTTGATAAATAATTTGAAATTTGATAAAAGTCCGAAAACATGATTATTGCCAATCGAAATTGTTAGGAAACGTTTAAATCATATTACTTATAATCATATATATACCGAACCTTTCCATGTATGAAGTTTTTCTTTGGCTAAAATAAAACTTTGTATAATTATATTTAAAAAGTGGATTTGAAACAGTGGCGAATTTATTGAATATTGCACAGCTCATTCGATTTATTTCAGTTCACGATACGTCGTTGGTTATTTAGGTCTATATCAAAGTTATCAGCCAACCAGGTTTTGTCTTTGTACAACATGTTTGAACAGACTGCCGTAGAGGAAAGTGGTTTTTCCGACATGACTAATACAAGGGGTACAATCAAAATCACGTGATGGATATACACACACCGGAAGTAACAGTCGAGCAGACCGCTTGAAAGGTAAGTAGTCGTATTTACTTGTTTATATCAATAAAATTTAATAAATAAGGTAGTGGACCGAATGTAGGATACTATCTAGTTTTGAAATACACAATTATCCTTGCTGGAAAGCGTGCAGTTAATGCGAACACTTCGACACAGTTCCAAAATTTCACCGTCGAAGTGTTTGCAATAACTGCACGCTTTCTAGCAAAAACAATTGTGTATTTTAAAACTACATACTATCCGACATTCGGTGTGCCAACTTATTAATCAAAATTTAATTGATATAAACAAGAAAATGCAACTACTAACCTTTCAAGCGGCGAGTTCGACTGTAACTTCCGGTGTGTGTATATCCATCACGTGATTTTGATTGTACCCCTTGTAATAAACAAATTAAAAAAAATAATTGATAACGATATCGAATATTTCTTTGTACGTTTGAAATCACATGCTGTAATATTTTTTTCCGTTTAAAACAGTTGTTCACATATGTATTCAGGGCTAACCTGGCATATTTATACATTTGTTTGTACAAGTTTTTTTCAACTGGTGGTAAGGACCGTTCTGAACTTCATATACTCGAATTAATGTACGTACATAATGATTAGCAATTTTTATTTCAATGAGATATAATTCTGTATGATTTTTATTTCAATGAGATATATTTGTGTGTGATGTGAAATATGCTGAATAAGGGGACAGTAGTAAATCGATGTACACATTTCGTTAGGTGGTTAAAAGTGACAAACCCAGGTAAGAAAATAAAGCCAAGGGATAAGCATGACCTCAAGATGGAGCGAGACCGGTCGTGTTGACAGAGGTAATCATCTACAGCATTTTATCTAGTTCGATAAGATATGCACAAGTTAGATTGAACATGATAGTTGAACTTTGTCACTATTGCTTTAAGTGTTACATAAAATATTAATTCAATGAAGATCCCTTACTGTTGAAGATAAGATTGGTCAAAACATTCGAATATAGATAACGGTCACTATAATGTTTTAAATTGGTTTTTGTACAACAACTACAAACTCCATCACGTTTTATTAGATTTAGATATTCTCTAAAAGCCTTTGGTAGCATGTGTTTTGCTAAATCAAGTCCTTTCATAAATTGTCTGTCACCATTATGTTGTAATATCAATAATTTTCAGACTTGTATGAAAACTTCTGGTAGAAGCCGTTCATTTCATGCTTTGCCCTTCGTTTGCTTGATTGATTTTTTATTGCTTAACGTCCCGTGGCAAATATTTGATGCATATTGTTTTTGTCATTTGATTTTGCCATGTGATTATGGACTTTCCGAACGGATTCTCCTCTGAGTTCAGTATTGTTGTTATTTTACTTTTTTAGGACGATTTTACTCTTCGAAGTAAACAACAACAAAAAAAGCAATATACAATGTACTATGTCATCTCTGTAGCATACTGTTCATTGACTGATTGATAAATAGATTGATTGTGTTTGATACCACGTCCAGCATTTTTGGCTATATCATATTGGTTACTTTTTATTGGCGATAAGACTTCCTGGAAAGAACCACCGAACTCAGGAGAACATTCTTTAATATAATATGAGTCATATACCTTTAGTTACCATAATAGACCTCATGTCTGTAAATCTAATGATTGTGTACTTTTCCTGATTGTTATATCTTATTTCGTTCGAAGGGCGATTGATGACTGCATAGTCGTAGATTCTTTCACTGTCGATGGACCAGATCTCACCTCTATTATTATTCTTGCAATACCTTAGCTTTTATATGGTTGTATTGATTTATTTCTGGTTAATGGATTGATGAGATTAAAACATCGGTGAACAATTGTTGTCTTAAATTTATAAGTAAAATGAAATTATGATAACAATTGATCGTGGTTTCTACATAATGTGTTAGAATTAGGATTATAATACAAGACAATAACAATCAAAACCAAGGAGTTAACAAAGACTCACAAAACCAATGGACATTTAAATCAACAGTTATAAATAATAATTAAGAAACAACACGAACTCCACTCCTACGGCACCCGTCGTGTTATTTCTTTGTTCAGTTCGGTAATGATGGAAGGTTCTTATGACTGAGGAAGAATATCAAATATGATTTCTGACACACTTTTGTCATAATGACCAATCAGCTTATGATGGCGACCGTAAAATTTCTTGAGTGATGACCTTTATTTGATTGGTTCATAGCACTGTCTAAGCAACTTTGTAGAAATCAGTATTCCTCGTTCAACAAAATCAATGTACTTTGAGCTAGCTCTAGAGTAACGTATCAATTGAGACACATATTCTCCATATGCTGGTGCCTCTGGGATGTTGCTACACAGAAATGGAAAGTTGACTATAGGAAAATTAAAATCATCGCGTTTGTCATAAATTTTGGTATTCAACCTACCATCAGTTGTCATTTCTAGAAAAAGGTCTAAATATGAAGCAGATTTATTTGTGTCGGTAGTTTCTTCAATTTCAAGTTCACTTGGATATATTAAATGTAAGTGATCACTGAATCTATTATTATTAAGAGACAATGTTGACTGCTCAGTTTTGACATTTTTACAACTTGTGTCTATTTGTATTGTTTACACAACGTTCTCAATGTGATGGAATTTTAGGCGATTGTCATAAAAGTGAAAGGTGTATCTAGCTATAAAACCAGGTTTAATCCACCATTTTTCTACAATAGAAAATTTCTGTATTTAGTCAGGAATAAGACAATCGTTATCTATTCATTTGATGTGTTGGAGCCTTTGATTTTGCCTTTTGATTAGGGACTTTCCGTTTTGAATTTTCCTCGGAGATTAGTATTTTTGTGAGTTTAATTCTTTTTAATAAATGTCTTTTTAAGTTTATTAAGCGATATGTATATAATGGTTTAATGGTACGAATTATTAATTTTTCAGAAACAGGAGAAATATATGAAAATGGACACAAATCATGTTCATACTAAATATGCGAAAACAAGTTGCTGTCCCCAACACTGTACAACACAATTTAAATCCAGAAATACAGATGCATGGGGTTATGAAAATAATTTTGGAAGAGTTGAAAGGTATGTCTAGTTTTGCATTCTTTTTCAAAGCTACTATGTAGTTCATTAAAGGGGAACAGTATCGTCATTGGTCGGTCTTTTTTATTTGAAACGGGTGTCTGACGTACAAATTTAATCCTGGTATGTATGATGAGAATATTGATTATGGGTAAAATTTTCGTTAAGATTGTTGGGACATGTAGCGTAAAAAAATAGTAATAAGTCTTATTCGGTTGCAAAAAAAGAACAGGTTTCAGGTAACGACAATGGGAACGTAGCCAATATGGAAAAGGAGAATATCAAATCGCTTGTAAGACAATCTTTAATCTTACTGAATAAAATAAACGGTACCAATCACCTGCATCAAATGAGCATTTCGACATTAAATGTCTCTTCAGTCCGAAGTCATAATACTGGAAAACATAAACTTTTTCGCTTAGTGATGGACTCTTTCTGTTAATCTTTAGAAGGGTTATGAACATTTTACGTGTAGCAAGCGAATAATTGGGTGAATATTTTTAAAAACATCGTATTATGATGCTTAATAGATAGTTCATGCATTTGTATTTTAAAATATAACTGTCCAGTAAAGGCCATAATGATATTATGTGGATAATGCTAAAGATATTCAAGACTTATACTGACGGCGCGTCTTCTCTTAAATGGAAAACGTTTGATTTGTGTATTTTTAGTTACCTTGGATATGTGTATTTTTGTTATAAATTTTTTTATTATTATTTTAATATTGAAAAAAAAGACAACGGAAAAGGAGATATAATATTATGGTTACAATGGAACTACTGATTTCTTTGTTTTGAATGTCTATATCATTTAAAGAATCAATTAATTTTATATCTAGAAGTTCTGATGGAGAAAGAATCAAGTGTAAAGGGTCATGTTATCTAAAACACGTATGTACGTTTGATACAGAGAATGCGAAAATAAAGACAGCACATTTCAGAAGAGACAGTTTAATTGAAAGTGTTGATACAATTAGAAAGTATCTTGAAGACGTAGAATGGCTCATTAGATCAAGAGATCCCATGTTACATAAAAAAATGGTTGTAGTGGAAAGTCTGACAAAGGTTCGCTGTTTTTTTATATTAACTTATTATTTACGTTCGTTGTTTCAAACGATGAAGAGAATAAGTAAAATGTAAAATAAATTGAATTATTCGCCTTTAATTCAATGAATTTCTTTACGTCAGTTGAATGTAAATAATTTACAGTTTGCAGAGATAAAACGTATAGCACGCATTTTCCATGAGTGACATTTTTTTTTTTAATTGGGACATTAATACACATGATATATTGTGAATAATTCGTGCTTTGTGTCATATCATTGGAACTTCTTGTTGTACTGAATATGATGGTACACAAATAAGACGGTGACATATCAAACAAAAATAGTTTTGTCATGAGATGTAATTCGAAACCGTTTACATAGCTATATATAGTGCTATATTTAATATATACGAGGTATATGTACATCAACACCATATATGTCTGTCTACTCCCCGGTATTCACTACAAATCTTAACCTGTTTCATGTTAATCACTATTGTTGGAATCTCTTCAATTTTGTGATTGATTTTGCCTTTATCACTTTTTATTGAGTGTTAGTAATGAGTTTTGTGTATCCAAGTTCGCATATGTGTTTCCTAATTCTAAGCCTTGCACATTTTAAATGTTTGGCTTTGAGCGTTCCTGATGAAGGTAAGTCCAGAAAACCGCTTCGGACGCAATAAATTATTCAACGTGTTTTTTTCCATTTTTTTACAATTATTTCCCAACCGAATGTGCTATCAATAATAGCAAATCTAATACATGAACGTCAATAACACTTTAATTTTATGGTTTTTTGTATTTTGTTGCATTGTGGGATCGGTGTAAAATTATATAAAAAAAACTAAAAAGTTACCAAAATATACGGAATACATTTTCATTGATGTTCTAGTTTCACTCATTGTAATTGCCTCATTTTTTTCTAACTAACCAAATTTACGAAACACGCAGAATTATTATTAATGATGTTGTTTGACTAAGGTGTACTTAAGTTTTAAAGGTGGTCCTTGTATTAACTGATGCATTAAATGAAGTGTTAACTGTCTATTTGTTTTTTCATGATATTATGTAGACTGCAAATCAGCTTGTACAAGAAAAACTTGCAGAGTTTGATAAAGAGGACGTTCGAAGAACATTATATGTCAATGAAAAGGTAAAACATATATAGTGCTATACTTAATATATACGAGGTATACGTACATGCACACCGTATATGTCTGACTACTCTTGTTGTGACCAACAGTTCAAACTAAATTTCTCTAAGCATACATTCAAATGAAAACTGTTGTTGATATCAGTTGTTCTGAAGAAGTATTCATTTTCAGAAGTAACTCCGCCTAGTTTCTTATGACATTTTAAGATTGGTTAACAATTGCGCTACGACAAGTTTGACATAAACGTGATCAAATATAATTGATGGCTGCCTGATGTTTCAAAGGAATGGTGTTCTTGTTAGGTTATTTGATTTTCTGACAGACTTTTTGGGACTATGTTATCCCTTTTCTTTACTTTCATCGTAATGAGTGTAAGTGGTTGTTTAAAATTTTGGTATGTAATGTTGAAGTTTTCTAGTGTTTTTTACTTCCTACATTTAACCTTTGTCTCTCTTTTGTCAACTGGCGTTTATTATTATCGATTGTTGAAGACACTTCTCTGTCTCCTTAAAAGGTAGTTTCAATTTCTGTCGCTTAAAGACGACCTTTGTGATAACAATATTCGCTAGCTTAACTTTGGTTTGCGTAAACTTCACAAAGAAAAATTGAACATGTCCAAAACTAGAAACTGTAATTACCATAACAGAAAACAAACAGAGTGGGCGTGGCCGGGTACATCCCAACAATAAAAAGACACTAGTAGGTAAAGATCTGAGAGTACTTGCAGTTACTGACAGCAAGTTCACACTAATACGTTTGAAGTCTTCTTGTTATTCATCCCGCAATCGTTTATTTTTTAAGACCATAAGTGAATGAATAATTTGATTTTCTATCTCAGTACCTGCGCATATATGAAATACTTGCCACTGAATTTTGAACCAAGTTAAATCAATACCACACATCGATTCATATAAAAAAGAATCAATCTACAGATGATGAAGCAATTTCTTAGTTGTTTAGACTCCCTTGTGTGATAGTTGGCGTTTTCATCCACCACCAGATAGATTTATTCAAGAACAAAATTTTCATGCATTGAATTATTTTATTCAACGAGTTTATCTCACTTGTAGGTAACAAATCTGAAGAAATTAATACTTAACATTGAATTTTTCACAAACAAATTTACAAATATATACTACATTTTTGGTAACAGTTTTAAAACAATATCCGCGTCAAAATATTTTAAAAGGATATTCAAAATTGAAAGACATATCGTTATAATAAAATTAATTGATATGCATCTGAAAAACTAAAAAAAGCTTTGCTTTCGGAGTTCAGTGTGGAGTCCAGTTCAAATAACAAGTAAAAGAGGGACGAAAGATACCAAAGGGACAGTCAAACTCATAAATCTAAAACAAACTGACAACGCCATGGCTAAAAATAAAAGAGACAAACAGAAAAACAATAGTACATACGACACAACATAGAAAACTAAAGAATAAACAACACGAACCCCACCAAAAACTAGGGGTGATCTCAGGTGCTCCGGAAGGGTAAGCAGATACTGCTCTACATGTGGCACCCGTCGTGTTGCTTATGTGATTACAAATCCGGTAAATAGTCTAATTCGGTAGGTCATATTCATGAAAGGGAAGGGGATTGTAGTTACGACGTAAGGAACATATCCGATATCATTTGTGAAACGGTTATTCCATAACGGTCAACCAACTCGTGATGGCGTCCGTAAAATTTACGAAGGGATGATTTCAACTTCACCGTTTGGAATTCTTGGTTTAATAGCTTCATTGTGAGCAGCAAACCTCTATCAAGAAAATCATGATAGGAAATGCAAGCACGGGAATATCGTATCAATTGGGAGATATATACCCCGTATGCAGGTGCTGCTGGAATGTTGCTACTTAGAAATGGAAAGTTCACAATTGGAAAGCTGAAATCATCTCTTTTGTCGTAAAGTTTTGTTTTCAACCGACCCTCATTGTCAATTTCTAGATGTAAGTCAAGATATGAAGCCGACTTAACTGTATCTGTAGTATCCTTTATCTCTAGTTCGATTGGATAGATGCGTTCCACATAGTCACCAAATTTTGAATTGTTTAGTGAAAGAACATCATCTATATAGCGGAAAGTAGAGTTAAAGGATATTGCTAACTTCTTATCTTTCTTCCTAAGAAGTTCCTGCATGAAGTCAGCTTCATAATAATAAAGAAACAAGTCGACGAGTAGAGGGGCACAGTTTGTTCCCATTGGAATGCCGACAGTCTGTTGAAAAAAACAGGTACTCCGAACGTAACAAATATGTTGTCAATCAAGAAATCAAGCATCTTGATAATATCAGTTTCAGAGAATTTTTTGTTTGAATCAGAGTGATTCTTTACAAAGTAGGATTTATCCCTCCCTAAGACAAGATACTTGTATCTACGTTGGCCATTCTTTTTTATGAAGCAAAGTAATATCAAATCTTTTAATTTGTCTTTTAGTTTGGAATGTGGAATACTTGTGTACAGGGTAGAAAAGTCAAATGTTTTAATACTGTTACAAGATGAAAGAGAGTTAGATTGTATGTACTCTAAAAGATCTTTTGAATTTTTAAGTATCCACATCTGATTCACGCCACCTCTAGAATAGGCAGTTTCACAATAACTTTGAAGCCCGTCTTTGATTGCTGATAAAACAGATGTTAATAATTTAGAAAGAGGTTTCGTGGAGCACTGGGAAGACCCAGCAATATACCGTTGTTTGTAAGGACACTTATGTAGTTTAGGTATCCAATACAGTGATGGAAGATCCAGTTCTTCATCTTTGGTTGAAATTCCAAAGGAACATAGAACAGACCTATGATTATCCAGGATTTCCTCTTTGGTAAGTGTCGTGAGGGTATATGTTGAGTTTCCAAGTGAATTGTCAATACCTAATTCGTTTATCAAGCAGTTGATGTAGTGACTTTTACACACAAAAACGATGTTATTTAGGGCTTTATCTGCGGGGACAACAACATATTTGTCATGGAGGTCGGATAGGTGTTTTGCAACATTTGGGTCTTTAAAGATTGACAAAGCATGGGCATTGATGGACCCATTCAGTTTCTTAATTCTGATTTGTATCAACGATAATAGTGTACATTTTACGTCTTTTTTCTGCTATTTGGTCAGATTGTCTCTTCGGCATTTTCCTGTTTTCATTTTATTAGTTTCGGTAAAGTATGCTATTATGCTTTATTGTTGTGGTACATGTCCATACCTGTAACAATTTACCCGAGTAGCTGCTATGACCAATAATTAGGTGAAATATCTTTTTAAGAAATGTCATAATGTTGTGGTTAGACAATCAAAGTATACCTTCGAAGCTACTATCATACTTTTTATTTTGTTAATGATGAAGACTCTTTGGAAATAGTCTGTAAGATATTCAGGGAAATTAAGCTCTACCGTTTTCAGGAGAAGATACCAACATAATATAATCTTATCATAGCCATATTAAATAGATTGTAATTCATAACATATAATGAGATTGGTCATATTTTTAGTCCATATTTTGAAATAAATGTATAAGTGGCTGTGCAGGATGTATGAATACGCAGCCATGTATGTCCGGTCACAATAGGGACGAGTCAGGGGTCTCGGGAAGAAAGAGTTTCACGCTTTCTGCACGTTAAGAACTATTGCAACAACTCTTGTGTGGGTCCATTTGTGGTCTGTTTGCTGATGCAAGGGAGAAAAATTATGTCTCTATTCCTTATACACATGCACTGTCCCTATACCTTATAGCTGGTGGCTGTTGAAATTCCTCTACTTTTACCAGATCAATTCCTAAAATACCTTTTGAATCTATTGATATTTTCATCTTGACTCAAGAGTGAAAGGATTTGTATAACAGAATATGACAGCGACGTTGCAAAAAAAATAATTTGAAATAAAAATCACAAAAGCATATTCAGACACGCATCATATTAATTATGCACAAAATTTGGTAATCATATTTACTGCAAATTTTATCTCAAAGTCGTCGAAAAGAAAGACACATAGCCTAGCTTCAAGTTATAATTTTTGTTCTTTAATGTATTGTTACTACCTGAAATCTTGAAGTCATCATGGTTTAGCAGAGGTTTCATATGGAAAGATAGATTGAATGTTATCTTTTTTTTAAAAATGGTAGAAAGGGTGGAGAAATGCGGTTCTTCCCCTTCCTTCTTTCCCCTCCTTCCCCTTGACCCACAAACCGACCAATGGTAGCCTTACTAAATACTTGATGCACTTCTAAAAGAAGAAACTGGTATGCGTTTAAGTCATTTGGTCAAGTAGTACATGTAAATAAAAAAAATATAAACAAATATAAAAACTCAATTTTCAATGTTTTGTGCTAACTAGTTCCAATTTCCCATATAAATAGCTGTGCGAACTAAGATTTGTATGGACAATGATCATACGCTATTAAAGATAATTAATATTTTTAATCTTTCTGCTTATTCTGTGTATGACGTGTGTTGTGGTATTTATATTACTAAGTCTTTAAGTATTTTCAATGGTAAATTGAAAATGTTGGCAGACAAAATGTATATATATTCATGAATACCATGCAGATGCTTGGGGTCAAAGGTCAAAAATATAAATGAAAACTTTGGTCCTATTACATTTCTACCATCTATATATTTCAAATCGTACATGCTTTTTGTGTATTTATTTTACTTTAAAAAATCCAACAGAGTCCCTAGTCGTTGGCTATTTAGGTCTATTATCAAAGTTATAGCCAACCATGTTTTGTCTTCGCTGCAAAGATATATTTCTGATATAAATTTTTTAATACGATACCGAATATTTCACTGGACGTGCGAAATCAAATGCTGTAATATTTTTTTCCTTTTAAAACAGTTGCGCACACATGTATTCATCGCGAACCTAACATATTTATACATTTGTTTGTACAAGTTTCTTCAACTGGTGATAAGGACCGTTCTGAACTTCATATACATGTACTAATGTACATTCATAATGATTCGCAAGTTTTATTTCAATGAGATATAATTGTGTGTGATTTTTATTTCAATGAGATATAATTGTGTGTGATCTCTATTTCAATGAGATATAATTTTGTGTGATGTGAAATATGCTGAATTAGGGGACAGTAGTAAATCGATGTACACATTTCGTTCGGTGGTTCAAAGTGACAAATCCAGGTAAGTAAAGCCAAGGGATAAGCATGACCTCAAAATTGAGCGAGACCGCTGTCACTCTGTCACTATTGAATGTTCAATAAAATATTCATTCAATGAAGTTCCTTTACTGTTGAAGATTAAATTGGTCAAAACATTCGAATATAGATAACGGTCACTGAAGTCGGAGAGACACTCATGAGTGTTTAACAATTGGGGTTTTACTACAAGCTCCGTCATGTTTTATTAGCTTTTAATATTCTTTAAAAGCATTTGATGGAATGTGTTTTGCTAAATTAAGTCCTTTCATAAATTGCATGTCACCTTTATTCTGTTATATCCATAATTTTCAGATTTGTATGAAAACTTCTGATAGAAGTCGTCTATTTCATTCTTTGCCCTTCGATTGCTTGTTTGATTGTTGATTGCTTAACGTCCAGTGGCTAATATTTAATGCATATTCAGGACGATTTTACCATTCGAAGTATACAACAACAACAAAAAGCAATATACAATGTACTATGTCATCTCTGTAGCATACTGTTCATTGACTGATTGATAAATAGATTGATTGTGTTTGATACCACGTCCAACATTTTTGGCTATATCATATTGGTTACTTTTTATTGGCGATAAGACTTCCTGGAAAGAACCACCGAACTTAGGAGAACATTCTTTAATATAGTATGAGTCATAGACCTTTAGTTACCATAATAGACCTCATGTCTGTAAATCTAACGATTGTGTACTTTTCCTGATTATTATATCTTACTTCGTTCGAAGGGCGATTGATGACTGCATAGTCGTAGATTCTTTCACTGTCGATGGACCAGGTCTCACTAATTCTTGCAATTCTCGTAGGTTTTATATGTGTTTCTAGATTTATTTCTTGATTGATGAGATTAAAAGATCAGTGTCTTTTAAAACTGTATACGCATCATATAGTCTTGTATAGTTACTATTATATTAACATTTGATTGTGGGTTTTAATGTTGAATGCTGTACTACTAAATTTTAAGTTTGTACCAATTGTTTCTATTTGTTTTGTTTGCACATCGTTGTCATTGTTGGTTTTTTTTTTATTTTGGAGATTTTCATTTTTTTAACAAATTTAATTCCGATTTCATTTTATTAAGCATGATATGTGTATAATGTTGTCTTTTAAGTGTTATAATAAGCATTGTCATAAATGCGCGAGGTTTGGCCAGCCTCAAAACCAGGTTCAATCCACCATTTTTCTTACAATGTTCTGTACCAAGTCAGGAAATGGCAGATGTTATCTTATAGTTCGTTTCTATGTGTGTTCAATTGTCTTTTTTTTTTTGGTGGATCTTCAGTGTTTCTGTTGTTTGGAAATTTTCCTCTTATAGTTGATGTGTTTCACTCGGTTTTAGTTTGTAACCAGGATTTTTTTCTCTCAATCGATTTATGACTTTCAAATTAAACAGAAGTTCACTTCTTATGCCTTTATTAATGGTATGAATTATTGATTTTTCAGAAACCGAAGAAATATGTGAAAATGAACACAGATCCTGTTCATACTAAATATGCGAAAACAAGTTGCTGTCCCCAACACTATATAACACAATTTGAATCCAGAAATACAGATGCATGGGGTTATGAAAATAGTTTTGAAAGAGTTGAAAGGTATATCTAGTTTTGCATTCTTTTTCAATACAACTATGTAATTCATTAAAGAGGGAACCATAGCGTCACTTGTGAGTCTTTTGTAGTTGAAACACGCGTCTATCGTACAAAAATTTAGTCCTTGTATGTATGATAAAATTATTGATTATGGGTATGAGTTTTGCTAAGATTGTAGCGTACACAACCAGTGATAAGTCTTATTCGGTAATGTCAAAATCGTGGCAGAAAAGAACAGGTTTGAGGTTACGACAATTCGAACGTAGCCGATACGAAAAATAAGAATATTCAGTCGCTGTTAGTCCAATCTTTAATCTAATTGAATAAAATTAACGGTACCAATTTTACTGCATCATTTGAGCATTTCGACAATAAATGTCGCTTCAGTCAGAAGTCATAATATTTGAAAACCTAAAATTGAGAAAGGAAATGGGGAATGTGTCCATATGAGAACAAACCGACCATTGAGTAGACAACTAAACCTTTTTTAATAAGTGATGGACTCTTTCTGTTAATCTTTAGAAGGTTATGAACATTGTACGTGTAGCAAGCGATTAATTGGGTGAATATCTTTAAAAATATCGTATCTGATGGTTAATAGATAGTTCATGCATTTGCAATTTTAAATATAACTGTCCAGTAAGGGCCATAATGATACTATGTGGATAATGCTAAAGATATTCAAGACTTTAACTGTCTTCTCTAAAATGGCTAACGTTTGTTTTAGTTACCTTAGAGATCGGTATTTTTGTTATAGTTTTTTTTTTCATTTTTAATATTGAAAATATAGATGGCGGAAAAAGAGGAAATAGTATTATGATTACAATGGAACTACTGATTTCTTTGTTTTGAATGTCTATATAATTTAGATAATCAATTGATTTTATATCTAGAAGTTCTGAAGGAGAACGAATCAAGTGTAAAGGGTCATGTTATCTTAAACACGAATGTGCGTTTGATACAGAGAATGTGAAAATAAAGTCAGCACATTTCAGAAGAGACAGTTCAATTGAACGTTTTGATACAACTAGAAAGTGTTTTGAAGACGTAGAATGGTTCCTTAGATCAACAAATACCAAGCTTCAACAGCAAATTTTAGTGGGAAGTCTGACAAAGGTTCGCTTTTTTTTTTATTAACTTATTATTTACGTTTGTTGTTTCAAACGATGAAGAGAATAAATAAAATGTAAAATAAATTGAATTATGCGCTTTTAATTCAATGAATTTCTTTAAGTCGGTTCAATGTAAATAATTTACAGTTTGCAAAGATAAAAGGTATAGCACGCATTTTGCCATAAGTGACATTTTTTTTATTTGGGACATTTATACACATGATATATTGTGAATAACTCGTGCTTTGTATTATATCATTGGAACTTTTGTTGTTCTCAATATGATGGTACACAAATAAGACGGTGGCATGTCAAACAAAAAACGTTTTTGATGAGATGAAATTCAAAACCGTTTACATAGCTATATATAGTGCTATACTTAACATATACGAGGTATATGAACATGAACACCATATATGTCTGTCTACTCCCCGGTATTCACTACAAAACTGAACCTATTTCATGTTAATTACTATTGATGGAATCTCTTCAATTTTGTGATTGATTTTGCATTCATCACTTTTGATTGAGTGTTAGTAATGAGTTTTGTGTATCCAAGTTCGCATATGTGTTTCCTAATTCTAAGCCTTGCACCTTTAACAAGTTTTTACAATTATTTGATAAACCAAATGTGCCATCAATAAAGACAAATCTAATAGATGAACGTCAATTGGTAGAAGGATACTTTCATTTTATGGTTTTTCGTACTGTGTTTCATTGTGGGATCGGTGTGAAATTATGTTTAAAAAAACCTAAAAAGCTACCTAAAGAAACGAAATACATTTCATTGATGTTCTAGTTTAACTCATTGTACTTGCCTCATTTTTTTAACCAAATATACGATAAACACAGAATTATTATTAATGATGTTGTTTGGTTTAGATGTACTTAAGTTTTAAAGGTGGTCCTTGTATTTACTGATGCATTACAGGAAGTGTTAACTGTCTATTTATTTTTTTTCAAGAAATTATGTAGACTGCAAATCAGCGTTTAAAAGAAAAACTTGCAGAGTTTGATAAAGAGGACGTTCACAGATCCTTATATGTCAACATAACGAAGGTTGCAACTACGTCTAACCTCGGACAATGCTAGCATACGACGATTTTGAATTATCTGTCTTCGCCGGATAGTATTTTATTCTCTTAAACAGTTCACATTTGACTGCTTATGATGAAAAGTAAGGCAAAACTGAAAGGCGTTATTTCCTTAAAATGTATATAAACCGAATGATTCTATTCTAACTAGAAACCAACAGTCCAAACTAAATATCTCTAAGCATAAATTCAAATGAAAAGTGTTGTTGATATCAGGTGTTCTAAAGAAGTATTCTTTTCAGTAATGGCTCCGCCTCGTTCCTAATGACATTTCAAAATGGTTGACAATGCGCTACGATAAGTTTAACTTAGACGTGATCAAAAATATAATTGATGGCTGCCTTATGTTTCAAAGGAATGGTGTTCTTGTTGGGTTATTTGATTTTCTTACAGACTATTTGTAACTATGTAAACTCAACATATACCCTCACAACACTTACCAAAGAGGAAATCCTGGATAATCATAGGTCTGTTCTTTGTTCCTTTGGTATTTCAACCAAAGATGAAGAACTGGATCTTCCATCACTGTATTGGATACCTAAACTACATAAGTGTCCTTACAAACAGCGGTATATTGCTGGGTCTTCCAAGTGCTCCACAAAACCTCTTTCTAAATTATTAACATCCATTTTATCAGCAATCAAAGACGGGCTTCAAAGTTATTGTGAAACTGCCTATTCTAGAGGTGGCGTGAATCAGATGTGGATACTTAAAAATTCCAAAGATCTTTTAGAGTACATACAATCTAACTCTCTTTCATCTTGTAACAGTATTAAAACATTTGACTTCTCTACTCTTTACACAAGTATTCCACATTCCAAACTTAAAGACAAATTAAAAGAGCTGGTATTACTTTGCTTCATAAAAAAGAATGGCCAACGTAGATACAAGTATCTTGTCTTAGGGAGGGATAAATCCTACTTTGTAAAGAATCACTCTGATTCAAACAAAAAATTCTCTGAAACCGATATTATCAAGATGCTTGATTTCTTGATTGACAACATATTTGTTACGTTCGGAGGACGTGTTTTTCAACAGACTGTCGGCATACCAATGGGAACAAACTGTGCCCCTCTACTTGCTGACTTGTTTCTTTATTATTATGAGGCTGACTTCATGCAGGAACTTCTTAGGAAGAAAGATAAGAAGTTAGCAATATCCTTTAACTCTACTTTCCGCTATATAGATGACGTTCTTTCACTAAACAATTCAAAATTTGGTGACTATGTGGAACGCATCTATTCCATCGAATTGGAGATAAAGGATACTACAGATACAGTTAAGTCAGCTTCATATCTTGACTTACATCTAGAAATTGACAATGAGGGTCGGTTGAAGACAAAACTTTACGACAAAAGAGATGATTTCAGCTTTCCAATTGTGAACTTTCCATTTCTAAGTAGCAACATTCCAGCAGCACCTGCATACGGGGTATATATCTCTCAAATGATACGATATTCCCGTGCTTGCATTTCCTATCATGATTTTCTTGATAGAGGGTTACTGCTCACAAGGAAGCTATTAAATCAAGAGTTCCAAATGGTGAAGTTGAAATCATCCCTTCGTAAATTTTACGGACGCCATCACGAGTTGGTTGACCGTTATGGAATAACCATTTCACAAATGATATCGGATATGTTCCTCACGTCGTAACTACAATCCCCTTCCCTTTCATGAATTTGACCTACCGAATTAGACTATTTACCGGATTTGTAATCACATAAGCAACACGACGGGTGCCGCATGTGGAGCAGGATCTGCTTACCCTTCCGGAGCACCTGAGATCACCCCTAGTTTTTGGTGGGGTTCGTGTTGTTTATTCTTTAGTTTTCTATGTTGTGTCATGTGTACTATTGTTTTTCTGTTTGTCTTTTTCCTTTTTAGCCATGGCGTTGTCAGTTGGTTTTAGATTTATGAGTTTGACTGTCCCTTTGGTATCTTTCGTCCCTCTTTTATCCATTTTCTTTACTTAAATTGTAATAGGTGTAAATGGTTGATTAGAATGTAATCTTGAAGTTTTCTAGTGTTATTTACTTCCTACATTTAACCTTTGTCTCTTTTTTGTCAACTGGCGTTTATTATTATCGATTGTTGAAGACGAATGAATTGATAGACCTTTCTATATTTAAGGAGTTACAGTCGTCAGAATTTGGTCATCAGTGTAAAGAACCGCAAAATTTGGATGGTTCAGAAAAGAAAAAATCTAAAAACGAAGTATTATCTAAACGATTGTTGGTTATTTTATTTTTTCATATAGAATTTTCCAAGAAAGGTTTAAATTAAATTGATTGTGTTGTTTTTTTTCTACGTCAATAAACTCATCGTAGATATCAGGATATAAAAGAGACGTACTATCCTTAAAAGTGATTCATTAAACAGACTAATCTAATCATAAGATATGTAATTGCATAGCTAGCGATACCATTGTACCAAACCTTTTTCTGAAATAACTTTCTTCGGCTAGTCCCGCAAAATCAAAATCCAACAAAAAATTAGACGAATACATTACACAAACAAAAGAGTTTCAACAGGGTCAGGATAGTTCAGTCATAAAAGACAAAAGAATTTACAATCACTTATCCAATCACCTGAAAACCTTTTTCCTTTTACTTCGGTTTCTGTTCTCTTGTAATAATTTGATTAATAACTATATCCGCGATTTTGAAAAGACATAAGAAATGATCATGACAACAGCTAAACAATACTCTCCCCTGGAACATATATCCCAATATATATATAATTTGAAATTTGAAAAAAGTTCCAGAAATATGCGAATTGAAAATCTAAATTGTAAGGAAACGTTTGTATTATATTACTTATATTCATATATATACCGAACTTTTCCATGTATGAAGTTTTTCTTTGGCTAAAATATAACTTTAATAATAATTATATTAAACAAGTGGATTTGAAGATTTATTTCAGTTCACGATACGTCGTTGGTTATTTAGGTCAACTATCAAAGTTATAAGCCAACCAGGTTTTGTCTTCGTACAACATGTTTGAACAGACTGTCGTAGAGGAAAGTGGTTTTCCCGATATGACTAATAAAAAAATTTAAAAAATATTTGATAACGATACCGAATATTTCACTGGACGTGCGATATTAAATGCTGTAATGTGGTTTTTTTTTTTTTTTTCGTTTAAAACAGTTGCTCACACATGTCTTCATCACAGACATAGCATATTTATACATTTGTTTGTACAAGTTTCTTCAACTGGTGATCAGGACCGTTCTGAACTTCATATACATGTACTAATGTACATTCATAATGATTCGCAATTTTTATTTCAGTGAGATATAATTGTGTGTGATTTTTATTTCAATGAGATTTAATTTTGTGTGATGTGAAACATGCTGAATAAGGGGACAGTAGTAAGTCGATGTACAAATTTCGTTAGGTGGTTAAAAGCGACAAATCCATGTAAGTAAAGCCAAGGGATAAGCATGACCTCAAAATGGAGCGAGACTGCTGTCACTATTGCTTTAAATGTTCATTAAAATATTCATTCAATGAAGTTCCTTTACTGTTGAAGATTAAATTGGTCAAAACATTCGAATATAGATAACGGTCACTGAAGTCGGAGAGACACTCATGAGTGTTTATCAATTGGGTTTTTACAACAACTACAAGCTCCTTCATGTTAAAACATTTGATGGGATGTGTTTTGCTAAATTAAGTCCTTTCATAAATTACATGTCACCATTATGCTGGTATATTAATAATTTTCAGATTTGTATGAAAACTTCTGGTAGAAGTCGTTCATTTCATTCTTTGCCCTTCGATTGTTTGATTGATTGTTGATTGCTTAACGTCCAGTGGCAAATATTTAATGCATATTCAGGACGATTTAACCATTCGGAATTAACAAAAAATAGCAATCTAAAATGTACTGTGTTATCTCTGTAGCATAACGTTGATTGATTGATTGATTATGTTTGATACCACGTTCAGCACTATTGATTTTATCATAGTGGTTTCTTTAAATTGGCGATAAGACTTCCCTGAAAGAACCAGTGAACTTCGGCAGGAAAACATTCTTTAAAATAAAATGAGTCATTGACCGTAATTTAGTTACCAGAATAATCGTCAGGTCTGTAAATTTAACGATTGTGTACTTTACCTGATTGTTATATCTTACTTCGTTTGGAGGGCGATTGATGACTGCATAATCGTAGATTCTTTCACTGTCGATGGACCAGGTCTCACTTATTCTTGCAAATCTCGTAGCTTTTATATGTTTTTTCTTGATTTATTTCTTGATTGGTGAGATTAAAATATCAGTGTCTTTTAAAAATGTATAAGCATCATATTGTCTTGTATAGTTACTATAATATTAACATTTGATTGTGGGTTTTAATGTTGACTGATGTACCCCTAAATTTTACGCTTGTTTCAATTGTTTCTATTTGTTTTGTTCGCACATTGTTGTCAATGTAATGGAGTGTATGCGCCTGTCATACAAGTGAGATGTAAAGTAGCTATAAAACTACGTTTAACACCAATTTATCCGTTTTATTCCGACTTTTCGTTTAAAATTTTCTTCAATGTTCAGTATTTTTGTGTTTTTCATTTTTTTAACAAATTTAATTCCGATTTCATTTTATTAAGCATGATATGTATATAATGTTGTCTTTTAAGTGTTATGATTATCATTGTCATAAATGCGCGAGGTTTGGCTAGCCACAAAACCAGGTTTTAAAATGTCATGTACCAAGTCTGGACAATGGCAGTTGTTATCTTATAGTTCGTTTCTATGTGTGTTAAATTGTCTTTTTTTTTAGGTGAAGCTTCAGTGTTTCTGTTGTTTCCTTGTTTTCCTCTTATAGTTAATGTGTTTCACGTGGTTTTAGTTTGTAACCAGGATTTTTTTCTCTCAATCGATTTATGACTTTCAAACAGCGGTATACTACTAATGGCTTTATTAATGGTACGAATTATTGATATTTCAGAAACAAGAGAAAGATATGAAAATGGACACAAATCATGCTCATACTAAATATGCGAAAACAAGTTGCTGTCCCCAACACTGTACAACACAATATGAATCGAGAAATACAGATACATGTGGTTATGAAAATAGTTTTGAAAGAGTTGAAAGGTATATCTAGTTTTGCATTCTTTTTCAATACAAATATGTAATTCATTAACGAGAGAACAATAGCGTCACTTGTGAGTCTTTTGTAGTTGAAACACGCGTCTAACGTACAAAAATTTAATCCTGGTATGTATGATAAGATTATTGATTATTGGTATGAATTTTGCTAAGATTGTAGCATACACAACCGGTGATAAGTCTTATTCGGTAATGTCACAATCGTGGCAGAAAAGAACGGGTTTGAGATTACGACAATTCGAGCGTGGCCGATACCGAAAATAAGAATATCCAGTCGCTGGTAGTCCAATCTGTAATCTAATTGAATAAAATTGACGGTACCAATTTAACTGCATCATTTGAGCATTTCGACAATAAATGTCGCTTCAGTCCGAAGTCTTAATATTTGAAAACCTAAACCTTTTTTAATTAGTGATGGACTCTTTCTGTGAATCTTTAGAAGGGGTATGAACATTTTACGTGTAGCAAGTGATTAATTGGGTGAATACCGTCAAAAATATTTAATTATGATGCTTAATAGATAGTTGATGCATTTGTCTTTTTAAACATAAATGTCGTGTAAGGGCCATTGTGATTCTATGTGTATAAAGTTAAAGGTTTTCAAGACATTAACTGGCGGCGCGTCTTCTCTAAAATGGCATAAGTTTGATTTTGTCATATTTTTAGTTATCTTAATGATCGGTATTTTTGTTATAGTTTTCTTTTTTCATTTCTAATATTGAAAAACTAGATGGCGGGAAAGGAGATATAGTATTATGGTTACATAAGAAATACTGATTTCTTGTTTTGAATGTCTATATAATTTTAATTATCAATTAATTTTACATCTAGAAAATCTGATGGAGAACGAATCAAGTGTAGTGGGTCACATAATCTAAAACACAAGCGTGCGTTTGATACAGATAATATGAAAATAAAGAAAGCACATTTCAGAAGAGACAGTTCAATTGAAAGTTTGGATACAATTAGAAAGTATTGTGAAGAACTAGAATGGTTACTTAGACTACCAAATACCAAGCTTCAACAACATCTTTTAGTGGAAAGTCTGACAAAGGTTCGCTGGTTTTTTTTTTATTAACTTATTATTTACGTTTGATGTTTCAAACGATGAAGAGAATACGTAAAATAAATTGAATTGTGTGCCTTTAATTCAATGAATTTCTTTAATGTCGGTTGAAGGTAAATCATTTACAGTTTGCAAAGATAAAAGGTATAGCACGCATTTTGCCATAAGTGACAATTTTTTATTTGGGAAATTTATACACATGATATATTGTGAATAATTCGTGCTTTGTATTATATAATTGGAACTTCTTGTTGTTCTCAATATAATGGTACACAAATAAGACGGTGACATATCAAACAAAAAACGTTTTTGATGATATGAAATTCGAAACCGGTTACATAGCTATATATAGTGCTATACTTAATATATACGAGGTATATGAACATGAACACCATATATGTCTGTCTACTTCCTGGTATTCACTACAAAACTTAACCTATTTCATGTTAATCACTATTGTTGGAATCTCTTCAATTTTGTAATTGATTTTACATTCATCACTTTTGATTGAGTGTTAGTAATGAGTTTTGTGTATCCAAGTGCGCATATGTGTTTCCTAATTCTAAGCCTTGCAACTTTAAAATTTTTTTACAATTATTTGATCACCTGAATGTGTCATCAATAAAGACAAATCTAATAGATGAACGTCAATTGGTAGAAGGATACTTTCATTTTATGGTTTTTCGTACTTTGTTGCATTGTGGGATCGGTGTGAAATTATATTAAAAAAACACCGAAAGAGAATGAATTGATAGACCTTTCTACATGTATATTTAAGGAGTCACAGTCATCAGAGTTTGATCATCAGTGTAAAAAACCGCAAAATTTGGATGGTTCAGAAAAGAAAAAATCTAAAAATGAAGTATTATCTAACGATTGTTGGTTATTTTATTTTTTCATAAAGAATTTTGCAAGAAAGGTTTAAATCAAATTGCTTGGGTTTTTTTCTACGTCAATAAACTCATCATAGATATCAGGATATAAAAGAGACGTACTATCCTTAAACGTGATTCATTAAACAGACTAATCTAATCATAAGATATGTAATTGCATAGCTAGCGATACCATTGTACCAAACCTTTTTCTGAAATAACTTTCTTCGGCTAGTCCCGCAAAATCAAAATCCAACAAAAAATTAGACGAATACATTACACAAACAAAAGAGTTTCAACAGGGTCAGGATAGTTCAGTCATAAAAGACAAAAGAATTTACAATCACTTAACCAATCACCTGAAAACATTTTTCCTTTTACTTCGGTTTCTGTTTTCTTGTAATAATTTGAATAATCACTATATCTGCGATTTTGAAAAGATATAAGAAATGATCATGACAACAGCTAAACAATACTTATCCACAGGAACATATACCCCAATATATATATAATTTGAAATTTGAAAAAAGTTCCAGAAATACGAGTATTGAAAATCTAAATTGTTGGGAAACGTTTGTATTATATTACTTATTTTCATATATATACAGAACTTTTCCATGTATGAAGTTTTTCTTTGGCTAAAATATAACTTATCGAATGTGTGTTTTGTATAATTATATTAAAGAAGTGAATTTGAAGCAGTGGCGAATTTATTGCATATTGCACAGCTCATTCGATTTATTTCAGTTCACGATATGTCGTTGGTCTATTATCAAAGTTATAGGCCAACCATGTTTTGTTTTCGCTGATAAGCAACTACGATTTGCACAATAATATTTATGAACAGGCTGCCGTAAAGGAAAGTGGTTTTGCCGACATGACTAATAAACAAATTAAACAAATATTTGATAACGATACCGAATATTTCACTGGACGAGCGAAATCAAATGCTGTAATATTTTTGTCCATTTAAAACAGTTGCTCACACATGTATTCATCACAGACATAGCATATTTATACATTTGTTTGTACAAGTTTCTTCAACTGGTGATAAGGACCGTTCTGGACTTCATATACATGTACTAATGTACATTCATAATGATTCGCAATTTTTATTTCAATGAGATATAATTGTGTGTGATGTGAAATATGCTGAATAAGGGGACAGTAGTAAATCGATGTACAAATTTCGTTATGTGGTTAAAAGGGACAAATCCAGGTAAGAAACTAAAGCCAAGGGATAAGCATGACCTCAAAATGGAGCGACCCCGCTGTCACTATTGCTTTAAATGTTCATTAAAATATTCATTCAATGAAGTTCCTTTACTGTTGAAGATTAAATTGGTCAAACCATTCGAATATAGATAACGGTCACTGAAGTCGGAGAGACACTCATGAGTGTTTAACAATTGTGTTTTTACAACAACTTCAAGCTCCGTCATGTTTTATAAGCTTTTGCCCTAATTAAGTCCTTGCATAAATTACATGTCACCATTATGCTGGTATATTGATAATTTTCAGATTTGTATGAAAACTACTGGTAGAAGTCGTTCATTTCATTCTTTACCCTTCGATTGCTTGATTGATTGTTGATTGCGTAACGTCCAGTGGCAAATATTTAATGCATCTTCAGGACGATTTTACCCTTCGAAGTTTTTAAAAAATAGCAATCTAAAATGTACTGTGTTATCTCTGTAGCATAACGTTGATTGATTGATTGATTATGTTTGATACCACGTTCAGCACTATTGATTTTATCATAGTGGTTACTTTTAATTGGCGATAAGACTTCCCTGAAAGAACCAGCGAACTTCGGCAGGAAAACATTCTTTAAAATAAAATGAGTCATTGACCGTAATTTAGTTACCAGAATAATCGTCAGGTCTGTAAATTTAACGATTGTGTACTTTACCTGATTGTTATATCTTACTTCGTTTGGAGGGCGATTGATGACTGCATAATCGTAGATTCTTTCACTGTCGATGGACCCGGTCTCACTTATTCTTGTAAATCTCGTAGATTTTATATGTTTTTCTTGATTTATTTCTTGATTGGTGAGATTAAAATATCAGTGTCTTTTAAAAATGTATAAGCATCATATTGTCTTGTATAGTTACTATAATATTAACAATTGATTGTGGGTTTTAATGTTGACTGCTGTACCCCTAAATTTTACGTTTGTACCAATTGTTTCTATTTGTTTTGTTCGCACATTGTTGTCAATGTAATGGAGTGTATGCGAATGTCATACAAGTGAGATGTAAAGTAGCTATAAGACCACGTTTAACACCATTTTATCCGTTTTATTCCGACTTTTCGTTTAAAACTTTCCTCAATGTTCAGTATTTTTGTGTTTTTCATTTTATTAACAAATTTAATTCCGATTTCATTTTATTAAGCATGATATGTATATAATGTTGTCTTTTAAGTGTTATAATTATCATTGTCATAAATGCGCGAGGTTTGGCTAGCCACAAAACCAGGTTCAATCCACCATTTCTTAAAATGTCATGTACCAAGTCTGGAAAATGGCAGTTGTTATCTTATAGTTCGTTTCTGTGTGTGTTAAATTGTCTTCTTTTTTTTTTGTGGAGCGTCAGTGTTTCTGTGGTTTCCTTGTTTTCCTCTTATAGTTAATGTGTTTTACGAGGTTTTAGTTTGTAACCAGGATTTTTTTTTCTCAATCGATTTATGACTTTCAAACAGCGGTATACTACTAATGCCTTTATTAATGGTACGAATTATTGATATTTCAGAAACAAGAGAAAGATATGAAAATGGACACAAATCATGTTCATACAAATTATGCAAAAACAAGTTGCTGTCCCCAACACTGTACAACACAATTTGAATCGAGAAATACAGATGCATGTGGTTATGAAAATAGTTTTGAAAGAGTTGAAAGGTATATCTAGTTTTGCATTCTTTTTCAATACAAATATGTAATTCATTAACGAGGGAACAATAGCGTCACTTGTGAGTCTTTTGTAGTTGAAACACGCGTCTAACGTACAAAAATTTAATCCTGGTATGTATGATAAGATTATTGATTATGGGTATGAATTTTGCTAAGATTGTAGCATACACAACCGGTGATAAGTCTTATTCGGTGATGTCACAATCGTAACAGAAAGAAAAGAACAGGTTTGAGATTACGACAATTCGAACGTAGCCGATACGGAAAATAAGAATATCCAGTCGCTGGTAGTCCAATCTTTATTCTAATTGAATAAAATTGACGGTACCAATTTAACTGCATCATATGAGCATTTCGACAATAAATGTCGCTTCAATTTAAAGTCTTAATATTTGAAAACCTAAACCTTTTTTAATCAGTGATGGACTCTTTCTGTGAATCTTTAGAAGGGTTATGAACATTTTACGTGTAGCAAGTGATTAATTGGGTGAATACCGTCAAAAATATTTAATTATGATGCTTAATAGATAGTTGATGCATTTGTCTTTTTAAACATAAATGTCGTGTAAGGGCCATTGTGATTCTATGTGTATAAAGTTAAAGGTTTTCAAGACATTAACTGGCGGCGCGTCTTCTCTAAAATGGCATAAGTTTGATTTTGTCATATTTTTAGTTACCTTAATGATCGGTATTTTTGTTATAGTTTTGTTGTTTTTTTTTCATTTCTAATATTGAAAAACTAGATGGCGGGAAAGGAGATATAGTATTATGGTTACATAAGAAATACTGATTTCTTGTTTTGAATGTCTATATAATTTTAATTATCAATTAATTTTACATCTAGAAAATCTGATGGAGAACGAATCAAGTGTAGTGGGTCACATAATCTAAAACACAAGCGTGCGTTTGATACAGATAATATGAAAATAAAGACAGCACATTTCAGAAGAGACAGTTCAATTGAAAGTGTTGATACAATTAAAAAGTATTGTGAAGATGTAGAAGGGTACATTAGATCCAGAGATCCCATGATACAACAAGAAATGATTGTAGTTGAAAATCTAACAAAGGTTCGTTGATTTTTTATCACCTTATTATTAACGTTTGTTGATTTAAAAGATGAAGAGAATTATTAGAGAGAAATTGAATTATGCGCCTTTAATTCAATAAATTTCTTTGCGTTGGTTGAGGTAACTTTGACAACCCCCGATTTTTGGTGGGGTTCGTGTTGCTTAGTTTTTAGTTTTCAATGTTGTGTCTTGTGTACTATTATTTGTCTGATTGTCTTTTTATTTTTTAGCCATGGCGTTGTCAGTTTATTTTCAATCTATGAGTTTGACTGTTCCTCTGGTATCTTTCGTCCCTCTTTTTGAATGTATGTCATTTACAGTTTGCAAGGTTAAAAGGTGTAGCACGCATTTTTCCAAAAAAAAAAAATTGGGACAAGATATCGTTATTCAAAAGATGACCTCTATGTTCTTTGTTAAACTGAAATGTTATAAATTTAATAAATATGTATATTAGCTAAATTTTATTTTCAAACAAAGATATAAGTTCTTATTCATTCAAGTGTAGATAAGTATATCAAGTCCTTGTGTTAACCAATAATGATACGGTCGTTTACATATTCTGTAAATTAAGTGCTCTTAGAATTATTTATTTTTCATTCCAAACGCATAATTGGACTAAAAATACATTACAACGTTTTAATTTTTTTTAAATAAGAATCTCTTCAATTTCGTGATTGATTTTGAATTCATAACTTTTGATCGAGTGCCAATGATGAGTTTCGTGTATCCAGGCGCGCATATGTGTTTCCTAATTCTATGCCTTGCAACTTTAATAAGATTTAACAATTATTTGATCAATCGAATGTACCATCAACCAAGACAAATTTAATAAATGAACGACAATTGGTAGTATAACCCTTTCCTTATATGGTTTTTGTACTGCGTTGCATAGTGGAAGCGGTGTGAAATTATATAAAAAGACAAACAAGCTACCAAAATACTTAGTATACGGGATACGTTTCATTGATATTCTAGTTTCACTCATTGTTATTGCCTCAATTTTTTATAATTAACCAAATATACGATAAATGCAGAATAATATTAATGATGTTGTTTGTGTGTTTTAAGTTTTAAAGGTGGTCCTTGTATTTACTGATGCATTAAAGGAAGTGTCTATTTATTTTTTTCAGGATATCAAGCAGACAGCAAATCAGCGTTTGAAAGAACAACTTGCAGAGTTTGATAAAAAGGACGTCCAAAGAACATTATATGTCAATGAAAAGGTACAACATAACGAAGTTGTAACTATGTTTAACCTCGGGCAAGGCTAACATACGACCATTTTGAATTATCTGTTTTCGCCGTATAGGCTTTTATTCTCTCAAACACTTCACATGTTGACTGCTTAATATGATGAAAAGAAAGGCAAAACTGAAAGCGTTATTTCCCTAAAATGCATATAACCCGAATGATTCTATTTTAATTATAAAAACAAAGTTCACATTAAATTTCTCTGAGCATGATTTCAAATGAAAACTGTTGATTCCAGGTGTTCTGAAGAAGTATTCATTTTCAGTTGTAGCTCCGTCTAGTTCCTAATGACATTTTAAGATTGGTTACCAATGGGCTACGACAAGTTTAACATAGACGTAATCAAATATATTTGATGGCTGACTTATGTTTCAAAAGAATGGTGTGCTTTTGGGGTTATTAGATTTTCTTCCAGACTATTTGTAACTATGTTATCCCTTTTCGTTTCTTTAATTGTAATGGGGTTGAGTGGTTGATTAGAATTTTGATATGTAATCTTTTTAAGTGTTATTAACCTCCTACATTTAACCTTTGTCTCTCTTTTTTTCAAATGGCGTTTATTATTATCGATTGTTGATCTGAATGACTTGATAGACCTTTCTATGTTTAAGGAGTTACAGTCAACTGAATTTGATGATCAGCATAAATACCCGCAAAATTTGGATGGTTCAGAAAAGAAAAAATCTAAAAATGAGGTTTGTCTAAACGATTGTTGGTTATTTTATTTTTTTCATAAAGAATTTAGCTAAAAGAGACGTACTATCCTTAAACGTGATTCATTAAACATATAGACTAATTTAATCAAAACATACTTAATAGCGTAGCTAGCGATACCATGGTATTTCAAACTTTATTATGAAATTATCTTCTTGGGCTACACTACTCTCTACACGATTATTTAAATAATCATGCCAGAAAAGTCTATTTGACATCTAGATAACCTTAAACGTTTAGATAGACCTGTCAGCAAAACTTACAGCTTACTCTCTCATAAACCAATCAATTGAACAATGCATCTCATTTATTTTACAGTTTATAAAAATGTATTGTTTTAAGATCTTTTAAGATAGAAATTTTGGTTGAACGATTGTTAGGTGTTCAAAAGTTTGGATGCACAAAATGATTTCGCATTAAAAAAAAACTTGATATTTAACAACTATTCCATTTCAGGCAATTGTTTTTAGAAAAGCTAAGTTTTAGATGGGTTTAGAAAAGTATTTGGTATCTTCTATCTTTTTATTGTTATCGCATATGTTCCTATCTGATTCGAAATGTTTCAAAAATATAGAAAACAATTCTGCATTAAGTATTTATTAAACTTGCATATTTATCAAACACTGTTTTCAATTTCATTGTAATCTTGTTGTTCTATTATTTTAAACCGAAAATACTTAATGACTATTGGTTTGTGCAGCAAAATAATCCAATTTAGTGTGCAGGACGAAATTTTGTAGTGTTTTAATTGTGTGTTTTTTTTTTTGTTTTTTTTTTTTTTTTGTAGTTGTTAACCGTTATACCCAAGATATTATGTAGTGAAGAGGGACACAAAAAACAGAATGAAAATCAAGAAGTTTCAATCGAGTGTCAACTTTGCATTCATCGAAATAAGGCAGTTAATTGGTGCGACACATGCGAAAAGAATATTTGTCGATTTTGTAAGCTTTATCATGAGAAGGTTTGGCTTGTAATGGATCATGAAATTCAGCCGTTGCGTATAGATGAGTTGATATGTGGAACAATGAATTTTTGCTAATATTCTTTTTTTTCTTATATCTTCTGATGATCGTTGTCTATTGTTGATATACGAACAACATCAAAATAGCTGTTAACTTGGAGCTTCATACTATTGAATTTTCCTAGAAGTCACTTTCATTGTATATTTATACTTTTGTGTGATTTTTGATGCTATGTTTTTTATATCAAATGAACTATCATAATTTTTTTGTTATAGCTATATATCAGTAGTTGTACTGCTTTATAATTATTTACGACACAAAAGTGGTTGAATTTAATTTGGTACTTGATGAACTGTCCTTGTTTCGACTAGTTTTTGATTGTTCGCTTCTTTAATTATTGAGCAATTGTATAATCTATTCTTCATTGCTACAATAATAATCTATAGAATATCGTTTTGTTACTTAACTGTAACCACGAAAGAAAAATAACATAATTTAGTTGTCATTGTATTTGAAAGCCACCAATAAATAAAAGGAACTGTGAAACATTCGTAAAGTTAAAAACAAAGATAAAAATTAGGAAATCAGCACACAGTATTTAACAAAAACACTCTTCTTTAAATTATGCCAATCTGTAAATCGCTCATGGGATAGGAGTGTTGTGGATATGAAAATAAATTAACAACATTTATCGTGACGACATCGTTAAGATAATCATTATTTTTCGTTCCCCATCTTTACAGATCGTATATTTTCAAACTCGTTCGGTCTGCCCGTATCGAAGTGTTTTTTAAAAATTCATATCTATGTAATTTTTGTATTACGGGTTATGTTAAGGACGATAACAAAAAATTACTTGAAACTTTTTGTAAACTCTTTCATTAAAACAAACCTTAGGTTTAGAAGGTTTGCTGTATCTATAGAAAGTATAATTCAAACGGGATATCACATCCTAAGTTTTACGGTAATCCTATATATATAAGCGGTAATCCTATATATATAAGGCATTAACAAAATTGAAAGGTCTTTGGATATTGTTTTAATGTACTAACTTATATTTTAATTTTAATAAATCAAAACATGTCTAAATATGTGTTGTTATAGTATCAAAATGTGTCTGGTTTAGGAATTTCTTCATTGCGCATGGTATTCACACTTTTTATGAGATCTTAACAAAACTTCATCGGGAGTGTATTGGTTAATATGTTAATCTGGAGAAGAAGACAAATATTTATTTCTAATTCTGCCTTTGAAATAAATTTCCGCAACTGTGAATACTCTAAGACCGGGCTATCCAGGGTGAATGTGGTTTTAGAAATATGATCATTACAGGTCATTACATGATCATTCTGACAGGTAGTAAAACCTTTGTCAAAGTGGGACGTCCGTTTGGCTACGCGTAATATACAAGTATGCAACTACGTCTAGTTAGAATGCTCTGTTTTGTTTTAATTTTTTTGAAAAACTAAGGATTTTCTTATCCCAGGAATAAATTACCTTAGCCGTATTTGGCACAACTTTTTGGAATTTTGGATCCTCAATGCTCTTCAACTTCGTACTTGTTTGGTTTGATAAATATTTTGATATGAGCGTCACTGATGAGTCTTATGTAGACGAAACGCGCGTCTGGCGTACTAAATTATAATCCTGGTACCTTGGATAACTATTGCAATTTGTTGTATTAAGGGAGCAACTATTGAACTTCAAGGGGGTTATGTTTCTTTTGTCAAAGTCAGAAAAAAAATTCGCTCCGCGCATGAACAAATGTTTTGGTTTCTCGACGCTATCCATCAAAAGTTTTTCTTTTTTTAGATTCAATACTATCAGGTACATGTATACAAAAATCTGTTATCCGCCGGACCACAATATTTTTTTTCATCAAATTGAGGATTCAGAATTATTTTTTTAGGAAAATTCATAACCCACGTTAAGCTAAATGATCGTTCCCTAAATGGCTTTGAGTTGTTCTTGGCTGAGTTGTTTAATATGTAAGTCCTTTCAAAGTCTTCAACCCGTATCAGTTTGGTAACTATTTGGTTTTGCTTTTTACCAAGACATAATCAGGTTTGATGGATGTAACCAATCCTCAACCTTGTAAAGAAATACCAGTCTTTGGCTTGTTCTTCTGCATTGCCATTTTTCTAGTTCCTGTCCGGTCAACATGTTGGTGGCTGTTCCTTCTTCTCTTGATTTGTAGTTCCCTTTCATGAAACGTGCTGTTCTATGTCAGATCCTTTCCAGTTGATTGATGTTATTTGTGTATATAGGTCTCATACTACCGATTCATCTTTCATTGTAGAATTTACCAATGAGATGTAGATTGTATTATTGTAGTCTTATAGGTAGAATCGGAAGTTGCCTCTGAGAAAGTCAAGTCTGGAATTAGCTACAATAGAGATGTGAGTGGTCCATTTTAAGTCTTCTGATATTTCTATACCTGCCTTGATGTAGTACGTGTCCATCGATGGTGTAGATTTTTTGGATTGTGTTCTAAATGTTCAGGATGTAACATATCTTTGCATTTAACCGAATACTCGAGCCTTTGTTCCATTGTTCTACGCTTACCAGATCTTGTTTGTAGTAGTGGTTGGACCCTTGTGTTTTTGGTTCTGTCACCAGCAAAATGGTTTAAAAGTCGATTTTACTGCATCTGGCAGGTAGTGGGTATGAACAGGAGGGTTCAAGTACAGTTCCTTAAGGAACTCCTGAGTAGACAGTAGCTTATTGAGAGTCCTCTCCATAAATGACAACTTCGTCTTTGTATCTGTGAGAAATATTTTCAGCCATTTATTCAGTGGTCCTCAATATCTATCTAGCTTGTGTAATCATTTGTTATGTGGCACAATGTCAAATGTTTCGGAAAAATCCAAGATAGCAACATCAACATCAGCATCGTGTGATTTCATAAAGTCGTGCAGTGTGACGAATTGCTGTGTTCAATGTGAGTACCTGGATTTTAAGTCATGCAAGTGCCCTACTTGTCTAGTTGGTTTATCATGTGCTTATAGATTATGTGCTCTGGTATCTTAATATCTGTAATTTTAATGGTACAGATGTTAGTATTGTGGGTCAAGTTAAATCTAATGTCTCATGAAGAAAAAGTGTAATGTCCTCTGCACGTTACAAACCTTTGTAACAACTCCTTGTGGGGTCCTAGGTGTCTAGTTGCAAGGCCACGTGTCTGTCTCTGTCAAATTTACCCTCAAATTCTCTCGATCTTCAACCCCAACAGCTTCCATTACTGGATACCTTTATCTTTGTAATTATTGTCAATTTGTTCTCGTTCTGATCATGCATGAAATATATTCTTCTGGATGTAAAGCAACCAGAAACCAATCAATCAATCTAAGATCAGTATATTGCATTTTTTATCCTTACAAAAGACAACGAAATCCAACAAGAACAGACAATGTCATGACAAAATAAAAAACAAAAAACAAGCAGTGGTTTGCAAACTACAAAATAGAAAACTGAAGACATTAAAAAAAACATTTGGTTCAGGCAATCTAAAGTTAGAGGACAGAAACCAAAGAATCAACATTTTTTATGTTTATTGAGGGGCATAACTTTTTAAACTGTCAAAGTTTGCCACCCAATTTCGAGCCTGATCTGTGTTTTGTGGTAATAAGCATTATGTATAAGTTTTATAACATTTGGTTGAAGCGAACTAAAGTTAGAGAACAAAAACTCATTTTTAGGAAATACACAATGAACGGTAGGACAGGGCCATAAAAAAGAGTATGTTATAAATCAAATCAGTTGTTCTTTATGAAAAAGGAGATTAATTTCAATAACACTAGTACTAGATTCATGTATAATTTTTAAGAAAAATTGGGTAGCAAAACGTTGCTAATTTACAACATTCCATATTCATTTTAAATCATCAAAGTTATAGTATAAGGGAAGGACAAAAAGAGTGTTTACTAAAGATGAGAACAAAAAAAAACAGCAAAATTTCCTCAAAATTACCAATTCAGGGGCAGCAACCTCACAACCGATTATCCGATTCATCTGAAAATTCCAGGGCAGATAGTTCGTGACCTGATCAACAATTTTCCTTCCTGTCAGATTTGCTCTAAATGCTTTGGTTTTTGAGTTATAAGCCAAAAACTGCATTTTACACCCATGTTCTATTTTTAGCCATGGCGGCCATCTTGGTTTGTTGGCCGAGTTACCGGACACATTTTTTTAACTAGATACCCCAATGATGATTATGGCTAAGTTTGGTTAAATTTGGCCCAGTAGTTTCAGAGGTCAAGATTTTTCTAAAAGATTACTAAGATTTACGAAAAATGGTTAAAAATTGACTATAAAGGGCAATAACTCCTAAAGTGGTCAACTGACCATTTTGGTCATGATGACTTATTTGTAGATCTTACTTTGCTGAACATTATTGCTGTTTATAGTTTATCTCTTTCTATAATAATATTCAAGATAATAACGAAAATCTGCAAAATTTCCTTCAAATTACTTATTTCGGGGCAGCAACCCAATAACCGGTTGTCCTATTCATTTGAAAGTTTCAGGGCTGATAGATTTTCACTTGATGAAGAATTTTATCCCATGTCAGATTTGCTCTAAATACTTTGGTTTCAGAGTTATAAGCCAAAATCTACATTTCACCCCTATGTTCTATTTTTAGCCATGGCGGCCATCTTGGTTGGTTGGCCGGGTCACGCCACACATTTTTTAATCTAGATACCCCAATGATGATTGTGGCCAAGTTTGGATTAATTTGGCCATGTAGTTTCAAAGGAGAAGATTTTTGTAATAGATAACTAAGATTTACGAAAAATGGTTAAAAATTGACTATAAAGGGCAATAACTCCTAAAGGGGTCAACTGACCATTTCGGTCATGTTGACTTATTTGTAAATCTTACTTTAATGAACATTATTGCTGTTTACAGTTTATCTTTATCTATAATAATATTCAAGATAATAACCAAAAACAGCAAAATTTCCTTAAAATTACATATTCAGGGGCAGCAACCCAACAACGGGTTGTCTGATTCATCTGAAAATTTCAGGGCAGATAGATCTTGACCAACACTTTTACCCCGTCAGATTTGCTCTAAATGCTTTGGTTTTTGAGTTATAAGCCAAAAACTGCATTTTACCCCTATGTTCTATTTTTAGCCATGGCGGCCATCTTGGTTGGTTGGCCGGGTCATGCCACACATTTTTTAAACTAGATACCCCAAAGATGATTGTGGCCAAGTTTGGATTAATTTGGCCATGTAGTTTCAGAGGAGAAGATTTTTGTAATAGATTACTAAGATTTACGAAAAATGGTTAAAAATTGACTATAAAGGGCAATAACTCCTAAAGGGGCCAACTGACCATTTCGGTCATGTTGACTTATTTGTAAATCTTACTTTGCTGAACATTATTGCTGTTTACAGTTTATCTTTATCTATAATAATATTCAAGATAATAACCAAAAACAGCAAAATTTCCTCAAAATTACCAATTCAGGGGCAGCAACCCAACAACCGATTGACCGATTCATCTGAAAATTTCAGGGCAGATAGATCTTGACCTGATAAACATTTTTATCCCATGTCAGATATCCTCAAAATGCTTTGGTTTTTGAGTTATAAGCCAAAAACTGCATTTTACCCCTTTGTTCTATTTTTAGCCATGGCGGCCATCTTGGTTGGTTGACCAGGTCACGCCACACACTTTTTAAACTAGATACCCCAAAGATGATTGTGGCCAAGTTTGGATTAATTTGGCCCAGTAGTTTCAGAGGAGAAGATTTTTGTAAAAGATTACTTTAATTAACGAAAAATGGTTAAAAATTGACTATAAAGGGCAATGACTCCTAAACGGGTCAACTGACCATTTTGGTCATGTTGACTTATTTGTAGATCTTACTTTGCTGAACATTATTGCTGTTTACAGTTTATCTCTATCTATAATAATATTCAAGATAATAACCAAAAACAGCAAAATTTCCTCAAAATTACCAATTCAGGGGCAGCAACCCAACAACCGATTGACCGATTCATCTGAAAATTTCAGGGCAGATAGATCTTGACCTGATAAACATTTTTACCCCATGTCAGATTTGCTCTAAATGCTTTGGTTTTTGAGTTATAAGCCAAAAACTGCATTTTACCCCTATGTTCTATTTTTAGCCGTGGCGGCCATCTTGGTTGGTTGACCGGGTCACGCCACACATTTTTTAAACTAGATACCCCAATGATGATTGTGGCCAAGTTTGGTTTGATTTGGCCCAGTAGTTTCAGAGGAGAAGATTTTTGTAAAAGCTAACGCCGGACGACGACGGACGACAGATGCCGGACGCAAAGTGATGAGAAAAGCTCACTTGGCCCTTTGGGTCAGGTGAGCTAAAAATGTATTCAGTATCTAAAATGAATTGATTCAAATCAAAACAACTGAACATGATAACTTCTTTATTTGTAGCTTTTTGTTACAAATAATCTGCAAGCATGGCAATTAAAACAATATGTTGAAATTATACCTTCCTGGTACAAAATAAAATAACTGAATAAAACATGATCACATAGCTAATACTATTTATGATTTTTCCATGACATTGTGATTGCCATAGATGTATATCACTCAATCAAATACATTACATAGAGGTTTATAGAAGTATACAATAGGGAGTATTTGCTTTTAACATGTTTAATCTTGCTTTATAGTTTTGCCAAGTCAATCATTATAAGTACCCTTATATATAGAAAACATTATTGGTATATGCTTTAACAAACCCTTGATATATAAAGACAGGACATACAGAAGGAAGTAAAGGGTATAAGCATTAGTTATATTTTGTTTTGTCCCTTTGTGACTATTGTTTCAAATTGTCAGAACCAAAATTGCAATTTTCATTCAAAACATTTCATAAGAGGCAAAGATTATTTGATAAAATTTCAGTTTGATTGGTTAACCAGAACAGAAGTAATTGCAAAGTCACAAATAAGAAATTTGTAATGAATACAATGTTATACAATAATGACTTAATGGTCCAATTAGAATTAGCCAAAAGGTGAAAAAGTTAATATTTTTTTTAAATGATTTCTTCCATTCATTTTTTAATTTTTTGTATAATAAAAAAATCTGCTCATTTTTCCTAATGGATTGTCTACGACTTCAAGATATCTGGTATACTAAAACACTTCACATAAATTTACTTATTTTCAAGTTATGGTTAATAATGAGCGCCTTGTTTTTATACCTTTTTTCTTAAAAACTAAAAGCTCAAACAAATTGAAAAAAAAATAATATTACTTCATTATGAAATAAAATAACTAATTTACATTCTTCAATAATATTTGATATCATTATCAGATTAAAAAAAATATAACCAAAATATTGGTACAATTATTCAACTCCACATTTTTAAATTTTATGAAGCATTAACTGAGAAAAATTTGATTTGCCTTCCAGTTTTGTCCGTTGGTAAGTAATTATTGCAATGATGAATACAAGCAATATGTTCTGAATTTACAATTACTGTACTTTATAAACAGTTTATAAACACACTTCCTGTCATGCTAAGAAGCAATGATTTTTTTATTAATAAAATGGATGAAGAACTGCCATTGCATATGCTCAAAATGTGCATCATGTTTTTGATGACATCTAAATAGCCAAAACAAGAGAATTGTAAGACAATTTGATATCATAATTGAAAACTGACAAATGACAAAATCGAGAAAAATTTATCAAATTATTAGTTTTCAAATATATATTAATCAACTGGTTGTGTAAAGGATATGAAATAAGTAATGATATATATATATATATCTTTAAACATATAAATTGATATTCGAATTGATTTTTTCATTTCTTAACATTGAGCATCTTTTAATACAGGATACCTCAAAAAACTGCTTCAAGCAAATACATCAAACTTGAGCATACTGTTAAAATTAATTAGAGGTTACAATAGGAATTTTGGGATAAAAGGAGAAAATCCGAAATTGAAAATCAATGAAATTTATGAAATATTTTACATTGATATAAGGGATAAAGGAGTAGGTCCGGTAAGACCCCTTTTTGGCCCCAAAATATAGCAGTTTTACAAAATTGTTAAATTATAGATTTTTAGGTATTTATTGGACAGAAGAATGCTTCTGCTATATAAATATTGGCTGTTTTTGACAATACAATGCACATATATTGTGTTGTAGCACCATTAAGTCATGCTAAATTACTGAAATCTTCAAAATTCTAGCATTTTAGTTAAATTTTAGACAGTTTCCGTGTAAAACAAAAGTGGCCGCATTCGTGTTCATCCTTAATATTGAAATGTAAGTTGTATTTTATGATAATACATAACATATCTAAAGGTTTTGGATGAACACGGATGCGGCCACTTTCATTTTTGACAAAAACCATCTATAAAGTCACATTTTTCGGCATATTTGGTAGATTTTTCATATTTGAGCTTGAATCGGATGGTTTTTAATGACTAAATCAGTAAAAATCTTTCACATAAACTGATTAAATCAAGTAAAATAGACACTTAAGTGTTTAAAAAGTGGTCAAAATCTTTCGTCAGATGAACCTGAAATTTGAGGCCAAAATCAGTCCTTACCGGACCTTCTCCTTTTTAGGAAAGGGTTTCAGATCATTAGCATTAACTGTTAAAAAAATTCATGATTATAAACAGTTATATTTTCTTTTGAGCTTTTGTCTAGATCATTTAATGTTTTTTATGTAAGCTTGAAAGCAGAAACAAATGATTTTATTACTTCCCCTTGACAAAAATATCTTATATCTGACACATATCATTCCAAGCGAGTATATCATTTTACAAAGATACACAAAACAGAGAGATTTTGAGCAAATTTTAGTAAGAATTATTTAAATTGATATATAGAAGAATATTTTAAGAATACAAATATTACATGAAAATACAAAATGTTTACATTTTCACAAACTTTTTTTCAAAAAGGGATTAAAATAACAGTGTTTATTTCCTGCACATATTTTTGAATTCATTATGATTTATAATCAAAAATACAAAACCCATTAAGAATTAAAACAATACATAATTATGTATACATTTTGATTTTCTTTCTTCTATTCAAAGCAAAAGAAAGCATGGATCAATGACCTCTTCAATTTTTACTTCAAAACATATGTATGATCCAGACTTGTCATACATTAAAATAAGTAAAGGGAGATAACAAAAATCTATCAAGCAATGAGGCCCTTACACAGGGGACAAAATACTGTTATACAGCCATTTAAATAATTTTGGATCATTTAACAACATCACAATAACAATTCATATATAAAAACAAGTTTTAAACTTAATAAACTGTCTTAAATTATTTATCTATAAATCAAGGCAACTCAACTGGGTCTGCAATTAACCCCTTGGTCACCCCTCTGTTCTTCTTCTTCATCTACATCAAACACTCCAGTGATCCGGTATCCCATGTTCATTAGCATGACCTCTAAGGGGTCAGCATTCATTCTCTTTTGATTGGCTAATGCTGCGTCATCTGAGTTATCAATTTCTCTTTCATTCTTTGAACCATCCTGAAAGATAAGATGTTAGTCATTCTTAATTTAAAATTATTGCAGACTACCTTTTCAAGTTATTTCAGAATTAAAATTTAATTAAGATAACTTGGTAGAGCTTAAATAAATTGCAAAGTCCATATGTTGATGCAAAACTTCTAATAGGGTCTGGATGGGGTATTTTGTATCTCTCTTCTTTAGAACTTTTTTTTTTATTCTTTGCCCATTATTCACTATTCCTTTTATTTTAATACCCTTTTATCATGATTACTATCTATTCTTTATCTTTTTCCCTTTTTTTCTCTGTTCTTTAATTTCATTGCACTCTATTCTGCACATTTCCACATTATTCTCTATTCTGAAAACTCCATGGGGACCCACCAAATAGAAAACAGAGAAGATCTAAAATAGCATAACTAAAATGTAGTCTTGATTTTTTGAACATTTATCCATTTTGCATCAAAACTTAACTTAATGCAGTACAAAATCAAATCCAAAATTGTTGCTAATTTTTCTAATCCTCAATTCAGAATTTACATCCTTATAAGAAAATAAACCTGGATAATTTGAGAAAAGATAATGCCTTTTAAATATGACATCTACAACCCAAATCCTATGAAAGCATAAAGTTGAAAACAAAGACAAATAAAAATCTATATCACATGGTGAAAACAGTCTAACTTTGTACATAGACAATTTGCATCACTGTCCTTCTAGTACAAAGCAAAATCTATTGATATGTATCTAACAATTAATTTTCTAGATAATAAATGTAATATTATTGCTACAAAATGTAATATTTGCCTCTATACATCAATCAATCAACCAATCAATTGATCCCAAAGTGCATATTTACCTCTGCTAAAGGACTCCACAATCGTACCACTGGATCTATTCCACTGGTGGCTAACAAACAATGACTTGGATGTGGCTGTAGACAATTTACTATAGAGTCATCTCCCTTTAATACCCGTACAATATTTGTAGTATTCTTCTCCCATATAAAGAAAGAACCGTCGTCAGATCCTGCTACTATATACTGACCATTGCTGCAAAAATTAACATAATATAATTGTGTAAATTAAGAAAATTTTCATTTCTAAATTTGTATTTGTGTTTTTTAAATTTCAATTTTGAACAATTGACAAAGATGTGAGATTATTTATTACAACTTTAGAAAATCATGTATTAAATTTTGTAACCAAATTCAAATACAAGTTTTTGTTTTTGCAAAACCTTTCATAACTAAATTCTTCATTATAATTTGAGATTCCAAACTTTTTAATTTACAGTCCCTGAGTTTAATTTGTATGTGACAAGTATGAAGTGATAATATAAAATACATATAACAACATTCAAAACGTTTTTTTCTGCAACATTTAGAGACCTATAAGGGTGGTTTGATTTTGCTTTCAGAAAAAAGTTCTTCAGCACTTGGCTTTAGGCCACAAGATGAAGATCACTAACAAAGCCAAGATGCTATTTGAAAGTATTGGGGCAAACACTGAAAGCCCTTAGATTATCATTTTGTATATATCAATATTTATATTTTCAATTGTCAATATACATGTATCTTCCAATAATCTCAAAAGCACAATCATCCATATTCTCTTTATGATTACCTCAATTCCTTTCACAATAAATAAAATTGAGAATGGAAATGGGGAATGTGTCAAAGAGACAACAACTCGACCACAGAAAAAACAACAGCAGAAGGTCACCAACAGGTCTTCAATGTAGCGAGAAAATCTCGCAACCGGAGGCGTCCTTCAGCTGGCCCCTAAACAAATATATACTAGTTCAGTGATAATGAACGCCATACTAATTTCCAAATTGTATACAAGAAACTAAAATTAAAAAAATTCGTAAGGGTTCCACGGAACCCAGTGTCTCGCCTACGTTTGCTGTTAATCGCAGACTCAACAAAAATGAGGAAAAACATCAATAAAAATTTCCCTCTCGATACTGTCTTTTGATTGAAAGAAGCTTCCAAGTTTGGTAAATAAAATCCAGGATAATTTATGAATCTAGTAAATGTTTTATAAACTTTAACTGCAGACTGTATGTAATGTTAACTGGAAGAAAAAACTAAGTCCATTTATAAGCTTAAGTGAAATACGGAAAAAGTTATTTTTTTTTTTACAAAATTTACTTCTGAATAATATCTTATGATCAGAAACAAGCTTTTGTCTAAGTTTGGTAGAAATCCAGGATAGTTTAAGAACATTATAAAAAATTTAAAAACTTAAACCACAGAGTGAATGTTTTGTTTCTGGCAAAAAACTAAGTCCATTTATAAGTAAAATACGGAAAAGTGGAAATTTATTTTTACAAAATTTTCTTCTTGATACTATCTTATGATCATAAACAAGCTTCTGTCCAAGTTTGGTACAAATCAAGGATAGTTTATGAAAGTTATTAAAATTTTAAAAACTTTAACCACAGAGTGAATGTAATGTTTCCTTGCAGAAAAACTAAGTCCATTTATAAGTAAAATACGGAAAAGTGGAAACTTATTTTTACAAAATTTTCTTCTTGATACTATCTTATAATCATAAACAAGCTTCTGTCCAAGTTTGGTACAAATCAAGGATAGTTTATGAAAGTTATTAAAATTTTAAAAACTTTAACCACAGAGTGAATGTAATGTTTCCTCGCAGAAAAACTAAGTCCATTTATAAGTAAAATACGGAAAAGTGGAAATTTATTTTTACAAAATTTTTTTCTTGATACTATCTTATGATCATAAACAAGCTTCTGTCCAAGTTTGGTACAAATCAAGGATAGTTTATGAAAGTTATTAAAATTTTAAAAACTTTAACCACAGAGTGAATGTAATGTTTCCTCGCAGAAAAACTAAGTCCATTTATAAGTAAAATACGGAAAAAATGGAATTTTATTTTTACAAAATTTACTTCTGGATACTTTCTTATGATCATAAACAAGCTTCTGTCCAAGTTTGGTAGAAATTTAGTAAAGTTTAAGAAAGCTTTTAAAATTTCAAAAACTTTAACCACAGAGTGAATATTTGTGGACGCCGCTGACGACGACGCCGCCGCCGATGACGGAATGTAGGATCGCTTAGTCTCGCTTTTTCGACTAAAGTCGAAGGCTCGACAATAATACAAGACTATAACAAAGGCCAGAAGCTCCTGACTTGGGACAGGCGCAAAAATGTGGCAGGGTTAAACATGTTTATGAGATCTCAACCCTCCCCCTATACCTCTAGCCAATGTAGAAAAGTAAACACATAACAATACACACATTAAAATTTAGTTCAAGAGAAGTCCCAGTCTGATGTAAGAAGATGTAACCGAAGAAAATAAACAAAATGACAATAATACATAAATAACAACAGACAACTAGCAGTTAACTGACATGCCAGCTCCAGACCTCAATTAAACTGATTGAAAGATTATGATTTCATCATATGAATATCAGGCACAATCCTTGTTTTTGTATATGATTTGTTGATAATTTTCTTGCAATCTTGATTCAAAAAGTCCCTTCGAAGATGTTACATCAACTAAATACAAAGATTTACAGGATATACAGAATAACCAGACTCGACAGTATTTTCTGAATTTACTGCAAGCAGGTTGTTCTCATTAAAGTAAATTCAAGTAAATTTTACCTTCCAAAATAGTTAGCTTCTTTTATATCTGTAGTTGTATTGCAATGCCCACAGAACCTTGACTCGTGGTCAAAGGCTGCTTCCCGCCATAACTTCTCCTGGTCAGATATTGGGAAGGACTTCTTTCTCATGGCAGCTTGTGGATCTACAGCATTATCTGGGTCTTTATCATCTATGGTTACACACACAAATATACTTTATTTCATAATAGGATAATGCCATGAACATATTTAAAGGTCAATATTTAGGATGATAGATTTAATGTTATTTTTGTCATGTTCATTGCATTTACGTATTTTCATCAATTCAGTATTAGTTCTTTTCATTTTTTAATACAGGAAAACATGACAGTCTCAAACAAAAATAAGCAGATGTGTCTTTTATTTTTTATAATTCTTTATTTCAATTTGTCAGCCATTTTTCTCTTTTATCAATTTGTTTTATCCATTATTCTTTATTCTTTATATTTAACCATCTCATTATTCACTTTTCTTATTTTTTTCTCCATTTTTTTCCATTTGAATCCCATTCAAACCCTCATGGAACTTTATTACTTACCTGCATTAGAGCTAATGGCTGCTTTAATGTCTTTATCTAATGCTTCACAAGCATTACTTTTTGCATAGTCTGGAAATTTATTTTTAAATTGTTGTAAACAATCATAAGCTTCCTGTGGCCATGACAACTCATACAAACATCTAGCCAATCGAAAATGAGCTTTTAAATGGTTTGGATCTAATTGTAAAGCACTATGACAATCTCTTAATGCTGCATATAAATCACCATCCCTGAAATATACAAGGTCAAAAGATTACAATTTTAACCGATCAGAATTAAACTTTAAAAGTTTAAATCTACAAATGCCTTTTGCTGTCTAACAAACTCATAAGATTTTTGCACAAAAAGACTAGTTGGTAAATATGTATGAACTGAAAATTGTTTGGTATATTGTTGGTGTTAAACACTGTTTTCAGCACTTATGTTTTTATCCTGATAGCCACTGAGTGCCTGCAGAAACCTTTGACCTTCAGCAGGAAAACTATTAATACTGGAGAACAAATATGGCTCTTGCCTCATCTAAAATGATTTTGCTAATAAAAATCTTCAAATATACAAAACAGGAGCCGTAAATGGCCTTTCAATTTCAAAATGTGCCATTTAAGTAAAGTCATTACAAAAGCAACCTACCATTTTCTTTTCATGTAAGCTGCTGCCCTATTCCCAAACAACACAGATGAATTAGAAGATCTAGCTATGGCTTGGTTATATAAATAAATAGCCTTAGAATAATGTTCTTTTTCAAAATAATTGTTAGCCTTCTTCTTAAGTAACTCCACACCCTGTGGTAAGCCTTTATTATCCAGTTTGTGCCTAAAATCAATAAAACATTTCTTCAAATCTATAACACTGATTAAAAAAAATATAAAAAAAAAATATTATAAGCAACCAACCATGATTCTTACACTTTAAAATATACAATTTGTTATACTGTAAACAAACTTATTTCTGAGGATACTTTATTTATCTTTTAGCTCTTTCAACCTCACCTCCCTTCCCGGCCATCAAAGTTCCGTGATTTCCAGATTTTCATGATGTATTTGAATAAGGAAAAGTTTTACGTATTTGTAACGATTTTTATAAGCGTTATTTTCAAACTTGCGATACCCGTGAAAATAAATCACTTGTGAAAATAAATTGGTTTACAGTAATCATCATCATTACACAGTTATAAAACTCATATAAAAGGTTTTTAATTTTTTTTTTTTTTTTAAGAAAAATCAACGTTTAAAGTCATAAGAAACGAGTGACCGGTGAAAAATAATGTTCTTCCAGATCTGAAACCAATGCATACAAACATCATAAACTTAGTCTTCTGTGCTCGAATTTATCATTTTTTTCGTGTAAATTTCGTATAATCGTCAATTTATTTTTCAATCGGTCAGTGTTGTTGTGAAAATATGGCAGGTAATTAAAGTTCGTGTTTTGAAGCCGAAGTTTAACGATTGTCACCTGTTTGTCAACAATTGACGAAAAATAAACAAAAAAGCATGGAAATTGAGCACGTGTTTAATATGTAAATTCAGATAATAGTTTATTTTAAGGACATCCATGCGTATTTTGGTCACCGGATTCTTACGAGATGGGTCACACTGAGGTCACCTTGCATACGGAAAATATATCGGGGGAATTGCTTGCTGGAAGGAAGCAATTCAAATAAAGTAAACTTCTTCTAAATATGAATAAATTAAAGAATTTTCTTCAGAAAAAAGTATATGTACATAAGTTTTACAATGAAAACTATCCATTGAGTTATAAAAAACATATGCATTATTTTTTTTTATTTGAGGTTTCTTATGACTTTAAGGGGGCTTGCGGGTATAAGATTTTCAGAAAAAAATTAAACATTAATTTTCATTACAAATTTTATTTATTACCTTAAGTAGTTGTTACTTTATCATATGGTACAAAAATCATTCCAAAAAATCAATTCGTGTGGGCCCCAGGTTACTTTTAAAATGTAGATATCATTGAATAAGCTCCAAATTATCTCCCTTTGGTGCAAAAATGCCATTTTTTTTGGCATTAAAATTGAAATATCTATTTTAACTCATAGGTGACCTATATTTTTTTATTATTGTTCTTTTTTTATTTCGATATTACCGCTATTTCTCCTAACAGAAAACAATATACGACCAAAAAATTTTCAATTTTTGCGGTCGTATAAAAAGGACATTAACAAAATTGTATGCTTCTTTTGAAGGCAGATTGTGAGCATAAATGAACGGTGACCCCATTTTTTTATTTCATTTTTTTTATTAAGTATAAGATAGAGTTCATTTATAGAAAAATATAGAGAAATCCTATATTAAATAAAAAAAAAAAAATTTAGACCCGCGGAGGCCCCTAAACGTTAAAATATTTAAGCTGACATTACAATATCAAAAAGACTTTTGTTAAAAATGAATCTCTATTTTTTTTTTCATGTTTTTCTGGAAATTTAATTGTTACCTTTTAACAGATCTATATTTAGCATCCACTTCTAATTCTGCCTTCATCACAGCCGCGGCAGCAGCCTGTACACCATTAGCGACCCCATTCGTTGTACCATTTTTATGTAGACTAAATCCATTTGTGCAAGCTGCTTCTGTAGACAGACACAAAAAAAATGTGGAAAATCAAAATCTGACAAAAAGTTAGCATGTGACATATCTCACAGAATATTACATGTAGTTGATCATTGGTCTTTGCAGAATCTAATGCATTCTCTATAATATTTTCAAATGTGTACACCAAAACCTTGGGATTGGTTAAAAATGTTCTAAACAATGGAAATTGAACCAATGACATGATGTTATTTTAATTTTGATATACAAACAATGAGATTACTCATAGTCCTTTAGACTCTGAAAGGCAAATTAGATGTTGAACTAAAACAAAACTAAAGCTAAGTCCTTTATGTATCTGATGTATGTCAGGGTGAGCAAATGACTGGCAAATATTTCTGAAGAGTTAAACTACTATCCATGATAGATATACAGTGAAATAGTCATTCCTATATATCTTTTAAAAGCAAAATGCAACCAGGGTAAAAAAAAACCTATTGAAACATGTGTCATTTTAATGTAATTTTGCATTATACATGTGCTAGTTTTGGAGTTTTTATATTGTAGAGGTATATAATCAGTAAAGTACAGGGACAATTAAATCTGCCTGGTGTTCATTGTTTGTATTTCACAGCCTGTAAAACATTTGTGTAAAGGTAAATTTTGTAGTACTTTGTCAACATTAAACATGGCGAGAAATGAGCTCGAGGCACACATGAAGTTTGCCTGAAATATGGTAAAATTATAAGGAAACTTAACAAACAATCATAATAAACGTTTATCATTTCATCTTTTTAACAAACAGATAAATCTTTTTTTTTCAAAGTGTTAATATTTCTTTTATAATAATGATTCTGGCATCCAAATATCTACTAAAAATGCAAACCTTTAGCAACTCCATTTTGAGCTAGAATCATTGATATGTCAAACTTCTCAGCTTTTCTCTGTGAGTTGACATCAAATAAATAGATCTGTTCTCCGCCCAGATTGACCAATAACTCCGTTCCATCAGGACTAAATGTCAGATAGGTGGATGCTAAGGTTCTGTATCGTTTCTTATAGTCTTTCTGTTTTTGTGGAAGGTGGCCTTATAAAACAAAAAATGTAATTGTTACATTTTGGACAGGTATTTTTATCCATGGGTTACTGTAAATTCAGAAATGTTTGCTTGCATTTATTATTGCGATTTTTGAAAAGGAGTAGGTTCAGTAAGACACCTTTTTGGCCCCAAAATATAGCAGTTTTACAAAATTGTGAAAATGTAATGTTAACGCTATTTATTGGAAAGTAGAATGTTTCTGCTAAATAAATATGGGCTGTTTTTGACAATACAAATGCACATATCTTGGGTACTAGCATCATTAAGTCATGCTAAATTACTTAAATCTTCAAAATTTTAGCATTTTGGTTAAATTAAGACGATTTCCGTCTTAAATAAAAGTGGCCGCATTCGTGTTCATTCAAAATATTGAAATGTTAGTTGTATTTGATGATAATACATAATATATATAAAGATTGAGGATGAACACGGATGCAGCCACTTTCAATTTTGACAAAAACCATCTGAAAAGTGACGTTTTTTGGCATATTTGATAGATTTTTCATATTTAAGCTTTAATGACTAAATCAGTTAAAATCTATCACATTAACTAATCGAATCAATTGAAATAGACATTTAAGTGTTTAAAAAGTGTCTAAAATCTTTCGTTAAATGAACTTGAAAATTGAGGCCAAATTCGGTCCTTACCGTACATACTCCTTTGTCAAAAACATATTACCGGGTAAGCTTAATTATTGTGATTTCATGAAATGCTACATAAAATTTTTTCTATCAAAAATTCTAATTTGATTGGCAACTTTTTATTTTTAGAAAACTTTTCCAGTTGCAATACAAAAAATATTGTAAAATTCATATCACTCAATTGTGTGAATTACATAATCAGTGAAAACAGTACAGAAAAAAGTGCTATTTGGGTTTAGATAAAAAAATAAATATACATTTGTTTAACATTTGTTTAATGTCATTACTGTAGTGCTCAGGGGAGACTACAAAGCTAGAGATAAATAACACATTCTCCACCATATACTATAAGACTTACCTGCTATAAAATAATGGACAGAATCTTGCTGCATTGCAAAATCATCTGGATGATACTGTATCGAATTTGATGGACTGTCCCATAAAGTTCTGAAATATAAAAATACAAGCATTAATTACCATTGGTAAATATACTCTAATTACCTTTTAATAATTGGCAAAGGTCTGTTTCTTGTTTGTATAATAGAGCATGTCCCAATCTGTAGAGTAATTTCAAAGTAATCAACAATTCATATACAGTACTTCACACAAGGTAATTCAATTAAAAACTCCTCTTGCTGGTATTGGGTGATTCACTGTGAAACAGGGTGGATTCTGGTCATGGTGTTTGGTGGTAATAACTCCTAATCAAAACTGTCTCTGATCAACTGTGCTGATCTAGTGCAATAATTTGGAAATGCTAATAGCAAGTCTTGTGGTAAAATTGGAAATTTTTTACATGTAAGTATGTTCTGATCCAATCCAACATTTGTCCAAACCACATTGTAAAACAGGCAATTTTATCCTGTCATCATCTAGGAGGCCTCAAAACTAAACAATCATATCTGTATCAATTTCATATCAATTTCTATTGGGCATTTAGAAAACAGATTTTAATTTAGAAATTCTTGCCGAAAAATAAAAATAAAATGGCTGACATACCTTCCATTAGTTTCCTCTGGCATTTTCATGGCTTTACAAGTTAATTTTCTACGATCGTACAGTCGTACATATGGATCGTTAGCTCCTACAGCTATCTGTTCAGGTCTGACAGGGTTTATAGCTATACATTTGGCTTCAGCATTACCACCCATGTGGGCGTTCAGATTAATCAGGACATTTTTTGGGTTGGTTTTACTGGTTTCGGGTGTTCTTAAATCATGTTGCCTACAAAAGATAAATGTACTTTGGTTTATTAAATCATATAGAATGTATTCATTTGTACAAAACATATCTGGCCTTTGTTAGTCTTGTTTTATTTTAATTTTAGTTTCTTGTGTACAATTTGGAAATTAGTATGGCGTTCATTATCACTGGACTAGTATATATTTGTTTAGGGGCCAGCTGAAGGACGCCTCCGGGTGCGTGAATTTCTCGCTACATTGAAGACCTGTTGGTGACCCTCTGCTGTTGTTTTTTAGGTGGTCGGGTTGTTGTCTCTTTGACACATTCCCCATTTCCATTCTCAATTTTATTTCATAAGGCATCAATATGCAGTACTTTTTCAATTCTAAACAACTAATTATGATTTTTATTCTGCCTTTATTACAACCAATATCATGAGATGTATCCCCTGTTTAACTTAAAGGTTAGCATAAATGTCAAAATCTCAAAGATCAATAAGAGTCTTGGCAATATACTTAAGCTTTTCTGAATGGAATGAAAACCAAATTATGAGTTATCATACATAGTATAATGGCATAATGGAATAGAACTACAGTCATATATAAAATAATTTAATGGTTATCAAAATCATGAGTTGTCTCCCTTTAATAAATTACATGAAAACACCATCTTCAGCTACAGATAGACAATTTAATCAGCCCCTTTGACATCCAATGTAATGAATTATCTCCCCTTAATAACTTACATAATAGCACCATCTTCAGCAGCACTCCAAAACATAAATGGCACATTAGGGGCTATATCCAGACGTTTTACTCTGTTGCTATGACAACTAATGTAATGAAGTATCTCCCCTAAATAACTAACATGATAGCACCATCTACAGCAGCACTCCAGAACATACATGGCACATTAGGGGCTACATCCAGACGTTTTACTCTACTGCTAATGAATTATCTCCCTTAAATAACTTACATGATAGCGCCATCTTCAGCAGCACTCCAAAACATAAATGGCACATTAGGAGCTAGAGCCAAACGTTTTACTCTGTTGCTATAACAACTAATGCAATGAATGATCTCCCCTTAATAACTTACATGATAGCGCCATCTTCAGCAGCACTCCAGAACATAAATGGCACATTAGGAGCTACAGCCAGACGTTTTACTCTGCCGCTATGACAACCAAAGTCATGAGTCGTCTCCTCTTGATTGAGATCATGTACATGGATTTTACAATCAGCTGCACCGGATACAAGTATGGAATCATTAGAATTTGGCAGAAACTGAAAAAATAGATTCACATTCAAGAATTTTGATTTTAAGATGTTTTCATAAATTGTGACCTATAGTAGTTAATTTTTTGTGTCATTTTGGTCTCTTGTGGAGAGTTGTCTCATTGGCAATCATACCACGTCTCCTTTTTTTATATTAAAAAATAATCTTGAATATAACACATACAATATTATATCAAATGAAAAGCAAATGCTTTATAAGTCCTCGGAAATTTCACAAAACTGAAAATATCAAATGCAACAAAAAATTAATAGGTTTTAACAGTATATTAATAAACTTTATAATCTTAGCAAATCATTTGAAATTTTAAAATATTTCTCCAAAATGCCTAGCTCTGATTCCTTGCAATTGTCTCCATTTGGCTATACTTTTTGTCTTTTTCAATTATATATCAGCTCTTTACATTTCTAAAAGATTTTAAATTTATTAATATTTTTTCTTTAAGAATCACAGAAGAGACTTTAATTGTCAAAATGTGCATCTGGTCTAGAATTTGTCCAGTTAAATGTTATCAAAAAAAAGTTTACCTTAACAGAAAAGATATTTCCTTCATGTCTAGTTCGTAATGTTGTCAAACTTTTATGATGAAATGGATCCCATATAATAATTTGGACATCATCTGAACCACTGGCTAATAACCTGAAATACAAAAATACTATTTCAATAATGGCAGATTCCTCTTATAATAACTAAGTGGCAATACATAGTCCCCTACTGCTTAAAACTTTTTCAAATCGGAACAAAATCCTCACTTCATCTATAACTTGTCATGGTGTCAAATATATAACAAATATCAAGTCAATATCTTCAATCATTGATCTTTAGTGGATAGTTGTCTAATAGTCCATTTGCCAATTACAGATTTGATTCTATTATTACACACTTTTTAAACAAATTACTTCCCTTTGTCAATCGTAGATTGGTTCCGTACCGGACAAAATTGGCTTTTGCTAATGCAAAGCATGATGATTTGAAAGTGATTTATCGTCTGTTTAACTAATTTTCATGAAAAATATTTTCTGATGTCAAAAATATTAAGCTTAACAACAAATTAATGTAATTAAAAGATTTGAAAACCTAACAGATTACTCACATTACGCACAGGTAAATTTGTTCTTTCTGCTATCTCTCCATTGTAAATAAAAATTAATGTCCCTCAAAAGGGAGACAACTAAAACAGGGATCTCTAAATACAGGGTCAATTACGGGAATTGGCAAATAGCCTATTGGCAAACCTACGGGTACATCTGTTTATTTTTATATTTGTTCCAGCCCCATGCCATATATGTTAAAGCCAGTACAAAACTTAGCTAACTTGAGATTATAAAATACTGTAAATATTGAAGGTATTAGTAAAGATTTGGACTCTATAAGACAATTTCTTTTTTAATTCTTAACATATAATTTGGGGTATAAGACAGGAACATTGTTACACATATGGATTGTTGTCTGAGTGATCAAATAAAGTTGAAAGTTGTTACAATTTTTCATGAAACAATGCAATTTGTTACATGATGTAGCATATTTATAAAAAGATAATGCACTTACGTTCCTTTCTCGTTCCATTCCAAACAATTAACACAACCATGGTGGCCCTGGAAATATAAATAAATGAATAAGAAAATGTCTGAGATCATTGTCTTTTTGAAGATCCTTCAGAAATCTGAGATCTTCTTAATATATTCAGCAACGTGTAAAAAAAACATGTAGATGTACATTATACTTACCTATAATGAATATAAAGGATAAAATCTTTCAAACCTTCTGAAACACAATCTTGAGTTGGTCCATAGATTTTCTGTATCATTTAAAGAAAGTACACTTCTGAAACACAATCTTGAGTTTGTCCATAGATTTTCTGTATCATTTAAAGAAAATACAGAAAAAAAGTCTTACCCATAAGAACATATGGTCATATTTACCTCAAGTTCTTTCTCTAACCCCAGTCTATCTATTAACTCTGGAGTAACTTGTAAACTTCTCTCAAATGTTTGTCTACTGACATTCTGAAATTAAAAAGAATACAAACTACACATTAACACAACCTATGTACATGTTAGGAATCTGATGTACAGTAGTTGTCGTTTGTTTATGTAATTTATACGTGTTTCTTGTTTCTCCTTTTTTTATATAGATTAGACCGTTGGTTTTTCAGTTTGAATGGTTTTACATTAGTAATTTTGGGGCCCTTTATAGCTTGTTATTCGGTGTAAGCCAAGGCTCCGTTTTGAAGGCCGTACATTGACCTATAATGGTTTACTTTTTTAAATTGTTATTTGGATGGAGAGTTGTCTCATTGGCACTCACACCACATCTTCCTATATCTATATAGGTCAGTATAGTCTTCAACGGTTATAAATACTGATAAAAGGGCCTATACAACTAATCAAGCTCTCAATATACATTTTTGACTGTATAATTTATTATTATGTAAGATGTCTTTCTTTTAAATACATAAGAGTTAAATTACATTTCTATAGGGCAATGCCCAGTATTTTTATTTTCTATATTACTTAAATTCACCGACCGGTATCTTAAGAACCGCCCGGTACCCCCATCTTTGAAACTGCCCGGTAGCCAATCTTTAGAACCGCTGAGGTATCGCCCGGTATCTTTAGAACCGCCCGGTAACCCATCTTTGGAACCATCGGGGTACCGCCTGTAAATATGTATATAAGGGGATGCGAGAGAGATCAGAGTGAAATAGTGAGAATAGAGGGATTTGAGATTGTTAGTTAGAAGTGTTGAGAGTTATATTGTGTTAGTGAATTAGGATTATTGTTCAACTGTTTTATTATGTCAAACTGATATACATTTAACAGATTACATAGTGATTTGAATTGAAACTTTGTGTTGTGGTTTGTTTTCTTTGTGCCATTTGAATATGGATTTTACGTAATTTACGCTACCAAAATAACACATCGACAAACACGAATCCATACAGAAACGACAACGCTACAAATGGTGGCAGCGGTGGGATAACCATACAAGAAGTTTTATAGATTCGTAATGAAGATAATGGTTGGAATATCAGTGAGACTTAAACTATTTGAATACATGTTAGTGTTCTTTACTACCGTAAGGGGACAGGAAGACACATACGTGCACGGACTGTCTTCAGATATCCAAATGAGATGGGAGAGTTTAATAGATAAGATAAAGCTACGGTTTGGACATTCAAACATGGAAGAAATCTATCTGGCAGAGGCAAAACTAAGGAGAAGGAAACCTGATGAATCGTTTAGAGATTTGGGGCAATCTATTGATGATTTGTACAGGCGTTCATACCAATCTCATCCAGAACTTGTCCAAGAAAATAGTATCAGATTGTTTCTTGACGCTTGCGGTGAGTCGGAAGAGTTCCGCATGTTTATAAGGCGAACCAAACCTAAGACACTCCAAGAAGCTGTTTCAAGTGCTATGCAAGAAGAATGTTTACGAATTAATGAAATAAATGTGAATAAGGTTAACAGGAGAAATAATGTATATACAGTGGAAAAAGATAGTGATGTTAATGAACGGAGTTCAAAGAAGAACAATTATTCAGCAAGTCCTATAAACAACCAAAGATATCAAAACAAGATATATAGACAGTGTACAAATTGTGGAAAAAGAGGACACACTAGAGAGTACTATTGGAGTAAGACACATTCAAACAATCAGATCATTTCAAATCAGACGGTACATGAGGAAGACACCGCCCAGATTAGCGGTGGTACCGTCCAGCAGTTAAACAACAACCAGTCGGAGCAATAGGCCCTGCTCCGACCGACGGTACCTGGTGGCCTAGCAGAAGTTTAAAGGAGTGTACCTTGGATAAACATAGGACGACACATTCCACTCAAACTGAAAGGGGTGATATGGAGATTGGCTTGGATCACTTATTAGACCAAGATTTAACTCCAAAGTATCACATAACACCTAAGCGGTTGAGTGATGGTGCGTTTGTTTATCTGCGAGAGGAACATATGGACAATGAATTATTGTCAGATAATATTGGACAAAATAACGTATGTAGCTGTGTTAACGTAAATATAAGGAAAGAACGGTATGATGGTAGATAGTAAATAGGACCAGCAATTACTTGCAAGATCGATACCGGTGCAAGACATACTTTCATAACAAAAGACAGCTACCGAAATATTTTGTCTGATAGTAGACCTATGCTAGGACCATTAGATACCAGGTTCATCATTTAAAAGTGTTAAGAACTGTTGTTATGACATTATCATGTGATGAATTTTGTGTTCAATTTCCAATTATTGTTTCAGGAGTAATAAATCATTTACTTGGTGAAAGTATTATCCAATCCATTCGATGTCAAAGGGACTGGAATTCTTAATTTTTAGAAATATGAAGCAGAAATATTCCATTTCATGATAAAATATGGACTATCTTAATTCTTCTCAAGGTATGGTGCATGTATGTTTGTTTAACCCAACCAGTAAAGATATTATGTTGTTCAAAGGAACACATATTGCTGTGTTTGTACCAGTTTTGAATATCGGCAATTCTGTTGAGGTAGAAGATGAAAATGAAGATGTTTGTGGTATCGTTGAGCATCGTAATTCGTCTAATAGTTTGTTTCCTCAATATATGGAAAAGATGTACCAAAGCGGTATACAGAATTTTTCAATTAAAGAAGCCGATGAATTTAAAAGGGTATTGCTGCAAAATTGTTGTGTGTTTGCTGACCCTGATGGAGAAACTGGACATATATTGTTGGGAATGCATGAAATCATATCGGAAAAACAGATACCAATCAAGGAACTGTAAGACCATTCTTTGGATACATCATTGAGACCGCTGAACATTTTTTTATGAATAAAACATTGGAACCGCCTGACAATTCTGTAAATAAAATATTGGAACCGCTTAACAATTCTTCAAATAAAACATTGGAACCTCTTGGAAATAATTTTCATAAAACATTGAATACAAGGTTCGTCACAGCTAATGTTGGTGATTTGAAAGTGAAGTTAGGAACTGCTATCATAACTTTATTATGCATGTTGAAGTGAACATATAACATTGACTTGAGTTGAACTATATTGATTGTGTATTTAGATATATATGTAACTGTACAGTGAGAAGCCTAGTTTTGTTTAATACGACATTGAAATAGGAATTTCAATTGCTAGTTGGGGGGATTGTAGCGATTTTAGTTTGACTGTATAATTTATTATTATGTAAGATGTCTTTCTTTTAAATACATAAGAGTTAAATTACATTTCTATAGGGCAATGCCCAGTATTTTTATTTTCTATATTACTTAAATTCACCGACCGGTATCTTAAGAACCGCCCGGTACCCCCATCTTTGAAACTGCCCGGTAGCCAATCTTTAGAACCGCTGAGGTACCGCCCGGTATCTTTAGAACCGCCCGGTAACCCATCTTTGGAACCATCGGGGTACCGCCTGTAAATATGTATATAAGGGGATGCGAGAGAGATCAGAGTGAAATAGTGAGAATAGAGGGATTTGAGATTGTTAGTTAGAAGTGTTGAGAGTTATATTGTGTTAGTGAATTAGGATTATTGTTCAACTGTTTTATTATGTCAAACTGATATACATTTAACAGATTACATAGTGATTTGAATTGAAACTTTGTGTTGTGGTTTGTTTTCTTTGTGCCATTTGAATATGGATTTTACGTAATTTACGCTACCAAAATAACACATCGACAAACACGAATCCATACAAAAACGACAACGCTACAAAAACAATTATAACCATATTTTCATTTCACTTCTGAGTTATAAGTAGACAACAAACCAAGGTTAATTATTAAATATTTAATGGACAGTCATTTCCTCAAGTGTAGGATTAATAATTGTGGTGGATACATTAATTTGAGATTCTGAAAAACTCTATAAAATCTATTCAACTCCTCTCTCGAATTAAACAAAAATGCATTACACAATTCAATATGCACATTACCTCCTTACTGCATGTACTATGTCTGATGAGTTGTGTATTGCACTCCCAGAGGACAAGAGAGACGATTGAAAAGAGAGATCATTTCATACAGCCAATGAGGCTTAAACATGTTAAATAACCATGAATGTATACATTGTGTACATGTAGCAAAATCTTTATTTTCATGTTTCCAATTTCTGTTTTAAGAGTAGTCCAATCAATATTATGACATCTTGAAACATGTTGAGAAAAGCCATTTTATGTTTTGCTTTGAAGCCTTCGGTTACAGTGACTTCAAAGCAGAAAATAAAATAGCCTTTCAAGACATCATAATTACTTGGACTAGACGTTAAGCAGACATTCATCATCATCATCATCAGTCAGTTAAGAGACCTAATCAGAAAGTCACAGAATCCCAAAAGAGAATATCAATACTCATGAATGATGTTGTTTGCTTAACATCCAGTGGCAAATATTTCATGCATATATACACATTAACGCTAATCCTGGCTGACCCGGCCACTTGAACTTTTGACGCATAAAACAATCACTTTTCCATTGTAGCGTCAGATATTTTGTTTTATGACGTCAAAATTTTACGGGAACCTGTGTGATATCCAGTAATGGCGGACCGATAGCGATAATGTGTATTCAGGACGAATGAACATGATCGTGTATTTGCATATTTTGTGTAAATGTGTGCATGTAGAATATTCAAAATATATTAATGTAATTACATTTATTTCCCGGTCTACTTTTCTTTTAAGAAATCCATTTTGGAATGCCATGATCATCTAAAAATGAGAGTCAAAACAAAACCAGGATTTTGCTCCGTTCAAGTATCCATTATTTGTCGTTCACAAATAAACATTCATAGCTAGACTATATTAATGTCAACTCTTCGGATTTTACCAAATCGTTCAATATTATTATAATCTACTGTTTATTTATATTGATCTCCACTTGTCACTCCACAAATCACACTTTGTTGATATTCTGAAAAGTGCAAGTAGTTATAAATTTCATGTTTGATTCTACAAAACGAATTTTGAAAATACAAATTTTATGGACACGATTTTGGCATGTTTGTTATGAGGAGAAAAATAAAATTTTAATTTGAACCATTCAAATGTCCTTATTTCCAGTTTGATAACAATAGGAGTAGCACTAATTGTTGGGTTGCAGTTGAAGTAAATTTAAATTCAAGACATTATTAAAACTGATACATTTTAGAAGATAAACCTGATGCAAAAAGGTATGTGTCAAAAACCTTATAAATTGTACAAAAACCCTGTACAGATTATAATTTGTACAAATTTAAAAGCTTATATATATACCGAAAACCAGTTTGTCGATTCAGATTTATACTACCACAGTACATATATCAGTTTCTCAGTAAAGTATATCATGTATTACTACGTACTCTCATCAATGTCACAATCACTATATATATAACAACCGTAAGAAGTGCTTTTTATAATAGGCATGTCTTTATAATAATGATTAAAAAAGAAATAAATATTCATTTACGAAGTTATAGAAAAGAACGGGTAGAAGAACTTATATAAAAACTTGAAGAAGATGCCGGGTATGATTGCCAATGAAACAAGGCACTGGCTACGGTTACATGGAAATGTAACAATAATAAAAATATTATTGTTACATTGGAGACTAATTGCCGGAATGCAAAGTTGGGTGAGGAACCGATTAATTACAAATGTAACAATAATTACTGAGGCTACGGTTACATTACGTTATTTTTACAGGAAAAACAGCAATGTACGCTAGATTGATTAAACTTAAATCTTCTATAGTTGTATTGCTTCATTCTTTCATATGTACTAAACAATACTTGTAATTCAATACTGATAAATAATAAAATATTATTATTCAACCAATGGTGTACAAATTGAATAGTTTAACTACGTATTAATGGTTTTGATGTTCTTAAAGATACTACTCAAGATTAGGAGTGTGACTGTCAAAGGCGAAAAATATAGTTCAATGGTTTCACTTTTTAAAAGTATTTAACTGCGCACCTACTCTTATTACTGCCATTATACTTTGGACCAATTTTGTTTCTGGTGAAAATAAAAATGAAACTTGGGATGCGTTTTAAACGAAACTGAAACAATATCAAGACATACATTTCATACAGCTTTATAACTTGACGCAAATTGATAATCAAAAGCAAAGTTTGCTAACTGTTACTTAAATACTAAGAAATTATGTATGTACGTATACACGTATCCGTGGAGGACGTAATTTCGTTCATCAAAAATGTGTCGGACTTTAAAAACAACTTACTGGATTTGTAGAAATTGTCATTGTAAATAAAAAATTACAGTAAATAAATTGTATGTTATAAATGTATGTAATAAATGTCCTCGACTTTTATTATTTCGTACATATATATATTACTAGTCCCATCGTACATTGCTTTTTTTCATGTAACAATAACGCAATGTAACCGTAGCCTCAATAATTATTGTTACATTCGTAATTAAACAGGTCCTTACCCAACCATGCATTCCGGCATTTAGTCTCCAATGTAACAATAATATTTTTATTATTGTTACATTTCCATGTAACCGTAGCCATGCAGTGCCATGAAACAACTGTCCACAAGAGACCAAAATGACACAGACATTATAACAACTATAGGTCACCGTACGGCCTTCAACAATGAGCAAAGTCCATACCGAATAGTCGACTATAAAATTAAGGCCCCGATAAGATAATTTAAAACAATTCAAACGAGAAATCTAACGGCCTTACTTATATAAAGAAATGACGGACGAAAAACAAATATGTAACACATAACTGACAAACGACAACCACTGAATTACAGGCTCCTGACTTGGGACAGGCACATACATAAATAATGTGGCGGGGTTAAACATGTTAGCGGGATCCCAACCCTCCCCCTAACCTGGGACAGTGATATAACAGTACAACATAAGAACGAACTATAAACATCAGTTGTTATACTTGTTATACCATCAAACACATTATCAAGGCACTGTGAGAACTATCAATGTTGACCAAGTTTGTTTCCGCTAACTCTGTTACAATTCTAGCGGGAATTTTGTATGTGCTTAATTAAAGTAAGTCATGCTGTAAACAATGCGTGGCAGTTTTAGACAGATAAAATCAGGACAAAGAATAAGTGGTCATCCAAAGTTCTCTTTTTTAAAGCTCAGTCTTTTGCCTTAAAAGGTGCTGTTTGACACTCAAAACCAATCGGCATTAATGCTTAAAACGTTAAGTAAAAAATAATGTACTCGGCTCTTATTGACATTTGATATGAATCGAATGCGCTCAGTCCCAATAAAAGGAGCACATTACTTCGAGCTGCCGTTTCCGTAAATCGGCCACAGTGCTCAACGTTGCGACACATGCATGAACATATATAATCAACGGAAATTAAAAATAGATGATTTTTTATTTCATATCCGTGGCACATTTCTTTGAAGAAGAAGACAAAACTAATGATCGTTCTCCAAGCTGAAGATCGAATTACATTTAAATATCATAACATTAAATCAAGTTGTATGTGCATCACCAAAATATGAACGAATTATAGAAGGTGTTGATAGGGTTTACAGAATAGAGAAAAAGGGTAAAACATAAAAGAAAAGAGAAAAATGGACCAAAACAAATAAGGAATAGAGACTCAGAATAATGAGGTGCTAAACTATAAAGAATAGATAATGATGGGCAAAACGTATTAAAAAATGGTATACAAAAGTAAATCACAAGTTACAAACACTGGCACAGCTTAATCTTATCAAGAATATATCTTGTTCAAATTGACAGTAATTTCGACTGAGATGAAAACTTTGTCTTATGAATATTGTAATTACAGTGAGTTGACTGTTAGTGTTGCTCTCCACCAATTGCAACTCATTCAAAATTTTGACCCAATTGCAATATGTTTTATTAAACCAAATTGTTCAACTGGTCAGAATATTGAACAAATTGTTCATTCAATATGTGATAGTGCAAAGAGATAAAATAAAATATACTTACAATCCTATAACTCCATGCACTTTAATGATGTTGCGACAAAATTTGTTTATCAGTTTGTAGAGTTATATTATAGTCATTTCCATGCTGAAGAGGAACTGTTTATTTTGAACTGCATGCTATAAAATTGTCCAAACTAAGCTTTCATGTAGTTTTTCTTTCTAAAAGTATTCTATATTTATAAGAATCAGATATCATTTTAAATAAAACATCATATATTCAGTAAAATATGTGTGAAATAACAATATGCTATTGATAAGTTTTCAGGGGAGATAACCTAAATATTATTCTTTTGAATAAAGCCTTTTTGAAAGAAAAGTTATTATCTCCCCCATGGAAACTTCCTACAAACATATATTGCAATTTTACACATATTTTACTGAATATGAAAATTTTTAATTCACATAATGTCTGATTCTTATAAATATAGAATACTTTTAGAAAGAAAAACTATATGAAAGCTTAGTTTGGACAATTTAATAGCAATTCAAAATAAAAAGTTCGGAACTTCCCCTTCAGCATGGAAATGACTTTAATATAACTCTACAAACTGATGTTCATATGATGAAATCATAATCTTTCAGTCAGTTTAATTGAAGTCTGGAGCTGGCATGTCAGTTAACTGCTAGTAGTCTGACTTTATTTATGTATTATTGTCATTTTGTTTATTTTCTTAAGTTACATCTTCTGACATCAGACTCGGACTTCTCTTGAACTGAATTTTAATGTGCGTATTGTTATGCGTTTACTTTTCTACATTGGTTAGAGGTATAGTGCGAGGTTGAGATCTCACAAACATGTTTAACCCCGCCGCATTTTTGCGCCTGTCCCAAGTCAGGAGCCTCTGGCCTTTGTTAGTCTTGTATTATTTTAATTTTAGTTTCTTGTGTACAATTTGGAAATTAGTATGGCGTTCATTATCACTGGACTAGTATATATTTGTTTAGGTGCCAGCTGAAGGACGCCTCCGGGTGCGGGAATTTCTCGCTACATTGAAGACCTGTTGGTGACCCTCTGCTGTTGTTTTTTATTTGGTCGGGTTGTTGTCTCTTTGACACATTCCCCATTTCCATTCTCAATTTTATGATAAACTAATTCTGTCACAACATCATTAAAGTGGAGTTAAAGTCTTATAGGATTGTAAGTATGTTTTATTTTATCACCTTGCACTTTCATGACTTGGCTGTGGTTTTCTACAGCAATTGGTTCAAATTTCTGACCAGTTGAACAATTTGATTTTATAAAACAAATTGCAATTTGGTCAAAATTTTGAATGAGTTGCAATTGGTGGAGAGCAACACTAACAGTCAACTCACTGTAATGACATTGTGGTTAATATAATGTAATGTTATGCGACTGTCATAAAAGTGAGAGGTTTAGCTAGCTGTAAATCCAGGTTTAATGCATACTTTTTTACATAAGGAAATGTCTGTACAAAGTCAGGAATATATGACAGTTGATTTCCATTCGTTAGATGTGTTTTGGGCTTTTTGGTTTTCCCATTTGATATGGGATTTTCCGTTTTGAATTTTCCTTGGAGTTCGGAATTATTTTTTTATTTGGCTTTTTCCAACCGTGAATTATTCAGGTTGACACTGGAAAGTGGCAGTATACATATGTATATGGAAAGCTAAGATGAATACAATTTGTTTGGGTTTTGCCGTTATTTACTTAAACCTAGTCCCCAATTAAAGAGAGGTGGAAGATATCAAAGACTGATATTCAAACTCATATATCGATGACAAACTGACAACTCCATGGCAAAAAAAAAGGATCAACAACAATCAAAATACAAACAACAGTATTCAAAATACACAGCAATACTAGAAAAGACTGGGCAACACGATCCCCACTCAAAATCATTGGTGATCTCAGTTACTGTAAGTATATACTGTAAAAAGACAAGAACAACTCTCCATCAAAGCCTAGTCACAATTTGTAAACAGTTAACTGTTATGGTCCAAGTATGGCCTTCAACACGAAGCTGTGGCTCACACCAAACAGCAAGCTATAAAGGGTCCCATCCCAAAATGACTAGTGTAAAACAATTCAAGAAGGAAAACCAGCAGTCTAATCTTTATAAAAAAAATACTTGTGAACCACAACAACAAACGACAACCAATGAACAACAGATTCCTGACTTAGGACAGGTGCAAACAAATGCAGCGGGTTTAAATGTTTTAATGGTACCAAAACTTCACCCTTATTTTAAACAATAGTGTAACATCACAACATAGAAAGACTCACTATAGAATATCAATTGAAATGGCTTAACGCAATCAAAAAGCATATTAACAAAAACAGTTACATGTGAACATACACTGAACGGACAATGTATAATACAAAATCAATAAAATAGAAAAATACTGGTCCAAATATTTTTGACTTCTAGGAAGGCTATTTTAAATCATTGCTTTGACGCCTTCCAGGGACGTGTCAAAGAAAATAATATAATAGGCTTTCAAGACGTCATAATTATTTGGACTAGAAAAATACCACACTCCCTCCTGCCCTTTGAAATTCATAATCATTCCCTAAGCATTTTCCCTCTGAACTTTTTATTATTTTTTACTTTAGACAAAAATTATATATATACATTCGTCCTGAACATGCATGAAATATTTGCAACTGGACTTTTAGCAACCAATAAACAATCAGTGAGGCCCCTCATGGGGGGGTCCTAGTAATCACATAATCACCATTTTTTTGCCAATATAATCACATAATCATTAAATATTTGCTTATCTTTAGTAATCAAATAATCATAAACTAAAAATACAGTCCTAGGTAATCAAATAATCATGAAATATTTGGCTTAATAATCAAATAATCTTTAAAAAAACGGCCAAGTAATCACATAATCAAAAACCCCATGAGGGCCCTCATCAGTTTTTTGGAAATAGTGTTGGTATCAAAGCTGGCATTTAAGGTAGCGCCTTCTTTATATTACATAATCAATAAAATAAGGGGTGAGATGTTAAACAAGAAAGATAACCATAATATTGGACTACATGCCACTAAATAAAATAACGTATACTCGTAAATAAAATTATATATTTTGTTGTAACTTGAGTCATGGAGTACTGACTTGAATATTTTTACAATTTAAGTCTTTTTTAATTTTGTAATCCGCTACAATTTAAACAAGGCATTCTGAATGAATCAATCTACAAAGTGAAAACACTTCCCAACTTTCATGATATTCCTTAAGCAAAGAGACGGCTAGTTTTTTTAGAAAAGCTACTACTTGTTTAAATTACAGGCAATTCGTTTTGCACATTATTCCGCAAAAGATGTCGCAAAACTCTTGTTAACTTTTTTTATTCCTTTATATCTAGTATTAATTGATATGAATATGAAATTTTAAAATTCTGATCGAATTAATATTATTAATCTGGTATACTACAGTGATGGAACTTAAACTTAAACAATAAAAACAAAACGACATTTACAGAAACCAGTTTATGGCAAACATGTAAAAAAAGTTATTTTTTTGATGATCAGGTACACACTGTCATACAATCTTGACAAATTCATGTCAAGAATCTTAAGTTTATTTAAACACTGCCATATTTTTTTGTCAAAGTGTGTTGGTGATATTGATAAAAATGAATATCAGCTTCTCTGGGTCGAAAGCTCAACCATATATATCACAAAAATGACAAGGTTTTAAAAAAAAAAAAAAAAAGACTTCTTTTTAAATTTTATAGCAATACACTTATTAAAGCATGATTGAAATTTTATTCAACACAAATCCTTTAAAAAAAGCTTTAAAAAAGGGTTTAAACCTACCCAGGGGTGTGAACCTGAAAGGTGGCGAACAAACATTTTATCACTATTTGGAATTTTGTCCTGCTGACCTGAGAATCTGTCCCGCTTGAACTTTTGACGTCATACAACAATCACTTTTCCATTGTGGCATCGGATATTTTCTATTATGACGTATAAAATTTACGGGAACTTTCATGACTTTATTGATATCCAGTAATGGCGGACAACTCGTGATAATGTGTATAGAACATGTGTAGAAACAGACGTGTCAGATTTGGGTCAAACAGACCCGGATTTCAGGCAAATAAATTTTAGCAGCAGCCTTGTGTTAGATCTTTTGTAGTGGTTTATGTGAAAGAAGATCTCCATTTTCCATAACATAAGATGAATATTTTGTTTTCTTATTTTGAAAAGCTAGGTTATAATTTTCTTAGATGCATATATTTTTCAGGATGATGGGAGGTGACAGTACTGCAGCTAAAGCTAGATCTGTTACAGAGAAATTCCAGTTTGGACCATGGCGTTGTACGTCTATAAAGTCACACATTCTGAAATCGGAAGGTCCAGATAGAGAGAGGTAATGTCTAATGATGAGAAGATGATTACAATTTACACAAACCTGCAGTACACACCAAAAAAGTTGAGCCATTCACTGTGAAAAGTTAACTCACCATAACATAGAATGTTTGAGCTGACATGACATTAAACAGCTCAATCAATCAGTGTGTAACAGGAGGAATGCTGCCAAATTTGGATTGATTATTGGTCTTCAACATCACTTTCTATCTTTGCCATTTTTTTTATTAGTGAGGAAGTCAGAGTACCCGAAGAGAACTACCAGACTTTGTCAGGAAAACTGACTATCCTAGTCAATTAAGATTGAAGACCAATGCATATTGTCATGAGCCTTAAAAGCTGAAAAAATTGTTATATTACACTCATATTGATTTTCCTGAGGTTGATATACTGTATTATTGGAAATTCAACTCGCAAACAAAAAAAACTACAAAAGTAATAGCAATTAGAAATTCACTTTTTAACATTTTGTACCTTAAAACAGTTGGAAGGAATTTTGTAAAATGAGCAACAAACAGATACCAACTGCTATCTATTTTATATTTTATTATTAAAATTAAGTAGACCAGGATACATGTATAAGTTAACAATAGAAAGGTTCAGATCAACACAATTTGATCAAGAGTTACTGCCCTTTAGTTGCCATGGTGGAGGACTAAGTCCTTCATAAATCAGCCAAATTCAACATGTCATACCGACTGCTAGACTGTTAAACAATTTTGATTTATTTTGGCCTTTCTTGATTCATATAAGATCCATCTTTTGTCAGACCTGTTTGTACTGCATATTTCAATTTGGATATTAAGTCAAATATAAAAATCATCTATATTGACCCCTTCAAAATGGCAAGAAAATTAACTCTATAACAAATTACATCAATTGAAAGGTAAAGTAAAGACTGAAAAGCGGGAAAGGGGGTTAAAAACCATTCTGATCCCAATTTGAAAAAAAAAATTGTGGTCATGCAGATGACAAACCAATACTTTATAGTGTTAAATTTTGAACCAAAATGATTTAATGGATAGCTTTGAAAAATAAAAAAAAAAGGCAATTCTGACTCAGACAAAAAAATAATGAAGTTAAATGGTTGCTCCAGTCCCTAACTCTATTCAATGTGTTCAAACTAACTCATTTATAGATTTAAATTTTGGGTGAATATCTTTAATGTCATTTTAGATTCGAGAGTCAATTGGAACTTCCACAGGTTCCTGAGATGGTGTTTGCTGATAACTTACTACGTTTAGAACATTCAGCAGGATTTGGTTTGGAGTTCAATGCTCTTGATGCTCTTAGATTGGTGGACCCTCGAAACGATTTACTCAAAGTGGCTGTATCTGATGCTTGGAGACAGGCTAGGTTTGTTATTGTTAAGTTTGTCTCTGCTTTGAGAGAAAAGTGGTTACTAGATCATCTTCATTTACAGGTTAACTGACCAATCACAGTTTCAATCAAAAAAACAAAACAAAACACAGAATTATCTGAAAAATAAAGATGAATGGCATAACAAGTTTGGTAAAGTTATACATTTGTTATAATCAAAGGTGATCATGTAATGTGAGATTTGATTGCTATGAGAAATGTCTGATTCAAAAGAGTTTTGGCAACTAATAATATTTTGTCCAGCAAATAAAGAATGCATTGGGTCATGGCATATTCTTGGGAATAAATTAGGTGTTTTTTTTTTCTTTCAAATTGCACTTATTTTAATATTGCTTCCATAATAGCTCTTACATGACCCAGTATCAAAAGGCCCAATTACAGAGTAGCTAACATATATGAAATTGTATATGTCGTGTACAAGTTGCAATTTTGTACAGGTTATAACATGTACAAAAATATTGTACATGTTATAATTTGTACAATGCTAAAATACAAGTTATAACATGCACAAAATGACCCCGTACATGTTATAACATGTACAAAATATAGCTTAAAAATGGTTTTAACCTGTACAAAACTTTAAAAATAATAATAAAGCAGAATATACATGCATTATTGAAATTTATTAAATAATAAAGAACAATAATCAAAAGCAAAAGAAGGTGCATTATTTACAGCATGCATAAAATACTACATTTTCATGCATTTTAGAAACATTAAATTTTTTACTTGTTGTTAAAAGACAGACACATGTGACACCTTGAGTTGCTCAAAACATTCATTCTTCTACAATTACACCTACCATAATTACAACTGCCTTTCTTACACTGATAATGCACAAAAACTTGCCCTCCTCTCAATAATAACTTGTGCACTATCTCTCTCACACTCATATCACTCATTGGGACTTCAGACACATTTAAAGTTGCATTTGCCAAAAAATGGACCTAGCTTCTCTTTATTTGTCCAACTTAAGTTCCAAATTTATAGCCGCCATATTCATTCACTTTAATCACCACGCCTTCAATGTTTCTCTCATCTACCGTATACAGGGCCCCTATACATTGTAAATGGACGGAATATAACGTTATCACTTTGGGAGAGCACAGTTATTCTAGTTTTTGAGTTTTTTTATAAGACACCAGCTTGTACCTGCTGTCCAGAAAGGGACCTCTTTCGTGCACGCTTGATGTCAATATTTGATATTTCAGATAAACCTTCACTAATATTGACAACACGAATATTACCACCCGAAAGCGACCTCTTAAGAGGAAGTTTACAAATAAATGTCATTCTGAAACTTTCTTCATCAGCTATGTTAGCATCACTTGATTCACTCACCATTGTTTTTATTTCTAACTCAATGGTTTGTTCATTATGGTCTGCTAAATGAAGACCATCATTTTCAGTGTTTGTTTCAGTAATAATGTCCGTCTCTGATATTGTTGTGTCGGTTTCAATTCAGTGTCGGTTTTATGTTCTGTCTTGGTCAAAGGGTCTTCACTATGAGTATTATTGGATACAGAACTTGCTTCAAATATTGCTTCTATTTCTTCTTCTGATTGAATACCAGGCGAGAATACGGAATAATGTTTATTGACTTCAGTGTATTTATAAAACCTTTAAGATATTAAGTAATCATAAAAACTATTAACTGATCAATGACTTTATCAAAAAAGTATCACACTAACATGAATGGACAATAACAAAAAATGATGAAAATGTTATTGAGGTTAATGGCATGTTTTGTGATATAAGAAACGTATTTTCATTTTCAAATATTGTAAAAGTTAAAACCATTTTTAAGCAATATTTTGTACATGTTATAACATGCATGAGGTACTTTTGTACATGTTATAACTTGTATTTTTGCATTGTACAAATTATAACATGTACAAATGTTTTGTACATGTTATAACCTGTACAAAATGGCAACTTGTACACGACATATACACCAGAGTCAAAAGTTTATTGGATCTTCTTATAATTAGTTAGCAGCTGATAATAAAAAAAGAAATAGTTTGTAAAAATGTTATTTCAGCTAAACTGCTTAAGATTTGTTTCAACTTTTGTAGTTGAGTTGTTTAATGCTTACAATGTTGATGCAAATAGATTTATTACTTTTCAGGTCAGACTGTGAACATATCAAAGATGTTATAAAACCATTTGACTGGACATACACAACAGATTATAAAGGGTCATTGTTTGGTACAAATGAAACTCAGTTGAAGGTAACAAAAAACAAATAGGTCATCATCATTATTAATTTTTGTGTGCAGTATTGCTTATTGGCATTTATGCTATCAGAAAGTTGTTTTATTGTTTCTCTGACTCAACCAACAGTTATGTAGATAAACTGTTTCAAACTCAATCAACTGAGGTCTCAATTTAATGTGAAAAAAAATCACAGAATTAACAGAAGTTTCAACACCAAATCCAAATTAGGAACTATAAACATGATTAAGGAAGATAATATAAGCTGATACACAAAAAGAGTAAAAAGGCTCTCAATGAAAGAATTTGATTGAAAATTTTAAAAATAAAAATTGACTTTTCCCCATTATACATGTACCTGTCATTGTAACACCCTATCATCACTCTAACTGTCAATATTTTTATGAATTGTGTGAGTGCAGTTAAACCTACAGATGTATTATATTGATATTTCATACAACATTTTTTGCCATACATGAAGACCTGAATAAAGCTAATGCTTTTGGAGAATCAACTTTTTGGGGAGATCATTTAATTTAACTTTTAACTGAAATTTAGAGTAACATTTAAATTGCTGCTTCATATTTCAATAATCAACTATTGAGCTTGTCAAAAGTACATCTTGATATTTTTTTTCATTTAAAGGTAGAGCCAACAACAGAGAGAATAGATTTAGAGAAACTTAAAAAAAGAGATAAGATTATGTTTTATGAAGATATGTTATTATTTGAAGATGAGTTAGCTGACAATGGTACCTCTGAATTAAATGTTAAAATTGTAAGTATTTCTCGAAAACAAGAGTTTATATTCATATGAAATCTTTTTCTCATAATGATATTTTGTTTTATAGTACATGTGTATCTGTTTAACTGTAACTTGTCATGATTAAACTATATACCAAAATTAAATATGGAAACCTAAAGTCCCCTTCAACTTTGTCGGTAGGGGACTAACAAATGATTTCACAGTAACAGGAATTACCAATAAAACTGGGCAGTTAAAAAAAAAATTCCCAAAAATAAGTACAAAAACAGACGAACACTGACCTACAGCACATAGCCTGAATTAACCTCTTGGATTATATTTTTTGATATGGTATTTTGGTAAAGAAATATGCGTTCAAGTCTTATCATCCAGTTTAATTTGGTTTATAAGTTTTGTATATACTTATTTTATAGAGAATTATGCCGTCCAGTTTCTTCATTTTGTTACGGTTGTTTATGAGAGTAGATGGTGTTATGATTCGTGTGAACGAGACCAGAATTTATCATGAGGTATAAGTTTCCATAATTTTGTACATATACAAATTATAATTACACAATGCATGTTAAAATTGTCAGATGGTTTATTTTAACATGTTGTTTTGGGCTTTTCTTGTCATTGTATAAATTTAAATTTCCAATTAGAATGATATTCAGTAAAATATATCCATATTTTCAAATGTAAAAGAATAATTTGCAAAATGCATGTTAACTGTATAGATATGGTATTCATTTACATCACCAGTTACATGTATTAACACTGAACAAAAATAACATCATATTTTTGAATTAGAACTAGAGTTATGGGACTTTATTCATGAAAAATAAACATTATAAACAAGCAGTTAATTCAGTTTTAAATAAATAATTTTTGTACAACATATATTGTACTTTATGTACTGTTTTGGCTGCAGTTAAACTCAGATGGGTATGCCATGCTCTCCAATTTTATACTTTATTTGGACTTTTTAAATTGTTGATTCCACTGATGAGTCTTTTGTGGACAAAAAGGTCTCTGACATACACAATTTTAATCCTGATATCTATGATTAGTTTTTTTACACATGATTTTGAATTTGTTCATAGTAATATTTATAAGACATTTCTGAATTTTAAATAACTCATTATATTAAAAGAAAGTGGTTTCAGAATTGGTTTTACTGTATTTGAGAGAACATTTAGTTCACCATTTTTGTTATCTATGTTACAGGTTGATCAAGATTACATTTTAAGGGAATATTCCAGTAGAGACAATCAGATTAAAGATTTAAAGGTAAATAATTGCTTCTAACCCATTTTTACTAATGATAGAAAACTGGTCTATTAGGTGTTATTGCCTAGAGTGTGTGGAGTTACTGGCTCTTATCCCTAGCTAAGTCAAACCTTTGATATTAAAATGGCAATAGATGAGGGTCTGGATGGGGGGGGGGTTGTTATTCTGTAAACATTTAATTTGCACCCCTTTTTTCTCCAATCTTCAAATAATTAACCCCTTTTTTCTCCAATCTTCAAATAATTAACCCCTTTTTTCTCTAATCTTCAAAAAATTAAACAACAGATTTCGCTAACCTTCATTTTTTTGCCCGTTATTCTCTAATCTTCAATTTTTAAGGGTATTATTCTTTAATCTTTTAACCCCATCCAAACCCTCATAGATACTTTTTAAACAAAGGCAAATACAAGTTTTTTTGTTAACACAACAGAAACCCTGTAATATGTACATTTACATTCAGCCTTGTTTTTTGGATGAAAACTTTCATGATGCATACATGTCGTGGAGATTTATGGAAAACAGTCAATTCACAGATAAACTGCCTCCATGATCTTGTGATAGTGTGTTTGCCTTTAGTGAGGGAGGTGATGGGCTCAAACCCTTGGGATTCAAACCAAAGACTTTTAGATTGATATTTGCTGCTCCTCTACCACCTGTCATTAAGTAGGAAGAAAAAAACTGTTGGGCTCAGAGTCAGAATAATGTGTCAAGGTAGTGTAACATCATGGCTTTCTGTGAACTGTTACCTTGTGTAATATAGCATGTAAAAAAAAAATCCTGCATTGTCTCGATTAGTACAAAGTTAGTTTAATATTCATATTACATTCTTGTCCTGAATAAGCATTTTCTTTGACACTTAAATATTTGCCACATAATGAATGGCTATTATTTTTTTTGAATTTATTGAACCATAAAATTAATTTTTGACTTTACATTGAAAAATCCGCAAAGCAGATTATGTAAAATGTGAAGAGTAAAAAAATAGTGTTATTGTTTAATGAATTTAAAATAAATTATCGCCATTCATTATAAACAAAAATCTATCAAAAATAAGCCTCAAAGAACATTTTATATTATTTATATTAACAATAGCAACGTACACACAGGTTGGCCTATGAATAAACAATGTCAGAGTGGGTGTGTCGCCATAAAAAGTTTGAAAATAAAATTAATACTTTTCACCAATTAGAAGACTAAATACATCAAATTTATTTTTTAGATGATAAGCATTCAACAATCAATCAATTTATATATTTATTTCAGGTTTCACCTCATCTATTAACAGAACCTAATGAAATTGTGAAGCATTTGACAATAAGGAAAGAAGAATTTCATAAACTTATATTTCCTGTGATAAATGATACAAGTGACAATACAAAGCAATCTTTGTTGCCTGATGGACAGGATCCATCTCAGTCCACAGAAACAAAATCTCAGGATACAAATATCACAACATCTGGTGGCAGTGGTGAGAGTTGATAACAGGATGGACCTAAATATATAACAGTGCTTATTTGATGCTTAATAAAATATGATTTCAGTAACTCTAGGTTATTTTATAAAAAATACAAATATCTGTAAATGGTTAATGATATCATATCATTATATAGCTAAGAAACTTTTTTATCCCTTTTCTTTTGAAAGTTTTCTTATCTGTTCTCCATGTTTAATGCTTTTACTTTACTTTGGTTACTTTCATACTGTTAAACTGTTATTACTGGCAAACATGTTTTTAACTGGATTTTTGTGACAAAAATGTCGGTTAATGATTTTGGGATGTACAGCGGGCGAGTGGCAACCAAATGTTGTGTGTGCATTTACTCATGAACCGTTCAACCAAAGCTTTTAAAATTTAAATATGTTGTTACTGACAACAAAATGAAGGTCAAGTTTTAGAATGACGATTTTGACTTTTACCGTTCAGGAGAAATGGTTCTTGAAAGATTGAAAAATGTTGTTTCCAGTCGTGTCGGTGCATTTACGCATGAACTGTTCAACCAAGGCTTTCCAAATTTTAATATGTTGTTACTGATGACAAAATGGAGGTCAAGTTCAATAATGTCGATTTTGACTTTTACCGTCCAGGAGTTATGATTCTTGAAAGATAAAAAAAATGGCATTTCCATTCATGTTGTTGCATTTTCTCATGAACCATTCAACCTAAGCTCTTTCAAATTTTAATATAATGATATTGATGACAAAATGGAGGTCAAAGATATGAACGATTTTCACTTTCACCGTTCATCAGTTATGGTTCTTGTGATATTGCCAGGACACAAATAAATGTTAATAAATCCGGTTTGCTGTCATTGTGACAGCCTCTTGTTTAACTTAAAATATGAATTTCACATGTCAAAATGATATCCACATTATTGTTGAATTTTTCCACTCTGTTATTGTATGTTATTTAAAATAAGTTACACATATAAATATGACAACATATTTTATATTTAAAGTGTCTTCAGTTGTAAGAAGACTGGCAGGTCATTTTTAAACTTATTTTGTGTCATCAACTGCTCTTTGTTTATAAACCTGAAACTTTTTTGTCTTCCAATATTTTGTCTTGTTTGTGATGAAAGTCAAAGTATGTGAGACAGGGATTACAATCTGGTGGCTGCGCAAACTATTTGTATTTAGTTGTATATTTCAAAGGGGAGAAGATTTTGGAGGCTTCATTATTTCTACCCAGTATATGTTGTTAAGTTTGCGACTGTAATATATCATTTGTCGTTGACCTCATTTTCATTGTTCAGCAACTGCTTGAAAAAAAGTCTTGTTTTTTTGTCATGTGGATTTTTTTTAAATTCCAATTTGTATCAACGACATCACAAGCTTAACGCACTCAGGAAGGTTAAATACACCTTCTTTTTGAATTCAGTACATTGCCTAGCATAATCCTTGACTGAATCCATTAGTATTTTGAAATTGTGCTGCTAATTGATGGATTAAGGCTCAGGATATCTCTAGCTTTGGATACCAATTTCGTTGAGAAGTTATATTGGTTATGCATGTTCAGGTCAGTTATAAGACAATGAATTATTAGGAATAAGCTGTGATCCTCACCAAAATTATATAAAAAAAATAGTTTTATTTAGAATACTGTTATAAATGTACATGCACACAGACAGCTTAAACAAATATCAAAAAAGTAATGCATGGTTGTTTCAGTAATCGTTTGTACTCAAACACATTCTCTCAAAAGTTGTTTTAATGTATAAGTTGCTTCTACAACATTTAAGAGTTGGAGCAAAATTGATTAAACAGTCTATCCTTCAAACATGCAGAGTGTAATTATTAATTCCATCTAATACATGTGCTTTAAGAAAAAAAAACATCATCTTGTTATTTGAAATGGATTAACCAGTATTTCCAATTTTGTTACGACATAGTTCTGAATCCATTAAAATCCAAATTTAAGAAAAATGAGACGATCATGTTTACGAAAGAAAAGGAGTGTTACCAAATAACAAATACAAACAATAATCAATACAAACATGTAACACTAACAAAATTAAAAGAATGTTTGTTTTTTTTCCTGTATTTTACTTATAAATGGACTAGTTTTTGCCAGGAAACATACATTTCACATTTTTCAAATTTTAATAACTTTCTTAAACTATCCTTGATTTGTATCAAACTTTGACAGAAGCATGTCTATGATCATAAGATAGTATCTAGAAGTAAATTATGTTTAAAAAAAATCTTGTTTTTCAGTATTTTTTTTATAAATAGACTTAGTTTTACTTCCAGTTAACATTGCATACAGTCTGCAGTTAAAGTTTTTAAAACATTTATTAGATTCATAAACTATCCTGGATTTTTACTAATCTTGGTCAGAAGCTTCTTGTATCTAGAAGATTATTTTAATTATGTTTTTCCTCATTTTTAGGCAGAACTTTAAGCTGCCTTATGCGAGCACCCTGGATTTGTGTTCTACCCAATAAATGCTGAAATACATGCCATTGTTATTATCTAGCTGGATATTATGTTATTTATAACTTATTGGACAGTTTTTTCATACTTTTCATTCTGGGTTACAAAAAATATGACCTGAAAAAACTTAAATGATCGTCGATTTTCCCAAAAGTTTTGAAGTTGCACATAGGAAGAAGAGCACATTAGGAATCCTAATGTATTTTATTATCCCCTGAGCTTTTGGCTAAGATGTCAAAGAACAAATGTATGACATATTTAATCGCCGAAAATCTCTAAAGACAAGTAGTTTAGATTTCCCAAATTGCAAAAGTCGTAGGAATATTGTTTGTCGTCAACTACGTCAGTAGTCTATTAAAATAAGTTCAACTGATCACGCTGTTGGCGGCAATTTCGAATTAAAAGACGAAAATTTCGTATCTTTTCAATTTGGACGCAGGGGTTCAAATTAGCGGTGGTCCGAGGTCTGCGACCTTCCACTTTTGCAGTCGGACTTTCTACTAGGTTACTAGCTACGCCCGACATGCCTTGAAAGAAAATAAAAAAAAAATAACTTTCCAAACATTTTTACCAAAGTTTCCTAATAAACGATCTCAAACTTATTTTCAGCATAACTATACACCTTATCGCTATTTGTCCGCCATTGCTGGAAATCACACAGGTTCCCGTAAAATTTTGACGTCATAAAACAAAATGTCTGACGCCACAATGGAAAAGTGATTGTTGTTGACGTCAAAAGTTCAAGCGGACGGGTCAGCCGGGAATAGCGATAAGGTGTATTCATGACAGCGATGTTCAATTTGATCAACCGCTAGCTTTATACAGAGAATCGCCGACAAACAATGTGTAAATCCGGGTAAAATCGTATCTCACTATCTGTCAAACAACATTGAAAAAAATGGCTGCCTCGAGAAGACAATTACATTATCGGATCCGATTCCGGAAGCGGATAGGAGTAATCCCGGGTTTTGGTTATAATCCGAAAAAAATCATGACAGGTGCAAAAAATACATCTATGCATGGTAAACACTAGAATTGAAAACCAAAAGATATAAATGTAAAAGAAAGAAAAAGCAGAACATATTTTGTACATAAATTTTAATGTCAAAATCCAATACAATGTGACAGCTGGGAACAGTTTATCTAACAATATATATGTTCCTGGTAACAGTATAAATTTTCTTTATCAGTGATAAATGTTGGTAATCCATGTTAGATGCTTATAAAGTTCAACATATTACTACAATTTCAAGGGGTATTTTTTTCTTCTTAATTTTGATGGGTCAGTTAAAATAGCTGGAAGTTTCTTATATATAAAAAAAAAGATGTGGTATGATTGCCAAAGAGACAACTGTCCACAAGAGACCAAAATGACACAGACATTAACAACTATAGCTCATCGTACAGCCTTCAACAATGAGCAAAGCCAATACCACATAGTCAGCTATAAAAGGCCCCGATAAGACAATGTAAAACAATTCAAACGAGAAAACTAATAGCCTTATTTATATAAAATAAATAACTAAAAACAAATATGTAACACATAAACAAACAACAACCACTGAATAAGAGGTTCCTGACTTGGGACATGCACAAATAGTGCAACTATATATATGATACCTGAATGTAAGCAAATCTTATGATCTATAGGCGGAGTCCATTGGGCCACTCTACCTCCTCCTGTTTGATAACTTTGAAACAGATGAGATCCCCACCCCTCTACCATATACATTTATGTATGAGACTAAATAACTAATCAAATGAAATATAGGGGAAGTCCATAGGGTCACCCCAACCACTATAACTTTAGTTTAAGTGAATAGAAATGTATGAAATTTTGACACAAGGTTTATGACCACAAAAAATAGGTTGGGATTGATTTTGGGAGTTTTGATTTTCAACAGTTTAGCAATAAGAGGCCCAAAGAGTCTAAAATTAAACTTTGTTTGATTTCATAAAAAAAAATGAATAATTGGGGTTCTTTGATATGCTGAATCTAACTGTGTACGTAGATTCTAAATTTTTGGTCCCATTTTCAAATTGGTCTACATTAAAGTCCAAAGGGTCCAAAATTAAAGTTAGTTTGATTTTCACAAAAATTGAATCCTTGGGGTTCTGTGATATGCTGAATCTAAAAATGTACTTGGATTTTTTATTATTGGCCCAGTTTTCAAGTTGGTCTAAATCGGGGTCCAAAATTAATCTTTGTTTGATTTCATCAAAATTGAATAATTGGGGTTCTTAGATATGCCAAATCTAACTGTGTATGTAGATTCTTAATTTTGGATCCTGTTTTCAAATTGGTCTACATTAAAATCCAAAGGGCCATAATTAAACTAAGTATGATTTTAACAAAAAATGATTTTTTGGGCTTCCTTGATATGCTGATTCTAAATATGAACTTTAAAAGAATTTTGATTATGGGCCCAGTTTTCAGGTTTGTCCAAATGAGGATCCAAAATTATTATATTAAGTATTATGCTCAAAGGCAAAACAAAAATTTTTAGTTCATTAGACCACATTCATTCTGTGTCAGAAACCTATGCTGTGTCAACTATTTAATCACAATCCAACTTTAGAGCTGAATCCAACTTGAATGTTGTGTCCATACTTGCCCCAACCGTTCAGGGTTCAACCTCTGCATACAGCTGCGCCCTGCGGAGCATCTGGTTATAATTATGCCTTGGTTTTTGGTTAACTGCCTACAGCGCTTACAGTGCTTTGATTGTTGAGCCTGTAATTAATTGCAAAAGTAGGAGAGACACTGGGTTCCAAGCAACCCTTACGAATTTTTTTAATGCCTTCTCCCAAATTAGCATTTAAATTTTTATATTTAGAATAGGAAAAAAGGAATGCTGCCTACCACTTATCTTTTTATATACTAAACCTTTAAAAATGAGAAAGAGTTATATAATTAAAGTCATCTGAAACTTCAAATTTAAAATAAAATTGAATATGTTTATGTACTTAAATGTTTTTACTTTAAAACAAGTGTATGTGAACTTTCTTATAAAAGAGAATCCTTTGTTATATAAAAATCTTCAAAAATATTGAATCCGTGTCTCCCTGTACACGAACACGCTGATATTCTCCTGTATTCGTCTAAGAAACCTCTCGTTAGAACTTTGGCCACAACACAGCGCAAGTGCGAGAAGAAAACCATGATTAAAGAATGCTTACAAACGTGCACTTATAAGAAAATAGTAAAGAACAAATTAAAAAAAAATCATTTAAAGGGGCATAAGCTGTCAAATCATCTTCATCGATTTGATTAAAATTCTCATATTCATCTTAAAACATACTTAAACGTAAATCCAAATTTTAAAAAATCTGAAAAAAACAATTTACGATGCATGGAATCTATAATATGTATCAGCATTCCGTGTGAATTTTAGTCTAGATGATAACTAGTTTACGATCTAAGCTAAGTGACCTCCAGAGACTGCCAATGGTCATGTAACCAAATATAAACATAGATGTAGATATAAATCTAGGCCTCTTTGGTTTAATTTTATAGGTTAAGCATACTAGTATATGTTAATCATAGTTTTTAACTGCATAAGAATGAACCAAACTGGCTGTTAAAATCGATTTGTCATTTCACTATTTAACTGTCCTTATTGGTGGAACAACAGATATATTTGATTAATTAATGTCTCGTAGCCAATGCCCCTTTAACAATCATTTTAGAAAATGGCTCTGTGTTGATTGTTTATCAATGTAACGATCCGGTTTACATCGGCAACAAACTCAAAATTTTTAAAATTAGCTTGCCACCAACAATCACTGAATGAAATAGATCTGTAATAAATATATAAAAAAGCATTTTCTTTAAAAAAAAAATATATAAATAAGGCCCTTAGCTTTCTCGTTTGAATTGTTTTACATTGTCATATCGGGGCCTTTTATAGCTGACTTTGTGGTATGGGCTTTGCTCATTGTTAAGGCCGTACAGTGACATATAGTTGTTAATTCTGTGTCATTTTGGTCTCTTGTGAACAGTTGTCTCATTGGCAATCATACCACATCTTCTTTTTATATGTTCATCTGTATATGTGTCTTATTTTATAGTATTTATGCATGCATTCAATAATTTCGGAAACATTAAAACTCCTTTCATAACACTCAATATACTTATAAAATCATGCATATAAAGTACATATGTCTGTGCAATTATTAATGTTGTTTCTATCATCGTGAATTATCCGTATGTCATCCTTAATAATCACCAATATGTCATACTATTCATGGGAAAAATCTATTCAAATAAGAAACAATACCAGAAATGATTTTGACTCTAGACCTATTGTGTAATTACAAAATGGAAAGCATTTTCACCTATATGTCGATCTAGATATCTATATATTTTGGTAAGATTTGTCACCCTAAATTTTCAACGATAGGTAACCTAAGGTATCTTTAGGGAAGCATATATAAGCCCTGATACGAAAAAGTATGCTAATGAAATATGCTAGCACAAATCTGTGTGCGTAATTTATAGAACCTTTAGAGAGTGTATGCTAGGTTTGTTAAAGAAACAAGGACCATAGTATTCTGCCTACTCGAGTCATACGATAGGGTCGGACACGACTGCATATCCTGCACAGCTAGGCGGACACTAAACCATAGTTAAAGTTTTACAGTCGCCCGGAAGGAGAGCCATCACATTTCTTTACTGCAGTCAACAATCCTACATAAAATCGAGAAAGTGAACTCGGGTGCTCCTAAAAGGTAAGAAGTTCTTGCACAATTAGTGGTATGCGTCTTTATGTTTGATATTTATAACGATTGTTTCAAACATTTGTTAAATGGTATCATCTGATCACAACTTACAAGTTTTTAATTTGAAAAAAAATAATATCTGCCGTCAAGAAAACATTAACTTAAAAAATCCCTTTCAATTATGTACACTTTCTTAAAGATAATTTGTTTTTTTAGTTTAAACATATTTTATTTGCGTAAATGTGCAAAAGGGATGAGACACAAGTTAATCAAACTTATAAAGTCTTCTCCCATACAGATAATTTGTATAGTATAGGGCATCATATTTCATAATATTGATTAAGATATTAACACATTAACATACTTCATATTCGTTTGAATGTATTCTTTTGAAATAGGACGAATATATTTTCTTCTGAATATTTCATATTATTGTGGTAATTGATATTCCCTTTGATGAATTTGAAACAGGGAAAAACTTTTAAAAGTAGATATATGGTCTATCATATATTGAATTATGAATATGCAATTTGTATATATATAATGACCCTTTTGAGCGAACTTTTCCAAGTTAAAAGATTTAGATTTTTTTATGATCATATAAATTTTTCTCTCCTACTATGATGTTATGGATTTATTGTGCTAATTATAGTCAAACATGGTTGCTTTCATATACCACTCGATACAAACGAATATGTTTCACCACAGGTATAATTGCGTTCTTAAAAAACATTATGCACTTTCTCTGTTCAACTTCGTACTTTAATTATTTTATGTTTATCTTTTTTATGCGTTACTGATACAGACAAACATTAATGGGGCCTTTTGGTTTATAAAAACATAAGCCTGATATCTTTGACGAGGTTTGTTTTTGTTTGAAATTTGCAATTTTCAAAGATTATTCGATTGTTTATTTATATCATTTATAAACGACAAAATGCTGAAATGATGCAAACACGACAGATTATCTTTAAAGCAAAGTGTAACTTAACTGCTGAAACAATAGTGATACGTAACATTACAACATAGAAAGACACACTCTTAACTTCATATTGAAATGACTTAACTCATTCAAAATTTGGTTGGAGAGTTGTCTCATTGGCATTAACACCACATGTCCTTATATCTATGACTTGTGCAATTTCAAAATAAAAGTAACTACATAGGTATCAACAGGTAGTAGGGTATTTAGGAGTTAACATATTTGTGTGTATGTATCACTGAAAAATGAATACAATGCCAAATCAATCAATCCATTTGATATTTGTTAGAAATAGAAAATGGGTAATCAGTATCTATAGAAAAGGATGGCAGTGCTCTACACAAATATTATATGCGCACACATTACATATTTTACTATTTTGTTGGTTATTTACTTTAATATTTTTCAAATCAGTTGACAAACAATTGATCGTGAAATGCAATTGTTATGTCATTCTGACGAATAAAACAGTTAATTTTGATTTATATATACAGTTAATCTATCATAGAAACCAGGATACAGGATTAAATTGTGTAAGCCAAATAAAAATGTAACGTGTGAATGGAGAACCATCGCTATGTGTATACAATGTTTGAATCAGTATTATGTATATATACTAGGATTGCGATACAAGCTTTTATGATTTTACATAGAGAAATTTAATTTCTTTGATACTGTCACTTACACTGTCAACACGAGAAACTGCGACATTTTAATCGGATGTAAAAAAAAATCTGTTGGTGATGTAAGGCCTTCACATTGTTTTGTTGATATGTATTTACTTGCCAACATATTGTAAATAAAATGAATACTTTACGCCCTGGCTTTTTAAAATTTAAAGTTAAACAGTTGATGTGCCTTATGTTTACCTTAAATGAATGTTATATATGAAAATTACAAAATGAAAGTACACCCATTAAAACTATTTTTTTATAATTTAAATGATAACTAATAGCAAAATCATTACAAATGTGGGATGTGCATCCATCAATATTACATTTTAAATTTAAAATCACACAATTTACACACCAAATACTTGAATTTAATGTTTTAAAGTGCTATTAAAAACTATTACATATACTAAAAATTATTTTCACAGCAAATCCTTCACGTATGCAGAAAATTTCAAGTTAAAATTGAAAATGGAAATGTGGAATGTATCAAAGAGACAACAACCCGACCATAAAAAAAACAACAGCAGAAGGTCACCAACAGGTCTTCAATGTAAGAGAAATTCCAGCACCCGGGGGTGTCCTTCAGCTGGCCCCTAAACAAATTTTATCAGGTCTCTAAATACAAAATTATTATACTTACTGATAATTCTGATCTGAAAAAAAAGTTATCAAAGCTGAGTTATGATCTAAGCTTAATAACTAAGATGTAAGTAATATAATTGTAACTAATCACGACTTAATTTTCCCACATTTCGTCTGAATTTACCATTAAACATTCATTAGTGAATTGTTCAGGATTATACAAAGTGAATTCATAACTAGTGAAATGTGTTGTTTGGATGAAGGTTTTTGATTGGTATTTCTTTTTAGATTTTAGAATAAGTAAAGACTTTACAGTAATATAAAATTGAGAATGGAAATGGGAAATGCATCAAAGAGACAACAACCCGACCATAAAAAAAACAACAGCAGAAGGTCACCAACAGGTCTTCAATGTAACGAGAAATTCCCGCACCCGAAGGCGTCCTTCAGCTGGCCCCTAAACAAATATATACTAGTTCAGTGATAATGAACGCCATACTTATTTCAAAATTGTACACAAGAAACTAAAATTAAAAATAATATCAAGACTAACAAAGACCAGAGGATCCTGACTTGGGACAGGCGCAAAAATGCGGCGGTGTTAAACATATTTATGAGATCTCAACCCTCCCCTATACTTACTATATTCTTACTATGTTTTTTTATGAAAAAAAGTCAAACAAACATACAAACAGTAAACAAGAAATCTAAAAACTTTGTTGCAAATATACTCTTTTTTGTCAGAATGAAAAAAGTGCATTTATATGAATTACCCGAAACTATCCCCGACAGGGTTTATAATGTGATTTCCGGGTAGGTTGATATCCCATTTGCCTACCGCACATGGAATATAAACTCTAGCCCGAGAATGTTACATTATATACACGAATAACATATAATATATGTATATAAATAACAAACAAAGACAACTAAACATAAACAGATAGTTTTGCTGTAATTCATTCAAAACTGCAGTACGTCCTTAACTACTAAACCAGAAATATAAGACGAAGAAAAACCAAAGTTAACTGCAAATAACTTTTGACACCTTATATTTGTATTTACCTGCTAAATCTGTAATCTGATAGAAAAAACAAAGTTGACTAAATTGTATTTTTGTTTCACAATCATCACAGCCAACCAAAGTACTTAGACATTTCCTTGTCCAATTCAAAAACAATAGCAGTTAATTTCGTTGTAAATTATACGACGGAGTCGGTTAAGAGCTTTTTAGAGCTCATGTGCACCTTGTTGAATTGCACATATCATGGCCGACTCTAAGTAAAATTTACTTTACTTACTATCTTTGTCAGTATTTTCTTGCTAATTATTATTCAGGTGTAAGTTCCTTAAATCTGTAAGTTATTTTTCCAAACCCAACTGACAAATTGTTTTCTTTTTACCTTCACTTTAAATTTTAGTTGCAACATTACTATTGAAGGGAACTAAATTTGTCGAGTTTTATTATATCTTCACCTATGTACTTATTTTCTTCTATACTATCTGTCGTCTCATTCTAATCTGAGTTTGGTCATAAAAGGTGCTGACTTGGATGTAAACCGTTGAATCAGTTGAACACGTGAATCAAGAATTTTTATTCTTATTGCAGGTGTTTTTATTTTATGCTCAAGTAGAATTGTTTGATAACCTACATAATGGACATAAAATCTATTTGTTTTTATTATTATTTTTTATTTTAAATACTTTTACAGGGTATATTTGTCTATGGGAAACAATAGATTTGTTCGTGTAAATAAAACCAACAAAATTATACATGGCATTCGTTCAAAGCGTTTTTCTGGATTTAGAGAATAACGAATATTTGAAAGCCAAGGATGTATAGGAATCGAAGCAGTTGAAATAGATAATTCTTAAAGTTTGGTTTGAAACATCATCTGAGAATAGAAATAAACTAAATGAACAATCGAACAACTTATGGTTCATGGCATCCAAGGCTAAAATTGTAAAGCTTTGTTATTACTGTATGTGTTATAAAACGCAATCTGTAATGACATCGCCTTTAAGCAGTGTCTTAAAGAAAGGAGAAAGATGAAGATACAAAAGGTTATGCAAACTCGTTAGTCGAAAAATATAAATTACAATTAATGCTTTTGCAAAAAACGAAAAACGACGAAAAGACAAACAACAGTACAAGAAACACTACATAACAACTAAAGTCTGAGTAACACAAACCCCACCAAAAATCTCTGGTGATCCGCAATGGTAAACAGATCCTGCTTCAAATAGGAAAACCGTGGTGTGACTCCTATTGAATACGTTGATAAGTTGATTCAAGTTATGGGCATCACATAATAGAGGATTGGTAATTAACTCTTATCTAACGCCAACACATCATCAGATTAATAAAACTAGTTAAGAATCCTGAAAGTGGACTGAATGTTGTGAAGGTATACTATTATTTCAGGTTAGGGTGAAGGATGGCACTTGTTAAAACGTTTAATCACGCTGAATTTGTTTGCACCTGTCCTAACTTGAGCGAGGAACCTGTTGTTCAGGGGTTGTCGTTTGTTGATGTGGTTCATATATTTTTCTCGTTTCTCGTATTTTATATAGATTAAACCGTTTGTTTTCTTGTTTGAATGGTCCTACACTAGTCATTTTTGGGTCCCTTTGCAGCTAGCTACTCAGTGTGGGTGAATGCTCCAAGTTAAAGGCCGCACTATGACCTATAAAAGTATTTTTTTAATTGTGACATGGGTAAAGTGTTTTCTCATTGTCACTCTTACCACATTTTCTTTTATCTATAATGTAAACCTTTGAAATAGAAGCACGATTTACACGAAAAAGGACAGACGAGACCGTTCCTGTATAAAATTGGAAACAAACTGAACGATCAACTATTTAAACTTAAGTAGGAGCAACACAATCCCCTTTAAACAAATCTATAATAGGGATTAGCTCAGTTGATCCGAAAGTGTAATAAGATCTTGCTCATGAAGAAGACCATTTTTGGTGTATGCGAGTTCATATGAACAAATTTTACCATTATGATCAGACAACTGGAGGTTATTTCAAGAAAAACAATCATCAACATAGCGTTAAGTGTAATTTGTTCTTTTCTAGCAATATTAATTTAGACATATTGATTCAGAGTTTGGTAAAACAACAATAACAATAAAGTCTGTTATTAACAGTGCGCAATTGGTGTCTATATGAAAAAAATACTACAACAATGTACACAATTGCCCATTATTTGCTATTGTTAACATTTATCTCGCATATTAATCATTTCATTACTGAAGATGGCTTTGTAAAATTGAAAGAAATGAATGATAAAAGAGGGACGAAAGATACCAAAGGGACAGTCAAACTCATAAATCTAAAACAAACTGACAACGCCATGGCTAAAAATGAAAAAGATAAACAGAAAAACAATAGTACACATGACACAACATAGAAAACTAAAGAATAAACAACACGAACCCCACCAAAAACTAGGGGTGATCTCAGGTGCTCCGGAAGGGTAAGCAGATTCTGCTCCACATGCTGCACCCGTCGTGTTGCTTATGATAAGTGTATACTACAACTGACAGACTTATTTTTATACTCATTCGAAGCAGAATTCAGACAAAGAAAAGAATATTGCCAAAGTCTCTTATTTCTTGAAATGAAATAGCATATCCGCCGATTCTTTTAAAATGTGGTATTTTATATATTGATGATTTCTTTCACCGAATAACCAATATTTCATTGAGTGATTAATTCTCATATATCCTTATGAACTTGTGAAAATGTGTTCTACCAAAACTAGAAAGTCTTCATCAAATCTTGAACGTTTCTTTGATTTTGACACAGATGAAGTATTGCAAACTAGAATCTACGCAAAACGTGGTTATTAAAAGTCAAATGAAACTTCTATTTAAAAAATCAAAATTGAATATGTTTTATTTACTTGAATGGTTAAATCTAAAAGAAGTGAACTTGAACTTTTTTAAAACATAATCCTTTATATTATCAAAATCTATAAATGAACCGATAATCAATTCTCGATTTGCCAGTCACTAATTCTCCGATATTTCCCCGTATGCAGTGAATTTCACTACGAGACCTCTTGACTTCATGTCACCACACAGCGTAAGTGCAAAAGGACACCCGCGATGAAAAATACGAAACACACGTGCTCTTGAATGTAAAAAGAAATTAACAGGGTCGTGCACCTGACACGAAACTGATTCAACAAAGTTACGAGGCAGTTCTTTGATTTTTAGTATATTTTCAAAATGTATCTCTAGTTGATTTAGTTAGTTTTTGTAAAACTATTTTATCTGATGGGGTCATTAAAGACGCCAAAATTTCTGCTTATATATGCAAAATGCCATAGAACGTCACGGTTCAGATGGATTGTTTGTACCTTAAATGGAAGTGGACGTGTTCATTCTCATCTTTTTAATATAGCATTACATAATATAAAACATCAAAAACTTAATAGTAAGACTGAGTTACTTCAATTTTAGACAACAACTGCTAAATTCTTAATTTTACACATGCTACAATTGTGAAGATTTCATTAATTTTGCATGAATTTTAAAATTATACTACTACCTTATGTGTGTGCATTATATTGTCAAAAAAGGCAAAGGTATTACTCTTTCCTATAATCAGCTCAAAGTTAATGTTTCAACACATTTTTGAAAATGCTGTATTTTGGAACAAAAAGGGGTCCGACCGGGTCTACCCAGTTGTCGCATATTTCTTTATCTTCATTTTGTAAACTTTTAATTGCCGCTAGAGGAAGAAAAAATGTCGGTCCATATTAAAATCGTAAATCATTCCAGACATTAAGATGATAAGTTGCTCTGTGAACTACCTTTAGCGTGTAATTGCTTAGAAGTTGCAGAATTTCAGTAAACGGCAAAAAAGTTAATACTCATATTGCAAAGTTAAACTGTTTTGATGGTGTCGTATGCAAAGTCTCAATGGAATGTGTAATAACTAATTAAAAATAAAGATTTTTCAAAGAAAACTTACTGACGTGGCTCGGTTTTTAAGCATACCGTCATTGTAATCTTGCAAAATGGTAATTTTGTTGTATTCTCATATTTCATTTTTGCTAATGTGCTTTTATCGTTGCCTTTTTGTGTTTCTTCGTTGACATATTTTTTTTTTTATAGTGATTAAGATTATAACACAATGTTGACTGATGTACCCCTTTTTTATGTTTTGAACTATTATGTCTGTTTGTTTAGTTCACACATCGTTGTCATTATAATGGAATTGTATGCTGCTGCCATACAAGTAAGAGGTTTAACTAGGCATAAAACCATCTTTAATCTAACGTTTTTAACATAAGAATATACCTTTACCAGATCAAATTTATGACAATTTTTCGCCATTCTTTAAACGTGTTGAGCTTTTGATTTTGCCATTTGATTAGGCAGTTTCCGTTTTGAATTTTCCTAGGTGTTTAGTATTTTTTTATTTTACTTTTTATAAGAACTAGCGATACACATCTTTGTTGCAGAAATTAAATATTGACACGTTCTTTTATTTTACAGACATGGCTACAACTGCAGATTGGTTTATTCATCAATAGCTTTCCCGTGTATATTTCAACTAGAAAAACTTCAATATTTCATGCTTCATCATATCATAAAGGAATGTTCACCCTTCTTGTTGAAAATGAGAGTTCCCATAATAAAGCAATTGTATACATTGAAAAAAATAGAAACTGTTAAAGACGATAGTGACATTATCAATTATATAAATATAAATTTTTGAACTCACTACATTATTAGTTTAATATCTCAATGTTTTTTCTATTACAGTATCCGACATTTATTTAAAAACTTACCTTATGTGTTACCCATAATTGTTATGTGTAGCTCTCGATTCGAATGAATGATTTTATCAGTTGAACAACGTATGACTGGGTAAATGATTTAGAATTTAAATCAGTCAAACAGGAAAAGAATTAAACGACATAGTCGGAATCAAGGACTGTGAGTACATTTTTTCTTATAAACAAAATGTTTCAATTTATCATATTTAGGTAGATCGGGTGTCTTTTTCTACGCATTCCTTCTTTGGATGTTGCATAAATACATTATTGGCTTAAAAATATTTACTTAGTTTCATTCAAAATAAAACAAAAATATTCGAAACTGAAAATTAAAACGTCGATAAATGTTTATAACATTTCAGAATATTTCCTTATACAGTCAATATCATTGGCCCTCACGGTCGGTGTATATCTGCGTCCATTCGTTTTTCGTTTTGAAATATCAAAAACAAAAAACAAAAAACGAAAGTGTTTTCATTTTTCGTTTTTGATTTCTTAAAAACCAAAATGGAAAACGAAAAAGTTTTCTTTTTCCTTTTTGATTTCTGAAAAACAAAAATGAAAAACAAAAAGTGTTTTCGTTTTTTCGTTTTTGATTTCACAAAACAAAAAACAAAAGTATTTTCATTTTTGAAATGAAAACGAAAGTGTATTCAATTTATCACTTCAACACTGTTTAATTGTCATTCAAAATATGACAATGTTTTCAATTGTCAGCTTCAGAATAGAGAATAAAATTATAACAATATTGTCGATTTTGATACTTACTTAAACAAAAAGGGTTAACATAGAGTTTTGTATATAATTTTAATTATTTCTCGGTTGATAATGTTTAACGTTTCCTTAATTGTTGTACAGTCATTGATAGTAAATATTGCCAAATTGTAAACACCCCGAAGTTCTTTCAACATAATAAATACACAATAGACCGCATGACTTCTGAATTGAACTACGGTGTGAAGTAATCAAAGACTTTCAAATTACCTTGTTTATATCTTTGATAAATAATAAATTATTATAATTAAATATTAAACGAATTAGATAATATCAACGGATGCAAAAGTCTTCAACAATCTGAACAATATGTGTGCGTGATCTTAACTTTTAAATTAAGAAAGGTTGATACGAGATTATTAGAATTGATGACCAAGGTCGATCTGCCAGTATTTAATGAACATGGGGGACGATAATGTATTTTGCTTTATCAATTGAGTAAAAAAACCATTTCTGCAATTTTACAATTCAAACCAGGATATCAAATCATTGAATTATGTTTCCATTCGGAGCCTAATAGGCTATTCGGTATTAGTTTTGCTTATTTGTGAAGACTATTAGGTGCATATTGAACAATAATTAGAGGCCGTTGATGGGTGATTATGGTATAATTGAGAATAGTGGACAAAAATGTAAATAATCGAGACAATGGACCAATAAATAAATAAAATAGCTCAAATAATTATGGTGTTAAAATGTCATGTAGTTTGTCACTAGGAGATTGTTATTGGTTATCATACGGGTTCTCTTATTTTCTATGTCTATTATTTTTGCTTTCAATTTTTGCCAACATATTACTTTTTTTGCGAACTATATATATCATAGATTTCTGGTAATTGTTCTGCATAAAACACAATTGGAGTCCTTGTATTTTTTTCTCAAGTGGACCCGTATGCATAAAGCTACTTAAGTTAATAATTTCCCTAGTAAACACTTAAGTTAAGAAAACTCAACCCTTTTTATCTAAGTGGTATGCATAAAAAATCTAAATCAAAGTATTTTAAAGTAAAATCTTAGTTGTTTGAAGTCACGCCCACAAAACTTAAGTAAAGCAACGTATAAGATAACACTTAAGTCTAAGGTACCTATAGAGCTTCCTTAAATTTTCAAAAATAGTGAAAAATCAATCGAAAGTATGCGTTTTTTGCAGAACATTAATATGTTACCTAAAATTAAATCGATTAATTACTATATCAGTAATAAAATACTAACTATTCGTTTGTTTATTGCCAAATATTAACGATCATTGTGATTTTCATCAAATCACATATAATCAACAAGTCAAGGGATAACAGTGGGTAGTTATATACTATTTCCAATATCTCGTGTGTATACCGAAAAGTTTTCATAAAACATCTTAACTTAAGTATTTCTTAAACTTAGATTTCACTAAGAATTTCCGAAGTTTAGTACAATTCTTAAGTGGTATGCATAAACTTACTCAAGTCTTCACTTTACTAAGGAATACTTAAATCGGAATCTTACTTTTTTTTAAAAAGCTGTGGTTAAATTGATATTGGTATACATGTTAAACAAATCAATAGAACGTAACATAGTATAATGATGAACAATTGGCTCATATAACAGTATAAGACAACGCTTTTTAAGGTTGATGTTTTGACGGATGAGCATTGCAGGAAAATATTTCAGTAATCCAAGACTTTCTTCTACTTAATCTTTAATCATCTTTTAATGGGTGTAATATTTTCTGGATACTACAATATGCTTTGAACTCTCAAAAAACATGATCAAGGTTTCAGTGGCGTAGCACACGACTAAGAATAGCACTGTAAGCAAATCATTTTACAAAACACTTTTTTCAATAAAATGTTTACTAATAGTTCAGCTTATTATGCGCTGACACCTCCCTTTAAAGACCCCTTGTTTATATTTGCTTATGGTTTGAAAAAATCTATTTTGATGTGAAATTAACATTTTTATCACTTCCCTTTTACAACAACAAAAAGGGTGAAGGAAGGATTTTTTTCCAGGAATCCATAAATAAACTATAGGGCATTTTTCAAAAGTCCTAAAAATCTTTACTTAAACAAATTATTACATTAAGTATAATTATTCTCAACATATTAGCGTACTTCGAAATATTATCGAAACCGCAATATATCTCATTGAATATATAAGGAAATAAAAAAAGATAATTTGATACGAGTAAATAGCTTATATGATTTCATATAAATTCCGAATTCCATGGGGGTGTATCAGTGGGGACTTCTGACTGCCGTTACAGTAATTCCATCAACAATCAACTTATTGTTTTAACAAAATGGAGGTCCATGTCCACACACCCCTTTTATGAAAGAAATCCACCTCTACGTAGGTCTTAAAACTTTTTGATTTTGTCTCTGTAAAGAATAAACAAAAGAAAAATAGAACCATGGATGAATTTCATGAGTATAAAAAATGAGTACTTTTTGGTATACACACGAGATATGGGAAATAGTTTATGCACAGTGTGGAAACGGAACTGTACGGTTTTCTAATAATTTGGTCATTCGGAAGACTGTCAACGGGGCTTCGACATTTGCAAAAAAAACAAGTTGCTTGATGGAAACTTTGATGAATTCTTATGTTCCTACATAACGTTTTTGCTTCAAGGTTTGATAGCTAAAACATATTATATGTAAATATGAACCAATAAAATAATAAGAAAGATGGATGCGTCCTGGCGTTTTCCTTAGAATGGTGGAGCTCCGTGTAAAACGATCAAGATTGTCACACAACAGCGATCTAAAATGTCAAATAAGGATCGAAAAATCAATGTTTGCTTCCTGAATTTTCACATGTACCTTTTTTAAAATATATTCTTACCTGTCTGAAAGTGTCAATGCCATTGTCCATGTAGAAATCCAAATATGTTCATTTTCTCCATGTCGGATATTTTTATTTACTGTACAATCGCTTGCAAGTTTACTGTAATATTACTCGGAGCCTTCCTGTACACTCACTTCGAGATTTTATTTTCATCGTTTGGCCAACTAGACTACTCCGAATATAACCTCTTTACCTTTTATGCCTTCACGGTCCAGCTAGCAAGCAAGCTAGTTAAAGGTATTACCTTTACCTACACACTCATTGCATTTTGCTGTAATAGTTTCTAGTGGCATAAAACTAATTATAACTATTAAGTAGATAATGCTTACTACTATCTCTTCTGCCACATTCATGATCAGTTTATGTTTTCCATGATACTTTTGTCATAGAAATATTTATAATAACTACTGCAGTCCAATGCAATATATGTCTGGCATGATTATTATCTCCTTTTCTGTTACGAATTACGATAACAGTTAGTTATTTGGTATTGTTATAAAAAAAAAAAAACTTAAATTACACACTCAAAAGTGTTACTGATGTTTAAAGCTTTTATTTGAATGGAAGCAGCCTGCATAAGTGGATGCGGTATACGGGGAGAGGTAGTTTTGGAGGTTGAAACATCATTTTTTGTCGATTTTTTTTAATTGAGCACTTTTTAGGGTGTTCCGTGGTTTGGACCCCCTTTTGCAAAAAAGTGGTATCTGAACCTGGTCTGATATCGACAATAATAGTATTAAATGATGATCCGATCATTCAAATGATTTTTTATAGTTGTGCTGTGCTAGTTTTGGGGAGAAATGAGCGCATAAAGACATGTTTAACACTGCCAAATTCTGTATGTACTTGTTTCAAGTCAAGAGCCCGTAGTTTAGTGGTTGTCGTTGGTTCATGTCTGTCATATATGTTTTTCGTTAATTGTTTTATTATGAAATAGGCCATAAGTTAAATTCGAAAGGTATTGATTATTATTTTTCATGTCGGGACCTTTTATAGCCGACTATAATTGCTTAGATTTATTTATTTTTTTTAACTTTGGCAATCATATCACGTCTTCTTATTTTTATGTTGAAGATATAAATGTGTTTTGATAAAATGTTGTTCTCACATATAAAACTGTTTCGTTCGTTTTTCTGATGCTTTAGTTGGGAAGATTGAAAAGTTCCTGAATCGTGACATTGATATAAAAAAAATCATGTTGAAAGAATTTTTGTTTTCACTGTCTTTCAGATAACAAGTCCTCTTTAATTCTTGATAAAATTTGATTTTACTGAAGCATTTTCTACCAGTAGCTATAGCTTGTAATAAACAGACATCTCATTTGAAATTATACCACATCTTCTTATTTCAATATCATATTTATTGACATATACGTATCTTTTCTTGGATCAGTGGTTAACTACCACCATTCCGCATTCGAATTCCTTTATCAAGTTACAATATCCCGATCATGTGATGAAAAATTCTTTGTTGTATTGTTCAAATATAACTTTTATATACCACTTTGACTCACATTCTCATAGAAAAGAATTCACACACCTAATTAAATGGGCATTTTTAAAAAAGTCAGAATGTGAATATATATGTTCAAACTCTTTTAGGTCATTTTTTAGTAGCAATAAACAAAACAAACCTATGTCAATTGGACATGCTTTGATACTATATATGCCCTTGAATTTTAACTAGATAACATTTTTGTTCGCTTTGGGGATTCTATATATCGTCAAGTTATCTGGATTCCAATGGGGACTAACTGTGCACCACTTATTGCGGACCTGTTTTTGTATTGCTATGAGTTACAATTTATGACAAAAGTAAGCAAAGACCCATCGAAACAACATCTGATAAACAAATTTAATAATACTTTTAGATATTTGGATGGTATTGTGGCTCTCAATAATGACGATTTCAGTATGTATATTAAAGAAATTTATCCGGTTGAACTTACTTTAAATAAAGCTAATACTAACAATGACCACTGCCCTCTCCTCGATTTTGATATCTATATCACTAACAGAAAGTTGACTACTAACATTTATGATAAAAGAGATGATTTTTCATTTCCTATCGTTAATTATCCATTTTTAGATGGTGACGTTCCCTTGTCACCATCTTACGGTGTTTTTATATCTCAACTTGTACGATTCGCTCGTGTATGTAACAATGAAATTTATGTATTACTGGAAAATTATAACATCAGTTTTTTCGATATCACAAACTAGTCAAAATATTTACTAAATTTTATCATCAGTATAAGGACATCATTCGTAAATATAAGTCAACAAGCAGACTTCTTATACGTTCAGGTATTACACATTCATTTTTTTATGGATATATTCTTTATAAAGCACAAAGGTGTCAGTATTCACCTCATAAACTAACAAAACCTTTGAATAGACTTATTGAGAAGGGATATAGTTACGACACTGTTGTCAGGTCGATAAAGATTGCATATTTTGGTGTTAATATTGATTCACTTATAGTGTCTTTGCATCAGAACTTAAACACATTTATTCAAAAACCAGTTGTTGGCATGACGCGGGTTATGTTCTCCTCATATTTTATGATGGTATGATATTAACCCCCATAACGGGAAGGATTGTGCCTGATGTTCATATGATGAAATCATAATCTTTCAGTCAGTTTAATTGAAGTCTGGAGCTGGCATGTCAGTTAACGGCTAGTAGTCTGTTGTTATTTATGAATTATTGTCATTTTGTTTATTTTCTTTGGTTTCATCTTCTGACATCAGACTCTGACTTCTCTTGAACTTAATTTTATTGTGCGTATTGTTATGCGTTTACTTTTCTTCATTGGCTAGAGGTATAAGGAGAGGGTTGAGATCTCACAAACATGTTTAACCCCGCCGCATTTTTGCGCCTGTCCCAAGTCAGGAGCTTCTTGCCTTTGTTAGTCTTGTATTGTTGTATTTTAGTTTCTTGTGTACAATTTGGAAATTAGTATGGCGTTCATTATCACTGAACTAGTATATATTTGTTTAGGGGCCAGCTGAAGGACGCCTCCGGGTGCGGGAATTTATTGCTACATTGAAGACCTGTTGGTGACTTTCTGCTGTTGTTTTTTTCTATTGTCGGGTTGTTGTCTCTTTGACATATTCCCTGTTTCCATTCTCAATTTTATTTATCATTTTTTTTAAATGGCTGGTATTTATTTATATTAAGTAAAATTCAAAATATGATACTTACCCTTCCAGAGCATCTAGTCACCCTTCGGTATATATATATAAAAATATTTATTTTGTACGAGGATTATTTTCATTTTTATTTTAGATTATATTCTTAACATATTTTGTACTGTTCTTTTCTTTTTGTCTTATACACTTATTCAGTGGTTGTTTGTTTCTGTGTTACATGTTTGTTTTTCGTTCATTTTTTGTACATAAATAAGCCGTTATTTTTTGTCGATTCACATCGTTATTTTGGGGCATTTTATAGCTGACTATGCGGTATTGGCTTTGTTCATTGTTGACGAACGTACGGTGACCTATAGTTGGTAATTTCTTTTTAATTTTGGTCTATTGTTGAGAGTTGTCTCTTTGGCAGTCATACCACACCTTTTTTAATATTTATTGTACACATTTTGTTTTTGTCTCTGATATAGTCAAATTAAAAGGGTTCCTTGATAAAATCTTGATTGTCAAAATGAATGGTTTCTTGCTTATTTTCACTTCAAATACAATAGATGAATATAATAGGACAGTAGAAACAACCGATGCAATGCATATGCAATGTATTTAAAAAATTTAGCCAAGCAATTCTACAGGAAATCTTCAAGTGAGTGTACAGGAAGGCTCCGAGTGATATTGCAGTAAACTTGCAAGCGTTTGTACAGTCAATTAAAATACCCGACATGGAGAAAATGAATATATGTGGATTTCTAGGGGGACAAAGGCATTGAAACTTTTCGACAGGTAAGACTATATATCAGAAAAGGTACATGGAAAAATTCAGGTAGCAAACATTGATTTTTCGATGTTTACTAGACATTTTTGATCTCTGTTGTGTGAAAATTTTAAATGTTTTACACGGAGCTCCACCATTCTAAGGAAAACTCTTGGACGCATACATCTTATTATTTTATTGGTTCATATTTACATATAGAATGTTTTAGTTATCAAACCTTGAAGCAAAAACGTTATGTAGGAACATAAAAATTCATCAAAGTTTCCATCAAGCAACTTGTTATTTTGCAAATGTCGGAGCCCCGCTTGACAGTCTCCCGAATGACCAATTTATTAGAAAACCGTACAGTTCCGTTCCCAAACTGTGTTTATACCATGTCCCACTTCTCGTGTGTATACCAAAAAGTACTCAGTTTTTATACTCATGTAATTCATGCATGGTTCTATTTTCTTTTTTTTATTCTTTAAGTGCCCGTTTTTTTTTAAATAAACCACGCGGGTATCATTTGTAACCGTAAGTTAAAACGAATTAAAGAATGAAGAGAGGGCATGCAAAGCCACATTTTTTATATCATGTGTGTGTGGTTTTTTTTTAGGGGGGTCGGTGATTTGAATTTTCAATTTAGTTTTATTTTAAAGATGTAGGGCATACCCTACATCTTTTCACTTTACAGGGACAAAATCAAAAACTTTTAAGACCTACCTAGAGGTGGATTTCTTTCATAAAAGGGGCGTGTGGACATGGACCTCCATTTTTTAAAACAATAAGTTGATTGTTGATGGAACGGCAATCAGAAGTCCCCACTGATACACCCCCATGGAATTCGGAATTTATATGAAATCATATAAGCTATTTACTCGTATCAAATTATCTTTTTATATTTCCTTATATACTAGTATTCAATGAGATATATTGCGGTTTCGATAATATTTCGAAGTACGCTAATATGTTGAGAATAATTATACTTAATGTAATAATTTGTTTAAGTAAAGATTTTTAGGACTTTTGAAAAATGACCTATAGTTTATTTATGGATTCCTGGGAAAAAAAATCGTTCCTCCCCCCTTTTTTGTTGTTGTAAAAGGGAAGTGATAAAAATGTTAATTTCACATCAAAATAGATTTTTTCAGACCACAAGCAAATGTAAACAAGAGGTCTTGAAAGGGAGGTGTCAGCGCATAATAAGCTGAACTATTAGTTAACATTTTATTGAAAAAAGTGTTTTGTGAAATGATTTGTTTTGTAAAATGATTTGGTTACAGTGCTACTCTTAATCGTGTGCTACGCCACTGAAACCTTGATCATGTTTTTTGAGAGTTCAAAGCATATTGTTATATCAAGAAAATAGTACACCCGTTAAAAGATGATTAAAGATTAAATAGAGGAAAGTCTTGAATTACCGAAATATTTTCCTGCAATGCTCATCAGTCAAAACATCAACTTTAAAAAGCGTTGTCTTATACTGTTATATGAGCCAATTGTTCATCATTATACTATGTTACGTTCTATTGATTTGTTTTACATGTATACCAATATCAATTTAACCACAGCCCTTTAAAAAAAGCATGCATTGATCAACAGATTAAAATAATCATAACAAACTATTACACGGATGAGTACATGTGATGAGCTAGTACATATCATACGGTAATTAGAGAAAGGTTCGGATTTAAGTATTCCTTAGTTAAGTGAAAACTTGAGTAAGATTATGCATACCACTTAAGAATTGTCCTTAACTAAGGAAATTCTTAGTGAAATCTAAGTTTAAGAAATACTTAAGTTAAGATGTTTTATGCATACGGCCCCTGAAAACTTTTCGGTATACACACGAGATATTGGAAATAGTATATAACTACCCACTGTTATCTCTTGACTTGATTATATGTGATTTGATGAAAATCACAATGATCGTTAATATTTGGCAATAAAAAAACGAATAGTAAGTATTTTATTACTGATATAGTTATTAATCAATTTAATTTTAGGTAACATATTAATGTTCTGCAAAAAACGCATACTTTCGATAGATTTTTAACTATTTTTGAAAATTTAAGAAAGCTCTATAGGTACCTTAGACTTAAGTATTATCTTATCCGTTTCCTTAGTATAAGGAGTTCTATGCATAGCACTTAAGTTTTGTTGGTGTGACTTCAAGCAACTAAGATTTTACTTAAAAATACTTTGTTTAAGATTTTTTATGCATACCACTTAGAGAAAAAGGGCTGAGTTTCCTGAACTTAAGTGTTTACTAAGGAAAATATTAACTTAGGTAGCTTTATGCATACAGGTCCACTTGAGAAAAAAAATACAAGGACTCCAATGGGGTTTTATGCAGAACAATTACCGGAAAACTATGATATATACAGTTCGCAAAATAAGTAATATGTTGGCAAATGATGAATACTTCAAACCGTAGTTCAATTCAGAAGTCATGCGGTCTATTTTGTCTACATTATTTTGAATGAACACCGGGGTGTTTACAATTTGGCAATATTTACTATCAATGACTGTTCAAGAATTAAGGAAACGTTAAACATTATCAACCGAGAAATAATTAAAATTACATACAAAACTCTAGGTTAACCCTTTTTGTTTAAGTATGTAACAAAATCGACAACATTGTTATAATTTTATTCTCTATTCTGAAGCTGACAAATGAAAACATTGTCATATTTTGAATGACAATTAAACAGTGTGGAATAGATAAATTGAATACACTTTCTTTTTTTTTGTTTTTTGTTTTTGTGAAATCAAAAAATGAAAAATGAAAATACTTTTGTTTTTAGGTTTTTTTTTGTGCAATCAGAAACGAAAAACGAAAACATTTTTTGTTTTTCATTTTCGTTTTTAAGAAATCAAAACGGAAAAAGAAAAGTTAACACTTTCGTTTTTTGTTTTTTTGTTTTTGATATTTCAAAACGAAAAACGAATGGACGCAGATATACTTTCATTTTTTGTTTTTGAGAAATCAAAAATGGAAAAATAAAAACACTTTCATTTTTCGAATTAAGTTTTTTGAGAAATCAGAAAATGAAAAGTGAAAATACTTTTGTTTTTTGTTTTTTGTTTTGTGAAATCAAAAACGAAAAACAAAAACAATTTGTTTTTTTCATTTTGGTTTTTAAGAAATCAAAAAACTAAAAATGAAGACACTTTCGTTTTTCATTTTGGTTTTTAAGAAATCAAAAACAAAAAATGAAAACACTATCGTTTTTTGTTTTTTGTTTTTGATACTTCAAAAGGAAAAACGAATGGACGCAGATATACACTGACCCACTGACACCACATCTTCCTATGTCTATAGACACTGTTATTAAATTTACTAGGACAATTTGTGTTTAATGGAAAAAAGTTCAAAATTTCCCAATTTAAGGTGGTAGACCTTGGTTTAGGGAGATAACTCTTTACATCAGTAATACGTTTGTAAAAGTCAAGTTTTATCAAAGTATTTTAAGCATTTACCTGAAACAGATTGAAAATAATCTATGTAACATAGAAGCTTAGAACATATTTATGAAAATGGTTGACACAAACGTACTGATGATTTTAAGAGTTATTTCCCTTAACCTAGGTCTACCTCCTAAACCAATATAAAAAAAACTGGTTTAGTTAATTTCAGTGTATTGTTACGAAAATCCAAGGTTAGTGACCGGCATTTTTTATATTGAAATTTTAAGTTTCATTGACCCACAATTCTTTAACAAACGTTAAGAGAAAATCTATTTTCAAACATTTAAACACCTACCTACCTTAAAACGTTTGTTTTAGTTTTTTAACTGAAATTCCAGCGGTATGTTTTACTTGAAATTTTCGGATGTTCTTTACAATACATACCAGTAATAAAATTGTGAAATGAATCTGGTGTACAGTTGTTGTCGTCTGTTTATGTAGTTCATATGTGTTTCTCGCTTCCCGTTTTTATATGGATTCGACCGTCGATTTTCCCTTTTGAATGGTTTTATACTAGTAATTTTTGGGGCAGTTTATAGCTTGCTGATCGGTGTGAGCCAAGGCTCAGTGTGGATGGCCGATAATGGTTTACTATTATAAATTGTTCCTTGGATGGAGAGTTGTCTCATTGGCACTCATACCACCTCTTTTTTTATCTATATATATACATCTTTCATTAAAATGACACACAAATAAACGAACTATAATGCAACATTGGCCATTTTCCTGACTTGGTACAGGGCATTTTAAGACAAAAATGGTGAGTTGAACCAGGTTTTGTGGCATGCCAAACTTCCTGCTTTTGAATGGTTAATGGCAATGTAAATTATAACATTAAAATGACAACATTACATGACAGGACTACAAAACAAATATTTGGGAGAAAATATAGGACAGAAAAAGAAACGAATAATTGCCAACAAAAGGCACTAGGTTAAAAATTTAATACTCCAAACGCGCACAACGTCATCACTTAACTAACCAGCGACGCTCAGATGAAAACAGTTTGAAAGCCAAAACAAGTACAAAGTTGAAGATTACCGAGGACTAAAAGTTCCAAAAGGTTGTGACCAATACGGCCAGGGTTACCCACCTGAGACAAGAACATCCTTATTATTTAGAATAATTCATACTTTTGCAAACAGTTAATTTTAGAAAATGAGTATATAATAGATATACATTATAAAACTGAAGTTTTTACTCGCTACAGAATAAAAACGGAGGAACATTACAAAAACACACAGCCGTGTTAGCCAAATCCAGTGCATGGCACAAAGTACAAAGTGACGTCGTATATAAAGTTCTAAAACGAGTTCCCTAAATTGAGAAAAAATTTGGATGAAATTCAAGATTAGATTGGTATTTACTTATCTCACATTTATAAATACCTGTAAAAATTACAATACTTATTGATATAAAAAAAGTACATAGTTGAAGAGCATTTAGGATCCAAAATTCCAAAAATTTGTGCCAAGGCTAAGGTTAAGGTAATATATGTCTGCGATAAGAAAATCCTTAGTATTAAGAAAAGTTCAAAGTTTTGTAAACAGAAAATTGATATTTTTGTCTACACCAAAGTGTTGACTTCTTGGCTGGTGATACCATCGGGAACCAGCAGTGGCATCGACCCAGTGGTGTCAATAGTTATCAAAGGTACCAGGATTATAATTTTGTACGCCAGACGCGCGTCTCGTCTACATAAGACTCATCAGTGACGCTCATGTAAAAAAATTATAAATCCAAACAAGTACAAAGTTGAAGAGCATTTAGGATCCGACATTCCAACAAGTTGTGCCAAATACGGCTAAGGTAATCTATGTCTGGGATAAGAAAATCTTAAGTATTTAGAAATACATGTACACAGTTTTATAAACAGAAACTTTTTAAAAATGACCACATTATTGATATTTATGTCAGCACCGAAGTATTGTCTACTGGGCCGAGATGGAAAAAGAGATGTGACAAAATCAGATCACAATAACAAATATAACATCAAAACTGAATAAATGAACTTGGGATGGAAATTTACTGTGACACGTCTAATTGCAATGCGAATTCACACTCAACAAAACAGTCACAATCGAGAATAAGTCAGATGACGTAATGACAAACCACAATATAACAAGTGGTTAAAATTTCCATAGCTAGTTTGGACAAAGATACATCGTATGGACCAACCAATTTGTGAAAGTTTCGTTCTTTTTAAAAACAATAATTGAAACAAAACATACAGAGGAAATATATGGTTGTTGGTAGAATATCCGTATCTGAATCCAGCTTTATTATCCAGCAGAGAATATAAAAAATAAAAAACTGGAATTGAAAAAGATAACAACTAAGACAGAAGGCAAAACCCCAATAAGTATAAACATTCCATAAACACCACATAGAGAAGATAGGTTACTAAAAATAAATGTAATTTTATTTTTATTGTGATTTTTTTCTATTTCAGATATATTTTGCTATAAAGAAAGGATAAGAAGACAAACTTGAGATATGGGGTGAGGTTTTTTTTTTGTACTTCAAGTAACTTTGTATATATTGGTATTCATCTTGAAAAAAATACCATTTTCAAATGGACATGAAGTGACTATTTGAAATTTTGCTTAAATTCTAGATTTAAGCTATCAGATGACAGTTGATATGTATATAGGTCTGCAATATGTATTCGTTAACGACTATTTTCTTTTTTAAATTCTTTGCATATATTTTGTTTTTGTTAATGTTGTTGTCGATCTTTACCATTTCTCATCTTTTATCGATCATTTTGCTTCTGACCACTTCCGCATTCAAAAGATAGTTTACAGCATTCATTTTTAAACTTTGCTCTTGCTTGGCTTTATAGCTCTTATGATCTGAGCGTCACTGATTGGTCTTATGTAAGTCACTGTGATATCTGCAAATAACTAGAATGATTTAAATCAAAAACAGGCGGTTTTTGTAGGTGCTCTAGAATGACAGTATAAAAATTTATTTATGTCATCATTACGAATATATACTCATACAAAAAAATGCACTATATTAATAGGACTAATAAAAACAAGCTGTACATAGCTTATATCATTCTGTTTCCTGATAATATAAACTCCAATAACCATTTCAACAAAGAAAATGAATAACTATTTACCTAAAAAAGAAAGAAGAGGGGTAAAATTTATAATTTGAAAATAGTAAAAAGAAGAAAAAAAAGAAGATGAAATATATAGGTACAAAAAATAATTCATCATAGATATCAGGATTAAAATTTTGTATTTGCGCCAGACGTGCGCTTTGCTTAGTGTACCTTAAAAACTACCTCATTACCCAAGGAAATAATAAGCAGATTAAGGTTATTGATATAAACATTATTGAAATAATAACAGTACATTAAATAAGAAATTATTGATGTTCTTTTAATCTGTAGACGTCAATATTTTGTGTTGTCATTTTCTATAAAGATAATACAATGTCTTATATCTATAATAATTATCATTACTAAAGAAACCTCAAGGAAATACGTGTTGATTTGATTTTGTATCAAGATATCAAGTGTTGTAATTGTAATACAAATCTATTTCACTTGTTAATGTCGTGGATTAAGGATACATTTATCTCATTTGATTTGCAATCATTCAACATTATCTTTTTATCTTAACTTTTTTTTTCAAACATAAAATAACCGCAAAAATTCATGACTAAACAATTTATCTATAGAATAATGAAATACCTTTGCAATACCATATATGTTTTATGATTTAAAATATCATTGCATTGAAAAGAAACAAATTTTCTTAAAGACCTTTAGATATCTAAAACGTATTAGATTCCTAAAAGCCAGTTTAACATGTTCTAATCTACATTCTCATGATACCTTTGTCAACATAAGATTACTTTCAAAATTGACCAGTTGTAAAATCCCTTTTTCATATTGAATAATGATCAAATTTCTATTTCCTTACTGAAATACAATTGAAGCTTCCTGTTTCACATTCGTTAAGATATCTGTGCGAAATCAAACAAATACCTTTACAGGAATTGATTTTCCTTGACCACAAAGGATAGCGAAAATAATTGTCAAAATTCTGTTACGCGTTATGTGCCCTTCGGGATGTTTAACTTTTCAATTTCAATGTTGATTATTTTGTGCATGTTTTACACTAATTCAACCTACATATTTCACTAGAAGTACTTTATCTGTTAGATATTACAACACCTTGACATATGGTTCTATGAATTAATTCATATACATATTAATCATGAAAAAGTGACTAAAAACTTCTTTAAATTGATAATACTAAACGGCATATTACCGGAAAGTCTTTACTTAAAGTCATAAGAAACCTCAAATTAAAAAAAAATATGCATATGTTTTTTTATAACTAAATGGATAGTTTTCTTATACAACTTGTGTACATATACTTTTTTCTGAGGAAAATTCTTTAATTTGTCCACATTTAGAAGAAGTTTACTTATTTTTAATTGCTTGCTTCCAGGAAGCAATTCGCCGACATATTTTCCGTATGCATAGTGACCCGAGCGTAACCCTCCTCGTAAAAATCCGGTGACCACAATACGCATGGATCTGTCATTGAAATAAACAAATATCTGATCATACATGTTAAACACGTGCTCAATACCCATGCTTTTTGTGATTTGTTTACTATAAGGTGACAATCGGTAAAGCTCGGCTTCAAAACACGGCATTTAATGAGCAGCCATATTTTTTAAATCATAACAAACAGAGAGATAAAAAATTGACGATTATATGATATATTTGCGAAAATAATGATAAAATCGTGCACAGAGGACTAAGTTTATGATGTATACATGCATTGGTTGAAGAATTGGACAAACATTATTTTTCACCACTAACTCGTTTCATATGACTTTAATCTAAAATCTAAAAAGATATACCAATCAAAAACCATTATGCAAACAACACATTTAACTTGTTATTACTTACATCTTAGTTATTAAGCTTAGATCATAACTCAGTTTTGATAACTTTTTCAGATCAGCATTACCAGTAAGTAAAATAATTTCGTATTTAGAGACCAGATAACATTGCAGAAACAGGACATAATGAAGGGCCAGAGATTAAACATATAAGAGTTAAGAGTTTGGTAGTATGAATCTCCGATAACACCGACAACTATTTGCTATGTAAAAAAAAACAAGTAACATTTGTAGAAAGTTTTATGGTAAAATGAGATAACTTGGGTAATTTCATAATTGTATGCAATTAACTTGTCCTACGTTTCTTGCTTAATTGGATAGGTGAGATGCATCAAAGCAAAAATTTAAAATCCGAGGATGCATAAGTCCCGAAACCGTTGAAGAGCTATATGACAAAAATACCCAAAATAAATAACAAAATTCATCTTTAGTCAACTTTGCCTGAGGGAGTTGAAACCTTATTTTCTTAATAATTTCAAAATTTATAAACGGACAATTTTATAAAAGTTTGTCAACTCATGTCAGTACCGAAGTACTGACTACTGAGCTGATGATACCCTCAAGGGACTGATATTCCACCAGCGGAGGTATGCACCCAGTTATGTAAAAAAAAAATTAAAACAACACGCTTAATAATTTCATGTGTTCGAAGCACTTTTCTTGATTTACCTTCATCAGGAAGGCTCAAAACCAAACAGTTGAAATCCGAGGATGTATAAGAAAAGAAACCGTTGAAGAGCTATATGACAAAAATACCTAAAAAAAGAGTCAAATTCATCCGAAGTCAAATTTGCCTCAGGGAGTTGAAACCTAAGTTTCTTAATAATTTCAAAATTAATGGTCATTTTGGTAAATCTGAATGCAAATGTATTTGCTGTAATATATTTAAAGCCTTCTTCTCTAATGGTAGATATACTTACTGGAGGTGTGATGAGATGATTGAAACTGTTGATTTAATCCTTGATGATATTTATGTACGTTTTGGCAACAAAGTTTATTGACAGGTTGTAGGTATTCCAGACTTGTTTTTGTACTGTTATGAATAACAGTTTATGACCAAACTCAGAAAAGACCCGTCTAAATTGCATTTAATTGATAAATTCAACACTAACCGTTATCTTGATGGGGTTTTTTTTCGTTAAATAATCAAACATTTTCTCCATATACTGCTGAAATGTACCCCAAGGAACTTTAAATTAATCAAATTTAAACAGTAATAACTGCTCTTTCCTATATTTAGATTTTTCGGTTTTAAACGGGAAACTTCACACTATAATTCAGGGATTTCGTTACCACAAATTACTTATAACCTTTACTGTATTCTTCCATGTATATAAAGGTTTGGTTTTAAAGTTTGTTTGTACTTGTAAAAAACTTATTTCAAACGGGATAGCATATCCTCATTTTTTACAGAAATGTTGTTTACCGTGCCCAGAAATAAAGAAACGATCTTGGTAAACTCGTCGATCCTTTAAAATGTTTTATCCTAAAAGATTTTATCGGTATTAATATTGATTTTGTTATCAGTAAATTAAAAGCAAACTTAATATTGTTGTTATATACATATACACATTCATGGATCTACAATCTGACGAAACCTGTATCTTGGCGTTCCACAATGTCATGTTTTTCTCTGACTGTTTATTACGTCTTTAAATTAAATTCATTGGATATTGAATCTGAACGGATTGATAGTTTAGTCTTAGATGCATTATTTTGTTGTATTAGTTGTTATGGGCTTCGAACTAGCTGTCAGATAACAACAAGTACTCTCAGATTTGTTCCTAGTGTCTTTTTGTTCCAGGCTACATCCACATGTATTTTTGTCCTTTGTCCATCTGATGAGTTAAGCCTTTTTCAACTGATTTTTATAGTTTATTCTTATGTTGTACTGTTACAACACTGTTCCAGGTAAGAGGATGGTTGGGATCCCTCTAACATGTTTATCCCATCCACATTATCTTTGAAGGTTCTCAAATCAGGAGCCTGTAATTCAGTGGTTGTCTTTTGTTTATGTATTACTTATTTGTTTTTCTTTCATTTTTTGTACATAAATTAGGCCGTTAGTTTTCTCGTTTGAATTGTTTTACATCGACATTTCTGGCCCTTTTATAGCTGACTATGCAGTATAGATTTTCCTCATTGTTGAAGGCCAAACGGTGACATATAGTTGTTAATTTCTATGTCATGTTGGTTGTCTCATTGGCAATCATGCAATATCTTCTTTTTTTATATTATATGAGACTCTGCAAAGATATGATTAATCCAAAAAACATAATTTGCAATCCACTAGCATTTATATCTTGATTGTATTGGCAGGACCATTTACCTACACTTGAAACTTAAACTTGCTTTTTTGCGTTTCGGAAAGTACAGAGTACATGTAGCATGGCTCTACTATCTTTCAAATTCTTTCATAATTAACAACATCTCTGTTATACATTAAATTATGATTAAATCCGCAGGTTCGTTCAACTCCAAATCGGCGTTTTTATTTGTGCTAAATTACCACAATACTGAAGATCCTTTGTGTAACACACCTAACATCAACATATCATCTGAAACAATTGTTACAAAAGAGTTTTTAATAAAAAAAAAAATTATTATAAGATCGAATCCAAACGAGCACTCTGCTTGATCTACCATACTTTGCAGAATATAGAGTAAGAGGTCCTTTGTGAGTTCATCATACTATTAAGGATCAGGTTACTTAATAAAAACCAATTAATAATATTGAAATAGGATAAATCAGTGCTGAATGCTGTTGATCATGGCTGATCTTGAGCGGTGTCTAGCCTTTTAATTTGAATACATATCTCAGGTTTGTTCCTTCCAGTCATAAAGTCATTTCGTGGTCATAATTGCCGGTGTTTGAGACATTTGTTTAGATTTGGTTGACATGCAGTTATTTCCCCGAGTTGTAGTTTCACTACACTGAGGATGTATTTTGTTTTTATCACACAGTGAATCAGAATCATATATTTTGGTCATTTGTTCAATACTGCACTTACTACACATACTTCACTTACTACGGATACTTCACATACTACAAATACTTCACTTACTACAAATACTTCACATACTACAAATACTTCACATACTACAAATACTTCACTTACTACAAATACTTCACATACTACACATACTTCACTTACTACACATACTTCACTTACTACAGATACTTCACTTACTACACATACTTCACTTACTACAGATACTTCACTTACTACACATACTTCACTTACTACACATACTTCACTTACTACACATACTTCACTTACTACACATACTTCACTTACTACACATACTTCACTTACTACACATACTTCACTTACTACACATACTTCACTTACTTCACATACTTCACTTACTACACATACTTCACTTACTACACATACTTCACTTACTACACATACTTCACTTACTACACATACTTCACTTACTACACATACTTCACTTACTTCACATACTTCACTTACTACACATACTTCACTTACTACACATACTTCACTTACTACACATACTTCACTTACTACACATACTTCACTTACTACACATACTTCACTTACTACATATTCTTCACTTACTTCAAATACTTCACTTACTACACATACTTCACTTACTACACATACTTCACTTACTACACATACTTCACTTACTACACATACTTGACTTACTACACATACTTCACTTACTACACATACTTGACTTACTACACATACTTCACTTACTACACATACTTGACTTACTACACATACTTCACTTACTACACATACTTCACTTACTACACATACTTCACTTACTAAACATACTTCACTTACTACACATACTTCACTGGGTTCCAACTTATGCACAGACGCATATGCACACACACAAAAGGTTTTGCCACATACCTATACGACCTCCATAGCAAGTCATCTCTCCTGTTGATTGTGTATGTTTGTTTTGCTTTAACGTTGTTTGAAATAGTATTGAATTTTATGCAACTATAATATAACATAGAAGTTTATATAGCTATAAAACCAGGTTTAAACCACAATTTTCCATCTTAGAACATAACTGTACCAAGTCAGAAAGATGACAGTTGTTTTCTTTTAGTTTGGCGTGTTTGAGCTTTTTGTTTTGCCATTTGATAAAGGATTTTACGTTTTAATTTTTTGTTAAGAATAAGGTATTTTTGTTATTCTACTTTTTTTCTTTTATCTTATCCTTACATTAACACATTTATTCGCCCTCCTTTTCGTCCATCTGCGGTGATATTTCTTGGATAACTTTTTCAAATTTTTCTTTCCACGGTGAAATGAGTAGTCCATGCAGACGTTGGTTCTATCTTTGATTTAGATTCACATAAAAACAAGAAGATGTGGTGTTGGTGCCAATAAAACAACGCTCAATAAGAGATCAAAAGACGTAGAACATCTATATGTCACCGTGTGTCCTTCAACAATGAGTAAAACCCACACCACCTAGTCATCTATAAAAGACCCCGAAATGATATATGTAAAACAATTCAAACGAGAAAACAAACGGTCTTATCTGTATACAAAATTTTTGTACGATTAACACATATGATATACAGCAACAAACTACAACCACTGAATTACATGCTCCTGACTAGGAACAGGTACATACGCGGTATACTACTGTTACCTTTATTTATAGAGAAAGTCAAAATAACTGTCCTTTCCTGGAAAGTAATGTTGCAAAGGCTCATATGATTTTTTTTTTCAATTTGGGCTGGTTTTCTTTTCATTTCCTCTGTGTTGTACCGAATAATTCACAGGTTAAATTTAAGATCAATATGACATGCAATCTATTCTATCAACGAAGTTTTTGTGAACAGTAGAATAATTTCTATAACCAAATCGTCATACAATTTATCCAGAATTATGCTTTTAGTCATTGGATATGCAATAGCCTAAGGGATTGAAAGGATGTGTAAGTGGCATTTCGGAAAAGAGAGAAAAATAGTAGAAATGCATCCAAGTGAATGGATTATGTGTGTTTTTCGTTTGATAAATTTTGGAAACGTGTACCGTTGCCTTTATGTACCGTATCATTGGTATGAGCAGTTGATATTTTTTATAGATTAAGTCTATATACTTATGTTTTATTTTGGGGAACAAGTGTAGACTGTTTATGAATAAAAGGGTGTGTGGGTTAAAGTTGCAAAAAAATACAAGGAAATTATTCACTAATTGCATCATTTAAGCAAAAAGTAAAGTTTAGAAGATACTATTGTTATTCACCAAATATTCATCATATTTTAACTTCATCCTATTGTGTTTTGTTTTATGATAAATATACGAATTTCATTTCACAAATGTCTTAATCGGGCATGGATTAGCTGGATTAGCTTTATGGTTTTGCCGCCTGTACAGACCAAATTAATGTCTAATTTAGATGTAATTATACGTATGGGAGAAACAGTAACGGGCTAAATCTCCACATTAAAAAAAAATCTAAATCAAATATTTAACAGATATTACTAAAAGTCAGTTTTTAATAGTTTTTCTTTATTAATGAATAACGGGTAATTTCGTAGTTATATTTAACGATGAGTTAATTCCACTTTTCCTTTCTTTACAGAGTTTACATTATTCCAAGGAAGTCTTCAAATTAAAAGATCAGTATAAAGGCGAAGATCAAAAATGGATAAGGGACCGTTTAGACGCTTTGAAAATGAAAGTTGCAAATGAGATTCATGGTTCACAAAATGTTGAGGTCTCAGTTTACATTAATGATAAATGTCATCATATAGGTAAAGGTAGGCCAAATATGATTGCAGTCAGTTTAAACGAGAAGCTTAAAGATGATAAGGATGAAGGCATCGATCTAACATGGGAATACAAAACGCCGGGTACACGTTTGCTGGAGTTTTCTAACGTCATAGGCCAAGGAGTCTTTGCGATCATGAAAGATTTATGGAATATTTTTGTCGATTTTTTAAAATTTGTAATCGAAATTGAAAAACTTTCAATGTTACTAGCCCAAACTTCTTCAATGAACAAGTAACAATGTATTGCAGGATATCAGTAGTGTGAGGACTTATATAAATGTATTTTAACTGTTCAACATATTGAGATTTCATTATTTTTCCAGATGTTGTATAAATCTTTATTTGATAAGGAAATAAATATTTTTTTAAATGCCTAGTTCACATGTTCATTTAATTCGAATTGAACTTGAATCGAATTCGCTAAACGCGTCCACATGCTGAGTTCACACGTAATTCAAATTTGATTGGCACTAACTAATTCGAATTAGTTTAATTCGTATTCGAAACGTTTTACGTACTAACATCAATTCTTATTCGAATTATTATGCAATTTTGATTTTTCATTGGCTAAATCCACAGTTGACCAGGCGTAACTAAGGCGAAACACATTATTTTGAATTGATGGATCAACATTTTTTGAATTATTACAATATTATCCAAAATAAAATAACCTCTACCTCGAATTATGTAATTTTTCCGAATTTGAATCGTAGAGGGAACGTATTAACCTTTAGTTTGTAAGTTAGTATGATGTCAAGTTGAACCATGACGTCTTTGCACATAAATCGTTCATGAAGTTTCACGGAATGTGTTCGTTTGTCAAATTTATACATATTTGTTCAAGCTTTATTGTATCAATTCGTTTTGTAACGCATTATAATCGAAATAACAGTACTGGAGTTAAAGAGTTACCACCGTCAATTTTGATTGAAAGGTCTCAAATATCCATTTTACTGTCTCCGCTATGGGTCGCTAGTAAAACTTCATTTGCGACCGTCAAATCGACAATTGACGATGGTAACTCTTAAACTACAGTACTGTTATTACTTAATTGCAATGCGAGTCAAATTCGCTTTACTGTCCAACCGATCGACGTTAACTTTTAATTCGTATTAACAAAAGTGTATTTCTCATGCGAATTGGATAATTCGAATTAGCTAATTCGAATCAATTTGAATTAAAAAGAGAAGAGTTTGTGAATGCGAATAGCGAATTCAATTTGAATTAAATAAACGTGTGAACGAGGCATTTTACTCTTTTTTTAAATTCGAATTTGCTAAATCGCAGTATCCAATGTTTTTTGGTTAATACGAATTAAAAGTTACCGTCTTTCGGACAATAAAATGAATTTGACACGAATTGCAATTTGGACTTTAAACTCTAAGAAATGCCTTTTTCAACACATATGTACTGAAAATAATAACTTTAATAATTTAACTGAAGAAGAAAAAAATCATTATTTACTAAATCAATCAACGCCTCTACAAACAAATGAGTTAGGATCCTTCTTGAAAAAGATTTGATTTGAATTCATGTGTTTAACGTTTCGAATACAAATTACATGTAAACTAATACGAATTAGTTAATGCGACTCGCATTCAAATTACGTGTGAACTCAGCAAAGGTATTAATTTCCGAATATGACTTTGAATAATGATTGTAGAAATAAAAAATAAAGATAACACAGAAAAAAAATTTATTTATATTTCGATTATGAAAATATTAAGTGTATTTTTTTGGAATATGTTTGATATACTAGCCAAAAAAAAAAAAAAGAATCAATAACTAATATTTTTACATAATATTTTTAATTACCAAAAGATTATGAATTGCTATTACCTGTATGTTCGAAATAAACTCATCATAGTTACCAGGATAGAAATTTTATATTTGCACCAGACTCACAAGTTTCATCAGTGACGTTAACTAAACAAATGTTGAAAAGGCCAATTATAAACTACATTAAGGTGGTATGGGTGTCTTCCTCCATCTTGGATTGTAAAAAACAGAGAACCAAAGGTCTAGATTTTCTATCAAGTTAGAAAAATTTGATGCAGGAATGCAGATATTTAATGTGAATTTTCATTTAAAAGAACCAATTTATAAGAATATAACTTATAAATATTAATATTTTTGCAAATATTGATTATTTTTGGTTGTTTTAATTTTTCTTATAAATACGCATTTCAAGGGGAGGTAACTCTAAAACAGTACATTTTCTGAAGGATTCTACATGGAATTTTCCTATTTTGTATTTTAGCCGGAAAAAACGTACGGTGACCCTATCTTTTCTTTGATATTCTCAAAGCATTGTCTGAAAACTATCTTTTCCTTAAGTATTTAACAATTCTATCATTTTGTTTAGTTTCTAATCACAAAATGATGTTTTTTCATGTATAATCCATACAAAATTTGTCATTTTGTCACGTGCTGTAGCTCGAAAAAATGAGCGGTGACCTACACTACCAACAATTTGACTAGCGTTTACATGTACATTAAATGCCGCTATAAAAACAGTACTTTTAGGAAACATTACTTATCAGTACATAAAATGCCGCTATAAAAACAGTACTTTTAGGAAACATTACTAATCAGTACATTAAATGCCGCTATAAAAACAGTACTTTTAGGAAACATTACTAATCAGTACATTAAATGCCGCTATATAAACAGTACTTTTAGGAAACATCACTATTCAGTACATTAATTTTCATATCATTTTCAGTAATGTTGGGAAAAAGTTGATTACAGTACTGAAAATTTCAGCCATTTTTCAGTACTGAAAATTTCAGCCATTTTTCAGTACTGAAAATTTCAGCCATTTTTCAGTACTGAAAATTTCAGCCATTTTCAGTACTGAAAATTTCAGCCATTTTTCAGTACTGAAAATTTCAGTCATTTTTCAGTACTGAAAATTTAAGTTATTTTTCAGTACTGAAAATTTAAGTAATTTTACAGTACTGAAAATTCAATCATTTTTAAGTACAGAAAGTCAAATTCAAGACCTTATAAAAAAACTCGGTTATGCTTTCAAAAGGGTCCCTATCACAAATATCATAAGCCCCAAGGGTGAGTTTGGAATAGAAATATGCTCACTTGGTCCTGTTCCGACCGGCAGTAAAAAGCTTGTTAAAGTGGGGCGTCCGTCTGGCAGTGAAAGATGTATCAAGTTTGCAGCTACGTCCTGTCAGAATGCATATATCGAGGTTTAATCCAATGCCTCGAGTAAAGAGAGTGAAAATATCTCTGCACGTTAAGAACCCGTGCAACAACTCTTCTTGTTGCATGGCAAACTTTCTGTCCCTTACTTATATACCTTTATTTTCCAGTGGAAGTCGAAATTCCCCCTGATCATCATCGGGATGGGCCTCTATTATCACAAGACCTACTAGTACCTGTTGTATTTATTGTAAAATTGTTCTTCTCCAGAACCATCGTGAAACATTTGCCACTGGACATAAAGCAATCAACAATCAATAAAAAATAATCATCAACAAATATCATAAGTTGGTTTGGGATAAAAACAAGAATTTTATTTTAAAACTCCATGGCTATATGTATTCTTTCATTTCAACACATTAATACATTAAAGAGGATTTTTTTGATGAACTTTATGACCACATTCTTTATGTAAAATTGAGAAAGGAAATGGTGAATATGTCAAAGCGACAACCACCCGACCATAGAGCAAACAACAGCCGAAGGCAACCAATGGGTCTTCAATGCAGCGAGAATTCCCGCACCCGTAGGTGTCCTTCAGCTGGCCCCTAAAATATGCATAATAGTACAGTGATAATGGACGTCATACTAAACTCCGAATTATACACAAGAAACTAAAATTTAAAATCATACAAGACTAACAAAGGCCAGAGGCTCCTGACTTGGGACAGGCGCAAAATTGCGGCAGGGTTAAACATGTTTATGAGATCTCAACCCTCCCCTATACCTCTAGCCAATGTAGAAAACTAAAAGAATAACAATACACACATTAAAATTCAGTTCAAGAGAAGTCCGAGTCCGATGTCAAAAGATGTAACAAAAGAAAATAAATAAAATGACAATAATACATAAATAACAACAGACTACTAGCAGTTAACTGACATGCCAGCTCCAGACCTCAATTAAACTGATTGAAAGATTATGTCTTCATCATATGAATATCAGGTACAATCCCTCCCGTTAGGGGTTTAGTATCATACTATCATAAAATATATGAGAAGAACATAACCCGTGTCATGCCAACAACTGTTTTTTTTAGAAATAAATGGGTTTAGTTCCGATGCAAAGACCCTATCAGTGAATCAATGTTAAAGCCAAAATATGCAATCTTTAATGACCTGACAACAATATCGTAACTATATCCTCTTTTAATAAGTCTATTTAAAGGTTTTGTTAGTTTCTGGGGAGAATGCTGACATTTTTGTGCTTTATAAAGAATATTTCCATAAAATTTTGGATGTGAAATACCTGAACGTATATGATGTCTGCATGTTGAGTTATATTTACGAATTATTTCCTTATACCGGTGATAAAATTAAGTAAATGTTTTGACCAGTTTGTGATATCGAAAACCCTGGTGTAATAATTTTTCAGTAATACATAAATTTCTCTCGCTAAAATCTAATACGCTGTTACATACACGAGCGAATCGTACAAGTTGAGATATATAAACACCATAAGATGGTGACAAGGGAACGTCACCATCTAAAAATGGATAATTAACAATAGGAAATGAAAAATCATCTCTTTTATCATAATTTTTTGTATTAAGCTTCCCGTTTATGATATAGATATCAAGATCGAGGAAAGGGCAGTGGTCATTGTTATCATTAGCTTTATTTAAAGTAAGTTCTACAGGATAAATTTCTTTAGTATACATACTGAAGTCGTCATTATTGAGAGCCAATATATCATCCAAATATCTAAAAGTATTGTTAAATTTTTGTATCAAATGTTGTTTTGATGGGTCTTTGCTAATTTTAGTCATAAATTGTAACTCATAATAATACAAAAACAGGTCCGCAATAAGTGGTGCACAGTTAGTCCCCATTGGAATTCCAATAACTTGACGATATACGGAATCTCCAAAGCGAACAAAAATGTTATCAAGTAAAAATTCAAGTGCATAAATAGTATCAAAGCATGTCCAATTGACATAGTTCTTTTGTTTATTGCTACTAAAAAATGATCTGAAAGAGTTTGAACATATGTACTCGCATTCCGACTTTTTAAATGCCCAGTTAATTAGGGATGTAATTTTTTTCTTAATTAGAATATGAGGCAAAGTGGTATATAGGGTAGACAAATCAAAACTGTGAACAGATTCAAAATCACCAATATATGCATGCAATTTATCAAGTACTTCCAACGAGTTTTTGACACTCCAAAAGAAATTAATTCCACTATTTTCAAAGGCCTTATTTGAACAATTTATTATCAGGTTTTTTATTGTACCAAGTGTACTAGTAAGTAAAACAGACAATTTAGTAGTTGAACAATGGCTAGACGATGAAATAAATCTATATTTGTAAGGTTTTTTAAGCAGCTTCGGAAGCCAGTACATAGTTGGGACTTTCATTGTGTTTGGTTCTGCTTGTAAAGAAGTAGCTAAAAGTTTATGTTTGTTACAGATGTCGTTTTCTGAAAATGAAGTCAGTTGGAATGTTGGTGAATTCGTGATTTCCTTTTGCAGAACCTCTATATAAAATTTACGTCAAACAATAATGATATTATTAGCAGCTTTATCAGCCGGGACAAAAACAAATTCCTTGGCTAGTTCTGTTAGTTTATTTTTGATACGCGAAATAGAGTTTTTATAGTTTTTGTTAAGAGTAAAATGTTCTTTAAAATGTTGTATTCGAATATCAACTATCTTCATTACTGAATTAAAAAAAGAGTCCAAAGATTTTTTGTCAGCTTTTTCCCGTTTTACCCATTTCAAACAGTAGGCACGGATTGAGTCGTTGATGATATTACGACACTCATTCCAGTTAATAATTGACGGGGGACGATATTTAGGTCCTTTACTGAGGAATGATTTTAACTCTCGGTCGCGAACGATGTTAAGGTCTCCTGTTATAACATGGGAAATTGGGCCAAAGGTGTATTCTGAATTACTGCAATTACACGACATAGGTGTATTTTCAGTGATATTTACATCTTTACACAATTGGCTATAATTAAACACATATTTTCGGGTAGATTTCTTGTAAATATAACAAATGAGAGGGAGTTCAGTATTATCAAAATATCCAGGAATTTGGTCTTTAACAGAATGGTCGTTAAAAATACCGGCAATATTTACAAAATCAAAACCTTTATTGACATACTTTATTTTAATAAAATGTTTTTTATGATCTTCAGGGCGATCAATTTCTGGAAACAGTTTAGAATAACAATATGCCATTATAATTTGGACAATTTCATACTTACGACTGTAATATGAAATTGTGTTGCAATCCTCTTAAATTTTATTTAATTTATTTATAGGTAAAGAACAAAGCTTGGTTAACAGATAATGTCTGCCGTTGTTTTTTGAAATAGAAATTAGGTCCGAAATATTTGTATGGTTGGTCCGAAATTTTCTTTGATTGCGATTTTTTCTGCGTCCATGAGAACGATTTTTACGAACAGTTTTAGAAACTATATCCAAAATGTTAACAGAATCGGTTCTTGATATATTGCCAATTCCCATGATATTATCATTAAGACCGAGAGGGTAGACTGCTTGTAATTTTTTAATCCAATTTAATTCATTTATTTTTCGTGATCGTACAAACTTAGAATGAGATTCACCAGGATGCTTATTTACTACTTCTAAAGGTTGAACTGTTAAATATTTAATAGGATGACTGTGCTTCTTAAGATGTTGATAAATGATACTTTTGAATTTATTGGGTCTTTTAAAACGATACAGGTGTTCTTGCGTGCGTTTAGATAAATATCGCCCAGTTTCACCTACGTACTGAATACCGCATCCCGGTTTGTTTCATGTGAGTAAATAAATAATACTGTTTGTTTTTCAAGTAATATCAGTTTCAAAATTTAGAGAAAATGTGCGACCATTAAATGTGGACCTTACTGTATTGTTGGTGGAAAGACGGGGACACGTAAGTCATTTTTTGGCATGACACTTATGGATAGAAGGGTAACCACGATTTTTATTGTTAAAAACGTTACCGATGGTAGTATTTTTAGATAAGCGATTCTGAAGATTGAGACGTGTAGATACCCTTTGAACGAGTTTAGTATTTAATATTTTTTGATTTCTAAGCTTCATATTTGTTTTTTGGTATGTAGATTTATTACAAAGGAGCAAAGACTGGCGTCCAGAATATGAACCATCACACAGTAGATTAAATTGTGTAAAAATGATAAAACTGTTCGGCTCAAGACGTTTAATGCTTATTGTCATAAGTTACCCGACAAATTTAACAAAAGATAGGGTATATCAAGGTAGCGACTGACGTCTGACTAAATAGATGAATGGGGCTGAATATTAAAATACTACTTTTTGATAGATATTCTTAAAGTAATGAACATAGAGAAGTTCTCGCTCGGACACACACTCCATAATCTAGTATAATATAAGAGCATAAACCTTAAGCACGGGGAGGCACTCTACTGTCTCCACAAGGCACTCAAGAAAAATTCTGTAAAAAATAAAATTGAGAAAGGAAATTGTGAATATGTCAAAGCGACAACCACCCGACCATAGAGCAAACAACAGCCGAAGGCAACCAATGGGTCTTCAATGCAGCGAGAATTCCCGCACCCGTAGGTGTCCTTCAGCTGGCCCCTAAAATATGCATAATAGTACAGTGATAATGGACGTCATACTAAACTCCGAATTATACACAAGAAACTAAAATTTAAAATCATACAAGACTAACAAAGGCCAGAGGCTCCAGACTTGGGACAGGTGCAAAATTGCGGCGGGGTTAAACATGTTTATGAGATCTCAACCCTCCCCCTATACCTCTAGCCAATGTAGAAAAGTAAAAGAATAACAATACGCACATTAAAATTCAGTTCAAGAGAAGTCCGAGTCCGATGTCAAAAGATGTAACAAAAGAAAATAAATAAAATGACAATAATACATAAATAACAACAGACTACTAGCAGTAAATTAACATGCCAGCTCCAGACCTCAATTAAACTGATTGAAAGATTATGTCTTCATCATATGAATATCAGGTACAATCCCTCCCGTTAGGGGTTTAGTATCATACTATCATAAAATATATGAGAAGAACATAACCTGTGTCATGCCAACAACTGTTTTTTTTAGAAATAAATGGGTTTAGTTCCGATGCAAAGACCCTATCAGTGAATCAATGTTAAAGCCAAAATATGCAATCTTTAATGACCTGACAACAATATCGTAACTATATCCCTTTTTAATAAGTCTATTTAAAGGTTTTGTTAGTTTCTGAGGAGAATGCTGACATTTTTGTGCTTTATAAAGAATATTTCCATAAAATTTTGGATGTGAAATACCTGAACGTATAAGATGTCTGCATGTTGAGTTATATTTACGAATTATTTTCTTATACCGGTGATAAAATTTAGTAAATGTTTTGACCAGTTTGTGATAGCGAAAACCCTGGTGTAATAATTTTTCAGTAATACATAAATTTCTCTCGCTAAAATCTAATACGTTGTTACATACACGAGTGTCTGTTTCAAGCCACGACTTCTCATTTTTGATTGTCGTTATTTGTTGTATGTCATAGTTGGTGTTATTCAATGTTTTTGGCGTAAACCAGTGCGGGTTTTTTTTTTCATTACGATTAGTTTCGCTAGTTATCAAGATGACTTTTACAGCTTTCCATGCGCAATGATGTTTTCATTGTTGATTTAAGTGAACGGCGGAAAAGGAGCTGTCATAAAAACAGTCAAATTCAATCACATTAGCAACAAATACAAAACTATCAGACAGGGGTCACCAATACAGTTTTTCAATATTAAGCAGTCAGCACCATACAAGAAGTTCTGAATAGCTCCGAGAGAAAAAAAAAAGATGTCCTCTAGATGTAAAGCACAATGTCAGAATATCGTTCATCAAACTAAATGTATAACTACACAAAGACATATCTATAACATGACTTTGTCCGACTTGGGACAGAGGTGCATATAAATATGGCGGGTTAAACCGATTTTGTCGACGTCTGACGTTGAACATTGTGGTTATTTATATAGTATCCTTGTTCTGTTGTTGTTATTTGGGAGGCATACCACATCTCCTTGTTTTATTAATAGAACTAAAATATGTAGATTATATATATGCAGTCTTCTATATTAAAACTGTTGCTTTTTCATACTTTCTTGTAGCACTTGAAAAGCAATGACGTCTTTAATATAGTTCACGTTTCTCCTATAGATAGAAACGATTCTGTTGATACCATGACAGTTTGTTATCAGTAATAATTTAAAAGTAATTTAAAAGAATAAACGCACGTTTCAAGATATTTTTATAACATTAAACTTGGATCAAGTTAGGAACCTGTAGTCTAGTGGTTGTGGTTGGTTCATTTCGGTCATATTTATTGTTTGTAAATTGGTTTGTTATACATGTACATTAGGCAGTTAAGGTGGTATCTAACACTACAGGGAGATAACTCTGTAAAATCAGCAGAACGTTTTAATGACGTTGTGCTCTTAAGGGAATATTAAGCTTCTCAATGATCAAAATTGGTGTTTGTCAAACAGCTATATAACCAGTGTAATTTTTCTGACAAAACGGTTGGTTCAAATTTATTTATATATTTTAATATTGTTGTTAAAGGGTCAAAGTACATACTTTGACAAAATTTTATGAAAATTAATTTCAGTGAAAGTGTTGGGTACCACCTTAATATTCTCATATGAATTGTTTCATATTCATATTTCACATGTTTAAACCTTTTATAGCGACTTTTACTCACTCTTTGAAGGTCGTACAGTCGACTACAATTGCGTATATCTGCCTAAAACTTTGGTGAATTATTATAGTTGAAAAACTGGACTAATGTTTAGGGTAGTAAGGCAGAATCCAATTAAAATACATAATTCTAAATATGAAAAGAAATGTTAGTTAAATCTCAATAAAACAGTAACACTTCTACAAAAGATATGTCAGTCTATTACTAATTGGAGTCTTATTCGGTTTTCTTCATCTTTTACGTTACAAGTAAAAAAGAGTGTTCAATTGCAAAAAAATGATTGTTTTGTCCTTGACCTAAAGCACTTTCAAAATCACGGTTAGTGTAAAAGATCTAAACTACAGCCAAATTTTCTACCTATGAACCCAAAGTGAATCGATCTATCACATGATTTTTTGGAAAGTTTGCTATAGCTTGCTATTGCTACTTTCCATAGCCATCGGCCTCAAACTTATCGTGACAGATTATCGCCATTTATTCTGATCCGAGATAATTAAGTACTAGTACTAGTGTTTGAATTCTAATTCTTGGAAGGTTCTTTTAAAATTTGAGTAACTACTCATTTGACTGAAAAGATTACAGCTTTAATAAAAAAAAGAATTGAATATTCACCGACGATTCAGATGAATTTAACTTCATTTTGAAAATGAGTATCTCAAACACTACTTCGCGGATCTGCCATACGCTGAAGAGAAAATCACAAGAAATCTACGCCAGATTGCGTCAGTTTCATTCATGAAAATTTCATGAATGAACCTTTTCCGCTCTACTTTTACCTGTTGACTATGTACGTACGTAAACGTGGTAAAAGCCGAGAGTATCGAAAAATCGGGAATGACTGATTAAAATGCGAGAACAAACCGTCGGATAATTGACAAGTGATAATGGTGATAACTAAACACAGGTGATAGAATATAAAATACTCGATTATTATATGTTTAATGTCTCATTAATGGACGAGTACAGGTAAATACGGTACTGGATTTCATAAAAAAAAATATTTTAAAATGCATTGTTTTTGTCTAAACATCGATCGAAGATTTTGATGCCAAAAATCATTTGAAAACTTTTAATTCCGTTATTTAAATACATTCCAATGTGCATATAAGGGCCTTCACTCGTTCAGCATGCTCAAGTGGATCAAACTGACAGCAGAAAAACATTGACCAAACGTCAATTCTTCTTCAGTCTTCTTCAAATAATTTACATCAAGCCACCTCTGGTGTATTATCGCAAATTCGTATCATATAGCATCCATATTAAAAGCAACCGAGTCAGCATCTACTTCTTAGAGTAACATAGCTCAGGGTACGAAGAGAAGACATCATGTTTTATAGGGTAGTGCACGAACTCATTGCTATACCATCTATAAACTTACAGCCAGTAACAACAACAGTACGAGGGCACAAAGAACGATTCCTTGTTCCTTTTGCCAGGACTCAAGTATATCGATACTCGTTTTCCCCAGACACCATCAGAATCTGGAATGGACTGCCACAACTAGTAAGCTGCACAACCCTTGATTCATTCAAAAGGGGCGTGCAAGTGGTCCAGCTTCGATAGATGTCCAACCATGTTTCTAACCTTATTTTAAAGAATCGCCGTTTCACTGGTACAGTAGATATTTCGCACCTACCCGCACATTTGTTGTTCTCACATCATCGAACATGTACATAAAACAGTACGATAATACTCCCCTGGGAGGCTTGTACTATAAGAAAGAAGAAGAAGAAGAGCTGTAGAAAAGATTTAAGTTCATGAAATTATGATGATGTGTACCCTTAGGCTTAAATAACTGCATTTTCACCTCAAAATTTATATAGATTACAGACACACATGTGCATAGCATGACCTATTTAAATAGAAATTTAATTGATTTGTCATCCAAACACAGAGGCAAAGATTACCATAATTTATCAAACGAATGGCTTACAACAAAAATTCTATGAATCTAGCGTATATAAACTTTTTATTCCTGTGGTCATACTGCTGTTGTTATGCTCCCACCGTATTGAGTTTTAAATTATCCTTGTTCTTCTGTAGGTATGTAAATTCTTCCCTTACTTATAAGTACCTCCGTATATCCCAAAATTCGTTTCTGTTCTCTTACTTTAGTTTGCCTGAACCAAATTGTATGAAACTGATACGCAATGCTTATAACTACAATTCACAAGTCAAGTTTGAATTTTAGTTGCGTAACCTTTACCATTCTAGCGTTTAATGCTACTTTACAAAAAGAAAAGTTACTGGAAATTCAAGTTTCTGTTCTCAGGCTAAGTATAGTTTGTCTTAACCAAATGTTTTGAAACTTATACACAATTTTCATTACCACAAACACTGATCAAGTTTGAATTTTGGTAAATTTATTTTTACTGCTCTAGGGTTGTGCCTTGTTACAAATGGAACCAGATTGTCCGCAGGGCACAGCTTTATACGACCGCCGAAGGCGAACCCTGAACAGTTGGGACAAGTATAGACACAACATTCAAGCTTGATACAGCTCTGAATTTGGATTGCGATCAAATTGTTGACATAACATATAGGTTTCTGACACAAAACAAATAAGAATGAATACACAATGTTTATTAACCCATAATTCAGATCAAGTAAAAATTTTGGTAGTGTCACATTTACAGTTCTTGAGTTTATAACGTTAATGCTAGCGAGGGCATAATTTTAGTCCCATGGACATGTTCCCTATTTTTGACAAAAGCCTTTAATATTAGTTCACTTTCTTAACAGTTGTATTGATTTAAGTTACTGTAACGGTCTTATTTATAAGTAAGGATGTAGTATTTTTTGCAAAGAACAAATGCTATCCAAAAAAGTTCAAAGAATGAAAATGTATTAATAACTATAGGCCACAATAAAGGTCATCAATAATGAGAAATTTTTGTACCATAAACATGTAGAAAGCTTTAAGGTAGCACAATACAAAGATTTTTTTACTTCCAATCACTAACCTTTGAAATGCTGTAACTTTCCTATGAATGCATAGAAAATAATAAAAGAGGTATATATAGATAGATAAAAGATTAATCTTTTAAATGAATGCAATAGTTTTATTATGCAATCATTATGTAATCAATTATTATATAATTAGCGGCAAAATCTGGGTAAGTTCACTCGAATGAATTTAGCTCTATCGTCTCTTTAACTATACCAAAAAATTTAACGAAATCTTAATCAACACATCATGGGCTTCAAAAGAGTGTCTCAGATTGTCTCTATGGTGTTCCATTCTCTCATAAATCTCTAATTAGTGTAAACATCCTAACCACATAAAAGAAGATAATGTTTAATTAGGTGTAAAATTTGTTCTATACATTGTATCTGAAATCTGAGAAACCCTTTTGTAGATAATGGCCATAGGAACAACATATAATAAAATCAACCCTCTAGGGATACCTATGCAGAAGCTAATTTCATTTGAAAGTGGAAATTTGGTGAAAAATATTTTAGACACAGTTAACATTATACTTGGTTATATAATTGTTGCATAATATTAACATTGCATTAATTTGAAAGAGTAATCTGTTAGATATCCAAAACTACCGCTTTTATAAATTTTCAAGCATTATTAAAAAAGTTACAGCATTTTAAAACTTGGGACTTGGAGTTATAAAATCTTTGTATTGTGCTACCTTAAAAGGCCCCGATATGAAACATGTGGAACAATTCAAACAAACAAAAAATAAAAACAAATATGAAGGACCTAAACCAATAAAAAGAATACTAATTCACAGGCCCTTGAAGTTGACATGGTACTTAAAGAAATTAACAGAGCTTTCTGCATGTATATTTTATTATTTTAGATCTACAGCTTAAGGTTGCAATCATGAGAAAATATCAAAACTTTTTATGATAAACATAAAAAAGTGATTTTTGATAATTACTGACGAGACAATGGTTTAGTTTAAAACATCAAAGCTGTGATGAAATACATATTTGAAATAATACATGTCTATAACCTTTTTGGAATAATACACAGCTACAGTTGCAAACTTTCCAGAGGTGCTATCCAGCACTTTGATTTTAATTGGAAATGAACACGAATCGAGTCTTGACAAGAATTTAACAGTAACTGAACATATTGTAGATAATATTATAGAAAGTAAATATGACTTTTCTTTTGGTCGTGAGCATGTTTTATACTACCTTTCTTTATTTCTTTCTTGTTGTTCAAATTTCTTGGTCCTCAACAATTAAAGTCAGTCCTGTAAGCTCTAACCAATAATGTCTCAGACAAATACACTTATAAGATGCAACGAGAATGCACAAGCTAAAACGTTTCGACTGCTTTTATATTCACGAATTATTTTATGCTTATAGACCAAGGAAAGAGTTTTAGTACAGGTGTCAACATGGAATGGGCTATTTCAATGTTTTGTACTTAAATGTTTCATTTAAAACTAAATTTTCTCTTTTGAGACTTTATCTGTCATGTTCATACAATAATTTTAATTTAAATTGTATATTATTATGAACGAGCTTCTGGTTTGGAAAATATACACTCATGGCAAGTTATTACATGTTCTTTCGGTCTCTTTAAAAATACACCACTGTATGTCTCTTACAGTTATGTTTAAATGTTCTTCCCTGCACATAATTACTTATTTGAATGTTATATTCTTGTAGGATGTTGATTCAATGAATGATAAAATCCTGTTTAATAAACCGTATTAGACTCTTGGAATTCTTCATTCTGTTACTGAAATCTAAAAATAAAATTCAGGGTACAATTTTCTTAAATAATCATCAAATACTACGGTAACCTTACCAATCAGGGTTATTATTAAGGAATTTAAAGATGAGTCCATATATTTAGCATTTCTGACATGTGCAATGGTGAGATTAAGGATTTTTTGTGATTTATAATTTATCATTGCAGTCTCCATGATAAACTAGAACAAGAAAATTTAATAATAACATTAACGGTACCAATTTTTCTGCACCAGATGCGCATTTCGACAACACTTGTCTCTTTAGTGATGCTCGTTGCCAAAATATTTAAAATCCAAAGCGTATATAAAAGATGAAGAGCTATAATAAGTTAACCCTTCAAATTAGATATATGAATATTTTTTAGTAATTGCTATACCATTGTTTTAATTATCCATAGTTCATGGATGGAGTATGATACATGCATCAATATTATTTTTTAAATCCTGTATTTTACTGATAAATATACTCACTTTTATAGTCAACAGCACACTTTTATACTAACAGCAGCAACTGCAGGTGAGACACAGAGTTCTGTGGATCCATTTAGAAAATGTTCAATCTATGCATCCCTATGAAGATTTCTTGTTCCCTAGTTTGGTAAAATAATTAAGCTCATTAGTATGCAGAGGAAACCAGTTTTTACAATTTTAGATAAGTTAACGGACAATGATAACGGATAAAAATTTATGAATATAGCAAAGTGGGCTAAAACAAATATGACAACCAATTCTTTTAAATGGATTTTTTTAAAACTTTACTATAGGCTGATAAGACTTGAAAGAAATTATTTGCCCAACATGCCCAGAGCATGAGAAAAATTAACTCTCTGCAACTTAAAATGCAGGAACTAAATTGTGTACAAATTAAAATAGACAGCTGCGCTATGAGCGCATGATACGCCTGTCGTCTTGTGTGATAGTTTAATGCAATAATCATAAATAATTTTTGAGAAAGTTTTAAGCAATAACCATATATTGTTTTTGAGATACAGAGGGACATATGAACCCAAAAAAACTAAATATCACTAAAATAAAATTTTGAATCAAAACCAAAAAGTATACAGATCTTAAGATAAATGTAACAAAGAAGTATGTAAAGTTTTAAGCAATAATCATAAATTGATTTGAGATACGGCGTGACATGCATGTAAAAATACCCTCCCCCTTTTTTACAAAATACTGAAAACTGAAAAATGATATTTTAAATCATCACCAAAAAGTATACAGATCTTAAAATCAATATAACAAAGAAGTGTGTAAAGTTTTAAGCAATAATCATAAATTGATTTTGAGATACGACGCGACATGTAAAAATCCCCTCCCCTTTTTTACAAAATACTCAATACCTCAAAAATGAAATTTTGAATCATCACCAAAAAGTATACAGATCTCCAAAAAATCCGGATATTGTCCCGTAATTGGACGAAATTTTAAGTCAGATTAGACTTCCGGTTTGCGTTTTTCTGTATACTTCGAACATACATATATACAAAGAATAAAGTGTATTTTCAGAATTCTATCTGCTATCATATTCAAGTTTACTATCCACGGCAGTCACAGAGTTTATTAAATAGAGAGGGTCTGTATACTATTTCAATGACCACTATGGATCGATTAGTAAACTTAGAATTGAAAGTAAATACACTATATTTATATAGTAATGAATGTTCATAATATACAGATAAGCGTTAAAAATATTCATGTGAACTTTTGATACCTTTTCTGAAATTCTCCAGTCATTAAATCTTTTACAAAATTCATTCATTACAAAAAAAGAAGATGTGGTATGATTGCCATATTGAGACAACTCCACAAGAGACCAATATGACACAGATATTAACAATTATAGGTTACCGTACGACCTTCAACAACGAGCAAAGCCCATACCGCATACTCAGCTTTAAAAGGCCCCGAACTGACAATGTATAACAATTCAAACCAGAAAACTTGCGGCCTTATTTATGTACAAAAAAATGAACGAAAAACAAATATGTAACACATAAACAAACAACAACCACTGAATTACAGGCTCCTTACTTGAATGTTTATAACATACTAAATATATGTTCATATTGAAATTGATAGAAAACCAAAAAATGGGAATATTGGAAATAAAGGAAGAGGGATAAAAAAAAAAAGAATGTGTCCAAAGTACACGAATGCCCCACTCGCACTATCATTTTCCATGTTCAATGGACCATGAAATTGGATAAAAATTATAATAAGGCATTAAAATTAGAAAGATAATAGCATAAGGAACATGTGTACTAAGTTTCAAGTTGATTGGACTTCAACTTCATCAAAACATCAAAAACTATCTTGACCAAAAACTTTAACCTGAAACATGCACTTTCATTTTCTATGTTCAGTGGACCGTGAAATTGGGGTCAAAAGTTAAATTTGGTTTAAAAATTAGAAAGATCATATCATAAGAAACATGTGTACTAAGTTTCAAGTTGATTGGACTTCAACTTCATCAAAAACTACCTTGACCAAACAATTTAACCTGAAGCGGGACAGACGGACGAACGGACAGACATACGGACGAACGAACGGACGAACGAACGGACAGACAGACGGACGAACGGACGCACAGACCAAAAAACATAATGCCCCTCTACTATCGTAGGTGGGGCATAAAAAAAGCATTTTCCTGTCCCCAATAACCTATGATTTATGATAGTTTTGCTGTTCTCCAGTCATTCAATATTTTTAAAAATTCTTCCAACAACACTTTACATACTTTAAACTACGCTTTGAATGCCCGCGATTTCGCGGGTGTGTTCTAGTAATAATAATAATAATAAAAACTCATTAGGATTAAACCAAATTTCAATAAGGCTCTCTACATACAATATCAACTACATCAATGAATAATTTACTAATATACACTAATGTAAACAATAGATCTAAATAAACAAACTATAATTACAACAACAACCAGGTGCTCCGCAGGGCACATCTTTATACGACCGCAGTGGTCCAACCCTGAACGGTTAGAGCAAATTTGGTCACAATATTCAAGCTTGAAACTGTCTGAATTTGGATTGTGATCGAATTTTTGTCATAATAAAGGTTTTTGTCACAAAATAAATGCGGCCAGAGATCTAAAAAAATCTACTGTACAATACTGTGCAATTAAAGGCTTCTTCTTGAAATTTTTCAAAATTCGAATTTCGAAAAATTTTAAAAAAAGGAATCCCTTAAAAAATTTAACCCCCCTAAAAACCTTATTGAAACCCCCTTTTTAAGCAATAACCCTTCAACTCAATCCCATCATTTTCCTTGTAGTATGGAACCTTGTAATACAATTTCAGAGAGATTCATTCACCTAAACATTTTTTGTTTGGAAACTAGAAACATGCTTCTTTTTTGTCCTTTTTTGGCCCCGCTTATTCCTACGTATTTGGGCAATTATTCCAAAACTTAATCCTAGCCTCCCCTTTGTTATTTGGAACATTGTGGTGCAATTTTAGAATGGTCAATACAATTACACATAAGTTATTGTCTTGAAACTTGAAAAATGCTTGCTTTTGGTCCCTTTTTGGCCCTTTATTCCTAAACTTTTGACCTATAACCCCGTAAACGATCCAAACCTTCTACTTGTGGTTTTAAACATTGTGGTACAATTTCAGAGCAAATGAAATACTCATACACAAGTTATTATCCTCAAACTAGAAAAATCCTTGTTTTGGGCTTCTTATTCCAAAACGGTTGGACAACCATCCCCAAAATCGATCCCAACCTTCCTTTTGTGGTATTGACCCTTCAGAAAAAAAAATCATTAAGATCTATTTTTTAAACTAAAGAAACTGTCCGGAAACCATTTGGGCTTCGGACGACGGAAACGGCAACGCCATTATACCATTATACGATCCAAAAACATGTTTGAGGTCGTATAAAACACACCTATATTTTGACAATTGACAAAGAGGGTCGGTTGAAGACAAAACTTTACGACAAAAGAGATGATTTCAGCTTTCCAATTGTGAACTTTCCATTTCTAAGTAGCAACATTCCAGCAGCACCTGCATACGGGGTATATATCTCCAATTGATACGATTTTCCCGTGCTTGCATTTCCTATCATGATTTTCTTGATAGAGGGTTACTGCTCACAAGGAAGCTATTAAACCAAGAGTTCCAAATGGTGAAGTTGAAATCATTCCTTCGTAAATTTTACGGACGCCATCACGAGTTGGTTGACCGTTATGGAATAACCGTTTCACAAATGATATCGGATATGTTCCTTACGTCGTAACTACAATCCCCTTCCCTTTCATGAATTTGACCTACCGAATTAGACTATTTACCGGATTTGTAATCACATAAGCAACACGACGGGTGCCGCATGTGGAGCAGGATCTGCTTACCCTTCCGGAGCACCTGAGATCACCCCTAGTTTTTGGTGGGGTTCGTGCTGTTTATTCTTTAGTTTTCTATGTTGTGTCATGTGTACTATTGTTTGTCTGTTTGTCTTTTTCATTTTTAGCCATGGCGTTGTCAGTTTGTTTTAGATTTACGAGTTTGACTGTCCCTTTGGTAACTTTCGTCCCTCTTCTATAGTATAATACATTGTGGCTTAACTCATACATTTGACTATAAAGACTTGTAAGAGTATTTGAAAGTAGATATACTTTTTATTTTTTATTTCACTGGATAATGAATTCCACGCTTTTGGGCCACTAAAAGAACCAGATGCTCCGCATCGTGCAGCTTTATATACGAAAACAAAAAAACAAATAAACCTTGTGTGAAAATTTCACAGATTTCTATTTTCTTATACTAAAGATATTGTGCAAAAACTAAGAAAAATGCTTGTTTTGGACCGTTTTTGGTCCCTAATTCTTAAACTGTTGGGACCAAAACTCTCAAAATCAATCCCAACCTTCTTTTTGTGTTCATAACCCTTATATTAAAATTTAATAGAATTCTGTTTACTGAAATTTCTTGTGCGAAAACCAAGTAAAATGCTGTTTTGGGCCCCTTTTGTCCCTAATTTCTAAACTGATGGGACCAGAACTCCCAAAATCAATCCCAGCCTCCCTTTTATGGTCATAAACCTTGTGTTTAAATTTCACAGGTTTCTGTTAACTTATACTTAAGTTAAAGTATGAAAACACCAAATGTTTTCGGACGACGACGACGAAGCCAACGTCATACCAATATACGACCGAGACCACAATTGTCTGTTCTTCTTCGCTTCGTTGTTCACGAATATAGTCCCTAGTGTTTACTCGTTTAAACCAATATGATATATTACTTGTAACTTTTCTTTGCATTTAAAGTACCTAATACAATACCAAAGTGCTTCAAAACTTATAAATTACTGGAATTTATTACAGCTTTGTGTTTATTAAGAGTAGAGAGTAAAATCACAAAAATACTGAATTTAAGGTCGTGATAACGTCGCTGTGAGATCGTAGCGCAATCTCTCCGAAAAGAAACACGCTTTCGCTACGCTTTCGCTACGCTTTCGCTACGCTCTCGCAACGATTGTACAGCGACCTTTGCGATCTTACTACGATCTTAGTGCGCTTTCACTACGCTTCTACCACGACCGCACCACGATTGTTTTGAACATGTTCAAAGTTGGCCACGCTCTTCACGATCTTGAATATCTCACCACAACCTTACTGCGACCTACACGATCATCAAAATTTGATTTTTTTCCACAGATCGTAGTGCGATCGTGGCTTAGTGGCAATGGGGTATCAGAGAATACTCAATTCGGAAAATCCATAATCACATGGCCAAATCAAATAACAAAACGCATCAAATCAAACATTAGACAAGAAATATCAATTTTATAATTTTGGGAACAGTAAGATCTATAAAATATATAAGTTTCTCACTGAATGTATACAAAGAGGGTAACCAAAGATTTTGCGACGATGCAAATATTAAACTTTACAATATAAATAAATATCTTTAACCAACGAATTCAAATAGCAAAAGCTATGCAATTAACAAATATATACTTATATAAGATTCATGTAAATTATTCAACAATGAAATACATTAATAATGAAATTTGAAGTTTTACCAAGGGCGCTAATAATTAATTAATAACACTGTCTACCACACAGCATTTCGGGGACACTCCCTCTGGTATCTTTCCTCCCTCTTTTATAGCTGGGGGCTTTTCCTAATTATTGGGGGCATTATGATGACCTATAGTTGCTAAGGTTTGTGTCATATTGTCACAGACTCATCCTCATCGCCAGTGGCGTAGCCAGGGTTGAAATGATGTGGATGCCTTTGCCGAGAGGAGCGAGGCGAAATTTCTTTTGGACTATTTTATGCAGAAAATTATATTTTTTTCAGACATTGTTCCTGTAAGCACACGTACTCCCCTAGAATCCGACAATGGTTAGATTTTTGTTTAATTTCAAAATACCCACCAATTCATATAATTATATTTCAAACAAAATTTTAATGTTTTCTCGAAATTCTCGAAATTGAATTTAATTCATAATTTATTTATTTGATGTAAAAGTTTCCCACCAATCTTATATTTGACATCTCATAAACGGTCCCATCACAGCAGCACTTCTATATAAAGGATTTGAAGTGATCCCCTTTCCTAGAATTTCTCAAAAGGCGGCCCCATTACAGCGGAACTTCGGAATATAATAACTGAAGTGATCCCATTAACGCGTGGCAGGGGACATCATCGAAATTCCTGGTGTTCGTGCATCTGATCTTGTTTGCACCCTCATGTGTACAATTCTTGCCAGATTGTTATATCATATCAATGACAATTTCGAAAATAAGTCCTAAGCTTAACTTTTTGAAATATAAATTATAACGGAAACATTACTTTTTATTAGTTATTGCCCTTGTTCCTTGGTTACATAAAATATGTACAATGCAGGGGACATAGGATCTTTGTTCTTTTATAGAAAATAAAATTAATATGCGGACCTAGATAGAGACTGGAATTTACTGATAAGCCTAGGAATGATCACACTCTATTATAGATTCGTTTTTTTTCATGTCGTCTTTCTTGTCACAGGAAACGATATCAGGATATGGTGGTTTAGTTGTCAGTTATGTTGTTAGTTAGTTGTAGAATCCATCGCTCCGCTAGGCTCAATTTCAGATGAGAAATGTTCGATGATCTGTGCATTGTCCTCTGCACTTGCCGTAGCCGACGACGTAATCTTTTACGAAAAAAATTGAAATAAAATTGAGAAAGGAAATGGTGAATATGTCAAAGCGACAACCACCCGACCATAGAGCAAACAACAGCCGAAGGCAACCAATGGGTCTTCAATGTAGTGAGAATTCCCGCACCCGTAGGTGTCCTTCAGCTGGCCCCTAAAATATGCATAATAGTACAGTGATAATGGACGTCATACTAAACTCCGAATTATACACAAGAAACTAAAATTTAAAATCATACAAGACTAACAAAGGCCAGAGGCTCCTGACTTGGGACAGGCGCAAAATTGCGGCGGGGTTAAACATGTTTATGAGATCTCAACCCTCCCCCTATACCTCTAGCCAATGTAGAAAAGTAAAAGAATAACAATACGCACATTAAAATTCAGTTCAAGAGAAGTCCGAGTCTGATGTCAAAAGATGTAACAAAAGAAAATAAATAAAATGACAATAATACATAAATAACAACAGACTACTAGCAGTTAACTGACATGCCAGCTCCAGACCTCAATTAAACTGATTGAAAGATTATGTCTTCATCATATGAATATCAGGTACAATCCCTCCCGTTAGGGGTTTAGTATCATACTATCATAAAATATATGAGAAGAACATAACCCATGTCATGCCAACAACTGTTTTTTTAGAAATAAATGTGTTTAGTTCCGATGCAAAGACCCTATCAGTGAATCAATGTTAAAGCCAAAATATGCAATCTTTAATGACCTGACAACATTATCGTAACTATATCCCCTTTTAATAAGTCTATTTAAAGGTTTTGTTAGTTTCTGAGGAGAATACTGACATTTTTGTGCTTTATAAAGAATATTTCCATAAAATTTTGGATGTGAAATACCTGAACGTATAAGATGTCTGCATGTTGAGTTATATTTACGAATTATTTCCTTATACCGGTGATAAAATTTAGTAAATGTTTTGACCAGTTTGTGATATCGAAAACCCTGGTGTAATAATTTTTCAGTAATACATAAATTTCTCTCGCTAAAATCTAATACATTGTTACATACACGAGCGAATCGTACAAGTTGAGATATATAAACACCATAAGATGGTGACAAGGGAACGTCACCATCTAAAAATGGATAATTAACAATAGGAAATGAAAAATCATCTCTTTTATCATAAATTTTTGTATTAAGCTTCCCGTTTATGATATAGATATCAAGATCGAGGAAAGGGCAGTGGTCATTGTTATCATTAGCTTTATTTAAAGTAAGTTCTATAGGATAAATTTCTTTAGTATACATACTGAAGTCGTCATTATTTAGAGCCAATATATCATCCAAATATCTAAAAGTATTGTTAAATTTTTGTATCAAATGTTGTTTTGATGTGTCTTTGCTAATTTTAGTCATAAATTGTAACTCATAACAATACAAAAACAGGTCCGCAATAAGTGGTGCACAGTTAGTCCCCATTGGAATTCCAATAACTTGACGATATACGGAATCTCCAAAGCGAACAAAAATGTTATCAAGTAAAAATTCAAGTGCATAAATAGTATCAAAGCATGTCCAATTGACATAGTTCTTTTGTTTATTGCTACTAAAAAATGATCTAAAAGAGTTTGAACATATGTACTCGCATTCCGACTTTTTAAATGCCCAGTTGATTAGGGATGTGAATTTTTTCTTAATAAGAATATGAGGCAAAGTGGTATATAGGGTAGAAAAATCAAAACTTTGAACAGATTCAAAATCACCAATATATGCATGCAATTTATCAAGAACTTCCAACGAGTTTTTGACACTCCAAAAGTAATTAATTCCACTATTTTCAAAGGCCTTAATTGAACAATTTATTATCAGGTTTTTAATTGTACCAAGTGTACTAGTAAGTAAAACAGACAATTAAGTAGTTGAACAATGGCTGGAAGATGAAATAAATCTATATTTGTAAGGTTTTTTGTGCAGCTTCGGAAGCCAGTACATAGTTGGGACTTTCATTGTGTTTGGTTCTGCTTGTAGAGAAGTAGCTAAAAGTTTATGTTTGTTACAGATGTCGTTTTCTGAAAATGAAGTCAGTTGGAATGTTGGTGAATTCGTGATTTCCTTTTGCAGAACCTCTATATAAAATTTACGTCAAACAATAATGATATTATTAGCAGCTTTATCAGCCGGGACAAAAACAAATTCCTTGGCTAGTTCTGTTAGTTTATTTTTGATACGCGAAATAGGGTTTTTATAGTTTTTGTTGAGGGTAAAATGTTCTTTAAAATGTTGTATTCGAATATCAACTATCTTCATTACTGAATTAAAAAAAGAGTCCAAAGATTTTTTGTCAGCTTTTTCCCGTTTTACCCATTTCAAACAGTAGGCGCGGAGTGAGTCGTTGATGATATTACGACACTCATTCCAGTTAATAGTTGACGGGGGACGATATTTAGGTCCTTTACTGAGGAATGATTTTAACTCTCGGTCGCGAACGATGTTAAGGTCTCCTGTTATAACATGGGAAATTGGTCCATAGGTGTATTCTGAATTACTGCAATTACACGACATAGGTGTATTTTCAGTGATATTTACATCTTTACACAATTGGCTATAATTAAACACATATTTTCGGGTAGATTTCTTGTAAATATAACAAATGAGAGGGAGTTCAGTATTATCAAAATATCCAGGAATTTGGTCTTTAACAGAATGGTCGTTAAAAACCCGCAATATTTACAAAATCAAAACCTTTATTGACATACTTTATTTTAATAAAATGTTTTTTATGATCTTCAGGGCGATCAATTTTTGGAAACAGTTTAGAATAACAATATGCCATTATAATTTGGACAATTTCATACTTAGGACTGTAATATGAAATTGTGTTGCAATCCTCTAAAATTTTATTTAATTTATTTATAGGTAAAGAACAAAGCTTGGTTAACAGATAATGTCTGCCGTTGTTTTTTGAAATGGAAATTAGGTCCGAAATATTTGTATGGTTGGTCCGAAATTTTCTTTGATTGCGATTTTTTCTGCGTCCATGAGAACGATTTTTACGAACAGTTTTAGAAACTATATCCAAAATGTTAACAGAATCGGTTCTTGATATATTGCCAATTCCCATGATATTATCATTAAGACCGAGAGGGTAGACTGTCTGTAATTTTTTAATCCAATTTAATTCATTTATTTTTCGTGATCGTACAAACTTGGAATGAGATTCACCAGGCTGCTTATTTACTACTTCTAAAGGTTGAACTGTTAAATATTTAATAGGATGACTGTGCTTCTTAAGATGTTGATAAATGATACTTTTGAATTTATTGGGTCTTTTAAAACGATACAGGTGTTCTTGCGTGCGTTTAGATAAATATCGCCCAGTTTCACCTACGTACTGAATACCGCATCCCGGTTTGTTTCATGTGAGTAAATAAATAATACTGTTTGTTTTTCAAGTAATATCAGTTTCAAAATTTAGAGAAAATGTGCGACCATTAAATGTGGACCTTACTGTATTGTTGGTGGAAAGACGGGGACACGTAAGTCATTTTTTGGCATGACACTTATCGATAGAAGGGTAACCACGATTTTTATAGCTATGGTAGTATTTTTAGATAAGCGATTCTGAAGATTGAGACATGTAGATACCCTTTGAACGAGTTTAGTATTTATGACACTTTTCTGCGATTTATCCATCTTATTTTATTACATGAACTAATTATTCTTAATAAAAGACATACTTCATCTGAAATAATTGGATGTTATCCTCATATCCTAACCCTTGTTATATCTCCGAGTTTAACTGCTGCGAACATATCTTAGTTTATAATTTTTCCAGTCAAAATGATGTGGATGCTTGAGCATCTGAGCATACATGCAAGCTACGCCACTGATCGCTTCCCTCAATCTTTATTCTATCAACAATAGTTTCAACACCTAGTCTGATCAAGTCTTGATCAGTAAGGTGCTGAAAAGTGTCATCTTCTATCCTATCATCTTTAAACTTTTTAATTTGAAAGATTTGCAGATTAAGTTCTGCAAGAGCACGTTGTATGGCAGACGACATGTTGACAGTATGAAAATAAACCCGAAAAAATTATACATGTTTTCGGTTATTTTCCGAAGTTTACCACCACCACATAATGAAATAAACAGCTGCGCCATGAGCGCATGATACGTCCGACGTCTTGTGTGGAAGTTTTATGCAATAATCATAAATAGTTTCTGAGAAAGTTTTAAGCAATAATCATAAATTGTTTTTGAGATACGGCACAACATGTAAAAAAACCCTCCCCCGTTTGTTTTTTTAACAAAAAACTAAATATCACTAAAATAAAATTTTGAATCAAAACCAAAAAGTATACAGATCTTTAGATTAATATAACACAGAAGTGTGTAAAGTGTTAAGCAATAATCATAAATTATTTTTGAGATACGGCACGACATGTAAAAAAAACTCCCCTGTTTAACAAAATACTCAATAACTCCAAAATAAAGTTTTGAATCATCACCAAAAAGTATACAGATCTTTAGATTAATTTAACAAAGAAGTGTGTAAAGTTTTAAGCAATAATCATAAATTGTTTTTGAGATACGGCACAACATGTAAAAAAAACCTCCCTCTTTTCTTTTTTTTTTTACAAAATACTCAATAACTCAAAAATGAAATTTTGAATCATCACCAAAAAGTATACAGATCTTTAAATTAATATAACAAAGACATGTCTAATGTTTTAAGCCATAATCAAGAATCGTTTTTGAGATATGGTGCGACATGTAAAAAAACCCTCCCCCTTTTTTACAAAATACTCAATAACTCAAAAATAAAATTTTGAATCATCACCAAAAAGTATACAGATATTAAGATTAATAAAACTAAGAAGTGTTTAAAGTTTTAAGCCATAATCAAGAATCGTTTTTGAAATACGGTGCGACATGTGAAAAAATAACACCCCTGTTTTAGTTACAAAGTGCCGTAACTCAAAAAGTTTTAATCTTATTTTTACCAAAAAGTATGCAGATCATTTGACCATCATAAGAAACAACTATGTCAAGTTTCATGAAATTTGGATAAGTCGTTCTCAAGTTACGGCGCGACATGTTTACGCTGGACAGACAGACGGACGGACGGAAACCGGACATTTGTATACCATAATACGTCCCGTCAAAATTTTGACGGGCGTATAAAAAAGTACTGAAAGTAATTGTTTAACCACCTAGTATAATATTTTTTGAACCAAACATAAAACATTTTGACCACTGATCATAAAGTTGTTTGAACTGAACATAATATTTCTTTTACTGAACATAATGATCAGTCTACAGAACATAATATTAATTTCACTCAACATAATGATAACAGTAATGATAATAAAGTGCTGCGCTTTAAGATAGCGCATGATACACCCGTTGCTCTTTTAACTTGTTTTTGAAAGTGTTAGTTATTGTCCCAAAATTGGAAAATCCCCCCTTTTTAAAGCATAAAATATCATAACACGGAAATGTAAAATCTTAAGTTTATAAAAATTGAAAGGGAGCTAACATCAATAGATATAAACAATTTGCCAAAGTTTCATGGACATTGGTGAAAGCCTTTTTGAGTTATTGTCCGAAGTATAAAAAATCCCCCTTTTTATATGAATAAAGTAAAGTTGTTATTTTACAATTTTTTATGCCTCAATTATGGGCATTATGTTTTCTTGTCTGTGCGTGCACTCCTCCATCTGTCTGTCCCACTTCAGGTAAACGTTTGTGGTCGAGGTAGTTTTTAATGAAGTTGAAGACCAATCAACTTGAAACTTAGTAAACATGTTCCTTTTGTCTTTGTCTGAGTTGTCATTATAGATGGTCCTAGCTGTCTTTTTTAGACGGTCCGAGTTGTCCCAGGACGGACATGTTCTGCAACCAACTAAAATGCCCCATGTTTGAACACGTTATTTGATTTCGTGATCACCATACTAACCTAGTCCTATAACATATGACTTCGCATTCTTATTCAATTTTAAACGTTTTTATACTGATATTTTCATTTTTTTTTTTTTTTGAATGCGAAAAATGTTGAATTGTTATATTATGACACATTTTCGTTGAATTTAAAGCAATATTATATGATATCTCGCTTCTTAGTATGGTTGGACACACTTAAAAACAAGGTACACATGTTGATTTGAGAAAAAAAATTTGCTACGCGAATTTTGCCTATCGCGATATGACCTCGGGTGGCACATTGGTAGTAAAAAGAAAATATCAGAACAGCAAATAGAAATAGTGAATAATGCCCCCGAGGTCATATGTTATAGGACTACATACTAACCAAATGAAATGTGAACTGCTTTGATATATTTCGTAACTTTTTACTGACCTTACAAAATCCTGATCCTAGGTAGATTTGGAAGTTGTCGTCAACAAAAGATTAAAACACCGTTCATTGCGGGCTTCCGTTGTCGTTGATTTCTATATTTTATGCAATGTCAATTTCATCATGCAATACTTTCTCCGCAATCAGGGGTTCATTAAGGGATACAAACAGTTTGATATTCATGCTAATAATATATAATAGTTACGATTTAAAAAATCAATTTTAATTTAGGTTACAGTAAGAAAAAAGCAATATTAGGTCAATGTCATAAATATATAAACTTTTTAGTATTCTGAATAAAACTGGGGAAAGGAAGGGCGCAGTAAAATCTTGCCCTGTCCCAGTTTCGCAGTCTCATACATATTTTTTGTATGAGGCTAAGAAACTGGGGAAGTACGAGGTTCTACCGAGCCCTTCCCCAGTTTTGCGCCAAGCACAAAAAAGTTTATATTTTTCTGACATTGACCTAATATTGCTTTTATACTGCAACATAAGGCAGCAACCATTTGATTTTCTGGGGGGGGGGGGGGGGGGGGGGCTATGGTTTTTTTTTCTGGACCAATTTTTTTTGTCGCCTGGGGCGAAAAACAATCTATTTTTTTCGCGACAAGTTGAAAACAATTTTTTTCTTTCAATTTTAGCATTACATATAGTGGCAGCTGAGGGTAAAACAAGCAATTTTTTTTTCTCAGAATCAAAAACAAATTATTTTTTTCTCCATGAACTGGAAACAAACTTTTTTTCCCCAAAAAAACATAAATGATTTAAATTTTCAGTACTGAAAAATGACTGAAATTTTCAGTACTGAAAAATGGCTGAAATTTTCAGTTCTGAAAAATGGCTGAAATTTTCAGTACTGATAAATGACTGAAATTTTCAGTACTGTAAACAACTTTTTCTCAACATTACTGAAAATGATAGAAAAATTTATGTAATGAATAGTGATGTTTCCTAAAAGTACTGTTTATATAGCGGCATTTAATGTACTGTTTCGTGATGTTTCCTAAAAGTACTGTTTATATAGCGGCATTTAATGTACTGTTTAGTGATGTTTCCTAAAAGTACTGTTTATATAGCGGCATTTAATGTACTGTTTAGTAATGTTTCCTAAAAGTACTGTTTATGTAGCGGCATTTAATGTACTGATTAGTAATGTTTCCTTAAAGTACTGTTTTTATAGCGGCATTTAATTTACATGTAAACGCTAGTCAAATTGTTGGTAGTGTATCATTTTTATTATATTTTTCAATATATATCAATAGATACTACATTTTGGCAAAGTATGAACAAATTCTATCATTTTTATTTTAGACTCCCATACAACCTTAAACGCGAATTCCACAAACATATACGTCAACCCGGAAAAAAATGGCATACGAAATATATGAGGAAATCAAGTCTGCTGCCGAATTAGATAGTTAGCAGTTGTATGCTCTCGTTCACATGAACATTTAATTCGAATTGAAATCAAATCGAATGCGAATCGAATTCGTTAATAACATTCACACACTCTTCTTTTTTTAATTTTCGCATTAGAAATACGTTTTTGTGAATATGAATTAAACGTCAACGTCGGTAGGACAAGAGAGCGAATGTGACGCGCAATTAGGACGTAAAACGTTTCGAATGCGAATCAACTAGTTCGAATTAGCTAATGCGAATCGAATTCGAATTACGTGTGAAGTCAGTATTATATACGTGTTAAGCGTATTAGAAATACCGAGTTCCTCCATATATAAATTAGTCTACTATTGAAACGTTGCAACAGATGATGTAAATACATGCGAAATGAGGAGTGACTACTTTCAAAATTTATATTTCAATAACGGGGACTCTGATAACCTTTTTGATACAAGTTTCTTAGCTTAGGCCTACGGCCCCACCCTTATGGATTTTATTATATTTTTTTCTCTGCAATATAATGTTCAAGAAATTAGTATTTCTTTATGCTATTATTTATCCAACCATATTTGGTTTTGTTTTATTTAATTTACATTTGTATATATAATTCTTTGTAATTATGACTAACAGATTCAGGAAGAAATTTTCATGTTTGCAACCAAGAAACACATTCTCTTTGTTAAGAACAAAGTTAAAAAAAAAAAAAGAAAGATTTACTACATTTGAAAAAGACTGCCACAATTGAACAGTTATTGGGCATTCAAAAAAAGGTGTTCAATGGTTTCTTCACCAAGTTTAAAAAAGTTAACATCTTGGTGTCTTTTAATTTAACTTTGTATAAAAAAAAGTATTAGTCGCTATGATTATATTCCGAAATTTGTATTGAAAGGTTCTTAAATAAACATATCTGCATGATTTTGTGGTTATCCTGAAATATTCTGACCATTCTGTTGTATCAATAATCAACAGATCTTCCTATTTCGAAAATTTGACTGTTGTTAGTTCAATAAAATTGAGAATGGAAATGGGGAATGTGTCAAAAAGACAACAACCCGACCAAATAAAAAAACAACAGCAAAAGGTCACCAACAGGTCTTCAATGTAGCGAGAAATTCCCGCACCCGCAGGCGTCCTTCAGCTGGCCCCTAAACAAATATATACTAGTTCAGTGATAATGAACGCCATACTAATTTCCAAATTGTAAATTATAATCCTGGTACCTTTGATAACAACGTACACAAGAAACTAGAATTAAAATAATACAAGACTAACAAAGGCTAAAGGCTCTTGACTTGGGACAGGCGCAAAAATGCGGCGGGGTTAAACATGTTTGTGAGATCTCAACCCTCCCCCTATACCTCTAACCAATGTAGAAAAGTAAACGCATAACAATACGCACGTTAAAATTCAGTTCAAGAGAAGTCCGAGTCTGATGTCAGAAGATGAAACCAAAGAAAATAAACAAAATGACAATAATACATAAATAACAACAGACTACTAGCAGTTAACTGACATGCCAGCTCCAGACTTCAATTAAACTGACTGAAAGATTATGATTTCATCATATGAACATCAAGCACAATCCTTCCCGTTAGGGGTTTAGTATCATAACATAAATGAGAAGAACATAACCCGTGTCATGCCAACAACTGTATTTAGAATAAATGTGTTTAGTTCCGACGCAAATACCTTATCAGTGACTCAATATTAACGCCAAAATATGCAATCTTTAATGACTTGACAACAGTATCTTAATTATATCCCTTCTTAATAAGTCTATTCAAAGGTTTTGTAAGTTTCTGAGGTGAATACTGACACCTTTGTGCTTTATAAAGAATATTTCCATAAAAATTGGATGTGAAATACCTGAACGTATAAGAAGTCTGCATGTTGAGCTATATTTACGAATGATGTCTTTATACCGATGATAAAATTTAGTAAATGTTTTGACTAGTTTGTGATATCGAAAACCCTGGTGTAATAATTTTTCAGTAATACATAAATTTCTCTCGTTAAAATCTAAAACATTGTTACATACACGAGCGAATCGTACAAGTTGAGATAAATAAACACCGTAAGATGGTGACTTTATTTACTTATTTTTATATACAACTTTGGGTTTTACATTACCTATAATTCTCTTTAAAAAAAATATCACCATTATCAGGCTTATCCAAATCTTGCTTTAAACAGTTCTCATTAAGGCATGTTTTTATAGTCTGAGGGATTCTTGAAATCAGACCATGATATTTGATAAAATTGTTGATTTTTACTCTTTCTTGAAATTGCTCAAATTTATAAAAAGTCATATTTTCTTTATCAATTAGGTCACTTACTGACTGCACACCTCCTTGTTTTCATTGAATATAATATGGGACATCATCCAAAGAAGAAAAGTTCAAAATATCTAATGATATAATGTTACTGACAGAATTCTCAGCTGGGGCTATGGGTTTTTTTTTTTGAAAAAAAAGTTTGTTTCCTGTTTTTGGAGAAAAATAATTTGTTTTTGATTCTAAAAAAAAAATTGTTTGTTTCACCCTCAGCTGCCACTATATGTAATGCTAAAATTGAAAGAAAAAAATTGTTTTCGACTTGTCGCGAAAAAAATAGATCGTTTTTCGTCATTAATTTTAACGAATCAGCACACTCTTTAAAAGTTTAATTCCCCTCACAAAAATTTCTTTATTCTTCTGTGAGCTTAATGTTACGTTTAAACAAGAGTGCACACGCTTAAATATCTCGCCTTCTTTACTAATCATTGATATTATGTTGATAGACCTAAATATAAAGCTTTATTACAAATTAACTGTCACATTAACTCAACATTAATCAAGAAAACGAAACACTGATCAATGAACCATGAAAATGAGGTCAAGGTCAGATGAACCATGCCAGGCAGACATGTACAGCTAACAATTCTTCAACACAACAAATATAGTTGACTTATTGTTTATATATCAAGAAAAACAGACGAAAACACAAACACTTAACACTAAGCAATGGACCCTGAAAATAAGGTAAAGGTCAAATAAAACCTGCGTAATAGACATATAGATCATAAAATATTCCATACACCAAATATAGTTGACCTAATGCATACAGTATTAGAAAAATTAACCAAAACTCAAAAACTTAACTTTGACCACTGAACCATGAAAATGAGGTCAAGGTCAGATGACATCTGCCCACTAGACATGTACACCTTACAATCATTCCTTACAACAAATATAGTAGATCTATTGCATAAAGTATAAGAAAAACAGACCAAAACACAAAAACTTAACTACAACCACTGAACCATGAAAATGAGGTCAAGGTCAAATGACAACTGCCAGTTTATAGTATCTGAGATATGGACTTGACCACCAAAACTTAACCTTGTTTACTGATCCATGAAATGAGGTCGAGGTCAAGTGAAAACTGTCTGACGGGCATAAGGACCTTGCAAGGTACGCACATATCAAAAATAATTATCCTATTACTTATAATAAGAGAGAATTCAACATTACAAATAATCTTAACTTTTTTTTCAAGTGGTCACTGAACCATGAAAATGAGGTCAAGGACATTTGCCATGTGACTGACGAAAACTTCAGAACATGAGGCATCTATATACAAAGTATGAAGCATCCAGGTCTTCCACCTTCTAAAATATAAAGCTTTTAAAAAGTGAGCTAACGCCGCCGCCGGATCACTATCCCTATGTCGAGCTTTCTGCAACAAAAGTTGCATGCTCGACAAAAATGATTTTTTGCTTTAGTATAAAATTCTATAAAAAAATTGTTGTTTCGTTAGAATTTTTGATTGCTCTGATATATGTTAACAATGACCTTTATCATCTATTAGTTCTGTTATTGTTTTCTTTATAAAATTTCTCTTTTCTAATTTACAAAAATAATTTGAATATTCTTTAACCATTTTCATGCCAGTGAGAGCGGGATCTAAGCAGCAAACCTTCAACCTTCTTTTGTCGACAATTTTCTAGTTCAAGCTTTTTATCAAGTAAAGATTGTTGAACCTCATCATTTGGAGAATGGTTTATAATAGTTTTTAAATGTAAAATATTATTTTCAAGTTTCAGGGTGAATATTTTTCCTCCTTTGATTTATTTATGCTGAAATTTATAAAAAGATCCTTCATTTTCAATATTTCAAAAAATGTTTGATCATTGCATGACAAATCAACAGAAATTATATCTTCCATATCACCTGATAGATAGTATTTCAAAATAGTATCCTTAATGCATAATTCAACCTTTTGTATATAATCTGCATCTCTGAGTAACTGAGAGTTAAATTTCCAGTAACCTTTGCCCCTTTTCTCTAAACAAGCTGAGAAGGTGAAATTAATTGCTGAGTGGTCAATTCTATAACCTGGTATAATTTTAGTATTTTCCATTAGTGTAAAAAGATCTTCTGAAATTAAAATATAATCTAAACGATTTTGTTTTATAGGTGGATTTTTTTTTACAGGAATTAGAATTTCTATTATGTTTGATATTTATTATATGTAACTATAAATTTATCTTAAAAAACATTCATTTCACCACATAATAAAACACTGGTGTTTTTTAAAGATAAAATGTTTTGCATAAGTATATCAAAGAAAGATTATAACCATACAAACAGGCAAAACTCATTTTTTGTGAAAATTTTTTTAAATCTAAAACAATGTAACAACCATTATCATCAATAATAGTATTATGAACAACAAAATACAGACCCTTTTTTAAACATAACGGAGATACCGGCACTTTTACTGTCCTTATGACTGAAAAAACATGTGATTCCCCATTCATCCTCCCAGGTTTTTTTCAATGTCTTTAATACTATGAGTTTCTTGGAAACACACTATTGAAGTATTTTTACTCTTAGCCCATTCAAATACATCTGTCCTCTTTTGGGAATTTGAGAAAAGACCCCTCTCATTCATTGATAATATCGTTACATTATTATCCATGATTATAGATTAAGTGGGGTTTTAAAACCATATAAGTTAATTCATAAGTACAAATATACAATTGTAACAAATTTGACATACACAAACATACAAACATAAGATGTCGAATCTTATTTTCTTCATTCAAAATTGAATGCATTTAAATTAATTTACAGTATGGCATGTAATAAGTATACATAAATCTATCAAAGGAATAGATGTTTAAAAAGGAGATAATATTGAATATTATTTCCCCTTTACTGTATAGTGACAGAATAATTTATTTTAAACAAATTTTTCAAGATGAAGATATCTTACATTCTTTACTACAAATGTATTTATATAGGAATATGTAATTCATGCCTGATAAAAACACTTTTTACTTCAGCAATTATCTTTTACCTTAAAATCTATCTTTTGAAATTAACAAAAAGCTGGACATTATTCAAAAATTTAATTAAATGATGTAACTGACTAAACAAGACTGATTAAGTTCCATCTTTCAATTTCTTTTTCATTTACATTGTCAAACAGGTCAAATCTTATTCTACTTCTAGTTTCAGTTTTGGATACAAATTACAGTGGTAAAACCATACATAATTGTGTTATATTATCATGTTTCAAGGATCTGTCATGGTGTGTAATTTGGCTTAAATTTGTGTTAGTGTTATTTTGGATAAAAATATGTTTTATTTTATGAAAGAAAATTTAATGTTTGTATTTTGTAAAAGTTTTAATTAATCTGTTTAATTAATTTTACCTATGTTGTGGCATTAGTACTCGGAATGTCACAGTTTGCTCAAAGCACTTTATTTTGAAATATTAATTGTAATTAACACATGTCACTTTGAAAATTAAGAATTTTATCAAAACATTACAGGATTAGGCTTTGTCAATTAAAGTATAATTTTGCTAACGAGAGTATTATTAACATGTCGAGACATATTTATTTATTTAAGATTTTAGTATAAATATCGTTGGGAAGTTTTGGAAAGGCAGTCAATGTTTCGGAAGCATAACCTCACACTACTCATGTCATTATACTGGCCCTATAAGACTGTCTACCAGTTGACTGTGTAGTGTGAGACAAAATTTATTTCTGACTCATAAATTTTAAAATTAGAAAAGACTTTTGAGAAACTTTTATTTTGAGACTTTTATATTTTGAAATTGAGATTAAGTACATTTTATGTTTTAGTAGTTTTGGCATCTATTTTATATTTCACATTTTAAGGAGAAATCACTTTACTTTGGATTTGATATTTAGATTTGATACTTTATAGTTTAATTAGATTATTATTATTATTTGGAATTGTTTACTAATTGATTTGTTATCAACATTCGTTTAAATTGTTACAGTAATTAAATTATGAAAACCTTCCTTGCGTTTTAGCTATGCCTATCAGAACATTAAGTCTAGCGATAGACTGACCCCCTGTCCCTTGGTTCCAGCAAATACGAGTTAGCTCCCCCTTATCTAACAGTGCTTTCGAGAGGACCTTGGTGACAGATATGGCGGAGTTGACCCCAGGCAAGATACACAAGAGATTCTGAAACTGCATAGCTAGAATGTAGGTTGGCAAAATTCATTCAAAATTATTTAAAACTTAAAATTTCAAAATTGAGACTACAGAAGGAGAGACAATGAGAAGAAGAGAGAACCAGTAGCAGGAGAGACAAGTTGCAGATTCCACAGCACATAACTAAAAGATAAGTACATCTTGCCTATTATAATACACTTTAATAACTTTTAAGTGAAAAGTATAGATGTATGTTGATTCTTCGTGTGAATCTGTTAACCTAAAATATATATATTTGTTTGTGCAAAAACTTTACAGAAGTTAATATTCAGTTCAGAAGAACTGTACTTGTACAAATAATTTTACACGATCTGGACATTTGACTCATAGTAGATAGAATTTAACATTTAGTTCAGGAGAGATTTTATTTTTGCATAATTAATAAAGTTATAACTTAAGGTAGAGAGAATCAAACATAAACAATATACTGACAAAAATAATTTAAGTTTAAGTTTGGTAATTGGAATAGAAATATCATCATGGGTAGAAAAAGGATTTCAAAAGGATGGTGCTGCCAAAAGACAGATGTGCCAGGCTATCCAGTGTAATACCAGGAACAGCAAGTTTCCAGTTTACTACAACCATGGAGAGGAACTTTGTCGAAATTGGACTAGAAGACCACCAAGTGAGATGTTTAGTTGACAGTGGAGCATCTTTTAGCTGTATCAGTCAACATCAGCTGTACCGTCTAAACACCACAACAGCGATACAGAAATCAACGATAAACAGTGCAATAGGTGTATGTGGAGAAGTGCATGCGATAATTGGTGAAATAGTACTACAGCTATCTTTTGGACAATACAAAATTTACCAGAATTTCCGTATATTTGAAACACTACATTCAATAGCTATATTAGGATTAGACTTTTTGAGAGACAATAAAGTGAAAACAGATTTTGAAAACATGACTTTAACTATACCAACTCAGAAGAATTCAGCAATGAACATGGAACATCAAGATAGTGTCGGTCATGTTACCATAGCAACCTTTCAAGACAATAGTGCAGTTACAGCTTTGCCAGAAACCGTGAATTCAGTGATTTTATAACCTCAATCAGAAACAATTATACCGGTTAAAATTCCAAAATTTCAAATAGGAAGTACAGTAATTTTAGAACCATGCCATAAACTTCAGTCACGCTTTTCAATAGCTGGTGGAAAAACAGTTTCAAATATTGATAATAACAACATGGGAATTTACAGACTTTTAAATCCAACAAATCAAACTATCTATTTGGACTCGAAATTACAAATTGCTGTTGCGCAGCTACTTAACTTTAGAAATAGTCATGCTTTCAAAGAACAAGAAGAAGGATTTATATGCAGTATTTTGGAAAGTGCGAAATATTCAAAAAATAACTGTAAAAATGTATTAGCAGACTTAGGGATTAATTTAGAGGATACAGATTTGAATTTGGAGCAACAACAAAAACTTTACAAATTTTTAAGCAAGAACAGAGACATATTTGCCAAGGATTTATCTGAACTTGGTAAAACTGAAATGCACTATCATACCATTCATACAAAGGGCGATAAGGTGGTTAGTTTAGCACCTTATCGTCAATCACCACAGATGCGTGCAGAAATCGAAAGACAACTAGATGAGATGGAGAGACATGGTATCATCGAAGAATCTACATCACCATTCCACAGCCCTGTAGTGTTAGTAAAGAAGCAAAATGGTGAATTTCGTTTTTGTGTGGACTTCCGAGTGCTCAACAAGATAACAGAGCCACTTTCATTTGGAATTCCACACATGTCTGACATTTTAGATACATTAGCTGATGCCAAACCTGAGCTATATTCAACTATCGACCTTCGTTCAGGATTCTGGCAGGTACCGTTAGACCCTGCCACAAAATACAAGAGTGCCTTTATCACCCACAAGGGAGTTTATGAATTCAACAGACTAGCATTTGGTATGATGAATTCACCAATGACATTCCAGTGTTTAATGACCAAAGTGCTGAAAAATCTAAATTTCAAGATTGCCTTAGTATACATAGATGACGTTTTAATTTTTTCCAAGAACTTTGAGGAACATTTACAACATTTAAATTTAGTGTTTACAAATTTACGCAGTGCTAACTTAAAATTACATCCGTCAAAATGTAAATTTGCAAAGAAAGAAGTAAAATATTTAGGACATATTATTTCAAGAAATGGAATAAAAGTAAACCCGGAAAATACAGAAAAAGTGAACAATTTTCAAACTCCTAAGAATGCGAAACAAGTGAAAAGTTTTTTAGGAATGGCGAACTATTACAGAAAATTTGTGAAGGACTATGCGTGTATTGCCACACCGTTAACATCACTGTTAAAGAAAAATATGAAATTTAACGGGACATTGGAGTGTCAGAGGGCATTTGATACTCTGAAAAATGCACTTATTTCCGCACCTATTCTAGTGTTTCCAGAATTTGATAAGCCATTCATATTATCCACAGATGCATCTGAATATTCAATGGGATATGTGTTAAGTCAAATTCAGAATGGAGTGGAGCATTCCATTGCTTATGGAGGAAGATCTCTGCGTGGTTCTGAACTTAGATGGCATAGTACAGAAAGGGAATCACTAGCTCTAGTGGATGGAATACAGCACTTCAAACATTATTTGGCAAATCAAGAATTCACTGTGTATACCGACAATGTATCTGCAGAAAATCAAAGACTGTCAAGGTCGTCTAGGAAGATGGAGTTTGCTACTTCAAGGATACAACTTCAAGATTATACACCGTGAAGGCTCTAAGAATACTGCCTATTGTCTATCCAGGCAACAGTACAAAAATTCAACAGCGCAAGAATCAACCGATTTGGCAGAACATTTGTACAATATAAATGAAAAGGAGTACACTGAAACTGTGTTTTTTTTTATAAAGGAGAGAGTGAGGAAAATGTTATCGCAAACATACAAGGAACTGAATTTCAAGAACCGGAACTTATGAATTTATCCAAATATCAAAAAGAGTGTCATGACTTTGCAGAAATTTACAAATATAAGTTCAATAGAGAATTGCCAGATGATGCAATTTTAGCGAGAACAATAGTGGCCGAATCATACAATTTTTAACTAGAGGACGGAATTTTAAAACATTTTTATTCAAAGAGGTGTAAACAAGTACCAAGACATGAGCGTTTAGTGAAACAGATAGATGTTCCTAGAATTTTACGTGACGACGTTTTAAGGTCTTATCATGACTGTATTCTAGGCGGTGGTCATCAAGGTTTCGACAGAACATACTCATCTCTTCGCAATAAATACTTTTGGCCTTCAATGTATGAGGATATTAAACAATACGTTAAAACATGTGAAGTGTGTCAACAATCGAAAAGGAATTATGGTGCTAAACGACCACCTCTTAAACCACAAATAAGTGATGACATATTTAGTAGATGGCATATGGACATACATAGTGGTCTACCTACAACTCCAGACAAATACAAGCATGTACTTTTAGTGGTGAACAGCTATTCTAAGTGGAGTGAAATATTCCCTTTAAAAACACAAGAAGCTGGTGAGGTAGCAGGAATATTGTACAGGGAGATTATCTCACGATACGGAGCACCTAGAGTTCTCATATCAGATCGCTGCAGGAATTTTACCTCGAACCTTGTTAAAGCATTGTCTGAAATGTTTCAGATTACAAGGCACTTGACGAGCTCCTATCATCCGCAAACCAATGGGTCTGTTGAAAGAATGAACTCCGTTATTCTCCAATCTATACGCAGTTATGCTAAGGATCAGCAAGATGACTGGGTCCATCTATTACCAGGAATCATGATGGCATACCGAGCCACACCAGCAACTCAGTCAACTGATTTCTCACCATTTTTCTTGTTGTTCGGACGAGAGATGTGTCTACCAATAGACACTTTTTTAATATCTAAGGAACATTTGTCCCAAGATCATAGGATATTCTTAGGAAGAATTCTACAAAATTTAGAGCGAACCAGGAAAATTGCGTCAGAGAACATTGAAGTAGCTCAAGAGAGAAATAAACGCCAATACGACAAGACAGCACAGGAACCAGAGTTTAGACCTACCCAAAGAGTTTGGCTGTATTGTACAAAAGTTCCCGTAGGAAAGGCTCCAAAACTACATCGTAAATGGGTAGGTCCATATTATATAACACTTGTGAATAGATTAAACCACACATACAGAATCCGTAATTGTGCTAACAACAAAGAAGTGAAGTCACTAGTAACTGCGCATAGGTTGAAGCCATACTATGACCCTAACACTAGATCAACTTATCCGCCTCCAGAACATGAAAATGATGACGATGAGTTAGATACAGACGAAATAGGTCGACAAGATAACAATGACAGACAACAAAATCGAAGACAGCAAAATGGGGACAACAATGACAGACAACAACAGAACAGGGGACAGCAAAATGATAACAACAATGATAGACAACAACCAAACAGAGACCAGAGAATTGGTAACAACAACCAGAACCAACCACACAATCCACCTGTTGGCAACACCAAACCATCGTGTCAAGATTGTAAACGTGGAAATTGTACTCCATTTAGTGAAGAAAACATTGACCGTCTAATGGCTTCAAATCGAGGTAATGGTACACTATATTACAAAATAAAATTCAAAACAGGACAAACCGAGTGGCATTTTCCATGTAAAATTCCAACAAATATAGTGCGGCAATTTCATGCGGACAGAACAATGAGCGGGAAAAAGAAAAAAAGACCTCTAAATCAAACCAAGCATAAATTCTTTAATAAATCTGACAAACCAGGATATGAAGAAAATAACGAAACTAGTACCAATTCCCAAAAGGAATCTGTAAATGTGCTATCAACCAATAACAACCCTTCTTTGGATTATTCACAACCTGAAAAATTACTAGCAGTGCGTTCAATAAATAAAAAGGCTTATTATCTTATTCAATCTGGAATTATCCAAAAGTGGCATTCAGTTACATCCGTCCGTAACCATGCACACAACTACTTTACAACAATATTTGAGGAGAGATTGCTGCAAGAGAAATTTAACTTTCTTAGGGGAAAACACCAGAAAACATTGAGACAAGAATTCAGTACCTGTGGTCAATGGTATGAATTACATGAAGCAAGAGTTGACAATAGTGGGAAAACAGAGTTTTTGTTAAGTTGGATGAACCCAAATATGCCTCCGGAATGACAGACTTTTGGTGAAGTGTCGAATGGGTGCATTGACACTTTCTTAAAAGAGTTAACGAGAGAGTTTCAAAGATAGATAAATCCATGGTGATTTGTTTTAAACAATTTGTGACTCGTTCGGACAGTGTTTAAAACTTGAAAATAGTATTTTAGTAGCATGTAAATCTATTTAGTTTTTCTAAAACATTTTTTTTTTTGGGTAGGTAGTTCTAGGCCTTAGTGTGAGTGCACGCATGCTAATTCTTATTACTACATCTTTTGGGTTAAAGTGTATTGTCTTTTTGGAGATTTACACAAAAATATAAAGGTTGAGAGAGGCTAGCTAGCTGACAATTATTGCATATATATTTTTTTCTGGCGCCAGCTTAAACATAATTTGTATAGAGTGTATTGATATGTTTTTAAGATGTTAATATGTGAATGTATATATCATGTTTGGGGACAAACATATTGGAGTAGGGGGGAATATGTCATGGTGTGTAATTTGGCTTAAATTTGTGTTAGTGTTATTTTGGATAAAAATATGTTTTATTTTATGAAAGAAAATTTAATGTTTGTATTTTGTAAAAGTTTTAATTAATCTGTTTAATTAATTTTACCTATGTTGTGGCATTAGTACTCGGAATGTCACAGTTTGCTCAAAGCACTTTATTTTGAAATATTAATTGTAATTAACACATGTCACTTTGAAAATTAAGAATTTTATCAAAACATTACAGGATTAGGCTTTGTCAATTAAAGTATCATTTTGCTAATGAGAGTATTATTAACATGTCGAGACATATTTATTTATTTAAGATTTTAGTATAAATATCGTTGGGAAATTTTGGAAAGGCAGTCAGTGTTTCGGAAGCGTAACCTCACACTACTCATGTCATTATACTGGCCCTATTAAACTGTCTACCAGTTGACTGTGTAGTGTGAGACAAAATTTATCTCTGACTCATAAATTTTAAAATTAGAAAAGACTTTTGAGAAACTTTTATTTTGAGACTTTTATATTTTGAAATTGAGATTAAGTACATTTTATGTTTTAGTAGTTTTGGCATTTATTTTATATTTCACATTTTAAGGAGAAATCACTTTACTTTGGATTTGGTATTTAGATTTGATACTTTATAGTTTAATTAGATTATTATTATTATTTGGAATTGTTTACTAATTGATTTGTAATCATCATTCGTTTAAATTATTACAGTAATTAAATTATGAAAACCTTCCTTGCGTTTTAGCTATGTCTATCAGAACATTAAGTCTAGCGATAGACTGACCCCCTGTCCCTTGGTTTCAGCACATACGAGTTAGCTCCCCCTTATCTAACAGTGCTATCGAGAGGACCTTGGTGACAGATCTTTTTCGTCGCATTATCAATTTTTCAGTGTCAGTGTTTCTAACCTTCACGATAACAGGCTTGGGTAACCTTGGCCAGGTATTCTAAGGATGGCTAGCACATCACTGGATTCAATATTTACATTTACGTCACTTTTTACAAGTTCAACAAAGGCTTTTTTCAAGTTCTCATCCCTTTTTTCAGGAAAGTTGAGCATTCTTATGTTATGTTTTCGACCTTATTGCTCATTGTAATTGGCTAACTTCAATGCATCTGAAGTTGGTAATCGATAAATATTTCATATGTTTCAAGATGTTGCATAATGTGTTTGAAAATGATGTGTTCCATTAGTAGCTAACGTCAATGAAACAGGTCTATAATTTACTGGCAAGCTTTTGTCTCCTTTTTAAAAAAGTGCTGTGATGATAACTGTAATACAGGGATATAACTCAAGAACTGTAAAAGTGAAGCACTGAATGGTGAAGATTGCTTTAATTTATCAGTTAGTAGTAATAGTTAACAAAGGTATTTTTCCATTTGTAAAGGGGCATAACTCTAGAAAGGTAAAAGTGACATGACCAAAATTTAAACCTGATCTGTATTTACTGGTGTATCAGTTTCATAACATTTGGTTGAGGCAAACTAAAGTAAAAGAATGGAAACCATCTTTGGGACGTATGTACGGATGAACAGACAGACAAGGGTAAAACTTAATGCCCCCTTTGCTACGCAGGGGCATAAAAATCAAAACCCTGACCACATGCACACCTTTAATATATGTACAAACAGCAATCAAAGTGAAAAATTCCTAGCATTCAAACTATAGGAAGAATTACCAGGAATAACTTTGCACCTCTTTTGCAAGTGAATACACCAACAAATTACAACTTTCTCCCAAAATAGCAATTATTAATAAAAATCAATACCCTGACAACATGCACACCTTCTATATATGTACATTACAAACAGCCAGCAAAGTGAAAATTACCTATCAATAAAACTGTAGAAGTAATCTGGAATAACTATATACCCATAATAGGACAGACGAACGCAGAGACAGGACAGATCAACAGGTGTATAACTATATTCCCCCCAACAAGTTCTGAGGGAATAAAAAGAAGATGTGGTATGATTGCCAATGAGACAACTTTTCACAAGAGACCAAATGACACAGAGAATATAGTCTTAAATCTTTATCTGTTTTTTTCAGTAATAAGTCATGTTGTTACTAGTTGCTGGGCAGAAAAACTAGAACAGTATTAACCAATGCACCTTTTAATCTGTATGTCCTCGTTTTGTAATCAATACACAGATAGTTGAAAAGGTTTTGATTAATTATTGACAAACCAAATGCCACATGCAAAATGATAGCAATACCTTCCACTGATTTATTGCTACTTAGGACTCCATTATAAATCATCATAGATTTCCTGGCACAAGAGAGTTAAAATAACAAACCAATGAATCTAGGTTCAAGTGACACATTGTTAAAGAGATGTAAATAGCACTCTAGGCCTTAAGCATCAGAGTGTTTAAAATAGGAATATGGCAAAACAAAATAGTTCCTTTTCCTGCCTCCCTTTCTATTCAAAATGGTCCTGCCTTCCCATCAAGCCTCGGTCACACCTTACCGGATAGCACGAACGGACGCCTAACGGATTAAAATAAAAGTTGTCCGTTGACAAAATTGTTATCCGTTGGGAGTCCGTTGATGTACTGACCAACAAAAAAGGGACGCCTAATGACTGCATAACGGACATGCAAGGGATATGCAACGGACAAGAAACGGAGACGTAACGTACAGAACGGATGTCGAACGTACATCCAACGGACAAGTACCGCATAAAACGGACACCTATTGGAAGCGTATAAAATGGATAAACAAGATATGGGCAGGAATTCGCTAGTGAAATTTTAGGGTCAATAGTGTTTATCCAATTAAAAAATAAAGAAATCATGCAAATATGGAGAATAAACATTGTTTAAATATCAAAGTGGGTTAGTCTTTGTTGCCAAATGCAAAAAAAATGGATCCAATTAAAAAAATCAACAAAAAATCAGCACTTGTTATGTGCTGGTAGTTGAAAACTGTAGACAAAAAGTGTGACATTTCTGCAGTGGCAAAACCCCATGTCATATTTAGAATATGCCTGAAGAATTGTTCTACTATCATAGTTGAAAATCAACTGCAAAATGATCTGTCTATCATTTAGAAACCCCATTTTGTACAGAATCCGATTATTGTTGCAAATAAAATACGTTTGAAAATGGACAAGTGCATGTAACTTTTCCCGTCAACAAATGTTACATGCACCTTTTCATTAGCTGATTAGCTTTGGAAACAAGTTATTGGTCCAGCATGGCAAATTTTGAAAGGTGTCAACAATGGGTACAATTTGGATTTCATGATTTTTATCAATCAACTGAAGTTTGAAAAATTTAGAAGGTAAGAAAATTTATTTCATTTTCGTGTCAATACTGCCCAATAATACTCATCTTTTTATAACAGTTGTATACTTTTTATAGTAAGCATTACCATAATAATTTTTTTCACAAGTCAACCCACTGACAATTACATTAAAATGTGGCTTTGTCATCTTTCACACTAGGCATCTACCAGTGATCAAGCAGATGATAAGAGAGTGGGACCAGGTTAATTTGACCTCACAATGAAGTGTTACATGCACTTTCTGTGTAAATTAGGTTCTTTGATAATGATGTGTGACTTGCTTTGCAATTTTGTCAAAAAATATAAGTTTATCTTGTATTTAAACAGGTTTGACCCTTACGATATTCATTTTATTGCTGGAGAGATTTCTGTACATAACATTGACACGAAAATATTTACCAAGGAAAGGTGTCTATGATACATGCAAAAGCTTTTTATTGTACGGTTTGCCTTATCAATCTAATTTTTTACATGAAATACCACAGATTAATTGCCAATTTGATTAACTAGTACTTGTATTCATTCTCAGCATTATAAAGATAACTGGCCACTTAATTTCAAAACATAAAATGTAACATTGACACCAGAATAAAAACAATATTACTTTATTACACTTTAAGCATAATTGGCCAGTGCATAATATTAAATCTAATGTAAATTTATGCTGAATTCTTAACAGAGAAGTTGTTGATCTTTCTTGATTTCTAGACTTTACAATATTTACTTGTAATTCTTATCGTTTAAAGGCATGTAACATTGACACATCTTCTGCGTCCAGGTTACATGCTACAACCTAATAAATGTGCATACAATTATTCAATCAATAAAATCTTGTTGAAATTTAAATTTGCTTCATTAAAATGATACATGTATTAAAGAAATAAATGAGTTTTAATTATTTGTGTTTATTTTTTTCCTGATTGACTAGCAATTTTTCCTCATCATTTGTTGGTGTTCCTGTCAATGTTACATACATAACCCAGAATTATAATGTTTTAAAAGCATTGATTTCCAAACCTCTGTTATGAGCTTTAAAATATCTTTTTAACTGAGTTTATAAATGACTAACATCTGAAATATTGTCATCACACAATTTCTTTGATGCTCCTATGATAACTTCATGAGTAACATGGACTACGATTTTTGTATCAGGTCTTTTTTGTGTTACATGAGAAGATTTTACTGTGTTGAAATCAACAGTTAATCTAATTTTTAATATTCAAAGTTATTATTATGGTACCTATTTTAAAAAATAATATATAAAGTAAACCCAAATTAAACTTTTTTTTCATAAAGAAATTGTGTATGTAACATTGACAGAGTCTATTATTTAGACTTTTACATGTTCAGGCCAGTGTTACATGCGTAAACAAAACTTACTGCCATATATGGAGTTATTATCTTATTTTTATTTTACAAAATTAAAGCGTTTTCATGTTTTCCTGTTTAATTTGTCTTTTAACACTAGTTAGTAACATTGACAACAATATTTTGTGTCAAGATTTTTTTATGTTACATGCAAAGGTATTACTTCCTTAAAGTCAGACATTTATATAACATTTTATAACCTAAATGATTAATTAAATATTACTGGGCAGCAATTATATTATTTCTCCAAAGTTGACTATTAAGCACACCACTTTCATCTTCTGGTCTTCATGTATGTAACATTGACATACAACCTTTTACTTTTCAGTCAATGTTACACGCATGAACAGAACTGATAACATTTACTTACTCCTTTGCTCTATAAAGAGATTATTGATAATTTAACTTGTTTTACCACCATCAAACTTCATTTTTATTTCTAAATATAGATATTCTTTTTAGAAGTGTATTTTCTTCATTGACAACAAAATTGGTGTCGGTCTTGAAAATTTACATGCAATTTTTAATAAAAAAAAAGCAATATAAATCTAAGAAGAAAAAGATGATCAGCAATAAATGTGATGAAGAAAACTATCAGGAAGATGCTGCAAAAAGATACTGTCCCTGTCAACCAGTCAGATGGTGATGTCCCTGGCAGCCAGACAGATGGTGATGTCCCTGTCAGCCTGGAAGATGGTGATGTACATATCAGTCAATCAGTTAGTTGGTGATGTTCCAGTCAGTCAGTCAGTCAGTCTGTGATGTTCTTGTAAGCCAGTCAGAGGGTAATGTCCCTGTCAGCCAACAGATGGTGATGTCCTAGTCAGTCTGGCAGATGGTGATGTTCATATTAGTCTGTCAGTTGGTGATGTTCCTGTCAGTCAGTCATATGGTGATGTTCCTGTCAGCCGGTCAGATGGTGATGTCCCTGTCAGCCGGTCAGATGGTGATATCCCTTTCAGCCTGTCAGATGATGATAACCCTATCAGCCTGGCAGATTATGATGTCTGTGTTAGCCAGTCTGATAAGGTCCCTATTAGTGAGTCAGGTGTTGACGGTCCTTTCAGTCAGTCAGATAGTAGTTCTGTGTCAGAAAACCAGATGATGGTGACTGTGTATGCAGACATACTAGTGATCTCCAATTTGACCATTCTACAGCAGTGTAGAAGATATTTATTTCAAAATCTTGTTTATTTATCCCTTTTCATTCACCAGTCAACACATGTATCATGTGTATTTACTGATGCTCATTATAGAAATCATGAGGAATTCAATTTGTAACATTTTTTTTTAATTGTTATGCCAATAATTGACATTCCAGAATATCTTTTGCATTATAAGAGGTTCAGGCTCCTTCTGATTTCAAAATAATAATATTAAACTCATCATGTATACCAGAATTGAAATTTTGAAGGCCAGAAACGCTTTTCGTTTACAAAAGACTATTCAGTGACGCTAATGAAACAAAAAAGTAAAAGAAGGCCAAATAAAGTTGAAAACAGGACTATGGTCTAATGGGTGTTGGTTTTCTCTTCTGAATTGTTTTACACTGGTCATTATGGGGCCCTTTAAATTGTGGCTTTCTGTAGTTTAGGTAACAAGTTTTCAAGATGAAATGGCATTGAAAAATCGAAACAAGATATTTGAGAGTTTCTATATTATTGTAAATTTTATAATCTATGCATGGATTTTGGTTCTGATTGAGGGTAGATTAATTGTTGTTTTGTTTTTTTCCTTTTTTCAGATAGATAGTTGAAGATGTTGGAGACAGAAAACAAGAAACAAGAAACTTGTTTTGAATGTTTGAAATAAAATTTATTGTTTAAACCTTAAAAAGTTATCATAAATGTAAGATTAACCAGCAGAAATAAAACGAGATATAGGGTAATATGTCTATCAGACAACAACCTCAAAGATGAAACCCAAATTGTTCTTTATAGAAGTTATGTAAACAATTGAAAATAAGATTCTCAATAAATGCAGCTGTATCAACCTCTCATCATGCTCGTAGATTTGTCCATGTTTTGTCTTGGTTTTTCATACTATTAGTTTTAAGTGTAACTAACTGTGTCACATGAATGAGGGATACATGTAATCATTTTGTACCCTTACTTTGTCAGTATTAGTCATTGAGTGAGAAACTTCGTGGATGCTGATGGTTGTGTGGTTGTCTTCTTATCAATCTCATCCCTTTGCATAAAAAAACGGGTTGCTTACTTACTGATATAAAAATGTTTCATGTTGTGGAAATTTTGGATGACTCCTTCATCAATTGATCTATCTTTGGTCTTAATTTTATTTTTCTGGTTATTTTGACATTTGAATATCTTTTAATTTAGCCTTCCATAGTGTACCACCATGAACAAGCATAACTACTGGTATAGTTAAAAAAAATATGTCTGCTGTCTGAAATTTAGGTGAATGGTTTTGGTATCAACTACTATTTGAATAATATCATATATGAGAAATGTGGCAGTATAATTGTATAATTTACATTCAGATGGTTGTTTGAAGGCTTTTTATATCTTTTAAGGTCAATTCTGGCATGGTTCATTATTCATATTTTTTGTGTCCACGTTACATGCAACATTTAAGTCACTATTTTATGACAGAAATGAGATAATTGCAAAAATATTAATACAGTTTTTTAATGTGAGGGTAACACAATGAAAAAGAGCCTTTACATGTTCAGAAAGAAAATGATTCTTACTGTATTTATCTCTTAAACATTGCATGTAACATTGACAGAAAAGTAGAGGAAACTTGTTTTCACAAAATTTCTGAAAGAAATGAAAATATACATTTTAGATTTTTGATGATAGACAATGTTTAGTGATCAATATATATGATATTGAATGTTGAATAAGTTAAGGAATCATTAATCTCAATTTGGAAAAAGTGTCCATGTTACATGCTCCAAATTCATTATTTGCTTTGGTTCCAAACTGACGCAAGTTTAAAAATGTTTTTTTTGGTTACAAATAGAAGGACACCATTTGTAGCAATAATTTGTAAAAAATTTAGAAGCTTATAATGATTTTTATTTTTTTCTTACAATGTCACACTAAAGTAGCATTAGCGAATTCCTGCCCATATACGAAAAAATTAAAGGCGACAATAATAATACATGTAAATCGCATTAATATTGAACATGTTCTGTGTAACTGGTTTTGGTTTGTTCTTCAAAATGCCGCTTAAGGGCAGTGTCAGACCTGAATAACAGCTGCTTGATTGTGAAGATGTGCCCTTATTCTAAGATCGATTATGAATAATAAGAATTCATGAACATTAGCCGGGTAGCACTCCACAGTTAGATGTGTAGTTTCGCATTTTGGCCCCTGTGGATTTTTCAAATATAAGACCTAGTGTGCAATATAATTAATTTTTGGATAGCTGAGTATTAAAATAGCCTTCGTATTGGGTTTATATGAACATCAAGATCATATAATGTATGTAATATAGGCTGTTTTCTGTATGACAGTCTGTATTTGTATGTCCATACCATACATTGGTCCGGCAATTTTTGTAATGTTTTTTTCCAACTTTTTGTCGCACGAACTTTGTGATTAGATTTTACGAAAAAATGAGGCGAAAGACACCCATTTTTCATTTGATCATTAGAAAGATTTATGAAAACAGTTTCTAAAAAGGTATCACTCAAAGGCATTGAAATTCTAGTTTGATCCAAATGTTGGGGGAATATGTGACATGTTTACCCCCCTTTTTGCAATATTTTATGCTAAATAAATGCAGAATGTTGCCGTGGATACACAGAAAAGGAATTATTTTTCACCCTTTTACTTTTAAAAATCAATTCTATGGAAGATACTGATTACATACATATGCACATGTACATCACAAACAGTTAGGTAAATGTATTAGAAATCCAGGAATAGGAGATGATAAAACATTTTGTGGCTCATTTTTCATTTTAATTTCTAACTGGGGAGTGCTACCTTAAGAAATCTAATTGGCATTCCTGATGAGAAATTTTCAATTGGCATTTATCCGTTTCAGATCTGTTCATCATCCGTTTTATCCGTTATACGTCCGGTAGAAGTCTGTTTCACATCCGTTCAACATCCGTTTTATTTGTTAGACGTCCGTTAGAAGTCTGTTGGTGAATTTATCTACCATACCTCCAATGGCTGTATAACAGACACGTAACGGATACAAAACAGAAACGAAACGGACAAGTACTGTACAAAACGGACGCCTAATGGATGTCCAATGGACATTTTATCAGTTGGACGTCCGTTCAAAGTTTTGAACATGCTCAAAATTTTCCATCGAACAGAACGGACGTCGACGTTCGCTAAACGGACATGCAACGGTTCGAGCTATCCAGTAAGGTGTGACCGAGGCTTCACATTTTTAGGAAAGCACTTTCAAGGTCCAGACATTTTGTGTAAAACAAAAACACTTCTCAAGGTCCAGACGTTTAAAGTAAAACAGTTCTGATGGTCCACACATTTTTGCTAATTAAGTCCTCCTAAAGTCTGAATCTCTATATACAGTCTACTGTGGATTCATTCATTTTTGTTGGTATCAATTTTCATGGATTAAGGAAAAAATCATGTCATGGATATTGAATTTTGTGGTTTTGCCAAAGTCTTCGAACACAGAAATTAGTGGTTAAGCTATACCCATGAAATCAAAGAAAATTAGTTTCCCAGGAATAACAATTAATCCACATTATGTAAAAATTTTACTATTTTACATAACTTCCAACCAGAGGCAAGAAGCTTGCATATACTGTAAATTCAGAAATTATTACAAAAAATGTGACAGGGATATAATCCCAAAAATTCAAATTTGCATTTTGAATTTTTTTTTATGAATAATACAAGATTTTTCTCAATATCACAAAAATCAAAATCGCATTTAAGTGAAAAATGACAATATCACAATTATTAATGTGTGCCATAATCTCTGAATTTACAGTATCATATACATAATTTTTGTCTTAAGTCTAAATCAAAGGTTCATAAAGTTAAATTGATATCAGCTGAATTGAAATTCTAACGAAATAAAGTAATATTTTATTGATATTGCACAAAAACGAGTATAGCACTGGATGTTCAGCAACATGTTCCCTACATGTTCACCACAGTTTTTCCTATTCTAGTGTTCTCTAACTCAGGTAATATATTCACAGCCTCCTCTAAACTCACAGTTTTAGCAATCTTTGTTCTGAAATAAAATACAAATACATGTATAATAAGAATGTGTCCATAGTACAGGGATGTCCCACTCACAATATCATGTTCTATGTTCAGTGGACCTTGAAATTAAGGTCAAAACTCTAATTTGGCAGTACAATTAGAAAGATCTTATCATTGGCAAAATGTGTGTTCTTAGAGCACATTTCTTTCTAACCAAAATTTTGTAAACGTTGTGTGGCGTTTGTTTTTGTTTTCTAAATGCTACAAAAGTAGAAACAAATACATTGTTTAATCAATGTTACTGACCCTGTTTGAACTTTCAATGATGCATGCAGATGTTGTTGGTAAACCGACTTTTTACAAACGTCAAAACAAATACATTGTTTAATCAGGGTGAAGTTAGAAACAAATGTAGTGTTTGTTCTAACAAAAGATGAAAGGCAAACTGTAGACGCATTTGTAGCGAGTGCATAGTTTGTCAAAGTGTATGTAAACTTTGCAATAGATAGTTAGAAACAAATGATCAAAACATGTGCGCACTTAGCCATTTCCATGTTTGTGTTAGAAAGAAATGCATCCTTGGTTTCAAGTTGATTGGACTTCAACTTTATCAAAAAACTAGCTTGACCAAAAAATTTACCTTAGGTGGTTTAGACAGAGGGGTGGACAGAGGAACGAAGCACAGAATGCAAAAACTAATAGTAATACCCCTAGCAGGAGCATAAAAACCATCAAAAGTACCTGATATAAGGTCAGAACTACTACATGCATATTGTCTCTTGGCTTCACTTCCTCTAAGTATTATGAATTGAGTTTCTGGTATTGTCTGAGTATTTGACCTATGTTTGAATACTTGTGCTAATAATGATTGATTAATTTCTGGTGTGCTATATTAGACCATGGTTTGAATGCTAGTTTCTGTTTATTGCCAAATTCCACACTATTTTAATATTGAAGAAGTAGTTTTTTTATTTGCCAAGAGAGAACCACTACCTTTAGGCAAGAAAATTTATACTTATTAATCAAACCTGTTAATTTGAATCAGCATTACACTAAAGACTGACCATTGTAACGGTAATTTGTTTTTGACTAATTATCTTATTTACACATGTAGGTACATGTATCAAGAGACATACTGTTAAGGCATCTCTATTTGAAATGTTTTAATTTTTCTGAATTTTTTTTATGAGAGTTGCATTGTTTTACGTCTGAAAGTCCTTCTGTCCCATTATGGGTATATAGTAATTCAGGATAACTCCTCCTACAGTTTGAATGCTAGGAAGTTTTCACTTTGCTAGCTGTTTGTGATAAGGGTTTTGATTTTTATTCATATTTGCTCTTTTGGGAAAAAGTTAACTTTGGCATTTTTGGAGTATATTATTTACAAAAGACACAATAATATCTCAAAGAGAGTTTTATTTAGCAAATAGAGGGTGTTTATAGTTATCTACTTTTTGAACATTTTTAAGTATAAGACAAGAGCATTTTTGTTTCATAAGCTCTGTAATAAAGTGAAAAAATTATCAAACCATTAAACAACATTTGCATTTATAGTTTAAGAACAAGCACAAAGACAACAGAACTCAACTAAACCTTACTTGACTATTCCTCTCTCCAGTTTGTTAATGGCATCATGAAGGATATCTATAAATCATTAAGGAATAATATGAGGCAAGAATTACCTGTGAATGGGGACGAAGTCTATGATTTTTTTTAAATCAACAATGTTAAAAAGAGAAACGGAAATACCGTAACGTTTCTGATTTTGGTTCTGTTTTTAGGGATTTTAGTGGTGACATTATTTAAGTTATGACGTCATATGCAATGTAAACAAAGAAACGCTGTCATCAGGTAATGTTTTTTTAATAACAATTTTTTTTATAAATGAATTAGTATTAATTCCTTTCTTAGACTGATAAATATACATTTTATTCAAAGTCTCATGTAAACAAGACCAGAAACGGAAGTAGATTTCTGCGCCGATCCGGGAAATTCAAAAACCCGACAAAAAGAAAATTGAATGATTTTGAGTTCATTAGTACAATGAAAAATTCGGGAAATTTTCCCGTTTTTTTTTTTTTAATTGAATTTTCTTCTTTAACAGGGGACTTCGTCCCCATAATAATAATATGGATGAATTACAACCCACATGGAACCGTTTTTATTTATGTGTTACAGATATTTTCAATAAAATCAAGTACTTTTAACTTTAAATATTTTAATTATGCGTTCTTGCTTTAACTAACACAATCTTGCATTCTTGGCCACTTTCAGCCATTTATATGAGCCACCCTTTTTACTCTTATTTTCAAAAGACAATATATATACCAGAGTTGATGAGATGACTTCTATGAAAAAGTGAAATAAGAATGTTTTCTACTCACATCTGTTTCTTAATGGCATCAGTGAATCATTATAAATAAGCAAACGTCTGTGGTATATATAGAATTATGACTTCAAATTTAATAAAGGTTCTGAAAACTGAACCATTATGTAAAAGATAGCAATTAAACCTGGACTAAAGAGTAAACTCTCTTCTTTAAAACGCCATCACCGGACATCATGGAGGTTCCAGTAAAATTTTGAGGTCACAAAATAAAATATCTGAGGCCAAAATGGAAAAGGGATACTTTGTATGACATCAATAGTTGAAGAGCCACATGATTGGATTAATCAACAAAGAGGACATGTTACACATAAATATCTATGTAAAGGATACGCTGGTATCTTCCATGCTGGGCATATGACAAAGTCCACACATTTTCAAATAGAAAGTTAACACTAGCACCTCGTAGAAATAGCTGCTGGCTATCTGGTGGGTCAAGCTGCAAAAATACAGATAGTAAATATTTAACAATAATTTTTTATATTAGATTTAAAAAAAAGAAAAAGTTTATAAAAATATTTTCCTTAAAAAAAAAGGTCATTTGTTTATATTAAAAGAAAGACCTGGCTGCTTCATACCTTGTATACAGATGCCTATGCTATGACATGGTATTTTATATATATATAGCATCTAGAGAAATAGAGAAATATACACACATTCATAATAAAATATGCGGTAATTGATGGGTGTTGTTATCTTTATTATTTTTCTATTCATAATAAACGTTAAAGATCAAACAAAGAAGATGATGAGACATGTATAGCTTAGTCTAACAAAATACAAAAGGTCCACTTATTTAAGGACAGGTGTGCTATTTTGAATTCATTTTCGACAAGGATTAAATATGAATGGATTAAATATGAATTCAATTGCAACTAAAAATGATAGCAGATGCTACTTTTGTCTATTACAAACAGTTTTTTTTTTATCACACTTTGATTGCTTTGAATAAAACATCCATTAGCTCTGCATGCCATGTAGTATTTATAAATTTAAAATAAGTTCATATAAACTCTTCATAACATTATTGAAATAAAACAGTAGCCTAACATACCGGGTAGTAGTACTGTTTCAATCGTAATGCAAAATGGCATGTATTACTTAATATAATATTTCAGAAAAGTCTTCATAGGATTCTACAAACAAGAATGTGTCCATAGTACATGGATGCCCCACTCGCACTATTATTTTACATGTTCACTGGACTGTGAAATTGGGGTCAATACTTTAATTTGGCATTAAAATTAGAAAGATCATATCATAGTTAACATGTGTACTAAGTTTCAAATTGATTGGCCTTCAACTTCATCAAAAACTACCTTGACCAAAAACTTTAACCTGAGCTTCACACTTTCTTTTTACATGTTTAGTGGACCATGAAATTAGGGTCAATACTTTAATTTGACATTAAAATTAGAAAGATCATATAATAGGGAACATGTGTACTAAGTTTCAAGATGATTGGACTTCAACTTCATCAAAAACTACCTTGACCAAAAACTTTAACCTGAGCTTCACACTATCTTTTTCTTTGTTCAGTGGACCATGAAATTTGGGTCAATACTTAAATAAGACATTCAAATTAGAAAGATCATATCATAGGGAGCATGTGTACTAATTTTCAAATTGATTGGACTTCAACTTCATCAAAAACTAGCTCGACCAAAAACTTTAACCTGAAGCGGGACGAAGGAACGGACAAACGAACGGAGGCACACACCAGAAAACATAATGCCCCTCTGCTATCGTAGGTGGGGCATAAAAACCATTCTAGAACAAGAGAGAAACTATAAGCTACCGTTTTCAAGGTTTATTCTTTAAAATATTGTGGTAAAATTTTGGCAGTATATACCTGCAAGTCACTTTGGCTTGTGATCCATTTCCCAGACATCCCCAAACAGGATATGACATCATGCTTATGAAGGACAGGATATTTTCTTTTCTCCTCAATTTCTCGTTTATCCTCATCTTGAGTAAACATTCTCACTTAAAAATGTAAATAGATATAATATTAATATAACTGCAATTTCAATTTGGATATTTTCCTTTTCTGGCAATTCATAGTAGAAATCTTATAACCCCTAAAATTGCTAATGTCAGACCAATTACCAATGTGTATGCAAGCTGAGAATCTTAAAAATATAGTGACAGCATAAGTTAAACTTTAAATATGTACCAAGTATCAGAAAAACATATAATGCATTTGTCAAGGACAAAGAAACTTGTTTAAGAAGTAACTAGATAACTCTGCTCTATGGTCGGGTTGTTGTCACTTTGACACATTCACCATTTCCTTTCTCGATTTTAACTATAATTTGGAACCTATTTCCTGGACCATTACAAATGCAGTTTTTAAAAGTATTTCTGATACCTCGTCTGGAAGAGTCCTCTAATCATACATAACACTTTCAGATGTAACTTATATGTATTTTTGTTTTAATTGTATGTTTTTTTTCAAATATTTTCAATTATTTTAAACTGGTCTGTATTTTTTTGTTCCAATAGTTTAAAATGTATTTTGTTTTGTATTAAAATGATCACTGTTTATCATCGCCACCGGAAATTGGGTACTAACGAAGCGAAGAGAAATAGAAAAAAAAGTAAACAAGTTAGGAATTCATTCAATTTATAGCATTTCCACTCATTGGATGAGGGTGCCGCTTAAGAAATGATTTTCTGATATATAATTCTTTAAATTATTAGGCAGATAGGTACAAAATTAATACAAGATTGTGTGTAATACTCCAAAACTTGCCACTTAGTACCGGAAAATTTCAAGGTCGATCGTCCTCTGTCGCCCCATTCTCAAGATATTGAACTGTTTTTCATTATTTTTCCAGACACGTTTTTAGATTATTATAGTGTGGCATCATATTTACTGAAATTTGTTGTCAAAAACATGTTTTTTTAAAGAATATGGACAAAAGCATTGTTTGTTTGTTGTACGGCGAATTGCAGAACGTTGTACGGCGAATTGCAAAATAACAAATTTTGTCTGTACGGCGTCTTGCAATATATTATTTTAAGAGGAAACTAATCACTGTTTAAATAATATCAAGTGACGATATTTTGTTGATATCAAAGCTTTACAGGCTTACAAATATACAAAATGTCTTACTTATCAAATATTATTAAATATATGCCGTTAATTCAGTTCAGAAGGCCTCGTTGCGTACCGCTTTTCGATTTTGTACAAAAAGATTTTTTTCAACCATATTATCCTAAATACATTTATATATCGTTATACTACTAACGACTGTTGTCTTATTTGTTGTTAGGTTGAATTGTTTAGGTTCAATAAAATAAACCATCCATTCCTCTTTTGTTGGTGCTAGCTTTTTTTTAAGATAAAAACAGTGGAGATGTGGTATGATAGCAAATAAGATAACTATCCATCACACGCAAGTACCACAGGCACTTGTCTCAGAAAAAAAATTCCTATATTAAGGTATATAGGAAATTTTTTTTCTGAGACAAGTGCCTGTGGCAAGTACCATATTTTTTTTATTGACACATGGACAGACAATTGAACGGATGGAAAAGCAGACGGAGTGATCGACTCCAAGAAAAAGGACTATGTCATGAATAATCGAAAATGCTTCAAACAGCAAAAGGGAGGCTTCTTCTGGTTATGTATATTGTTGAGTAAATGTTTTATGTCAATTAGTCGTAGTAAACTTGGGTTATCGTCATGGCGTAGGAAAGTGTAACAAACAGTTAGAATGAGTGAATACTATAGGGCGTGAACATTATTTTTTTTATGGCGGTAGCTCTTTTAAATTATGGTTACATCTCAGTCAGGGTATTCATACGACTCATTGCTTACATGATTTTATTAAAAGGAATTACGAAGGTTTACTCATTTTTATTTTAAATCATCAAAACCAGTGTATACATCAGAAAGTAACATGTAAGGTGTCACAAGTTGAAGCGCTCTTTCATCTCCAAGTCCCAATTAAGAACTCTGAGCTGATATAAAAAAGCCTTGGTCCATCTTTACATTTCTGAAGTCTTAGACTAGCAAATTTGACATCAATTTGAGAACTAAGTCATCATTTTTCGGCCTCTTCTACCAGGCCACACTGTTCAGTTATTTTACGAATTGCAAAATGTAAAGGTACTTAGGGTCAATATAACTTATCAAACATTCCACATACTTCTGAATTATTTTCATCATAGGACTGACCAGGGTTTTAGCTGGATAAGAAGTGGCCTTTCCTTTTAACATTAAAAATTTTGATACATAACAAATAGAAGGCAGATATAACTACATTGGTTAGACGTATAAAGAGGGGTACGAGATATCTCTAAACATGTTTAACACTGCCGCATTTGTTGCACCTGCATGACCCAACTTGAGTCTGTAACCTTTGCTACATTTTTATATAGTCTTGTATTTATTTCATTTTTTAAATTTTGGTTCATTTAGAATGAAATTCAAAACAGTGTGGCTGTGGCCATTGATTGACACATTAAATTCATCCATTGACTGGAACAATTTAGGTGAACGTTTGTACTTTTTAAAGACACTTAAACTATGGGGCCACCAAAGGTTCCCAACACCTTAATAAAGTAATTCGAAAAATTAATCAGAAATAACACGATGTTTTGATTTATATCAATTATATAAATCAAAACATAAAGGTTATTTCTGATTTCTATCGTAGGTACGTCGTGAACAGTGGACGTTACAGACAAACGTTCACGTAAATTGTCCCAGTCAATGGATGAATTTAATGTGTCAATCAATGGCCACAGCCACACTGTTTTGAATTTCATTCTATATGTTTCAAGAAACAAACATTGAACTTCTACCCCCTTTTTGTAGTTAAATGATTGATCACTTAGAAGACAGCTTCGGGTATATCAATACACAGTTACAAGTTTAGTTTCGCATTATAGCCATGGTGAATTTTCTAAATATGAAAGTTTTTGTACAATTGAATTGATTTTTAGATAGTTGAATAATAATTTAGCCTTCCTAGTGGGTTTATATGAACATTTAGATTGTTTTTAACATGTTTTAGAAGCCATTTTACAGTTTGAACGTCCATACGTTCCTATCCGTGCCGCCATAGATTTAAAAATTTTGTATTGTTTTTCGACAAAGATTTGACGCTCGATCTTTTCAATTCAATTTTATGGAAGAAAAAAAAACGCAGAAATGCATATATTTTTTTTTGGATCTTTTGATAGGATAGATATGTGTCTATGGTTTCAGGAAAGGTTTCACTCTTATTGATTGACATTTTCCTTTGGACCAAATTTTTGAGATCTTTGTGACATGTTCAACCCCCTATCTTGCAATATTTGGTATCAAATAAATGCTGATTGTTGCCATGGTTACACAAAAAAGATTATATTTCACAATTATTACTATTGGAAATCAAATCTATGGACAATTCTCTTTCCATAAATATACACATGCATAACTCAAATAGTAAGCCTTATTTATTAGGAAGGAAGGGAAAGAGGGTGTTTAAACATTATGAGTGTCAATTCTAAGTTTTTTCCTATCTGTGAATTGACACCCTATCCTAGTGAATAATCTTCTCGTTGCGTTGGGTAGTTTCTTCTATTTGGTCGGGTTTCTGTTTCTTCGACATTTTCCTCATTTCCATTCTCAATTTTATCAAGGATTTACTATACTCAAAGATTTTTTACTTTGCGGAAGCAACGTAAAAAAAGGAATGGACAGCAAATTTGCATGTGATTCTTGTAAATTACAGTTAAGATCAGTTAACAGAGAAAATAATGTCAAAAACAGTGAACACTTAAGTATTAATAAGTAACAGATAACTGGAATCTCAATTTCAAATAAACAGTTAACAACATTGCAAATTTTAACAAAACAGATTACAGACAGTGGGTCGAACAGTTAAGGGTTTTTAAATTTATCAGTCAAATAACAGTTTTAAACAAATTAAAACCTTGAAAAAGACAAAAACAGTTTAATTTAAAAGGGACCCCCACCCCTTAGATATTTGAACTTAATACTTTATTTTCTTTGAAAGGACAGTAAATAACTATTTAAATTAGCAAGTTGCCATACAGTTAAAAACAAGTTGCCATACAGTAAATTTGTCAACACGAGCAAGTTGCCGTACACTAGACTTTATTTTTCATGGTCTATATTCTTTAAAATACATCTTTTTGACAACACATTTCAGTAAATATGATGCCACACTATAATAATCTAAAAACGTGTCTGGAAAAATAATGAAAAACAGTTCAATATCTTGAGAATGGGGCGACAGAGGACGATCGACCTCGAAATTTTCCGGTACTAAGTGGCAAGTTTTGGAGTATTACACAAAATCTTGTATCAATTTTGTACTTATCTGCCTAATAATTTAAAGAATTGTATATCAGAAAATCATTTCTTAAGCGGCACCCTCATCCAATGAGTGGAAATGCTTTAAATTGAATGAATTCCTAACTTGTTTACTTTTTTTTCTATTTCTCTCAGCTTCGTTAGTACCCAATTTCCGGTGGCGATGATACACAGTGATGATGAAATGTTGAAAACTTGAGCAAATTTATAGAGGATCAAGATGTTAATTGTTTACACATGCATATGTTTAGAAAATATCATGTTCCATCAAGGCAACTCATCTGTGTTTGATATTAATTCATAATAATAATAATAAAGTGTTTAATGCAATCTTATTCATTTATTTACAACATCTCTTAAAACACCAAAAAAAGTTGAAAGAATAAAAATGTTTATTTTCCCCTTACCTCCATTATCTATAACTACATCCACACCAACACCTCCAGTCTCTTCCATCACACTGCTCACCAAAATATTACTTCTCTTCTCTATATCAATAATCTGAGCTGTAAAAAACGTTCTTGAAGTCATATGATTGTTAAAATTAAGCAAAAAAGATGAATATGTATTATATACTTGATTGGCTAAGTTTTACTATAAAACATGAGAAAAATATAGGCATTCTTTTATAAGAAAAAGCTTTATTTTATCAAAATCTTTAGAAATGTACTGCTATTGAATTTTGGTCATTCCACATAATTGCCGACATAAGATATTTGACAATGGCATAGTTCAAGTTGGAAGACAAAAACCGTGATGGAAGTAAAGGAAACAAAAGGAAGATAGTATTAAAACTACAGTGTAAACTGTCTAATCTGACCCCTGAGTATTCCAACATCCTGCTTTAACCGACACATTTTCATGGTCCAACCTAACTTTGCAGAAAAAACCTGAGTATTCCCACATCCTACTTAATCTATCATTTTTTTTCTAGTCCCCCAGTGTGTCAAATAACACAGGTTACAATGAATATCTAAAAGATAAACTATCTCACAATTATGATGACAAGTTTTATTGACAAAATGAATGCTATCAAATGCTACAAAATAAAACCAACAAAAACTTAACATCTATCTATCATTTCACTTACCGGTATTTTACAAGTTTGTTAACTTTGGCTTTAAAACCCAATTGTAATAGTTTTAAAAAATTTTTAGATTAACAATCATGAAAAGAAATATCTTTTTTCAGTTATAAAGTAAAACTATGTGTTCATGGTTGTCAAAAAATAAAAGGAATATATACATGCATTGTTTTTTTTTTTTATAGATTAGACCATTGTTTTTCCTGTTTAAATGGTTTTAACACTAGTAATTTTGGGGCCCTTTATAGCTTGTTGTTCTGTGTGAGCCAAGACTTTATGTTGAAGGCCATACTTTGACCTATAATGGTTTACCTTTTACAAATTATGACTTATATGGTGAGCTGTCTCATTGGTACTCATACCACATCTTCTTATATGTATGTACCTTACTTAATGTAAATCTATTTTGAAAAACATAAGATATAATGACTACAGTAATTTGACTTACCTACTGGTGGGTTAACTTTCTCTAGAAACATTTGTTCATCCTGACTACTAGCTGTAGTTATAACCTAAAGGGTAACAAGAAAATGAATTAAATGAAGCACACAAATCAATATTATATCATTAAAAACATACAGGATGGTCGAGATACAATTAAAAAAAGAGAATTTGTGTGGTTCTATCTGTTATTAAATCATGCTCTAGAAAATTATCAAGCTTGAAAAAGAAAACAAGCAAATGACCTTTGAAAAAATAAAATAAAATAAAACTTAGGTATTTTTAGCAATTAAATTTTACATGATGTGATTTACTTCAAAATTGATAAAATAAAATAAAATAAAAACTAAGGTATTTTTTAGCAATTAAATTTCACATGATGTGATTTAATTCAAAATTTATCTTTGTTAGTTTTGTGTGAATCACATAAAAACAAGTTCATTCAATATACATAATATCTAGTTAATGTTAGAGAATGAATGAATGAATCAATTAGCATTCACTGAAAAAATCCCCACTCGTTAACAGTAAATAATAAATTCTTACAGCAGTATGCATACAGTGTGTAGATAAAGGTACAATCTTTGGTTAGCTTGCTTGTTAGCTGAACTGTGAAGTCATTGTTAGGGTAGGTATACTATCCTCCATTGGAAATGGTTTGTCCTACAGAAACATAAATAGATTGGATATCTGTCAGACTAGTCAACTCTTATAGGAGGGTAGTTTACAAAACTTAATAATGACTTCACGATTCAGCTAGCAAGCAAGCTCACCAAAGGTATTACCTACAAACTCGATGCATTCTGCTGTAAGAAAAAATTATATTGTGACTTGTTTTATATTAACCTTGGCTCCCCATTGTGTAGCTAGCTGAATGACGACATGTCCAAATGGGGTTGCTCCATCTATAACTAGGACTGTATCTCCTGAACAGACTCTTGCTTGATAAAACAAAGCTGTGTATGCCTTCACACAGTCACCAATCCCAGCTGCTGCATCTTCAAAACTCAATCTCTCAGGTTTCTTTACTGAAATACGGAAAACAAAACAATACTGTAAATTCAGAAATTAATGCAAAGTTTTATTATTGCAAAAAACGTGACAGAGTTGCAAACGCAATAATTTAAACTCCCATTTTAAAATCTTTTATATGAATTAAACAAGATTTTTCTCAAATCATAAAAATTAAAATCGCATTTAAGTCTAAACTAACAAAATCACAATAATAAATGCACGCAATAATTTCTGAATTAACAGTAATTAAAAAAGTATTTTCAGATGCCAGGTCACATTCTCTTGAAATGTTAAAATTTAAAATTTTTATATCAAATTTACAAAAAATATAACAAGAAATGATAAAATTGATTAATTTTTCAGGGAATAAATGTCTGACAAAATTTCCATTTTTATGGCTACCACATAAATAAATTTAGTTTTAAAAAAATCAAGTACTACTATGTAGATTAAAAAGCTTTTAAAACATTACCAGTTTTTTCTTTTGTTATTTGTTATATTGCTGAGAAACATAACAAAAACTTAAAACAGAACTCTGCTTTTCTTCCTATCTCTGAAACTCTTACAAATAGTGTTTATATATGTTGTCAGTCAAATTCCACCTACCAACATCATATTCTGACACACAACAAAATTCTCCACATCCTGGATAGTAACTGTCTACAGGTATAATTCCTGTAAGTATGTATACCGTAAATAAATATATAAACAGTAAGAAATAAATATACTGATGTAGTATCAAGTAATGAAAGTCCAAAATCATTATCATTGTAAATAATGAGAACGAATATGTACCATGTTCTGCAGAAAGTAGCTGACAATTTTTTTTTCGTAGGTTTGATTCAATCAATAAATATTAATATGTTTTGCCTTTAATTAGCTAGCAATTTTTTTTTTTTGTATAGTTTTGAAATTGATCCATACCATCTTTAATAGAAAACACTTCTACTGTAAAATTGAGAATGGAAATGGGGAATGTGTCAAAGAGACAACAACCCGACCATAAAGCAGACAACAGCAGAAGGTCACCAACAGGTCTTCAATGCAGCAAGAAATTCCCGCACCCGAAGGCGGCTTCAGCTGGCCCCATAACAAATATATATACTAGTTCAGTGATAATGAACGCCATACTTAACTCCAAATTGTACACAAGAAACTAAAATTAAAAATAATACAAGACTAACAAAGGCCAGAGGCTCCTGACTTGGGACAGGTGCAAAAATGCAGCGCGGTTAAACATGTTTATGAGATCTCAACCCTCCCCCTATACGGTACATCTAGCCAATGAAGAAAAGTAAACTCATAACAATACGTACATTAAAATTCAGTTCAAGAGAAATCCAAGTCTGATGTCAGAAGATGTAACCAAAGAAAATAAACAAAATGACAATAATACATAAATAGCCAGCTCCAGACTTCAATTAAACTGATTGAAAGATTATATCTTCATCATATGAATATCAGGCACAATCCTTCCCGTGAGGGGTTTAGTATCATACCATCATAACATATATCAGAAGAACATAACCTGTGTCATGCCAACAACTGGTTTTTAAATAAATGTGTTTAGTTCCGATGCAAAGACCCTATAAGTGAATCAATATTAAGGCCAAAATATGCAATCTTTAATGACCTGACAACAGTATCGTAACTATATCCCTTCTTAATCAGTCTATTTAAAGGTTTTGTGAATACATTTACTATATATATACATCCCAAAAAATCCAGATGGTCATGAAGAAAAGAAAACTATTTTGTTTTGTCTATCGTATCTTAAATACATGTTGATATGAACTGAACTGAGGTAACAAAGTAATATATATATTCATTAGTTATCTTGATATAATCTCCATTACTCAAGTGTGAGATGGTTATAGTAAAAGTAAGTAATAGTGGATATAATAAACTTATCATACAGCAAACATATTTTTAAGTATATAATTGTAATTTTGATTTGATGCAAAAATCTGATCATTTTCTTTGTGAAGGTAGTAATTTCAAACACAATAAATCATTTAACAAGAATGTGTCCAAAGTACACGGATGCCCCACTCCCACTATCATTTTCCATGTTCAATGGACCGTGAAATTGGATAAAAAATATAATTAGGCATTAAAATTAGAAAGATAATATCATAGGGAACATTTGTACTAAGTTTCAAGTTGATTGGACTTCAACTTCATCAAAAACTACCTTGACCAAAAACTTTAACCTGAAACATGCACTTTCATTTTCTATGTTCAGTGGACCGTGAAATTGGGGTCAAAAGTTTAATTTGGCTTTAAAATTAGAAAGATCATATCATAAGGAACATGTGTACTAAGTTTCAAGTTGATTGGACTTCAACTTCATCAAAAACTACCTTGACCAAAAACTTTAACCTGAAGCGGGACAGACGGACGAACGAACAGACGAACGAACGAACGAACGAACGAACAGACGGACGGACGAACGAACGAACGAACGGACGCACAGACCAGAAAACATAATGCCCCTCTACTATCGTAGGTGGGGCATAAAAAGAACAATACTAGGTCTAGAACTGTGGCAGAGGTCTTCTGGTCGGACACTACAGAATTACAGATGTTGTTGTTCAGTTACCAGACCTGACTTAGCAGTAGGGTCATGTCACAGATAAAAGTATGTGTCACATGGAATTAAAAATATACTCACCAACGACCGAGTCTCCTACATGAACATTAGATACACCTTCTCCTAGGTCTACTACCACTCCAGCAATGTCATGACCAACTATATACTTTTCTCTGGGGTTCTTTTTATACAGTTCATTTAATGCCTTGGGAAAAAAAATAACAGTTTCTGATTGTTTTGGCTGCTGAAGAAATATCTAAGACTAAAGTGCTGTTGATTGTTAGATATAAATTGTTTTATATAACAATATGATTATGATAATCTTGGTCTTAAAGTATAAAACTAGATGTGTCAAAGCAACATGAATAGCCATGTCTCAAAAAGTTTATAAACAAGAATGTGTCCAAAGTACATGGATGCCCCACTCCCACTATCATTTTCCATGTTCAATGGACCGTGAAATTGGATAAAAAATATAATTAGGCATTAAAATTAGAAAGATAATATCATAGGGAACATGTGTACTAAGTTTCAAGTTGATTGGACTTCAACTTCATCAAAAACTACCTTGACCAAAAACTTTAACCTGAAACATGCACTTTCATTTTCTATGTTCAGTGGACTGTGAAATTGGGGTCAAAAGTTTAATTTGGCTTTAAAATTAGAAAGATCATATCATAAGGAACATGTGTACTAAGTTTCAAGTTGATTGGACTTCAACTTCATCAAAAACTACCTTGACCAAAAACTTTAACCTGAAGCAGGACAGACGGACGAACGAACGGACGAACGGATGCACAGACCAGAAAACATAATGCCCCTCTACTATCGTAGGTGGGGCATAAAAACATAATGCCCCTCTACTATCTGCAATTTCAATAATACATGTGGACACAAACATGATGGTAGTCTCACATATCAAGAATCAGCTCAAAATCTGGAAGCATATAGAAAAAAAAGTCTTTATAACTGTGATTTTCAACAATTTTCAAAGTTGTAAGCCCATAATTTTGGCTAAAATTAGCAGAGTGGAATGAAAATCAAACTTGATCAGTAACTCATCATGGTTAGCTCACATACCAAAAATCAGCCCAATATAATCTGAAAGCATTTAGAAAACAAGAATGTGTCCAAAGTACACGGATGCCCCACTCCCACTATCATTTTCCATGTTCAATGGACCGTGAAATTGGATAAAAAATATAATTAGGCATTAAAATTAGAAAGATAATATCATAGGGAACATTTGTACTAAGTTTCAAGTTGATTGGACTTCAACTTCATCAAAAACTACCTTGACCAAAAACTTTAACCTGAAACATGCACTTTCATTTTCTATGTTCAGTGGACCGTGAAATTGGGGTCAAAAGTTTAATTTGGCTTTAAAATTAGAAAGATCATATCATAAGGAACATGTGTACTAAGTTTCAAGTTGATTGGACTTCAACTTCATCAAAAACTACCTTGACCAAAAACTTTAACCTGAAGCGGGACAGACGGACGAACGAACAGACGAACGAACGAACGAACGAACAGACGGACGGACGAACGAACGAACGGACGCACAGACCAGAAAACATAATGCCCCTCTACTATCGTAGGTGGGGCATAAAAAGTCTCTATAACTGTGATTTTCAAAAATTTATCATAGTCCAAAGCCTGAAATTACAGCAAAAATTAGCCGAGCGGACTGAAACTTAAACTTGATCTGTAACTCATCATGATAAGCTCACATACAAAAAATCAGCCCAATATCTGAAAGCATTTAGAAAAAAAGTCATTATAACTGTGATTTTCAACAATTTATCAAAGTCCAAAGCCTGTTATTTCAGCAAAAATTAGTGGAGCGGAACGAAACTTAAACTTGATCTGTAACTCGTCTTGGTTAACTCACATACCTAAATCAGTCCAATATCTAAAGCATTTAGAAAAAAACTCTGTATAATGGTTTGTTGCGGAATGACGGAATTACAGAATGACGGAAGTACGGAATGACGGAATTACAGAATTACGGACAAAGGTAAAACTTTATGGCACCAACAACTTTGTTGTGGGGCCATAAAAAATACTTTTCTTTCCATACAGAATATCTAAAATGAAGATCAATAGTTTAAATTGATTGATTTGGCAAACTTACCAAAATGGCCAATCTTTTAATATTTTAATATTTCTCAGTTTTCCCCTCAATATATCCATGTTTTTTCAATGTTGACTTGTTGTACCCTTCTTCTAATTACCAATAATTACTACAAAAGTACACATATATTTGGAAATGCCAGTACATGTACTATTGATATTTTACTTATATTTACCTTACAATTTGGACAAACTAGAGCACAAGACTTAATATGGACCACAATCTCATATTTATCTGGAGTTGGTTTCTCTATCTGGAAAAAAGTATATATTAGCTTAACAGAAGAAAATTGCAAATTAGAAAAGTTAGTTCATGTAGTACAATTATATAATTCATAAACTTGTAGGCCATATATATGGTAGTATAACATCTAACAATGTCTATCTGAATTATTTTGCAAAGAATTCCAATCGAGTTGTTTTCCTCCTTGTTGAAGTTTCACTGTGACTTTAGGCTGAAGAACCACAATAAAAGCACTGCTTTTTGCTTTTTATGTGTGCTGTGCATATACTGTTTTAATTTTATAAATACTATGATAGGAGAATCTAGTAATTTTAAAAATAGCATACATACATTTATGAATCAATCATTAAACATTGTTAAAAACATGTGTGCACATTGCTGTGCTTCAATAATCATAATTACTCAGGATTTCTTACCTCCTGGTCCAGGGTAAATTTTACTAAGAAGAAGGGGAAGACAAATCTAAAATTCTAACCTCCTGGTCCAGGGTAAATTTTACTAAAAAGAAGGGGAGATAAATATAAAATTCCTACCGCCTGGCCAGGGTAGTTGTACTAAGGAGAGATTATTATCAAATTAATACCTCATGATCCAGGATAATTTTTGTCAAGAAGGGAAGATAAATATAAAATTTTTACCCCATGATCCAGGGTAAATTTTGTCAAAAGGGGAGATAAATCTAAAATTCTAACCGCCTGGTTACAAGAGCGCAATTATTCGTAATGCATTTTCCATAGGGTACCACACTACCACTGGTGTTCCATATTTTTTTTCTCGAAGACTACAAAAACTAGGGAAAAAGGGGTAGCAGTTCCTGTTACTAGAAATGCCAGTGTTGCATTACAACCAAAAAAATATATAGGGTCATGCCGTTCAAATTGACTTAAAATGCACTTGAAAAAGATCGTCTATGAAAAAGGCATTTTTTAATGGCTCTGACTTGCAGAAATGGAAGATATTTTCTATACTTCGTATGATGTGAATATGATTTTCTGCAATTTTTAAACCTAATCATGCTAATTGGATAAGCTTTAGATTAAATGTAATTCCAATCCAGTATCGTCAGAGTCGTATAGGATTCTATTCTGAGTACCATCTTCGGGTAAAAAACTTGCCGGTAAAATGTTAACAAATAATTGCGCTCTTGTTAAACCTCCTGGTCCAGGGTATAAAATGTTAACAAATAATTGCGCTCTTGTAACCTCCTGGTCCAGAGTAAATTTTACTAAAAAAAAGGGGAGACAAATCTAAAATTGTTACCTCCTGATCCAATATAAATTTTTGCTGATTCAATGGACTCAAGATATAAATTCCTTTCATTCTGTATCAGTAACTTTTAATAAACTGCAAACAAATTAATAGTTAGTTTCATGATAAAAATAAAAACGCTTTATTATTTCCTTTGTTTTATTTTTGCTAGGTAAAAGAACAAATGCAACTGTTTACTTCTTGAATACAAATTGCTCAAGTATTTCTTGTAATCTCAGGTTTGTATGATTCTGACAGACAAATAAAGAAATACCGTCATAAGTTTAGTCTTTAAATATGATTTCAGAAAAAGATTCTTGGTATTTTTGCACTTGTAAAGTAAACACTAAATATAAACCTGATGTACAGTAGTTGTCGTTTGTTTATGTAATTTATATGTGTTTCTCGCTTCTCGTTTTTTTATTTTATATAGATAAGACCGTTGGTTTTCCCGTTTTGAATGGTTTTACACTAGTAATTTTGGGGCCCTTTATAGCTTGTTGTTTGGTGTGAGCCAAGGCTCCGTGTTGAAGGCCGTACATTGACCTATAATGGTTTACTTTTTTTAAAATTGTTATTTGGATGGAGAGTTGTCTCTTTGGCACTCACACCACATCTTCCTATATCTATATAAGATATACATGATATAAACATGTTTATTCTTAAAATATGAAAGGGTGACAGGATATTGCTTCACTGGCACTGGCATTTTTTAAGATACTTAAATAGCTGTATTAAATTGATTAAATTAAGGAACTACTGCTCAATTTGACAAACAAAAATGTTGATCCTGGGTTTGAGTCCTGGAGGACTCCAAGGAGATTATTGTGATTTTCAAATGAGAATGTGAATCAATGCTCTCCTGCTACATTTGACACCCAATTCAAAAACCCACTGTGGTTAGAGATGATATATATCAAGAATGTTTTAGAGTCATAATTGATATCATTAAAGCAATTAAAAGTTTCGTAACTATTCCTGTTTTGGGTTACTAACTTGTTGTTTCTTGCAGGTACCTAACATCCCGGCTGGACTTGTCTCTTAGGAATGCAGTGATATTCTGACCTTTTTTCAAATGGGGCATGGGCTATAGGCAATGGGGAGAATGTGTCGTATAACATGTGAATTGAGAAAAAATTAATAACTATTTTTCATCAAAGTTTAATGAGGTTATTTATTAAAATTCCAATTTTCTATTATCATGATTATATGACCAAATCATTTTTTTTCTTGGTGCATTTTAATATATATTGTCAGTTTTTTTTTCATATGAATGATAAAAGAGGGACGAATGGTCAAACTCATAAATCGAAAATAAACTGACAACGCCATGTCTAAAAATGAAAAGGACAAACAGACAAACGATAGTACACATGACACAACATAGAAAACTAAAGAATAAACAACATGAACCCCACCAAAACCTAGGGGTGATCTCAGGTGCTCTGGAAGGGTAAGCAGATCCTGCTCTACATGTGGCACCTGTCGTGTTGCTTATGAGATAACAAATCCAGTAAATAGTCTAATTCGGTAGGTCACATTTATGAAAGGGAAGGGGAATGTAGTTACGATGTAAGGAACATATCCGATATCATTTGTGAAACTTGATTAAATTAGGATTTCAGTGTTCATTTGGGGAAAAAATAGTTTTTCTAATTGAAAATGGGGCCTATATTCATACCTAAAATAAAGGCAGGAAAATCAATGGACCATTCTATTAATATGACAACCAGGAGACAACAAAGTAGTAGAGAAATATCCCTTCGATAGTTCTGATACTTTTTTAATTGATACTGATATATTAACTTAAGTGATTGAGCTAGGTATTTTTTTTATTACTTTATTTTGTCAAATTCAAGGAGCTACTTTTTTAGCACTCAACTGAGAGAAACAGTTAAACATTACTGAGGGTGGTAAAAGGGGCTTTGAGTGGGCCCTGGCCTGCTCTGAGCTTAAAAACGTGAAATAAAAAATGGCAAGTTTCCCAGAAAATAGAAATAGGGAAAAACGATTGAAGCACGAGAAATACAATCATAAATATTTTTTTAAATGAAAAAAGACAAAAGCTATTACTTAGTCATTCTTGGAGATCATGTAGTCATTAATACGCTACTTGCATCTGATTTAATAGTTATTAATATCCTATGAACACATAATTTTAAACAATCTCTGGGCTGACTTTGAAGTGTATTGTTAGTCCTGGTTTACTTTTTAATGAAATGTAGCCCGGGACATGCATGAGAAATTAAGAGTACTGACATATGAAACACAAAAAAAAAATCAGGAAAAACAGGAAGCACACACTTCTAATTAAACAAGAAAACATGTATTATAACCCCAAAACACGAAAAACATTAGTCCGAGATTACACTGACGTCCAACAGCTGTTTTGCCAGACAAACTGGGGCCGTGGGACGTCAGAGTAATCTCAGACTAGAAAACGTGAAATAAAAAGGCCAAAAATGTTACATGATAATTTGATATAACCCTTTACCACTCATGTTACTGTTAACATCGATTGAACAACATATAGAACTTATTGGTTTTGTCTTTATTTGAACCTTCCTATCATAAATCAGTATCTTGTAATATTCTATTTTGATAGTTCTTATGATCACTGGTCAACAGTAGCTGAGCCTGATGAGTGATGTGTTATTTGTTTACTGGAGTTTACCTCCACAATGTCAATGATAATGTTATTTTTGGAATACTCCATGTTTTAAATATATTTGGTAATGTTAAGTGTTATGAATTACCATCAGAGTGATAAACCCATTCTAATTCTATTTTTTAGCAGACAACTGATAAAACGAAACCGGAAGTTCTTCTTACGCCTCTTGACCACAATGCATTTCGTTTCCGGTTTTGTTGGGGTGTACACTGCAGAACATAAAATTAGGATTTTAAATGTTTTCCCTTTACTTTCGTGATTGCAACCACTAAATTTACGGAAAACATATGTGACTGTTTTGTAGAGACGAAACTTTGAAATGATTCTTTTTAATTTAATGTAAGCACTTGCTTCCAAATAACTTATCTTCCATGGGCCGTTTTTTTACTGTTTCAGTGTTTGATATTTTTTAAGCTTCAAGTCCATCACACATAAAATTCAGCACTTAAATCACAACAGCTGTTCAAACATTTTGAACACCTTTATATTATTCAACTTCCAACACCTCCAAGAAAGAGTAACCTTACTTTTATTAGCCTGAAGTAAAAGGTTTATGATCTTGCCACCTCAGACTCAGTGCAAGCATGACAGGTGGTGTCTGATTGGGGGCATAAAAGGCTGCTTAAACCTCAACACAGACAAACCTTGAAAAGTTTTAAGACATAGCTATGTTTAAAGATATGCACTTAGTGTTTGTATAGACAACTGTATTGTATTGTAATTCATAAACTGTACATTTCCTTCAATTGAATTTCATTGTTAAAATAGTGAAAATACAGTGTACAATCATGTATGCTCACACTATAGAAAGGTGTTTTTCCGGATCTGATGACATATGATTATATGCGTGGCCTACAAATAGCAATTTGACTACTTGTCCCCGCATGCAATAAGACGCAGACACTGCCTTAAAGAAAGGCAGTGTCTGCGCATACCCGCATGCGGGTACGAATAGCAAAATTGCCGTTCGAAGGCTACGCGTACCCACATCCGGTTTTTGCAAAAACAAATCCCGTTGACCGACTTCTGAAACCTGCTACTAATGATCCCGACAACAATGATAGTCGTGTCACATACCATTGTGTAGATAAATCAATTTAGATTTACGGCATATTAAGTTTAAGTAGGTTTGACAACCGAGAAATCGAAAAATAACGGGAATTCGGGACTGGGTGTCATTTTTCAAAAAATTTAGTTAAGTACCTTGTGTTATATAAAGGTATATAGGAAATTTTTTTCTGAGACAAGTACCTGTGATACCCTTCACTCGTTCTACTCGAAATCCCCATATTATCGATAATTTCTGTATCTATTTCACGTTTAATTCCTGATTTGATTGCATTTTATTATAAAACCGGATGTGGGTACGCGTAGCCTACGAATGTCAATTTGACTATTCGTACCCACATGCGGGTACGCGCAGACACTGCCTTATAGAAAAGGCCTTATAGAAATCATTACATTCCATGGAAATTAAAAAGTAAAGAATGATTAAATTAGCATCTTGTTAAAGAATTGTGTATAAAAATACAGAGCAACACATTTAATGAAATTATTGAACTAACTGATCATACTGATAAACATCATCAATAATCATGATAATGTTTCTATTTTCCATTTCAGGTGAATTAGACACTATTTATAGACACTAGATAAGTGAAAAAATGGCAGGAACAGGTGGTATGTAAATCTTCTAAATTTTGAATTAAATTAGCTTAAAGCATGCCATTCATTGTGTGCAAGACAAAAATTGAAAATTTGTAATTTGATTAATTGTTTACATTACTATGGTAGGAGAGATTTCAATATATACACTTTTAGATGTGTGCTTATGAATTTTGTTGTTTTATACATGTACATACCAGTGGTCTCGCTAGCCCAAAATAGAAGGGCGCTGCGCCCTGGGTGCCCTCGGCCGCGCCCTGGGTGCCTTTATCCGCGCCCTTCTGCCCTGACGTCTTTTTCCAAAATTATCTTGTGCCGTTTTGGTTAAATTTTGTTTCATCGATTTATGATCTCCAAGTTAATTACATATATGACACCTGTGTGATTGCCCCGAGGTTAATCATGTCATTACAATGAATTACAATGATAAAGACTTCAAAGGTGTTAATAACTAGGTAATTTAATTAGGACAATGTATCTTTTTGTCATACTTTTGATGAATGTGTCAGCGAGTGTGTTTAGCTTGGGTCGGCATTTTCGATCTCCAAGTCACAATGGAAGAGCGTATATAAATGAAGACTTTCATGACTTTAGAATTGAATTTAAGTCATCAAAATAAAACTATGCCTTTACAGAAATGCCTTCCATCTCAACTTGTTATCGACAAGCACAGTTTTTAATTAACCCAAACGTGGTGGAAATTGATTTTGGAGTTACTTCCCCTGTTTTAGCTTATTACAAATTTGTGCTCTAAAAATATTATCTAGTATCAAAAAAAGGAATAAATTACCAATTGAATATATAATAACATAATAATGTTACCTTAAAGATATTAACTGTCTTTGAACATATTAAAAAATATATATTGCAATTTCTACTTGATAATTATACTTTTAGCAATCCATGTTCTAAACATTGTTAAATTAGTAATGCTCCTAATTTCATATTTTATGATGTATTAAAAGCTATAATTCCTATATAGATAAGAAATAAAACACATATTCTTTGATAATGGGTAGAGTGAAGTTAAACTGTTAAAACATAATATGTTGATGAAGATGTACTATATCATTCATAACTACACAAACAATGAAATAAAGACTATAGTTGAAAAGCATCTTTATTTAAAAAAACAACAACATATACAGTAAAAAAAAAAGAGATTTGTTAACTCGTGATACACACAGAAACGTAGACAAAAAAATTAGCAGTGCCTTTTCTTATCATAAAAAGTGCCCTGCCCTCCACTGGCACCCTGCCCCTTTTGATTTCTAGCTAGAGCACTGCATACATTGTAACACCAACAGTCAGGACTCAGGAGTTAAACTTGTTCAAAAATGTAAAAGAGACTTTTTATAAGATACCATACATGCCATATGGATATTCAAATGAACTAGAAAAAAAAAACCTACAGAACCTTGTAAAAAAGATGATAAATGATGAAAAGGCAAAACACAAAACTTACAAAGCTAAAGACTTAGTAACCATGGTAACATGAACCCCACCATAAACATGTGGTCTGAATTTGAAAGTAAATTATTTAATTTTCTTTATAAGTGCAGGTAACTCTTTTAGGGTCAAGTTATCTCTCTTTACAGTTTTTAACCGGATTTTTGTGACAAAAATGTCAGTTATTGAATTGGGGATGTCGGGCGGGCGGCAATCAAATGTTGTCCGTGCATTAACTCATGAACCGTTCAACCAAAGCTTTTAAAATTGTAATATGTTGTTACTGACAACTAAATGAAGGTCAAGTTCAATAATGACGATTTTGACTTTTACCGTTCAGGAGTTATGGTTCTTGGAAGATTGAAAAATGGAGTTTCCAGTCGTGTCCGTGCATTTACGCATGAACTGTTCTGTCAAAGCTTCCCAAATTTTAATATGTTGTTACTGATGACAAAATGGAGGTCAAGTTCAATAATGACGATTTTGACTTTTACCGTTCAGGAGTTATGGTTCTTGAAAGATTGAAAAATGGAGTTTCCAGTCGTGTCCGTGCATTTACGCATGAACTGTTCTACCAAAGCTTCTCTAATTTTAATATGTTGTTACTGATGACAAAATAGAGGTCAAGTTCAATAATGACGATTTTGACTTTTACCGTTCAGGAGTTATGGTTCTTGAAAGATTGAAAAATGGTGTTTCTAGTTGTGTCCGTGCATTTTCTCATGAATTATTCAACCAAAGCTTTTAAAATTTTTATATGGTGTTACTGATGACAAAATAGAGGTCAAGTTCAATAATGATGATTTTGACTTTTACCGTTCAGGAGTTATGGTTCTTGAAAGATTGTAAAACGGCGTTTCCATTCACGTTGTTGCATTTACTCATGAACCATTCAATCTAAGTTTTTCAAATTTTAATATGTTGATACTGATGACAAAATGGAGGTCAAATTTGTTATTGACGATTTTCACTTTCACCATTCATCAGTAATGGTTCTTGTGATATTGCCAGGACACAAATAAATGTTAATAAATCCGGTTTGCTGTCGTTGTGACAGCCTCTTGTTTTAATTTATTTAATGTTTGTTGCTGATCTGATGGAGTTTTTAATTGTCTGTCTTTAGGAGAAGTCTTCACAATTCAGAGAAGTACAATTTTGTTGGACAATGAACATCTCTTTTGTCTGTTTATTCAATAACTACATATACATTTTTACAAGCTCTAACCAGGGAATGGTCGTAATCATGGTGAAAGACTTGCATTGTTACTAAACATTTAAACACTTGTGCATTTATTTATTTTTTTGTTAGATAACAATGACAATTTTCATGCATTTCTGGGTATTGTAATGATAATTAGATAGATATAAGAAGATGTAGTATGAGTGCCAATGGCAATGAGACAACTCTCAATCCAAATCACAATTTGCTAAAGTAAACCATTATAGGTCTTCAATACAGACCCCTGTCTTTTAAATTTCAGCAAAATACACTTTGGCCAAACAATGGAATCAAATATCCAAGAAAATAAAAATTTTCCTCAGTCTAAGAAAATTGTTATTTAGGAATATAAATGTATTTCTTGTATAGATTAGAGAACAATCATGTCCACAGAGTCAATCTAGTTCTGGTAATGATCTGTAGATGGTAGATTAATGTTGGGTGGCAAATATTTCATATGAACCTCTTACCTAGACCAACTACTAAATTGATATGATATCTTCATTTGTTTTTAATCTAAAAAAAAAATTGAAAACATTGCATTCATATTTTTATTATTTTTAGGTGGAGATGCCTGGAGGATATCAGGTGAAGAGAGAATGAAGCATGATTCTCAGTTCTTTCAACTCAAACCAGTTAATGGATTCATCACAGGTAATATTAATTTCTCACAGGATAGAAAATATAATAGAAATAGTTTATTACGGGAAGATTTGTATTTTCTAATTACACCTAGTTTACATACAATTTACTTAAACTGTCAACTAAGCAGGTATCAAACTGCTTTTAAAAAATGTTGTTTTATGTCCTGTCTATGATATAATGTATTGGTGGGCTATTACCATGATTATGTTTTATGGTCTTTTGTCCGTTTGCTGTCCAGTTAAAGTTTTGGTTGAATGTAGTTTGTGGTCACATCAACTTGAAACTAAGAATATATATATATAGATATAGAGCTATAATGAGGTATTGCATGATATGCTTTGAGACAATTATTTACCAGATTCCAAAATGATGAAAATGGCAGAAGTAACTATAGGTCACCATTCAGCCTTCTACCAGTAGAAAAGTCAATACTATATAGCATATATAGTAAGCTTAAAAAAGGTAAACCGATAAAAAGTGAACAATATAAAAATGAATGCCAAATTAGGGTTTTGATCCAGATTTGATGGTTGAGTTATAATTGTAATACAATTTTATAAACACACATGCTTGTTCTTTATGTAAATGTTAGATAAACTAATACTTTGTACAATTTTTACAGGAGAACAAGCCAAGGGATTTTTTATGCAGTCTGGTCTACCAACACCTATGTTAGGTCAGATATGGTATGTCAAATATTTTTTTGACTCACAATGACAAATAATCATTACAAATGCTTGATGAAAAAACATATAACTTGTAGGGAGAAGAATTACCAGGATTACCAATTGATCAGAACATCATGCTTTATTTATAACCTACCACCAATAACTGACTCTTGCAAAAAAATGAACACAGACTAAAACAACAATAGAAAACAACACATTGTAGTATCAAACATTGACCAGGACTGTAGTTAAGTTTGTAGTGCATTCCTTTAACACAATAAATTAATTAAAAAAGCCCACTCTTGCTTCCTTATTCATTTTATAAAGATTTTGACAAAACTAGGAAGTGGACTACTGTTGTGATAAAGTATAGAAAAGTTGCAAGACCAAAACTTGTTCATAGTGTAATTTCATCTCCCTTCTTGCTTTTTTATGCATATAATAGAATGATATTAACTGGAAATATGTATGGTTAAAATTTGCAGGTAATACACTGTTCACACTATATTTGTAGATCTTTTAATCTTAAGTACAGTAACTTTGGTCTCTGACAGAAAATTGCACATATGGATAGATTACTATAAATGCATTAATTTGATTTTCAGGACCCTGGCTGACATGAACAATGATGGAAAGATGGACAAGAAAGAGTTTTCTATAGCCATGCATCTTATCAAGAAAAAGTTACAAGGATTTGAGCTCCCAAAAGCATTGCCACAAAGTCTGAAAGCTGACCCATCACCAATGTCTGCTAGCATGGCTGCTCCTATGGGGATGAGTATGGTTACAGGTACATATTTGTTCTATTTAGTTTGAATGCTTACCTAATACCCAAAGGTTGGAGGTAACAGCCTTGATCTCATGACTTTTCAAGTTTGAAGCGAGGGTTTGAAAGATTTTTTAAAAAATGGATCGGTTTGAGAAAGAAAAAAAATCACATATAGATATAGCTCAATGTACTTTATATAAATTCTCCACTTTCAAATTTATAAACAAATTTAAAAAAGGAAAATTTATTTCAAGTTCAAAATTTTGACATTTATTTTAACAAGTTAACAAAAACCTATACATTTATATCTAAATGAAGAGCATGCATTTATTGGTACATTTGTAATTCAATAAAAGAGCTGAGATTGAATGATATTTTCAAAATTACACTTTTGAATTATTGGTAAAATTATTATGGGGCTTGTTAAAAGAGCTGAGATTGGACAAGAGTTTCAAAAATATTACTATTACCTATTGGACATGGTAGGATGTACTTAGGTGAGGTTTTGGAATTTGTGTCAAATGTTCGAACTACTTGGTGTTTTTCCATACATAACAATGTAAAATATTTTGCCCCATAACACCCATTTATTTTTTCATATAAGATTTATAAGCTCATGAAAGGTCATTTACCAAAATTTTAGAAAATTCTTGATTTTCTTTCTTTGGTTTTGAGACCCAAATAATATCAATGCAAATAAAAGGTAAAAGTTTGAGTCAGCCTTTTCCCACCATATTTTAAATCTCAAATATCTCGAAAATGAGGTCCATGACCTATCAATATTTTTAGCTTATTTTTATCCTTAAAGAGTGCTCTACCAGCTTATAGTATCAATTTTAACTTCTTAATTTATTAATTTTCACCTAACCTCACCTAAGTACATCCTTAATATTATAAATATTGAGTAGAATGACATTATGTAAAATGTTCTTTTACACTTATAATTTTTTATTTTATTAGGAATGCCTATGATGAGTGGTTTAGCACCAACCAACATGGTGGCAAGTTCAATGACAATGCCTATTATGTCCAATGGTGTAAATCCACAGATGGGGCACATGGGTAAGTTATAATGATATAACATTCTGTCAACCAATATTCAATGCAAGTAGCATTTATAGAAGTAAAGATGATTGTTTTACAAATCAAAATTTCACAAGAGTTTGCAAAAAAGTTCATTTACAATACTTAAACACCCTTTGAATTTAACTTCTTATGTTCATAATTTAGGCCGTTAGTTTTTCGTTTGAATTATTTTACATTTGTCATTTTTGGGCCTTTTATATCTGACTTTGCTGTATGGGCTTAGCTCGTTGTTGAAGGCTGTATGGTGACATTTATTTGTTAGATTCTGTGTCTATGGTCTATTGTGGAGAGTTGTCTCTTTGGAAATCATACCACATCTTCTTTTTATACATATGGACCATTCCTTAGAAATGAACATTCATGAATATTCATGCATAATTGTCTCTGATTGAACATAATCTATTGTAGTTTGGTGATTATTTTCTTCATGTTTTTGTCTCTTTGTAATGATCATCTTTAGATTTCAAGATAGTGAAAATGATATGACAAACTATATATTTTTTTTAGGTGCACAAACTATGGGTATGCAGGTTGGATTTGATGGAAAACCAAGGGCAGGTTCGTTTGGTCCACCTCAAGTGGCCCAAGTATCTCAACCAGGGTAGGCTTTTAATATTAACAGCAGTGCAAATAATGGTCTTTTCTTTTTAGATCTACCCATCTAATTGAAGACTTTAATACTTGTAGACGGTAAAAAAAATTTTTTTTAGAAAATGTTAAATGTGAAAATTAGAGGATCATTCAGTTGCCAGTAATCATGGTAATAACAGTAACGGAACCCAGTGCCAATGTTTCTGCACCAGATTCACATTTTGACAATAAATGACTTGTTAGTGATGCTCACAATGTCAAAATATTTAAAACTCCAAAGCTTATTAAAAGGATAGAGCTAAAATCCATCAAAGGAAAAAAAAATCATCAAGTTTGTACAGTATTTTTCTGTATTTGTAAAATTAAGTTCTCAAATACACCTAAATCCCTCTCAGACACTATTCTGACATGAGCTTATCTGACAACAAAAATGTATCTTCTTGCACTTGAATGCTGTGTGCTTGGCAGAAAATTGGTATACTGACATCTTTGAATAATTGGCGTAATAACATAAGTGTTGGGACATGGAAAATGCTCAAATTTTAAGCAGTTATTGCAACCATAAGATCATGGAGGCATTTATTTTCAGTCATAGTTTACATTTTTGCCAGTATCAGATATATTCTTTATATTTCAGTGGTCAACCAGCTGTAGGGTTTGCTATTCCACATAACTCCAAGCTGAGACATACACAGACATTTAATACCAATGATAGACATAAACGAGGACATTTAACAGGTAAGACATACACAGACATTTAATACAAATGATAGGCATAAACGTGGACATTTAACAGGTAAGACATACACAGACATTTAATACTAATGATAGGCATAAACGTGGACATTTAACAGGTAAGACATGCACAGACATTTAATACTAATGATAGACATAAACGAGGACATTTAACAGGTAAGACATGCACAGACATTTAATACAAATGATAGGCATAAACGTGAACATTTAACAGGTAAGACATACACAGACATTTAATACCAATGATAGACATAAACGAGGACATTTAACAGGTAAGACATGTACAGACATTTAATACAAATGATAGGCATAAACGTGAACATTTAACAGGTAAGACATGCACAGACATTTAATACAAATGATAGGCATAAACGTGAACATTTAACAGGTAAGACATACACAGACATTTAATACCAATGATAGACATAAACAAGGACATTTAACAGGTAAGACATGCACAGACATTTAATACAAATGATAGGCATAAACGTGAACATTTAACAGGTAAGACATGCACAGACATTTAATACAAATGATAGGCATAAACGTGAACATTTAACAGGTAAGACATACACAGACATTTAATACCAATGATAGACATAAACGAGGACATTTAACAGGTAAGACATGCACAGACATTTAATACAAATGATAGACATAAACGAGGACATTTAACAAGTAAGACATGCACAGACATTTAATACAAATGATAGGCATAAACGTGAACATTTAACAGGTAAGACATGCACAGACATTTAATACAAATGATAGGCATAAACGTGAACATTTAACAGGTAAGACATACACAGACATTTAATACCAATGATAGACATAAACGAGGACATTTAACAGGTAAGACATGCACAGACATTTAATACAAATGATAGGCATAAACGTGAACATTTAACAGGTATTTAAGTTATGAATTAAAAAAACTGCCAAAGAATGAGACAAAAAATATATAATTGAAAAAAAAAGACAAATTAGGACCAATTTGTGTAATCTTTCAAGTAGGCAGTTTCTCATGTTATATTGTGAACATGCTAGGCATATATACAGATGTCTTTTTCTTTTTTTATGGTGGCAAGTCCTATTTTTTTCTTGTAAAATGCCCCCCCCCCTCCCCCAACAAAAAAAAGTGAAAAAGTTGTTCTCCCAGAGTTCGCAAAAACTTTTTTGACCCGTCGGTCATGGGACCAACATTGCAAGATTATTTTTCAGTTCTACAAAATTTTAGCCAGTTCTTAAAAAAACTGTAAATTTTATACTGAAATAAAAATAATAACATATTTTGTTGAAAAACAACTTTTGCCACGGACAAATTAACAATAAAGGACCAGTTCTGTTCTCCTGATTGTTCTTATTCAAAGCCATCTTCACTATCCATTTTATCATCTGAATCACTTTCTCAGTATTTGTTATCTCCATCGAAGAGTTCAATCGCTGATTGTCTGAATGGGATGGCTACATGAAAAATTCAGCCAGCCACTTGTAGATCGCCACTCTGGTTTCTGTTTGTTTATAATAGGAAACCAGTACCGGAAATTAGCAGGCTAGCAGCAGGTACATCTGATGACTGATGTAAACACATACTGGAATAAGTTGCGGTACAACTAATTACCCATAAAAAAGGCACTGCAACAGCTGTTTTTACATCTGTCATTGGGACCGGTACCAGCTTTCAAAATACTGGTCCAAGCCTCATTTTGACCGACAGGACCGACCATTTTCGCGAACTCTGTTCTCCTATGGAATAATTCCCAAATTCTGATCATTAGATTCAGTAAGACATAAAAACATAGAGTTAGTTAAAAAGGTTGCAAAATTTTGTTATTTAATAACTGAAATTATTACTTAAGGAAAATAACTCTGTATTTATATTTTTCAGGTGTAGAAGCCAGAGCCTTGTTGGTACAGACAGGACTACCACAGCCAATATTGGCTCAAATATGGTAAGTTAACAACTCATATTCTTTTCAGATTTTATTTGTATATCTACCGGTTTAATAGTGTAATGCTTTTGAAGTAATAGGAGTTGGTTTCCTTATCACCATGCTGTTTTTTTGTTAAATCAGGAAACATGGTTAATCTTATCAATAATATTCATATGTCATATCAAAATTGTGGTCACATTTTAATTTCTGAAGGAATAAATGTAAATAACAAACCACTTGTGTGAGAAAAGATAAATGAAAACAAACCCTTGGCACAGATATAAATATGCTTATAATTGTACCCACATTCATACTTGCCAACCTCTGACAATGGGAAATCATGCCATGACATGACATGACATGTCAAAAAGCGTGTGAAAACGCGTGTGAAAACGCGTGACATAGATGCGAACCTTTTAATAGGAATGTGGTAATGTTCATAATTTCACATACAAATTTGTTAATATGAGAAACAATTTATATTCTAATTGTAAAGCACCACCACTAGGCACATATTCAAAACAACTGCCAGTTTCAAGTTTAGTTACATTTTTTTGATAGCAGCACACAATATAAATGTAACATAGTCAAGTTCTAATCAGAATTCAGTGTCAATTTCTTTATAATTGAAAATGCTCTCCAACAATTGATATTCATCAAGATTTGAAAGAATGTCATAATGTCTTTTTTTTTTTGGCAATGTAAAATGTCATCTATTATCTCTGCCATTGCTCCCATTGCTATTGCCTGGTCAAAACTGGGTAGTTCATCAGAAGATAGCTGGTACTATGAGAACTGATCCAACAGTTCTATGATATTTTCATCCCCATGGCCTGTAGAAATCTGTTGGCTAGATTTGAAACTGAAATTGAAAAAGAAAAATGTTTTATAAATTTGATTTCCATTAGATAGCTAAACATGTTTAGTGCTTATTCAAATAGCTACATTATATTTCTCCTCTCACATGTATTGTTTTTTATCATTGCATCATAGAATGCACAAATTATGCGTTACTTGTCACTTGATCATTTAAACTCGAACTCCAAAATATAATTTATAAATTTTGAATCTTGCTGTACACATCGTTTTGACTTAATAATCTGCGATTTAGACGACGGTAAAGGCCCTAAAAGTGACCTCTTTCACATTTCCCCTATAAAGTGAACTTGAAAGAAAGTCACAAAATCGTTTAAAACTAATCACAAACTACTTACCTTTAACTGTTTCAAGTGTTTGTTCATAGACCTATAGAAAAATAAACAATATGGCAGCCAAACTTCGAATTTTTCGGTTTTTAATGCCGAGTAAGGAAAAAACCCGAGAATAGCGATATCACTAACGACCAAAAAATGAAAAGAACGAAAAAGCGTGTAATTGTGTGTAAAGTGGTGAAAAGCGTGTACACACCATGTGACAAAATCCTCGTGTGTAAACGGTTGAAAAAGCGTGTATTACACGCGAATATCATGTCACTTGACATGTATGCCCACATTTTTAAAGTTTTGATATGCAATTAAAATTTTAGTGTATGGTATTGGCAGTCCTGAATCCCTTATCCTATACGTTTAATGTAAAGTGATGCCCAATCCCACTTTGTTTTCTTTTGTTGCTTTTTGTTATATTATTAGGTTTATTGATAGTAAAGGGTTAAGATATTCTGCCCATATACAAATGTACATGGATAGAAAAGACTTTCACCATTTTGTAATTATTATCAAATTGTTCTTTTTCAGGAATTTGGCTGATTATGATAAAGATGGAAAGCTAAGTTGTGAAGAGTTTTGTATAGCTTTGCATTTGGCTGATTTAGTCAAAGCTGGTGTATCTTTACCACCAAAACTTCCACCAGAACTTTACCCAGCCCAAGTCAGAGCAGGAAGTATGACTGCTCCAAGAACAGGAAGCTTTACTGGTACCCCACCACCTCATCAACCAGCTGGTATGATTAAAAAAATTATAGGCCTTTGATAGAAAAGTCTTGTAATTCATAAGGATAGATATTTCTACTGCAGAAAGTATATATTAAAAAAAATTGCAAGTTGTGACATTTTTCTTTATTTCAAAGCAAATTGGTTTTTGTCACAATTTGTAAATTATTCAATTTTTATGAATATTTAAAAATAATACTAATCTTAAATTTAAAACAGTGAGCTTTTAAAATAAATAAAAACACTTTTTTTCCTTGAGACCTTCACACTCCATTCACTATGTATTACACAAAATTTTACATCACTTAGACACACAACAACATTTAATCTCAATAACAGGACATAAATGATCCATCAACTGATTTTCATGATAATGGTTTAGGCATATTTATTTATCATTATTACAAATATTTCTTCATATAAGAATAAACTAGAGAAATAGAATCTGGAAACATGCTTTACATAGATTATGATTATCTACTTCCTAGATGTTGGCAAATTCTTACCTTTATTTTAGCTCCACAAAAGCCTGATGCTTTTGGTGATCTGCTAGGAGGAATGGGAATACCACCACCTGTAATGCCACAACCCAATGTTCCTGTAGAGAATGTGGTGGAGGACCTACAACCAGGTAAGCGTGGAATATTTTATGAGCGCCATCTATTTAAGATTATAATGGGAAATGAAGTCAATTTATCGAAAAAAAGATTTGAGTTCTCTTTATGATTATGATGTAGAATCCCTATCATATTAACTGTATATTTTATTTCCTGTCATTTTTGATTCATCCATTAAGTTTAAACAGTCAGCAGAGACATGATGATCATCGTAACTATGTGTTAAATATAAAGCTATCAAAAGGAAAGTTTGGTCATCGTAAGCTATAAAAGGCCTCAGCATGACAAAATGGGAAGCAGTTCAAAGAACAAATCAACAGCCTGAATAATATTAAAACAACAAACAAATAGCAGATATTATGTGTAATTATCATGTGATCTAAAATGTTATCAACAGGTGATAACTGACTGGTTATTCATACTCAAGTTTAATCATGCATAAACCACTTATTTTTCTTTTATTTTTGTCTAATACCTGTTATTCTAATTTCAGATGAATTTGATGGTATTGTTTTGTCCTTCCCAAAAAATGCACTCACTTTTGTTCTTACATTGAATATAAAAGAAATAAAAACATTTGCCTTTTAAATTGAATATTTGGTTCTCAGACAAGAATGGAAAAAAGTTGTTTCGAACAAAGTCAAATTATTTAGCTAAAACTGTGAAATTTCTGAACTTGTAATTGACTTTCAACAACACAATTAAAGTCTAGATGATGTCAACTGATTCCAATCTACTTGTGACATCATGTTTTTCCGCTGGAACGTGAAAAATACAAATATTTAGATTTACAAAAATCAACATAACAAAGACAACAGAATTTAATTATATTGAATTAGATGATGATTTAAGACTCAATGATAAGAAGTGTGTGTCAGTTTTTTTAAGAATAGATATTTGAAGAGAATACAGTATCAAGGAAAACACTTTTTTCTGAGAATAAAATACTTCATATATATATATTACATGGCCTTTTGACATTCCTTCCAAAAGAGGAATAAAAACACTTTAATATATACATGTTTATGTGTTTATGAATATTGTTGTACAAGCACTTTGTTATTGTCCCAGAAATTGACCCCAACTGAATATAAATGAAATATTTCAAGCACTCATTATCCTTCACTAGTCACTGTTGTAATAACTTTAACAGTGCCAATATTAATGCACTAGATGTACATTTTGACATTGGTAATATAGAATCATTTTGTTTGTAAAGAGTTGGAAAATATCACTGTTATGCAAACATTTACATTGTTAAATTCAGAGCCATTGACATAATATATTTAATTTGAATTGGTGCAGTACAACACATTTTTAAAGCAAATTAATGCAGATTGTTAAAAACTGATATTTTTTTGAACACTTTAAATAGAATATCTTCAGAATAAAACTTTCAGTCTTTAAGATTGGTTTGAAATGATATCATAGAAAAACTTGGTTGTATATTTTATAGAGTTTAATTAAAGCTGATATTTTTTTTTCTAGTTACCTTTGAAGATAAAAGGAAATTAAACTTTGACAAGGGTCAGGCTGAGTTAGAACGTAGAAGGCAAATGTTACAAGATCAAATGAGAGCAGAAAACAATGCCAGATTAGAGAAGGAAAGACAAGAACAGGAAAAAAGAGAACGAATCAGGTTTGTTTCATGAGCAATTCTAGAAATAGATAGAATAAAAAATCCAGGGGGATTGATTATTTATGAGATTATGTTTCTAATTAGTTAATGTTTTAATAAGCTATGATATAAGGTCATTTCTTGTTGCATACATGTGATTCTTCCAGCAGGAGATAAAATCTCCCATTTTTCAGACCCTCTTCCGTCCCTCCCGTTAAAATTTGAAATCTTCCGCTTTTTGAAAATGTCAATCTCGAAAAATTTTCAGTAGACATTTCTGTTTACAAAATAGATACAGACAGGGAAAAAATCTGAGAAACTCGAAATTGATATGGGAAAAGTCCCAGAAAATCGGAAGTTTCCTGTAAGGGCTATTCCAGAAAAAAATGTATGGGGGGGTTGGAAGGCAGTTTTTGTCAGCACCCACCACCCAGACAATTGTAATTGAGAATTATAGTGCATTATAGTGTGAAAAGTTGCTCTGATACCCATCACCCATGTATTATTAATACAATGTGCCTTCCCCCCCCCCCCCCCCCCCATACATTTTTTTCTGGAATAGCCCAAATGGAATTTGTGTCAAAAAGGTAAATAGGAAAATTGCCTCAAGTAATCAATGAAGGTGTTAAGGATTAGACTGTATATACAACAATAAAAGATGATTGGCATTTACCTAGTAATCAACTAGCTAGTTAAATAAACATGTCTGGATGATTAAAAGTGATACTGACAATGGAACAGTTGTATAAACATCGACTTTAATAAATTTTGATGCTGTTGAAAGCATGGAACAGACTTAGTTTATAATGAACCTCAAAGACAATAAAATCAACTCAAATATGATATGTCTTCTATCTGGTCCAATGGAAAACCTAAATAAGTGTGTTTGTCTTATAATTTGACAAAATGCAAACTGTATGTTATCACCAAATACTTGTACCCCAGCATCAAATTAAAGAAGACACAATATCACTATAGCTGAATTAAAAATGGTGCAAGTCCAGTGACAAGGGTCAAGACCATGCTTACTTCACTTCATGCAAAGCTGACTATGGTGGCCCTAATTACTTGACCAAAAATATGGAGACAGCTACCCACCAGAAAGCCCACAACTTTATCAATTCAACACCTTCTGTTAAAAACATGTTCAGTAGTGGTACAAAAGTTGACAATGTGGCTAAAGCAGATGTAATTTTTGCCAACTATGTATGATGGCTGATCACTGTATCTTGAACTATATAAAATTGTGATGAATAAATATTTGAACCCCCCCCCCCCCCCTATCTTCTATTTTATTAGGTAAAAATGGCTATGTAGGTGCTTAAAGGTGTGGAATCATTGTTGTATTTTAACAAAAAAGGAAGATATGCAGTTTAAATACACACGAAAAAATCTTGCATATGTCGATAAAAAGGTTGATAAAAAATCTCCAGTTATGAGGCCCAAACTCCAGCTGAAAATTTCCAAATCTCCAGTTGTGGCTTGACAACTCTGTCACATGTATGTTGTTGCTGTCTGTTTGTTAAACCTTTATCTTTACAGCCTTGTAAAAGATATCTGTTCTTTATAATAAAATTGAGAATGGAAATAAGAATTTAATAGAGAGGTGGGATACGAACAGAAAATTCAACTGTTAAGTCGATAACAAACTAACAATGCAGACATGTGACACCCATATAATGTGTTGTTAGATTACTGCTTTACTTATGTATTTCCATCATTTTAGCAATATAAAGCTTGGAGATTTAAGTCTTCAAATTTTTTGCCAGAAAAGTCTGCTTTTATCAGTAACATATGGGCTTTGTCAGATGGAAATCGACATTATGCTAGTGAATATCAATATATATGTTATCCTATTTAAATAAAATCTCTATCAACAGTCTGTTACTTTTTATAAAAAAATGAGTTGGGATAAGAACCCTATAACACATATCAAAATTCATCTTTTATTTCGTTTTTGAACATTTTGAATGATCCTAGAACCAATCTAAGTTGTATACATGTACTTGTAAATATGCACTTGCATAAGGTCAATTTTTATCTGACGCAGTTCATACTTTATGTTTGGTAAATTCTATTGTATATTCCTGGCACTCAGACTTCCAACATTAAGAAAAACTGGCCAGTAGTGTTGAAAGTACCAATCCAAACTTTTCTGATGTTTTTCAGACAAGAACAAGAAAGAAAGAGATTAATGGAACTAGAAAGACAGTTAGAAAAACAAAGGTCAATAGAAAGAGAGAAAGAACAACAGAGACAGAAAATGTTAGAACAAAAAGAGGTACTCAACTTATTTTCCAAAAAAGTATTTCTAAGAAGCAATCATCAAATTTGAATTTACAAAGATTTTTTTATAGTAGGTGTAAGGAAAACAAATATAGCTACTAATTAGTGCATGTTTAAAACTCAAATTATTATACCCCACTCTAGGTATAGGAGCTGTTTGTAATCCCCACATTTGCTATTTGTTTTTCTGTTTTTCCCTTAAATATTTCACACTTTCTTCAGAAACTACTGTAAATTCAGAAATTAATGTGTTAATATATTATTGAGATTTTTAAAGAATGAATCAAAATTTGAGATTAATTTTTGCGATTTTAGAAAGATCTGCATACAGATATATGTGTTGGATATCAAAATGCAAGTTCTTACTAATGCAATACTCAATCAGTAGCAATATTCACATTTAAAAAAACTTGGCAATAAATTCTTTATTTAAAGTACTTGTTTGGTCAGCAGCTTGGCAATTATAAAGTGTAAATATGATTACTTAAAGGATCTGTCAGATACCAACTGCCTGCTCGATTGTGTTTGTGGATACTTTGTAACAGGATTGGGTTATACTTGGCACTACACCTTATGTATTCTTGCTTGTTTGTTTGTTTTCAGGCTGCCAGAAGAGAATCAGACAGACAAAGACAGATGGAATGGGAAAGACAGAGGAAAGAACAACTGTTAGCAGAGAAAGCAAGAGAATATGAACAACTTGGGGTAGCAAAGACAAAATCTAGTAATCTGAAATGTGAATTAGATTCATTGGTAAGTCAGTGCTAGAATTAGTTAGTCTTGTGATATTAACAGTACAATCTTTGTAATAAGATAATGTGGAGTGTACAAATGTGGAAAAAAACCATCAATGTACCTTACAATTGGTTATGATACTTAAAGTGATTGACAATAATAACTGAACACAAATTTCGACAATTATTAATCTGAATACTGTAATTTGTTGCCGGCTGAAATTAAAATAATTGCTTATTTTTTTAATGAAATACCACCTACCTCATGACAGCATAAACTCACTATTGTATGATGCTTATAGATGTTTATATTTTACTTACTTTTTTCTGTTAGCGTGAGAAAAAGAAAGAAATAGGACAAAAGATTGGCCAAGTTAGAAATGGTGTGACTGATTTTACCTCCAGTATAGAGAGCATGAGAATAACAAGAGACAATAAAAATGCTGAGATAGAAAGATTACAAAATGAAATTATGGTAATTTATTGATAATGTCATTCTGGAGGTTATTCATTCTCTTGCTGAAGTTCTCACTAGAGTTAAGCTGTAAAAATTAGAAGCTCATATGAATTTTAATTGTATGTCCAGTGAAAAAAACAACTGTTTGATTCCCTGATAAATGGTCACTCATGATTTATGAACTTCCAATTCACTGTATTTGAAGTTTTGCTTTTGAGTAATTCTTTTTTGTGAACCAAATGAAACTTTTCCACAGATTCAACAGGTGAATCTATTTTAACTTTTGTTAGTTCTATTGTCCCCTTGGATACATATAATAGCTATTGTTCTTTGTATAGTTAATTCACTGGAACCTTTACATAACTTCCAAGAGAAATCCATCATTTTTTTTATTAATGTGCCTGAGTTAAAAATCTTCTAAATAGATGAAAATGCATGTTTTATTCTCACAAAACCACATGTGAATTTATATGTATTCAATATCTAACACTGATTTAAAAAAAAAAATTAATATCTGCCTTTTTGTTAAGATAGATAGTTTATAGTTTATTCTCATAAAACCATGCAAGTACAAAGGTTACAGAGAATGTATTCTTATACTTTGCAGACCTTAGATCAGAAATTTGCCAAATTAAAACAAGACCAAGAGTTCTTGAATGTGAAAGTACAAACAACCATTCAAAGTAATCCTATGGGTAAGTCTTAAAGCATACATCAGATTAGTAATTGGGTAAAAATTCTTGCCAAGTGACATTAACGGTAATTTTTAGTGCATGACAATAAAATGTACACTTTCTTTTAGACGATAAAAAAATCAGCTGAATTTGACAAATCACACAATTTTTTTTCCAAAAATAACAGTAACGATAATTATTTGAGACATCTGATGAATCATGATCAGGATATTTTGACGAATTAAGGTAAAATTTAAATAATTTGACGCTTATGGTAGCCGAAAATGTCTTGTTGACGCCTGATGGTAAAGGGCATTACCACCCTCATACATGTATGTACTTTATTGTGTTAAAAGAACAATGCAGATAAGATTGTTTGCTTCTGATTTTAGTATTATTAGGCAATTATAAACCAACTTTCAAAGTTGCCAGATATGTCATACAGCAAAAGTACTTTTGTTTACTATTGATTGAAAGAGTTATTGCTAGCCAAAAAAAACATTGGATAGATGACAAAAAGATGACTGAAATAAAAATGATAAATTTGTTTCTAAATTTACAATATTGTACAATAGTTAATGAAGAATTAATAGTTACCTATCAAACAATCAAACTTGACTTTCATGCTAACATTGCATACTAGAATAATGTGTGATCCAAAAAACTGGTAGAAATCTGTGGAACACTGGAATTATGTGTCTGACCCTTAGTTGAATAATGTGTGATCAAAAAAACTGGTAGAAATCTGTGGAACACTGGAATTATGTGTCTGACCCTTAGTTGATTAATGTGTAGACACGTGATTTAATGGTCTTTGACACTAGAACTGAAGATAAGTCAGCTCATCTTATTCAAGTGTAATTACATTAGTGCTTTTAGTTAAATGGATGGCAACTTTTTTAGTAAAGGAAAAAGAAAAAAATTGAATCAAATTTCAATGATGAAAGCCAGTCTCGAGAAATTATGAAAGCCAGTCTTAAGAAACACTAAATTTCTTTGTATAACCTTATACACTCATTGAATGCTAAATTATCTTGTTAATATATTTCAGCTGAAACTTACAGAACTGTATTACACAGCGTAGAACAGAAGAAAACAACAATACAGAAACTGAAGAAAGAACTAGAAACAATAGAGAGAGATACAGAGGCTAGACTACTGGAAATAGATAATACAAATACGGAATTAAAGGTATGTCAAGAAACAATAGAGAGAGATACTGAGTCTAGACTACTGGAAATAGATAATACAAATACGGAATTAAAGGTACAGCAACAAACTTATATTTAGAAATGTATTTTAAGTCATGCGCTTGGAGAGTGTAAACAATCTTCTAAGTACTAAGTTAAAAAATCAGAATACTTTTGACTATGTATAGCCACCTTTGTACTAACATTTTATTATCATGGAATATATTACATATAGGTTTAATATATGTGCCACTAGATGTTAAAACAACTGCAATCATTCAAAATTAAACTTCGTATTCTGATATTTTTGGTGGATGTTTAAAGAAAAAATTATGGAATAGTGTTTTTATGGCCCGTTTATAAGGCCCCATTTATGGGCATTATGTTTTCTGGTCTGTGCGTTCATTCGTGCGTTGGTTTCTCCGTACGTCTGTCCCGCTTCAGGTTGAAGTTTTTGGTCAAGGTAGTTTTTGTGGAGTTGAAGTCCAATCAACTTGAAACTTAGTACACATGTTCCCTATGACATGATCATTCTATTTTTATTCCCAAATTGGATTTTTTACCCCATTTTTATGCTGCACTGAACATACAGAATGATTGTGCGGATGGGGCATCCATGTACTATGGACACATTCTTGTTAAAAAGTATTTTCAGTTGTACATGAATTTGCATTTCTTAAAAATAAATTGTTTGATTATTAAAGGTTCTGAAGATTAAGTTGGAAGATATACAGAAGGAACTATCTAAAGCTGATAGACAGAGACAAGATATGAGTAATAAAATATTTGCTGAGACACAGATACAGAAAAAGAGGTAAGAAACATAACATACTAAATTGATAAACATACAGGTATATACCATATAAAAAAAATGAAGAATGGTATTACCAAAAGCATTAAGACGGAGAGTAAAAGAATATAGATTCAATCAAAAGAGTTCCACCTCAATGAATACTATAAGGGTTGTTGAATTTTCAGTAAGTTACATGTATGAGCTTTTGTCTTCATTGAACTTCCCCTAAAGACTTTGAGAAAAATGGCAACAGCAAGAAGCCCGACCCTTTTTTTGGGTTTTTTTTTTCCCAAAGAAAGTTTGATATAATGGAAAAGGGAAAGGGTATAAGCTACTGAGCTACCTTCAGAATTTCTAGGATACTCTTGTTAATACAGATATTTTTGTTTTTATCAGGGAAGAAGAAGAGCAACAGAAGAGGAAAGAAGGTATTTCAGATTGTTCACTCGAGAAAAAGGAATAAAATGTGATAAAAAGAGATGTTAAATGCTATTGGCAGTTCCAAAATTATTTGTTGTGGGAAACGGTGGTTTTGAATGCACCCCGAATACAATTATTTCTAGAATTGCTCTAATAAGAATGCAGATAAAATATTGTAAACAACACATACTTAAAAGGGATATCCCAAGGTCACAGTTTGACCTGTAGTGAGTGATAAACTGTTTCCAATACTGTATATAAAGATTCCAATGCAATAATCATTAGAAGGATTTGCTTGGAAACGATTCTTTATTTTAGCATTTCATGAAGTCTGGGTAATATTTTCAACAGCAGAACTTCACAATTAGCTAAAAACTAGATATTTTATTCAATTGTAAAAATCTTAAAAATAGTCTAAAACACATGAAAAAGACAGGTACAACCACCATCACAAAATATTCCTTGCAGATGTTTTGTTGAAAGGCTTTTCCAATATTTCTTTACAATAAGATAATGTTAACTAATGTCAATTAAAGATAAAAAAAAAATTTATGGAGCAATGGTTGGAAGGTCCTAATACAATAACAATTTTTAGGTTTAGAGCTATAGGACAATTTAATTTTTTCGAAAGTTTTTATTTGGTTTTAAAAATGGTGCCTTATAGCCCTCCCCCTACATTTTTTCCAGGAATAATCTTTATTATCATATTTTATTTATTATTTAGAAGCAACAAGAATTACAAAATTGGCTGAGGCTGCCTCCAAACCAGAGAAGCCTGCCCAACCTGCTGGAACCAACCAGTCATCCATTAGCGGTGCTTGGACAGCTGATTTCTGCAATAACCAAACTACTGCCGAATCAGGAGATAAATGGTCAGCCGCATTCAGTGAAGCCAGTATATCTAGTGCTGGGTCAAACGATTTATGGGGGAATGCCTTCTCTAGTCAAAAACCAGGTAATTGCTCTTATCTTAGGTCAAATGATAAAAGGAGATGATTTTCTCCCTAGTCAAAATTTATTGAAATGGTTAAATGAGAGAAGTACCAAAGGAAATTGCTATTCTGCCAAACAGCAAGTTCAGTATGTTAACAGTTTTCCTACCAACCCTTTGGTAAGAAAACAATCAGAGATTCAGTGCTTATGATTTAGTATGGCATGTTCATTTGTCTCTTAACAAGAGGAAAACATAATCAATTTTTAAGTTAAAACATTGAAAACAAAAAATTACCTACAGTTAAGACTTAGGTAGGAAAACACTAGTATTTCTAATGATTGAAATCAGGCTTTGATCAAATCATTTTTTGTAGACACTGCCAAGGATACAAAGCCTAGGACAAAGGCCAAAGCCCTGTACCAGTTTGATGCTAGAAATCATGATGAACTTACCCTTATACCTGGTGATATTATCTTGGTAAGAATTTTTATATATTTTTATATTTTTTCAAAATATTATTTTAAACTTCATCAACTATGAAACTATGAAATATTTTTTTTTGGGGGGTTAATGGAGACTTATTTTAACAATTTAGGCCTCATAGAAAACATTGTCAACATAAACATCAAATGTAAATGACTATTCAGGTAAGAAATGGTAGTATTATTTTTATGCCCAACCTACAAAAGTAGAGGGGCATTATGTTTTCTGGTCTGTGGGTCATCTGTCCCGCTTCATGTTAAAGTTTTTGTTCAAGGTAGTATTTGATGAAGTTAAATTCCAATCAACTTGAAACTTAGAACACATGTTCCCTATGATCAGGGATTTCTATGGCCTGTTTAATAATGGCGCCCCACCATCGTTCAAATATCTTGTGCCATCGTTTAATTGTCTTCCGCCATCTTTCAAAACTGTTATTGTTTTTTGTAGCCCGATGCCAATTTTTTAGCAATTATAATCAAATGCATGTAGTTGCATAACCCTTTGGCTTTTTCATATTATAATCCAATACAGTTCTACGCCTGAGGGATATCCAGATTAAAATCACTAATCACTTGTACCTGAGCTTGTACAGGTAGATCAACAAACCAGACAGGAGAATACTATCTGATGATAGATGATTCATTTATCAAATTATTCGACTGAGTTTCAGCAAATGCTTATGATAATTCAGATTAAATAAATAAATTAATAATCCAGTTACAAAAAAAACAGTTTAACAAGTCGAACATGTGCTTTTATTTTGACTTACGCAATCAGCATCCCCCCTTTTTTTTTTTAAGAAGTACAAAATAAGACGTAAAACATAAATATTATTTCATCTCATATAACTCGAGTACTGCTGTAACGATAATATTAATATATAATTACTTTAAAAGTAAAAGTAAAAACTTAAATATTTACTTTGAAGAAATATCCTATCGTAATTCCGAATTCATTTTGTAGTTTACAATCAAATTGATACATCCATTCCTGGTTTATATTCAGACTCGAAAAATGCATGTTGCATATCATCAATTTGCAAGATGAAGTCATTAAATTCTTTAAAAACCTTTTCATTTGTCAAGGTTTGCTTAACAAATCTCTTCAACCTTTTACATAACCCGTACAAATCGTTTTGTTGTTGCCATACTGGTAATTGACAGTGTCCATGAAAAATAAGCTCCAAATGATTTTTAACCCCCATAACAATTACCAAAATTAGCTAGAAAACTACATGGGGATCTTCATGGCAGCTTTTGGTCATTCTCGGTTAAGGGGGGACCATGAAGGCTTGGCATTTGAATGGTTGCAAACGGCAATTAATGAAAATATTGATATTCTTTAATGGAAATCCAAATAAATATAATTTAAATAAGCAATGAATTAGCATGTTCACCATTACTTACATGGAGGGATGAAATACTTTCGTCCCCGCTACACTGTACGGCGTAGACACGGTTTGTGATGGTGACAGTTCCTCCATCGTTCAATTTTCATCCATGGAGATCCCGGTATAATGATATGATCTTTCTAATTTTAATGCCAACTTAGAGTTTTGACTGAACATAGAAAATGATAGTGCGAGTGGGGCATATGTGTACTATGGACACATTCTTGTTAGATATTGTTTATTGATCATTAGTATTTGTTTGTAAAATTAAGGAGATGTGGTATGATTGCCAATTTTAGACAGCTAGCCTTCATTTCAAATGAAGTGAATGTTATTAATTACAGACATCAGTACATCCTTCAACAATTATAAAAACCAATACTGTTTAGTAGGCTATAAAAGGCCCTGCCAAAAATATGAAACAATTCAATTGAAAAAAATAACAACTTGATTTATATCATAACATTTACTACCTAACGTAGTATATCCATATTAATAGGAAAAACCTAAACATATCAATGCAAAATATATAGAAGAATTAGGAATTGTGTGTTCATATTAAACTAGGATTATAGAAAACTGGTACCCTAGGAATTATGATACAATCAGAATATTTCTTCCTATTTAACACCATGTTCATTTTGTTTCCAGTTACTAGCAGACCAGACAGGAGCAGAACCAGGCTGGTTAGGTGGAGAGAAAGATGGTAAAACTGGCTGGTTCCCTGAGGCTTACATTGAACACATAGATTCTAGTCAACCAGTCACAGACTCATTTAGGTCAGGATAAATAAAATACAGATGGAGGATTTACTAAATATTAAGATAAGAAGATGTGGTATGATGGACAATGAGACAACTCTCAACAAGAGAGCGAAATAACACAGAAATTAACAACTGTAAGTCACAGTACGACCCTCAACAATGAGTTAAACACATAACGCATAGTCAGCAATAAAAGGCCATGAAATGACAATGTAAAACATTTCAAATGAGAAACTAATGGCCTGATTTGTGTTAGAAAGAAATCTTTTAGCCAGTCATAGATTTGTGTTGGTAATCACTTGCAAAAGGTTGTTGATTTACTGAGCTTAAAAAGAAATGTAGATCTATTTACTATAATTATCAGAAAGGGTTGGTTCTTAGTTGAGCTTATTGAGAAATCTTTTAGCCATCAGGTCATAGATTCACTTGCCATTTAATCAACAAGGTTATAATAAAATGATGGCAGATTTCCTGATTCTTTCTATGTTTCAAGAAATATAACCTACAATGTATATACAATCATATTAGTACAGAATGATTTTTTTACACCAAATTTAAATATTTAAAGAATTATTGATATTTTTAGTAGTGCTGTCGATACTGAGGAAGAATATTCAACGCCGCAGTCTGTACGTGAAGTCAGAATAACGTCCCCTACACCTGGACAGGTAAGTTCAAACTTCAATTGTTCCTGTCTGTCAAACCTTATAGTATAAGTGAAAGGTCTGGATTAACTTAGGTTAAATCTTTATATTATGGTAACTGGTGGTCAATACAACATGAAACTTGGTGCACATGATTATTATATTAAAGTCAAGAATTTGGAGGAAAAATGACCAGAAATATTTTTCATGCTAGGTTTTCATCCTAAAACAAGTACAAGTTATGCCCCAAATATGGTTGTGGAAAAGGTTAAGCAATTATGTCTTAATTCTGAGTATCATATGTCTGTTTATGTTTCATATTTACTTCACCTTTTTTTTAAACTACTGCACCAGGGGGAAAACATGACAAGGTCATCCTAAAATCTGAGATTTGAATCAGTTGGTAGCTGATTGGTATATGCTCAATTGAGACTAAAGATATAGCCCCACAAAAAGGGCTACAATTTAAACATAATTAGTTTGAAAATAATTGTTTTTTAGCTGACATTATTATTTAATAGAATTGACCAGCCATGGATAAAATGTCTTTTTCTCTTCTGCTACTCAACCTTTAGATATCTAGATAACTAACTTATAAATATTCTGAATGAAAAGAAAAGGAAAAAAAAACATTGACAATTGATCAATTTTTGTTACTTCTACAGTTTTAATGTCTGCATTGTTTACATGGAAACAAGCAAAATGCTATAAATAGAAAACGACCTTAATTTTAATACAGAAAGAAATGATAGACTTGTTATATTTTAGGGAGAGAAAGCCCCTGATGGATTACAGGCCCAAGCACTGTATCCATGGAAAGCTAAGAAAGACAATCATTTGACCTTCAACAAAGGTGATGTTATTGTGGTCAAAGAACAACAGGACATGTGGTGGTCTGGGGAACTTCATGGACAGGTAATTGATTACAAATATATTTTGCAATGATTAATTGATTGATTGATTGTTGGATTTTTAAAGCCACTTTTAAGTGTGCAGGAAGCAAGAGAAAACCACTGACCTTTGATTGGAAAACTGACAATCCTAGTCAATTTAGATTTGAGTCAAGTACACTTACACAAGGTTCGAATTGACATCCTCAGTGTTGAGTGGCTAGTGATTACAGTAGTAGAACTACATAGACCACTTGGTCATCCTAGTTTGCAATGAGTTGATAATTTGAAAATTAGAACCTTTTTCTTTGAGAAATTTAATGAATTTGATGTTTTTATGGCTTTGAGTATTGTAAAGTGCTCATTTGCATGACATATAAGTGTTTTAAATCTTAATGCAAAAGCAGCCAACAAACCTTTCCTAGAAATGCAAAAAATGTTTATCTAATTTAAAGCAAATTTGGTCAATTCCAGGTTTATTTGTCATCAACAAATTAACATAATTATTTATTACTGTAGTAAAATTATGTTCTATAAATCTTCACAAATTAACTTTTAAAATTCAGAATATTTATCTTGACTATCTAAGCCAGTATAAAATACAAATGTTTGTTTATGCATGTACTTGATAGAATTTAGTGGATTGACATCTTGCATTGGTATAAAAAAATCAACCTTTTTTGTCCAAATATTGTTTTGGACATTTCTTTGTGTAGATTCATAATTGATATCTTTGTATTTGATAATGATTTCAGTTTGGTTGGTTCCCAAAGTCTTACGTTAAACTGATTGGAGGAATAGCTACAAATACATCACAGTCTAAGTAAGTTTTACAAATCAAGATTTAAAATTTTAAAACAAACTATGTTGTTTTGAATATTGTATACCAATATTTTTGATTTATTATTTCTGATATTATAAATATCTATGCCAATTTATAGCTGTATAAGTTGAGACAGTTAGTGTTTTTGAAAACCGATAGGTGATTAGGACTTGCAGAATGATAAAAAAAGCTAAGCAGAAAGTTTACTATTGTATGTAATTGATTCTAAAAAAAATATGAATAGTGACTTTAATAAGTTGGATTGTGTTTACACTATTATTGATAAAACAGTTTTACATCAATTGATCTAAAGTAATTGTCTTGGTTTCTTAGGATTTAAAAAAATAAATGATATATTTCAAGCTCTAGATCTGAAACCCCTGTTATCAATGTAACTGAACAGTCCAGAGGAACGCCGCAACAAATGGTGGCAGCTGCCGAGGAAATTACAACTCAGCCTCCAGTTAACCCAGCAAGTCACCTAAACATAGACAGTGCTCACTCAACGCCCACTCATACTATAGATAGTGCTAGATCTACTCCATCTACCTTAGAACAGCAAGAAGGAGGTATTTAAACTATATATATATGTTAAATTGTGTTAAGAAAATAGTATAGTACATTAAATAGATTCAGAACTTAGTACTTAGATATACATTTTAATACATGATATATGAAAAGCTATTCCAAAATCAAATGTAAGAGAGGTTGGGGTAAGGAAGGTTCTTTTGCTTAGACCTGCACCATCAAATAAGAAATTTAAATTTTTCATCGTTTTGAACCTGCTACCACCTTACGACCCTCTATGGCTTAGTGGTCTTAGTAATCCAACTACTGTAGCAGTAGCCAGTTCTCATAAAGGTTAGTTGTCTAAGCAGTTACTACTGTAATCACTAGCCAGTTAACATTGAGGTTGTGAGTTCGAACCCCGCTCATGCAGGTGCACTTGACTCCCAATCTTAATTGATTAGGATTGTCAGTTTTCCTATTGAAGATCAGTGGTTTTCTCCGAGAACTCTGGCTTCCTCCACCAATAAAAACATGCTGCTATGAAATAGCCTAAATGTGGTGCTTAAAAGGGACGTTAAAACACCAAAAATCAAATCAAATCATAAAGGTTGGGAGTTCGAATCCTGCCTAGACTCTAATCTTAATTAGCAAGGATAGTCAGTTTTCCTACTGATAGTCATTGAGTCTCTACGCCAATCTGGCTTCCTCCACCAATAAAAAACTGAAAGACACTTTATAGCATAAGTGTTGAAAGTTGTGTTAAATACCAATCAATCAATAAGAATCCTACACTCTTGTTATTAGTATTTAGAGCATTCCAACTACCCATACAACTAGTTCTGGGATAGCCTTAATGATTATAGAAAAATATCTTTTGTAAATTGCTTACTTGACTCTAAAACTAACATTGCAACTTGATCCTTGGTGATATGGTCAGTTTTTTGGTCTCTCCAACATCGTATGTTTTAAAGTCTATAATATTCGTGATTGGTTTATTTTATTTTAGGATTGACAGACTCTGTTATATGAGTTGCATACATGTATCTTAAGATTAGAAGCAGAGACAAGAAAAAATTGAAAAAGAAAACCCATAAAAAGTAATTGTTCCAAGCAATCAATAGTAATAATTCTTTTCAGAATGTTATGTGGCAGTTTACAGTTACCAGTCATCGGAACCAGGTGATCTGCACTTCAATCAAAATGATGTTGTCATGGTAACCAAGATGGATGGTGATTGGTGGACGGGATCAATGGGGGAGAGAACAGGGATTTTCCCACATAATTATGTCAAAAAGATGGATATTCCTCAGGTAGGGTTGATAGGGGAAAGGACAGGGTTTTTTTTCACACAAACTAATGTAAAAAAGATGGATATTCCTCAGGTAGGCTAAATAGGGGAAAGGACAGGGATTTTCCAATATCTATACTATTAAAGGAGAAGACCTCATTTTGTTTGTCGCTTCTCTTCCTTCTGTAATAAATTGATAATCATGCCTTTGTGTCCCATAGGTACCATGCATAGTCACATTTATCATCCATTCTTATGATTATACAGTTAGGGTTATTTTGGCAGAAAAATGAAAAAAAAGAGGTCTGGATATTTTTCTGTCATCAGACAGACTTTTAAGTCATAGACAAGACATACAGTTTTAAACTTTCATAATTACTCAGGAACAGGACAATTATTTTCGCGTTACTCTGCATGTGTACTATGATTATAATCCTATCATATATAAACACTCTATATAATATAGCAGTGATCGCGGCAAAGAAGAAACTTGGAATTGATATTTAATTGCAAATACATTTATAATATGTTTGTTCATAGTATACAGCAGAAACACAAAAATCATGGAATTTAACAGAAAACAAAAAAAATAAAATAAAACAACAGACTTTTGAAAAAAGGGAGACGACTTGAAAGAACTGCCCTGTCTCCAAGTTCCTTTGACTTGATACATTTTCTGGATTTTTCAGACACAAAATATTTTACCAAAAATAATCCTACAACAGTTTTCATATTTTCAACCAAGCTCTAAATGTCCGCGATTTCGCCGATGCGTTCTAGTAATTATTTTAAAAAGACTGATATTCCTCATGTATGTCAAAATTGGAACTGACAGTGATTATATATAAATGATTATGCAAAAAAGGTAGGTAATTGGTGAATTCAATAATTATTGTGCTCTCTGAAATTTTAAGGATGTAGGCCAGTTGTTTGGTTCTTTCTATAAGGTTGTTCATTAAATAAATCTGTTAGGAAAAGACAAACCTGTCAGATTAATATACAAAGGGTTTGTCAGTTGATCTGTTCATACAAAGAATAATCATGTAGAAATTACAAAATTCTTTCAATAGACCACTTTTGAGTTCATCCGTCATCGGAAAAAACTCAACAATTATGCGCGCCTTTATGACGTCATTTACCAGATAGAGGGGCTCGCCTGTATCCCTGCACTGTTAACATTCATCAAGCATCTTAGTGATCGTCCTTGTGCAGGATAAACTAGAAAAAACTTTGTTCAGTAGGTACTTAATGAAAATTTCCTAATGACATCAGTGCTGATTGTCAATTTTGAGAATTCAATTTGCCAAATAATTTCGTACAATATAGAATTATAGTTTTCCAACCTCTCCCTAAACATTAGAATGGTAGTGACGACGCCCCTAAACGCACAAATAATGTTCACTTAAACTAGAGTTTTTGACGGAAATGCATCGAACTCGAAAGTTGTCTTGAATTTTCTATCTATTGTGGAGAGAATTGATTTTTTTTCACAGGTTTCCCAAATTTTTTTTATTTTTGTCATTGAAAACCATAAAGGGCACCTTATTTAATGTCATCTTTTAACTTAAATAAGTTTATATATGTAATTTTTAAGTCATGGTCATTTATGATTTTTTTCCTATTTTTTTGGTCTATTGATCATGTTGATGCTGTGGTACCCTGGTATCTTGGATGATCTTATAATAAAATGTATAGGGACCATGGTGCTATTTTTTTTTTTTGGAAAACCAGTGCTATGTTATTTTCTATGGTGATATTTGAAAATTCTGTGGAGAAAAGATGCTTTAAAATAAATAAAACTCAATATCTTCATTTTAAGTTTATTCCAATACAAACCCGTTAAAATAAAGCTTCAATTATTTATATTTTTGCACACTAGTTATTTTGATTTTTGTCAAACTTTTCCACTGCATCAGTTTTATAAAATCAAAATGATCAAGGAAAAGAAATGCACTTTCGTGTAAACACATAACAGCAAATAAATCCCACTTCACTATGTGCCATCTACTTCATAATTTGATGTCCCCAAAATTAAATCCCTTGAACTGAAATTCAGATTGATGGGACTGATTAGTTAATAACATATGACCAAGGTCCCTAAAAGAGGTCAAACATTGAAACAATGTCTGTCTGTTTCACAGGAATCACTACCCAGTGTTCAAAGACTTCTGGCCAGTCGTATATCCATTACAGAGCTATCTAAAGAAGGGATCTACTTTAACAAAACTAATGCTGGTCCAACACTAACTCAAATAGACCAGATGGCTAGTCCTGAAAATGTTAGACCATTAGACCAAATATCTCGTCCAGGTGATGACACTTTTATAGAGGATCCTTTTTCTACTCCTCAGTTTAGTTTAGACCCATTTTCTTCTGATCCATTTGGAAATGAGGTGTTTGGCAAACCAGACGGAACACAAAATACATATAGTAATTTTGGCGATGATCCCTTTGCTGGATTTGGATCATCAGATATGATGAGTAAATCAGATGACAATCAAGATGGTTTTGCACAAAGCCAGTTATATTCTAATGATGATCAAAACTCTGTCATTGGTACCAGTAGTGAAGGTACAAAAACAGCTTCACAAACTGGTACCACTGCATCACTTATCAGTACCAGTGCATGTGAGACTGGTACCACATCCTTATCAACTGAAACTTCATTATCAGGAGTTTCAAATGCCAACTCAGCTATTGCAAATTCTGAAAGTTTCACCAGTGGTTTCGATCAAGATCCTTTTGCAAGCTCCAGTGGATTTTCAGGACAGAGTGGAAATTTCCTTGCCGATTTTGATAATTTGTCGGGTCAGAATGAAAATGTTGATTTATTTGCAAACTTTGAAACTGTTCCTTCAGCCTTAGATAGTGTTGATATAAATGTTTCAGGATCAACAATTGCACATGAAAGTGTTGATTCTGATGTTGTGTCATCAGTTGGTCAGACGCCACCTACGACACTGCAAGCTGAGAATGTCAAAACAAAACAAAAGAAATCTATTTTTAAATTCTTTCAAAGGTCAGGTGAGAAAAAAACAAAAAAGAAACGAAAAGAAAGTGAATCATCTAATAATTCAGATGTATTGGAGAGTCCTGATACTCCACCTGTTTCTTTAGGAGAGTTACAAAATCCTGTGGCCCAAACATTGCCTGCAGTGGAGCTTAGCCCAACTGGCGAAAGCTTTTCTCCTCCTATCCAGCCTATGTCCATCAGTTCAGGTGACCAAATCCTGGGAGAAAATATCGGTGTCAAGTCATTCTTTCCAACCATTTCTAGCTCTGAAGGAAGTACAGGTACTGCAACTAAGGGAGATAATCAATTCACTGGAAGTGCTTTTGAACAATTTGATGCTAATTTTGACGTTGGAAGTTTTACAGACAGTGAAGTGAATAATAATAAAGCAAACCAGAATACTACAACTTGGCCAGTTGATAATGGGATGGACAGTGCACAATTTAGTTTTGACAAAGGGCAAGAAAATTCTAATATAGGTCTTGATTGTGATGACAAAGAGAACATTACATCGTCTTCAACTTCCCTGATGGATAACATAAACACTACACCAGTTGCACAGAGTACAGCCATGTTTGATAGTTTCAGTACTGGTCAGTTTGATACTTTTGATCCTGGATTATACGAAGAAGTTATACCTAAAACTCCACCAAAAGTTGTTGAAGACACACATGGAGATATGTATGAAGATATTTCTGAAATTATTGCAGCACGGAAAGAATTAGACAACAAAAAAGGAGTTGTGTCAGTAGGTCAGACGAAAAATGTTGCCCCTCCTAGACCCCCAGCACCATCAAAGAAAAAGGTCAGATTTCAAGTTGCTGAGGCACCAAAACTTGATGTTTCTGAAATTGAAAAATCAGCTAGTGATGAAAAGGCTCCTCCTCTTCCTCCTCAGAGACTTAAAAGAGAGAGAAAAATTAGTCAGGAGGTTACACTTAAGGGAGACAATTTACCTTCAGGGAATGATCAAGAGTTATCTCCTTTCTCAGGTAGTGCTGTAGCAGATGATGTGCCACCTGCCTTGCCAGATCGTAGTGGAACACCAACAAAAAGTGAAAAAGACAAAAAAGGGGGTGATAAAAAGAATAAAAAGGCAGACAATAAAAAAGAGAAAAAATTAAATACTTTGCCAGACTCTGAGGATAATTCTTTACCCATACCACAAAGAAGGACAAAGAAAAAATTGAAAGAAAGAGCAAAATCTGTAGAAAACTTATCAAGTGTAGAGGATCCAAAAACAAAAGGGACTAAGAAGTCATTTTGGCCATTTAGAAAAAAGAGTGATTCGGTAGGAAGTGGAGATTTTTCTAAATCAATGGAAAATATTGGTGATACTGTATTATATGAGGAACCAGTGTCTAGTAAGTCAAACGAGCAAACAGAAATTGGGGATTTTTATGAACCAGTAGGGGTTCAGAACAGTTCTACTACACCTAAAATGTATCTAGATCTTCCTGCTGATGTTAGAAAAACTACTGACCAACCTATACAGGAATCCAGTCCAATAGAACCAGATGGCACACAGACTTATGATGATTTTATTGGCATTGGTGGTAAAACTTCACCAGACTTAACCATATTAACTGAGGTAGGACCGAAAATAGATATTCCTACTCAGTCTCTAGAACCCACAGAACCAGATGGAACCCAGACTTATGATGATTTTCTAGGAATTGGAGGTACTGGTTTTTCTTCAACATTGGATGAGTCTGAAATAGGTGGACAGTTTGTTACAGACAAGGAGAATTGTAATAATGTTGCACCAGGGTTAGATAGTACTGATTTTCAGATTCAGTTTGAGCAAATTGATAAGACAAGGAATGAGGATAGTTTTGGTGTAGATTTTGAACCAAGTTTATATGATAGTATGCCTACTGAATATGAGAATAATTCTGGAGATGCTGTAGCCAATAAAAATAAAAATGATGACCTTTCAACAAATCCGAATTCGGTTTCAGTCCCAGCTAACAATGCATTTAACAATATATCCAGAGATGATAATTCTAATGAGGAGAAAGTTCTGACGGCAGAAGATGATAACATGTATGAAGAGGTTGGTTCTCCATTGAGGAAAAAACTTGGATTTGAAGATGCGATTCCCGGCCCTGATTGGAACATAGAAGAGAAATCAAAAAGTCTATCAATTCCAACTCCAGATGAATTTTTAGTGACTGAAAATAAACAACCTGATGTAGAAAAGACATTTGGGTTAAATGAACAAGAAGATATGAACAATACACAGTTTAGTCAGTCAACTTTTTTCGTGTCAGATTTGGACCAGGTATACAATTCTTTAATATCCTACACTGCACCTCCCAGCAGCACAGGCAGACGGTCAAAGTTCATTATGCTAATTACACACATGATCATCTTAGAAGCATTCCATTGGTTATCCTGATCCATCACATGACCTTAGTGTTTAAATTAAGCTAACTGGGAGCATGCAGTTGGGATATGGCTAGACTATTGCTGAGGCCAGCATGCAAGGTTGTGTAGAATTTTAGGGTTGCTGTCAAAATTGTGTCTACATTCAGTTTATTAAGTCAGAAATTTAATTACTTTTGAATTATCAATTTTGCAAATTTAACTTCCAGCAACAAAAGTTAGAAGCACTCTTGAACCATGCCAAACTTGCTCTTAACATCAAATGCTAGCTGTTGTAAGCAACTGCCCATTCATAATTGAATGGATTTTCAATTAAACTAGGCCATCTTCAATGCTGGAATTTACAAGCTTTGTTTTTACATTAACTAACACTCAAAATGATTCTTTTTAGGCACTGTTTGTTTTATCACTTTATTACATGTTAAAATGTATTTTTATGGAAAATATTTGGTATATGAGCAGCTTCCACTAATAACCAAATATTTTCATTTCAGGGCTGATTTGCTCATTATATATATTTGTGACAATATGTTTGATAAATAAATTCATTGTTCTGATTTAGTATGTATTGATAAGAAATTTCATTGATTTGTTTATATGCATATAAAGAAGGAAATTAGTATTTTTGTTCATATTGACATTACCAAGCTATTCGTGATCACAATGCCTCCTTGCTTATCTTTTTAAAATACAACCATTATCATTATTGCTTTAAAGACCATGAAATAATATGATGCAAAACATGTAGTCTGAAATATCCACAGTCACCATAGTTACAAGATTGTTTTCAATTCCCTCCTTGTCAAGCACAGATGCACAGAGATCCTTGTGTCTAAAACTCTTTAACTGATTGAAGGATCGCAATGAATCTCTCAAATTAATCTTATGCATCAAATTGCAGTCTACACCAATTTTTTGTTAATTATATAATTGCAACTATTGATGAAGTTTCCAAAGCAACTCATGGAATTTGTTTAATCGTAAAACTGCCAGTATTTTTTTTTTTTTTGTGGATATTAAGTTTCTTATAAGCATATAAGTGTCAAAAAGTTTGTATTTTTATGGTTACTTGCTTTTGGGGTTTAAATAGTTTTTGCAAACAAGCTAAGTCCTTTTGAAAAAGCTTGTATTTTTTTTTATAATACTTGAATTTGTACTTGAATACGAAAAATAAGGAGAAGTGGTTTGAAATCTGTATCTTCCAAGTTTAAGTGTATTAGATTAAAGTTGTGTATTTAATTTAATTATGTTTGAAAGTTTTATATGACACTTAAAATCTGTTGATACTTTATCATGAGTCGTAAATATTGAATATACTATCTAAGTCAAACAAAAGTGTGGGTGGATATTAAATTACGGTACAATTTATTGTTATTTGTAGAATAATAGTTTTGCGACATTAACACTTGAAAAAATAAAAATGGCTATTTAAGATGACCAGAATTTTTTCCTTTGACAAGACAAAATTTCCCTTTACCTGATTTACCAGGAACATTTTTGACGTGAGAAAATATTCTATTTTAAAACTCACAGAAAAATAAATGGATTGAAGGAAACCCTTATTTTTTTCCTCCTGCTTCAGAACAGTCTACTTGTTAAATGCTATTTTAGTACATGTAATGAAAATCTATTCCTCTTAAAAAAATAATACATGCATAGTATACATATTTTTTGGGGCCAGCTGAAGGACACCTACAGGTGCGGGAATTCTCGCTAGTAGTCGCTACATTGAAGACCCATTGGTGGCCTTCTGCTGTTGTCTGTTCTATGGTCGGGTTGTTGTCGATTTGACACATTCCCCATTTCCTTTCTCAATTTTATTGCACTTAACTTCTGAATGCATGTTCAATATGAATCTTATAAGGAAATTTTCACTTGATTATAAGTATAATTGCTGACTTGGCAACATCTACTCCTTCACCTCTTATTCTTATTTTTATGAGTGTCAACAGTTTATGGCCACAAACTAAACTTTGACCTGTTTGGATTTTTAGCTGCCAGTCTTATAACAGAGGGACAAATTCTTTTATCACGATTTTTTTATTTTATTTTCAAAACAAGATACAATATATATCCTCCCTTTTCTAATGCTTTTAACCTTATTCTATGCTAACTGCAACGTGTCAAGATACTATATGATGTAATTTTATTTTTCAACTGATTATAAAAGTCAATTACAAAATGTTTAAATGCCTTTCTTTGTAGTTCTTGTTGTGAAAGGAAATTTATCATTCAATTAGTACAATAAATCGCCATAAATCAGGTAATTATTTGTGAAAGGAAGTAGTTACTTGTGAAACTAAGTATGCACATGTACAATGTATAGGGAAATTTGATTTTAATCCTGTTTATATTTTTAGAAGTCACAACAAACTGCACAGCAGAAGGCAGGAGCACCTAAAAAACCAGGTCAGTACTTGTAAAAAAGGATGTAAATTGTCTCTGTTTCCGGTAAAACTCATCCGACACAATCTTGATAAATGACGAAATCTTGATAAATTGAATCAAAAGGATAAACGCTCTTAAAAGAAAAATAGTAAATAGCATTTTTCATAGATTGTTGTCTTTTTTCAGTTCAGTATGTTTTTAAAAATAAATCTCAATTTCAGTAAAATATTAGGTTTGCGAGTATGTTTTATATCTATATATACAAGAATTTGAAAAGATGTTTTGGTGGAAAGAGACATCTTAATATTAAAAAAACAATCATGATTAGGACTTAAGTTTAATACTTTGGATATTTTTTCTCGTGTTATGAGAAGATAATGAAAATATACTGTACCTGAAACTGGGAAGTATTTAGGGAAAAAAGGTGTAAAGGACAATAGTAATCTTATAAATTGTAGTATAAAAATATTAAGAGATTATTGAGTGAAGATGTTTCAAATATATGTGCAAAGTTAAACAGTAAGGAATTTCAAATTATATGGATATCCACAATATTTTGTAGTTCAAACAAAGCTTAAATTAAATTTTTCTATGGAAATGATAAAAAGTGCACATTTTATAAGAAAAAGAAAGGAGATGTGGTATTATTTCTAATGAAACAACTATAAACCAAATACCAAGTGATATGGGTGTAACTATAGAGAACTTAAAAAAATATTTATCACATGCAATTACCCTGTAAATATTTACATTAGATTGGTTGATTGAATGGTGTTTAACGCCACTTTCAGCGCTATTGTGTTATTTTGTGGCGTAGGAAGCTGGAGAGCCCTTACAAAACCACAGATTTTCGATAGGAAAACTACGGTAACAATCCTAGTCTATTAAGATTGGAGTCGAGCATATCTGCCAAGTACAAGATTTAAATTCACAACCTCAGTGTTGACAGGCTAGTGACTCAATAGTTCAACTACTGAGACCAATCGGCCACGGAGGCACCTTCTATATTTACATGAAAGGTGGTGTATATCATTGAGGTTGTCTTTATACACAGCATGTCTGACTCAGAGAACTTTGATATGTAAGCTTTAAAACCATATTTTATTAGTGAAGATGACATCTGAATTTTAGGTAAAAGATTTCAGGGGTAGGGGGGTCTTTTTTATTGCTTGGTTGATTTAATTACATCATATTTGTCTAATTGATGAATACCTGACAGTTGTTTTTATTTATATATTTTACAGAAATAGCATCAGTGATAGCAGCGTACAGTGCTACAGGTCCAGAACAGTTGTCCTTACAACCAGGTCAGGTGATACAAGTACGGAAGAAAAGTCCCAGTGGATGGTGGGAAGGAGAGTTACAGGTATTAGTTACTTCCCTTTGATAATTATCTATAAAAGCTAGATATGGGTTAATTAAGTAAAGAAGAAAATTAAAAGTAGTTGGATAAACAGGGAATTATATATAGTAGTGTATAGTAATATAGGAATGGAAGGAAAATCCCAATAATCAGGGAAAAGGAGAATTAGAATTATGACTTATCTCCCTTTGTAAATTGTAATCACTTGCTCATGTAATACTAAATCTTAGAAATTTCTTTTCTTTCCAACATTAAAGTAATGTAATTTGGAAAATTGTGATTTTCAGCCTGTTTCTAGATGAGATCTCAATAAATATTAAAACATTATCATTTTCAGGCTAGAGGGCAAAAGAAGAAAATTGGATGGTTTCCAGCAAATTACGTCAAACTTTTGGGAGCCTCAGGAGGATCTCGCTCAACACCTGATAATACTCTACAAGGTCAAAAACCAGAACAAGACCAACGTCTGACACCTACCCCAGCTGCTACAGTTGTATGTATTGACATCTATAAAATGTCATAAAGATAATGATATACTTTGTACTGATGGTAGTTGATATGTCAAGACCAAAAATAATGTTATGCTTGATAAATGTTCTATTCTGTTTGGATATGGACTTATAAAAATAGCATCCTTTCTATTTTATGAAGAAAATTATCAGTATAACTTAAAAGGCTTTTTTCAATGTAAACAAAAAAACTTTCTCCAGATAAACAGCTGATAAATTTTAATCTCTGCAACAAAACTTTAGTAAAAAAATATTCATAATTAGCAAAATTGACTTTTCCGTTTTCTGTTTTCAGCCCAGTATATCTCCAGCAGTCACACCCCAGCCACAACCATCATTTAGTAAGTTCTACTAGAAGTATAGTTTTGTTATCATGAGGATAAACTCTTTAAGTCTGAATATAATATACATGACAAACGTAGACTCATTGATGATATAAAAATTACAAAAAAATCACATTCCATGGCAAAAAACAAAAAAAGATAACCAAAAGAAAAACAACAGGACACAAAACAATATATACAAACTATTTCAAGTGTGAGCAACTCAAAGCCTTCCAAAAAGCAGACTCTGGAAGGGTAGATTCTGTTCTATATATGACACCTGTGGTGGTACTCTTATAGAATACATTGATAAACTATATCAAATGATAAAACATCACACAATAGCAGATTTGTAAGCAATTCACCAATAGTAGAATACATCTGCTATACTTGATTGTCAAACCAACTATTGACATTATTACTAGAGCTTGTGTTACTTTGTTTACAATGTATCGACAATAAATAAAACTTTGATTTGATTTGATTTGTTGGTCTCATATTGAAGTATTTTAAGTATCCCATAGACTCAGATTCAAGACCTAGGACTGAAAAATTGGACTGACTCTAATTTCTTCTAAATATATTTTCAAATTTCTTATTTTCAGTTGAGCAAGTGTTAGCTGTTTACCCATACAATGCACAACACGAAGACGAATTAACATTCCACAAAGATTCTGTTATAAATGTTTTAAATAAAGACGACCCTAACTGGTGGAAAGGGGAAGTGAACGGACAAGAAGGAATGTTTCCATCAAATTATGTAGGACCACTGACCACCTCACCTCCACAAGATAATACATGTAAGTCAAGTATAACATCAAATTATGCAGAACCACTGACCACCTCACCTCCACAAGGTAATATATGTAAGTCAAGTTAAAATAAAAAAAAAAGAAATCAGCCCTTTCATGATGGGATGAGACCATGTCATTTAATGTCTAGAAAGGACTTTAGCTGAGGCTTCTTTCTACACATATTGCCTTTGCAAAGTTGATATCAAAATATACTTAAAAATACTGCATGTGCCACTAGCGGTCAAATGGTCAAAGTAGTTATTTTACTATATCACCAGCCTGTCAACACTAAGGTTGTGAGCTGAAAACCAACATGTGGCAGGTGGTACCTAACACTACAGGGAGATAACTCTAAATTCAGCTAAACGTTTAAATTAGGTTGTGTTGTAAAAGGAATATTAAGCTTCTCAATGATCAAAATTGGTGTTTGTCAAACTACTATATAACCAGTGTAGTTGGTTCAAAATTAAAAAAAAAAATATATTTTTGTTAAAGGGTCAAAGTAAATACTTTGACAAAATTTTATGAAAATTAAAGTAGCCAAATTAATTTTAGTGAAAGTGTTGGGAACCACCTTTAACTACAATCTTGCTTGACCAGGGTTGTCAGTTTTGCTACTTAAGGTTGGTGGTGCCCACTCAACACTCAAACTTCCTCCATCAATTAAAACTGACTGCCGCATATATACAATAGTGTGAATGTGGCATTAACACCAACGATGAATCAATCATAGAGGAAAATTGTTGATGTTATGTTATTTGTCCTTATTAGAATGGGCTTTTGAATCACATCTATATATGACCATCATACCCGTAGCCAGGGGGGTTTGGGGGGTTCGGACGAACCCCCCCTTGAAAACAAATAAGCACTGTTAAAGTCAACATTCTGTTTGAATTGTGACTGTTAAAGTCGAGTTTGTGAGTCCAAATAACCTCCCTTGGAAATTCCTGGCTACGGGCCTGACCATGCTCATTTATTTCATGGGCAAATTGTCTAACTACAGGTTAATCTTTCTTAAACTTAAGTTATGGCACCAACCTCTTTAATGGAAATGGCTAGTACCTCACTGTACAGTAAAAATAGATTCTATAATTCTGTTTGTATCAGATGACTCTCTTCATTTAAAAATCATAGCCAGGAACGGATTCAACAAATTGATACTTTAAAAAATGATATAAATAGTTTAAAATATTTTTTAAAGTTCTGAAATTAATTTTATTGTATTTATTAGATTGAGATTAAATATAGATTATTAATACACTCAATGGAAGTGACTCGTCAATTTTAATCTCATGCAAGTGACTTGGTTTTTGAAGGTCATACTTGAGAATACACCTTACTTATCTCTATGTGTTGACCATTACTTGACATCTCAAAGGTTCCCTTGACTGCATGATAGAAATAATCTTGATGCTGTAAAGGAAATGTGACTTTTGGATGACTTCAATTTTTCAAATGTTGAAGATTCTGGGGTCAATTGTCACTGATTCTCAAATAGCGAAAAGGTCTAATGTACACAATAACTGCAAACATATTTTTACTTAAGGCAGATAATTTTTATCTAGCCTGCAGCTTTTGAAGTGGAAGTGATACATTGGGATCATACATTCCTACGGTGGTGGTGGAATTTACATTTTGAATCTATCTGTATGTTTAAGATTCATCAACAATCAATTACTTTGTCAAATCTTCATAAGAATTAAAGAGACCAGAAAAGAAGCCTTTTTATTATCAAAAGACATTATTCAGAGCAAAATTTTTATTTTTTCCCCATTGTTGTTATTTATGCTGATAAATATGGACTTAATCATTTAGATAATTGAGATACAACTTGGGTTTAAAGTTTTTCAGACATAATTAGCTTTGTCAAAGTTTCATGCAGGCTGCCCAAGCAATGGGGACACACCATACAGTGCTTTACAGTAACTACTTAAAAAAAAGTAGTCTTGATTTTAATCTTTTAATAATTTTTATTTTCCTTTCTTTATGCATACTTGTAAATGTGCTTCTGTTGTTGCTAAATGTTGGTACAAAAAAAAAGTTATACATTTGGGCACCCCTTTTTCAGACATATGAATACCTATTTGCTTCATGTGCTGTTCTCTGTAGTGTTATGAGTAATGTCCCCTGATACCAGACAGCTAACTGGAGATTACATATATCTGTTTATGGTTGAAGTATTTGTTCTTATGGTGACAGGATAAAAAAAAAATCAAGTTAACTTATTTTTTATTTTATAACTTTTGTTCTAATACCTTTAACCATATACATATTGTGGTGTAGTGTTAACTTTGATATCTCATGTGTCCAGCTAGAACTGTTAAAAGAAAAAAGCTAGATAGGGAGAAATGAGATATATCATCCATGATTTTTAAGCTATCAATGGTTAAATTTATTGGGGAAGTTGGTTTTTAGCATGGGTATGTAGTTTTCTTTCTTATTGGGATTTTATCTTCTCTAATTTTCTAACATGCTTACCTCCCTTTTATATTTTCAGAATGAAGATTTGAAAGGTGTTGGTGGTGTCTGACAGAAAACATTCTCATGCTTTTATTTGCCAGATTATTTTGTCTCCTCTGCTTTGCCATGCTTCACATACTCTGTGTTTTTAAAAATGGGACTTTAAGAGATTTTATATATTTAGAACTGCATGATGGGTTTGATTCAGAAATATTGTTAAAAATATTTTTTTCCAATTTATCAATAATTAATGCATGTACAAATCAAATTCAGCTCAGCATGTTAGCTGTTCATTTCTAAATTCTACAGTATCAAAATTAGTAATTTTTCAAACTTCGGTTTGAGTCGTTTAATAAGATCAATTTCAATTTTGATATTTGTGGTATTTTATCTATCTTTGTAACTGAAACTATGTTTTATTTTTACTTTTGGGGGAGGTGGGAGAGAGAGTGTTATGAAAAATAAGATTTTTTTTTGTGAACTCTTAAATAAAAGCATATACTATATATATTAGCTGCAGGCTAATGAGTCGTATATTTTTTAATGCTTAAGAAGTAAAACACGTTTGGAAGTGTTCAATAATAATCATGCATGACCTTGAAACACGGTGTGGTATGACACAAGTATTTATAGAAATATAAACTTCTGAAAGGAAGGTAGCCACTGAAGCATGGCAAAGCAGAGTTAACCAAGAAAAGCTTATTACCACACAAAAGTCACCTGACAGTGTTAACAACTCATCTGTAAATGGTAATATGCTTGTGGGAAATTCAAAGGGAGGCTGTGGGAAATTTAGAGGGGAGGCAATCTGTTTAGAAAGAAGGGGAGACAACTTTATTAATTTTTTTGGTTAAAAAAAAAATGCAAATTTATGTCATCTGAAGAAATTTTTAGAAAAAATATTAATTAAGACAGCTTGATGATTTTAAGTGCATGATTTATTAAGATTTTCTTTGAAAAGGGCAGGTGATTTGTTAACAGTGTCAGTCGATAAGTGTGGGTCAGACACCAGCTGACCTTTAACCTTTGAACTTCACTCTTACCTTATAATTTCTCACTTGCATATTACCATATTAATATACTTCTGCTGTGTAAAATATTATATTTATTGTAAAATGATAAAGGCCAGAATTGTGTTTCTCCTCTGTTGACTTATGATATTGATACATATATATATACATTGATGTGATACTATGAAGTCTGCTACTCCTCAGTTAGTATAAAGTGGGCGGTATTTGTTTATTCTCACTAATTTATCAATTAGGACTATCAAAAATGTCCCCAATGAAAATGTGATTTGTAATGATCAGATGGACATGGAAATCAGTGTATTAAAACAGCACAATCAAGTTTGTCCGTAAAAATTGTGAAATTTAAACTTGGTGGAAAAGCAGTTACCATGTATGTTTTACTTATTGACACAGTTAAAGAAATTTATTGAATATGAAACGAATTCATGTAAACAATTTAAAAGAAATCTATTTAAACATTTGTAAATGTAGTTTTGAAGGCTTGAAGTGCAATTTTCAGCAGGTCTGGTTCATATGAGTAAACGACATAACAAGGCGTGTTTATAAAGATGTATGGAGTAGCTTAGATATATTACACTTGTTTTGTTTAAAATTGTTTATTTAGCTATGCAAATATTGTATGTGCAACACATGTAGAATATTTCAATCACTTTTAAAAGATAGTAATTAGGCTGCTGAACAATTATTTTAAAAGTTGTCTTGAGCCAAGGCCAAATGTTTTCTTTTCATACCAAAAAAAAATGAATACTAGGTCTTATAAAAATATGTTTGCAAATAACAATTCTGTAAAGATTTTATCGCGAAATAACATTATTATGTGAAGAGAAAGATAATTGTATGACAGAATTTTGAAGAAAAAAAACATGAGTACCTTTTTTTTTGCACTTACACAAGATAGAAAAAAAATACTGTACATTCCCTAATTCTTTCCTTATAAGATTGTTTTGAATAGGACTAGAAATATTCTGTATTTATAAAAAAAAATATCATTTATATAAAAAGTCTTACAAATGAAGTGCATTCCTGTATCAAAATTTGCTAATTTCATTAAAATCTAAGAACAATGATGTTCTGCTATATATGTCACAATCAAAGATACACAGCTACTTTTGCATAGGTACTATTTCTGTACTAAAAATTTGTAGTACTGGAAATCTACTTTTAATATTCAGTACTATTTTGTTACTCTAAAATTATTGTAATATTTAGGTACCTATATTTTACAGTACTTTATTTGTACTTGAAATTTAGGTACTACAGATTTTTGGTTACAACCATTACATTTTCAGCATTTTGAAAATTTTTCTATTTCAAATCTCTTATAAAGTTATGATTTTTAAACATGGAATATTGTATTATTTCTGTACCAAAATATTTAGTACAAATCAAGTTCTGTAAAATACAAGTACCTAAATATTACAATAGTTTTAAAGTAAAGAAATAGTACTAAATATTAAAAGTAAGTTTCAAGTACTGCATTTTTTTAGTACAGAAATAGTACCTATGCAAAAGTAGCTGTGTAACATAAGAACACTACCTTTAAAGACATTGAGGTGGTTTTCTCTTCACCCCAACAACTTGTTTCAGTTCAGATTATAATCAATAGGGTAATAAAGGTCAATTATGTTAACTGTTTGTTTTCGAAAATGTCAACTGTGGTTACCGTTAGCTCCATAAAAACTATACTCCTCATTTTTTTTTGACAATTTTCACATTTATCATTAAAAGTGTTTTAATTTTTTTTTCATAAAATTTTAGTATCATTCCCTATTTAGTACTGCGATATGAGTTTTGTTTGACAGATTCTTATGAAATTTTTATGCACTGGTAGGATTGATAAAAGTAAGCTGTACTTTGATATTTGATGCAGATGATCATTCCACAGTAAAGTACTTGTGTGTGTGAAAAATTGACACTTTTCAGATTTCACTGATTATATCCTGATATAATATTTGGTCCATGGTTCTTTTATCTGTCCATAGAAATAAAGAGAAATAATGAAAATGTATAGATAGTTAGTGGTCTTTATTAGTTTTGAAGAAGAAGAAAAAAACAGAAATTGATCAACAATGATGAATTGAAAACTTATCAGCAACAATATATCAATTAATCAGAGAGAGAATACATTTTTGAGACTATACAATTTGTATTGCAAATGAAAAAAGATCTCTTTGCTAAAGTATGAGAAGAGAAACACATGTCACCATTTTAATGGTGTCTTCAACCTTTGCCAACATTTGATAAATATATTTTCAACCTATGCCTACAAAAAAAAACAATAGGTGGTTTTATATTCATACAAATATCTCTTTAAATTTGGTAATGTTTTCAATTTAGCAGTGTTGTTAAATTGTGAATTATTTTAGCCTGTAATATGTAGAAGTTGTAGATTAAAGTATTTGTGTGCTATCTGATACCTTTCTGGAGTTGATAAAGATAAGGTTGTAATTGATAGAAGCTGATATAAAATTATTCGGTGTTCATATAGCAAAGAAATTATGCAATATAGTGAGATTATAGCCATATACTATCAAACGTATTCTATGTTGTACTAATTTAAATTTCTCGTAAAACTATGTAGGATCAGATGATAAGATAGTTCATGTTTTCAGTTCAGTCACACGAAAACTCAGATTCAACACACAAAAACATGTACTGGATAGAAATTTTAAGAATAAAAACTGGTATTTAAATTTTTGCAACATGATAGGACATACATTAAACAAATCTTGCAGTATGGCTAGTTAAGCCCTAATAAAGGCTCTGTTGTTGAAGACCTTAGTTTTTTGTTGGTGATATATTTAAGGTTGCTTTCCCCACATCTTAGTTTTAATTTATACATATTTAATCAGAATATTCTGCATATGTAATGTATAAGTTTTAACTGTAAATTCAGAAATTATTGCGTTCATTTATTATTGCGATTTTGTCATTTTAGACTCAATTGCAATTTTAATTTTTACCATTTTAAGAAAAATCCTGTTTAATTCATATAAAATATTTCAAAATGCGAGTTTAAGTTATGCGTTTACAACTCTGTCACATTTTTTCTCAATGATAAAAACCTCGCAATAATTTCTGAATTTACAGTATAAAGATGAGCACTTGCAAAAACCTCTAATAAACTAAATATATTTCTAAATTTAATGGCTGCTTGCTCCAGTTTTTAGGAGAATATTGGTTATGGTATGGGATGGTCAAGGACTATCATATTTTTGCTAATTATATATTACACATGAAAATCTCCATTTTACAAGCTTTATTTGAACCAAAGGTTTTAGGTATGCATGTCAAAAACTTGGAAGATGTCTTAGAACCAGGGCAGATGTAAAAAAACATTATCAATATTTATGAAAAATCATAATTTTCAAACTATGTTTAAACATTTGTATCAGACATACAGGGGAGGGATATTAATAATTATCGAGAAATGTTTAAATCATTTGTGCCAGACATGAGGTCAAGGATGTTCAGTTTTGATTAAACATAATATTTTTCCAATTCTATGGAACTTTGTACTAAAAGTATTATACATTCAGGAATGTTATGAGGAATGTTTATATCCGATATTTACTCAGTGAAATATGATTCAGAGTTAGGAAAGTTATGCTTGAAATTTCTTGCTTGAGAGGGTCACATGTACCTAGATGGCTCTTTGAAAAGGTCTTGAGCCCCTGTCATTGACATTACACCAAAATCCACATTACAACCATATAAACTGCTTGGATTAAGCTCAGATGGATGAAGTAACCTTAATGTATTGACTCTGTTCACGTGTTTAAGTATTGAAAACGTTGTATTGAAGGTTGTTAATAGATCAAGATAAGAAATTTCAGCATAAATAATCTTCAATGCAGATATGTGATCCTAAAAGTAGTCAACAAATGTGTACATTCAAGGTATAACTTTAAAATTGGGCATAGTACATATTCTTGCTCATCCAATATTTTGACTAAAGTACACAGTAAATAGCTTTAGAAAATACCAAATCAGAGGTGGATTTAGGAGGCCCCCCTTTTGAGAAAAAAATTTGGTTGCTTATATAGGGATTCACTGAAGCGTGAAGCAATCAGGCCCCCTCTTAAGTAGCCAGTGGGCCCCCTCTTAGGCAGCCAGTGGGCCCCCACTTATGAAAATTTCTGGATCCAACACTGCAAATAACCACATGATCTCAATTTTAGTCTATCTCATTTATTTACACAATTTACAAATAGAATTGCATCTGTAAAAAGGAGGTCCTATATCTTCTTACACATTTTGAATTCTTAATAAATAAGGAGAGACCACAATAGCAAAAGGTTCAATATCAGATAAAAAAAAAAGTAGGTGCTTTAAGACCCCTGTTGTGTCAAACATATGGTCAACAGTTTAAATTCTACAATTTTAAGGTCACAGATTTTCAAAAGTTACTAACCCAGGCAAGAAGTTTCAAGAGTAACATTTCTTAACAGATATATACAATTATCAGAATACATCATACATATTATTATTGTTATTAGCAATCTTCTGTTATATTTTGTAATATTATTAATTTGAAAGCTTTATTGTCAATAAATTGTTGTCATTGTTGTCTGTGTTTGATAATTGTGTGGCTTCATTACAAATACTCCATGTTGGCAGGATGATGCAAAAGTCTATAATGCAGATGAAAATCTATCATCACACTTTTAAAACAATAAAATCGATCATATATTTGTTCTAAATTGCTGCATATACTTTTCTGAGGCTGCTTTGGAATTCACTTTGATAGTGTCTGTAGTTAGTCAGGCATCATAAGGAATACATTCTCTAAAAAAAAGCAAGATCAAAAATAAATTTACTACTAGTTAGTTAGGCATTTTGAATAATTGTAATGTCCTTGTACAATGAATATTGGGTTTTATAAGCAGTTGATTTTCTGTCCTTCCTAGCCCTCACTAGTGTTTATCATTGTTTTATTTTCTTGTTCTATGAAGTCACAATGGGTTAACTGGTTTTACTGTCCCACTTGTAATGAGTTGCTCAGGGGGACCTGGAAATACCTGCTGTCTGTTCGTTTGTTAGTCCGTCTGGTATTGTAAAACCTCTCACAGTTACAATTCTTGCCTGATAGATTTTTATAAAACTTAAACTACTTAATATCAGCAATATCTCAGAAAAAATCTTAAATGGTGGATGATTTACTTTTTTAAAAGTTATGTCACTTGGAATTATTGAATTTATGGAAAATGGCCTCATAAACACTCTATCAGGTACAATTCTTGCTAAAATTTTATAAAACGTATACTGTAAGTTACTATCAGTAATATCTTGGACAAGTTCTATAATGGTGGGCAATCAACTTTTTTTTTAAATTTAAATGAGTTGTGGCCTTTGGAAATATTAAATAAGTGCAATGCAGGGGACATTTGAACTCAGTTCTATTATTATATTTATTTCGACTGTGACAGTCTAGACTTTACCAATTACATCAATATCATACCTCAACTTTTATATATATGATGGTAATGATTTCTTTGGAGGTAGTTTATGATTAGACCTTTTCAGTCAGTCATTGTCAAATGATCTTAAAAGGTGTGGATAAGTCTTCTTCAGTAACTAATAAAATTGAAAATGGAGTATGATAAGACAATGATATTTTGTATATGGGTTGGTTGTGAGGAGTAATTGCCTTTCTAAAATGTATCATATGACCTTGAACTATATTTCAACTTTTCCTGATTATGTCTTTTCTCAAGAATTATATATGATAGGTCAATACTATAAATTGGTATAAAGATTTATTGCAAGTGATTTTTGTCTGGTTATGTTTTCAGGATGAAATCTGTTTCTCATTTTATTGTGGTTTTATGAAAACTAGACCTTTTTTCTGGTTTTAATATCATTTACAGTAGTTGCTTTTCTCTCATGACAATTTTTGTGCGCCACTTAGGGGCATTATGTTTTTTTATGTCCCACCTACAATAGTAGAGGGGCAATATGTTTTCTGGTCTGTGCATCCGTCTGTTCGTCCTTCTGTGCGTCTGTTCGTCCAGCTTCAGGTTAAAGTTTTTGGTCATGGTAGTTTTTGATGAAGTTGAAGTCCAATCAACTTGAAACTTTGTACACATGTTCCTTATGATATGATCTTTCTAATTTTAAAACCAAATTAGACTTTTGACCCCATTTTCACGGTCCACTGAACATAGAAAATGAAAGTGCGAGTTTCAGGTTAAAGTTTTTGGTCAAGGTAGTTTTTGATGAAGTTGAAGTCCAATCAATTTGAAACTTAGTACACATGTTCCCTATGGTATGATCTTTCTAATTTTAATACCAAATTAGATTTTTTACCCAATTTCACGGTAGATTAAACATGGAAAATGATAGTGTGAGTGGGGCATCCATGTACTTTGGACACATTCTTGTTTAACTAAGTGTCCATTTGTCTTTCTTTTGTCTGTTCAGCATCTGTCCCGCTTTAGGGTGAAGTTTTTGGTCAAGATAGTTTTTGATGAAGATAAAGGCCAATCAACTTGAAACATGTTCCCTTTGATATGCTTTTTCTCATCTTAATGCCAAATTAGAGTTTTGAAAATGATGGTGATAGTGGGGCATCTGCCGCCCGTGTATGAAGGACACATTCTTGTTTAAACATCTCTATAGGTTGCAATTGCTTTGCAAAAGATTTGTCCTTATTTTGTCAATGACAGAGAAACTAGAAATTAATGTTTTCCAGACATTATACATTAGCAAAACCTAAAATGTCATGAGTGTCAGATTAAAAAATTGAGGCATTAAACTACTGCAACCTATCAGCTACATCAATAAACATCTGCTATCTCTGAATGTTCATTGACTGTTTCTAAAGGACCAGGTATAAACCAGCCATCTATCTCAAATCAGCATGGAAAAAAAGTAATTTTGCAGAATATATAATGCAATAATTCCAATGTTATAAATAAGATTTATAAAGGTGGCAACTGAAATGTTTATTCATGTATAAACCAATGTTATGACACAAATATAAATTCATACTCAAGTCTAAATAGTTGTGTTAGTGTTGTTAAAAATTTTGATCTAGTTATAAATGTTATGGGAATGATGTAAAAAATAAAGCTTATTTTTGATGTGGTATCGTTGCCAATAAGACTATTATCCAACATGAACCAAAGGTCAAGAATGTAAACAACTATAGGACACTACAGTCTTCAACAATATAACGTCGCGGTACTCAAATTGCACCGAGTACCCAAATTGCACCTATTTATCAAAATAGCAACGCAAATCTTACAAGATTTCCTAGAGATAAACAATTTGTATTTTTAAGAAATCATACTATGCATGTCTTCCAACATAGGTAAAAATATTAAGATATACACAAAACGTTCACAGTATTTATCAACAGATGAAGTGTTTACTGAAAAAGCAACATGTACAGAAACGTCGCCATCTAAAACCATCTAAATTCATGGTTTTCCTATTCGAATGAGATGCATGAAAATTTGATAATCCATTATTTATAATGAGTCCACAGTAACAGGTTTTCTCCAGCAACAGAAATACAAATGCTGAATGCTGAAGTATAAGTATAAAGTAGTATTGGTTCCTATTGGGTTTTTTACCTGCATTATTTTGTAAAAAGCAAACAGTAAAATTGAGAATGGAAATGGGGAATATGTCAAAGAGACAACAACCTCACCAAAGAATAGATAACAGCTGATGGCTACCAATGGGTCTTCAATGCAGTGAGAAAATCCCGCACCCACAGGTGGTCCTCAGCTGGACCCTAATAAAAATTTGTGTACTAGTACAATGTTTATTTCAAGAATAGAATAACATGACATTATTATTTTCATTCTTTTCAAAAGATGGTGTCAATCATGATGACAAAATTAGATAAATGATATTATAGCTATTTTGTGCATTTTTCCTTTGATCTTTTTTTGTGATAATTTTTCATATCATTCTACAGGCTTGAGATGGAAAATTATCGCTAGAAACTAAGGAAACAAGTAGCGTTGTTAATGAAATTGACACAAAATTGACATTGTTGTCATAGGTAAAATAGCGATAAAAGATTATCATTGGTCATCTCAACTCGATTGCTTTTCTTGCTTTCGCCGTCCCGGCTCAAGCGAGAAAATCAATCTCGTTGAGATGATCATCGAAAATCTATAATTCCCAGTGCAGTGTCAAGTTTGTTTTTTTGTAGTCTGCTTGTGTCACAATCAACAGATATGAAATGTAACATGTATAATTAATGTATTATTTTACTGCTCTTTAAAGGATACATTTGCCTAAGTTTACATTGAAAGGTTATTTAATCTGCTTCAACTTTGTAATGTAAAATTTCAAATATATGAATACTGGGCACCATCATTTGTTACTAGCATACAAGATGAAGTTACAATGTATATATGGTATGTTTTTAACTTGACTATCAAAGAAAGAAAGATCATTGCCACACTCCAACCATAACTGGATATTCAAATGCTGACAGTTCAAAGAATAAAGGATTTTGAATTACAAAAGCAAGGTTAGTAGGTATAAATGTCAAAGGTGAAAAGTCAAGTGTAAGTTACTGTTTACTTTCAAAGTTTTATCCTTTACTTTATTATTCATGGATTATATTTTATGCCTTTCAGGGTCAAGTGATCCAACAGTACTAGCTACAACTTCACCAGAGGAAAGTAAACGACAAAATCATATCCATGAGTTGTTCAAAACAGAAGAAACATACATGAACGATATGGAGATTGTTTTGGAGGTAATTTTTAATGTAATTGACAGACTGTGAATATGATTAAGAGGGTAGAAAAATTGAATGTCCCTCCCTCACACACACATACACAACATGAACATCCTATTAAAGTCAGTTGACTGTTTAGTGCAGTTTTTGCTGTTCAATGGTGATTTTTGTCTCGCTTGTCTCAAAAATCGAGACCTATGTATGCTGTTTCCAGAGTTGGTGTCAACAATGTATTTGTTTGTGATTAGGTCAAGTTAATGGTGAACCACAAGTGGTAAGTCAAAGATATTTGGTATGCAGTTGTATTAGGATGGGCACATCACATTACCATGGATATTATTAGTCCCTACCCTCATTTATTGTCTATTATCTTTGAAACTTTTGCTTAGTTTTCATGTATTAGTTTGTGATTAGGTCATTTTATTGGGAATTACTAGTGGTAATTTAATGATAATTGGTATGCAGTTGTTTAAGCACTGGCAGATCTCATTTCCATGGAGATTATTCGGCCCCACTACCTCAGTCGAGGTCTATTGACTTTGAAACTGTTGCTTAGTTTTCATGTATTAGTTTGTGATTAGGTCGGTTGATGGTGAACTATTAGTAATAGATCAATGATATTTGGTATGCAGTTGTATTAGCATTGGCATATCTCATTTCCATGGAGATTATTTGACTCTTCCCCCTCAGTCATGGTTAATTTATTTTGAGATTTTGCTTAGTTTACATGTATTAGTTTGTGCTTTAGGTTTGTTCAAAGAGAACTACTGATGATAAGTCAATAGTATTTCGTAAGCAGTTGTATCAGTATTGGCACATCTCATTTCCATTGAGATTGTTTAGCCATATACCTTCAGTCATGGTTCATTGCCTTAGAATATTTGCAAAACCTACATTTTAAAGTGTTGCTATTTAATTTCAACATTTTCATTATCTAAATTACAAAAAAGCGAGACATATCTCTGTGATAAAATTTTATTATGAACTAAAGATGATTTTGAATTTTCACTTGTAGTTTTATTTGATCGTTGCAATAAAATCAGGCAATGACCTGGATTTGCTAGTATGCATTGAAAAAAACTGTATAAAGAAAGACTTACAAAAGAGAGTTACAAATACCAAAGGGTCATTCATACTCATAAGTCAAAAATAAACTAACACAACATCAAACCTGCATATATTTGCCATCTGACAGATTCAGGTTTTAAGGAATCTCCAGATCTTTATAGCACAAATATATAACCTAACTTCATATGTATTTTTTGACACGCACTTAAGATACTACATATACATGTAGTATATAGGTATATATTTTTTGTAGGCATTTTATAACCCAATGCGTGCAGCGGGGGTGATGACAGATGAAGAATTAGAATCTGTATTTGTAAATTGGACTGAACTTATTTTATGTAACACAAAACTCTCCAGGTAAATTATTTAATATTTATGGATTGCCGTTTGATTCTGATAACAATATAAGAAATAATCTATAAGAAATTCTTTTAATAAAAGGATAAAGTTATATTTGAAATTCTCCATACAACTTATTTGAAAAATGCTTGGCCTACTTAACTTGCTTTGGATATATGGGGTTAAACTAGATCTAATGGTACATGCTCACAGACCCTTCCCAGCTCACCCCCTTTTTTTTGCATATATGTAAAGATCATATGTTGTTTAAATAAAACAAAAAATACAGATCCATCATTGCAGCTACTAACAGCATGGTTCAGGTTTTTTCCAAAGCTCCAATTTTGCCCCCCCCCCTCCCCCCCACCAACATTGGGTATATTCTTTGTTCTTTTATATATTTTGAACAATTACTTTACAGTTTTGGCTGTGAACATACATTTAATTACTTCTTAACAACATCAAGTGTTTTGTTTAAGTTATGATTTGATTTTGTAGATCATTACGAGTACGGAAGAAAATGATTGGAAAAGGCCAAGTAATAACTATGATTGGAGACATATTATGTGAAAATGTAAGTTTTATGATTTTTTTATGCTCAGGAGTTATGGTACTCACATGCATACAAAAGTTTTATTATTCAGACTATGATAAAATAAAAAACACACAGAAATATAAGAATGTAAGTTTTGGTGGTCAAGTTCATATCTCAGATACTATAAGCAATAGGTCTAGTATATTCGGTGTATGGAAGGACTGTAAGGTGTACATGTCCAACTGACAGGTGTCATCTGACCTTGACCTCATTTTCATGGTTCAGTGGTTATAGTTAAGTTTTTGTGTTTTGTTCTGTTTTTCTTATACTATATGCAATAGGTCTACTATATTTGGTGTATGGAATGATTGTGAGGTGTGCATGTCTAGCTGACAGGTGTCATCTGACCTTGACCTCATTTCATGGTTCAGTGGTCAAAGTTAAGTTTTTGAGTTTTGGTTTATTTTTCTAATACTATGAATAGGTCAACTATATTACGTTTATGGAAATATTTAATGATATTTATGTCAGTCGCACAGGTTTTATTTGACCTTGACTTCATTTTCATGGTTCATTGCTAAGTGTTAAGTATTTGTGTTTTGATCTGTTTTTATGCCCCACCTACGATAGAAGAGGGGCATTCTGTTTTCTGGTCTGTGCGTCCATCCTTCCTTCCGTCCATTCGTTTAGGTTCAAGTTTTTGGTCAAGGTAGTTTTTGATGAAGTTGAAGTCCAATCATTTTCAAACTTAGTACACATGTTCCCTATGATATGATCTTTCTAATTTAATTGCCAAATTAGAGTTTTGACCCCAATTTCACGGTCTACTGAACATAGAAAATGATAATGCGAGTGGGGCTTCCGTGTACTATGGACACATTCTTGTTCTTATTTATAAGCAATAGGTCAACTCTATTTGTTGTATGGAAGAATTGTTAACTGTACATGTCTTCCTGACATGGTTCATCTGACCTTGACCTCATTTTCATGGTTCATTGATCAATGTTTAGTTTTCTTGGTTAATGTTGAGTTTATGTGACAGTTGTCATAAGCTTTTTATTTAGGACTATCAACATAATATCAATGATTAGTAAAGAAGGCGAGACATTTCAGCGTGTGCACTCTTGTTAGACTTAAATATGATTTAAATTTTTACAATTTTGAGAAAAATCCTGTTTAATACTTATAAAGAATATTTCAAAATGCGAGTTTAAATTATTGCGTTTACATCTCAATCGTAATAATAAAAACATCGCATTAGTTTCTGAATTCATAGAAATAATAAGTTGTACATATTTTTGTAGAATGTATCAAAATTGCCTCATTCAATTGTCCCCTAATATCCCTTCAATAAAGACATACTTTTTTGTTGTTGCAGCTTCCACATTTGACCCCTTATATCCGTTTCTGTAGTTGTCAACTTAGAGCAGCAGCGTTAATTCAGCATAAAACAGAGACTAGTCCGGAGTTCAGAGAGGTCCAAAAGGTTTGTAGAACATGATTATTGCCCTAAGTTTCTTTCTGTTTTTATTCTTCAAAAGGTTTTCAGAAGATTTTTATCATTATGCTCTAATTTTGTCTCCTTTTCATAATAGTTTAAAAATAAACAATGAAAGACAGAACAGCACAATGATTCTCGAAATTTCTAAATTTGTAAGGTTTTTGTACATTGACTTTAATTGAAATTAATTAAGAACATACAAGGAACTATATCTTCTTGTGTGTAGTCTCACTTTGCTTTAAGTCTTTCAATTCACTTCACTGTGTAAAAAAGCAAAATTTCATTTTAATAGGAAAACATTCATTAATTATTTATTGATTAAAGTTTTTTTTACACTTTCTAAATATGAAAATTTATTTCAGAAATGCACACAGAATTCTAAAACTAAATCCATGCCATTGAGTAGTTTCTTACTGAAACCAATGCAGAGAATAACTAAATATCCACTTATGATTCAGAAGGTAGGTACAATATAGCCATTAAGTCAATAATTTTACACCTATAGAGGAGTTCTGATTTTGATATACCTATATGTTTGCTCTTTAACCTTGTTTTGTCCAAGTGATGTGTGAACATGATCCTGTCAATTGGCCGTTTCAGAATCTAAAGCATCATGGGTAATTTCATTGTTCGTACCCCAAAGTGAAAATAACGTTACGTCATTGGTTGAATTTCCATTGTTTATAACGTTTTAAACCAATCAAAACGCTTTGGTGTACGCTTTTGAAAATATTACCCAGGATGCATTAGATTCTGAAACGGCGAATTACATCCACTTCATTTCTTATAATTTTTTGAAGCTAGCCAATGCTAAATGCTTATTGTCATTAAACTAAGATGTGGCATGATTTATTTAGATGTGTAAAGGACTTTCAGAAAGTATTCAATGAATTTGAATAAAATTAAGAATGAAAATAGGGAATTTTTTCAAAGAGACCCAACCAAAAAGCAGCTGAAGGCTACCAATGGGTCTTCAATAAAGCGAGAAAATCCAGACTATCAATTTCAGTAAAAGAATTTTGCTGACAAAATGTGAAGATAATGATACTGAATGTTAGAGCTTGTGACAATTTCCCATTAATAAGTTTCTCACCCTTGATATGCATCAAATATTTGCCACTGCATAATCAAGCAAGAAATCAGATTAGTAAAATTTTTCATGATTCAGAGACCGACTTCTTAAATCACTTATCAAATGCAACTTTATATCTATTGCATAACTGTGAAAGCACTGGTATAATATACTGTGCATATTTGCGAACGACATTGGCATATATATATATATATAGTAAGATCATCAATCTCTCAACAGGTCAGTAAAAACCTTTGTTTGACCTTGAGCATCACTGAAGAGATATGAATAATGTAATTACACATCTGATGCAGGAAAATTATTACCATTAATGTTATTGAAACATTAATTGAAAATAGTTCATAATTTTAAAACTCGAATTTACAGTCAAAATGTATCATTTAAATAGTGACAGAACTTAAACAATGGTTACTGGTTGGATATCCCTTCTTAATTTACAAATATTACCAGCTATGGTACAAGCCTTACGTTAGTAAAATATAATTATGATGATTTCGGTGTGTTTAACACAGCTAAATTCTTTATAAACCTGTATGAATCCAAGAGGCTGTAGTTCCAATGGTTGTTGTTGAACAATGTATTTTACATTATTGCTGTGTCATATTGGAGGGAGGATAGTACCTTTATCGAGACTCCGGAATTGGATGTTTTTAAGTCGGGATTTTGGGATTGATGCTTTCGGGATCTGGGAATTCTTTTTTCAGATTTCAGGATGTCGGGATTTAAATTTCTTTAAAGTCGGGAACTCTGGATTTTATGTTTTTAAGTCCAGGATTTCAGTATCAGGATCCCTCCTACCCCTCATCTTTTAACCTTTTACAGATTACCAACAGTGTTCCAGCTAGGTTTTCAAAAGGGCAGGGTGCCAATCCTGAAAAAGGGCATTTAACGCGCGATATGATAATATGAAAAGGGCATATTTTAATAAAAGATGTTAATCAAACATTTGTGTTTATTCGTTGAATCACAGGTTATACAAGAACAACATCTTTAGCCCATATAGAACTCTATCTTTCTACTTTTAAGGCTGAAAAACTTGTCAAGCAGCTTGTCACACAAGTTTTTTTATCATTGCTTGGCACAGTTGAACTTTATATGCAGTATGTTTTGAAAGGAGATCTGTTTCATACTGTTTCTATGGTCTACCACATTTTACCAGTTTCACCTTTCTACCCCTGCTGTGCTTGATGGCAATACAGCACAAAACAGCTGTGCTCAGTAAATTCACAATTTTAGGATATAAAGCAACAGTGAAAAATAGTATCAAAAATAAAGAATACAGAAAAAGATGACCAAGGCACCCTACCAACACTGCTACTAAGACCCTCTTTAACTTTTCCCATAACTCAAAATAAATACCTAAACATATATATTCTTATGCAAGAAGTATGGAGACACATTTTAGAATATGTAAATGGGTTACTCAGTGTGCTCCTTCTTTGGAGGATTATAAACAGTACGTAAATATGATGTAAATATGATCACAATATGGCGGCCGATTTTGTTATTTTCGTATCAAAAATGAAGGCAGTCAATGACAAATACATCTGAATTTTCTGTTTATTTTACAGAAAACAAGTAAAACAATGTCTTCAACGAGTTTATAATGGTTTTCCAACTTTCTGTCATTATGTTTCTTCCATGAAACTACGGTAAACATCGCAAATTGTGCCCAAGTTGTTGTATGCACATTTCTTCAAAGATAATTGCCGACTGACCATTAATGACCCATCCGATAAACGGATTACCTATAACAACAGATTATGACACCAGTTGTAACCATTGATTAGCTTGGGGTGGTAAACAAAGTCATAATCTTTTCCCCAGGTAAAATTTAGTTATTAGCGTATCATATCAATACGCAAATTAATATGCAATCAATCTTCAAAAAAGGCAGGGCGCCCTGGAAACTGTAAAAAGGGCACAGGGCGCCACTCGGAAAAGGGCGGGCGCCACGCCCTCTGAAAACGGCCTAGCTGGAACACTGACCAAACAGTATTGTTTTTTTTTAGTTTGAATGTTCTTCTTGTATCTTTCCCCTTCTGTCTGTCTGTCTGTCTGTCTGTCTGTCTGTCTGTCTGTCTGTCTGTCTGTCTGTCTGTCTGTCTGTCTGTCTGTCTGTCTGTCTGTCTGTCTGTCTGTCTGTCTGTCTGTCTGTCTGTCTGTCTGTCTGTCTGTCTGTCTGTCTGTCTGTCTGTCTGTCTGTCTGTCTGTCTGTCTGTCTGTCTGTCTGTCTGTCTGTGTGTCTGTGTGTCTGTGTCTGTCTGTCTGTCTGTTCTGCAAATCAGTATTCCATACTTTTTTATTCATGGTTGAATATATTGATTTGATATTTAATGTATTGTTTCATCATGACATTGAACATTTCAGCATCATTAATTCAACAGAACCAATTTTATATTGTATTTTTCTTTACAGATTTTACAATATACACCAGAAGGTCATCCTGACCATCAGAACCTGAAGGAGGCTCTGACAAAAGCAGAAGAACTATGTAGCCAAGTCAATGAGGGTGTAAGGGAGAGGGAAAACTCAGACAAGTTAGAATGGATGCAGGGGCATATAAACTGTGATGGACTTGTAGAGGTAAATAAAGTATACAGCTGTTCAAAAGTCATAAATCGATTGAGAAAAAACAAATCTGGGTACAAACTAAAACTGAGGGATACACATATAAGAGGAAAACAGCAAAACAACAGAAACACTACAGTGCAACAAAAAAACTAAACAACAATGTAACACACACAGGAACGAACTATATGATAGCAACTGCCATATTCTGACTTGGTAAACTGTAAATTCATTTATCAAGAAACTTGTTCTTCTTGAACATGCATGAAATATTTGCCACTCAACATTTTAAATTGGAATTGTGGTTATCATCTTTGTTTTTAAAGACCTATGATGTAAACCAATGGAGAAATTTTTAATGATTATTTCATGGTTTTAGTCAATATTTCCAATTTTGCATTTCTGATTTTAAAAATTCTGTCTTTTTCAGAAAATAACATTTAATTCTGTAACAAATTGCCTTGGGCCTAGAAAGATATTACACTCAGGAACACTTTATAAGGTTTGTATAAATTGAATATTTTTAGCTCACCTGACCTGAAAGGTCAAGTGAGCTTTTCTCATCACTTGGCGTCCGTCGTTCGGCGTCCGTCGTCCGTAAACTTTTACAAAAATCTCCTCTGAAACTACTGGGCCAAATTCAACCAAACTTGGCCACAATCATCCTTTGGGTATCTAGTTTAAAAAATGTGTCCGATGACCTGGCCATAAAACCAAGATGGCTGCCATGGCGAAAAATAGAACACAGGGGTAAAATGTATATTTTGGCTTATATCTTTAAAACCAAAGCATTTAGAGCAAATCTGACATGGGTTAAAATTGTTGATCAGGTCAAGATCTATCTGCCCTGTAATTTTCAGACGAATTGGACAATCTGTTTTTAGGTTGCTGCCCCTGAATTGGTAATTTTAACGAAATTTTGCAGTTTTTGGTTATTATCTTGAATACTATTATAGATAGAGATAAACTGTAAACAGCAATAATGTTCAGCAAAATAAGACCTACAAAAAAGTCAACATGACCAAAATTGTCAGTCAACCCCTTAAGGAGTTATTGCCCTTTATAGTCAATTTTAACAACTTTTTCGTCATTTTTTGTAACTTGTACAAAAATCTTCTCCTCTGAAACTACTATGCCAAATTTAAACTAACTTGGCCACAATCATAATTGTGGTATATAGTTTAAAAAATGTGTCCGATGACCCCACCTACCAAACAAAATGGCCGACATGGCTAAAAATAGAACATAGTGGTAAAATGCAGTTTTTGCTTTATATCTTTGAAACAAAGACATATAGGGCAAATCTTTCAAGATTTAAATGTCCATCAGAATAAGATCTATCCCCTCACAAATTTTCAGATGAATCCTACAACCCGTTGTTGGGTTGACGCCCTAAAATTGGTAATTTTAAGGAAATTTTGCAGTTTTTGGTTATTATCTTGAATACTGTTATAGATAGAGATAAACTGTAAACAGCAGTAATGTTCAGCAAAGTAAGATCTACAAAAAAGTCAAATGACCAAAATTGTCAGAAAACCCCTTAAGGAGTTATTGTCCTTTATAGTCAATATTGAACAACTTTTCGTCATTTTTGTAACTTTTACAAAAATCTTCTTTTCTAAAACTATGGGCCAAATTTAACCAAACTTGGCCACAATCATTACTAGGGTATCTATTTAAAAAAATTGTCTAATGACCCCACCTACCAACCAAGATGGCCGACATCAGTAAATACAGTAACAGGTGAGCGACACAGGCTCTTGAGAGCCTCTAGTTTTTTATTGTTGGATGATTTCTCGTACTACTGTAAAGTAATTCCTGATAGTTATAGTTTTATGTTTCTTTTTACTGATAACAAAATGCAATTTATGTAATTATATGTAAATGCAATTTTTAGAATTTAGAGGTTTGGGAAGGCACTACACATGGAATGTGATAGAACAAGCAGACACACATCCTTATTCGGCTACTTTTATTAATATCCTTACTTTTCTTTTCATATTTTATTTATTTTTCAGATGAAGAGTAACAAAGAATTAGTAGGAGTTTTATGCAATGATTTCCTGTTACTTATCAGTCCACTTAGCAGTAGTACATCTAAGTTTGTCTTTGATCCAAAGGCAAAGTCGCAATATAAAATGTACAAAACTGTGAGTATATCATTGTTTTAAGATGCCAGCTTTAATGTTTCAAATTGATAAGCTTTTTAAAAGAAAGTTAAAAAGTGGTTAATTGCAGGGACAGGGAATTAGGAATAACCTGGTAGATAGATAAATATAATGAATTATTGAAATATATATGGCAAATCATGATTCCTTCTAAAAAAAGAAGCTATTTTAAAGTTGTATTGACAAACGTTGAAAGCTGATGTATTTCAAAAGTCAAAAACTAATTTTAACTTGTCAAATGTCCGAAAAAGAAATGAAATAAAACCTCTGTTCTTGCCCTATATATCTATCTCTGATTATATGTAATTTTTACATTCTAGCCGATATTTTTGAACGAGATAATGGTAAAAAGAATCGGTGGTGATGATGATAGTGATTCCTGTCAATTCCAAGTGTCCCATATAGACAGGGTGTACAACTTCAAGACATCTAGTAACAATGAGAGGTAACATAGCAAAATTTCTACTTTTTTGCAGCATCAAATATAATATGATTTCAGTTTAAGGAAGCTTGCTTGTCGTGTTATGGAATTTTTGTCAGATTTTGGAATCCTCTGGTTTTATCTATTTGAATGACTTAACAAATTTTGCCTGGTGACCCCCATTTTTCTTTTCATAATTCTTTTACATGTATAATGATAAACTGTCAATTAAAGTCTTATAAAAATTTTAATTATTTTTTTTATGACTAAAACTTGTCAATGATAAAGCTATGAAAAGTCAAGAGAGAACATTTTCCTGTCAAAATTTCAATGGCTAATATCTCAAAAAGAAGCATGGTGACCTATATATTTGTTTTGCTCTATTGATTCCTTTATTAATCCCCTATCAATATATGATAGAGGTTTGAAAAGTTAATTATTCTGAAACTGAGAAGCCAACTCCCTTAAAGCATAAGTTTGATATTTCTGATCTGGGTTAGGCAACTACAATTTCTTCAATGTATGTAGTAATTGGTTTCCATTACAGCTAATTCAGCATGTATTTTCAATGAGCTCTACCATCTCTGCCATATGCAATGGTTCTAATTTCTGTTGTTTTCAAACTGACAGAGTTAATGTGGTTACATACTTCAAAACTAAATCCAATGTTAATAGGAGTAGTTGTTTTACCTGTTATAGACCTGACGTAGAAATTTCTCACTAAGCATAGCAAAAATTATTTGAAAAACTATGATCTTTCTTATAGTTATTTTCCCTTTTCTTTCTTTGTATGGAATATTTATATTTTTCTGTTGGTTTAGTATGTATTTATTTACAAGGTAGACATAAAATATTTTTACTATATTTAATCACAAATATAGAGATTCATTACAAATGATTCCCTGCGATATGGTTTGATTACTTCCCCTTAATGAAATGTTCAAAGTTTTCTCTTCTGGGAAATATTGGTAATTATTTATATTTGTCTATGAAAGCTTTTTATTAATATTGTTTTGTTTTTTTCTCCATTTTCAACCTTTTTAGAGAAACCTGGTTTAAGCGTTTGGATGCAGCTTCTAAGAATTATATTGAAACAGAAAGAAAAAGACGAGAAAAAGTTCATAGCCGTAAGATGGATATTTTTATACTTTATAGTGTTATCAATATATGTATATGAATATTATTTTAGTTTCCATTGAGTTCTTGGGAAAAATTAAACTCATTTCCAGCACTTAAGTTTAACAAATTTTAGAATCAGAAAACACAAAAAGATAAGAAACGAAGAAAAGAAAAGAAAAGAAGTAGAAGACAAGGAGACAATAACATGACCTGAAGATAATGAGACCAAAAGTTAATGGTACTTAAAACTAATGAATGAACAACACAAATCCAATGAAGACCTAGGGCCAAATTCTTATGCTTGGGAGAACATGATCAAGTGAAACAGTTGTTTTTATGATATCTGCTATTTTAATGAGCATGAAGCACAATGAAGTGCATATACACAAAAGTTAAATTTTGTGTCATGATTTTATTTATCATTGTCAAATTTAGATTTACTGGTCACAAATATACATGTCCATAATTGTAACATGATGTGGAACTGCTATGAACATAGAAGAGTTTATTGTTAAAACCAATGGTTTTAATGATATTTATTCCTTATTTTTGATGTTGAAAATCAATATATCTTTTTCCTTACCATCCAGGTCACCATTCTTTTACAAATTTGTTTGTATTCTATTACTATTTTATTATGCCAACCATTTCAGTGGAGGAGCCTAATCAGAAAGTAGGTCGTATGTTAGTAATCATTGTTGAGGGGATAAACCTGGCCCCCTCACAAGATGGTAAGGCGGCATGTCACCAAACCCTTGTATACCAGATTTATCACTTTATTTTCAAAAGCATGTCTTCTTTTTTACAATAAGCAACCATTGAAGAACTATGAATTGTGTATCTTTTTCTTATTATTCCATGTAAATTAAATCTTGCAATTTTTACTGTAAAAAAACAAAAAAATATTTTCTTGTAACTTAGCAAAAGCAATGCATGTGTTTAGGCTTTGCTTATTTAGATTTTTAGCTTAGCTCTGACACTTAAGTGAGAAAACTCTTTACAAATTGACAACTTTTGATTTCTGTCTAAAGATTTTTTTGAAAATGAGAAATGTTTAGTTAAAAGAAATGTAAGTTGATCCCTCCATTGTTTTTGCTATATTTAAAAGAAATCATGCTTTTGTAAGTTCAGTGTAAATAATGGTTTTTATTTTAGTTCATCTCTGTTGTAAAAAAATATTGGTAGTATTTTTTATCAGATTTTCATTCAATCCCAGGGGAATATCTTTAATTTCAAAATATGTTCTGAGTTTTGAATATACGAAGGATGGGAAAAGCCGATATCTCAGAAAACATTTCATTACCCTGCACATTTCTTTTTATTATATATTCTCCCAACCTTATTTGGTTTAGTTTTATCCTAATTTGCATATTTTATGTTTGCATGTCTTTATGACATCATATTTTTATTTTCTCTGCATGTTATCAGTAAAACGAAGTGGTGGGGTTGGCCGACTGCTGGTGTTGATACAAGAAGGCTGTGACCTCCAACCTCGAGATGCTAATGGTATGTTGTCATGTCCTTGACCTTGCTTTGCTTGTTCTTTGTTGTCTTGTATGTTTATTTATTTTCTTTTGTCTTATCTATTATTTATCTTGTGATCTGTCATTTTCTTTATGAAAGTATATTTCTTTCTTTTACAATTCTATAATTTCAAAGGAATTAATAAGGTATTAAATTTATATTTTTCTTACTTTATGTAAGAATATAATTATTGCCCCTGTAGAAAAAAAATGTTTTACTTTAATATTTTACCTACATGAAAATACTTTTAAAATATGTCAGTTCATGTTTAATTTTTTATTTTAATGAATTGATTCAAAACAAATTTCTTTCAGACAAGAATGATTGGTTGTTGACTTTTGTAAAGACTTTTCATTTCATTCGTAGGCTCTTTTTTTTGTTGTTGTCATTTTAAAAAAATAAAGACAAACTTGACAAAAGTTGAATAAACTCGAAGTTACCAAAACATATTTATTTTCAACAGCAAACAATTCTGGAACATATTTCTCTTAAGTATCTGAATAGATCTGAACAGTTGCAGACAATAGCATGTCTTTTGGTAAAGATATTTGTTCTGTAGTAGGAAAAAAAGTGTTGTTATGAAAATGAGGAGATGTGATTATGATTGCCAATGAGAAAACTATCCACCAAAGTTCAGATGAAGTGAATGTAAGAAATTATAGGTAACTATACAGCCTTTTAACAATGACAAAAAAACCAGCTGTATATGGTCAGCTATAAAAGGCCCTGACATGAAAAAAAGATGGAACAATTCAATTGAGAAAACTAGTTTGTGAGCACTTAAGCCCCTAACCCTGGACAGTGGTGTAACAGTACAACATATTAAGAACAAACCGTAATAATCAGTTAAAAATGGCTGAACTCATCAGACTGACATGTATAGAAATGGATGTGGAGGGGTATGTTCATTTACAGTGATTCGTAAGGATAACTTAGTAATCACAGATTGTTTATTAACATACATTGATTTGTATAAGGCAGAAGTGACATTTTCTGTATAATCCTTTGTTGGAAGCAATGTAACATTTACCTATTAATGCGGATTCATTTAATTTTGTGGGGGTCACTTATTTCATGGTTTTAAGAAATTATGGATTTTGATGGATACTTAATTTTGTTGTTTTGCACTTTAGTGAACACTTACACAGCTACTTTTGTATAGGTACTATTTCTGTACTAAAAATCTGAAATACTGGAAATTTACTTTTATTATTCAGAACTATTTTGTTACTTACAAATTATTGTAATATTTAGGTACCTGTATTTTACAGTACTTGATTTGTACTTGAAATTTAGTTACTACAGATTTTTGGTTACTACTGTTACATTTTCAGCATTTTTAAAGTTTTTCTATTTCAAATCTCTTAAAATTGTGATTTTCAAACATGGAATATTGTATTAATTCTGTACCAAAATATTTAGTACAAATCATGTACTGTAAAATACAAGTACCTAAATATTACAATAATTTTAAAGTAAAGAAATAGTACTAAATATTAAAAGTAAATTTCCAGTACTACATATTTTTAGTACAGAAATAATACCTATGCAAAAGTAGCTGTGTATAAATTACTGGTTAACATATACCATAACCACTAAAAAAATTTGTACCTAATGAAAAATGATGAATTCTCATTGTGTATCATTTTTATATTTTACAATTTTGTTATGACAGGAAAAAGTGACCCCTATTGTGAAGTAAGTATGGGAGCCCAGGAACATAAGACTAAAGTCATACCAGCCACACTCAATCCTAAATGGAACCAGAACATGCAGTTTACTATACGTGATGTAGATCAAGATGTTTTATGTATTACTGTGTTTGATAGAGATCTGTTTTCTCCAAATGGTAGGTTATTTTTTTAAAGGAAGAGAATTTAATGAGGGGAGATAATCATTATGTGATTTTTTTTTTCTGGTGGAGATCTATATTCTCCAAATGGAGAGTTTGAGGAAGCAAGTGTTTTAAAGGAAGGGACTGTCATAAGGAGAGGTTATTATAGAGGGATTGTTTTTGATAGAGATTTCTTTTCTTCTTATGGTAGCTACATGTTTAAATGGGGAATGTCATGAAGGGAGACAATAATTGTGGTGTTGTTTTTATTATAAATGGAGATCTGTTTTCTCCAAAGTGTAGGTAATTTTTTAAAGGGGGAATTTCATGATGAAAGATTAATTATTATGTATTTTTTTTTTATAAGAGATCTTTTTTCTTAAATGAGATGTATTATGATAGAGATTTGCTTTCTACAAATTGTATGTAGATTTTTTATGGAAAAAGCACTTGAGCAAAAAGTTTTGACTCAGATAGAAGTTTGGCAGTCAATGTTAGAGAGCTTAAAAGGGTCTTAAATTGTAAAATACTGTAATAGATTAAAATACTTGAGAAATTTGTAATTCTTTATAACTATGCCAGTAAAGGTTAAAGTATTGCAATAAAGACTGACGAATACAATTTACAACTCCATATAATCGTTAAAATGCCACATTTCTAGAAATCACGTAATTGAATTTCACTTATTTTGACAGATCAGTTATTGATATTAATAATTTGATTTTAAGATTAATTTTGGTGTATTTTGTTGATGGGTTGCTTTGCATATAACTATTAATATTCATTTTCCAGATTTTCTTGGGAGAACAGAAATCAGAGTGAAAGAAATTTTACAAGAATCAAATGAAAAAAGAGGACCTATTTCTAAACGACTTCTCTTGCATGAAATATCATCTGGTGAAGTAGTAGTTAAACTAGATCTACAATTATATGATGGTTTTAATGAATAATGAACAAAGTGTATAGAAACTTTGGATATTGTGTGTGACAGAATAACATCCCTTGGTGCTTGTAGAAAGATATAATTGAAAACTTTTTTTTTTTAATTGGGACCATTTCTTGAATTTTATATTAAATTTCACAGCTTATCCTTGCCTAATCAAAGCTTTATTGAGCAATTCAAATTGTTTTAGAGGTAATTTCCTAATGCATGTAGAGTTTGACTTTAGTTGGCTTGCCTGCTTTGTTTAAATATTTGGATGACATTCAATCAAATTTAGATATAATATATACAGGTTTAACTATGTTTGCAGATGTCAATCTTCATTAAAATGCTTGAGCAAACATTTAAGGTGGTACCCAACACTTTCACTAAAATTAATTTGGCTAGTTTAATTTTCAATTTTGTCAAAGTATTTACTTTGACCCTTTAACAAAAATATTAAAATATAAAAAATTTTGAACAAACGGTTTTGTCAGAAAAATTACACTGGTTATATAGCAATTTGACAAACACCATTTTTGATCATTGAGATGCTTAATATTCCTTTTACAACACAAGGTAATTAAAACGTTCTGCTGATTTTACAGAATTATCTCCCTGTGGTGTTAGGTACCACCTTAAACAAACAAAGCAAGCAACACAACCGAAGTCTTCTATTCAAGCATTATGAAATTAACTTTAAAAACATGCAATGTTATGTGCTGTTAGTAAATTGGTTTATTTCTTAACCTCTGATAGAAAGTTATGAATGGGTGCTTATTGAAACTGTATGGAATAATTTATTTACTGGTGCAAATAATGTCTTTGATAAATAATTGTAAAAGGATGAGGTTTTTTTTTTATGAATTATTGAATGGAATATTTTACTTTTCTGGTGCCAAGTATGTATTTTATTTATACATTAACAATTGATTAAATGATTTTTAAAAGGTGATTATTTTTTAAAGATTTAAATATAGGCCTCAGCAGATTCTATGTTTAAGTTTTTTTTTTTTTTTTAATTTTAATGAAAGAGTGTTTGATAAATGTACAATTCATGAATTCAGTATATCAACAAAAAAAGTAAACAGTTTTAAAAATCCATAGTTTAATTATTGTGAAAAAATGAGACTTTTCTATTATTGCATTTAGTAAATTTCATTTTTGAATTTTGTAATGTTTGAATGCAGCATTTCCTGGAATTACATTATATATTGAATCAAATGAATATTTGCGTCACAAAAGTAAGAGTGTATCCAACATGATTTATGGCAACACATTTTAATTCTGTGAAAAATGCAAACCAATTCAACATTTTGGTCTAGAAAAATTTAAGAAATAATAAAAATTAAAGAAATAAAATTAGGGGTGTAGCATTGTACTGTTAAGTCACATGGACAGCAGTTGGACTTATATAGTATGTTTTATGTGACATACGGATTGGACCGAATTATGTATCTTTTGAAAAATTAAATACTATTTTCCTTGATTTTCCCAAGCAAATAGGTTTCTATTATAGATGGTTTTACTGATTATGCATAATATCAATTATTTTTCTACCTTTTCAACCACAGAAAAGAAAAACTTTAATTTTTGATAAGATCTGTATTTTTAAAGCATTTAAATGTAGTTTTTTTGTACAATAAAAATCTCTCAGTAAACTATCAGTGCAGTTTAGAACAGCAGAAAAAGAATTAGATCTGTTTAAAGGTTTTGAGACATTTTGGAAACATGAAGTTTTGATATGCTATTGAAACTTGATTGGTCATGAATGATTTCAAAAAGTTATGATGGTCAAGTTTAAACCTAAAAGTACAATTAATTGATCATAGTTGATTTGAATATGAAGTACTAGGAATCTCAATCATTAAAGTGTTTGACAACGATAGTCTTCTTTTACAACTAAACTTAATATTGTTGGTTTGGTTTTTTAAAGGTGAGCATAATATTAAACATTGGAAGAAAAAAAAATGTGTATATATTTTTGTACTATTAAGTTTTTACAGGTTGTCTTTTTATTGACCTTGGTATAGATTTGACATTTAATAGAGGGTTTTGTCCTCTTTTTTTTGGCAAATGAAGTCAAATTAAAATGTGCTTTTTCTAATACACTATATTTAAAAATTATGAATCACAGTTTGTGAGATAGACATAAGACTGAGTTTAAAGCAATTAGATTTGATTTTTACATTCATTTATGATTCTGATATGTTTTTTAAAATATTTTATTATTTTGTAATGAAAACTGTACAAAACCTTGATATACGTATAAGTTTTTAAAAAGAAATTATGTTGGACTCAGTCACTCTTCATCTTTAAAAGTTTGAAGTATTTGATTACTCTAAAGTTTTGACGAAGAGAAGCACAAATTATAGTACAATTTCATATTTGTAAATACATGTATATGTAACGTTAGAAGAAAATTGGAAAATTATACATAGCCTTTGTTCTTGAGGACAATTGACTAAGCAGACTACATTTTTCAGGTCCTAAATGAGTAATTTTAAGATGATTTATTATTGTGAATTCAATTGTTTACATAAACCTTGTTTGTTTCATAGTGATCATGTTGAAGTAATTGCTGCTTTCGTTTGAGTTTATTAAATGTTTAGAGAAGTCTTTCAGTGCTAAGTTTTGAATTATACATGTTAAAAATAATAATTATGTCTGTTGTGATGGTAATGTTAATTTTGATGGGAAAATGCAACAAATTCAGGGCATGAATTCCAAGATTGATGGTGTGAAATTATGCAGCGGAGGGCAAATGTCATGCTACAGATATTTAAATGTATAATTTAGCATCAAATGACCTATTAATGCGTACAAATATTCGAATACAATATTATCTTGCATGTCCTTTATGTCAGGTAGATTTGGATTTCAACTTATCAGAAAGTCAAGTACGAGTTTTTTTGTTTGTTTAAATAGCATCATGTTCAGTATCTTTTCATGAAGCATATATAAAAACCCTTTACCAATACAAATGTATAACATAAAATTTTAGGGATTTTATTTTTTTATTTTCCTTTATGTATATAAACCTAATGCTGGTATTTATTTTAAAAAATGAGACCATTACTACTTATATTTTCCTTTATTCAAAGTTGTGAATTGTCAATTTTTCTATATTTTGTCTCAGCTATCTTTCATACCTAGTACTCACAATGCAATGTTAAATGGTTTGCAGGTGTGCTTTTTTCAATTTGTTGTTTTGTATTCTCAAGTTTATGCTAAAATTGTAAAATAATTGATTGTATCATTGACTTATTTTTAATTATAAATTCTTTGACAATATACATGACATTATCACTATGTTTTATATCAATACACATCATTTAAAATACCTTTGAAAGGTCCTTATCATAATCTTATTAGTGGTCAACATTAGAAGATCATGATTTCTGTAATTGTTCTCACTGTAAGCTGCAAAAGTTTCATTTCGTTTGGCAGATGTTCCATTGAGCAATTACAATTTCAGTGGTTATTTTAAAAAGTGTTTATAGATAAGTTTTTATAAATAATGTAAGTGCTATTCTTTGATGAAACAGGCAATACGACTTCCACAAAATTAAAGAATCATGAAACTTTTGTTCACATTAATGAAGAAAACAGTACATCAAAGAGTTTGCTTTTTTCTTAACTCTTTTTGTACTAAAACAACTTATAACATCATTTCATACTGAAATATTTGCCAATGGGCATTATGAAAACAACAATTAGTCAATAATTTATATACATAGTTAACTTCATAACGTTCATTTAAGTTAATTCAGTCATTTAACAAATTCCTGAGTTTATTTATACATCCATCTGTGTGGTAACATGTTGTATGCTTTCAAAATTGTTTATAGTCACTGGGGCCTCGGATACAAATTCAGTACTTTGGTGGAAACCCAATTTTTACCCACAAATATCTTCAGCTAGTTTAGGTCAACAAAAATCCATGTCATCAAGTGGTTGAAATTTGATGTGAAAATTATGTGCAATATATATGTATATAAAGGTTTTATTGAATTTTTAGATCATCACAAATATTTTATAAAACTTCTATGAATGAAATAAAATGGTAAAATATTTATGAATTATTTGTTATTTTCTTATCTTATTGTTGCCTTATTTGTATCCTGAATTTAAACAAAAATCTGTTAACAGTTATCAAAGGTACAAGGATTATAATTAAGTACGCCAGACATGTGTTTCGTCTACATAAGACTCATCAGTGACTCTCATATCGAAATATTTATGAAGCCAAACAAGTACAAAGTTAAAGAGCATTGAGGATCCAAAATTGCAAAAAAGTTGTGCCAAATACGGCTAAGGTAATTTATGCCTGGGATAAGAAAATCCTTAGTTTTTCGAAAATTTCAATGTTTTGTAAACAGGAAATTTATAAAAAAAAAATGACCACATTATTGATATTCATGTCAACACCGAAGTGTTGACTACTCAGGGCTGGTGATACCCTCGGGGACGAAATGTCCACCAGCAGTGGCATCGACCCAGTGGTGTAAATAGTTATCAAAGGTATCAGGATTATAATTAAGTATGCCAGACGAGCGTTTCGTCTACATAAGACTCATCAATGCCCTCATCAGTGACGCTCATATCAAAATATTTATAAAGCCAAACAAGTACAAAGTTGAAGAGCAATTAGGATCCAAAATTCCAAAATTTTTTGCCAAATACGGCTAAGGTAATCTATCCCTGGGATAAGAAAATCCTTAGTTAAGTCATAGTTAGAATTTAGAATGGAAATGGGGAATGTGTCAAAGAGACAAGAACCTGACCAAAGAGCAGAAAACAGGGGAAGGCCACTTATGGGTCTTTAACACAGCAAGAAATCCTGCACCAGGAGGAAGTCTTCAGCTGTTCCCTGAACAAAATCTGTATTAGTTTAATGAAAATGGACGTCACACCAAACTGAAAAACATATAAATTAACTCCTTACTGTAGTTCGATTAAATAAAACACATAAGACATACCAAAGACGAGAGGCTCCTGACTTGGGATAGGTGCAAAAATGTGACAGGTTAAGCATGTTCTTTTAGTAGTTTTAAATCCACAAGTTTAGCAGAGTTAAATGATTTACGATTCCAGTTTTATGTGGGCTTTTCACATTAATATAATACAATTTAACGAAAGAAATATTGTTTCAACCTGGAAACATTTAAGATATATGCAGTCGCTCCTGAAATATTTCTACATAGAAATGAAAATTAAAATTTGAAATTGGGAAGCTGAAATCATGTTTTTGTCTTAAAGTTGTGTACTCAACTGACCCTCATTGTCAATTTCGAGAAGTAATTCAAGACTGAATCTGTTGTATAATTTGTTTTAGTACTGTGTGGGATAGATCAGTTCAACATAAGCAACAAACTTTAGATTTATTTAGTGTTTGAAAAAAAAGTTTTATCACATTGAAACTGAACTCCGAAGAAAATTCAAAACGGAAATCCCGCACATGGAGGTGGGTTTCAGCTGTCCCCAAAATAAAAATGTGCACTAGTTCAGTGAAAATGGACGTCATACTACACTCCAAAACATATAACTAATCTAAAATTAAAAAAACAAACAAGACTTACAAAAACCGGAGCCTCCTGACTTGGGGCAAGCGCAAAAAATGCGTCGGGGTTTAACATGTTTTGTGAGATCTCAACCCTCCCCTTATACCTCTATAGAATAAAGAAACACACAGCAATACGCACAGTTAAACTTAGTTTAAAAGAAGTCCAAGTCTAACAAGATATCGTTTTCTGCATTTGGCTTTCTTTTTCATGAAACAAAGTAAGAACAATTATTTTAAGTTAAAACGGAAAATATTTTTGTTCAGGATAGAAAAGAATTGTTTTATACCATTGCAAGAGAAAAGTGACTTAGATAGTATGTTGCCTAACAGATCTTTGAATTTTTAAGTATCCATATTTGATCCACATTGTCCCTAGATTAAGTAGTGCCACAATTACTCTGAAGCAGCCTTTGATTGCTAATAAAATAAATGTAAATAGTTTAGAAAGAGCTCGGGGTGTTTTTTTAGCATTTGTAAACTCAGCAATATAAAGTTTCTTTTGTTGTAAGGACACTGATGTAATTTAGGTATCCAATTAACTGGAGATAGAGCTGGTTCTGTTTTTTGTTTAACTTTGTAAACAAACATATAACAGACCTTTGATTATTTAAGATTTACTCTTTGGTGAGTAGCCAGGGGTATTTTGAGTGGTAAACGGACAGAAAGTCACAGGACAAAAAGTCACAGGACATAAAGTCACAAATTTGGTAGGACAAAAAGTCACAAATAATTTGTTGACAATTGTATCAGAAAAAATGAATTGTGACTTTTTGTCCGTGACTTTTTGTCTGTGACTTTTTGTCCTGTGGCTTTCTGTCCTACATTCTTTTGAGTTTCCGGTTGAATTATAAATATTCAATTCATTTACCAATTTAGCATTTATGTCCTTGTAATGTGACTTACACAGAAACACGATGTTGTTAGTAGCTAGCGGGACAACACAATATTTGTCATGGAAGTATGACAGGTTATTAGCAACATTTAAGTCTTTCAAGTTCAATGTACCTTATGTAGTTAGTATTCATATTCCAATTTATATCGGGAGATTTGGCATGCCACAAAACCAGGATCAATCCATCATTTTTTTCTTCTTAAGATGTCCTGTACCAAGTCAGGAAAATGGCCATTGTTATATCATAGTTTGTTTTGTGTGTTTTACATTTTAATGTTGTATTTGAATTTCTGTTGTGTCGTAGTTCTACTCTTATATTTAATGCGTTTCACTCAGTTAGTTTGTAACTCGGATTTGTTTTTTTCTAATCGATTTATGAATTTCAAACAGCGGTATACTACTGTTGCCTTTCTTTAACACGATTAGAAAAGTATACGATCTCTTGTTTGCCTTTAGCCAATTTCCTGGCATAATCATCGACTGAAATTTAGAAGATTTTTTAGCCTTTGTATAAGACTTTCCACTCAGAAGTTTAAATGACAATGTTGAGGTCACCAGTAATAAAATGGCTAGTTGGATTTTATATATGAAGGCAACATTAATTAGTATACCGCTGTTCAATAGTCATGAATCGATAATGCGAAAATGATCATGAATTCGGGTTACAAACTAAAACCGAAGGAAACAAATCAACTATACGCGGGGGAGTAAAGACCCGGCAATTGCCTCACAAAAATTTCGACACTGGCTTTTTTTAATACGTATATATATATATATAAATATAACAGTCATTTATTGTTCTGTCATCATTCCTTTTATTAATAAATTATTCTCCCTGGATATAACTCAGCATCTCAACGGGTGATGGTTTTCGAATACATTAACCTAGTAACGATAATCATCATGGAGCTCTGGTTAAAAACAGGCTCTTGCAGAAAAAGGAAAACGATACCGAAGGGAAAGAAGGAATATTTCTAGTAAATTATGTTTTTTTGTGAACAGTCTGAGTATTGAATATAACTTCATAAGAACTAATCCAAAAACGATAAGCATACTGACAAATCAAGTACTGGACATCGCAAGGGGGCAGGCAGTCCTGTCTGCGTATTAATTTATCCGTTTCACCAACTTTAATTTTTCTCTTTACAGATAAATAAAATATAAATAATATGAAATATGCATGGATCAGATTTTATCCATGTTTCTTTAACCTTAAATATTGAAAGAACATCCCATATTCCAATTTGACATTATTGATGAACGGTTGGATCTTTAAAACAACGGTTTATTGCTGGGTCTTCCAAGTGCTCCATGAAACCTCTTTCTAAATTATAAAGTTTTTACATCAATTTCATCAGCTATCAAAGCTGGGCTTTAGAGTTATTGTGAAACTGCCTATTCTAGAGTTTGCGTGAACTTTTAAGAAGGAAAGAAAAGAAGTTAGCACTGTCCTTTAACTGTCCGCTATATAATGATGTTCCCTTACTACAGAATCGAAATTTGGTGACTATGTTGATAGAAATCAAAGGCACCAGGCTTATAAATTGATACGCAAGACGCGCGTTTCGTCTACATAAGTGTCCGGCCCATAATAGTGGAATCAAACCGACAAGAAATGAGCACATATGGTTCACATAAGAATACAGAATGTATATTAAATAAAATACCACCAAAGGAAATGATGTAAATAAAAATATCAAGCATCTTGGAATTTCAGTTTTATTGAACGTTTCATTTCAACAAGGTGGTATTTTTAAATGTATTTGTCCCTTTCTAAAAACAGATGTATATATGTTTCCTACCTCCATGACAAACATGTTGGTGTGCCCGCAGAAAAAGCTTGAATTTGTTTTTTTTGCATTATTTAAACGGCTTGAAACTCTTCAACTTTGTACTTGTTTGGCTTTATACATATTTTGATATGAGCGTCACTGATGAGTCTTTATATAGATGAAACGCGCGTCTGGCGTACTAAATTATAATCCTGGTACCTTTGATAACTATTGATAAGGGAATTGTGTATTGATAATTCACTTTCTTTTTAACAACTTAATTCCTCATCCCCACTTTTTTTTATCTCTATATCCCACTTCCCGAAAGCGTGTCATTCTCTCTGTTTAGTTCTGATTTGCAAGCATTGACAAAAGCTAGAAACCCAAATTCGTAAGGTTTATATATTAATCAAAGGTAGTTATAGAGTAACTGTGATTCTGTCCAGTTTGTACTGCGCATTTTAAAACTTTTAAAAGAGGGTTTATATACTACACTTGAATGGAAAAGCAATACAAAGTTGCTTGTAACAGCACTTCTGTTATTAGTTATCCAGTAGAGCTAAAGAAAGACTAATTTTAACAGATATTCCAAAAGAATATAAACGTCACCTTGATGTTAATGATTTCCTCGTTACTACGTAAGGTGAAAAGTGAAAAGTGTGAAAAAAATCTCAACAAGCGATACTTGTAAAATGAGCACCCCATTTAACCTCCTGAATCAAAGACTTATGAGTTGGTATATAAATACCAGAAGTACGTCTTTAGAATAGTTATCAAATGTATATCAGGATTATAATTTAATGCGCCAGACGCGCGTTTCGTCTTCATAAGACTCATCAGTGACGCTCATATCAAAATAGTAATAAAGCCAAACATGCAAGAACAAAGCTGAAGAGCAGTGAGGACCTCAAACTCCAAAAAGTTGTGCCAAATACGGCTAAGGTAATCTAAGCCTGGGTTTAAGAAAATCCGTAGTTTTTCGAAAAATTCAAAGTTTTTATAAACCGGAAACTTATAAAAATGACCGTATAATTGGTATTCATGTCAACACCGAAGTCACGATGACTACTTGGCTGGTGATACCATAGAAGACTCACAAGAAGCGCTCGAATCAAGACAGTTGAAAGGCAAAATCAATTAGACAATTGAAGGGCATTGTAAAGCAAAAGTTCAATACAAAATCTGCCTATCAATCAGAAAGCTTAACATGACGTCCATTTCCATAGATTTGTGGTTAAACAAAACTTTATTATTTAGTAAAGATGGCGTTTGTTTTTGTTGCACTTCAGCGTCCCTGTTGTTCCCTGTTGTTCCATTTGTTTTCCTCTTATTATGATGATGTGTTTCCCTCGGTTTTAGTTTGCAACCAACATTTGTTTTCTTTCAATCGATTTATGACTTTAAACACCGGTATGCTACTGGTGCCTTTATTTGGTACAGGCATTTTCTTATACATGTATAGAAATGTATTTAATATTTGAATGAATAAAAATGGTGTTACCGTAACCTTATTAAGACATGTGTTTACTAACTTTACATTAATTCAATCTTTCAAATAGAAATTAGGGATAATTAAAATGAAAAGATGCAAACATTGGGGTTGAAAGGTAATTTTTGAAAACAAATACCTCAGGGGGTGGAGTCTAAGGAGTCACACTTTACTATGCATGGATTAGTTGATCAGAGGAAACATATTCTAAGACACAGCTGCACTTTTGTATTCAATTGAGTCATGCATATTGTGTCCTACATCAAATCAATTTTGTTTCTGTGGTTTTCCGTTTGGGAATGACAGTAACATAATCTGTTTCAACTTCAGGAAACCACAGACAAATTTAGAGATAACACACTTCAGTATAATATGATTACAAATATGAAGCTAAAAAGAATACAATTGGCAAATGCTTTTGAAAATAGATGGGCGAAAGATATCAGAGTGACAGTCAAATTCATAAGTTGAAAATAAACTGACAACGCCATGACTAAAAAATAAAATTACAATCAGACAAATAATAGTACAAATGACACAACACAAAAATAACTAAAGACTAATTTAAGCAACACGAATAGACTTATAGAATGGCGACTACGTGACTTGTGATCATAGTTAATCAAAGTAAAACGGAATAATTAAACACATAAAAAAGGTCATTAAATGTAACTATTATTTTTTTTCTAGATTCAAGTCAATATTAAATTAGTATAATTAACATACAAGATCAACCAGACGGTAGGCAAAGAATCAAGGACACTAGGCTTTCTGAGAAGGAACCTAGGACGGTGTAAACCAGAAGTCAAAGCTAACGCCTACATCACCATGGTCAGACTTACCCTGGAATACGCCTCCACTGTATGGGACCCTTACAAACATACCCTTGAAAAAGACCTAGAACAAGTACAGAGAAGGGCAGCTAGGTTCGTGTACAATGAATACCAAGATGTATCCCCAGGTTGTGTCAGCTCCTTAAAGGAGAGACTAAAATGGGAGCCTCTTAAAGATCGCCGCTGCAAAGACCGACTCACCATGGCATACAAGATCCGCAATAGATTGGTGGATATTGACCCCTCTAATTATTACAAACCCGGAGATTCAAGGACCAGAGGAGGCCACCACATACACCAACAGCGCACTCTAAAAGACCAATACAGGTACTCCTTCTTCCCAAAAACAACCAGGGAATGGAACACTATACCGGAAAAAGCCACAACAGCAGCTACACTAGAAGAGTTCAAGGCCAGCCTTACCATCCTGCCAGAGGTCTTGACAGGAGCTTCCCACACCTAGATCTCCTTTGACCCCAGATGTACATAGTTTTATTTGTAAATAATTTTCCTGTAAATAGTTTTTATTAAGTGAGGAGGGAAGGCCTCATGATTTCACGAGCAAGAGTCATTTATACACTCAAGAAGAGTCCGACTCTGTACTGAAAGAAGAAGAACAACTTGCACAAAAACAACACCAAATGGTTTGGGTCTAAACTAAATATGGACAATTTACGTTCGGAACTGTTAATTATCGAGCAGTTTGTTGAAAGTTATTTTGGTGGGAAAAGGTTGATGGGTATTGGCTTCTTAGATGTTAGATACAAATTAACATCAAGTATCGATGATAAAACAGATATCTTTTAGTATATATATCTAATCACAGTTTCAAGGTAGTGGGGCAAATGAGGTGTTCATCTCCCATTGATTGAAAAATATATAGTGTATCATTTAATCGTTCAAAATCATTTTAATCATTTTACTACTGGAAGTATTGAACGACCTTGGCTGGATTTTTAGCCCTCGCATGGTCGGCTTGTGCCGGAGTTGTTTAGTAGTATTTAAATATTTTCTGCGGTTGGACTGGAACATATGGCACCTACATTCAACAACATAAACATGTATTACAGTTTACTCCGTTAGGTGCCATTTTGAACTCCTTAAAACAAATAGTATCCAAACATTGATCATATGCCACATACAAAAACATAATCGGACTGCTATCAAACAAATAACAATTACTTTGTTTTACATTACGAATAATTACATCGGAGAAAACAAATGGTTAAGAAATGATTTACGAACTTATAACAGCTTTGTATGGATAAGAGAAAGAACGTATTGAATAAGGTGAAAATAGAGTAAATGTTAAAAAATGTTTAAATAAAATCTAAACAAAAAAAAATAAAAATAAAAAGGAGGCTTCCATTCAACAAATACATACCCTGTGTGGACAAGAACAACAACAAAATCGGTGCTGAGCAATATGCAACAACATAGTTGTTCAGTATATGTTTTTATGTCTGTTGGTTTCCTCTAGTGCATATGTGAATATGTGCCATCGGAATGTATTCAATGATTTATATTGTGATTCTATTGTCATTGCTGTATTAGAGACATATTTAGACTGGGATCCCGCTATATATAATGCACATTTATCTAGACAGGCGAACCAGTCTAAGACATATTATACAAAGAACTTTGCAAATATGAAATAAAAGGCGAGGAAAAAATGCCGAAAAAAAGCACACGATTAAAACAAGAAAAACAATTAATGAATATTTTAAATATAAATACAATAAACTTAGCAATCTACAACTCTACAACTAAGTTAAATTTTATCTTTTTGAATTTGCCGCTAAAAAAACTTATTTTTCCGGAAATTTTCCCGTTTGATGACGTGTGACATTTTGGTTTTTATTCATTTGAATCATTTGAGCGTTTGTAATTAAAAAAATTTCGTCGTCTCCTATCATGAACTAATTAGACCTTGAAGGAAAAAAATTAATGTTTGTCGCCTAACCAAAATGACAGCTACTTTATCGTTTCGGTGGTTAGAACTTTTAGAAAAGGAATTTGACAAAGCGTTTGTAGATCTTGATCTATTGCTTGGTGATATTGACCCTGACCAATGTGAATTAACATTTGAGGGCCGGCAAAAGATGACAGCTCTCAGTGCTGCATTTGCCCAGCTCTGTCACAAAGCTCAAACTGTGTTCCAATCAAATGCAAAACTTGAAGTAAGACTTACTATAGAAACCATTTTTCCATCCATGTTTGAAAACTTTGAAACCAAGAGTTGTCAATAACTTCTGAAAATAAAAATACTACATTTTATTTCTCAATAGACAATAATTTGCATCATCATGTTACATACAGTACCCTTCAAGAGTACCAACTCTCCCACACCCTACACCGAGGAAAATGTCGGAGCCACTCCGAAAAACTCCGATATTCCTCCCAAAATGTTGGGAGGAATTTGGGAGTAATCTCTCCCAAAATCAGGTAAATGTTTATTGTGATAACGAGCTCACTCTCTACACCGAGGAATTAATTGCCCTTATCCTACTTTGATCTATACCGGCACAAGACTGAATTGGTAATTGGATTACCTGACAGGTAAAGGTTGAAGTAATAAAGAATTATATTTCCGGTCTACTGTACCAGTTTAAGTGTCAAACAGGTGTATAATTTTAAATGTCTTTAATACTAATTAAATTTCATTTGTGGTAATTAAAACTAAAGTCAAAATATTTTCGTATTTTTTGTTAGCCCATCTAAAAATATCTTAACCTTAATGTACTTGCTTTAAAAAAAAAAACGATTATAAAATATAGCGGAATATGTGAAAAACAAAATATTCTACTTCAAAGTTAAAGTCTTTATTTAAAAATTATAAGTCTAAAAGTTTTATATATGCAAGTAAAAAGGAAAATTTATTCACCATTCATTAGACAAAATAATTGCCCCGTAATAATTGTGTAAATCTACGGCATTTTCTTTTTACGATTATCTAATTGCTGGAATGAATAAAAGATTTAAAAGCAAAATGTTGTTGTTAATTCTTTCAATTGTATTCAAGTTTTATAAAAAATGAAAACTACTTAATTTTGACCTCGATGTCTTCACCAGTAAATTAATATTTTATTGACGAAATGAGCATACTTGTGTAAAAATAACCGGAAACTTTTGCTAAAATAATTTGAACAGTTAAATAAAATTACGTGTTTGAAAGTTTTGTATTTTCAAGTAAAAAGGAAAATATTATTCACCATTCGTTATGCTTAACAATTACGACATTTTCCTTTTACGATTTGTTGGCAGTACAGCAGAATAATAATACATTTCCGTTACAAAAGATTTTAAAAACAATTATTTGCCGTGCGAAGACAATTCCGCGATACACATCTCAGTTATCAACAGTTTGGGTTGAACTTGAACTTGACTTACTTAACAATGTTAAATGCTAAAAATAGTTAACATCAATGTTATCCACAGCACGAGTTTTTTAAAGGGCGGGAAAAAATATCGCGTACTAGTAAACTCAGGTGACCTTTCTGGCCGACCGTGGGAAAGTCCATTCAAGGTTTCTAAAGTTGCAGAACGACATTTTTGTGCAATCGTATTGAGGCTCCAGAAGGTCCTTTTACAATTGATTTATCGGGAAAATATAATTCTTATCCGAATAAACGTGAACACATTTTTAACTATTTGAATTTTAATGTTTTATCTTTCAAAAAAGAAAGTACATTTATAGTTATATGTCCATGGTCAATAATATAGATTTACAGTTGGTGATGTATTAATTGAAATTATGATGGAAATTGTCCGGGGTGATTGATTGTATTCAAATGACAATAATCATGATAATACGATAAAGAAATGCCAATTGTAGGCGGTTGGGAAATTTTGAAAATAAAATGATGACTGATTTAACTGGAATAGATAATTATGATGGGCAATTATGAGGTTTGATAAATTTTATTAATAATTAAAGGATTAGTGACCTATCGGATAGCGATAATCGGATTACTTATCATCACAACTTTTAACATCTTTTGTAAACGTAAAATGATTGAGCGTCATAAACTTGTCAAACACCGGTAGAATTATAGTACATTTATTATATAATTAATGTGAAAATATTTTTCACTTTCCAAATTCAAATGACGAAATTGATATAAATACTTTCGTCAATTTGAAAACTGTTCTGTAAAATGCGAAAATGACGAGCACTATCAATATCACTTGAAATTATTTCCTTTGTCAACAGAGTTGTCATTTAACAGTTTCTGTTCGTAATTTGAATTATTCAAGTCTGTATAAATGTACCGAGGTTGTGAAACATCATATTTTACATTGCTCAATAAATTAAGTTTACTTGATGATCCGATGAATCGGGTTACCGAAAAAACAACATGATTTTATTAGCCAGTTGATTTTTTAATAATGAACAATTAATGCGCTGATATTGCTTATTGAATAAGTTATAAAAGAAACTAATTGTGGCAAAATCGTCCTTGCTGAAAGAACACAGTTACACAATGTATGACCTGACCGGACTGTAATAGAAACACAAAATAACAATTTTCTTCATACTTTTTCGTATGTACGTTCTATTTTAAAGATAACGGCATAAGACACAAATATAAAGGATAATAAATATCTTATTCTAAATGATATTGTCACATCTTTATCTGTCAAAGAAAGGAAAACATTTGTTCAATTTATAATACCGTGATTTTAAAGCACACCTGTGCAACCAAGATCGATTAAATGTTCAAAGGTAAATTATCTGGGTAATCCAATTATGTTGTCACGCGTCGTTAATTTGAAGTACATCCGATGGGCAATAAACCAATTAACAGCCACGCGGTGTTGGGAGAGAATCTTTGGAGGATTTTAGGAGTGAAATCCGCGGTACTCGGTGTGATTCCGAGAAACACGGAAATCGGAGAAAAAAGTTATCGAATCGATATTTTTGAAGAGTACTGTACATGTAGGGTTCATAAGCCAGCTCTGAAACTAGTTGAATCTTTCATGTCATACCAGTTGCCTTGTGACCAAAATCTATGCATCGTCACTTCCATCTCATATTGAGGAAACGGGCGATAAAGTGATGCTATACACATGCTACTCAAAATATTTGGGAAATTAAAACCTAAATAACTACAGTTGTATGGGGGTTGGGATTACATTCTTACTGAACATAAAATATTCCTAAACTACCCTGCAGATCGACGATCCAGAAAATTGTTGAAACTGTGATAGTGCAGGGGTTCATTTGCTGTCTGGTAAATAAACTCATCATAGATATTAGGATTGAAATTTTGTATTTAAGCCCAAGTGCTTTTTCTCTTCAAAAGACTCATCCCGAAGTGCTTTTTCTCTTCAAAAGACTCATCAGAAATTACACCATTAAAGTGTACATAATTGATGATCTTTTGAATCAAGAAATAACGTATTATAGTCCTGTAATATGAGGCAGGCAATACCTGTGAATGAGGACGAAGTCTGTATGAATTATTTTTTTTGTAACTTTTAAAAATATTTGTTAAAAAAAGAAACGGAAATACTGTAACGTTTTTGATTTTGGTTTTGTTGTTAGGGATTTTACTTGTGACATTATTTAAGTTATGGCGTCATGTTCAATGTAAACAAAGAAACTCAAAGCAATGCATCAGGTAACCTTAATTCATATCAAAGACAAAGAAGTATTTAAAATGAAATATTGGTATTGTGTTCCTTGAGTTTCTATATTTTACTATGTCTCACGACAACGAGACCGGAAGAAGGAAGTAGATTTCTGTGTTCTGCCCAAATGCGGAAATGAAAAAAAGCATCAAAAAAAAAGTTAACAGTTTTGAGTTCATTAGTACATTGTACAATGAAAAATTTCAGGAAATCTTCTCGATTTAAAAAAAAACTCATGATAAAATTTATTGATTTTTCTACTGTAATTATATTTTCTGGAACTGTGGGTCCATTCGTCCCTTTATCTGTGTGTCCCCCTTCAGGTTAAAGTCTTTGGTCAAGGTTGTTTTTGATGCAGTTAACAAGTTAAAGACCAATCAACTTGAAACTTAGTACACTTGTTCCCTATGATATGATCTTTCTAATTTGAATGCCAAATTAGAGTTTTGATTCCAATGTCACTGTCCACTGAAAACAGAAAATGATAGTGCAATTGGGGTATCCATGTACTATGGACACATTCTTCATGTTCTTGTATATCAAATATTGTTTAACTTTCAATACTGAACCACGAACAAAATATCTGATAAAAATGTTGAATGCAAATGAAATGGACCTACAAAGTAAAACTGCCAAGCATTGCGCATATGCCTCATCACTTCCAACTATAGATGTCTTTTATAAGAATCAGTTTTCGTTTAGGGAGGTGTAACCCTTGTACATTTTTTTTACATGTATTAAACAAGGAGGCCTAATCTGATCGCAATACATAAATTATTTTGAAATGTACAGGAATTATCATCTACTCATCTCTTCAGTATACATGGTATAATTGCAGGATGCTATTCTATTTATAGAAGTACAATGCATACAATCAATAATTTCAGATATTCTTCAGGTTTTACCTTCATGACTTAATTTGACATGACTAAGATTAATTTTATTTTAATTTCCAGGCACAGCTAGTAGATATGAGATCAGACATGATAGAAATGAAATCCTCTAAAGCTCTGGTTGACAAAGAACTCCATAATGTCTTATTACAACTCCATTCACTACAGTTACAGAAACAGGCCGATAAAGGCATAGAGGCTGATTCTACAAGCATAATGAAAAAACTGGTGAGAAAAACCTTTTGGAGAACATATATGATGTTCCTTGGCATTTTCTGTTTTTTGCTGTGCATTTACTGATAATGTGTCATGAATGGATACCCCATATTATCCTCTCTTTTCTATAATTTGTAACTAGCTGAACTAAATGTAAGATATCAAAACTGTCAAATATTTGTTTTGCTTATGTTTATGTGGCCTGTAATGAAGTTGTGACCCATACAATTTGTAAATAGGTAAGTGTGACCTATATATGGAAGGAATGCAACATTTGCAATGTTTTAATACATATGTATATCTGAAAGGAGTAGATTAGAATGAGCCTAATAATGATATCAAAATTAAAATACCAGTTTTTATTTGGCAAAACTTAATCTGTTGTAAATTTAGCAATAATACAAACATTACAAAACATTCTGAATTAAAAGTTTTCAATGTTTTAAATTACAGGAAGATGAATTGCAGGCACAAAAAGCAGAATTTTTAAATATGGCTAAATTAGAGGCAGAGGTAAAAGAATTAAGGAAAGAAAATACTGAACTACGTCAATATGTTTTAGCTCTGCAGGGAGAAGTTTATGGTGCAAGACTTGCCGCTAAGTATTTAGACAAAGAATTAGCTGGAAGGTAAATACACATTGAAACAGAAGTATAAGTTTTAAGATGAGTTTTTAGGCACCTATACAAGAAAGAAGCTTTCAGGGGATTGTCAGTGCCCATTTCATGTGCCAAGTTATATTGATGGAGGAAACCTGATAACCTTGATAGAGTCATAACCTCTGCCAGATAACTGGCAATCCAGGTCAATTAAGTTAAGTGTCACAAGCTCAGTATATACATGCTACATTGCTAGCTGATTGCTGTTGATGAACTACTTAACCCATTTAGCCACTGTGGCCTCTTACACAATCATTGAGAGCAATGAAAGTTTTTACCTTATGCTGGTAGACCCACTTTGCAGAGCTTCATAAAAAAATGTATTGATAATTTATTTTTGTCTTTGATAGGCTGTACAGTGAACTATAGTTGTTAATTTCTTTTTCATTTGGGCTCTTCTGAAGAGTTGTCTCATTGGCAATTGCAATACATCTTCTTTTTATATGAAATATTTGCTATTATATGTTAAATAAACCACAAACAATCATCTATGATGTCTTTTATGTTTTGTAGAATTCAGCAGATCCAGTTGTTAGGTCGAGACATGAGAGGAGCAGAGCATGACAAGCTTTGGAACCAGTTAGAAGCAGAAATCCATTTACACAGACACAAAACAGTAATACGAGCATGTCGTGGACGGAATAACTGGAAGAAAAAATTACCTGTTCCGGCCGGCCATGTAAGTTTTAAAATATTTATGAGATAAACCTGTGTTTTGGGAACTCTATAACAATGTTGTCAAACTTTCAATAGAATTCAGTGAATTAATCATACCGGTATGAAAAATCTCCACATACATTTAACTGAATTACATTGTGCTATAAAATTTCAACATTGTTCTTAATTTTGCAGGACTTTAAATCGTTAAGAAAACAGCATGGTTTGGGAGATGTGAGGAAGGTCCTTATACAGAAAGGTGCTGATGATGGACTAGGTTTGTCAATAACTGTAAGTAAATATTTTAGGAAAGAATACATTGCAATTTTTTTGTAATAATGAATTTTCATTTTCTATACTGGTATACTACAGTCATTTTCTGATATAATGAGGATTTTTGTGAAATATGATCAAATTCAAACGTATAATGGACACACCATTCTCACTTTTGCAAAAAGACTTATGGAATAACTTATCTAAGAAATCAAATATAGAAAAATGATCAAGAGTGACCAAACAACACGTAAACTGACAAGTGTAGCTGTTAGCACATGATTAAATTGTCAGTGTTCTTCTGTCACAAGTTGAATAATTTTATACATATTAGTTCTTTGACAAGTTGTTCCTCTTATTACATTGACAGTTGGCTTTTAATGGCACTAATAAGTAAATTACAACAAACTATATCTTTTTCTGCATATTCACATTTTGTTTTGATGCATCATCATCTACAATGTCTTGACATCACCCAATGTATAAAATCAGATGAAATTAGATGAAATTATCCAATTTATTTTCACGTGAAATAATAGGATTGGTTTTCACATGTGAAATTATCCAATTTATTTTCACATGTGTAATTACCAGTTTATATTTAAAGTTCTAGTTCTGTGAAATCACAGTATTTCATTGCAACCAATGTAATCATCATTTTTATACGACCGCAAAAATTTTAATTTTTTGGTCGTATATTGCTTTGACGTTGGCGTCGTCGTCGTCGTCCTGTGTCCTCTTGCGTCGTCGTCGTCCGAATACTTTTAGTTTTCGCACTCTAACTTTAGTAAAAGTGAATAGAAATCAATGAAATTTTAACACAAGGTTTATGACCACAAAAGGAAGGTTGGGACTGATTTTGGGAGTTTTGGTCCCAACATTTTAGGAATTAGGGGCCAAAAAGGGCCCAAATAAGTATTTTCTTGGTTTTCTCACTATAACAGTAAATTTACTTTAGTTTAAGTGAATAGAAATTCATGAAATTTTGACACAAGGTTTATGACCACAAAAGGACGGTTGAGATTGATTTTGGGAGTTTTGGTTCCAACAGTTTAGGAATTAAGGGCCAAAAAAGGGCCCAAATAAGCATTATTCTTGTTTTTTGCACAATAACTTTAGTATAAGTAAATAGAAATCAATGAAATTTAAACACAAGGTTTATGACCACTAAAGGAAGGTTGGGATTGATTTTTGGAGTTGAGGTCACAACAGTTTATGAATTAGGGGCCAAAAAGGGGCCAAAATTGAACTTTGTGTGATTTCATCAATTGATGATTTTGAATAATTGGGGTTCTTTGATATGCCGAATCTAACTTTGTATGTAGATTCTTAATTTTTGGTCCCGTTTTCAAATTGGTCTACATTAAACTTAGTTTGATTTTAACAAAAATTGAATCATTGGGGTTCTTTGATATGCTGAATTTAAAAATGTACTTAGATTTTTAATTATTGGCCTAGTTTTCAAGTTGGTCCAAATGGGGGTCCAAAATTAAACTTTGTTTGATTTCATCAAAAATTGAATAAATGGGTTCTTTGATATGCCAAATCTAATTGTGTATGTAGATTCTTCATTTTTGGTCCAGTTTTCAAATTGGTCTACATTAAGGTCCAAAGGGTCAAAAATTAAACTAAGTTTGATTTTAACAAAAATTAATTCTTGGGCTTATTTGATATGCTTTATCTAAACATGTACTTTGATTTTTATACGACCGCAAAATTTGAAAATTTTTTCGTCGTATATTGCTATCACGTTGGCGTCGTCGTCGTCGTCGTCCGAATACTTTTAGTTTTCGCACTCTAACTTTAGTAAAAGTGAATGGAAATCTATGAAATTTTAACACAAGGTTTATGACCACAAAAGGAAGGTTGGTATTGATTTTGGGAGTTTTGGTCCCAACATTTTAGGAATTAGGGGCCAAAAAGGGCCCAAATAAGCATTTTCTTGGTTTTCGCACTATAACTTTAGTTTAAGTTAATAGAAATCTATGAAATTTTGACACAAGGTTTATGACCACAAAAGAACGGTTGGGATTGATTTTGGGAGTTTTGGTTTCAACAGTTTAGGAATTAGGGGCCAAAAAAGGGCCCAAATAAGCATTATTCTTGGTTTTCGCACAATAACTTTAGTTTAAGTAAATAGAAATCAATGAAATTTAAACACAATGTTAATGACTACAAAAGGAAGGTCGGTATTGATTTTTGGAGTTTAGGTCCCAACAGTTTAGGAATTAGGGGCCAAAAAGGGACCCAAATAAGCATTTTTCTTGGTTTTCGCACCATAACGTTAGTATAAGTAAATAGAAATCTATGAAATTTAAACACAAGGTTTATGACCATAAAAGGAAGGTTGGTATTGATTTTGGGAGTTTTGGTCCCAACAGAATAAGGGGCCCAAAGGGTCCAAAATTAAACTTTGTTTGATTTCATCAAAATTGAATAAGTGGGGTTCTTTGATATGCTGAATCTAACTGTCATGACTGTGTATGTAGATTCTTAACTTTTGGTCCTGTTTTCAAATTGGTCTACATTAAGGTCCAAAGGGTCCAAAATTAAACTTAGTTTGATTTTGACAAAAAATGAATCAGTTAGGTTCTTTGATATGCTGAATCTAAAAATGTATTGAGATTCTTGATTATTGGCCCAGTTTTCAAGTTGGTCCAAATCGGGGTCCAAAATTAAACTTTGTTTGATTTCATCAAAAATTGAATAAATGAGGTTCTTTGATATACCAAATCTAACTGTGTATGTAGATTCTTCATTTTTGGTCCTGTTTTCAAATTGGTCTACACTAAAGTCCAAAGGGTCCAAAATTAAACTTAGTCTGATTTTAACAAAAATTGAAATCTTGGGGTTCTTTGATATGCTGAATCCAAAAATGTACTTAGATTTTTTATTATGGGCCCAGTTTTCAAGTTGGTCCAAATCCGGATCTTAAATTATTATATTAAGTATTGTGCAATAGCAAGTCTTTTCAATTGCACAGTATTGCGCAATGGCAAGAAATATCTAATTGCACAATATTGTGAAATAGCAAAATTTTTTTTAATTAGAGTTATCTTTCTTTGCCCAGAATAGTAAGCAAGAAATATCTAATTGCAAAATATTGTGCAATAGCAAGATTTTTTTTTAATTGGAGTTATCTTTCTTTGTCCAGAATCAACTTAAATCTTTGTTATAAACCATATACAATGTATATTCACTTTTTACTACCAACTGATAAATAAAAATAATCTAAAAAGTTACCATTCAGTGATAACAAGCAGTTTTTTTACATCTTAATATTTTATGATGTATTTAAATGAGTAGTTATTGTTGCAAACTCCATTAGAAATTTTAATTGAGATTAGTTTTGGAATAAGGGAAAGGGGGATGTGATTAAAAAAATTGGGTTCAATTTTTCTCATTTGAAATTTCATAAATAAAAAAAAAAATTTCTTCAAACATTTTTTTGAGAGGATTAATATTCAACAGCATAGTGAATTGCTCTCAGAGAAAACAAAAATTTTAAGTTCATTAGAACACATTCATTCTGTGTCAGAAACCTATGCTGTGTCAACTATTTAATCACAATCCAAATTTAGAGCTGAATCCAGCTTGAATGTTGTGTCCATACTTGCCCCAACCGTTCAGGGTTCAACCTCTGCGGTCGTATAAAGCTACGCCCTGCGGAGCATCTGGTTGATTATGGGCCCAGTTTTCAAGTTAGTCCAAATCAGGATTCCATATCAAGTATTGTGCAATAGCAAGAAATTTTCAATTGCACAGTATTGCAGAATAGCAAGAAATATCTAATTGCACAATATTGTGCAATAGCAATTAATTTTCAATTGGAGTTATCTTTCTTTGTATAGAATAGTAGTTGATAATATATGTTGGAAATTTGCCAGACATGACTATGATGTCATTTTCTATGTTTATTTGCCAATAACTTTATGTAAATAACTTCATTGGAAATTTGCCAATATAAAATGTTGCTGATGAAGCTTTTTTTCCTTATCTTATCTAAAATGTTTTTAGATAATGTATGTTGGACATTTGCCAGACATGACTATGATGTCATTTTCTATTTTTATTTGCCAATAACTTTATGTAAATAACTTCATTGGAAATTTGCCAATATAAAATGTTGCTGATGAAGTTTTTTTTTCCTTATCTTATCTAAAATATTTTTAGCTTAAAAGTTGTGTCCATACTTGTTCTCATTTCAGATTTCATAAATAAAAAGAAAATTTCTTCAAACATTTTTTTGACAGGATTAATATTCAACAGCATAGTGAATTGCTCAAAGGCAAACAAAGTTCATTAGACCACATTCATTCTGTGTCAGAAACCTATGCTGTGTCAACTATTTAATTTTAGATTTAAATAAGTTTGAAGAAGAAATCTTTAATTGATTTGTAAAATCTTGACATTTGCTTTGTGTAAAAAACCCATATAATGTCAAAAATTTGATTACAATCCAAATTCAGAGCTGTATCACGCTTAAATGTTTTGTCCATACCTGCCCCAACTGTTCAGGGATCGACCTCTGTGGTCGTATAAAGCTGCGCCCTGCGGAGCACCTGGTTAACATTAAGATTGATAAAAAATAAATCTGTTATTACAGGGTGGTAAAGAGCATGGTGTTCCAATCTTGATATCAGAAATCCATGAAGGTCAGCCTGCCGATAGATGTGAGAACCTGTATGTAGGAGATGCTATACTATCAGTTAATAGCATTGATCTGAGGAACGCCAAACACGCAGAGGCTGTACAAGTCTTATCACAACAGGTTTGTATAAACTCTAAATTACTCATCAGAGGTTTATTTTGATGTTATAAAAAAAACCACATAAAAGTTAATATTCAGCAAGCACTTTCAGAACTCAGTTTACATTGAAAGGAATATATGTACTACTTTGTGTAGTATACAACTTAGCATTTGTCTCCCTTGATTTATACCTAGGCGATTTATATGTTGAACTTATATAAGTCTTTTGTTTTCTACTTTAAGATAGGAGAATAAGAACAAGATGAAATGTTTATCTCACTTGTTTTCAATTTTTAGTCAGGAGAAACAAGAGGTAGTTTTTGTCACCCTTGTTTCTATTTTTAGACAGGAGATATAGAACTAGAAGTTATGTTTGTCTCCCCCGATGAAGATAGTGATGACGAGAATCATGAATATGAAGATGAAAATGGTTTTAGGTAAAGTTGATATAAAATACCAATATCATATAAAAAAGAAGATGTGGTATGATTGCCAATGCGAAAACTCTTCACAAGAGACAAAATGACACAGACATTAACAACTATAGGTCACCATATAGCCCTCAACAATAAGCAAAGCCCATACTGCATAGTCAGCTAAGAAGCCATAAAATGATAGAAGTGAAATAATTTAAATGAGAAAACTAATGGTTAATTTTTTTTACCAAAAATAAACAAAAATTAAATATGTAGCACAGCAACAAATGACAAATACTGAGTAACAGACTCCTGACTTGGGACAGACACATAAATATAGAATGTGGCTCGGTTAAACGTGTTACCAGGATACCAATTTCCCCCCTAGGCTTTGACAGTGGTGTAACAGTACAATCTACGAAGGAACTATGAAAATCAGTGGAAAAAAAACTGAACTCATCAGATGGATACAAATAGAAATACATCTAACAAAAACACAGAGTGCACCTAGCCGGGAACTTGTACATTCCAAAAAACAAACAGATGCCAAGTACAGATCTGAGATTACTTACAACTACCGGGTAGTTCAAAGCCAATAAATCAAGCAGTCACTTCATGTTTTCTGATACTTCGACTTACACATGTGTTCAGCTAAGCACACAATATAATTAATTTTATTGATAAACATAAAATCAGATGGAATGAATTAAATTGAACACAAATTTCAGAAACAAATGCACATTCAGTGTGCTGATCAAATTTTTTGGTAACTTTTCAATTTTGTTTGCAGATACAGAATATATGATGATGAAGTTTTAAGTACAGCAAGTGAGACAGACAAGCCAGATAACTCTACTCATAAAACTAAAACTAACAGTTCTGATCAAATGTCAACAAATTCTAGTCCTCTCAGGTAAGGGGAGATCACTCTACTCATAAAACTAAAACTAACAGTTCTGATCAAATGTCAACAAATTCTAGTCCTCTCAGGTAAGGGGAGATCACTCTACTCATAAAACTAAAACTAACAGTTCTGATCAAATGTCAACAAATTCTAGTCCTCTCAGGTAAGGGGAGATCACTCTACTCATAAAACTAAAACTAACAGTTCTGATCAAATGTCAACAAATTCTAGTCCTCTCAGGTAAGGGGAGATCACTCTACTCATAAAACCAAAACTAACAGTTCTGATCAAATGTCAACAAATTCTAGTCCTCTCAGGTAAGGGGAGATCACTCTACTCATAAAACTAAAACTAACAGTTCTGATCAAATGTCAACAAACTCTAGTCCTCTCAGGTAAGGGGAGATCACTCTACTCATAAAACCAAAACTAACAGTTCTGATCAAATGTCAACAAACTCTAGTCCTCTCAGGTAAGGGGAGATCACTCTACTCATAAAACTAAAACTAACAGTTCTGATCAAATGTCAACAAATTCTAGTCCTCTCAGGTAAGGGGAGATCACTCTACTCATAAAACTAAAACTAACAGTTCTGATCAAATGTCAACCAACTCTAGTCCTCTCAGGTAAGGGGAGATCACTCTACTCATAAAACTAAAACTAACAGTTCTGATCAAATGTCAACAAATTCTAGTCCTCTCAGGTAAGGGGAGATCACTCTACTCATAAAACTAAAACTAACAGTTCTGATCAAATGTCAACCAACTCTAGTCCTCTCAGGTAAGGGGAGATCACTCTACTCATAAAACTAAAACTAACAGTTCTGATCAAATGTCAACAAATTCTAGTCCTCTCAGGTAAGGGGAGATCACTCTACTCATAAAACTAAAACTAACAGTTCTGATCAAATGTCAACCAACTCTAGTCCTCTCAGGTAAGGGGAGATCACTCTACTCATAAAACTAAAACTAACAGTTCTGATCAAATGTCAACAAACTCTAGTCCTCTCAGGTAAGGGGAGATAACTCTACTCATAAAACTAAAACTAACAGTTCTGATCAAATGTCAACCAACTCTAGTCCTCTCAGGTAAGGGGAGATCACTCTATTCATAAAACCAAAACTGTCAGTTCTGATCAAATGTCAAATTCTAGACCTCTCAGGTAAGGGGAGATCACTCTACACATAAAACTAAAACTAACAGTTCTGATCAAATGTTAACCCGAATAATTCAGTCGTTATATTCCGCTGATCTACGAAGGCTACATTAACGTCTGAACGTCTTCCTCGATTAAGACCGTCAACCGGAAAATTCACACCGCTTTGCAATATGGGAATTTTGATTTAAATTGGCAGCTAAAGAAGGAGGAGTTCCGGATGTTAATTGATGATAAATGATGTAAACTGATGTTAATTGATGTTAATTAATTATTATCGGATTTGTGTTAATTGAACACACGTGTGTGGTAAGGCAATTTCAAGAGAGTTGCGCAGACTCATATCCTGATCGCCGCTGATTGGCTCTCTCTCAAAGAGAGCAGGCGACGCGGCCAATGATCACAAAGAGTTCAAGCCCTCGTGTGGGAGAAAACCGGACACGGAAAGGGCTTGAATTATTCGAATTAATCAAATGTTAACCAACTCTAGTCCTCTCAGGTAAGGGGAGATCACTCTATTCATAAAACCAAAACTGTCAGTTCTGATCAAATGTCAAATTCTAGACCTCTCAGGTAAGGGGAGATCACTCTACACATAAAACTAAAACTAACAGTTCTGATCAAATGTCAACCAACTCTAGTCCTCTCAGGTAAGGGGAGATCACTCTACTCATAAAACCAAAACTAACAGTTCTGATCAAATGTCAACCAACTCTAGTCCTCTCAGGTAAGGGGAGATCACTCTACTCATAAAACCAAAACTAACAGTTCTGATCAAATGTCAACAAATTCTAGTCCTCTCAGGTGAGGGGAGATCACTCAACTCATAAAACCAAAACTTACAGTTCTGATCAAATGTCAACAAATTCTAGTCCTCTCAGGTAAGGGGAGACCACTGTACTCATAAAACCAAAACTAACAGTTCTGATCAAATGTCAACAAATTCTAGTCCTCTCAGGTAAGGGGATATCACTCTACTCATAAAACCAAAACTAACAGTTCTAAAATGTCAACAAATTCTAGTCCTCTCAGGTAAGGGGAGACCACTGTACTCATAAAACCAAAACTAACAGTTCTGATCAAATGTCAACAAATTCTAGTCCTCTCAGGTAAGGGGATATCACTCTACTCATAAAACCAAAACTAACAGTTCTGATCAAATGTCAACAAATTCTAGTCCTCTCAGGTAAGGGGAGACCACTGTACTCATAAAACCAAAACTAACAGTTCTGATCAAATGTCAACAAATTCTAGTCCTCTCAGGTAAGGGGAGATCACTCTTCTCATAAAACCAAAACTAACAATTCTGATCAAATGTCAACAAACTCTAGTCCTCTCAGGTAAGGGGAGATCACTCTTCTCATAAAACCAAAACTAACAGTTCTGATCAAATGTCAACAAATGCTAGTCCTCTCAGGTGAGGGGAGATCACTCAACTCATAAAACCAAAACTAACAGTTCTGATCAAATGTCAACAAATTCTAGTCCTCTCAGGTAAGGGGATATCACTCTACTCATAAAACCAAAACTAAAAGTTCTAAAATGTCAACAAATTCTAGTCCTCTCAGGTAAGGAGAGATCACTCTACTCATAAAACCAAAACTAACAGTTCTGATCAAATGTCAACAAATTCTAGTCCTCTCAGGTAAGGGGAGATCACTGTACTCATAAATCCAAAACAGAGAGTTCTGATCAAATGTCAAATTCTAGACCTCTCAGGTAAGGGGAGATCACTCTACTCATAAAACCAGAACTGAAAGTTCTGATCAAATGTCAACAAATTCTAGTCATCTTATGTAAGGGGAGATCACTCATAAAACCAAAACTATCAGTTCTGATCAAAAGTCAACATATTTACAGTTTTAAACATTAATCAAAAGATTGTGCTACATTTAAGTTAAATGCCAATTTTCCATGTATTGGGCAGATTAAATTAGTCATGACATTAAAACAACAGTATATTTTCATCATCTAAGTAGAGAGATTATCATTATTCTTAAGAATCAACTTTAAAAAAGAGAAAACCTACAACCTGATTTATGCCGAGAAAAAAAATGAAAAAAAAATATGGCTGACAGCTATGACTAACGCTGAATTCGCTGTTTCAGAATCTAATGCATTATGGGTAATATATTAATAATTATACACCAAAACGTTATGGTTGGTAAAAAAACATACTTTACAATGGAAATTCAACCAAATGTAACAGTATTTTCATTTGGTGTACGAACAATGAGATTACCAATAATCCTTTACATTCTGAAAAGGTAAATTAGATGCTCATGACTTGGCAAGTACACTAAACAATGTGAGTGTTGAACCATACTGCTTTCTTTTGATAGTATTGTGACAGCACAAAAATCATCACACAGTTGATAGAATTATGACAAACAATTTTAATCAAATTTTAAGAAAACATATGTACTAAGTCTTTATTTTATGTGTGACAAAGATTTAAAATCTTCCGTAGATTCTAGATTTCAAATTTGCATATTAAGCAATTTATCACATGACCTTGAACTTTGTACCTATTTCTAATTTTAGATCACCTGGAGCGACAGGAAGTAGTACTAACAGTCCTAGCAAGAGAATTGATGTAGGAACGTTCCATACAAACAACATACAGGACTCAAACAAAACAGAAGAATCTCCAGCGTTTGATTACAGATAATCAAAAATAACATTGTTAAGTTATCCATTGTATTACACATTAATTGGTTTATTAATGATATATATCAGATTTTATCAGTTTTTGTTATTATTTATGACTGTAGATTGTAATTGTTGCAAAGATAAGGCCACTTAAAAACTGCTCTCATTTTCTCATTACATTAATAATAAATTCTTGCCAAGAGCTCAGGAATGAAGAGAATTCCTTGTTATGGTGGTATGGGTATCTTCAGCCAACCTAGGATTTTAAAATAGTACATCACTTTTAAATGAAGTCAGCAAATTTCAATGCCAAGATGCAATTTATTAAAAGAATTTCATTAAAAGGAACAAATTTATGTGATTTTATCTTTTAATTATAAGTATGTTTCCAAATGTATAATATTTTTGATGAGATCAATTTTTTGTTAACTTTTCATATTAAGGGGAGGTTACTTAAAAATTGTAAATTAATAAAGAAATATTAATGGAATTTTACTGTTTTATGTTATAGCTGAAAAAACAAACTGTGTTTTTCTTTTGATATTCTGAAAACACTGTCAAAAATTGTCAATTGTTAAAGAATTTTTCAGTTTTATGTTATAGCTGAAAAAAAGGAACTGTGCTCTTTTGATATTCTAAAAACACTATGAAAACTATCTTTTATATAATTAAAAAATTCTATTTATTATTTTACTTTCTATTCCCCTGATGATGTATTCCTCTATAATCCTTACAAAAGGTGTCTTGAAAACAAGCTTTGTGACCTATAATTTATATAATGTTTTTGAGCATATTACAATATATACTATATTTAAGCGAAGTATAAAAAAAATTCTATCATATTTCGTTATTCACCCATACGACCTTAGATTAACATCCTATGTATCCTTATACATTGGATATTTAAAAACTGACCCCAAATTGTTCATTCAGTCCAACAATAGTATTACACAACAAGGATCCAGTATCAATTTACAAAATAATACAGCAATATATAGTGCAGTAAACTGGATTCCTTTTTTGAAATTCTACTGTTTTTGCAAACAGTTTATTAAGTACCAGTTAAGAACAATATCCAATGAAAGGATGACATTTTATTTGTACTATTTCAGAGAAACTGATAGTTATTTTTAAATAGCCTTATAAACTATGATTTGAAAGGAGTTAGCATGTTTTGTAGTCAATACTCATAAAGTTGATGAATTCCTATAGACAAATAATTACATTGTTAAGAATTTACAGTATATATGATACGTTTCATGATTAAAACACACATTAATATATAAGGGCATAATTAAGCTTGAGAAACAAGAAAGACATGTTCCTTATTATTTGCTCATATTCTCCCATATGTCTTTTAGTTGAAGAAGTTGTCATTGCTTATACATTTTAAATTGTTGTAATTCCCACAAAATAACGACTTCTTAGTTCTGAGGATCTATCAGGATTCCCTCCCGGACAATTTACCAACATTGAACTCGATAATATAATATCACATCTGAAGTTGACCCCTCTGTAAGATTTAATTTGATATGTTGATACATGTACTTAATTTAAAACTTCTGTACCAAAATCCTATTATTAAAAGTGTTCAACTTCTAAAAATCCCTTTTAAATTTAGGGAACAACTTTAGGGTAGCCCTTGAAGGTTGGCCGTTTAAATTTCTTTAGGGAACAACAATTTAGATAGCCCTCTAAAAGTGTTAGTTTAAAGTTCTTTAGGAAACAGTAATTTAGACCAGCCTATGGCAAGTGCTTTGTTTTGACTTTTTCTTGTTTACTAGATGTAAATATAACTTCATATTTGTTGTTTGTTTATGAGGACAAGTCACTGTTTTACTGAACTCAAAGGGACCAATAAGAATACTTTAACTTACATATACCTTAATTTTTTGTCACTTATTCCATCAGATCACTAAAAAGTGCTCAGTTAACTGAGTCATGTTCATTTTACATTGTTAATTTGTTTTTGGTCATGTTAATTAGTTATTAGATGGGAAATAGAACTTTTGTATTTTTTGTTTCAGCATTTTCATTTTTTTATGATTTTTGTTATGTTAGAAATGTGTCATTTTTGTTGCTTCATTTTTTTGTTGAAATTGTGTTGCCATTGATGAAATATGTTAAAATTGTTATACATGTATTTCTTTTAAAAAATAACTAATCATTTATAGAAGACTACTCCATATCAAGCATATATATTCTGACTAATGACATTTAAGCATCAATCAGAACTAATATTAAAATCAAGATTGAGATTGAAATTTAAATTTAAATTGAGCTGGAACTTGAACTTGAATTTAAAACTAAATTCTCATTGTTGAAGGCTATACAGTGACCTATAGTTGTTAATCACTGATTCATTTTGTCTCTTGTGGAGAGTTGTCTCATTGGCAATCATATCACATCTTATTTTTATGACTTGCACAATTCCTGGCAGATACTAATTATGTTGAAGACTAAGAAATAAAACATTGAACATTTTATTGAGATATCTTTAAAATCTGTATGATAGCTTGCAGCTGCTAGAACTGATCACTGCAACTAATCTGAAAAAATAAACAAAATGCATTAGGAAAACATTTCTAAATTTTTTTATCAGTGACAGTTCTGAAAATGATATTTATATTGAATTTCAATCATTAAAATCTATACCATGATAAAAAGCCAGAACAAAGTATTTCCTTTATGCATATCCCTTATGGATTTTGTGTTCTTAATTTCATATTTTTTAAATCAAAATTGAGAGAAAATGACTAATCTAAGGATGGTGAAATCCTAAATCATAATGGATTTTGAACAAACAGTATTTTTTATTTGATGCTTTTTTAATAAATTCTAATAAAAGCATAAACTACAACTGCTCTAGTTGAGCTCAGATTGAAAGTGAAGTCACCTTTTAAATCAAGTTGCTTTCCTTTCTTTGGGTAGTATAGATTTCTTGCCTTATACATTTCTGAGGAATGTAAACATATTAAAATGTAAGAGAATATAACATTATTTTATTGTAAGTTAAGTTGCAATACTTTTCAAATGGAATTACATTGAAGTTACGCTGCCTTGAAGACCCATTGGTGGACTTCGGCTGTTGTCTGCTCTTTGACATATTCCCCATTTCCATTCTGAATTTTACATGTTTGTTTCAAATTGTTGTCTTTGTTTATGTTTAATTCTGTTATATTTCAGGATTTGTTGCATTATAATATATGTGAGGTCTTGATTAATGAGTTTTTTATATCATTTTTTTTCTCTTCTCTTAATTTATTATGTCCATTATGCTCTAGTCTTTATTTTTTGGCCCTTTATTCTGCGCTTTCTGGCAATTCTCTATTCTGTCAACCCTATGACCACAAGTCACCACACCCTCATATTTGTCTAAAAATAAAATTATACAAGAGATGAATGTTTGTGTGTTTTAAGTATCTGGAAGTCACTGACATTCCAATTTATCTATAGAATTATTGAGTAAATGAGCATCATCTTATTTTATTTATGTTAGCAATATATTTTGTTACTGCTTAGCTTTTTCATAGGTTGTTAGTTGATTTTTTGTTGTTTTTTTGCTGTAGAAATTAATGCTTGATTGTGAGAAAGACAAATGATATATACTAACTTCTACATCATATATCTTAAGATTTGTCTCATGGCAATCACACCACATCTTTTTTTTTTTTTTTTGTATCTGGTCTGAACATTGTATCATGAGTAGCTTTTTTTAAAAATACATCATTTTATTGATCCTCAATTTCTTGTTAAAGAACATTAGATGTATCAATATATTATTTTATTAAGAAATTAGAGAAAATATCATCCATATTAAATAACCAGTTTTTACCCTGCTCCGACAAAGTCGAGAAAGCAACACTTAGGATTAGGATTTTTTTGGGCGGCAACAATATCGGAGTTTGTGATTAAGACATTGAGACATATATCTGTGTTAACAGTTTTTTACAATGTATAATGTATGTGCAAAGAGTAGTAAAATTGTGCATTCTAAATAAGTACTGATTCATCATTATATGTGGGATACTAAATTTTGTGAATTCTATAGGTTCAGAAGAATTACAAATATTAAAATGTTCAACGAAAAACATTTATTGAAAATTGGTACCCATGAAAATATGATTACTTGTCTGGTTTAACACCTATACTAATGTGGCACTGAGGTCCATATACAATTTCCTATTAAATGTAATGCAATTTTATCTGTAAATAGGAGATACATGTAAAAATAATAACTTTTTTTTCTTATTTTATAAGTGGTGCAATTAAACTGTGATTCAGAAAGGTATTGAGGGGGAATTGTTTTTTATTGGTAGACAAATCTAGTGTGTAAATATAACGATGTTTGTGTAACCTATTTATACTTGGCATTGTTGATAGATAACTACATCATAGGTTGCATTCATGAATTCACACAGGGAAAAATAAAATTCTCTTCTCCCCTAAATTCTAAATAAAATATTTACACAGTTATATCCCTTGGAAAAATCTCACTTTTATGAAGAAAAAAAACCCCAAAGTTGTTGAAATCTATTTTGAGTTTGTCAGTCCTTGTGGCTTATGTATCATTTGCCGGTGGTTGATCATTTCATAAGGGGCCCACTCCAGTCATGCTTCAGTGGTTCTTTATATCCTCAACCAAATTTTTCCCATGTCAGAGGGGGCACTGGCCCCCTAGATCCACCTACGTTTGCTGTATTTATGTATATAATAAAACACTTGAGATTTGTAATGGTCCTCATCAAAATTTTCCAGTCAGGTCTGACTAAGACTGATAAATAACAACATTGAGAAAGATGTAGAAGCAAATGTAAATTTGGTCCATTTTAAAATTGCATGCATTGCTATAAATTTTCAAGTGTTGAATCATTATGTAACCTTTGTGTATTGTTGACATGTACACTTGATCAGGATGTTCAAAATCCATTGGTACAATTCTAAATGTTTGTATATTAGGGAATATAATATTTATATTGTGATTGTAAATAAAATGAGGAAATTTTGTTTGTTTTTTAGTTGATATTGGCAAAATCTATTACAATGTTCTAAGATAATATTTCTGCATGTATGTATTGTGTTTTCATGACGATAGTCACACAATTGAGGAATAAATTTCAAAAAATTCTGCCACTGCTAGATAAGCAAACCTTCTACTCCCATTCTGTGACTTGTTGGCAGACAAAAAAGTAAAAAAATATGATTCAGAGTTGATGACTTCAATCTTTTCTTTTTCTATCTCTTTGAAGATTTTGTGTTTTTCATGTTCATAGTTCGTCTATTACAAGAAGGTTGACTGGTAAATTCTCGTCTTTCTTAACAACAATGCATCTATTTTTTTAAATAATTTCTCTCTAGCCTGCATCTTTTGTTGCAGAAAAACTCTTCATAGGGATAGTGATCAGCCGCTGTTATCTTACTTATTAAAAGCTTTATATTTTAGAAGGTGCATGCTTCATTCTTTGTATATGGATGCATTATGTTACAATTTTTGTCTTGTCAAATGTCCATTGTCCTTGACCTGATTTTCATGGTTCAGGGATTACTTGAAAAAAAGTTCAGATTTTTTGTAATGTTTAATTTCTCTCTTATTATGAGTAATAGGACAACTATACATGTATTTGGTATCTGATTACCTTGCAAGGTCCTCGTTGCCCTTCAGACAGTTTTCACTTGACCTCTACCTCATTTCATGGATCAGTGAACCAGTTCTTGTGGTCAAGTCCACATCTCAGATACTATAAGCAATAGGTCTCGTATATTCGGTGTATGGAAGGATTGTAAGGTGTACCTGTCCAAGTGGCAGGCTTCATTTTACTTTGACCTCATTTTCATGGTTCAATGGTTTCAGTTGAGTTATGGTCTTGTTTTCTTATACAAAAGGTCAACTATATTTGGTTTATGGAATATTGGCAGGTGTAATCGTACCTTCATGAGTGGTCAAAGTTAGGATTTTGAGTTTTGGTCTTTTCTTCTATTACTATATGCAAAAAGGTCAACTATATTTGGTGTATGGAAATATTTTATACTGTACATGTCAGTCTCACAAGTTTTATTTGACTGAGATTTTATTTTCACAGTTCATTGCTCAGTACTAAGTTTTCCAGTTTTGGTCTGTTTTTCTTAAGGTAGATCACAAGTATATATTTTTTGAGACAGAATTTTTTCATAATTTGCCAAAATGAAGATTTTATTATGCTCTTTTCAAAAATTAAATAAAAAGTATGGGTCACCGTGCTATTTTTCAAGCTATGGGTCGTTGAAAATTGCCAAAATTTGGTTAGTTTGTTCATGAAAAAACACATTAGTGTGCATAAAAAAAATTCTATGAGATAGAATTTTGAAATAAATTGTGAGAAGAAAGGTTTCATAATATGTTTTAAGAAAATAAAAAGAAAACATGGTGTCACCGAACTTGTTTTCTTGCTACAAGTAAAAATAAAAAAATTCCCTATTAGCCCAGTATAAATTTTGTACTAGAAGAGTTATTTCCCCTTAAAAGGCTCATTTGAAGAAAAAAAAATTTTATACCAAAAAAATTGATATTTGTTGAAATATTTTGAATAATACGAGTAATTAACAATTTGTCTTCAAATAGAAAAAACAGTCTAACCATTGAATTGCAAATCTGTCTCCAAATTTGCAGATTTAGGCAAATAATTAGACCGATTTTGTACTGCGATTGTGCAATCCAAGATGGCGGTATACCATGAATCTACCTTAAACTATAAGCTATAGGTCAATTATATGTGTTGTAGGGAAGGATTGTAAGCTGTACATGTATGCCTGGCATGTGTATGGTTCATCTGACCTTGACCTCATTTTCATGGTTCATTGGAAAATGTTTAGTTTTTTCGGTCAAGTCTGTTTTTTTAGAAACAGTAAGCATTAAATCCAACTATATGTAGTGTATTGAAAGATTGTAAGGTGTTCATGTATTTCTTGTTTGGTTTATATGACCTTGACCTCATTTTCTTGGATCATGTTTTGTTATTGTGATAGTTGTAGTAAAGCTTTATATATAGGACTATCAACATAATATCAAAGGTTAGTAAAGACGAGGCATTACAGCATGTGTACTTTTATGACAAAAGTGTAAAACATAGACAAAATTTGTTTGATATTTCATTCAAGGTCAATAACTCTGGATTAACATATTGGTCATGTTTTGGCATAATTGTAGCTCACTCCTTTTTACTATTTTTGAATTTGAGGTCAATAATTCCTTTAAAGAATTGATTGACAGTATCTGAGTACTTGGTGTATTTAATCTTTTTGTGCTTTGTGTTGACCTGAAGAGTCAAGTCCATTGAGAATGTCCCAATTTAGTGAGAGTGTTGAGTTTGCACAAACATGTTTAAATTTGCCACATTATGTATGTACCTGTTCTGAGTCGGAAGCCTGCAATTCAGTATTTGTTGATGGATGCTGTCCATCATATTTGTTTAATTATACATTAGTTTTTCTCTTTTGAATTGTTAAATTGGCAATCACACCACATAGCTTCTTATGTTTATCCTTATACCTCAAAAACAGCCATTTAGAGTTAAAATTTCATTCACACATGTATACTCATTCAACCCTTTGCTAATTGTTAACATATTTAAGAAATCATTAAATTCTCTTTTGATTAAATCTCTTATTGGGATTTGAGGAATTTGCAGGTATGGTGAGACAACTATCCACAGCAAAACAAAATACACAGAACTAACAGACAGGTCATTATACTACCACCAAAGCTTGTTGGGACTTAAATAGGACATGGAAGCTTTTACTTAAATGTCTACTTAATTTCAATTTTCCAATAAATTATCTGCAGACCTGCCACCTGTCCTGATTGATGAGGGATTTCTCGCCCATGAGAGGTGAATACTTGAATTTTGAAATTCTTTGTTATACATGTATAAACTAATCACATCAACATAGGCATTTAAATGAGTTACGCTCATACATACTTATTCAAACAACATAATGACAGATTGGAACCATATATGACAAAATAAGAGGAGCATTGCGTGTAAATTCCCCAATGGACATTTTGAAAAGTTGGCAGGTAGTTGGATGTGACTGTGATCTTTTAATTCAAATAATATAATGTCCTTTTGGATCATTATTAGATTCTATCTAAAACAACCAATCCTGTCTACATATACAATATCAGAGTATAACTAAACAATAGTTGAAAATAAGAAATGTAGAAATCCATGTAATTTCAACTCCCAACAGAAATAAGTGGTTCTTTTTTCTTTCCTGAGAATCTATGGAACAGAATTTTACAATTGAATATTAGACAACAAATGATTAATTCTGTTAAGTTTATTTTTTATCAAACGTTTAGCTTTCAGTGGCAGCTAATGATCAACGCAAATAACCAACTTACTTGCTTACTTACTTACTTATCAAACAAGTAGTTATCATCATGTTTGCCTATTTAATAATGACCTTTATTGAATAGGTTTTATGATGACTTTGTTGGGTGTTAAATTTTAAAGGAAAACTTGTTATGTACTAGTACTGAAAACCACAAATATCGAACTATATCTAACCATTTGTAGTGGTTTCACAATTTCTTGATTTTGCTAAAAGTTAGTATAAATCTATTAATATAATTAAGCATTATTAAACCTTAAAATTGAGATATCAATCAAAAAGTAAAAAATAAAGTCTTAGACAATTATTCTATGAAGTATCTGAAAATCAAGTCACTTTTATTTTCAGGTCAAAAGAAAGACCAGACTTAAGTTTCAAAAATTTTGTAACATTTTTTGTTTGGGATTAGTAAAAAAATCTAATTGAAGAAAAATCTTATTTTCTCTGAATTTTATGTTTATGACTTCAGAAATGTTATGCCAAAATTCAGACTCTTTTCAATCATTTTTTAAAAGTTTAATAAAAAATATTTTTTTACTCCAAAGAAATTAATGGAGCTTCTAGGTTTGTTTTGCGGTTGAATATATATAATGTACAATTTCCATACTAGAGAATGACGTGTCCCTTTTTGACAGACACCTCAAAATCCTGAAAAAGAACTAAAAATATATATTTATGACTTATAAGTTGTCTTGTTGTTCAAGTGGAAAAGTTTAAATTTCACAAAAAACTAAGTCTAGACGATACCAATATTATATCATAAAACACAACAATATTTTCACTCCTAAAAATAATTTTTTGCTTGCAACTATATGCAAAAGCATAACCAAATTTCAATCTGTCAAATACATGTAGTAAGATATATTGTTTAATAAATTGGAAAATATCTTCATTTTCAGTATTATTTCTTAACTGTTATCAGGTTGAATAATACTTGTGCATACTGGGTAAATAAATACAAAATTTTAAAGTGGGCAGGTGCCATTCATTTAAAATTCTCAATTATATATGGTGTATAATTATAAAAAAATATTACTAATAATATACTTTTTCCATTAGTACTCATTCTTTATAATATTTTCATTCCACTAAACTAATAATTAAGACAACAAAATTATCGTCATGTATTTTCAATAGTGAATTTATGAGTCACTCCTTTGGAATAAGACGGGTGATTAATTCTGAATAAAGGAAAAATTCTTCTTTAAAACTGGTTATTAATTATTAGGAACACTATTTAAAAAAAAAAACCTCTATCATTATGATATTTAGTCTACACAAAGAAAAAAAATCCAATTCTTGAATATCATGTTCAAATAATGAAAACATAATTATTCTTTCTAGCCCAATTTGATATAGCTCCAATAAAGACTGCAATAAAGAAAAATTATGAAGATGCTGTAACTGTACATCATTTGACAAATTAGCATAAGATAAAAGCAATAATTGATGCTGAAAATATCAAGACAAATTAAACAGTAAAAATACATATACCTCTGTAAGCAATTCCTTTCTGTAAAATATTGAATGGAAACCATTATAATTTCCCTCTGTAGAACAATATCACATTTATGCAAAACATATCAATAGCAATGAAATCACTTACACTTCCAAAGAGTATGTGTTGCTCACCTTGCTTCTAACACTTATCATTTGAAAATCTATTTGCATTAATTTTACATATTGAAAAATGCAATACAATGGCAAACAGATCAGTAAAAAGGGGCATTCATTACAAATAAGAATGGTCAAGCTCTGACCAAATATAAAGGAATTCTGTTTAGTAGTCCCTGAGAAAAGACCTGACAATTTTTTTTATATTGGACAAATAGAGACGGACGGAACAGGGGGATTGCAAACATATTATTTTATTTCTTTTTATCTGCAAGCCTACCATTACCATTTGTAAGCTTGGAGTAAGTTCTGTACTTGCAGATAAATAAATAAAGTGTATTATCTTAATTCTGTCAATAGTAATGTAAATGATATGGAAACTGATGACAATGCCAAGTGATGTCATTCAGTAACTAAAACTAAAGCTGCCTTTTCAAAAATATTCTGAAAGACTCTAAGTCGTGTTTCAGAAAAAAATTGTTTGACAACTGGAAGTTACTTCCAGTTTGCACTAAACACAACTAACACCAATGAAATTCTACTCATCAATCTGAGAATATACATGTATCTTTCTCAAATCATTCAAATATCCCACTACCTATATATATTATACATTGTTATTCCTTCAAATAGCACTTAAAACATTTTTTGTATGCATTTTTTGTGCTGAAATTTATATGCGATGCCAAAATTTATCTGCTGAATTATCAGTAAAATATACTTCCACAGAAAACAAACAAACAAAAACCAAGTCAATGTAGTAGTTTGATGTATTCATGTCAAGACTTTGTCTTTGAATGAAAAAAAAACTAAGTGGGGCTTTTTTTCAAGGACTTTAAATTTATAAAATTTTATATCTTATTCTTATTAGCTAACAATTAACTGTTAAAAAAACCTGCCCAACTAAAAAATCTACACATATTTTATTTTATTAACTTATTTGAAACTTACACTGATTGAAATAATATACCTTAAACCAGTGTTTCAGGACTTTCGGAAGAATAATAGTTCTTCCAGGTATCCCTCTTCAGAGATGACCTTTGTTAGCGGCTGGTGTGTTATATGTTATATATGAACAAGTGCATGCTGATCCAGGGTGGGGGTTGGGGTTCCAGGGTTTGGAACCCTCCAATTTTTTGGACAATAAACGCATTTAAATGGGAGCATATAGATGGAACCCCCCTTTACTCTGGGTTGGGAACCCTCCCCTTTTTAAAATGCCTGGATCCGCCCCTGATGTTAATACACATATACCAATAAATATTGGCCGCCACGAAATAGTCAAAAAGTGGAGTTTAAAACCAGTGTTAAAACACCATCAATCAAACATACACATATAAACATATCAGAAAATATCTATGTAATAATCTGATAGTTCACATTTAAGAGTAAATTCTAATCTACTTAACTTTATTTTATTCTTAATACTTTCCCTGAGTAAGTAATAAAGAAAACATTTTCAATTATGACTTCATATAGCACCAATAGTGTATTTTACAAACCTTTCAAGGGATGTTTATCTAATTAAAATAGAGAATGAAAAGGTTGACTATTTCTAAAGAGACAACAGTCTGACCAAAGAGCAGAAGACAACTCAAGGTCACCCAAAGGGTCTTTAACACAGTGAGTAAATCTTGCACCCGGAGGCTGGTTTAGCTTGCCCCTTAACAATAATGTATAAAAGTTCAGCAAATTGACTAAATTTAAACACTAAACTAGAAAGATACAAAAGAACCAAAATTTAAAAAAAAAATGATAATTTATCCACTCAACAAAAATGTTGGACTATATAAAAAGCTGCCTAAATCATGTTTATAGTTAAGGAAACTTATAAAAATGCATTTAAGCATAATAAGGTAGTCATTTCCTATATTGAACAATGTGAAATAAAAATTCACAAAAAAAAGTAAACATTTGCTTTTATTTAAACTAAATAATAAAACTAAAAAACATAAATATGCATGTCTTGCATGTAAATTTTATATATAAAAAATATATTTCAAAACTTACATATTTACAAAAAAAGCATAACTTGCAATTCAACTTATTTATTCAACAAAATAATAATGAGTAGAATTTGCTATTAATTATATTCATTTTAACTAAAATAAACAAAAGGGAATAATATTTATTGAAAGACTTTAGCTGATATATAGGAGAGCTGCAATGTTTACATCAAATAAATTTGATGTGAATGACTAGTTTTGACATGAACACATATGATGGGTGTCATTTGTAAAAAAAATAACTATCAAGATTTTTCTTTATATCTTAAAGACAGTTACTTCAAGTACAAGTTACATCCATAATGTTAAACAATGGTCCATTTTCCAAATACTGACTTGGATTCAAAATTCTGAACTCTTTGCAAAGGAAAACTGCAGGTCTGTAGCAAAAACTGTATCCCTGCACACAGTTCTAGAGTTGGTATCAGTCAGTAATTGAAAAACAGACTCATTTTCATCTGCCATTAATATTTTATGAATCATATACTTTATAAAAAAGTTAGCTAATTATAAGCCGAAAACACCTATGTACAATAATATTACCACAATAGTGCAATAACAACAAATTCGAATAGTTTTCAAACAAGCAATACTGTACATACTGTTATAACAAATATACAAGTTCCCCGCATCAAACTAAATAACAAATGTATAAATTCCCGGCTTTAAACTAAATATTGCACTATCATTTCAAATTCTAACAAAAAATTATTATAATACTTACATGTATATCTTAAAATGCAATTTGAATCAACATTTTTTTCAACATGAAGCCTTTCATGGAAAATTCACATAAAATAAATGGTTTCACATGAATTACATGTTACAAAATATTTCATATGAATATATTGGTATGTATTCAGTTCAGGTGAAATTCATGCCAATGATAAATTGTATAAAAAATTCCTCATCATATGATCTTTTATCTTGACAAACTAAAAACACTTTATAGTTGGATTTACAACTTGCCCATTCCTTCACTTACCTTTTATCATGAAACAACTCATTTTGGTAATTATAGAAGTTGCTGATAAACATATATAAAGCAGGACTAACAGCATACTGATTGACTGAATGAGCAATTTTTGTGTGACATTAATCATAGCTTTCTAACGGAACATTCAATCTAAAGTTGATCTCACAAACTTTTTTTGGTGGACAATTATTTTTTAAAATATAATTTACAACTTAAATGATGATAATATGAAAAAACAGTGAGTAAAATCAAAATTCTTCACAGCACTTTAGGACTTCAAATTATTCATAATGGATGACTTCTCTTACAGCAAAATGCCTTGAGTGTGTAGGTAAAGGTAATATCTTTGGTTAGATTGCTTGCTAACTGAACCATGAAATCATTGTATGGTAAGTTATACTACCCTCTTTTCAGAGTAGTTTAGTCCTACAGACATATATATTTATAAAAAGCCTACCCATAAAGAAGGGTGGTATACCTAACTTAATAATGACTTCATTGTTCAGCTAGCAAGCAAGCTAACCAACGGTATTACCTTTACCTACACACTCAAGGTAATTTGCTGTAATTTCACACGAGCTATTGAAATGATGCATTACACTTAATAATGGAATTACTCTACTTATAATACAATAATGAGAATATGAGATATTTAAGTCATTATATAAACCAATTATCTACATAAATCACAAAATATAAGAAATAACATACATCAGTCATATGTATATGTACATGTCTTTTACAAAGTTCTCATAAAACATTAATGGCAGATGTGCTACTACATGACTTGGTTATTTTTTAAATTGAACTTTGACAGAACCTTTGATTTCTGACCTACATACAGGACAAGATTTCAAAGCGGGGGCACATTGGGAACAAGACGATAAATGACCACAGGGCAAAAATACAATAGATACAATGTCCTCACAACAAATCTTGCACTGTGTCTGTTCTTTCATTTCTTGATTTTCCTGTGCTATTTTCTTAACGTCGACTGTTAAAAAAAAAGAATAGTTATAAGATATAGTTATGTCAGGAACCTGATGTTTAGTGGTTGTTGTTTGTTGATGTGGTTCATAAGTGTTTCTTGTTTCTTCTTTTTTTTATATAGAATAATCTGTTGGTTTTCCTGTTTGATTTGATTTTAACTAGTCATTTTTGGGCCCTTTATAGCTAGCTGTACGGTGTGAGCCAAGGCACCATGTTAAGACAGTACTGTGACCTATAATGGTTAACTTTTATAAATTATGATTTGGATGGAGAGTTGTCTCATTGGCATTTATACCATATCTTCTTATATCATGTATATCTGTAAACATATTTTATTTGCCAATCAGTGTTCAGAATGAGCAGAATAAAAACAAATGTAGTTTCAAAACCTGCCAATGATTAGTTTTGATAAAATAATTGAACAAATATCTAGGAGTCCAAATACTAGATGAAAGCAACTACAATGTGAACAAACAGCCTTCAACAATGAGTAATGTAATCAGCTATAAAAGGCTCTACCTTGGCAAAATGTAAAACAATTTAAACCACACATGTTTTGTAGCCTACTACTGTGGGTTTTTCTCATTGTTAAAGGCCAAACTGTGGCCTATAATTGCTTAATACCACTACTTTTGACTCTGGTGAATAGCTGACTCATGTTACATCACCTTATTTTCTTACTTACTTCTGGGAAGAACTTTCATGCTCTTCTTCATGCTAACAACAGAACTTTTCAAGTTGGAACTCATTGGTATTGTAAGTTCAGATTTAGGTCTTTCTCCATTCTCCTCTATTTTGTAAATTTCTTCCATTAAACTTCTGGATGACATACCTGTCCAGCCTAAAAACAAATTTTGGACAAAAAAGTTAATTATTTCTCCAATGTTAACTGATCATTCATTTAATTTGAGATTATTCCTTAAAAGTGGTTATATATGTAAGAAACCAAGTGAAATAATAGTAAAAATTATGTTTTTTAAGCTGTAATTAGTTGGGGTGCTCATTTCCTGAAGGCCCCTTTTTTCTGCCCATTTTCCCCCAGTTTCCACTTTTTTAACCCTTGAAATCTCACATCCCCATCTTCTTCACCCTTTATATCCACATCCTCAAAATGTGTAATCCCCCTGTTTAATAGTGTGAAAGTCAAACTTTCAAACAAACAGTTGTTGTTAAATCACTCACCTTATTACTGTGAAGTAGGATTGAATAAAATATAATGAGGTAGAAAAGTTGCAGTAAGGGTGAAATAAATATAGGAATTGGAATAAGGAAATTGTGAATTAGTATTGTAATGTGGTTATTCATAGTGTACATCATATACGTTCTAAAGCTCACCAAATATTTTCTTTGTCATAGGAGTTAAACTTACAACTGTTTATATTTAATGAGTAATCCTCTAAAAATGTCACTATTTTTAAAGGAAATTGGGATGTACAGACATATGTATGTAAGTATGTTTGTATGGACAAACAGACAAAGGTATAACTTTATGCCTCCTCCTCTATGGCGGGGCATAAAATTGCTGTAACTGTAACATGAACTTTAAAAATAGAAAAATACTGATGACCTACATGACTAGATTTACTTTTGGCAATGGGGAAGACGCAGTGAAATGGGAAAGTGATTTATTCAACCAAGTCGATCAGTAGCCAGAGCCCTGCATTGGAGACATATTATTTAACAAAGCAGGATCTTAAAATAAATCATAAATAAAACAAATGCTTTAATCAAAGTAAGGCACTATGTTGAGACTACGATTTTGAAGTCAGTGTTCACAACTTCAATTACAACTCATTTCTATTATAATTAGTTAATAAGAACTGGTTTGCAATTCTTAATAATATATAATGTTTTCAAATATTTATGGCTAGAGATTTCTCATCTCAATACATAAAACTGTATCTATTCCAAATGCTAATTTCTAGAAATTAGTGACATTTTGAGAGGATTGCCGATAAAACATACTACGTGTGCTCCAAGCTATTCATCCCCATGTCTTTCTGTTCATTGAATGAAGCTTAGATCAAGGCTTGCACACATCTATATATTTAATTCCTGAATGTAAATAAGACATTGGATGTACATATATACATGATATATATACAGACCATGAACTGATGTGAAATTAAAGAAATTTCTTTAACATTTGCCAAGCCTGTTAACATTTACAAAACTTTAACATTTACCATGTTTGTTAACAGTTACAAAACTTTACATTTGCCATGTCTGTTAACATTTTCAAAACCTCACATTTGCTATGTCCGCTAACATTTACAAAACTTCACATTTGCCATCTGTAAATTATGACTTTTTTCCATTTCATAATTTACATGTGTGGTGGGAAAGAAAAAAAACATATCATCCACCTCATTTTCTGAAATAGCCACGAGGACCACTCCTAAACTATTGTGTATAAAAAGATTATATAAATGTTGTTATATACTGAATTACTAGTGAATTATTGTATAAAAGGAATTAGTCAAAACAAATAAAATTTTAAATCTCAGGTTATTGGAAGGATTTCAGAGTTTGTGAGTTATTCTCCATTTTGAATCTTTTGACTACCTTTCTCTCTTAAAACTTTATCAACTACAGTTTTGATAACTTTAGGTAGATATCCCATCGTTAATATACTCTGAGCTGCATCTGTTAATAATGGGTTCTTTTTCTCAGCTTTTGTTGGAGGTTTCCCGCTAGGTAAGAAATCTAAGATACAAAGAAAAAAAATAATGTTTAGTTCATATCACCATGGGTACAGTCTTCTCTGTTCCTCTTCTAACAAAACATTCTCAATTTATAAAGTATAGATATTTTTACCAAGTTAACTGTATATTCAGAAATTAAAAGATGTTAAGATGTTTTAATTTTGTGAAAAATGTGATGAAATGAGCATAAAATTGATTATAATTAGTATTCTAATGGCACTTTTTTTTCTTCAGATAATATTAGTTATATAATTTCACATTAATTTATCGATTGGCAATCATTAATAAATACAAATACTGTTACCTGATGTTTAACTGAAAATTCCTTGTATTTTTAAAAATTAGCAGTTGTTTGGTTGCTGTCTCTTTCATTTTCATCACAAAAAATGAATTATTTACCTTTGCCTGTGTCTTCTGATCTGACATTTCCATCCTCTTCATAGTCATTATCAACAGTCTCTGCTACACCATCTGTGTTCAATGCCTCCTCCTGAAATATACAGAATTAGAAATATGGATTGATTCATCTATCAGCAAATATTTTATGTTGGAGATATCTTTTCATTAAAATTCAAAGTAACAATGATCAAATGCATGCGTATCACAAATATTACACACTTAAACACAGTAATTTTTAAAATTCCAAATATGTGTGTCTCAGAGTCAAAGGCATAAAATTCCTTTGAAACTGAATGTAAGGTGATTATGCAAAACAAACCAAACCAGAAAAAAGAACTTCTTAAAAGTACATATATAGAGCATGAAATATCAGAAGAATGTCTGTACACATGCTACAAACTATGTAACTCGCCCATGTTATTCTGCTGTCAGGGAAAACATGTAAACGTTGACTGCCAAAAAATGAAATCCTTTATCAACAGAATAAAACGAAATCAAAGTTTTGAAATAGGAATTAGGTGTCTAACAGATCAAAATCCTCACACATTACAACCTTTCACTCTTACTAAGCTGCTGACCAAATATGAAGTCATTTTATACAATAATTTCTCAAAAAGTGTGACGAAAATATTTTTTGGACAGACAGATGGACAATTGTACAATAATTCTATAGAGGGATTCTTAAAAAATGCATACAGAAAATATGAATTATCAAGAGTACTCTACTCAACATGCTCAATAAGGTTTGAGTCAGACAAAATCTAATGACCTACCATTTGTACTCTCCTAACAGCATCTTGTACTGTAGCAATGAAATCTAAACCTTTCTTGTCCTTGAGAAATTGACATTCTGCAGACCACCTAGCATGTTCTACAAAAGGATTGTCTTCTGAATCCCAATTCTGTAGTCCAATACCACAATGAAAACATCTCACATGATCATTGTTACCTACAAATATAAATAGATTTAAAATACCCTTGTCTTCTGAGTTTGAGTTTTAAAATTTGTACCACTATTCTACAACTATTCACTTTCATTGTTGCCTGTAAATCCAAATTTTACATATGAATTATTTTTCAGCTGCAATCCTGTAAGCATTCAAACTAAAAATAAGTATAATAGATTTTGGTTTAACTTTAGAAATGTAAAAAGTAACAATCTGTCATCTAAATGAAAAGAAAAAAAAAACATTTAACTGAAAATATATTGCTTTAATACTAAAAGTAAACATGATTTCAAACAATGTCTTGCTAAGCATACCCAATGTCCAGATGTGTACTGCAAATTATAGGTAAACAGGAAGTAGGTGTCTTAAAGGTTGAATAAAAGTCTACACATAACAAATCATGACTGCCAAGCTGCTGACCAAACATGTATACACTCTATTCAATTGTACACTGCATACCACATTTGTACCAAAGAAATGTTTGAGGACATATTTTTAACTTCATTCAACATAGTGAAAAATTAAAAACAGTCAGTAGATGTCTGACAGATCCAGGGGCAAGTTGCTGATGAAATATAAAGTCAAACATTTCATTATTACTAGCTGCATAAATGTGGGTAGAAAAACTTTTTCATTCACCATTATTAAGTCTTCATACATATAATCAAAGTACATGTAATGGCAAACAGGAAGTAGCAGTCTTACGTTTTTTTTTAAATATCAGTTTGCCCTGATAATGTTAACTAACCATGAATGTTCAGAAATTGTGAGTGAATAGGATATATATCATATGCCAGAACTTACTGGCCACAAAAACTATAGTATAAACCTTACTTTGATAACAAGAATCCAAAGGTTAAATTATGTCATTTATCAGAAAACAAAAGGGTGGTTTTTAAATGTAATTCAACACCAATTTCTTTGCCTATACTGAGATAATGTTACTATGGACAACAGTTGTCATGATGATCTGGTTGTCCAATAAATAGATCATAGTGCTTAGCTTAGATCATGTAGATAGATTACAATTCAACATCCTGTTTCATATGACTCATAGGCTGCCACCATAAATTTTCTTGGCCTGCCACCAAGAAGTGAATATTCAATAGTCATTTCCATTCTAAGTGTTATGATAGTGGAAAATCCTAAATTTGCAAAGTTAGTACTGTATGCATGTATATTTTAAGCAAAGCTGAAGAAATGTGCCTGGGAATATATATGTGATTAGGTTATTTAGAGTGTGCTTTAAGGAGACAATATCAAATTCCATGACAATATCTAAGAAAAACTGTAAGTATACCTATCCATATATTTTTGTAATCATGGTAATATGTTTAAGTATGTACATACATCATGTACATATTTCTGTAACTGTTTTGATTTCTCAAACAAAATTTTACATATAAGACAATATTTTCAACTGAGAGGTACATTGTATTATGTATATGTCTTGTACAATGTTGTATATTTTAAAGGATACTGAATGAAATGCCTGTAATTTTGTACTAGTAGAGTAAAACTGCTTACAGGGTTTAAATAATGAATGGACAGTGAGCAATTTTGTCATCAACTCATTCATCATGTTCATGGCAACATCTTGTAAATTTCAGTTGAATATATAACAGAGGTGACAATACTTTATGGCAGTTTTAATAAATCCAACATTCAATCTTTCAAGAACCTAAACATTCAACTTAATTCAATTCAAAAAATATTAAATATGAAAATGCATGTACAAAGTTATTACTAAATATATACACTGTAAAATCAAAACCCAATCATATAAACATGATAAAAATAAAAGGAAACAGTTAAAGTGGGTCATGGTATTTTCTGTGCCTGTGCTATATATGAAACAATACCTAATATGGTAAGCAACAAGCACAGTGAAATATATTTCATAGCGTGTATTTAAAGATTTTTTTTCAGGGGATGACATATATTTATTTTTACCCCAAAACCTTAAAGTGGGCACAATACTGTGTTGAAAGATCAGAAAAAAAATTATGTAAACACATATGGTTAAAAAAATAAACAGTACTTTTTTTATTTACATGCATTATTGATTGTTGTTTCCACATAAACATATAACAAATACAAATGTACATCTTTGGTCGGGTTGTTGTCTCTTTGACACAATTTCTCCATTTCACTTCCAATTTTATCATGTCCTGAATGCTCATTTATAAAATTGACTGCTTTATATTATGCATTTTAAATTATGCAGCTGTATACATCTTTGCATTTTGTGCAAATACTTGAAACAAAAAAAAAGTTTCATTAGCAAACAAGCCTTATAACTAACTCATAAGAAAAAGGATATCAACAATTTTTTTTGTAAAGCATAATTAAAATTGGGTTTACATGGTTTAAGAACTCATGTACCTTACAATTAATTCCAGCTCTAACGCTTTCAAAATAGGGCAATACAACTCTGTCAAGCATGCCCTTAAAATTTGATTGCATAATCATAGAGATTTATCATTATTTGATAAAAAATAATATTCTGAAAAAAAAATATTTTGCACCTGTATAAACAAGAGATAAAGATATACTGGGTTTAAAATTATGAATTGTCTTTCCATTCTTGGTGTTTTTTTTAGACAAGTTTATAAAATTAGGTGTTGACAGCCATGGTAATCTGTGATTTTGAAAAAAATTATGTATTAGTGGTGTCAGAGAACAAACTACACAGGGGAAATGATTCAATGCAGAGCAAACCCCCTTTTTAATAACTTTACCTGTATAGTAAAACCCAGATTCTGCCATAGTTTCTGGATGTTGTTGTATACTGGTTGGCCATGTTTGGAATGTGGACAATCTGATACATGTAATTGAGTATTGTGGATATTTAGGTCCCCGTCTCGAGTTCTGTGAGTTGTTAAAAGTTGTAGTCCTAGTACTATCTGGGTCACTGCGTGTATTTTGGTTGAAAAAGTTGCCTGCATTTCCTTGAAAACTAGGGTTTCCATTTCTGTATGTGTCAGGCAGATCATTTCTAAAATTTCCTGGTAATGCTTTTTCCATCATTCTTCACATGCTATTATCCTACAATTATAGTGAGGACATAAATCAAATTTAACAAATGAATAAAAATTGTGAGTTTTTATTTCATGTTATTAAATTTTTATTATATGATTTTTTTCAAATAAAATCAAATGTGATTCTGCGATTCAAAACATTTTTGTAATGGCCTGACCATTAAGTTTAACCGACGATTGGGCTCAAGCAACAAGACTATCAGGTGCTGATAATTTATTCTTAAACCAATCTAACAAATGGTAAAAAGCTGAAAAACAAATAAAATACAATTTTACAATGTGTTCAATTAATGTTATTAAAACGAAATGTCAAAGGTAATAGATAGCACAGTCCGTTGAATCCGAGAAAATGCTGTACTTTCAAGAGCAGTTAAATTTCCAGTGTTTCACGGAGAGAATGTTCAAATATGTATAGAGTAATTTGAAGGCTTCACAAACAATGTTGTAAAGTTAACTCACTCTGTGGTTAGCCACGAATTGTGTCCTAGATGACGTTTGTTCTTTGAAAAGTTCTCCAGAACTGGTATGACCTTGCAATGTTCGGTTTGAGATCCGTGTGAGCAGGGGAAAGGTAGCGATGATACGATGTTTTAATGTTCTTATAAGGTTAAAGATGAATAATCCTCCTAGACTGGAACACATAAATAGATTAAGAATATAATCAAACGAACTATATAAATTACGGAACGGTGTAACAGAATACTCCCCGTCTGATGTCTATCTGATATCACTTTTCCATAAATTTTTCGAATATGTATACAAGATTTACACAAATGAATTAATCCCAATATAAATTGAATATATACAGGTGAAATGTCCACTAGTTCGTGTGAGAAATATCAGATCTCAACGATTTTTCACTATAAAGGTTCCTAATAAGTACGTTCCACGTGAAACTGGGTAGGCACAGTTTTTTGTCCTTTAGAAGAAGGGTGTCTCGGACGACATTGTTGTGTTCTGTAGAATGTTCTATTACTGCTGTATCGATAATGGGAACTGTTTTCTCCAACGTAGTTAGACGGCGATGACGATCAAAGATAGATCGAAGTATAACAAGAGTTAGTAGTTGGTTGTCTTCCGATTTGGCGATATGACACATCTTTGTGAGTATCAGACGAAATTAGGCGTTTCGTCATAACGTCCAATCCTGCAGATCTAGTCGCTCTATCTGTAGAGTGGCGTCCTCTATGTTTGATTTTGTCGTAGTAATGTCCAAGAAAAGGTGTTACTCTGTGACGATGTCCAGATAAGACTACTGGTTCCTTTTCACTTATATTCAAGTCAGATTTGACAATACTGCTTCCTCCTCGTAGTAGACGTTGCTCATGCAATGGCAGATTGAGATTGGCAATAGGTCCTTCTTTCGGAATAGGTTTGTGAATGCTATTGATTTCCTCTCCATGAACTTTAGGTTCTGTTGATTTCGGATTGAAACTTTCTTTATCTATAGATTTTTCTATAGAAGTCACAGATTTTGCTTTTAGTGACGCGAGTGATGTCCCTTTAGATGAATTTGTGCGTTTACCAGGCTTGGTACTAGGTCCATTACATTCAAGGGATTGTATTGAATGCGATTTAGCGACCTTGGCATTCGAATGAAAGTTTTTGTCGTTATACTGAACAACAATTGGATTCTTGTCCTTGACGGCTATTTCCGGTCTTGAGGCAAGACGTTGTTCTGATTCCGTGATTGAAACGTTAGTTATCTTTGTGTTGACTTGAATAGGAGAAGTTTGCTTGTCAATGTATGTATTTCCAATTATGACCCAACCAAGTCTCAACTTTTGGGCAAATGGAGTTCGGGATGGTCCTAGGCGTTGTTCAAGGACGTGGTGTGCCTCTATAAGGTCCCTTCCAATAAGGAGAAGAATTTGACAACGTTCCTCTATAGGTGGAATGCTTCCTCTGAGTTCTTTCAGATGAGGATGATGCATTGCAACTTCAGGAGTAGGAATTTCGTCTCGATGATTGGGAATATTATTACATTCAATTAATGTAGGCAGATCAAATTGTACGTCACTATGTACAGATTTTATGACGAAATCTTTTCCTCTTTTCCCGGAAGTAGCTACTCTGCCGGAGCATGTCGTAAGAGAGTAGTTTTCAGGTTTCTCCCGAACGTTAAACAGACTGAAGAATTCAGGAGAGGCAAGAGACCGGTTGCTTTGGTCGTCAATAATGGCGTACATCCTGATAAGTTTGTTTGTCTTGTCCTTGTGGTACACGTCCACAGGTAATATCTTGGCATAAGATTTCTCGCTCTTATGATTTTTGTAGATCTCTGTGCAGATCGAACTTACAGAGGTTAACTTTGTTTCAGCTGACTCTGTCTGCTCCCCGCCGTAGACTTGTGTTAGCTCCCCGCCGTAGGCTTGTCTGGGTGAGCTAAACTGGGAACTTTCAGATTGTTGTGGTCTAGTGATGTGAAGTGCTGTGGTATGTCGTTCACTTCCACACTCGTTACAACTGATACTTGCGTTGCAGTCCCGACTTCTGTGTGTGGTTGACTCACAACACTTGTAGCACACATTGTTTTGTCTTAACAGTTCCTTGCGTTCCTCGATTGGTTTGGCTCGGAATGCTCGGCATTCATTCAAGGTATGCTTTGTCTTGTGTAGGATACACAGATTTTGTTGTTGACTGCTGTCTTCAGTTTGCTGTTCAACAGCCGTCTTATGGACGTTGACTTTAGAGTACGTCTGAGGTGTGAACCTTGGCGTAGAGTCTTTTGTATTTGGTGTTACCTTTGAACCAAAGATGAACCCAGGATCGTTCTTAATTTTGCTCATTTCCCTGATGAAGGCAGAGAATTCTGTAAAAGGTGGAAAGGCAACTTCATATTTAGACTTGTATCTTGAAGCCCTTGTTATCCACTTTTCTTGGAGTCCGTATGGTAGTTTTTCCACAATAGGATTTACCCCCTTTGACGAGTCGAAGTAAGCTAGCAAACATCCCAGCTTGGGATTTTCTTTGTGATACTCTATTTCTGAGATAATGTCTGACAAATCGTAAAGGAGTGAGTTGTCTTTATTTGTCAGTGTTGGAAAGTTGTCAAGTTTGTTGACGAGAGACGTCTGCAACATTATTGGAGCACCATATCGATCGTCCAGTCTTTCCCATAATCTGTGTAGGCCTCTTGTTGGGTTGTTGGCATTTGATGCCCTTATACTCATGGCATGTTTACCTGACTCTGGTCCAAGCCATTTAATAAGTAGGTCTATCTGTTCTGAGTCTGAAACTTGTAGTTCGTCTATGACATTTTTAAAGCTGGCTTTCCATGTATGAAATGATTCTGCCTGGTCGTTAAAGCTTGTTAGCCGGGAGAACAGCAAGTCCTTGCGAAGGAGAAATCTGGTTATCTCTAACGTAGGATTGTTTTGTTGCTGGTATGCTACAGGGTTCTCTTCTATTACGCCTTGTTTTGGGTGTGAAACAGGGATCTCTTCTATGACGCCTTGATTTTGGTGTAAGACAGGGATCTTTTCTGAAACGCCCTGTTTTCCTATGTTAGTTATTGTTCCCAGATCTGGGAATGCATTAACATCTGGTGACTTAGCACGTGTAGGCAAGACCTTGGGTGTTTGTGATGGCAAGTTCAGTGCCACAGATGGCACAAACGCTGGTGCTTCATGACTCAGCTCAATTTTAACAGGAATTTGTTTTTTCTTTTGAGGTCCTGTTACATCCTTTACAGCAGTTGATACAGGAAGTTTATTGACGAAATCTTGCACACGCTGGAGCGGGTCTTCCTTTTCGTCAGGGAGATCGCTAAACGCTTGGCTGTCATCGTATTCCAGGATACGAGCTTCGGCTTCTGCGGCTGCAGCTTCTCTCTGTGCTTCAAGAAGGTTAAATTTGGCTTTAAGCTCGACCTTTTCCCGGCTTACTCGTGCGGCTTCTTGTTGCATTTGAGCCTTACGTCGAGCGACTTCTTGTTCCATTTCAATTTGTCTGGACAGGGCTTGTTCCTCTAACAGTGCTTCCTGTTGTAGGATAAGGGCATGTTTTTCTACAAAGGCTATTTTAGACTTGGCAGCCTCTGCCTTGGCACGCTTTCTCCGTGCTAGGCTTGACATGTCTGACACGTTAGAGCTACCACTGCGTGAGGTTTTCTTACCTTTTGACCCTGAGGTCCTTGTTTTAGTTGATTTAGACTTAGTGAGGGCAAGGCGATGCTCGTGTAAAGAGTCCATGGCCAGTTCCACTTTGGACAGACGGAGATCCAATGTAAGGTTACATGCGTCTGTGTCTTTTTGACTGTCCAACGTTCTGGTCCTTTTTAGAAAGTCCAGATATTCGTCTGTGAGCCTCCGATAATTTGTACAGGCTTTTACAAGATTGTCCTGGGCTGTTAAGACTTGCTGAAGTTCATTGGGAGGTGTGGTGATTTCCGATAACTGGGTCGTTATATCTGACCAAAGGACCTCTAATTCCTCACAGAACTTATTACGTCTTTCTGTGTAGGCTCCTTTACCTTTTTCGGTGAGATCCCGTACTCGCCTAGTCTCGGGATTTTCATCTAAATGTGTGGTATTAGACGGATTTTGTAATAGTTCTAGATCTGGGACATTTCCTTCTTGGGGCTGAATCTCTTCTTGTTGCTCCACATGACTGGGATCCATGTTGACTCAACGTTGTTGGGTTGCTGTCGAGTTTACACAAGATATGTACGTATGTACGTTGCTACGTTGTCGTTCCTTGTCTGGATATGTAAAGACAGGTTGTCGTCAATTAACTGTACGTCAAGGGATGACGCGTACATGCAGGGCTCAACAGGTAGGTTGCTGTGTAGCTGTGGAGTGGCGTTATCTGTGAGACACAACAGGCAAGTTGTAGACTTTTTACTGTAATGGCCTGACCATTAAGTTTAACCGACGATTGGGCTCAAGCAACAAGACTATCAGGTGCTGATAATTTATTCTTAAACCAATCTAACAAATGGTAAAAAGCTGAAAAACAAATAAAATACAATTTTACAATGTGTTCAATTAATGTTATTAAAACGAAATGTCAAAGGTAATAGATAGCACAGTCCGTTGAATCCGAGAAAATGCTGTACTTTCAAGAGCAGTTAAATTTCCAGTGTTTCACGGAGAGAATGTTCAAATATGTATAGAGTAATTTGAAGGCTTCACAAACAATGTTGTAAAGTTAACTCACTCTGTGGTTAGCCACGAATTGTGTCCTAGATGACGTTTGTTCTTTGAAAAGTTCTCCAGAACTGGTATGACCTTGCAATGTTCCGTTTGAGATCCGTGTGAGCAGGGGAAAGGTAGCGATGATACGATGTTTTAATGTTCTTATAAGGTTAAAGATGAATAATCCTCCTAGACTGGAACACATAAATAGATTAAGAATATAATCAAACGAACTATATAAATTACGGAACGGTGTAACAGAATAATTTTCCTGATCAAATCCTTTTTTTAGGGAGTGGGGGGGGGGGGGGGGGTTGTACAAATGTATATTGTAAGAACATAACTTGAATCGATGGAAAAATAGTCATGAATCATTTTTTAATCAAGATTTTATTATTGATTTAAATGCATGTTTATTGCATAAAAATATTGACTCCCTCCCCCCTTCTATTTGCTCTTAATTTTGCACAGCTGTGCTGCTTGCACTCAACTGAAGTTTATTATAGAATGCACAAGTATGTGTAATATTGTTTGTGAATGTGTACCAATTCCATTTATTGTTACATTTATTGTAAGTGTGCTAATAAATATTGTCTAGTGTTTATTCACTCTATTGTATATTTAATTTGTATACATATAAAGATAACCTATATTTAAAATATCACTTTTCTAATAATAGAAATACAAATTCCCAATGATATTTATAGATTTAATAAAGATTAAGGTGTATATCGTACGATCATGACGATCACATTACAAGGATCTATTTATAAAACACGTTCTAAATGTTCACACTGGGATTTCCATAATAACAAAAATAATGTACACATGTTTCCTTGTTTACTATTTTATTCTATTTGAGAGCATTGTTGCAAGGACAATTAACAGATGATGATACAGGTAGTCAATACGAAAAAAATTATTGCTTTGACATTTTCAATTCTGTATATAATGAATTGTAAATAGTTCCTGCTTATAAACAAGTTTAATTATTCACCAATTATTTGCACGAGTAGAAAAATGTAAATTTTGTTTGTACATAATGTATTATTGCTATGTGTACGCATGTACATACATGTGCATTTTGTATAAATATAACACAGGTTGCCATACTGCAACAGCAAACTCTTTGTCTTTAAAGTGGTTAGAATCTTTACAATTTCATAAAACTATTATTTTTTATGCTTAACTTTGAAGGTCAATGAATGTGCATATATAATAAAGAAGGAGTTTGGGGAGAAATTTTGACTTGTAATAGGTCACCTAAACAATGTATACAAAAGAGGTGTGAGAGTTCTTGCACATTAAGTTTTAATATTACTAAGTGATTTATGATGTGAATTTTTATCAGCTTAAAAGATAAATTAATTCAAGTTTATTTATTTGCCAACTTCTAATTTTAAAAATTCTTCGCAGTCAGAATTTTGTTAAATTTCATTCAAGAAATTCTGAACTGTCAAAATTTTGTTAAATTTCAATCTAAAAACAAGCTTGAGTTTTAAAAATATTTAAATATTAAACATTCATTCATTAAATTTCTGCATGCACACTGATTTAGTACATACATTGTAACCATGTTTAAAGAAAAGGCAAACTTTTCATTTATAAAATTTTAGCTTTTAATATATATATATATATATGTCGTGTACAAGTTGCGATTTTGTACAGGTTATAACATGTACAAAAATATTGTACATGTTAGAACTTGTACAATGCAAAAATACAAGTTATAACATGTACAAAAGTACCTCATACATGTTATAACCTGTACAAAATATTGCTTAAAAATGGTTTTAACTTGTACAAAATTTAAAATAAATTTTAATGAAGTAAAATATACATTTAAATTCACCAATGCATAAAGAACAACAATAAATAGGCCAGAACGAGTCTTTTTCTGTAGAGGACAATGATCACAAAGTTTCAGAAATATATTTTTCATGACTTATGTTGGCAAAATGTGTTTTAATGTAATTGTATGTTTCATGCAGTCCATCATGGCTTAAATAAGTGTGAAACTATTCACTAAAAGCTTGCATTCCTCAATGACAATTACATTAGATACTATATGGGCAGGAATTCGCTAATGCTACTTTAGTGTGACATTGTAAGAAAAAAATAAAAATCATTATAAGCTTCTAAATTTTTTACAAATTATTGCTACAAATGGTGTCCTTCTATTTGTAACCAAAAAAAACATTTTTAAACTTGCGTCAGTTTGGAACCAAAGCAAATAATGAATTTGGAGCATGTAACATGGACACTTTTTCCAAATTGAGATTAATGATTCCTTAACTTATTCAACATTCAATATCATATATATTGATCACTAAACATTGTCTATCATCAAAAATCTAAAATGTATATTTTCATTTCTTTCAGAAATTTTGTGAAAACAAGTTTCCTCTACTTTTCTGTCAATGTTACATGCAATGTTTAAGAGATAAATACAGTAAGAATCATTTTCTTTCTGAACATGTAAAGGCTCTTTTTCATTGTGTTACCCTCACATTAAAAAACTGTATTAATATTTTTGCAATTATCTCATTTCTGTCATAAAATAGTGACTTAAATGTTGCATGTAACGTGGACACAAAAAATATGAATAATGAACCATGCCAGAATTGACCTTAAAAGATATAAAAAGCCTTCAAACAACCATCTGAATGTAAATTATACAATTATACTGCCACATTTCTCATATATGATATTATTCAAATAGTAGTTGATACCAAAACCATTCACCTAAATTTCAGACAGCAGACATATTTTTTTTAACTATACCAGTAGTTATGCTTGTTCATGGTGGTACACTATGGAAGGCTAAATTAAAAGATATTCAAATGTCAAAATAACCAGAAAAATAAAATTAAGACCAAAGATAGATCAATTGATGAAGGAGTCATCCAAAATTTCCACAACATGAAACATTTTTATATCAGTAAGTAAGCAACCCGTTTTTTTATGCAAAGGGATGAGATTGATAAGAAGACAACCACACAACCATCAGCATCCACGAAGTTTCTCACTCAATGACTAATACTGACAAAGTAAGGGTACAAAATGATTACATGTATCCCTCATTCATGTGACACAGTTAGTTACACTTAAAACTAATAGTATGAAAAACCAAGACAAAACATGGACAAATCTACGAGCATGATGAGAGGTTGATACAGCTGCATTTATTGAGAATCTTATTTTCAATTGTTTACATAACTTCTATAAAGAACAATTTGGGTTTCATCTTTGAGGTTGTTGTCTGATAGACATATTACCCTATATCTCGTTTTATTTCTGCTGGTTAATCTTACATTTATGATAACTTTTTAAGGTTTAAACAATAAATTTTATTTCAAACATTCAAAACAAGTTTCTTGTTTCTTGTTTTCTGTCTCCAACATCTTCAACTATCTATCTGAAAAAAGGAAAAAAACAAAACAACAATTAATCTACCCTCAATCAGAACCAAAATCCATGCATAGATTATAAAATTTACAATAATATAGAAACTCTCAAATATCTTGTTTCGATTTTTCAATGCCATTTCATCTTGAAAACTTGTTACCTAAACTACAGAAAGCCACAATTTAAAGGGCCCCATAATGACCAGTGTAAAACAATTCAGAAGAGAAAACCAACACCCATTAGACCATAGTCCTGTTTTCAACTTTATTTGGCCTTCTTTTACTTTTTTGTTTCATTAGCGTCACTGAATAGTCTTTTGTAAACGAAAAGCGTTTCTGGCCTTCAAAATTTCAATTCTGGTATACATGATGAGTTTAATATTATTATTTTGAAATCAGAAGGAGCCTGAACCTCTTATAATGCAAAAGATATTCTGGAATGTCAATTATTGGCATAACAATTAAAAAAAAATGTTACAAATTGAATTCCTCATGATTTCTATAATGAGCATCAGTAAATACACATGATACATGTGTTGACTGGTGAATGAAAAGGGATAAATAAACAAGATTTTGAAATAAATATCTTCTACACTGCTGTAGAATGGTCAAATTGGAGATCACTAGTATGTCTGCATACACAGTCACCATCATCTGGTTTTCTGACACAGAACTACTATCTGACTGACTGAAAGGACCGTCAACACCTGACTCACTAATAGGGACCTTATCAGACTGGCTAACACAGACATCATAATCTGCCAGGCTGATAGGGTTATCATCATCTGACAGGCTGAAAGGGATATCACCATCTGACCGGCTGACAGGGACATCACCATCTGACCGGCTGACAGGAACATCACCATATGACTGACTGACAGGAACATCACCAACTGACAGACTAATATGAACATCACCATCTGCCAGACTGACTAGGACATCACCATCTGTTGGCTGACAGGGACATTACCCTCTGACTGGCTTACAAGAACATCACAGACTGACTGACTGACTGACTGGAACATCACCAACTAACTGATTGACTGATATGTACATCACCATCTTCCAGGCTGACAGGGACATCACCATCTGTCTGGCTGCCAGGGACATCACCATCTGACTGGTTGACAGGGACAGTATCTTTTTGCAGCATCTTCCTGATAGTTTTCTTCATCACATTTATTGCTGATCATCTTTTTCTTCTTAGATTTATATTGCTTTTTTTTTATTAAAAATTGCATGTAAATTTTCAAGACCGACACCAATTTTGTTGTCAATGAAGAAAATACACTTCTAAAAAGAATATCTATATTTAGAAATAAAAATGAAGTTTGATGGTGGTAAAACAAGTTAAATTATCAATAATCTCTTTATAGAGCAAAGGAGTAAGTAAATGTTATCAGTTCTGTTCATGCGTGTAACATTGACTGAAAAGTAAAAGGTTGTATGTCAATGTTACATACATGAAGACCAGAAGATGAAAGTGGTGTGCTTAATAGTCAACTTTGGAGAAATAATATAATTGCTGCCCAGTAATATTTAATTAATCATTTAGGTTATAAAATGTTATATAAATGTCTGACTTTAAGGAAGTAATACCTTTGCATGTAACATAAAAAAATCTTGACACAAAATATTGTTGTCAATGTTACTAACTAGTGTTAAAAGACAAATTAAACAGGAAAACATGAAAACGCTTTAATTTTGTAAAATAAAAATAAGATAATAACTCCATATATGGCAGTAAGTTTTGTTTACGCATGTAACACTGGCCTGAACATGTAAAAGTCTAAATAATAGACTCTGTCAATGTTACATACACAATTTCTTTATGAAAAAAAAGTTTAATTTGGGTTTACTTTATATATTATTTTTTAAAATAGGTACCATAATAATAACTTTGAATATTAAAAATTAGATTAACTGTTGATTTCAACACAGTAAAATCTTCTCATGTAACACAAAAAAGACCTGATACAAAAATCGTAGTCCATGTTACTCATGAAGTTATCATAGGAGCATCAAAGAAATTGTGTGATGACAATATTTCAGATGTTAGTCATTTATAAACTCAGTTAAAAAGATATTTTAAAGCTCATAACAGAGGTTTGGAAATCAATGCTTTTAAAACATTATAATTCTGGGTTATGTATGTAACATTGACAGGAACACCAACAAATGATGAGGAAAAATTGCTAGTCAATCAGGAAAAAAATAAACACAAATAATTAAAACTCATTTATTTCTTTAATACATGTATCATTTTAATGAAGCAAATTTAAATTTCAACAAGATTTTATTGATTGAATAATTGTATGCACATTTATTAGGTTGTAGCATGTAACCTGGACGCAGAAGATGTGTCAATGTTACATGCCTTTAAACGATAAGAATTACAAGTAAATATTGTAAAGTCTAGAAATCAAGAAAGATCAACAACTTCTCTGTTAAGAATTCAGCATAAATTTACATTAGATTTAATATTATGCACTGGCCAATTATGCTTAAAGTGTAATAAAGTAATATTGTTTTTATTCTGGTGTCAATGTTACATTTTATGTTTTGAAATTAAGTGGCCAGTTATCTTTATAATGCTGAGAATGAATACAAGTACTAGTTAATCAAATTGGCAATTAATCTGTGGTATTTCATGTAAAAAATTAGATTGATAAGGCAAACCGTACAATAAAAAGCTTTTGCATGTATCATAGACACCTTTCCTTGGTAAATATTTTCGTGTCAATGTTATGTACAGAAATCTCTCCAGCAATAAAATGAATATCGTAAGGGTCAAACCTGTTTAAATACAAGATAAACTTATATTTTTTGACAAAATTGCAAAGCAAGTCACACATCATTATCAAAGAACCTAATTTACACAGAAAGTGCATGTAACACTTCATTGTGAGGTCAAATTAACCTGGTCCCACTCTCTTATCATCTGCTTGATCACTGGTAGATGCCTAGTGTGAAAGATGACAAAGCCACATTTTAATGTAATTGTCAGTGGGTTGACTTGTGAAAAAAATTATTATGGTAATGCTTACTATAAAAAGTATACAACTGTTATAAAAAGATGAGTATTATTGGGCAGTATTGACACGAAAATGAAATAAATTTTCTTACCTTCTAAATTTTTCAAACTTCAGTTGATTGATAAAAATCATGAAATCCAAATTGTACCCATTGTTGACACCTTTCAAAATTTGCCATGCTGGACCAATAACTTGTTTCCAAAGCTAATCAGCTAATGAAAAGGTGCATGTAACATTTGTTGACGGGAAAAGTTACATGCACTTGTCCATTTTCAAACGTATTTTATTTGCAACAATAATCGGATTCTGTACAAAATGGGGTTTCTAAATGATAGACAGATCATTTTGCAGTTGATTTTCAACTATGATAGTAGAACAATTCTTCAGGCATATTCTAAATATGACATGGGGTTTTGCCACTGCAGAAATGTCACACTTTTTGTCTACAGTTTTCAACTACCAGCACATAACAAGTGCTGATTTTTTGTTGATTTTTTTAATTGGATCCATTTTTTTTGCATTTGGCAACAAAGACTAACCCACTTTGATATTTAAACAATGTTTATTCTCCATATTTGCATGATTTCTTTATTTTTTAATTGGATAAACACTATTGACCCTAAAATTTCACTAGCGAATTCCTGCCCATATAGTAACTAAATTCTTCCATAAAATTTAAGAACGACTCCTAATAATTTTGGGAAATACTCCTCCCTCTCGTTTTTATAGCATGCAAAGACTAAAACAATGTCTTATATGCTTACTCTGTAAAAGCAAGAGAGAGCTGAAATAGTTTTCATTGGACCATGCTTCATTATCAATATCTTTGGATCTACTCTTCTACATTTATGGCCTTCAGCATGACATATGTAAATTTATAACTCAATTTTTGTTTATAAACTATAAGATCATTGCATGAGGCGAATGTCATTTTGATGTTTTAAATATATATCCTCTACTTTGAAAGAATGTATTTGTGGCCTTTGGATGTTGTCTGCTCCATGGGCGGGTTGTTGTCTTTTAGACACATACCCCATTTCAATTCCCAATTTTATTTGTAGACACATCTATCCTGGCTATCCTCTTATGTCTTTTAGTGTCAACTAGAAAGAAAGTATTTTACTATTGCCTTCAAAGTGGACACTCACAATTATAATTCATTAAATAAAAATATGTCCATAGGTAGTCATAGGATCATAAGACATGTCCTAAGATATATCTTATGACAGGTCTTAGGAATGCTTCGTAATACCGATCCCTGGACATTACAGTATCAAAAAAGGAGAAAACACACTAACATGAAGAAATAATACAAAAGTTATGAATATGTTATTGAGGTCAATATCATCTGTTGGGATAATAGAAAAATATCCTTATTTTTCGATTTTGTACAAGTTAAAACCATTTTTAAGCAATATTTTGTACAGGTTATAACATGTATGAGGTACTTTTGTACATGTTATAACTTGTATTTTTGCATTATACAAGTTATAACATGTACAATATTTTTGTACATGTTATAACCTGTACAAAATCGCAACTTGTACACGACATATATATATATATATATATATACAAGTGCCTATAAATAGCAGCACATGACATACAAAAGTATCTTATCATCTACATTTCACCTGGATAGATGCACGCTTGATAAAGCTAGTTGGTCTAGCGAAATATTGCGTTTATTTTCATTATTTTTTAAATATTTTAAACATTCTTATATTTACATACTAAATAGTGTGTTATAATTACATTGTTAGGCAATGTTATAATTACATTGTTAGGCAATGTTATAATTACATTGTTAGGCAATCTATATATATATATATATATATAGATATATCTCATGTTTCTAGGGGATTTTAGCTTCTTGCAAATGTGATACTTTATCCAATGGTATTTTTTTCTCTCAGGATGTGACACTAAAAATATTTTTTTTAGAATCACAATGTTATTTCCCTATCTAATACCACATTGTAACATCTTTACTTAAAATCATTTATTTGATGAAATTTTACTATTCATTATAATATACATGTAAGCTTTCAAGAAATTGTACACTCCATTTGTGGATTTCCAAATAAAATATCCCATCTAAATCATATTACATTCTCACAATTTAATTTATTATATCTGAAATGTTATTACAGGTATAAATATCCTGTTCTTTATACAAGCTAAATCATGCACACCATTTCCATGGTTTTTTTTTTTTAATTTTCATTCATTTGCAAGTATTAAATATAAATATTCTGATACAAAGGGCAGCTATTCTTTTTTCCATTTAAAGTGTTGATGAATATCAAACTTTTATGCACTTGATTCTTTTGTCTGTTTTGACAACTTCTTTGCATACCTTTTAAATACATGTACATGCATCAATGAATACGTAGATCTCCAACAAAAAATATTGAATTACAGTACATGCATTGTCCAAAACCTTTTTTGAATAAAAATGTTGAAATCTTTTATGATTTTCTGTAATAGATGTTGTGATAAAGAAAAATTTAAATGAGTTGAAGTATCACATACTTTGTAAGGGAGTAGAATCTAGTATTGCATATATATCATTTACTTGAAAGATTTAAATTGAATTTGCTAAGCATTGCATATGATCATGATAGGTGTAGATACGCATCATCATGCTTAAACCAATTATACATTGTACATGTAAAATTTTTATGCTAAATGATTGTTGAATTCTTATGTTTATTCTGTCATCTGATTAAAATACAGCGACTCTTTTCACTAAACATTGCTAAAACTCTTATGGTTATATTAAAATTTGTCAAAAGTTTAAGTTATATTGATGTGAATGACTTACTAGTAATTTTACTCTTAAACATTGAACTGCAGCTCTTTTTTTATGGATGCAGGACCTGTATTTTAATAAGATTGTATTTATGTTAATATACCAAATATAAAATCTACTTCATTTGTAGGTGGTTAAAAGTAATAAATACCATGTACATGTATACAGTGTATCACAATTTTTCTTTTCTTTTTTACCATTAATTAAAGTACATGTATATTTATACAAAAATGATATGATCTTGAAATTCTAGATTGAAACTTTAAAAGCTATTAATAGCCCCTTGAAATTTAGAATGAACTTTGATCTATGATACACAGCATGTGGTCATGTATAAGATTTTGAAAAACCACAATTTACATTTGGGATAGTTAAAAACCTGATTGTAACAAAAATCCACTATATATGTACTGAAATGGGAGTGCTGTCTGAACATGATGTTGTGATAATAATTCCAAATCAAATAGAATAAGCATACAGTTCTGTACATGTTTATATTATTAGTGAAAATATCCATTAAAAATGAACTTATTTTCTTTATTCATAACCTCAAATGCAAATATAGTATTTATGAACAAAAACTCAAACATATCCTTAGGAAACAGATCACCGAAATGAGTGCAGCAAGGTTTCAGAATCCTTCTTTGTAAATTTCCAGCATATCAATCTAAATAAATCACTCAATACCAAACCTTTTTTAAACATCATACCAACTTTTAAATTAGTTTCATCCAAATAAAAACTACATGATTTCAATTAAGGATCTTCCACAATATAAATAGATGTTTTTAAGACAACAATGTAATAATATTGATAATATTTAACTGTTTCTATGTATCCTGAAATATCATAATCACAGTGTCTTTGAACTTATATATATCCCAATATATACTAAATATGTGTATTTATAATATATGTGTGCCCAAATGGACACAGCACACAAAACAACTCATTCAAAATAAATCCAATATACACAAAAAAAGATATTCTCATGATTCTCAGTAAATTCACATGAAAACAGTTTAGAAGAAAAATCCATCTCTTACGTCATTACAATTAGGAAAAACTTCCTTACTTCTGCTGAAAATCTTGTGTTACCTGTGAAATAATGCTGTAGTTTATTTAGACACACTACATTTGTACGTCACTTCTGGTATCAAGCATGTCAAGGATCATGTATTTTTCATCTAGTTTATTTCTAATTTTAAAATACGGAATTCCCGTTTCTATTTATATTTTGCTTTATGTCATAAAACTTGAATATACGCACAAATAATTCACAGGTGGAAACAAGTCGTCCATATCCAGCCAAAAAACCGGAAGTTCAGGACCCGGAAGTTCATTACGGATCCGGGTCCGTTCGCGCCCATTCACGTTCGCACCCACTCATGTTCGCCCCCTTTCACTTTCGCACCCTACATGTTCGCACCCAAAGTCTGTTCGCACCCTACATGTTCGCGCCCAATTTTAATTGGTTTTGTGTTTGATAACTTTGTAATCAAATTTTTGGCAAGTGTGTTCTAATAAGTATATTAATTGTTGTCATCGTCTCAAAATAAAGTGAGACAGCATTTTGTTTGTGTTGAACAAATCTTAATCATGTTTTGGATAGTGTATTGTTAAAAAAATTAATAATCCTTTCTAAATAAAGTGGGATTCTGTCAACGTTTTAATTTGGGCTGAATAACTCTTAATCATGTTTTGGTTAGTGTATTGCTATAAATTTTGTTTCATTGACTTGTTTTAAAATGAAAGGAGATTCTGACTACGTTTTTTTCTTCTGTGTTGAATAAATGTTATCATGTTTTGGTTATAATAGTGTATTGCTATATTTAATTGTGTTATTGTTTCAGGTCAAAGGGACCAAGCTGTTAAAAACATTTATCTTATGTGTTTTTCATTTAAGATCTTCAAAGTTTTACTCATATTAAGCTATAAATACATTCAGTATTTACACCAAAGCAACTTTAAACAACAATCATAATTTTCCAATTATTCAACTGGAATGTGAATTAAAATTGGGCGCGAATGTGTAGAGTGCGAACGGACCTTGGGTGCGAACGTGCGAGGTGCGAACGTGTAGGATGCGAAAGTGTGTTGGGCGCGAACGGACCTGATACCGTTCATTACAACGTTCTCTACATATTTCTCCAGACTCCCCGTTTAACTGGACCCCTGCTGTTGTTTCAATCTTATCTACACAGATGTCGAAGTATCAATCAGCGGGTGGCCAGTTAAACTCCCCGTGAGTAAGGATTTGCATAGTGAGACTATGCAAATCCTTGCCGTGAGCAGAGACATATAATACAGTATTATATGTCTCTGCCGTGAGGAACCTTCACGACCTAATGTATTTTCTTCTTCGTCATCACCACCTCCTTCCTTTTATCTTCTACTTTTCCCACCTTTTCTTTACTCAGTGTGTGATAGTAGTCCGAGGCTCAGCTTTTGGTGGCCTTTATAGAGGTGGAAAAGGGGGGGGGGGGGGGGGGGTGGCAGGTTGACCTTTTTCGGGACGTCGGGATCGGGTGTTTTAAAGATCGGGATTTCGGGAGATCCTGCAATTGTTTTTTCCAATTTCGGGATTTGGGGATTTAAATTTCTTTAAATTCGAGACCTCGGGATTTTATGTTTTAAAGCCCGGGATTTCGGGATCAGGATGATATGCGCGATCCCTTCGACTCCCCCCTCTTTATAGGGTATTCCTGCTCGTTGGTAATGTTGTTGGTCGGGTTGTTGCCTCTTATTTGACCAGTGTTGACACATTGTCAAGTCGACCAAGAGCTCTACAGAGCTCATGTTTACCTTGTTGAATTGTACGTTTAATTATCATGCCCGACGGCTCCTAGGATAAAATTTACTTACTTACTATTGATATTCCCCATTTCCATTGTCTATTGTATGCGGTGTTCTGTTGAGTGTTGTTTGTTAGTTTCTTAATCTTTTCTCCTTTTTTGCCATGCGGTTTATTTCATGGTTTATTTTCGAATTATGAGTTAGAAAGTCCCTTTCAGTTACTTTTCGTTGATCTTCGTTGATTAGATCTTATTAGACATGTTAGATAAATAACTATTGTTGACAATTGAGAGTCGAGAGTCTATAGTTGAGACGTTTAAATTAGGGACCATCTAAAAAAATACAATAATTATTATTGATCAATAACAACTTTTATCATTGCTATCTAAGCGCGTATCCAGCCAATTGATAAGGGAAATCCATAACCTGAAGCAACACGAAACGTTCACATAATTAAATAATTTAAAAAAAATGGAAAAAAGGTGGAGTTTTACTCCTAAAATATCCCCATACAGGGTTCGCCACAAACTCCGGACAGTGATCGTTTCCGTTCCGGAACTGTTTTCCTTTACTCCATAGTGTAGCGTAGTATTCGGGCCCGTATGCGGATCGGAACTGGAACTGCCGGGGAGTTTGGGCTCGCCAATGCTACCTCACTCGATGAAATTGTTTCTCTGTTCAGAGAAAACCAAAAAAAAGCACATATCATGAATTTGAACGTCTGTATTATATCTGTCAATGCCAAAAGCCTTCAAAATCTTTGGCACTTGCTTTCTTATGAATAGGTCATAACCATAAACTGTTTTTTTCCTGACAAGTTCCATGGTGCTTGGCTTTTCTACCTTTGCCTTTTTCTTATCAGTTTTAGTTTTTTTTCGGAGGCGGTGGTAAATCACCATCTTCAGAGGTTAACACTGTAGCAGCTCTGTCACGATGATCATTTGTACAGACAGAAATTGATGGGCAGTTGATTAATGAAGACATGGACAGGCGACTACTATGTGAGGAAGTCGATGGCTGGTTCTCTTCTTCGGACTCATTTGCGTCCGGATGCGTTTTAATTAAACAAAGCAGCGACAGCTTCAGCACCGTGGATTTGAGTCGAATTACCGCAACTTGTTGTCGGTCTACTCGATCGAGACGTATCTCATTTCAAGCCGTTTGATTTTTTTCTATTTCATTTCTAAACAAAACAAATCAATTTGTTTTGGTAAATTATTTAATATCTTTTAATATTAACAATTGTGTAAAAAAAAAGAGTATATGTTGGTTTCTTATAGTCACAGAAATGTTGAAAAGAAATTTTGGAATTAACATGAAAACTATTAAATGAATGAAATTAAAAGGAAACAAAATGAAAAAAAAAGAATAGATTTGATCTTATATATACGATATTTTTCCACTCGAAACAGTACAAATTGAATATTTAAAACGCGAGGCTTACCGAGCTTTTTGAATACCATACAGAAAGCTATATGGCAGTCACAACTATGGCCGCGTTCGTACAACAAAGGAAAACAATATCACCTCTAATTCTTATGTTTTGCTTTAATGACTTGCATGGGTAGTAAGGGCGTCATATCGAAGAGCGTTTAGTACAGTGATTTTGTCATAGTTTGGTTAAGTTGGTCATGGATAAGTTATGTTACTTCCCAAAACGATTGCCTCTGTTCTTTACAAATGAGCAAATAAGAAGCAAATTCAATGTTTGAATCTATATTGTAAGTCAAACTTTCTAAATTGAAATTGTTATTTTTAAGAAATTAACGCAGGATAACCAAAATATCCAAATTGGTTTGGTTTGGTTAAGAGATTGACATGGTTCAGTTAAGAGTCTAGAAATGCGTCATGGTTTTGGTCACATTTGTCATAGTTTAGATCAAAATTAATGCATATTTGTGGCACCTTAATATTGATACTGATAGATTGTTTGAAGGCGATTGTGAAAAATTAAAGTAACACAATTAACTAATTGACTAAAGAGGGAAAAAATACTTTTGGTGGGCATAACCGGCAAATCGTACATTTATATATTTTTGTATCCAGCGAAACGCATTACGGGATCAATGGAAATATCGGATGTCCGTCCTTTAGTCTATCCGTCCGTCTTTGCGTTCATCCATCCAGTCTCACGTTTACAATTCTAGGCGGATTATTTATGACACATAATTATATCATAGTTTTATAGTAATAATTTGGGCTTGTTCGACAATCAGTGCCGATCATTTATTTTTAAAAGAGTTATGCCCCTTAGAAACATTAGTTATATTAAAATTGCACTACTAGCACTCTCAAATGTACAATTCCTACCAGAATTTTATGAAACTTACATCATAAGTTTATATTAGCAATGTTTTGGACGAATTAAAAAAATAGTGCCTATTTTTCAAGAGTTGTGTCCCTTAGAAATATAATTATATTGAGAACTGCATTTTAAGCGCTCTCATATATACAATGCATACCCGACTTTTATGAAAGTTAAATCATAGGTTCATATCAACAATGTTTGGACTGATTTGAAAACAAGTACCGAAAGATTATTTTTTTACTATCTAACTGTTACGTTTTGCAAATCTAAAGCTGGGGTCACACATTTACGATTTTTTACTGCCGTCCTTGACAGGACCATTCCCGATAAAATTTGTCAAAAATCTGATCAATATCCTGTGAATCGTTGATGGAATTTCAAACTTTAATCAAAATTTGTAAATAAAATAATTTAATCACGACAACAATCAAATATTTTTCAGGAAGCGTCGGTCGATATCCAACCGTTTCCAAGCGAATTTGTCCCGATAATCCCGATCTCAATCCACTTCTAATCCGATTTGTATCTTTCGCATGGTAAAATTCGACCGAGTCTGTCACGACTGCGTCCAAATTCTACCGAATGTAATCTGACAGAGATCAGACAGTGACCAGACAGTGAACCGACGCTGACGGAAGTTATCCTTTTGAAAACTGTCGGCATACTCGGGATGATCATGTACTGTCGGAACATAATCCTATCACGGTCCGCTCTATCGTATTGCAAACGGTTTTATCGGGTCTCAGTTGTATTGTATTCTGTAATTGTCGGCACTCGGACGTGGGTATCATTGATGAATTTCGTATTAATAACGGGACAGTTCCGGAACGGTTTCGGCAAAGACGGTTCGCAATCGACAAGATCTGGATGCAATCTGGACGCAATCGGCAGAAAAACAGCAATGAAAAAATTCTCCAGATCATTCCCGTTCCACCGGACACCGTCCAGAAAACATTTCAACATTGTTATGATTTTCATCCGATACATCAGAATCTGTCACGACATAGTCAAGCTTGTAGTCCGACTGGACAAAATCGGCTGAGTTTCCCCGAATGTAAAGCTAGGTTCACACTGCCGATCAGATCAACTCGATGATCCCGATTGTCTAAATTTCCACGACCAAGCTCAACCAAACTCTTGATCGGGCCTGTTTACGACTTCTACCCGACCGTCATCCGACTGTTTACGACATTAACTCGACCATTCACGACTCCTTAATCTGTTAATGACCCAATAACGACTCCATCCCGACAACAAAATGAATACTTATACGATTTTTCCGATCAATTCACGATCTTTACACGATCTTTACTCGACTAGCTAGACCAAATCAAATTTTCACGATCTCAGCCTGATCTCGACCAGACCAGATCGACCTAATCGTATATGGGTCGTAGGAATAATCGGGAATTGGTCGGGTATGCACAATTCGAGTATAAAAACGTCCGAAATTATTATTCCCCGCCGCTTCGGAGTGGGCATTAAGTGTTACCCTTGTCCGTATGTACGTACGTCCCAACAATATAAGTTTCCGTTCTCTAATTTTATTTTGCCTCAACCAAATTTAATGAAACGCCGTATACACAATGCTTATTACCATAAAACTCAGTTCAAACGCGAATTTTGGTGGTCGTTCTTTTGTAATGACCCTTTAGAATGTTATTTATGCTAGCTGGGGCATTATCAGTGTCCCTGAAAGATCTGAGCAAGACTTGATGGTTCAGATAGTAATTTAATAATGGCTGACAAATATACAATTGGTATCGCTGTAGCGACGTTACGTAACAAGTAATTGTCCCGAAGGTTTGTGCGTGACGTTCCCGGAATAATCACCGATATTACATTCCTCCTTAACTTTGAATTAGAAAATGACTTTATAAATGTAAATTAAAATGTGTAAAATAAAGTTTGTTTACATTAATTAAATTATCACAGTCTCTGTATTGTTCACTAATGTTTTTGTAATAATAAAATATAGATGTTCACTTTCTCAATTTGTATAAATTATAATAGTCTCTTTAATGTTCACTAAATTGTATCGGTCTCCTGGTTCTTCTGCTTTATGTTTCAGTCTTGGTTTCCTGACTTTTCCAAAGTTCTCTTTATCCGCCCCCTCCCGCGCCTGTCTTGCGGGGGGCCCATAATTTTGTATTTCCAATGCCCCCTCCCGCGCATGTCTTGCGGGGGGCCCATTTTCTTCATCTTGTTTCTATTTTCAACATACCCTTTGATTTTCTCCTTGGGTTGTCTGTCTCTTTTATTTATCTCCTGAAATAAGTTTGAGTGATAACTTCTACGAATCTCCTGCTCCTTAGATGTTTTTGTATTTTTCTTTTTTAACTCTGTTATTTGCTGTGTTTTGTTGATGGGTTTTCTTAATAGGTTAACTTCTTTATTGGCTATTTGGCATCCTGGTGTGATTTCGTAATGTTTCTCAGAGTTGAAAATTGGTCCACTGTCCTGTATTCTCAATTGGTTTTTCTTTACAAAAGAACCATCAGTTCTTATCTGTATCATCCCATGCTCAATCATAGTGGATTTGCTTAGTAAGGGTGGAGAATTGATTTTTCCTTTTACCACAATGAATTTTGTCTCTGTGCCACATGTTTTGTTTCTTATGATAGTTTTAAATTCTCCCTTGATTGGCAATGAATTTTGCAGTGTGCTCAACTTGATTTTACTCTTTTCTAATATTGGATTGCCGTATGTTTTGCTCTGAAATTTTACAAATTGATTTTCATCCATTACGTTTACATCAGCGCCACTATCAGGTTCCACCTTCACATCTACGTCGTCTATTCTTATTGTCACTGTTTTGTCCATGTCTCTACTGTCTTGTATGGTCTTTACCTTTCGTATTTTCATTATATGTTTGGTCGTTCCTCCAAAATAATCTTCATCTTCATCATAATCTGATATATCTGTATTCGAATCTGTATCAATCGTGTCCTCCGTTGTTTTCTTTACACTTCTTCCTTCTCGTCTAAAATTGCCAGCTCTGTACTGTTGTTTTTTCATTTCCGTTCTGCATACTGATGCAAAATGATTATATTTCTCACAGTTTCTACATTGTTTACCATATGCAGGACATTTGTTTCCCTCACAATGTTCAAATCCACAATAACCACAATTAGACTTGGTTATATAATCCTGTGACCTATTATAGCTTGACCTGTTGCTTTGTATTTTATTGATGGAACTTGTACTTATGTCTCTGTGATCTCCTTTCATATCCTTCATCTGTAAACATGTGTCTTCCATCTGTCCTGCTTCTTCTACAAATTTATCTAAATTCCATCCTTTGCTTATAGCCCTCTTTATCAAATCCTGATTGGTTATGGTTTGAATACAGTGTTCCAATATTCTTTCGTCGCATGTAGCTTCAAACTCACACGCATGTGCCTTTTCTCTCAGTCTCATTACATATGTTACTGTGTATTCATCTCTAAATGGCTTCATTTTTAAAAATAAATACCTGGCATGATGTTTGTTCTTCTTTGGCAAGTAATATTTATTCAATTTGTTCTTTAAGACTTTATACTCATCTTCTCCTTCTTCATCTCTTAGGCTTCTTTCCAATCTTGATATATCTTTTCCTCCATAAATGATTAATGCATCCTTTTTATCTGCAGGTTCTGTTATTCTGAAATATCTAAATTCCCTCTCTATACTTTCCATCCATTCTTCCCAATGTTTTCCTGTAGATATCTGATCATCCGACTGTATAAACGGTTGTGATCGTAAATTTCTAGTTTCCGTAATTACCGTTATCTGCTGGGGCTCTCCTCGGTCCATAATCTCTATTTTATCAGTATCTTCTTTTAATTCCTTGTTTTAGCACTATCTTCTTTCAATTCTGTGTTCCGGTAAATTTTCTCTTTATTTACGCTGCTAAACACTGCTTTTTTCTTCGTTTTTAATCCTCGTCGCCATTGAAAGATCTGAGCAAGACTTGATGGTTCAGATAGTAATTTAATAATGGCTGACAAATATACAATTGGTATCGCTGTAGCGACGTTACGTAACAAGTAATTGTCCCGAAGGTTTGTGCGTGACGTTCCCGGAATAATCACCGATATTACAGTCCCATGGACACATTCTTCGTTTATTTGGTTATATTCAGTAGAAGGTCCGAGGAAAATCATACATTTAGAATATCACATAGAAATAAAGCAATTGGATTTGTGGGCAAGATAGTAAGAACCCAGAGAGACAGATTAATAGCTGTGACGGAGCTTGAAGAGTTCATAGAAGACGAACAAGATGGCATAGTGATAGACAGCAACGGGCGCCGATAAATCTAGGTGAGGCAGTGGCTGACACGACGACCACTGTGTGGGCAGTATGAGAGACTTGCACTAACTGAACAAAGAGGAACCCAGTGCTTATAAAAACTTCCTCATAGTGGACACTGATATGTAATGGTAGTTTGATTGCTTTTGACACTTTTGTCACTGGATAAGTACTTATGTTAGATAGCAATATACGTAAACTTTACCATCCCCTTTTCCTTGCTTTCTTACAAATAAAGCGTTTGTGTCATATATGTGCATAAGTATGTAATCAGTATGTTTCATAAATTTGATATCCAGTAGTTCAATGGTTAAAGATATTTATTTTCTTTTTGCTGTATGGCAACAACCTGTATGTATTTGCTAAAAAATATTGCAAAAGGAGGGCAAAATGTCACATATTTCCCCAAAATTTGACCCAAAGTAGAATTTAAATCCCCTGAAGTGATACCTTTTCTGAAACTGTTTACAACTTAACATATATCTATCAAGATATCAATAGTGCACTTCTTTCTAACCTAAGTTTGGTAAACTTTGTGTGCTGTTTGTTATATTTTGTTAAACTTTACAGAAGAAGAATCAAATGCATCGTTTAATCAGAGTTTGCTGACCCTGTTTGAACTGTCAAAAACACATGCACATTTTGTTGTTATTTGTACTTATTACGCGGGGGAAATAGCCTTTGTAGAAGATGTTATAGACACAGAGGACATCGTTCCTTTATGCATATCTAATTTTATTGGAAGTTCTTCATCTTCATCAGATGAATGTATGACGATAGTGATGATAAAACCTTAAAAAAAGAAGAGGTATGTTCTTTCTTGTCATAACTCAAAATATTGTCTAAATTACTAAAACTTAGGTATTACCGTCCTTTCTTTTATTGCTGTTATTTTAAGGAAAGAAAGATAAATATGAGTAGGTTTAGACATTGTTTTGAGTTATGACAAGTAAGAACACGTTTAGATAATTGATTTAATGTTAAAGTTAGAAAGAAATGCATCGGTTGAACTAACAAACGACGAATGACAAACTGTAGACGCATTTGAAGCGAATGTACAGTTTGTCTAAGTTTATGCAAACTTTGCAAAAGTATGATCAAAACGTGTGCTCGCTGAACAGTTTTTATCGGTAAAGAAAGAAATTCGCTCCAAACAAAAATATTTTACTTTCGTCTCTTGTGTGAAATTACGTCAAAAAGTTCGAATGAAAAAAGTGACTGTAAAGTGACCTATATTTGTACAGTAATTAACATTTTCTGTGTCATTAGGTGTTCTGTGAAGAGCTGTCTTATTGGCAATTGTACCACATGTTCTTTTCTTATACTACAAACATTTCTGGACAAACGGAAAATACGAACAGACAAAACTGAAAACAGCCCGTAAAACAGATAAAATATAATCTTTATGTTCTTTTAAACTAGCTTTGAAAGATAACTTAATCATCAGCAGTCTAATAATGAATGCTATTGCACACAATTACTTTCAAATTTGAGAAAACCGCTGTTGCCATAATTGCTGGACTTTCTTCCCTTCCGGAACACCTGAGAACATCCCAGGTTTTGTTGGGTTCCGTGTTGCTAAGTTTTTAGTTTTCTATGTTTGTCTTCTCGTCGGTTTTCGTTTTTCGCTATGGCTGTGTCGGTTTGTTTTCGACCTTTGAGTTTGATTGTTCCTTTGGTGTCTTTTGCCTCTCTTTTAAAATGTTGCCTTTCCTTGCAAAGTAAAGACACATACTGTACATGGAAGAATTTTTGCACAGTTAAAAATAATGTTGCCAATATATTTTTGCGGAAGCAGAGTTATGAGAGTTAATCAGATCTGCACACACTTTTAGAGAACCGTGTAGCAGTCATGTGTTCTCGTGTATGGCCGAGTAGAGATCGAAGAATGGTCGAATGAGGTCGCAAGGGGATCGGGTATTGGTCGAGTTGGTCTGGGATAAAATAAATATAGACGTCTCAGTGATCTGGAAATGATCGGACATTAGTCGAGCAAAGGTCGAAATGATCGAGTACTGATCGGTAAACAATTTGTATTCCGACCAAACCCGATCTCTACACGATCCTTTCCCGATCAATTCGACCGCTACTCGACGAATTCTCGATCTCTTCTCGAGTGACTTGCTTCTCGATCCTTACTCGAATGTTTTTGACATGTCAAAAACTCGCGGATAGAAAGTCAGATCGATGACGAGCAAGGTAGACTATCCCGAACATTCTTGTCGATTGAGTCAGACCAGTCTCCCGATCACGTAATTTGTCATGACTGGGCTTGATCGAGTTGATCTGATCGGCAGTGTACGGGACGCATCTAACTGTCGGGGTGCTTCGCCGAACTATCCGGACCATTCTCGACCCGTAGGAATCTGTTACTAACTTAAACGACTGCGTTCAGACAATGCTAGGACATTTCAGAAAATAGAGGATACTAGTCTTTCGACTTTTTCACTGTTCGTGTCTTATCGCAGTCTGATCTCAAACGGGAGCAATAATCGTCAATGTGTGAACCCCGCATAATAACGAAGTCCCACTAGGCCACGATCGAACTACAATTCCGTCCTCATCACGCTCTCCTTATGACCTAACTGCATTCATACTACGACCACCATGGTCATTGTCATTTTCACATGAAATACCGGTATATAAAAGCTCCCCAGGTTTTGTTTGTCTGTATGTAATTTTGACCTCTAATTCTTGTCCCTTTTCTTCAACGGCTCAGCCATGCTGGACACATCTGTGTCATCCCTGCTATCGTTCTCTAAAACATCGTCATTTGAGCTTGATGGACCAGCTATAGGTTGTGATTCAGGTTGGTTTGGTCGGTCCGACATCTCTACTGGATCGTGATTCGTTACTATGAGAGCTGCTTCTGCCTCTACATCCACTCCTACCACCACGCCCACGTTTTCTGGTAGATTTTAGTGGCATGACTGTGTTGTTTTCGAGAAATCTACATAATAATTAGAAATATAAGGAATGGAACAGTATTTTATGCAACACGATGTTGACGTTATTGCTGAGAACTTAGGAAGATCGCGCTATGAACGTAGTATAATCGTGGTATGATCGTGTTGTCATTGGATAACTCGTGGTATGATCGTAGTGAGAACGTGATGAGCGTAGTAAGATCAGGATAATCGTATAAAGGTAGATAGGGTGTCTTCCTCCATCTTGGATTTTGAAATACCAGAAAACAAGGTCTATATCTTTGATAAAATGTGCAAATTTAGAGACAAGTAGGTTATTCATGTGTAAGATTTTTCATTATAATATAGAAAATGCAATGTTTTATCATATTTATGGTTGTATTTTACCATTAACCGAATACTTTTGTTTGATTCAATTTTTTCCAACTTTGCCAAATAAGGGGAGATAACTCAAATGCAAGGGCAGATAATTCAGATTGTGTTATTTTTACAATAGAATGTGTTAGGAATTTACCCATTTTATTATGTAGCAAGAAAACGAGTTCGGTGACCCCCATTTTTCTTTTTCTTATCTGAAAGAATAATATTGCAGCCATCTTCTCATATTTTATCTAAATATTCTATGGTGTAGTTTTCGTTTTAATGAGGAAAATTGGGTTTCCCATGCATATTCTATACTAAATCTGACAATTTTGCACAACCTGTAGTGTGAAAATAAGTCCGGTGACCCATTCTTTTAATTAATGTTTTGAAACAAGCAGGTTATAAACTACATTTTGGCAAATTATCAAAAAATTCTATGGATTATAATTTAGACACCCCATCTACCTTAAAGCATGATGAGAACACATGGTATAATCGTACCCGACCTAGCAAGGGCTTTTGATATATAATCGTAGCGGGATCGTTGTAGAAGCGTAATAACGACGTAGTCATATCATATCGTGAAATCAACGAAAATTAAAATTTTCATGCCGCTCATACCGCGACCTCACCACGATCTTACTTTATTTAAGATCGCTGTGAGCGTGGTGCCATCGTGGTCTAGCGGGACCTGGGCTAATGTAGACGTCATTAATCATTTCTCACGATAATTATCCCCGGCAAAGTCCACCTTCTTAGAAATGATACCGTCCATGACACAATAACAAACGATATCGGTTTGGTATTTAGCATGAAAAAATGTATATTATTAAATGTGATTGAAATACATAATTGAAATAGCAACGATACACGTATTGTTGTGCTTAGTACAAGTACATTTAAAATGTGTTCAGCCTCATTTCTGACCCAACAAGGCGATAAATCACAGACAATAAGATGAATATTGGTAACAGTATTTCATTCTGAAATATACTTTTTCTTAGATTTGTTTTTTATTAGCATTTATTAGCTTGGAATATACTCACAGATCAGCTATTTCTTTGGTGGTTTTGTTACTTAATTACTTTGCTCTGTATCAAACTGATAAGTCAAGTACTTTTCAACATTTTTTTTAATATTTTGTTGTGCTGTAACCTGTATGCCCAGATAAAGCACATAAAGACAAGGGGCTGGTCGGGAGTCCGTAAACATTTAAACCACGTCATATTCTATATGACATTGTATAAAGTCTACCGTCTGTGATGCACTAGCTGTCGTTTTTTCCTGTATATCATATCTATGTTTTGCTTTTTGTTTTGAACATAAGTCAGGCTGTAAGTTTTATTATTTGAATTGCTTTATCTTTAATTTTGTCGGTCTTTAATTATTTGCTCAGAGGTATGAGCTCTGTTAATTGTTGAAGGACGTACGGTGACCTAATATTTACTTGCTAAGAGGTATGAACTCTGTTAATTGTTGAAGGACGTACGGTGACCTAATATTTACTTGCTAAGAGGTATGAACTCTGTTAATTGTTGAAGGACGTACGGTGACCTAATATTTACTTGCTAAGAGGTATGAACTCTGTTAATTGTTGAAGGACGTACGGTGACCTAATATTTACTTGCTAAGAGGTATGAACTCTGTTAATTGTTGAAGGACGTACGGTGACCTAATATTTACTTGCTAAGAGGTATGAACTCTGTTAATTGTTGAAGGACGTACGGTGACCTAATATTTACTTGCTGAGAGGTATGAACTCTGTTAATTGTTGAAGGACGTACGGTGACCTAATATTTACGTCATTTGGTGTAGGATTGATAGTTATCTCATTAGAAATCATACTGTATTTCATAATTGTATATTTCTATGTATTTTCTTAGAATCCGAATACACCAACTTTTACAGATATTTGCTATGATTTAAATTCATTGATATATTACTCTAGTGATCTCTTTATACATGCTTAATCTATAATTATGATAATTATAATGATAATGTCTGAGCTTTACTGTAGACAACGTATTTTCTAAAGCAGTGTATTTTTGCGAGCAGAAGATCATCGTTAATATGTAAATGTCAGATCTACTCGTCTGGAAACAAAACAACAATATAAGAAAATAACGACTTTATTGACTCAAAATAGGATAGAATGGGTTTAACACGAAAAAAAGTATCAGCGAAAATATTGTTAAACAGTGTTTTAATAGTTGTACATAATATCTGTTTATTTTGATCGTAACATTTCTATCCTTCACGACAGGAATCTCATAACTAAACCATGTCGAACATGAACTAAACCATGACACTAATAAACCAAACCATGACACCGAATTTTCTGTAATCTTAAATTGTGTGCAAATGTAGCTTTTTTTTTCGGAATAATTTCGAAATATGGGATGTAACAGACAGTAAAGAAATAACTGTTCTTTATGTATAACGTTCAACAACTTATAAATTTTGACATACGCAAGCATTATTCTGTGTCAAATTAGAACTATATGATGAAAACTTTAATGTACTATCATATTAGCAATAGACAAAGATATTTACCAGCTTCAATTTATATTCAGAGGTTCCTTTAGCGAAACATCTGAATGCCGCATTTTTGCGCCTGTCGCAAGTCAGGAGCCTCTGGCCTTTGTTAGTCTTGTATTATTTTAATTTTAGTTTCTTGTGTACTGGAATAGTATATATTTGTTTAGGGTCCAGCTGAGGGACGCCTCCGGGTGCGGGAATTTCTCGCTACATTGAAGACCTGTTGGTGACCCTCTGCTGTTGTTTTTTATTTGGTCGGGTTGTTGTCTCTTTGACACATTCCCCATTTCCATTCTCAATTTTATTATATTGTGTCATTGATTGTCAATAAAAACTCTTAACACAACCATGTCTAACTTAACCAAACTATGACAAAGCTACTGTACTAAACGATCCTCGAAATGACGACCTTACTACCCGTGACTTGACTGATCTTTTGAGATCATCGGTGTTATAAAGTTCTCCGCACTTTATTAACATATCATCTGTGACAGATCAGCAACTCTCACATGTCTACGCGTTCTTAAATAAACATAATTAAAGAGATCAATTGAAGTTCTTATTCACATATTGTCATTCTGTTGTCTGACCATGAATCAAAGGATGTACTTGTTAATAAATTCGTTAAAGACACTGGATTGTATTATTATATATAGCAAATATGATTACAACCGGCGACCACACGTTGATCACTTTTCTTGTATTCAATGGTTCTTGGAAAGGTTAAATTGCCACAGAATTAGAGAAACTGTACGTACCTGGAAAATCTTTAGAACTTCTATGCAGGAACTACTTGATGAATTACTTATTTACTGTAACATGTGTAATAAATAAAATGTAGATGTGAATGTTTACAAAACGAAAGTTGTTGTATTCAAAAATGGTTGACAACTGGTAAATCATTATTTTATATAGTAATGAAGAAAATAATATTGTCGATTCGTTCATTTATCTTGGTATGCTGATACACACTTGTAAATGTTTTTTTTTTTAAATTCATTTCAAACACAGAAGCGCTTAGCTCGTGTGATGTATTTCGTACTGACAACAATTTTCACTGCTTACGGTTTTCACTCAAGAGTTTTTATTCACCAGTGTACTTAAATTTTAAAATAGTTATAGGAAAAATAACTGATGTGGTGTGAGGGCCAATGACAAATGAATGAGACAACTCTCCATCCAAATAACAATTTAAAAAAAGTAAACCATTATAGGTCAATGTACGGCCTTCAATACGGAGCATTGGCTCACACCGAACAACAAGCTATAAAGGACCCCAAAATAACTAGACAAAGTGCAAAACCATTCAAACGGGAATGATTTTAGGTATATATTTTTTGTCAAGGCTTACTGCGATTTTTTACTGCAGTTTCCGATTATTTTACGATTTTGTATGTCAAAAAATGGCGTCATATGTTTTCGTTTGAAGTAAAAAAAATTAGATCAGTACCCGGACAGGAAATGACTATAAAATCCGGAAATCACAGTAATCTGTACCGATACAGGCTCCAAGCGTTCTCTTTTATACGTCAAAACTCATGGTGGTGATCCTTATAAAGGATGCTCATACGGAGACAAAAAGAAGAAGTATGAGTATTTTCTAAAGTCGAGGTGCTGGATATTGCTTGAATCATAAAACTATTATTTAATACTTTTCAGTACTAACACTAACTAGTAAATAGTGTTTGGTTGATGTTTTGTGATTTTAAATACAGTTTTCAAAATTTGGGATTAAATGTAAAAAGATAAGACTGTTTTCATGTGTATGTATTAAACGAATTGTCAATAGAATATTTAAAAAATGGAGTTAGAACAACTCTTATCGTACCTTATCAAAATTGGATACCCCGAGATTTAATTCAAGAGCGACAGTTGGTTCATCTCATAAGATATGCAAAGACACAAACAGAAAAAGACAGTCTAGAAAGCAAATTAATACAGTCTCAGATATTTCCTCCCTTTCGGATCTGGAGTACTTTGCTCAAATTAGGATGTCAATGATAGACCCGATGCATAATCTTTACCATTTAAGGAACAGCGTAGAAATTAATTGAAATTTGGTTGGAACTGAAAATGTTGCTACCAGAAGAATTGAAAACGTTGCAGGAAAGGGTAGACCCTGTAAACATGGTAAATGCTGCAAGCAACATCGGTGCTATACCAAGAAAAATATCCTTCTCCTTCGGTGGGTTTACTGCAGAGCAATGGAAGAATTGGACAAAGTTTTTTTCCATATTTTCACAAAAAGATGTCTTATCTAATATAGATTTGGATATTTGGCGGAAATTCGTATGCGCAAGTCATACAATCGCTTCTAAGTATTCACAGAGGCTGGTATAAGACAAAATGAGGACAACATTCTACAGTTTTGCAATGACTTTGAAGTTAAGTATGGCAAAGAACGAGTTACACCGAACATGCATTTACACTATCATTTGAGCGATTATATAAGAGATTATGGCCAAGTTTTTTTTGGCTTTGTAGGCACTACAGCAATGTCTTACATGAACAAAAAACAATAATGTAACATATAAACGAACGACAACCACTGAATTACAAGTTACTGACTTGGGACATTGTTTTTTTTAAATCGGGTAAGAAAATTACAAATTTCGCATTGAAATACTTGTAATAAAACTATTACATGTATTAAGATAGAAATATTTTTTTTTGCACCTCTCTTTAATAATCATAATTTACGCTATGACCCCTTAAAGAAACATTATTTGAGTTTAATGTCAATTTTGGTGAAAAAAACAATCTCATAATTTCAATTGATTTTGGCATAATTAACCTTGGCCATAATCTACGATCCAAAAAGTTTCTATATCAAAATTGGTATCTTTTAGTTATAAAATATTTTGGATCGTAGGTGGTGGCAAAGGTTTTCTGAAAGCTTTCAGGTCTGAAAATTGCACAAAATCTTCATATTTTGACAAAATGTCCAAAATGGGCCTTTTTTGGGGAATATTATGCACTTTTTTTGAAAAGAACTAATTTATTTAGCATAAAGGTTTTTGAAATAGACCAATTTAGAAACCAAATTGTGACCTTTTTGGTGTTTTATGATAAAGGTGATATTTTAGGCCATTTTGTGCCATAAGTGAACCTTGTCCTTTGTCATGTTGTAGTGTTGTTGTTGTTCCAAATATAGAGACCGGAAAACACGTCTCAATATACGCGTGTGCAATCGAAACCGATGAAATATGGATGATACGAAAACAGGATAATTATATAATTGGTTTATACTGTCATAAAACATGATGTACAAGTGAGAATTTTAGCTAGCAATAAATTTAGGTTTAAAACACCATTTTCTACATCAGATTGATAATTAGATGTGTTTGAGCTTTTGGTTTTGCCATATGGTAAGGAACTTCCCTTTTTGAACTATCCTCAGAGTTTAGTATTTTTATGATTTAATTGTTTTATACTTGACGAGGGAGAAGACATGTGACTTTTGCGACAAAATAGTTGGATCTATGACAAATTATGCCTCTAAAAGTTTGGGTTTTCATGGTAGAAACGAGTTTGGAATTATTCAAAATCGTTTTTGTAGATCTTTTTTTTAACCTCCTAAAAGGTAAACATGGTCAAAGAACGCCGAATTGTTTTTATATGGTGAGTTTGGACTTTTGCCAATGTATGTACATGTAGTTAGAAAACAGAAAAAAATATTTTAACTAATGGTCCAATATTGTAACTCCCAAACCACTTGTTGTGTATGATATCTATATAAAGTAATTCAGAGATGCTTAAAATGGTAAAAATAGTTGAGTTTCTAATTTCGTGACCTGTTGTTTAGTATAATTTTTAACCATGTGTAGTATCAACAGTTTGAAATAAACTTATCTTTAGATGCTGTGAAAACTAGGATAAAAGATCAATATATTCAAAGCTAGCTCACATCTAAGCCGAATTGTGAGAAAAATATTATAAACACCAATATAAATAAGGTTTTTGCTTTGTACATTACGTGGATTATAATTATAATTCTATTTCTTTCCACAAATTTATACGTAGTGCTTCTATGATGGTAAATGTTTAGGTAGGTGGTGAACACTATATACATTTGTACCTAGAGAAAACAGCTTATGTAAAAAGTGGGGAAAATTAGTACAATTTTAATTCAGTGTGTCCTGTGTATAGATTTGTTAGGCTGCAGTTTTTTACTGTTCGTCGCCAAGTATGATCCTATTAAAATATTTGTTTAAAAAAGTCAACACCATTAGTTGAAAAATTGCTTAAATATTTTTAATGATTATCAGATTAGAGCAAATCTGATTAGTTGGCATGTCATTAAAATTACTTGTCGATTGATAGCATTTGAATTTATCCGTTTTTATTGACCTGCCCCTTTTGCCTTTGAGTTTTTTTTGTCAAGGAGGTTATAAATGTTATATGACCTCCTTGATCTTTGTTAAACCTTTTTCATTATTTTGATATGTCAAATTTAACCTTCAAGAGTGAAAAATTGTCGTATTACACGCGCTGCAGCAGTGGAATATGTATTTCTTATTCTTTTTAGTATGTTAGCAAACATAATCTTTCTTCTTCAAAGATATGAAATGAATGTGTTCTCTATCATATGTAACGTTTGATACGGTGCTTTTTGTCCGCAATTCGCTTTTTGTCCGCTTTTGCTTTTTGTCCGATAATTTTGCTTTTTGTCCGAAACTTTTGCTTTTTGTCCGTTGCTTTTTGTTCGTTTTGCCTTTTGTCCGATCATTTTGCTTTTTGTCCGAAACTTTTGCTTTTTGTCCGTTGCTTTTTGTCCGTTTTGCCTTTTGTCCGATTATTTTGCTTTTTGTCCGAAACTTTTGCTTTTTGTCCGTTGCTTTTTGTCCGTTTTGCTTTTTGTCCGATAATTTTGCTTTATGTCCGATATAAAATGTGTATATTTTTGGCAGGTTTCATTTTGAACTTCAAAATACCATGTCCTTTTAGGAATTAAATACAGACCATACTCACATTATAAATGATTTGTACATGAAATTTCATGTCTTTTACAATATATCGCATTAATTCTAAAATGGCTCGAAGCACTAATATCCTAGACCCGTAGGTGTTGGTCAACAGAGGGCAAGGGGAATACTCTTGTATATCCCTAAGTCTAAAAAACAACTATTGAAAGCTGGCTAAACTAAGACATACTCCAGGTAGGCCATTATACCAGAAGAAGAGGTAGTCAAACCCTTATAAATGGCTTATAGCACTTATGTCCTGGATCTACACGAGTTTATCAGCAACGAATTAAAAGGGGCATGAGTTTCGCCGGTATATCACGAAGTAAAAATAAACCTCATTATTGCCAGCTCTTCAAACTAAGAGATTCTCCACGTTGGCCATTATACCAGAGGTATAGGTAGGCAGTGCCTCTTAAATGGTCCATGTGCCATGGCACTTATGTCCTCGACCCGTACGAGTTGGTCAGAAGAGGGTAAGGGGAATACTCTAGTATATCACACAGTCCACCAAAAATAGTGACGGCTGCCCAAACTAAGACATTTTTAGGTGCGCCCTTATACTAGATGTTGGAGTAGTCATTCTCTTAAAAATGGCTCATAGCACTTATGCTATAGACCCGAACGAGTTTGTCAACAATGAGTTAAAAGGGGGATGAATTAGCCCGGTATATAACGAAGTTGAAATAAACTGTTGCCCGCTGGCTAAACTAAGAAATTATCCACGCGGGCCATAATATGAGAGGTAGAGGAAGGGATTGCCTCTATAAAATGACCATGAGCACGTATGACCTAGACCCGTACGAGTTAGTCAGCAAAGTGTAAGGTTGGTACCCTAGTATATAATAAAGTCGAACTAAACTATTGCTGGATGGCTAAGAGATTCTCCGCGTGGGCCATGATACCAGAGGTAGAGGTTGTCATTGCCTCTAAAATGGCCTAAATCACTTATTCCCTAGAAGTACGAGGTATCATCAAAGGGTTTAAAAGGGAGTTGGAACCTCTGTTTACAAAGAAGTCGAAATAAATTATTGCCGGCTTGCTTAAGTACGAGATTCTCCAAGTTGGCCATTAATCCTAGGTTAAATGTGTGCATTGCCTTTTAAATGGCTGATAAAACTAACGCCCTAGACCTGTACGAGTTTGTCAGCAAAAGGTTAAAGGGGGGATGCGATGCCTCTTTTCACAACGAAAATATAAATTAAGCCGACTGGCCTAACTAAGAGATTCTATACGCGGGGTATTATATCAGAGGATGAGGTAGGCATTACCTTTAACATAGCCATAACACGTATGTCCCAGACCCGTGTAAGTTAATCAGCAAAGGGTAAGGGGGTACCTAAGTATATCACAAAGTCGAAATAAACTATTGCTGGTTGACTAAACGAAGAGATTCTCCACATGGGCCATGATACCAGAGGTAGAAGTGGCCATAGCCTCAAAAATGGCCACTTATGCCGTAGACCCGTACCAGTGCTTCAGCAAAGTGTTAAAAGGGGGAGGTGGTATCTATGTTTACAACGAAGTCGAAATGAATTATTGCCGGCTGGCCAAACAAAGAAATTCTCAACCTAGGCCATTATAACAAAGGTAGTGGTGGACATCGCATCTAAAATGGCCCATACTTCTTATTCCCTTGATCTGTACGAGTTTGTCAGCAAAGGGTAAGGAGGGTACCCTGGTATATAACAAAGTCGAAATAAACTATTGCCGGATGGCCAAAAATAAAAGATGATCCACGTTTATCATGATACCAGAGGTAGAGGTGGGCCTTGCCTTTAAAATGGTTTATAGCACTTATGCCAGCAAAGGGAAAGGAGGGTATTCTAGTATATCGCAAAGTCGTTATGAAATATTGCCGGCTGTTCAAACTACGAGATTCACCACATGGGCCATGCTACCAGAGGTATAGGTGGTCATTGCCTTTAAAATAGCCTATAGCACTTATATGGCATATACCCGTACGAGTTTGTCAGTAAAGAGCTAAAATGAGGAGGTGGTACCTCTGTTCACATTAAAGTCAAAATAACTGTAGCCGGTAGGCCAAACTCCGGGATTCTCTACGTGGATCATTATACCAGAGGTAGAGGTTTATTTCGACTTCGTTGTAAACAAAGGTAACACCTTTTATTTTTAACCCCTTGCAGGCAAAATCGTACAGGTCTTTGGAATTAGTGTTATATGCCATTTTAAAGGCAATTACCATATCTATCTCTGGTAAAATGGCCTACGTGGAGAACCTCTTAGTTTGGTCAGCCGGCAATACTTTATTTCGACTTTGTTGTAAACAGAGGTAACATCTCCCCCTTTTGATTCATTATTGTCAAACTCGTACGGGTCTAGGGCATAAGTGCTATAAGAAATTTGTATGGCAATGCCCTCCTCTATCTCTGGTAAAATGACCTACGTGGAGAATCTTTTAGTTTGGCCAGCCGGCAATTATTAAAGTGTATTTCGACTTCGTTGCAAACAGAGGTACCACCTTACCCTTTTAATTCATTGTTGTCAAACTCGTACGGGTCTTGGGCCTAAGTGATCTGTGCCTTTTTTAAGGCAATGCCTACTTCTACCTCTGGCATCATACCCCACGTGGAGAATCTCTTGGCCAGCAGGCAATTGTTTATTTCGACTTTTTTTATATACCAAGGTACTTCCCTAACCCTTTGCTGACTTACTCGCTGGCTTATCCCTTATTGTAAGTAAGTAAGTTCAATAAATATAAGACTATATGCCAGGTCTTTCTGGCAACCAATTACAAACAAATTGGGGTTTATCTAATGAGGCTTTTCCCAGGATGCAATTGCTCGTAGACTGTATACAGTTGACCAAATAATCCACAAATTCCGCAAAAGGATCTTTTAATTATAGGCCATGTCCATTTAGACATTAAGCAACAAAAGCCCAGCATGACCGATGCATTTGTCTTTAACATCTCCGATATTGATTCCGCGTGGCCTTCCAATTGACATGAGTGTTCATTGTTAAACCTTTGGAGCTATATCAGTTTGTGTGGAAATTTAGAGCACGATGACCTTCCCTTGGTGATAACAACATGACCAACAACCATATCGTGTGTTACCAAAAGCCGTCAGCGATAGTCACACCGACAATTTGCTACCTTCGTGGACAAAAGCCTGGCTTTTCGCTGGATCCTAATTAACATCTAGTGTTGTCACTACCATTTGCTGTAGAGATTTAGTTGCACAACATAACAGAAACATTCTTTGTAAATACTCTATGTTGATATTTTGACATTTGGATGGTTCATATACCAATTGTAGCCGAAAAATGATAATGAAACATTTCTGTTTAATATCGATCTATTGTTGGAATTGTAAATTTTCATATTCAATTTTTGTTTGTTTAAAGATGACCATTTTAAATAAAGATTTTAATTTTTTTAAAAGCAAGTGTTAGACTTGTGCTTTTATTGCCACTCAGTTCATATACCCTGTCATTTTAGTCGAGCCTGTAACTTTTGTTGCAGAAAGCTCGACATATGAATAGTGATCCGGCGGCGGCGGCGGCGGCGGCGGCGGCGTAAGTTAACTTCTGAAAAGCTTAATATTTTAGAAGGTGGAAAAATTGGATGCTTCATACTCTGTATATAGATGCCTCATGTTACGAAGTTTCTGTCAGTCACATGTCCAATGTCCTTGACCTCATTTTCATGGTTCAGTGATCACTTGAAAAAAAAGTTCAGAATTTTTGTAATGTTGAATTCTCTCTTATTAAAAGTAATAGGATAACTATATTTGGTATGTGCGTACCTTGCAAGGTACTCATGCCCGTCAGACAGTTTTCACTTGACCTCGACTTCATTTCGTGGATCAGTGAACAAAGGTTAGAATAAGTTTTGGTGGTCAAGTCCACATCTCAGATACTATAAGCAACAGGGCTAGTATATTCGGTGTATGGAAGGACTGTAAGGTGTACATGTCCAACTGGCAGGTGTCATCTGACCTTGACTTCATTTTCACGGTTCAGTGGTTATAGTTAAATTTTTCTGTCTTGGTCTGTTTTTCTCATACTTTATGCAATGAGTCTACAATATTTGTTGTATGAAATGATTGTAAGGTGTACATGCGGGAAGATATCATCTGACCTTGACCTCATTTTCATGGTTCAGTGGTCAAAGTTCAGTTTTTGAGTTTTGGTCTTTTTATCTAATATTATATGCCAAAGGTCACTATATTTGGTGCATGAAAATATCTTATGATCTATATATAAGTCTCCCAGGTTTTATTTGACCATGACCTCAATTTCACGGTTCATTGCACAGTGTTAAGTTTTTGTGTTTTGGTCTGTTTTTCTTAAACTATAAGTAATAGGTCAAGTATATTTGTTGTATCGAAGAATCGTTAGCTGTTCATGTCTGCCTGGTATGGTTCGTCTGACCTTTACCTCATTTTCATAATTCATTTGGTCTTTGTTTAGCTATCTTAGTTAATGTTAAGTTTATGTGGCAGTTGTAATAAATCTTTATACTTAGGGCTATCAACATAATATTAATGATGAGTAAAGTAGGCGAGACATTTCAGTGTGTGCACTCTTGTTTAAATGTGCTTATTTATCCGAGTCCTGGACTGCATTCCAGTGGCTTTCATTCGTTTACTTTTGTGTAAATTTTATACAGATCAGTATTTTTTCAAATGTTTTACCAATATTTTAGCTGCATGTAACATCTTGAACACTCAGAACAGCAAAACAAAATTTAGATTTCAGAAATAAATAGCCTTTAGTCATCGACGAATAGCCGATGATTTCAAGAGTTGTTTCCGTTAAAGGATGATTCCTTTTTTTTTGTGCAATACTTGCTCTTTCGGAGGCTCGAGGGTAATTTCAGCAAAAAATTTATCATTTTTGTTTTCATTACAAATTTTATTTATTACACTATTAGTTATAACTTTATGAATTGGCTCAAAAATCAACCCAAAAAATCGAATGATTTTGGCCTCAGATTTATTTTTCAAATGTTTATATCACTGTAAAAGCTCCAAATTGTCTCCCTTTAGTGCAATAATGACATTTTGTTTTGGCATTAGAATTAAAATGTCTTTTTCAACTCATCGGTGACCTATAGATATTTTTCAAATATGCTTTACGTAAACTAAACAGTTGTAAAATTAAATCGATTTCTGTAATTAAGTTCTTTTTTTATTTCGATATATATATCTCTCTATTTCTCCTATTAGTTCAACTTAAAAAAAAAAGTACCTTAACAAAAATGGTTGCTTCTTTCGAGGGCAGATTGTGAGCTTAAGTGAACGATAACCCCATGTTTTTATTTGATTTTTCTATTTAGTATATGATAAAAGTTCATCTATAGAAAAACAGGCAAAATCCTACATGTATATTTAAAAAATAATGGATTAATACCATCCAGTCCCCTTAACGACAAAAAAAATAAATAGAACATTACGTTTAAGTATCACCTACAGTATTTTACAACCTCCATTGGTAATACATTATATGTATTTCTGCTGTTGTTTTATATAAGTTATTGTCCTGAATAAACATCTTTATGCGTTTTTGCGTTTTTGCGTTTCAGTTTTTATTGTGAAATTTCTTCAATCAGCCAAGACAAACTTTAAATTTCGCCTTAACGATGTTTTCGCGAGAAATCCATGTATTATTATCGAATTACTACATTTAATCATTGTCTAGTGCCCTAAAATGAGATTTTCCGAGACGCTGGGTTTGAAATGGGATACCCTATTTAATTTAAACAATATTTGCAATCTTTTCAAAAAGATGCAGATGGGAATTTTCGTTCCTTATGAAAGTGTTCGCAAGGAGTTAAATTATAAACTCCTTATAGGATTATCAAAAAGCAACTATTAAGGACCCCCTTGGAATAAAGATCTTCCAAGACAACGTGTTCGAGAGTTTGAGTTTAATACATGACTTTTTAAAACTTAATGGACGGAGCAGGATTATCTTACTCTTCCAGTTAACCATACATCATCACAGTTGCATTGGTTCTTGTTGCTCAGATTTTAAATTTCAATGATTTCGTCCGAGACCACAATTGTCGTCCCTTGATTTTCGTTATTAGTCCCTAGTGATAACAGTGGGTTACTTGCCAATAATTTTTATACCCCTTCCAAATTTATTTTTCCTTGTTTAATGCCTCACATTGTAAGTAGGGGGGGGGGGGGGGGGGGGGTGAAATTACACTGTAAAAAAATTTGGGTCCAGAATTTTACAGGAAAGTAGTGATTTGGTCCAGCTGAAAAAGATTAAAAATTAGCACTTCGGAAGCTGTCAAAAGATTTCAAGACACCCTAAACACAAAATTGTCCATATTTTGAGTTAGACGCGATGAAGTTTTCTATAATTTTGATATAATTTGTCCCAAAATTAGTACAACACACTGTAAAAGTTTCATTGAGAAAGCGCATGTGGGATTTTTTAAATTTTCATTTATGTTCTAAAAGAAATGCACTACGAATTAATTGTGTTCTCGGACCATTTGTTTTGTGGACTGTTGTGTATCTTGTTGTTTTTCATTCAGCTGCGGCTTTGTTGGTTTGTTTCAACCCTTTTTAGTGTGATTATCCTTTGGTACACTTTGCCTCTCTCTTATATATATTATATCGCAATAATTATATATATGTAAGCGTTCATATACATTTATATGGATACAATATTGAATTAAAATAGATATAATAATTAGATGAGTGAAAAAAAGAAAATGAAGTAATAATTGTACGTGTGAGGAGTTGGCATTTTTATAAAAAAGAAGATGTGGTATTATTGCAAATAAGACAACTATCCACAAAAGACCAAAATGACACAGACATTAACAGCATTAGGTCACCGTACGGCCTTCAACAATGAGGAAAGCCCATACAGCATAGTCAGCTATAAAAGGCCCCGAAAAGACGATGTAAAACAATTCAAACGAGAAAACTAACGGCCTTATTTATGTCAAAAAAATAAATGAAAAAACAAATATGTAACACATAAACAAACGACAACCACTGAATATACAGGCTCCTGACTTGGTACAGGCACATACATAAATAATGTGGCGAGGTTAAAGTCTTTTACACTAGAAATATTTTAGATCTTGTTATATAGACTAATTCTTATTCATTCTGGTCGTAAGTTAGTCTGTCATCCTCAAACGTGTGAGCAATGGTGTACGTACACCAATTTGTAGAATACATGGGATATTCAAAGACTTAAACGAACGTTAAGTCTCAGAGGCATGACTTTTTATTAGTTGTTAGTGGCTTTGAAATAGCTGTCAGATAACTGCGAGTACTCTCAGATCTGTTCATTGTGACTTTTTGTGTCGGGATGTATAAGTACCCGGCCACGTCCACTTGTATTTGTGTCTATCTGATGAGTTAAGCCTTTTTCAACTGATTTTTATAGTTCGTTCTTATGTTGTACTGTTATACCACTGTCCCAAGTTAGGGGGAGGGTTGGGATCCCGCTAAAATGTTTAACTCCTGCACATTATTTAAATAAGTGCCTGTCCCAAGTCAGGAGCCTGTAATTCAGTGGTTGTCGTTTGTTTATGTGTTACATATTTGTTTTTCGTTCATTTTTTTTACTTAAATAAGGCCGTTAGTTTTCTCGTTTGAATTGTTTTACATTGTCTTATTGGGGCCTTTATAGCTGACTATGCGGTATGGGCTTTGCTCATTGTTGAAGGTCGTACGGTGACCTATAGTTGTTAATGTTTGTGTCATTTTGGTCTTTTGTGGATAGTTGTCTCATTGGCAATCATACCACATCTTCTTTTTTATATGCTCGAAACTTTAGAATAGTTTAGAAATTTATCAAATCAAATAATCCTTGAGTGATGGTTTCGTTATTGAAATTCTAAATCGATGTTTAACCGCGCTAAATATTATATATGATAATCATACGAATAAGTCAGGAACGGAGTTTTAATCTGTAATTCAATAGTTGTTGTTTGTTTCTGTATTTGTTTGTCGTATAGTGTTTTGTAAATCAATGGTTTTCTCGTTTGAATAGTTTTATCATAATATGTTAAATGGTGTCGGCGTTTGCTACATGTGGAAGTGCACACATTTACGACATGTTATTGCTTAAACGCACAGTTTCTTCTTCCCGCTAATAATATATAGTCACCATTTGCACTTATATGCGAATGGCCAATTGACAGTCGTTCCAAAATATTTTGCAACATTTCAGTTAAAAAAAAACTTTTTTAAGTCTGGTAATATTTTCGTCATATTTCCAACAACTTTATTTTTCTTAAACATTACAAATATTACAAATATAACAAACAAACAAACTTCATTTTTGGAACACTATCACAAAGTTTACGTAATACATGTGTAGCTATTTATTTAGATAAACTGTATTAATCCATACATTTCGAAATTATTTAGCAACTATATCCAAATGACGAGAAAGTTCGAGGTTATTCAAGTAATAAGATTAAGGAAACTTTGGTTAACACAACAGCATTTTCAACAAAGTAGTTTATTTTTGTTTGACAAACTCGAAAAGAGGGGGAAAAGTAATAACATGGTTACTTAAGGAAGCTGGCTTGTCATGTTTTGGATTTTTTGTCAGATTTTCGGAATCCTCTGGTTTTATCCATTTGAATGCCTTGAAAAAATTTCCCCGGTGACCCCCAATTTTCTTTTTGAAATTCTTTAACATGTATAATGATAAGCCATCTGTAAAAGTCTTATAAAATTTTAATTACTTTTTAACAGTTTTTGAGAACTTCAACTTGTCAATTATAAAGCTATGAAAAGTCAAGAGAGATTTTTTTCCCGCCAAAATTCCAATGGCTCATATCTCGAAAACAAGCACGGTGACCTATATATTTTTTTTGCTCTTTGGATTCCTTTATTAAATCCTTATCAATATAAACTAGTGTTTTGAAAAGTTAATTACTTTGAAACTGAGAGGCGAACTCCCTTAAGCATTTACTTAATTTCTATCACGAAATAAATGCGTTTAATATTTTAGATACAGATACAATATAGTGCATTCGTAAATGTAAAACACTTTTTAATAGAAAATTTAAAAGAGATACATCAACAGTGTTTATTTTAGAATTGCTCAAGTCTGTAGGGCTTATTCCCGATTGTCCCACTTTTTTTTGAATTAAGAGCTCATATTGTCCCACATGAAAAGTTCTGACTGGTCCACATTATTTTATGAGGCGAAATGTTCTTATCCCTTGTTAGATTGTCTCTATGGTTTTGTTTCAGATATATAACCCAAAATCTACATTTTATGCGGTGCTCTTCTTTTAGACATTGCGGCCATCTTAATTATTGGGCGGGGTCATCGGATACTTTTTTGAAACTAAATACCCTAACTAAAGGATGATTTTGGCCATGTTTGCTTTAATTTTGCCAGTAGTTTCAGAAGAGAAGATTTTTGTAAAAATTAATGACGTCGACGAATAATGAGAAAATGAGAAAAGCTCACTTAGTCCTATGGTCCAGGTGAGCTAAAAAGCAAAACGGACAAAAAGCAACGGACAAAAAGCAAAAGTGTCGGACAAAAAGCAAAATTATCGGACAAAAAGCAAAATTATCGGACAAAAAGCAAAACGGACAAAAAGCAACGGACAAAAAGCAAAAGTATCGGACAAAAAGCAAAAGTATCGGACAAAAAGCAAAAGTATCGGACAAAAAGCAAAACGGACAAAAAGCAACGGACAAAAAGCAAAAGTATCGGACAAAAAGCAAAATAATCGGACAAAAAGCAAAAGCGGACAAAAAGCAAATCGCGGACAAAAAGCACCGTATCAAACGTTCTCAGACATAGATGTCATGACGTTATAATAGGAAATTCAGGGAATAAATGGAGAATGCGACTTTATACTAGTACTTGTATTTTGACCAATGAAGCAGGAGCCGCATGTTAATTATAAAAAAAACAATTATTTAATCGGTAGGGAAACCGTAAATTGGATAAGAAAAAGAGAAATGTGCATATGTTATATCCGAAAGTATCACCAGCCAAGTATTCAGCACTTCGGTGTTGACATGAATATCAATTATATGGTGTTTTTTTTCTTTTTTTTTTTATAAATTAATTGTTTGCAAAAGTACGAATTGTTCGAAATACTAAGGATTTTATTATCCCAGGCATATTTAACCTTAACTGTATTTGGCACATGTTTTTGAAATTTTGGGTCCTCAATCCTCCTCAACTTTATTGTTGTTTGGTTAACTATTTTGATCTTCGCGTCACTGATGAGTCTTATGTAGACGAAACGCGCGTCTGGCGTATCAAAATCATTAGCTTCATGTTACCTTTGATAACTAGTTATACTCACAAGCACATACAGAATTTGGCAGGGGGAAATATGGTTGAAAGCGTCAATCCTCCCCTAACATGGTACAGTGGTGTAACGATACAACACAAGACCAAACATGGAACATATTAAACGAAAAACAAGCATGTGAAACACAAAACATGACAACCACCTAATTACAGGCTCTTGACTTAGGACAAAAAAAAAAAGAGAACGTGACAGCGTTAAAAATTATTGCCAGCACCAATTTCTTCTCACAATCTGAGCCAGTGGTATTACAGTACAACACCAACAAAACGACCCATTAAAAACAGTTGAAAACGGATGTATTCATTTGATGTATGCAAAGCAGAGAAATATCTATCAGATAACAAAACAGACGAGATTGCTTTATTTCTTGGCAGTTTGAGAACTAAAAAAACGACTGTCACCGTCTGTCCGAAATCGACACCCTAAAGTATTTGCCTACTTAGTATCTCATATCTTTTAATAACAGTGACAATTTTGTCTGCTCTAGATTCATTTAAATCTTCTTATACAAAGAAAAAGAAAAAAAAGATTTTACAATGTTCTTTAATTTCACTTTTAGATATAATGATTAAGTCCTGTACCTAAATTACCAACATTTCAGTGAGTGTTCGTGTCGTCGGATATAGTAGGTGTTCTATCATCAGCAAATAATTTCCTTAACAAAACACATTTATAATATATACTAATAACAACACCAATAATATACGTACGCAGTCGTGTTCAGTTCTATTACAAAAATTTAGGATTTTGATGACTCCGAACAACATTTCAGAATGTGAATGGAATGGCTTCAAAACCTGTAAAATTTTAATAACAAATGCTCAATTCATAAGTAATTTAATGAAAACATATTATTTTATTAGAAGTTACAATGATCTGAATTGTAAATCTACAAGTGTCGTCTATGGATTTCTGTATATCCTTTGCGGATTGGTTTAAATCGGTTAAACGAAAGGAGGGCTAGCTAACGTTTGTGTGGCCATAAATCAGACATCACCCACAGCACAAAAAACTTTGTTTTCCAGCATTTAAACCTGATCATTCAATCCTTTGTATGAAAGTTTGCATCTTTAAAAAAAAATATACCACAGAACTAACAACTAAAAGAAAACTACTGGATTCGACGATTTGGAATAGCGACACCATATGGTTGCAATAACAAAATTATTGGTATCGACATTATATCTAGTCCTTCCTGTAGCTACGTGAATATGATGGACATTTTCAACTCTACTCTTCGACGTAAACGCAGTCATGGTAACCGTAATTCTACATCACATTCTTTCTATGATGCCCTGCTATGATATCTCTTTTTATGACCGCCTGCCATCTACTAGTATACAAAAGTCGTTAAGTTTATATGACATTTGCATAAAGCATTATTTATTATCCCTTTTAAAAAATGATTATCTCTAAAAATTACGTTTGGAAACACTGTTACTTACCCTGATTCAAACCAATACAAACTGTCAGCTATCTTTTCAGATATTGCTGTGACTTTTCAAACCAGTTTACATAGGAATACATAAAAAGAAGAAAACATGCTGTTTTAAACTTTCATTTATTCCTTCAACTTGTTCAATATCCTTTATCACAAATAAGTTCAGTTGAAAATACCTTCATATTTCAAAGATCAGTCTGTTTCTGTTTCATGTACATACAATTCACTTCTAAAGAGGAAGTTCTGGATAATCATTGGTCTGTTCAATGTTCCTTTGGAATTTCAACCAAAGATAACAAACTGGATCTTACATCACTGCTTTGTATACATAAACTACATAGACTATTTACAAACAACAGTATATTATTGGGTCTTCCAAGTGCTTCACGAAACTTTCTAAATTTATTAACATCAACTTTATCAAGCATTCAAAGCTGGGTTTCAAAGTTATTGCAAAATTACCTATAACAATCAATCTGCATTCCCATTGGAACAAACTGTGCCCCTCTTCGTTGTTCATATGAAGCTGTCTTCATGCAGGAACTTCATAGGAAGAAATAATAGAAGTAACCAGTATCCTTTCCGCTATGTAAATGATGTTATCTCACTAAACAGTTCAAAATTGGCGAATATTTTGAAAGCATCTATCCAATCGAACTTGAGATAAAAGATAAAGCAGTAACATTTCAGTCTGCTTTATATCTTGACTTTAATACATGTAGAAATTAACAATAATGGTCGGTTGAAAACAAATCTTTTCGAAAAAAAAACAACATCTAAGCTTCTTATTGTGAACGTTTCATTCTATGTGGCAAGATTCCAGCAGCGCCTGCATATGGTGTATATATCTCCTAGTTTATACGGTAATCTAGGGTTTGTTTTTCCTCTCATGATTTCCTTGATAGTTGGTTGCTACCTAAAAGAAAGCTATTAAACCAAGAGTTCCAAGTGGTGAAGTTGAAATCATTCCTTTGTAAGTTTGACAGAAACCATCACGAGTTGGTTGACCGTTAAGGATTGCCAGTTTCAAAGATGATAGCGGATATGTTCTTATGTTGTAACTACACTCCCGTCCCCTTTTTATGAATGTGACTTACCGAGTTAGAATTATAACCTGTTTCTTTACTTTCATGAGCAACACGACGGATACCACAGGTGAATCCAAACATACAAAACTAAAGACTATGCAACATAAACCCCATCAAAAAGGTGGAGGTGATCTCGGATGCTTCGGAAGTGTATGCAAATCCTAGATTAAACATATTTTATTGTCCAAAAACATTGACAATAGGATTAGACGCAAGTTTTGCAACTTAGAACGTCTTCTCCATATGTTACGACCTTCTTAGCAATGCAACGTCCTGCTCCGTATGTTACAACCTTCTTAGCAATGCAACTTCTTACTTAGAAAATAGCGATTTCTTAATTCCAAACAAATGTGATTTCGTTATTTGTATCATGTATGTTTTCCATCCACTGATTGTATTTCTACATTTCTTGATTTCTGAAATATTATTTTTCATTATGTCCATGTTATTTCTTAATTGGTTAAATCATTCAATTCGTTAGTTATTTGAATTGTAGTGAAATGATATTTCTTTATTTGTTCAATGAAATGAAATATCTTATTTCTAAATTGTAACCATAAAATTATAAATGTCTTTATTTGTTAATTTGAAATGTTAATTCTTGGTTTGAGTCAAGTTTTTTTTCGAAAATGTACCAATGTAATTATTACTGCTGACATCCAATGTGAAGTTACGTTTCTCAAGAAAACTAAAAATAAAAAATCAAGAATTTACAAATCAGTATGAAATAGTTCCATAATACTCCGCACAATATCGTTGTGGATTAATGTCACCCCGTATCTTTGGCAAATCTTTCTCAACCAACTTGAACTCAATATTTAACAACCCGTACTTCTACCAAGTCGTACCTTAACTAACTCATACCCAGTATTTTATTATCAGATTCAGTAATTTAAAACGTATCAACCGTATCATATATGTTGACGTATACGAATCTGCAGATATACCAAAAAATATATTGTTACCCCGAGCTTAAGACTATTATACGTTTTCCCTCTGTCCCTCTGGTAACTTTCGTCCCCCTTTTCCCTCTTTTCCAACGATTAAGTCAGCTACACAATTAAATACTAGCATAAGAAATTAATCATAACATGTAGACATCTTATATGTTCAGGTATTTCACATCCAATTTGTTATGGTAATATCCCTTTACAAAGCACAAACATGTCAGTATTCACCTCAAAAGCTAACAAAACCTTTAAACAGACTTATTAAGAAAGAATATAGTTACAATACTGTTGTCAGGTCATTAAAGATTGCATATGTTGCTTTGATTCACTTAAAGGATATTTGCATTGGAATTAAATATATTTATTCTAAAATCAGTTGCTGGCATGACACGGATTATGGTCTTCTCATATATTTTATGATGTATAATACCAAACCCCTAACGGGAGGAATTGTGCTTGATATTGATATTCGTATGGTGAAGGCATAATCTGTCAATCAGTTTTATTCAGGTCTGGAGCTGGCATGTCATTAACTGCTTGAAGTCCTTTGTTAATTTATGTATTATTGTCATTTTGTTTAGTTTTTTTTGTTACCTTTTCTGATATTGGACTCGGACTTCTCTTAAAGTTTACTGAGGTTTACTATGCGTATTGTTGTGCGTTTGTTTTTTCTTCATTGGCTAGAGATATAGGGTATGTATAGGGTATGTTTTTTAATTTGAGTTTCTTGTGTATAATTCGGAGTTTTGTATGACGTCCATTATCACTGAACTAGTATCATATTTGCAAGCTGAAGGACTCCTCCGGGTGCGGGAGTTTCTCGCTGCATTGAAGATCCATTGGTGGCCTTCGGCTGTTGTCTGCTCTATGGTCGGGTTGTTGTTTCGTTGACACATTCCCCATTTCCATTCTCAATTTTATGGTAGGGTTTATGAAAACACAGATTTTGGACTTAATGCTGCACCGAAGTCCGTTGAGATTAACTTTGTAAAAGCCAAGCTAGGGGGAAAATATGTGCGAAATGCATGATCGTATATTTACAGTCATGGTCTGTATCTGATGTAGTATCTAAATAACCGTATACATTAACATTTTTAACTCCTGAGACGGCTTTGTTTTCTTTGTTATTGCACCAATTTCTCATATTCATGTGTTTTTGCAAAGACAATAAATAATTTTTCAACGGAATGTAGAATTGGATGTAACGAAGGAAGAAAATAAATTAACAAATTAAATTGAAATTACACATTAAAGTCATATGAAACGGATGACTGGTGCAAAATGATATGTATCCAATTCTTGAACAATGCATGTATATATCATAAACTTAGTCTTCTGTGCACGATTTTATTATTTTTTACACACAAATATATCGTATAATCGTCATTTCTTTTTCTCTCTGTCTGATGTAAAAAAAAAGGGCAACTCATTTATTGTCGTGTTTTGAAGCCATAGTTCACCGATTGTCACCTTATAATAAACAATCAACAAAGTAGCATTGATATTTAGCACATTTATAATATGTACAATCAGATAATAGTTTATTTCAGTGACAGATCAATGCGTATTGCGACCACCAGATTTTTACAGGAAGTGTCACGCTTAGGTTACTTGCATACTGAAAATGTTTTTTTGGCGAATTGCTGCCTGGAAGCAAGCAATTAAAAGAAAGTAAACGTCTTCTAAATGCGGACAAATTAAAGAATTTTCTTCAGAAAAAAGTATATGTACATAAGTTTAATAATGAAAACTATCCATTTTGTAAAAAAACCTTAAGTGCATCATTTTTTTTAATTTGAGGTTTCATATGATTTTAAGAAGTTACACTTCACATATCCGTAAGTGTAGAAATTCATGTAACCGATGGGGAAAAAAATATGTTACAAATTGCATTTCACAAAATAAGAAATTGTATTTAAGAATTTTAAAATGTCTAATCAGAGGGATATTCCCTTCCATATTCGTAGACACTTCCTGTTGAATAAAGATAATTCTGTGGAATCATTTATTCACCATGTTTTTGTTAGAGAATTGAGGATAACTTGCATTTTCGTGGATTTACGATTTCGGTGTATTGCCAAAATATGCATACATTCCCAAAAAAATCATAGAACGTTTAAATTGTGGCTCACCTGTACCCACGAATCATCAAAATTAAATTGGTATCTCACGAATGACAATGTATATATATTATTGTTCTGAAATATCTTTATTCAGATAATTGTCAAAATTTTCATTTGTCTCAAAGATAACCATGGAAACGTGATGATATGCGATTTATTATCCAGTGCGATATTTTGATTTAGTCACAAAGTGATTAACTAACTAAGTGTATTAGCACTATCATAAATAAATGTTACCTGCTTCTGCACTTCAAACTGGTGCATTTTACTTCAATACCCCAAATCGGTGCATTTTACTCCAATACCATAGATATTACACGTGAATCGAAAACTGAACCTAGTTAATGTTCTGTACTTGGTTTCTTTTGAGGATTTTTTTATTTTTTTATGTGCTGCATATAGATTTGAATCGAAAAGCTATTTCAACTGATTTTTTTTGTTTGTTCTTTTTTGTGCTGTTACACAGCTGTCATAGGTGATAAGAATAGTTTGGTGTCTGCAAGCATGTTTTACCCTGCCACATCATGTATTTGCTTGTTCAAAATCAGGATCCTCTAATTCAGTGATTTTCTTTTGCTGCTGTGCATTATTGTTAACTGTTCTGACCATATCGGGCCGTTATTGTTATCTTTTGAATTATTTACAATTGTCAATTGCAAGCCTTTTATAGCTTGCTAAGTTGTATTGTATTTCTTCAATGTTGAAGGCCAGACAGTAGTTTTATTTGTTAACCTTCAACGTTATTTGATATGTGGAAGAGATTTGTTTCATTGGCATTATACCACAACTACTGATTTTCTTTTTCAGATTATCCTTTAAACTAATGTTAAAAAGCGTTCATGAATATAAGAAAGAAGATGTGGTATGATTGCCAATGAGAAAACAAGAGACCAAATGACACATAAATTATCAATTATAGGTGACCACACGGCTTTTAAAAATGAGTAAAACCTATACCACATTCTCAGCTGTTACAGGCCCCGAAATGTCAATGTAAAACAATTCTAACGAGGAACATAATGGCCTTAATAATGCACAAAAAAGTGAAAGAAAAACAACTATGTAACAACCACTAAATCACAGGTTTATAACTTTGGATAGGCACATTGAAAATGTGGCGGGTTGAACATTTTAGCGAGATTCAAACCCTCCCTATAATCTGGGACAGTGATATAACAGAACAAAATAAGAATGAACTATAAATAGGAAGTAGACTCTGACATATTTTCTGAAAGATTGAGTAGATCTACGGAAAATGTGAAATGATTTGTTACATAGGCATGGAAAGCTAATGAGATATGTATATGTTACAGTAAATAGGTAAAATTTTGAACTACACGTAATTACTAAACATTTCAGTAAATACCTGTAATTACTAGTCAGTTTAGTAATTACATGTATTTACCAGCTGTTTCAGTGATTACTTGTATTCACTGATTTTTTTTGGTCATTTTTACAGCTATTTACTGTATTTTTGTTTCAAAATTAAAGACATAATTCAAGATATTAAATAAGAAAGTAAAGGGGTCGGGATTTTTAGGGCTTACTTAAGGATTAAGGATTATAAGGCACTTTAAAAGTGCATACTCTTTAGTGTTTGTGAATTGAAACTGGAAAATGGTTGTTTTTTATAAGTTTTGAAACTCCCTAAAAATCATTTTCAGCATACAAGACAATGATACCAATCAATAATTGAGAAATACATTTTTGAGAAGTTTATAGGCCACTTAGCCAGCTCCTTTTAAGATAGACATTAGATTATGCTGAATTTGGTTAAATGATCTTGATTATTCTTAAAATCTCATAATTTTGCTCAATTAAGATCTCCATCAGGGATACTTTGCGTATCAACTTGGCCAATGGCATGAGTTAAATTCCCTTTACAAAATAGGTTTAACTAGGACTTCTTTTGTCAGACATTCATGATTTTTTCAAGACCTCCAAACTGAAGCTTATATACCTGCAACAAAGTTTTATCATCTTTTCTACCTGTATAAGAATGATCTTTTCGTGGATTAAATAAGTCAACTTCTTTTACTTTCAATGTTGCATTTTTTTCCTTTTTGTCGAGCCTGCAACTTTTGTCGCAAAAGCGAGACATAGCGAACCAACCTTAATTCCGTCGCCAGCGGCGTCTACAAATATTCACTCGGTGGTTTAATTTTAATTTTTATTTTGATAACTTTCTTAAATTATCCTGGATTTCTACCAAACTTGAACAGTAGCTTGTTTATGATCTAAATTTTGTAAAAATAAAATCCTGTATTATACTTATAAATGGACTTAATTGTTATGCAAGTAAGCATTAAATTCACACTGTGATTAACGTTTTTGAAATTTTCATAACTTTCTCAAAATATCCTGGATTTCTACCAAAGCTTGTTTACGATCATTAAATAATATCCTGAAGTAAAGTTTAAAAAAAAATCCTATCCTTTTTCATATATTACTTATAAACGGACTAGTTTTTTTTCTTTCAGTTAAAATAACATACACTCTGCAGTTAAAGTTTTTAAAACATTTATTAGTTTACATAAACCATCCTGAATTTTTACCAAATCTGGACGGAAGCTTCTTACAAAACCAGTCAAAAGATAGTATCAACAGATTTTTTTCCCTATTTTTGTTGAGCCTGCGACTCACAACAAAAGTAGGCGATACACTGGGTTCTGCGAAACCCTTACAATTTGGATAGCTGAATACATCGGTCACCCATCTCCAGCTATGGGTTGAATTGAAGGTCAAATGAATATGTATTCAATGAGGTCCAATTATTAACTTGCAAGTGCACAACTCATCAACCATGTTTCTCAGCTTATTTAGCAAAATAGAAACAGATAGGCTGCTGAAAGTGAAATATAATTTTACTATATCATTTTCATTAATGATTTAACAACAACAAAAGTCATATTTTTTTAAAAATCTCGTAGCTAATGCACCTATAGCAAAAATGTACAGTTTAGGCTGATCACTTTTTAAGAGTATTCAATGATTTTCTTGTTAGTGTTACAATAACTTTTGATCAATTGACCATATTACAACATTGTTTCAACAGTTAGTAGATAGGTGTAAAAATTCATTTTAAAATTAGTAATTACTGGTAAATACTGGGCCGTTTTAGGAAATACTTGTATTTACTAAGTGCATCAGGAATTACATGTAATTCCTAAATTTTAGTAATTACATGTAATTCCTAGTTTCGCCTATTTACTGTAACATATATATTATAATATAACGTTCTAATTATAATTTGTATTTTATTCCATAGTGATCTTAAATTTCGCAACGTAAGAAATGAAGTTCAGTTCATATCAAATATAGACTCATATTTTTTTTTACTGAAGAGCTCAATAATAAATAAAGGCAACAGTAGTATCCTGCTGTTCAAAATTCATAAATAGATTGCGAATAGAACAAATCCGGGTTACAAACTTATTCTAAAAGGTTGTCAGTTCAACACTGTAATAAGATCATTGAATATTGTTTTTATTGGTATACATATTGATTTGGTTATCAGTAAATTAAAAGCAAACTAAATATTACTAGTATGTTATATACATATACACATTCATGGATCTACAATCTGTCGATACCCGTAACTTGGCATTGCACAAGGTCATGTTTTTTTCTGGCTGTTTATGACGTTTTTACACTAAATCCATTAGATGTTGGATGTGTACGGATTGATAGTTTAGTCTTAGATGCATGATTTGTTTTATTAGTTGTTAGTGGCTTTGAACTAGCAGTCAGATAACTGCGAATACTCTCTATCTTTTTTTGTCGGGATATACAAGTACCCGGCCACGTCCACTTGTATGTTTGTCCATCTGATGAGTTAAGCCTTTTTCAACTGATTTTTATAGTTCGTTCTTATGTTGAACTATTATACCACGGTCTCAGGTTAGGGGGAGGGTTGGGATCCCGCTAACATGTTTAACTCCGCCACATTATTTAAGTATGTGCCTGTCCCAAATCAGGAGCCTGTAATTCAGTGGTTGTCGTTTGTTTATGTGTTACATATTTGTTTTTCGTTCATTTTTTATATAAATAAGGCCGTTAGATATTTCGTTTGAATTGTTTTACATTGTCTTATCGGGGCCTTTTATAGCTGACTATACGGTATGGGCTTTGCTCATTGTTGAAGGCCGTATGGTGACCTATAGTTGTTGATGTCTGTGTCAATTTGGTCTCTTGTGAATAGTTGTCTCATTGGCAATCATACCACATCTTCTTTTTTATATTTACGAACTAAAACTGAGGGAAACACATTAAATATAAGAGGAGAACTACGACACAGCAGAAAAACAACATTGATATGTAACACACATAGAAACGAACTATAATATAACAATGGCCATTATCCTGACTTGGTACAGGACATTTTAATAAAAAAAAAAACAATGGTGGGTTGACCCTTCTTGTGTTGAATGCCAAACCTCTCGCTTTTAAGGCATTTTTAAATATAACATTAAAATGACAACATAACATGATAGGACGACTCCAATACAAATAAATTGGAGAACATATAGGACAAAGAAACACACAAATAATTGCCAACAAAAGGTGCAAGGTTTAAAATTGGATACGCCATACGAGCTTTTCGTCCACACAAGACTTACCAGTGACGCTCTGATGAAAAAAAGTTCGAAAGCAAAAAAAAAGAAGGTACAAGTTGAAGAGTATTGATGACCAAAAGTTCCAAAAAGTTGTGCCCAATACGTCTAGGGTTTTCTGCCTGGAATAAGAACATCCTTATTATTTAGAATAATTTTTATTTTTTGCAAACAGTAGATTTTTATAAAATGACTTTATATAGATTTAAATGATAAAACCGGTGACTAACTACAAAATAATAACGGATTGATAATTAACCAAAACCAGCATATAAAAATTCACAGCCGCGTTAGACAAATCGATAAACGCATTTAGTGATAACAATGAAAATTACAATACTAATTAATATCGAATTGTAATTAGATAATTCATTTATTATATAGCTATATCGGTATTTCTTCTAAATCAAATAACAAAGGACATTCATTGCAAGTGTCAATATGAGGACAGACAATTAGAAGCAGCAGTAATGTTTTAAAACATATATGAATTTAAAACTCATCAAAGATACCACGATTAAAATTTTATATTTACGCCAGACGCACGTTTCTTCTACAAAAGACTCATCAGTGACACTCGAATGAAAAATGTTAAATTGACAAAATAAAGTACGAAATTGAAGAGCATTGAGGACCAAAAATTCCTAAAATCTTTTCCAAATACAGCGAAGGTAATTATATAGCATGTCTCCATGAAAAAGTAATCATAATATCTGAGAAAATTTCGAAAACTTTTAAAAGACATTTTCAACGGAAGATATGTTATATATAAAGTTGTTTTAATGAGTTTCAATTTACCTTTGATATCATTTACTTAACAGTAAATGTTATAGGAAAATCTACAAACAATCAATAATTTGCATATTCATGACGAGATACAAATTTATGTCAACTTTTGTTTTGATGAAAATGTGAACATTCGCCATAAATTTTTCACTTTCACTTTCACATTCTTAAACTTGTTAAATTAAGAGACAAGACATCAAGTTCTTTCGTATAATGTAAAATCAGTAATGTATTTAAATATCTCGAGATTTTATTTCTATGCGTATTTGTTATGTTTTATTTAATCAAATGTTTAAATTTTACAAATATTGTGACATCGTTCTACGAACAAAGAATATAGGCGGCGCTAGTTGTGGGCGTGAACAGTTAATTTTACAGATTCTTTTGATGTCGATTGAATTACCTACATCTGTCAACTCCCGTGAGTTGTCAATCAGTGTTTAGGTATTATAAAGTGCTAATGTGCAACTCATTTTTTTTAATTTTTGGAGCATACTACTACATTTTGTACTAGTATAAAGTAACCAGTATATTTTCAGTGGGATGTATTAGTACATGGAAAGTATAATCGATTGTGTGAGTATGACAGTCTATAAATACCACATGTTTCACATGTTTCATTATACATGTAACATTATACATTGAAATACAAATTGTTTGTAATGCATTTCCAGTCATATTGATATTTGCTTGATACAAAGTAAACTGGTTTTAATTTTCTATCGTACACCGTATATAATTTATATAAAGTAATTTGATCAATTAGCGTATAAATATGTGGATTGAACATGTTGAGCATGAACATTGATTTTGTTACTATTCCTACTATATGCGTTTTTAAAATACACACTATATCAAGTAACTGGTGTACTTATTCCTAATATCTCTGGTCTTATCTAAAAGACACGTTTACTAACATGTTGATGATCGATACGTGTTTTATATTTTAGAATAGAACACAATTACATGTTCATGAATTATATTCCAATACAAAACCCAGTTTTCTATAAATTATAGACATTAACATTCAGTTATAATAACCAATCGCTTATAAGGTAATGTTTTCATATTTTCCTAAATAAAATACACAAAAAAACAGTTAGTTTTGACAACTATCGTTGTTTGCGATCTATTTAAAGATTTGGATTTCCAAAGTGTATTTATATGTTTTATCTTTACAGGAATGTTCAATATCATTATGGTTTTTCCATGCTTATTTATAGCATTTGACTTTTAGGTCAATCAAATGGGAACATATTATCAGTGTAGGTTTCATTTACTAAGTGTTTAATGTTCAGGACTCTTAGGAAGATTTGATCAACAGACGGTAAATTGTAAGAATTTAATCTCGATATGTATGATATGGTTAAAGACTAAATTCACATTGCATTTATTTTTTAAATTAAATATTGAATTAGATTTATCAGTAAACATCACATGGCGTGACGTTTTGTGTGTATGACAGTTGATAAATAATACATTGTGTCATTACTCGAGTGTCATTATATATTGCAAATAAATAGTGTACGTTAGCATTGGAACTATATTTGTAACATGTTTAACCCAAAGTAAAAACATTTGTTCTGCAGAAAGGTTTTTGTTTTATCCTCGATTATTGTTCATTTATTGTTCATTTATTTATTTGACCACCGCTTGTGAAAGGTATTTGCCAGATTAACATCATATGATGAGTAATATGTTGCGACTCATCACGTTTCGTATACATAGGTGGAGATGCATATTTCAATTCAGAAATTCAATATAACTTTACAGACATAGTGAAAACACATTTCATTGTTCGTTTATTTACTTTAAGATTTTCGTTATTTTTCGTTATTTTATAATTTTCTTATGTGTCGATGAAAATAATAATTTTTGAATAGACTTATATTTATATTCAAAATTTATATTTATTCACTTTTACAAATAACTTACTTTTTTTTTGTCAGTGTTTCTGTTGTTTAGTTGTTTTCCTCTTAACATTGATGTGTTTAATTTCTTAGAACAAAAGGTCTCAAAGGATACTATATGATTTAACATAAATTACCTTTTTAGTTTCAACAATGTTACCGCATAGAAATTGTGGACAACATATTATGTAAATATTTGTTAAATGTAAGAACATTGTCTACGGATAAGCGTCTCTATGAAACTTTTTCGACCTATTCAACTTACTTCTACTGGTCCAAGTGATGCTTTAACACGAACCAAAAGAGGTCAATCTTTATGTCAAGTTTACAGTCTCTAGGAGTTTGCCAATTTATCTTTGCTAGATGTCGATTTATATGCTACCTGCTTATCAAAACTTTGCAATGAACTCCATTGTTTGTAAAAAAAGACGCACATGGTATTCATTATTGTAATACAGAAACACTTATTGAAATATTCTCTCTAAATTTCTCAATGCCAAAATTTATATTTATGACGTATATACCTAAATTAAAAATTTGTTTAGGGTGAATTTGATGGTATTACTGATAAACTGTATTGTTTAAAGTAATAAAGAATTGATTGTGTTTATATACATTAAACTTGAATGTAATAATCCTAAGGAAAAATTATTTTACTATTGCAATATGACCATTAAGTACCATTCGTCTGCGGTATATGCCGTAATAAGTAATCAATTGCCATGTAACGGCGAAAAAAGGAACTATTGGCATGTGTCGTATATATTAGTCAAGTAAGTCACAAAATAAAGTATTGGTGCTTAATTATCATTATGACTAAATGCAACATGATTGTGCTACGTATTGGTTTGTCATGGCTAGCATTTGAAGAAACAGTTTATTACATGATCCAAAAAGCTATGATTAGTAAATACCAGTGTACATTATTTTCTGCGAGTATGGCTATATCAATGATGGTTGACAATAAAATAGAGAAATAAAACGATGGATACTAATTTTAATTTTTAATTGTCCTTTTCTGTGCTCTCACACCATATAGTCTTTACAAACCATATATATCGTATTATGTCACTAGCACACTATGTAACTAGTACTATTTTCATGAAAGATGTAGTTCAATGTTCAAGATATCTTAGAGGTTCAGGGTAAAGGTAATATTAAAATGTGATCTAAATATTCGACAGGTAAAAGATCACTCGAACTGTCCAAGTATAAAAAAGGACATTACTGTTTTAGATTGACAATTAGTTATATTGGTAATGTTAATAAGAATAAAAGAGTTTAAAATCATTGTAGTCACATACTATTTTTGCTTTTTCAGCATGGTTCCCTTAGCCTCTAAAACAATTGTTGTTATAATGATATAAAACCATTATTTCATAGTCCCTATTGCTTTCTATTTTCGATTCAGAAATTTCAAGCACTAATGGCTACTTTGTCTTTGTTAAAAATACAGCGGCAGTCATTTCATGTAAAATATCTACCTAATTTTGACATGTGCTAAAACGTTAAACATAACTTTAAATGCATAAAGGAGCGTACTTGTTCTAGGAAACTAGATAGAATAAAAAACAAGTACTACTGATATGAACAACAGGACAAATGTGCCCTGTATTATAAGTCCACATATTTTTTTCTTATTCATAAAAAACTTTCAGCAGTCACTTAGCTTTTATTTGATTTTAAAACTACCCAAATATTTCAGCTACTGACAAAGATACAGCTATGCGTAGAACTATTAAGTTGTATATATATACTACTTTCTTGTTTGTCTTTATGACTGGGCCCGAATTAGTGGTTCAATACATTATATGCAAGTTTTATAAATTTTGAAAACTAATACTCCCAGGCACAAATTCTGTGCAACAAGAGCAACATTATATAGTGTACAGAATAATGTGTGCCTAGACATTTTGGTGGAACCGTCTCGTTAGCCTTTTGTTAGCGCGCACATCCCGAGTGTACAGTCGTTGTTTTAGAAAATTAAAATCATTATTATCGTGTAATAAGAAAAAAGACATATAGCTAGCGGTTTTTGAAAACCGTAATCATAGTTCGGCAGGGTATTCATTTTTCTTCGATTTCATTTGAGATTTCTGGACGTGATATTCTCTTGTCTCTTTTTAACAAACTTTAATTGTTCATCCAAATTCATGCTCATTTCTTTACATTAAAGATACAGGTACAATAAAAAATATCAATTAAACAGAACAGAAAAAAATATTAACAAAGGTAAAAAGATATGCAACAATGAAAAAAAACCATAACACAGAAAACTTAAGACTGAGCAACACAAGGCCAATCAATGCTCTCCTATGACTTAAGTTATCAGTTTGTAACACATGTATATACAAACGACAAGATTGATTATACACCTTTCATTTAATGTTTTAAGTTTTATTAAAAAAAAGAAACGGATGAACTTCGAAATGTATGTTATGAATAATCAGTAGTAATGAGGGATCTTTGAATTAATGGCATAACAGCGTGTATCACATCATAAAGATCACAAAAACTAAACAAGTCAAACGGATCAAATTAATACATATTATATAAACAGTTCGAAATTTCTTTTGAAATATTTTCCATTTCTTTTTACAAGCAATTAAACACTTCATAGAGGAGTTTGTCTTTTTATTCCGATCGCTTTCTTGATTCCATCTTGAATGCAACTGTTTTGATATTTCAATCATTTTTTAAGCGTTATCTAATACCGCAGTCCCACTAGGCTACGAATTTTAACGATCGCAGTAAGGTCGTAGTACGGTTGTAGTGAGGTCTTCATGATCGAAATGATGGTTGCCAACTTTGAAAATGTTCAAAACTATCGTAGTACAGTCATGGCGCAATCAGGTCGTAGTAGAAGCGTAGTTAGCGCGCAGTAAGGTCGTAGTTAGATCAAAAGGGCGCTGTACCATCGCAGTAAAAGCGTATCGAATGCGCGATTCTAGAGGAGGAGACTGCACCACGATCTAACAGCGACTTTACTACGACCTCACTAAGACAATCATGTTCTTACTACGACCCAAACACGCTCCCACGACGACTATACAAAGTTTAAACCACGCTGTTCAAAACCATTGTACGATTTAAGTACACCCATGCCGTCCTTATCACGCTGTTCTTATGTTCATACTACGATCATTATGCTCATTGTCATTATCATATGAAATTTATAAAAGCTCTCCAGCTTTTGTTTGTCTGTATGTAATTGTTACTGCTTGTCTTTTATCGCCAACGGCTCAGTCATTCCTGACACATCTGTGTCAATCTTATTATCGTTCACTAAAGCATCTTCAATTAATCTTGATAGACCAGCGATAAGTTGTGATCTACGTTGGATTGGCCGGTCCGACATATATCATCTGGATCAATATTCGTTACTATAAGATCTCCCTCTCCCTCTGTCTCTACCTCTACCCTTGCCCTTACGTAGATTTTGGTAGCATGTCTGGGTTGTTTCCGAGAAACTCTACGTATCAGTAAAAAAACAGTAGAACTGATGCAGTATTTATATGGAACACAATATTGACGTTATTGCTAGTAGCGTAGTAAGATCGTGGTATGAACGTTCTATGATCGTAGAACAGTCGCTATAATAGCAGTAAAAACGTGGTGAACTCATGTTGCAATCGGATAAATCGTGGTATGGTCGTAGTGAGGACGTGATGATCGTAGAAAGATCATGATAATCGTAGTGAGGTCGCAGAATAGGCGTGGTGAGAACGTGGTATAATCGTAACGGGATCGTTGAAGAAGCGTAATAATGAGGACGTAGTAGTAACGTGATTGACACGACCATTTTCTTGCCGCTCTTACTGCGAGCTCACCACGATTTAAAGCTATTTTAGATGGCGGTGAGTGTGGTGCGATCGTGGTCTAGTGTGACTGGGGCTTTATCTGATCTAGTTTTATGGTTTTTTTTCATGAATATTTTCCTAATATATACCTGGCTTTCCCCGTACATAATTTAAAGGACATTTTAAATCAACAATAAGAAAAAACTGTGTGTTTTTACAGTTAGGGCGTTGTCAGTCTGTGTTTGAGTTATGAATTTTTATTGTTCCTTTGTACTTTTCTTTGTTTTCCCCAATTTAAACGGAGACATGTATGATCAATAGAATATTGCAGTAAATAAAGAGATTTTTTTTTAAACAGGTGAAATCTTAAAGGCAAAACCTTAAAACAAAAGAGAAACACAATCCAAATGTATTTAACTTCTGGTCTTGATATGTCTACGTGTACGTTTTTTTGCACCAATTAACTTAAAAGAATTTTGAAAAAAAACCCAATAATTTATACAATAAAAAACAGCGAATACAACATGAACAACAGCTTTAGTCATTTTAAGGAGATATGACCGCTAGTATAGGAACTTGGTAAGCGTCAAACAACCGATTATTAATGAAGACTATATGAAGAACACACAGACAGTAATGAATGGGTAATTAAAAAAAGACAATTCAAGAAAGAGATGCATAGACATAAAATAACACTAATAACAACTAAGGAATAAAGAGAAATAATAAAAACATGAGCCGTACCTTAAATTAAAAACAACATATATACTCTAATCGGGTGAATAGTAATTTTCTAAAAATATCAACATTTACTTTATACTATTGAACATATTGGGAAGATATAGATTTTGAATTTCGAAAAATCATAGTCTTTCAAAATTTACTTTTGCTTTCGTTTCTTGGTCATGTTGGTATCTAAAAATAGTAAGTCAGTCACTGTCTATATACATGATATATATGTACGATACCAATATTTCCTGATACGCACTTGAATTGTCGAGGAATTGTAAAGATATTTCGTTCCATAGTTTAGGGTGATAAAAATGTAAGTACACTATTTCATTCTATATACGATCTGATAATCTAAGTGTATTATTAGTTAAAAGTATTTTCTTAAAATTAGTTATAAGACGTATCTATTCAACTAAAGATCATAATAATTTTTGGAAGGCATTTCGGACATTTTTGTATTGATTGTCAGTACAAAATTTCAATGAGATTTGTTCTTTGGTAAAGTACTGGTCCAAAACATATTTTTAGACTGATTTATTTTACTTTCACTATCCAAACCATTCATATCGTGAATGAAACGTACATTATATAGAACAGTTTTATATGTTTATAAATGAAATCATCATTCCTAATTAATAAAAAAAACCTAGAAACTGAATCATAATTATACTGACTTAAATGAATGAATAATCTTTATCTTAGTCGATAGTTCGCAATGGTAACAGTACTAGTATACATGTACCATTGATAATTGCCAAGTTAAAAGAAGGTAATATTTAAGGCAACATTACAGCTTCCAATATAATCTTTGTTTTACTTTATAAAAGAAAGAAAGAACGGAATTATATTCGTATGGTCATATCATGGAAATAACAATCTTTAAAAACAACAATAAAGAAAACAAAAATCCCATTTAGTTAAAGAGTTAAATACCTGATTTTCTTTTAAATTTCAAAATCATTAATGCCAGATTGTGAATTTGAACGAATGACATGAAGTAAATATATTAAAAACTAACCCCAAAATAAAAAGAAGAAGCTAGTTTTAGAAATTGACAAACACATTATAATACTATTAAGAGACGTTAGAATATTTATTTGTATAACTGGTCATGATTAAATAACATGACTGTAAATTTTGAGACAGAACATGCAATTACTTGCATAGTTAAGTACAACCTCAGATACTATATACTTTACTCAGAGACTAATATGCGTTCTACATATTACATGTTATACTGTCAATTAAAGGTAATCGTAAAGTACAGAAATTTTCATAAGCAAAAATCAGATAAATATAAAAGCAACTCAATCATGGACATTACAAAACTAAAAACAAGTTGTGAAAGATAACACAAAACTTATACGACACTGATTTAAAATTATATTCTACCCGATATATAATACTGAAATATATCTGGAACCTTTTCATTCATACCATGTGAATTCGTTAAAATTGTAGATGTACGAATCAATAAGCCAAAATTCCAAGAACAATAAATGAAATTCAGTTACAATGAACAATTTACAATTAGGAAAGACAAATCATACTGTTAATAAACTTGTAATCGCAAACTTTTGAATGCGCAAATCTAGTTAACATATCAGTGGCAACGAGTTTCTATTGCAGTGTTTCATATTGAAAACAATTCAAGGGTCTTCAAGGGTGGAATAAAAACCTGAATCTTAAAGCAAGTCCAAAGAATATATTTGCATGAAACAATTAATGTTATAAAAAATATATAAAAATAAGATGATATGGTATGATTGTCAATGAGAGAACATTCCACAAGAGAAGAGACTAAATGACAAAGAAAATTAACACCTTCAGATTACCGTACGGCCTTCAACAATTAATAAAACCAATACTGCATAGTCAGCTGCAAAGGCCCAAAAGCACATATGTTAAACAATTCAAACGAGAACACTAACGGACAGATTTATGAACAAAATAATGAACGAAAAACTAATACACATCAACAAACCACAGCCACTGAATAAGACATTAACAAACGAGAACCACTGAATAACACAGCAACAAACAACAACAGCTGAATTAAAGACTCCTGACTAGGGACAGGCACATGCATAATGTAGCTGGTTAAACAAGTAAGATGGCGCAAAACAGTATTGAATTCAGATTTGTTTCAGAAATGATTCAATATTTATGTAGTTTGTTTGTCAATGATTACAAAATACCCAATTTAATTGCAAAAGTTCAATTGCTCCCCCTCAACAAACAAAAGTTTAACTACAATAAAAGAACAAGCAAATTCTTAGAAAAAGCAAATATATATAATAAACAGCTGCGTCATGAGCGCATGATACGCTGATTGCTTTTTCAAAGAATAACATCAATAATGTTAACAATTCACCTTAGTTTTATGAAACTGCGCAAAACACTTTTGAGTTATAGTCTAAAAACAGGAAAATTTCACCTTTTCAATGGATAAAAACCATAACTTTGAAAGGTAAAATCTAAAATAAATATAAAACGAAAGGCAGCTCATTTAAATAAAAATAAACAAGAATGTGTCCAAAGTACACGAATGCCCCACTCGCACTATCATTTTCCATGTCCAATGGACCGTAAAATTGGGTAACAAATCTAATATGACATTAAAATTAGAAAGATCATACCATAGCGAACATGTGTACTAAGTTTCAAGTTGATTGGACTTCAACTTCACCAAAAACTACCTTGACCAAAAACTTTAACCTGAAGTGTAACGAACGGACGCGCAGACGGACAAACGAACGGACGAACGGACGGACGGACACACCAGAAAACATAATGCCACGCTACTATCGTAGGTGGGGCATACTAATTCATCAAAATTTCATGAAACAGCTTAAAGTATTTTAGAATTATTTTCATAAAACTGGAAAGTCCTTTAATGAAGTAAACTCCAAAACTTGGAAACATAAAATCAAAAATTACATAAATCGAAAGGCAGCTCGTTTCATTAGATATATATAATTCACCAAAGTTTCATGCGATTTGGTTGACATTTTTTTGAGTTATTGTACGTAATTTGGACGACAGACGAACGGACTGACAGAGGTACGGACGAATAGACGGTATACGAGATTTTCAAAAAATGTCAAATTTACATGACACCCATGCTATTTTTTTTTTTAAATTCTAATGGAAATTTCAGTTGTGATGGTTGAAATGAAAGCTTGTAGGATTTATGATTTAGAACATTAATAATAAACACATCTGTTTTGAAAAGATTAAACTGTATTTATATCCGATTTTGGGGGCATTTGTGGGCGTAGAGTGTCAGAAAATAACATTTCAAATGATTTGTTTCCGATTTTCTGATCGTCTTGATATCTGCAAAAGGGACTTTTTAAGAATGTTAACTATTACTCACGAATACTGAGAAAATAAATTTCAAGATATTTAGTGATAGGGTACTTTTTTTCATGTCTATGCTGTTACCAACAATTTTGATTAATTACACCAACAGTATGCTTGTAAAAAGTGTAATAACGTGTTGGAAACCAAATTCATAATAGAAAACCATAATCACTTCACCAAAGGGAGTAGTTATTTCACAACAGCAATCAAAAACGAAGAAATTTGTCTATCCTGTTATGTCTATCCTGTTACTATGATTGCTATGGCTACAGTAACAGGATAGACAATTGTAGACAAAAACGTCGTTTAATTTTTTTATCTAAACATATAGATGCAAAACGAATGAAATATTTCGTTGTTTGAACTCATCTTAAGGTTATAACGTCTTAATCGTCCAAATTAAGCATTTGCAGGTACAATACTGATGTTGGTAACAGGATAGACAAAAAGGTAATAGGATAGACAAAAAGGTAACAGGATAGACAAAAAGGTAACAGGATAGACTTTTATAAAGTGATATATCATAAACGTACGTTCCTGTTACCAATGAAATAAAGAGAAAATTAAACTAACTTATAAGGGATTTACTTGATGTTGGTTTTATTTGAAAGGGTGAAAAAAATGCCGACCAATATCAATTGCTATCTTAGACTTGCATTACTGGTGGTAATTTTTACAACGTTTGAAACCCATTGTTTAGGGCCATTTTTCAGTACAACCTGGAAAATTGTCAAATAATCTATTATTTTACAGAATGAATAAATATAAAAGTTTATTCTCTTGACAACCATCTAATTGGCCACAAGCTTAACATTTGATTTAAACATTTTCTTAATAACCCAAAATTTCTTTTGAAAATGGAAACAAGAAAAAAATAGTGTACCACCGATCAAAAGGATTAATTTCAGCAAAAATCTTTATAGTTCACTCATATTCTAACATTCTAACAATCAGCTCAATATCCAAAGGCGTTGAGATAACAAAGTTGCATCTTTTTGACAAAAGTGAAGTTATCAAACAGGCCAGGAAACTTTCAGTTTCCTTTTACATACAAAAATATAAGAAATGTAAGTCTACATGACTTACAATGTATCATTATTATACTGATGTTATCGTAAAATTTCATTTAGTTATAATGTCACAAGAATGAAAATTAACAAGAATGCCGAACTCCTTTACAGAATGTCAAAATCGAAAACTCATACACATTCCGATTTTGTATAGGCATTCCTTGATGTAGAGAACGGTGGATTAAATATTGTTATATACCTATATAAACAGTTGCCTTGTATGACAGTTGCATAGAATTCAATAATATTGACAGCAATGAATGAGTTAAACACAAAATTGACCATAGCATAATAACAATATATAAAAGTATAAGTATCAATCCTCGTCATAATTAAAAAAAAGGATAAACAATAACGGTCGAAAATACACAAAAGGACAAAAGACAAAAGGGAAACTTTAAAACTTAATTAAGATGATAAACAACATCAGTACGTAGAATATATACTTAAAGACCACTATTTGTGAAGTTGATACGGAAAAGTTATCAACAAGGTCTAGGTATCATACAATGGACTGTTTTGCTGAGACACTAATGACGTTTTATAAAGTATGAGAAGATATCATTGTTGAAAATGGATTCCTATCGGAAATAAGATTGGAAAATAATACAACACTTTTATAAAAAAATTTAAACGAAATAAGAACATTGAATGAGATTTAAAGACAAAACGTTCAGGTCGAAACAAATGTTCATTAAAATCAAAGGTTAACCTCAAAACGCAGTAGAGAGTAAAGGTATTTATTGTCATGCATACATAACCTTTATAGTCATGTTAAGCCCGACATGCGCAATAAATTAATTGTACTTAAGCGACTGAGGTTGTCACAAAGTCATTATCTCTGGTTACAAGATCTTTGACGTTATAAATGTCTAATAATAATATATTGTGGATATTCTTTATGGTGTTTTTATTCTTTTACAGCTAGCTTTCTTCTTTTACTGTTGTCAGTTTTAGCAAAGGAAAGAAATACTTCTAAAAGCGTCTTCTCAAAAAAAATAAGTGCGACTGTTTTAGTATATGATTTGTCCGTATGAAAATGAGTTAACCAGAACAACTTCTTCCAATGCTTCATATGAAACCGACAGCATGTTTTGTATTCAAGCATCGGAAATAGATTCAAAACAAAAGAAAATACACCGGGTTATATTTGTCCATTTTGTTTTTACAAATTTAGTATCATTATTTTACAGTACGAAGAAAGAGAAAATAAAATGGGGAACGTTGTGAGTAAGCGAGTCAACGATTCAGTAGAGAAAAATGTAAGTAAATAAACAGAAAAAAAACCAACATTGAGCAATGGTCTGGAACGAATAAATCTTATACAGAAACAACGTTACGCACCACTACGAGTTAATAGAAAACAAACAGGCAAAGATGCCAATTAATATGTTGTACGTTCGTAGTGAATGATAACCATGGCAATTTACTTTTTTTAAAGCTAATTATCTAAATCTATTTCACCTTTTTGTTTTATTGAATAGAACTCCAAATAATTTTATCCAACTTTTTCCAGTTTATTTCCCTCGGCCACACATTTGTTTGGAAACCACCAGGCAATGATATGCAACCACTGATGGAGAATGAAAGCTACACAATCTTAGACGACAGACTGTTTGAGTGGTTGAATGTTGGAAGTGATCGTATTCTGGTACATATAATAATTAGATTCAACATGGATTGTTCGACAATAATGGCTTAAATCATATAGAAACCCATTGCTATTTACAAAAGTTAGAGAAATGAAAATATCTCTTTGGGCATGTATCCGGGTCATTTGATCCTGTGTAATGTCGTATTGCTGGTCAGCAAATATAATATATCAAACATTAAAGCTGTTGGCTGATTTGTGTTGAGTTCTTTATAAAAAAAACTAACATTGTAAAGCTACTTTTTTACACACTATATTTTTGAAGATATTTTAAATTGGCTAATTAAATAACTTTACTAAAAATTGTTGCTTACATAGCTACGGATGAGCCTTAACATTAATTATAGTTCCTAACAGTGTAACGCGTAAACGTGAATGGAAAATATCAGTCCGACCAGATTAGGCTAAATCATTTTTAACCTACAGCTAGGGGTGTAATGGTGATTCGTGTTTTACTGAACATCAATACGAGCGCTGTTCTGCTAATTATTTAGGTTCAACAAATACATAATACATAAAGAGGATAACATAGTGAAATATATTGAACCACAAAAGGATAATCGTATTTGGGATTTTTAGTAATAAAATTTCATGAATGAAGTTATTTACCAACGTTTTTTATACCAGAAAAAAAGGTAATTTAAATTATAGGAAATAAAACATTAGTTGCATTTTGTTTACTTTTTGATTCTCCATAAGAATGCAAGATATACGCAACTAAAGTCATTATATTTAATTAACAACTTACTTTAAAGTAGTATGCATACATAAACTCATCATGGATACCAAGATTGAAATTTGTATTGACACCAGACGCGCGTTTTGACTCGTCACTGAAGCTTAAATAACAAAATGTTACAAAAACATAAATAAAGTACAAAGTTGAAGAGCATTGAGGACCAAAAAATTCCTAAAACTTTTGCCAAATACATCTTAGGTTATCTATTCCTGGGACAGAAAAGCCTAAGTATTTCTAAAAAGCAAAGTTTTAATTTATAAACAGTTAATTTATAAATATTACCATATCAATAATACTTCATGTTAACACAGAAGTGCTGACTACTTGGCTGTTGATAATGATGCTAAATAATTGATAGATAATATATGTTGTGTTTTTAAGAGTGGAAAAGCTTCCCAGAAAAGCGATTGGAACTGTGGATACATGGAAGACAAGAATGTCTCCGTTAGCCTCTTGCAGATGAAGAACTTGGATGGAACGAATACGCCATACATAGCAAAAGATGTAAGAGTTCAGGAACGGATCAAATTCGATCCAATCTCAATCAAGGTTTGTCTCCTCAACGACATACAGGTAAGTTAAAATAATAACAAAGATACAATGTGGTCAAAATTCTTAATTTTAAAAATGTCAATTTATAACTTGTAACTGTGTAATATCGAAATGCTTAATTCGTAAAATGTGTATTTGTTACTTATAGCAGTTATTTTTATTTTTTAGAGTATCTAGCGTAAACTATGTGAGTTAAAATCCTTGATATTTACATTGCCAAAATAAGATACAAATTAGACATCCTGAATTAAAATTTAAATTAATCATCAACCGAAGACGTGCATTAGAGTCACTGATAAATGACTTACTCTGTGGATAGCAATTTTGTAAGACAACATCTAAAGATCTGTTATAATAAATCCATATTCCATATAGTAACACAACATGACTTATCTGGCCTTTCCACGGTTACTCCCTATTCTTAACCTTTAAACAGATTGAACGAAATATTCATAATAAGTTTGGTAATATTGCATTTTTCCAATAGAAATTGAAATAAAGTATACCACAGCTACAGTTAAGTCTCCTTCATATCTCCACATACATCTAGAAATTGACAATTGGGGGTCCATGATAAAAAATGTTAATGACAAAATGAATTGTGGAGCTTTCAAAGTGTAACTTTTCCATTTCTATGTAGCAACATACCAGCAGCATATATATATGGAATACATATCTATCAGTATATCCTAGAGCCTGAGTTTCCCAGCATAATTCCCTTGATAAAGATATATTTATCACATAGAAGCGTTTGAACTAAGGATTCCAAAAGGAATATTTGTTTTCGAAAATTTTAGGGATACCTCTACGAATTGGTGACCATAACGGGATGTGTCACGAATGAACCCCCCCCCCCCAAAAAAAAAAAAAAAACACGCCAACTTTTGTTGCCACAATTGCTGATTATTTTCATCGATTTTTATATCCACGATTTGACTCATCTTCATTTCGTAATAACAGTGAGCAACATGGTAGGTGACACTATTAAAGCAGTATCTTCTTTCACTTCCGTAACACCAGGGATCACCCAAATTTTTTTGCGGGAATCGTATGGGTCGGTTTTTAGTTTTTTTTGTCATACCATTTGTTTTTGTCATTACGAGGTCTATTTTAGTTTTATAGCCATGAAATTGTCAGTTTTTCTAGAACTTTTAATTGTAAATGTCATCTTAGAATATTTATCTTCTTTTATACACAACAGACAGTAACACAAAGTGTAATTCATTGATTCAGATTAATATTGATCTATTTTATAATTTTTTTCAAGTCTTATCCCGGATACAGAGACGAACACATACAAGAATTATTTCCACAGAACTATCAGGCTGCTGATGATTCGAAGAAAAACATTCACACTACGTTGCAGCTAGGGAATGCTCATGATGACAAAGAGATATTGTATCGTGTACAGAAGGGGAAAACTCGAAAGGTAAATATTTATGAAACATACCTCGATTGTGTATATTTTCGTATTACGTCAGAGGAGTTGAAGTTTAGGATTTATTTCATATTCTAATGTCGTTATTTATTTGATGGGTACCAAAGTGATAGTAATATTAACCGTCTATTAGAATGCTCTCTACCTTTTTTATATCTATATACGTTTCAGATAGCTGACATATTTTCAAGATATTATTGTTAACCACGTTTTTACTCTATCAGCTTCTCAGAGATCAGCTTAAACGATTTTCACCACTCCAGTATATGAATCAACGCTAAAAAACTTTGTATTTGCCTTCCTGTACGATGGCTGTGTGATCAATCTTAGGATTTTTCTTACTGACATACCCAAATTACCTTTTTTTATTTCACCACTGAAAATATATTAAGTGACAATTTCTTTTACAGATACCTGACTTAGAGAACAACATGGTTAATCCAATGAAAACATCATTCAATACCGAAAGATATGTTAGAGGATCTAGCGGAACTCCCAACAATAATGAGACGGAAGGAGATATTAAGATGTCCTGTGCGATGGCCTTCAAAAAGAAATTTTAAATATCAATAAATGTTTTAGTATTTTTGAAACTGTTATTATTTATTCAAACTTTAAAACAATCAGATAGAAATCAAAATTTAAAAAGTCAGATGTCAGTGCTATATATCCACATCACAATATTGAAAGGATTACCGCATGCATTATAAAGATCCAAATTTTAAGACCATTTTAAGTGTTAATCATTGATTCAGATATTCTTATATTGAATGTCCCTTTCGTATTTTTTCGCCTCTCTTGTATCGGCAAAACTTATAGAAGGGACTGATTTGCAATAAAAATCGAATTGTCCCGAATATCTGCAATGTAATTGATTCCTTTTCATCCTTCTCACTACAAAATAACATGAAACAAATGATTCCAAAAAAAAATGAATACATAATAATAACAAATAACAGTTTAAATGAAGTATTTCCTTTAATATTAAAACATAGAAAAACAGAAACCAACATGGCCAGAAATAAAATAACAGAGGAACAAATAACAATAACAAAAAACACGACACAGACCATTTACGACTAAGCAATACAAATACCATCTAAACCGGAGATAAACGAAGGTACCAATGAAAAGCAAGCAGTTCCTGTTCCGCACGTGGCACCCGTAGTGTTTATCATGCAAATAAAAATACGGTAATAAGTCACTTTCGGGTTTAATGTTGAATATATCCATATATTCCATCGAACTTGAAATAGAGGACAAACAGACATTCATCTAGAAATTGACAATGAAGGTTGGTTGAGAACATAACTTTACGACACACGGGATGCTTTCAGCCTTCAAATTGTGATCTTTTCATTCATACGTAGGAACATTCATGCAGCGCCTGTTTGTGCAGTATTATATAGATGCATGCATAGAATGAGACACTTACCCTGTCGACGAAGACAAAATTGCTAAGAAATAAGCAACTATAGTTCTATAATAATGAGCAAACCCAATACCACATATCAAGCTATGAAATGCCCCGACATGGGAAATGTAAATCAATTTAAACGAAAATATAAACGGCCAGATTCATATACACACGAGTCTAAATTGAAAACTACGTTCAAACCTATGATTGCGTTGGATAAAAACCGCAATTTTTTTATACGTGTGCATGTAAAACAAATTTCGTTGTAGAAGGGTCTAAAAACAGCACAAACAACATTTTCCAAAAGACAAAAAAAGTGAAAAGTATATTTAAACAAAACGCATTTGACTAACAGGTCGAACAACTGATGTTCTTTAACCCTGCTGACTGCCAAATAAAATTGATCACAAGATGTAACAAAATGGATCTTAATGTAAATTTAATACTAAACAGAAATTTTTTTTTACTTGTGGCCACGATGTTATGCCACAAACATACGGTGTCAATATTTTTTTAGCACACCAGATCCAGATTTCGATAATAAATGTCTCTTCAGTGATGTTAGGGATCGAAACGGTATTTGGAAGGCTATATAAAAAGTACCCTCATTTTTAGAAAAAGTACCCTATTTTTTAGATAGACTCTTGAATTTTAAGAGTCAATATAGGATGAACGGATCATATAAACCGGAGGGAAAATATGATACAAGCCCAAACGAAAAAATATAAACGAGTCTAAATTGAAAACTACGTTCAAAGCTATGATTGCGTTGGATAAAAACCGCAATTTTTATACGTGTGCATGTAAAACAAATTTCGTTGTAGAAGGGACTAAAAACAGCACAAACAACAATTTCCAAAAGAACAAAAAAGTGATAAAGTATAGTTAAACAAAACGCATTTGACTAACAGGTCGAACAACTGATGTTCTTTAACCCTGCTTACTGCTATTGGCGATTGCAAAATAAAATTGATCACAAGATATAACAAAATGGATCTTAATATAAATTGAATACTAAACAGAATTTTTTTTTAACTTGTGGCCACGATGTTATGCCACAAACATACGGTGTCAATATTTTTTTAGTACACCAGATCCGGATTTCGACAATAAATGTCTCTTCATTGATGTTAGGGATCGAAACGGTATTTGGAAGGCCATATAAAAAGTACCCTCATTTTTAGAAAAAGTACCCTCATTTTTAGATAGACTCTTGAATTTTACGAGTCAATATAGGATGAACGGATCATATAAACCGGAGGGAAAATATGATACAAGCCCAAACGAAAAAAATATAAACGAGTCTAAATTGAAAACTACGTTCAAAGCTATGATTGCGTTGGATAAAAACCGCAATTTTTATACGAGTGCATGTAAAACAAATTTCGTTGTAGAAGGGACTAAAAACAGCACAAACAACATTTTCCAAAAGACCAAAAAAGTGAAAAAGTATATTTAAACAAAACGCATTTGACTAACAGGTCGAACAACTGATGTTCTTTAACCCTGCTTACTGCCATTGTCGATTGCCAAATAAAATTGATCACAAGATGTAACAAAATGGATCTTAATATAAATTGAATACTAAACAGAAAAAAAATTTACTTATGGCCATGATGTTATGCCACAAACATACGGTGTCAATATTTTTTTAGTACACCAGATCCGGATTTCGACAATAAATGTCTCTTCAGTGATGTTAGGGATCGAAACCGTATTTGGAAGGCCATATAAAAAGTACCCTCATTTTTAGATAGACTCTTGAATTTTAAGAGTCAATATAGGATGAACAGATCATATAAACCGGAGGGAAAATATATATATATATATCTGGTGGATACGATATTCCAGAATTTGCTTTCCTTTTTATGATGTTAAGTGGGTAACGGCTTACAAGGAAATTATTGTACCAAGGGGTCTCGAATGTCATATCTTCCTAGTTATACAGGTGCGATCATGAATTGGTATACATTTATAGTTCAGCTGATTCGTGCATATTTTTAGAAGAATTGTGGGTTTGATGATCAAAGCATGCAACTTTGAACAATTGTAGATATATATTTAGTAGTCAATTTAAGCTATGAATGCACTCTGAAAAATCCATTTTCAAGATATCTGCTAAACAGGCCAAATTTTACAACCATATATACTTTAAAGCAAATAATATTCAAACCAAATATTTTAAAAACATATAAAATGTAATCCAATGTCTCTGGTAAATCATGACGTTATTTTTGACTTGATTTTTTTCATTTACTTTTTAAAATGGCCGCAAAAAGTGAAAATAAACCAAAACTTAGATAAGGCTTTGCTAATATTACTTCTATCGAATTAATATTATAGTGATTACAATTCCATGATAAATGGATGTTGCTTGCAAGACAATTTAATGAAAGATCCCACAAATGGAAACATTTGAACTGTTTGAGAACGCCAACAGGATTTGTTTTACCGTTAAGTACCATCTGATTTACAAATGATAATTGATGTCTTCCAATGTTCATTGCCATAATCTTTCTTTTTTCCCTCGATTGTTCTCTATCTTCTTAAGTTTTGCACAAAACACAAAAGAGGGTAACAAAAATCCTTATTTATGGGCAACCACTTCTTTAAAGAGTGACAATCTACTAAATTATATCTACAAAATTTGACATGTTAGTAGATATTGTCTTACTGATAATTTTGCTTATTTAAGTTTCTATTTATCTATTATATCTTTTCTCATTTAAGGCAAAACGCCAAAAAATGGGGTATCGTCATTAAAGGGCAATAACTTCAATAAGGAGTCGTTATACGATTTCCACCATTTGTCTTAATTGAAGATCTTGTCTTGCTGATCATTTGTGCTTATTTAAGTTTCTATTTATCTATTATAATTTTTTAGAAAAAAAGACAAAAACACAAACAAAAAAGGTAAAAATTGTCATCAAAGGGCAATAACTCTAATAAAGAGTCAACTTACAATTTGAACCTTTTTTTTAAAGTTTCTTTCTATCTATTGTAGTTTTCAAGATAATAGGCAAAATTTTAAGGGCAATAACTCCTGTAAGAAATTTTCTTACAATTTTGACGTAATAGACAATTGTTAGACCTTAACATTTAGAACATTTCTGCCTTCTCAGATTTTCTCTACTTGTAACGGTTTTCAAAATAATAGACAAAACTTGGATTTGACCCCTATGTTCAATTTTTAGCCATGTCGGCCATCTTGGTTGGAAGGCAGGGTCATCGAACACATTTCACAAACTAGACACACCAATGATGATTGTGACCAAGTTTGGTTAAATTTGGCCCAGTAGTTTCAAAGAAGATTTTTGTAAAAGTTAACAGACGACGACGACGGACGCCAAGTGATGATAAAAGCTCGTATGGTCCTTTGGGCCAGGTGAGCTAAAACGACTAGTCAGCGAATTTCTACTTCCACGAGAGCTACCATTTGGCTAGAAACTACACACCATTTCAGTAGACTTGCATTAACCCCTAATTTCGATGAAAATCAACTCGTGTTATTTATGCTTTCAATGCTATTTTATTTGTTCCTTATTTTTCAGTGTTTGGTTGTCAATCAGTGAAAGTTTAGTTTTGCCCATCAGGAAACCTTATTTCTTTCAAATGTTCACAAGTTTTAGATAATATACATGTACTAATGGTTTTTACATGTTAAATTTGTGATTCCAAGGGTTAGAAAAAAGTAAAATTACAAAAATACCGAACTCCGATGAAAATTCAAATCGGTAAGTCCGTAATCAAATGGCAAAATCAAATGCTCAAACACATCAAACGAATGGATAACAACTGTCATATTCCTGACTTGGTACAGGCATTTTCTTATGTAGACACATATAAATCCACTATTATATGATATATGGCTAATTACTGGATGTTACTCATTAATCTATATAAACAAGAGCACCTCTTGTTGAATAGAAACTGTTGACCCATACTGAGAACCTGAAACCATCCCCGGTGTATAATGGGGATTAGTGTTGCTCGATTTTTATGATTTTATGTAGTTATTTCTTGATTGCCCTTTTTTTTTATCCATTTTCTTGTTTTCTTTTGTTTTTTGTTGAGTGCCTAAGTATCTTCTCCATCTATTTTATAATAAAAAAAATCAAAATTGTAAAAAATTGTAAAAATACCGAACTCCAAGGAAAATTCAAAACGAAAAGTCCCTTATCAAATGGCAAATTCAAAAGCTCAAGCACATCAAACGAATGGAAAACAACTGCCATATTCCTGACTTGGTACACAAATGTTCAATGCAGTTTACAAAATGTTTCTTTGGGACAGCATATTTAGGCTTGGTCCCACTCCCCACCACATTTTAAACAGCACCGTACGTATGCATAACATCAGCGCACTTTCACATTTTCCTCTACCGTGACATCCGTTTTATGAGTTATTGCCCTTTACTGAAAATAATTGTATAAATTTCGAGATTGCATGTTCAATACGTAAGCGCGTCACTGTTTGTGGTGTATGTCGATGATGGAAGATGTTCCTATCCTAACAAAAAGGACACTAAGTACAGATCTGAGAGTACTCGCAGTTACTGACAGTTAGTTAAAAGCCAATAACACTAATAACAAGAATGTGTCCAAAGTACACGGATGCCCCACTCGCACTATCCTTTTCCATGTTCCATGGACCGTGAAATTGGGTAATAATCTAATTTGGTATTAAAATTAGACAGATTATACTATAGGGAACATATGTACTAAGTTTAAAGTTGATTGGACTTCAGTTTTATCAAAAACTACCTTGACCAAAAACTTTAACCTGAAACTCCCACTTTCCTTTTCTATGTTTAGTGGACCGTGAAATTGGGGTCAAAAGTCTAATTTGGTTTCAAAATTAAAAAGATTGTAGCATAAGCAACAAGTTTACTAAGTTTCAAGTTGATTGGACTTCAGCTTCACCAAAAACTACCTTGACCAAAAACTTTAACCTGAAACTCCCACTTTCATTTTCTATGTTCAGTGGACCGTGAAATTGGGGTCAAAAGTCTAATTTGGCCAAAAACTTTAACCTGAACGGACGGAAGGACGAACGGAGCCACAGACCAGAAAACATAATGCCCCTCTACTATCGTAGGTGGGGCATAATAAAAATCATGTATCTAAGACTAATATTTATCAATCAGGACACATCCAACATCCAATGGATTTAGTGTAAAGACGTCATTGACAGTCAGACATAAACATGCCAAAATAAAGGTATCGACAGACTGTTGAAGGCCGTACGGTGACCTATAGTTGTTAATGTCTGTGTTATTTTGGTCTTTGTGGATAGTTGTCTCATTGGCAATCATACCACATCTTCTTTTTTATATGTAGTACCCTTAAGGTGCATATGTGTTTAACAAAACTATTTAATATGATTTTAATTTACTGATAACAAAATCAATATTTATACAAATAAAACCAATATTCAAAAATTTAATTATAGTGTTGAATTGATAACCTTTTGAATAAATTTATTTAAAGGACTGATAAATTTACCCAGATGTATATACATTTCTGGGCTTGGTAAACAACATTACTGTAAAATTAAGGATGTGTTATTCCGTCTAAAATAAGTTTTTACAAGTACAGCCAAAATTGCAAACCAAATCTTTTTCTTGTGTGTGGCATCAACAAATACGACTTATCACCAGATTTAGACATGTACTTGCTATAAGCAATAAGACAAGTACCAATATTGGAACAGGAACACTTCCAGAGCACTTTTTATCTTGTATCTTTTTCCTGACCATCTCTCTAAAGCCTCTCTATTCTACCATCCCCCCTAAAAAAGGAAAAGACAAACACACATTCTTTAATTCAAGAAACACGTTTATTAACATATCTAACGAATAAAAAGCTGCCTGTCATCTGAAAGACTCATTTCAAAATAAAATAAAAATCAAGTGCCTTATGGATCTTAGTATCACAGCGTTACATTATGTGCAATACTGGTTTGTATTATTTTCTACAAGTACATATGCAAATGTTTGTGTTTTTAACATAGCAACAAAATACATTATCAAAAACATAAAAGTTTCCTGGATGTAACCTTGGTGTTGTGCAAAGATACAACAAGGACACCCAGTGAATGTTTCTAGGCTAAGCATAAATACTTACAACTTTTCCCGATATCTAATCCTGAAATAAACATTTTTCTATGATAACCAAAACCTGTAGTAACTATGGGTGTATTCATGTCAGAACCTTTTCTTTATAATTTATGACAATTTAAAAAAACAAGTTTGTGCATTACATGTTGTTTACTCGATAAATTAGGAAATGACAGACATTTCTTTTTTGATATTTTTAAATTAAATTAAATTCTAACCAATATTTATGCCTTAACATTGAACATTTATTTGTATGCTACTATTTGATCACATTTTTCAAAATAAGATTTGATCACATTTTTCAAAATAAGATTTAATCACATTTTGTCCTCGATCTTTTTACTTTACATTACACACTAGATTTTGACCATATTTAATGTTATGAAGAATCAAAACAACTTTTGTTTTGTTCATTAAATTTTGAGAACATTTTTCATTACATTATGACCATATTTTGTACTTTGTACATATCTGCAGATTACATTTGGTCTATATTTGTACTTTTAACTTTTCACAACATTTTGTTAATTTTGTTTAGAACACTTTTTAAGGAACTTTTTGAAGAAATCCTGTCTTATTTTCTACTGAATCATCATACCTAGGATTTTATGTTTGGTCACCTAATTATAGACTCGAATATAATTAGAAGAATTTATCTTATACATAAAGTATGACAATATTTTGTACACATAGCTTGGACCATATTTCGTACCTTTAGTTTTTACCCCATATTGTACATTTTCATAATCTTGAATATCCTAAAAATGCATGAAATATCTGCCACTTTATATTAAGCAACCAACAATCAATCAATGTTACCACTTACACCAATAATAAACCACTAGATAGTTAGATATCAATGTTTCAGGTATTCGGAAAACATAGTGTTTTCTCAGGGAACCTTCATCAGAGATGCCCTATTTTTATTTTACTATACAGTACTATTAAAGAGGTCAAATCTATACTACTGTTTAAGAACTTTGGCTGAAGGATATCGAGAACTGCCACCAAAATTGTTAGGTATTACATCTGTGTATGTCCTCACAGACATCTACATATCATAAACCTTTTGAGTACAATAAGGAATTTACTTTAGGACACTTCATTTTATATTACAACCAGGTGCTCCGCAGGGCGCAGCTTTATACGACCGCAGAGGTCGAACCCTGAACAGTTGGGGCAAGTATGGACAAAACATTCAAGCATGATACAGCTCTGAATTTGGATTGTGATCAAATTTTTGACATTACATGGTTTTTTTTTACACAAAACAAATGCCAAGATTTTACAAATCAATTAAAGATTTCTTCTTCAAACTTTTTAAATCTAAAATTAAATAGTTGACACAGCATAGGTTTCTGACACAGAATGAATGTGGTCTAATGAACTTAAAAGGTTTTTTTTGCCTTTGAGCAAATCACTATGCTGTTGAATATTAATCCTCTCAAAAAAATGTTTGAAGAAATTTTCTTTTTATTTATGAAATCTGAAATGAGAAAAATTTAACCCCCCCCCTTTTTTTTCACATCCCTGTTTCCCTTTTTCAAAACTGATATCAATTCAAATTTCTAATGGAGTTTGCAACAATAACTACTCATTTAAATACATCATAAAATATTAAGATGTAAAAAAACTGCTTGTTATCACTGAATGGTAAAGATTATTTAAATTTATCAGTTGGTAGTAAAAAGTGTATATACATTGTATATTGTATATAACAAAGATTTAAGTTGATTCTGGACAAAGAAAGATAACTCCAATTAAAAAAAATTCTTGCTATTGCACAAATAGGATATTTCTTGCTTACTATTCTGGACAAAGAAAGATAACTCTAATTAAAAAAAAATTTGCTATTTCACAATATTGTGCAATTAGATATTTCTTGCCATTGCACAATACTGTGCAATTGAAAAGACTTGCTATTGCACAATACTTAATATAATAATTTTAGATCCTGATTTGGACCAACTTGAAAACTGGGCCCATAATCAAAAATCTAAGTACATGTTTAGATTCAGCATATCAAAGAGGCCCAAGAATTCAATTTTTGTTAAAATCAAACTTAGTTTAATTTTGGACCCTTTGGACTTTAATGTAGAATTTGAAATTTGAAAACAGGACCAAAAATGAAGAATCTACATACACAGTTAGATTTGGCATATCAAAGAACCCCAAGGATTCAATTTTTGATGAAATCAAACAAAGTTTAATTTTGGACCCTTTGGACCTTAATGTAGACCAATTTGAAAACTGGACCAAAAAAACTTCAATAATCAAGAATCTAAGTACATTTTTAGATTCAACATATCAAAGAACCCAACCGATTCATTTTTTGTCAAAATCAAACTAAGTTTAATTTTGGACCCTTTGGACCTTAATGTAGACCAATTTGAAAACGGGACCAAAAGTTGAGAATCTACATATACAGTTAGATTCGGCATATCAAAGAACCCCAATTATTCAATTTTGATGAAATCAAACAAAGTTTAATTTTGGACCCTTTGGGCCCCTTTTTCCTAAACTGTTGGGACCAAAACTCCCAAAATCAATACCAACCTTCCTTTTATGGTCATAAGCCTTGTGTTTAAATTTCATAGATTTGTATTTACTTATACTAACATTATAGTGCGAAAACCAAGAAAAATGCTTATTTGGGTCCCTTTTTGGCCCCTAATTCCTAATCTGTTGGGTCCTAAACTCCCAAAATAAATACCAACCTTCCTTTTGTGGTCATAAACATTGTGTTTAAATTTCATAGATTTCCATTTACTTAACCTACGGTTATTGTGCAAAAACCAAGAAAAATGCTTATTTGGGCCCTTTATTGGCCCCTTATTCCTAAACTATTGAAACCAAAACTCCCAAAATCAATCCCAATCTTTCTTTTGTGGTCATAAACCTTGCGTCAAAATTTCATAGATTTCTATTAACTTAAACTAAAGTTATGGTGCGAAAACCAAGAAAATGCTTATTTGGGCCCTTTTTGGCCCCTTATTCCTAAAATGTTGGGACCAAAACTCCCAAAATCAATACCAACCTTCCTTTTATGGTCATAAACCTTGTGTTAAAATTTCATAGATTTCTATTCACTTTTACTAAAGTTAGAGTGCGAAAACTAAAAGTATTCGGACGCCGGACGACGACGACGACGACGACGACGACGACGACGCAGACGCCAACGTGATAGCAATATACGACGAAAATTTTTTCAAAATTTGCGGTCGTATAAAAATAGGAGAGGCATATTTCTTGTCTTGTAAATATTGGCCTTTTCTATCCAACTCATGAAATAATAAACAAAAATATAATCTTGATTATAATGCATTTATATTTGATACCCGTTTCATACTACAATTAAATAACTTATGTAAAAGTAAGTTTAACAAATGTAAACAAAAACTTGTGTAAAAAAACACACTAACAACAAAAAAGTAAAGCTTCAGGCCATTCTGCCTGTAAAAAAATTGAAAGACTAGTTAAGACATGAACACATCAGTGATAGCTTGTAGCAGTTAACTAGGAGTGATAAGAAATCCATGACCATAAAGCATCATTTCCAAATTTCTCAACACATCCAAAAGTTAACTGATACAAATTGTGAGTAATATGGGCATCCCATATTTTTACACTTTTTATCTGCCATTAATGTTTCTTTTAGAACATAAAAGTAATAAGTAAACTACCATAGGCTAAATACTACAATTCAGAATCTATACAATATATACAAGATTAACAATTTTGGAAAAAAGGTATCAAGTGAAAAGCACACTGTCATAAATAATTATGTTCACTATAATATATCGTAGACATATGGTATGTAAAATCAAGGCAACAAAAGTTTGAAGATCTTCTTAATTCTTAAAACATATTTGGAATAAACATATGGCAAATCAAGAGTTAAAACCTGAGTGAATCACATGATCCTGATTGATGTATGATAAGTAGTAATAGTGTGAATGTCTCCTGGTCTGCAAGTATCTGCATACAAATTCATTAAAATTTTTGTTTAGACAGGAATATGATTTGCATAAAAGGGGTTCATATCCCTTTAAAATTGGGCATTTTATGGTATATACTCAAACTTTTACAAAAATATTGATAGAGATAGTCAAATGATACTGAGAGATAACAAATTTTGTGGTCATGAAATAATTAAATCAAAATGTTTCTCTTACAAGTTTCAACGTGAACACATAACAAATTACATTCATATACTACATTTTTCATTCCTGTATACAGGAGAAACAAATTGTAATGAATGGAAATAACTCACTAAATTCAAATAAAATATTATGAAAACAAATATTTCAAGTTTTAAAACAGTTAACAATTGTTGGGTAACCACTTACATTATAAATCGAGGTCAACAATAATAATATTCTCATGGTGGACAAATCATATGTTCAATTTCCATCAAATAGTTGAAATGTATCTACTACTTATTGATGATAAAATTAGATATGAACTAATAATTTTTATATGATTTGCATATTAGAGAATACGTTGATATGACTGGTCGAGAGGACTTCTGGTAGTTGTTCTTGAGGTTGTTTATTTTTCGATAGATGACGTTGACCGAACTTCTTTTTGTAACCAACGTAAACAAGATGGCGGCGATAATAACAAAATCTGGCTCGACGTTAAAAACATTTATTTTTATTTCGCGTTAATCGTTAAACTAATTAATAAACACAGAAACATTCATTTGAATGAGTTTTTGTAGTTATTTTTTTATCAGATTGCAAATTTCAAGGAGTACCCTATTTTTGCATTAACCAACAAATATATTAATGAACCAGGCCAATTTAATGACATAAATATACAATTTACGTGTGATAGAGGTTACGAGTGTGGAAAATTTGATTCCTTATCTCCAATTTTAAAGAAATATAGGGATTTAACGCCTTTTGAAAGGAATTTATTTGTGTATAAACTGGACCAAGTCCTTTGGACTTTTATTTGTTTGTGAGTGAATTGGCCGAGTTTATACACCAATAAATTCCTTTAAAAAGGTGTTTAATTCTATAATATAAAATATGATTTAATAATAGTTTAACTGATGCAATGACATTTGTTATGTTCCACTATATAAATGATATATTATACATATCATTAACTCAGGATTGTTCTAGATCTAAACTGGTACTTATATATTTTATATCATTTCTAAAAACATCTCAATTCAGTCATTGAAAATAAATGTGTAGTATTTATCATGAAGAAATTGTAGTTGTTCTATAAATTATTAAAATATACACATATAACAAGAATCAAGGGGAGATAATAAGTTTTCACAAGAGATTTCAAACAGTATTAAAGGTCAAGACTTGAAATATTCTTCCATACATAGCTGTTAATTCCTTGTCCCATAAAGCTTCGAAAATCTTACGAACAGTCAACCACTAAAATCATCACTTCACTTAAATTTGTATTCTTCCTCTCTGCACTGTGTTCTTTTCTGTCAATTAAAATGTCTGTGATGTCCAGTAAATTCAGCAATGACATAAAAATATTAATATTGTGTATAATAAGCATACAAGCAACAAATACCATGAATACTGTGGATTCATTCATTTTGATAAATACCAAATTTCATGGATTTGGGAAAACTTGTATTCTAGTGTATATTGTATTTTGACTTTTGCCAAAATATGTAAATACACAATAGTCCTGTATACATATATATATTTTAAGAAGATTAAATAAAGAAACATTAATAGCAGATAAGTTACTACATGCATTGGTTATTTGAACTGGACTTTGACGGAACCTTTGATTTCTGACCTGCATACAGGACAAGATTTCAAGGCGGGGGCACATTGGGAACAGGAAGATAAATGACCACAGGGTAAAAACACAATAGATACAGGCATTTCACAACAAATCTTGCACTGTGTCTGTTCTTTCATTTCTTGATTTTCTTGTGATATCTTCTTTACATCAACTGTTCAAAGACAAATTAAAAAAATAATAAATTGATCATTACTAACCTAATGCTTTTATTAAACCCTACTTTGGATTTAGTGAACAGAAAATCAGTTTAAAAAGAGATTGATTTAATCAGGTTACTGTAATGACTTGCTGTAAAATATGCATTTTGCAGGAATTGGATATTGAAGAGTTACCTCCCATACTTTGGATTCAGATTCAAAACAGTGAGTATTGTTCAATTCAAAGAAAATATATGTAGGTCTTACTGGGAGGTGCGATGGGGACGCTGAAGTGCGAGCGATGGTCTGTACACTGATGTGCGAAGGTCTATTTGACGCATGATACAGACGTGCAATTATCATGAGAAGACTTTTTAATAGTTAGTATATAAATTTACATTCAGTTGCATACTAAATGAGATACCTTCCTCTTTTTTCTACATGTGGACATAATTCTGCATTAGCATTCTATCTATATATTGTTTCTCTCATGAGTTCCTCATTTACCGTAATATTGTAATGAAGATGGTCTTTCTGCGGACCTGTATGTATTTAGAGAATGTCACACTTCATTGTAGGTAAAACAGAAACTTTTGTAGATATAAAAAAAAAATCGCTGCAAAAAGTTAACTTTCCACTATCTAGACCACCAATCCTCCCCGTTTCCTGTAGTATTAAATGTTTATAAACCCCTTGTAAACTTAAAAAAAACATTAAAAACTGCTTTAAGATATACATTGACTTCTACATTGATATGAAAAGCATTGACGGTTCAAAGTCCTACATATATATTAACATTGAAAAATTGAAATTAATACGACCGCAGAGGTTGAACCCTGAACAGTTGGGGCAAATTTGGACACAATATTCAAGCTTGATACTGTCTGAATTTGGATTGTGATCAAATTTTTGACATAATATAGGTTTCTGACACAAAATAAATGTGGTCAAAGATCTTACAAATCTATTGCGTAATACTGTGCAGTTAAAGATTTCTTCTTGAAACTTTTAAAAAATTTGAAATTTGAAAAATTTTGAAAAAAAAATATGTGAATTCCTTAAAAAAAAATGGAAAACAACCCCCCCCCCCCACTTTTTGAAACCCCCCTTGGAGCAATATTCCCAAAACACAATCCCAGCCTTTCCTTTGTAGTATGGAACCTTGTAGTACAATTTCAGAGAGATCCATACACTAAAACAAGTTATTGTCTGGAAAAATGCTTGTTTTCGGCCCTTTTTTGGCAACTTATTCCTACATGTTTGGGGCAATTAACCTAAAACTAAATCCCAGCCTTCCCTTTGTTATATGTAACCTTGTGGTACAATGTCAGAGAGATCCATACACTTTCATATAAGTTATTGTCTGGAAACTAGAAAAATGCTTCTTTTGGGCCCTTTTTTGGCACTTAATTCCTAAACTGTTGGCCCCATAACCCCTAAAATTAATCCCAACCTTCTACTTGTTGTATTAAACATAGGGGTACAATTTCAGAGCAATCCAAATACTTCTACACAAGTTATCATCCTGAAACTAGAAAAATGCTTGTTTTGGACCCCTTTTGGGCCCCTAATTCCTAAACGGTTGGGACCATCATCCCCAAAATCAATCCCAACCTTCCTTTTGTGGTATTGAACCGTCTTAAAAATTTCATAGAGATCCATTCCCTTACACTAAAGTTATTGTCCGGAAACCAATGAGTCTTCGGGAGACGACGACATCATCATACCATTATAGGATTCCAAATTTTTTTTGGAGGTCGTATAATAACTATATAACCAGCTTGTTGGTCAACTGTAAAACAGGGTATATTCATATTCCATTATCATATTATCATCCTGAATATGCTGTAATATTTGCCACAGGATGTTAAGCACAATTGCTTATATGCAATCAATCAATTATCTTCTGATTTTAAAAGTGACTATTAATTTGATTAATATATAAATTTCAGAATAACAAATTATTTTATGTAGGTATCAAAATGATAAAGGGTTGGTATAGTAAACACAAAACTCATGAACAGAAATGTACTGACCTCTTGGTACAACATTTGAACCCTTCTTCATGCTTACTAATGAATGTTTAAACTTTGAATTCATTGGTACAGATAATTGGGATTTTGGTATTTCCCCACTATCCTCTATTTTGTATATTTCTTCCATTAAGCTTCGAGATGACATGCTAGACCAACCTTTAAATAAAATTTAAATAACAGTATTAAATATGAAATACTAAATTTGAAAGAGAAAGTGATAATGAGGTAGAATATTGAAACAAAAGTGCTGAACATTCAGAAATTATTGTGAGCATTTATTTATATTGCCGTTTTGACAAGACCGACCAAAATAAAGGAGACTAATTATTCCGATTTTAGGAAAAGCTGCATACAGATATAAGTACCAGATATAAGAATGCTAGTTCCTATTATTGCGATACTCATCCAGTCGCATTATTTGCATAAATAAACACCTCACAATAGTTTCTGAATGTACAATATCTAAAAATGTGCTAAGTACTAGAAGTAGTTGCTAATATATATAATAATGGCATTTTTGTTTTTGATACTGACTTTATCAGCAAGAATATCAAGCGAGTCCGTTATTCTTATTATCGGCAATTTGTCTTAAGTGTATACAACAATTTTTACATACAAATAAATGTTTCATCCTGGTTGTGAAAATCTAAAACAAACAAACTGTGACTTTGAGATGAAGAACAGCAATTAAAACACTGTTCCTTTGCTTTTTGTGTGTTTTTACCCCATATTCTTTGTTTTTCTATTACATGTTTTTTTTCTGATCTGAATTATTCCTTCATTTTGCAGACTAAAGGCTTCAGAGATAGCCATTATTAGGATGAATATCAATCATTTGCCATTTTACTGAGTGAATACAAAGAAAACAATCACAAATCTACAGAACTAACTCTAGCTATTGGCTACTTCAAAAATATTTCATGACACAGTTCTTTCATATCCACATATCTAAAATACACAATTATGAAGAAGTCTGTAAAAAATGCTTTGATTCGTTAACCTTTTTCAATGTTACCCCCTTAATGTTCATAGGATTTTAACATTTCCCCACATAAATAATTCTCTGAAAATGTCACATACCACTAGTATTTTGCATAATAAAGATTATTTTTATTATAATTTAACAGCCAATACACTTTTTGGAAACAAGTTATGAAGAAAATAAATACTTTTAAACTTTCTGTATGGAAGGTTAAAATATTGAAAATGTTCTAAATTTTTATTAGTGTATATTGTGGACTTATGACAAGTGAAAAACATAAATATCAAGAATGTAAGACAAATATAAAATTGTCAATATCTGAATTGAGCTTGTTTTTATGGAACCAAACATTCTTTTTGCAAGTTCATGAGATTTACTTTGAATCAAACTTGACGTTGACATGATTGAGTTATGAGACAAGATGAACAAGATAAGAAGTATTAAGTGTTCAACAATTTAGATCCAAGAACAGTAAACAATTGAAAATTACCAGGGGCATGTCATCCTAGATCTAAACATTAGGAAAATAATTCATCAAGATCAGGAAATATAACATACACTGAAATATAAAGAAATGGTGTGCTTTGATGCAATAAAAGATCGACAAATAAAAACTCGCAATTAAGTTAACTAGTCACTCTCTTTCTCACATGTATATTCATGTTTCAACTAGTAACAAGTCCACATAGTGATAAAGAATTCTCTTTACTAAATTGATCAAATTTTACTTGACATTTAAATGAGCAAATACTGTAAACCAACTTATTTTCGCAGATTCTTTATTTCACGTTTAGCCTATTCTTTCCCAATCGTGGTGATTTAGTTTCGCCATTGTCAAATTTGCTTGATGTAGTTAGACAAGGAAAGATCCAGGTTTTTAATTTTTCAATACGATGTATATTCACATTATTTTCCTTCTCCCACTAAAAGTCGCAAAAAATAAATCGCTCTCAAAAATTAGTTGGCTTACAGTAATCTGTGACATATGACATTTTGAGAGCATCTTATATTGACATACTTGAATTAGTAGTTCAATGACCCAGGTTTAGACCTTCAATACTCTAACATATCCTGTTTGTAAAGTAAACATGGTACATTATTTTGTACTTTAAAAATATACAGTTCATTAATAGATATATCCTTTGAATTGAAGTAACATGAATCTCTAGGCCTGTTAACATTTACAAAACTTTACATTTACCATCTGATACTATGTAATAATATTCTGTGATCTGAATATGTCATGTATGTAAATAAACACCATTATGTGTACCAATATTTATATAAAACTTTTTCTGCTTTAGATGGGAAAATATCATAATTTATCTTGAAAGGTAATACATAATATGGGTGATTTACAGGCTGGATTTTTACATGTAATAAGGAATGCTTTTGATTTCTATTAAATGAAAACAAGAAAATTAATAAAACATAATGGTTATCACTCTCAGGAAAGAAAGAATTTGTGAAGGAGTTACCTATAATATATATAACCTACTTACATCCACTTCATAATATGAACTTTGGTGAATGTTGTCTCATTGGCAATCATACCAGATCTTATTATTTTTATTTTAGTCTTTGCATTGCAAGTTCCTACCTTTCTCTTTAAGAACTCTGTCCACAACGATCCTGATAACCTTAGGTAAATATCCCATTGTTAATATGCTCTGAGCAGCGTCTGTTAATAGCGGGTTCTTTTTCTCAGCTTTTGTAGTAGGTTTACCACTAGGTAAGAAATCTAAAATATAAATTATCATCACACTTTAAGGGCTGTTCCAGAAAATACTATGTCCCCCCCAGGGACGGCACTTTTTTTTAACCCCCACCACCCACAGTAATAAAATTTAATTAGAACAGCACTCCCTTTGCATTTTGGTATTTCAAATACAACCACCCACATAATATTTAATAAAATTGCCTTCCCTGGGGGGGACATAGTATTTTCTGGAACAGCCCTAAGAAAAATAAGACTTTTTAACACCATCCAAAATGAAAAATTTTAGTTGTTTTTCATTGATTGTACCAAAAATCTCCTTTTAATCATTTGAAAAAAAGGAACAACAACTTTATTGCAACTCTTCATGCTGATAAATATGATGACCCTAATAAATATTTCAAAATATTCATCAATCACTATTATGAACATTTTAAGATTCCATATACACATGAACTGTCATTGACTGTTTCTAAAGTACTGTGGATTCATTAATATTCATTGGATACCAATTTTCAAGGATTTCGTGGTGTACGGAGAACCACGAATTTAAATGTTCAAAGAATTACAAATTTTCTATTGGAAAGATTGCAGACTTTGCCAAAACCATGAAATCGAATATCCACGAATATGTAAGTTTACCTCAAACCATGATAATTGATACCAACGAAAATAAATGTATCTACAGTTATTCTCTTAGCTTTGTTCTTGAAATACCTTTGCCTCTATCCTCTGATCTGGAATTTCCATCTTCTTCATAGTCATTATCAACAGTCTCTGCTACACCATCTGTGTTCAATGCCTCCTCCTGAAATATTGAATAAGATGTTTTTACCAGCTTTGCACTGAAGTGAATTATATATTAGATGATAGGAATGTATATTTTGAGATTTCTCATTATTCATTGACTGTTAATTGAAAAACAATTGCAAGGTTTTTATCAATGTGAATGATGCGTTTGGTTGAGTATTGTAGTAATAAGAATATGCTTTCTGTTATCAAATAAATATATATATATATATCTGTCATGTCAGTATGCAGATTATCCTGACATCGCAACAATTAGGTTCCGATTATTGTCCCTTCATTAAAAGAAATCGCAATAATAAATGCACTTATCAATATCTGTATTCACAACACTTTTGTTCCAATATTCTGTCAGAATTCTGTTAGAAGAAAAGCAAAAGGAGTTGTCAGATTTATAAATTTGGACACAGCTACTGTGGATTCAATATTATTTTCGTTGATATCATGGGTTATAAGGGACGACATCAAAAGTTCAATGTAGGATAAAAAACTTAATTCACATAGTTTTTACACTGACACCCCCACCCCCCTCTTAACTTAATTTGGGAAAAATTGATTTACCAATAGGGATATATGTAAAAATCGATTTTAGATATACAAAACTAGTCGAATTTTAACCCCCCCACCCCCAAACTATTTGATTTAAGTTTTTTATCCTACATCGATCTTTTGATGTCGTCCCTAAGTGAACCACAAATTCAAATGTTCAACAAAATGAAAAATTTCACTACAAATGTATACACCCATATGCAGACTTTGGTAAATCCCCTAGATCAAATATTCACAAAAATACTATTGTCCTCAATTTAAAATAAATTGTTACCCAAATTTTATGTTATTGCTTACTTTAACAAAAATCATTATTGATGATAATATCTATATTAATTACCATTTGTACTCTTCTGACAGCATCTTGTACAGTAGCAATGAAATCTAAACCCTTCTTGTCTTTGAGAAACTGGCATTCTGCGGACCACCTAGCATGTTCTACGAAAGGGTTATCTTCTGAGTCCCAATTCTGTAGTCCTATACCACAGTGAAAACATCTCACATGGTCATTGTTACCTGTAAACACAATTTTAATTCCAATAATTTATTTACAAATAAGAGTTACAAATTGTCACCGGATTGCTTCCCCTAGAACATGTGGTAGATACTTAGTCAGCCGTAAGTAAGTACTTAGATCAGATCATCTGAAACTTACATGAAAAAAATGTGAATTTTTCTTCACTTGTAATATATTGTACATTATTTTTAAATATATAAATTATTCAACTGCTTTTGAAATTGACAATTAAAAGAAGCTGATGTATATTGAATTATCAAATGATATGAGCAAATAAGCCCTAATACGGATAAATCAGCATGTGCAACACTGAAAACGCTCCACTGTCCATATAAATCAAGATTTAATATTGCTCTTCGAACAGGGCTAATACAGGATGTTCACTTCCGATTTTCAATTTTCTTACGCCATTACTTAGCTTTGGAAGTATTGATCATTATCCATAAAACATTTTAAAAACATTTGTATAATATTTTTAAAATTAAAATCATTAAATAAAAAGTTAAATGATGTGCATTGTTTTGTAACGTCTTAAAGTTTTGAAACAGAAAAAACAGGACCAATACATAAAGGCGGGAAAAAAGCCGTATTGGCCCATGGCTGTTTCTGTATTGGCACTGGTATAGATTCTCTGTCAGCTGTATTGGCCCGTGGGTCTCGAGGCCAATACAGCAAACCTTGAATCTATACCAGTGCCAATACAGAAACAGCCAGTTAATAACACTATATTATTGATGCAATATTTTTTTGGAAAATCATATTCTATAAAGCTGAAACTGATAAATAAACTGCATCATAAATATAACAACAAAAAAAATGATACATGTACATGTAGATAGAAAAAAATAAAAAAGGTTATTTTACATTTCTTGAAGCAAGTAACAAATTTACCAGTCACAACAGTACTGTCATGACTCTTTATGTTTATCGTAAACTATTGTAATTTAGTTACAGGTTGATGTCAACACGATATAACCTTAAAATTAATCATTTATTCTATTTATTTAATAGAATTAATCATTTATAAAAGGTAATATCCAAAACAAGTGTTCATTTATAAAAAGCTTTTATTAAATTTTGTATTCTTCACTCTAAATTTTATAGCTAACCAGTAGACATTTTACTTAAAGAAATGTTTCACTTTAATCTAGAAGAGAAAAAAACAATTTATATATAATCATACTGATACACATGATACAGGGTAAAAGTTTGAACAGTTGTAGATATTTTTTAACAATAAATACATATCATGTTCCGTATATAGAATTATAAAATAATGAATGAAGGGAACGCTGGGAACAAAACCTATTCAACAGCCATGACAGTCATTTCAATAAAAAATTATGTGTGCATGGTTTAACTTTTACACAAAAAAGTTTTTACAGTGCAGTTCTCGTCAGGGTATTTCTACCTATATCATGTATTTCAATCGGCTCTATTTTTAGACTTGAGCTAAGTCCCAGGTAAAAAATCCAATTCAATTGAAGTGGGGAATAGGGATATGGCGGATTTTAAAAGGTAAGTTTTAAAATAGCTGCTTACACATTGATTTCTGTTGTGCTTTATAATCTTTCCTACAGGTGACTGAGTTATTGGGCAGTGGCATACATTTGTAATACACATCATTTAGACCACAGAATATTCATAGCTTGACGAGATCGCTTAAATAATGGTTAAGGTTTCGTTGTTGAACATGTTGAAAAGATAAATATGAATATTTTCATACGAAAGTATTGATAATCTTTTGATAATAAATACAAGTCAATAAACATGAAATTTTAGCATGTTTAGTTTAAAAACTTACATGATTAAAATGTATTATTGTATAATATTACCTTTCAAAACTTTTGAATTGATGTACATGCATATTTAGCGGAATTCACTATCTGATGTCATGACAAAATATTTTGGTATTAAAATTTATAAAAATAAAAAAAAAAAAAAAAAATTGAAAATATTTTGGGTCAGAATTATAGAAAAATCTTCATTTTATTTGCCTAAATGGTATTTTACTGACCAAAGCAAGGGGTTGTTTGATTCCTTTATATATACATTTTTGTACCTCAATTGATATTTTTGTAACTAAAGCAATACTATAAGTATCATATAGATGAACTAAAAGAAGTATGAATAACATAAGCAGTTTTCACAGTAAACCAATGGCCATATATTAATGACATTCTGCCTAGGCCAATAAGATTCCATTTCCTTTCTCAGCAACTTAAAGGACAGTATAATCTTTGCAGAAAAAATCTGTTCCAAGGATGACCAAGGCTTGCAGGAAAACATTTGAGCAGTTGCCTGAAGCTAAGGTATGTTGCGATTTATATATATACAATGTATATTAATTAGAGATCTCATCATGATTTGTACAGATATATTAGTTCTGTTATATTACTGTATTATATTCATATATTGTTTCCTAAATTTTATTCCTATTACACATGTTCATGTACATTTACCTGTATAATAAAACCCAGCCTCTGCCATTGTTTCTGGGTGTTGTTGTATACTGGTTGGCCATGTTTGGAATGTGGACAATCTGATACATGTTATTGAGTATTGAGGGTATTTAGGCCCTCGTCTTGAGTTCTGTGAGTTGTTAAATGTTGTAGTGCTACTGCTATCTGTTTCACTTCGTGTATTTTGATTAAAGAAGTTCCCAGCATTCCCTGTAAAACTCACGCTGTTGAAATTTCTCCCTGGTATTGCAGTATCGGTCATTCTTTTCTATTTTATATCCTAAAATGATTAAAATTTCAAACATCAATAGTCTGAATATAAAATAATATAAGGTAAACATCAATGTAACAGCTGTAATCCAGAAGTATGAGAGATCAACAACCAGTCTTCAACAATATACAAAACTTTGTTTCATACTATAACTGTGAAAATTTTATTCAAATTACATTGACCATATATTCGTTTGTGATATACAGTCACTGACCATATATAACACTTGAATTGTAATTTTTGTGAAACTGTGTTTCTGAATTATAATCAACATTGGTCATTAAAGATTATAATTAGTTCCCAAAATATTGACATGGTCTACTTCATATTCAAAATTGATGGTTTGTATCCAAAATATTTCATTTGAAAAGTACAGTATAAAGAGAATACTCATATATATATATATATATACATGCATCTATTGTCTTGAAAAATAAGAAGATGTGGTATGATTGCCAATTAGACAACTCCCCACAAAAGACAGCTCTATCACAAGCAAATACAATCATAACAGTAAAAATATAAGGGCATACACATGTATCCTACATGTATATCAAGCCACTCATTTATTCAACACTGCAAGTACCAATTTGTTTTTGTAATTCTTCCCAAAAACTAGAGCAAGATCATGATCATTGCACTTATTTATTAAAATTATTAATATATATGTTTTAATTACTAAATAAGTGTTAAATGTGTAACACCACTTTTAAAGCATCAAACTTTCCTATTTTGGAAACATTTAACAACCTAAATCCGTATTAGGGCTTGTTAAGTACTGTTGTTGAAACATGTACAAATGTATGTATATACACACCAAGACTCTGTGTTGAAGGCTGTACATTGACCTGTATTGGTTTACTTTTACAAATTGTCACTTAGATGGAGATTTGTGTCATTGACACTTATATCACAAAGTGTTGTATCTATGTTCATTATATATATATGTTATTAAATTAAAAATCTTTAACTTCATCCAAACTCTGAATTATTTATAAGGCAGATATACTCAAATAGATTTGTATGTAACAAAATGTACTGCCATTTATAGGCACTTAAAAATGTACTCAGACTACATGTATATATCATGTATATATTTCAACTATTGTACATGTACATTTATACATGTATGTAATACTAGTTTTATTACCTGGACCTATTTTTATCTAATATTTTTCATGTAAATATTGGGATTTCATGTAACCACTGAAATTAAACAGACATTTAAAATTAGCATTAGAATTTCCAATTCATTTATTTATAACACATTACATGGTTCTATTTATAGACTTTTTGCTTTGGAAATTTCCACTTGTATTAAGTGTTGGAAATTTTCAACACTTTAATCGACAAAAAATGTATTGAATTACCAGTATCATGGGCACATTGTTCACATGAACTTTAAATTTATTCTAATCTCTTTGTTCTTATTTAGAGACTGTACACAATGTAGATTGTATTTGATTACATTAAATAGTGAATAAGGAATTTCTTGTGTGAATGTTAAATATAAAATGGAAAATGGAAATGGGCAATGTGTCAAGGAGACAACAACCCCACCAAAGAAGAGTAGACAACAGCCAAAGGCCACCAATGGGTCAATTCTAAATATATATACAATGTACATGTATACCATATGTAATGTATACATGTATATATTTATGTCGATAGAAAGGAAATCAAATTGGAAACAAACTCTCCCCACAGATATCATTCAGTTCTTGCAATCAAGATTAAGTGTAACAAAATGGCTGTTACTATTGATAAAAATATATTTACACTATGTAATGGTTACTGGTAAGAAGAGAGAGAATTGCTATCTAATTTGATTTTCTTATAGAATGTGTTATAGATGTAATATGCAATATTTTTTAGAAACAAGAGGGTATTTCAAATGTGATTGTCCCTGTTTACCAGGAAGCCATATGAAATATTTGGGGAGAACACAAAAGCTGCAAAATGTACTTGTACAATGTACAATGTATAATCATCAATATATGCTGTATAACATGTATAACAGCAAGGGTGTTCGTTACTCTTCTTCAACAGGAAAACTTTGCAATCTCCTTTTATAAATAATGCCTCCTGAATTTGAGATATTTTCATTTATGTATAGATAATTAGGAGTCCCTTTCTTTTCTTTCTTTATTGAACTTTAGCAGGTGAGGACAGGAAAAATGAGCAGCTGTTATTCTAGATAAACATGTATCACAGTATCAGCTAGTGCATGTAACACAAAATGGTGATTCAAAATTTATATACAATGTCTTGAATGTAAAACATGAACAAAGAGTTTATATATTTTCTGAAGCATGACACTGGGACAGTCTGTTACTTTCTGCTTACAAACGGATTGCAAGACAACAATGTACTTTTGTTATTACTTTCTGAAAAATGAAGAAAAATCATTGAAGCATGACCTAAGGGGAAAGGTCATTCCACTTGAATACATTTTTTTTGTACATGCAAGTCTAATGCAACTGCACAACACAAATATAATTTATCATTCATATACATGTACATCTATATTTATTAATACACTACTGATTGGAATGAATTGTTTTCAATACTTAAGATCATTTAATATAGAAGATGTGGTATGATTGCCAATGAGACAACTGTCCACAAAAAGACCAAATGACACATAGATCAACAAATATAATGTACACATACATGTAGGTCACCGTACGGCCTTCAACAATTTAAAACCCCTTTTTTTTAAATGGTAGGAACAAGCTGTAAGCAAATGTGAGGTAGATTACTGATCTTAAACAATGTTATAGAAATATCTAAACAATTGATCAGACCAGAATAAAGGTTTGTAAAATTGTATGGAATAATGCAGTCTACACAAATTAGTGTTTAAATGATTTAAAAAATTGAACAGATTCTGAAACAAAGGAAATTTGAATGCATTTGTGTTACATTTGGGACCCTCTTTGTAAAACCATGTGACATGCAAGAAAGAGTAATCAGTACCAAAATTAATATTTGTAAGAAATTATCAATCATGGTTCGTCTTGTTTGTATGAATTTAAAAATTCGAATTTTTTTATGTCCACAAACCATAATGGTACAAAGCTTGCTTTGTGATCAAATTGATCACGTTGATTGAATCAAATATTAACCTCAATTTGCATCATGTTCATACAAATGTAGCATTAACGTGATTAAAGCCACTCCCAATGGGATCAAATAATGGAGTTATACTCTAAATATATTACATATCATTTAATGACTTTCTGAATTCATGGTGTAAAAAGCAGGTAAAAAATAAAACTGAAGATCTTGTTTTTTTCTTCCTATATTCACATGAAAATTAACAAAATTTGTATCAATTAAGTTTACATACATGTAAATGAATGAATGAATGATTTTGTGCAGTATCTCTAATAATAATAAACATGATACAATTAATGTTTAATGTAGATTATATATCCTTGTTACCAATCCTTTGAAACATCCCATGGTTATTTTCAATTCGTGAAAACCTAGCTGACTTTGACCATAAATACATTTGTATGTACAACATGTACAATGTACACAAATGATGTAATTAATATGATAGCATCAAGAAAAACAGGAACAAGAACAGGACACTCAACTAGTCACATGTTTGCTAAATTAAGTAGGATGATATTTAAATCACCAGATCTTAATTAGATAAAAACAACCTATCATCTTTATCATGTATCCACATCATGGTACAATGAATTTCTAAAAATTTACAAATTTTAACTCAGAGCATTTTGTTTAACTTCCTCCTACATGTCCTGTTTGATACGAAATAAAGACATCTTCCTGTAAAAATTTCATGGGTTGAGGACTTGTTTTATACACTAAACTTTGCTGAAAATAACAAAGTTCACAAAAAGTCATGAAAATGTTCAGTCATACAGTATCATAAATTTACCATTTTTCTACTTACAAAACATGCAATAAGATAATTTCTATTCTTAAATTTTAATAAAAAATATTTAATACATAAGATCTTCAACATGTTCAAAAACTGTCAATAAAATTTTAAAATAAAAATTTGGCAATTGATATTCACAACACTAATTCGCCTTTTCAGACTATGGGTAATCTCATTGTTCTTATACGAAAATGAAAATAATGTTATACTGTTTCTCACGTTTTAAACCAATCACAATGTTTTGGTGTAGGTTTTGGGAAATATTAACCAAGAATGTAATAGATTCTGAAACGGTGATTTTTTATGTTTTTTAAAAAAAAAAAAATGATAAAAATGATTATAGTATAACTAATCGCCGTATTTGAATATCAAAAATAAGACAACGCGTGACCGAACGACGCATGGATTTAACGAGTGCGCAGCACGAGTTTTATCCATAGCGGCGTTTGGTCACAAGTTGTCTTATTTTTGATATTCAAATACGGCGATTAGTTATTCTTTTTATTACATTGGTAAATGGCTTTTTTTATGAAATTAATGTAGAAAATGTAAGGAACTATATCTTTTTCCTACTCATTGACAATTTGTTTTGATCCGACATTATCAACGTCTTGACAACGCCTATTGTTGTATGACGTCAGAGAGTAAAATAACCACGTTTATTTCACATGTGAAATTATCGATTTTTATCTAACTGGAAAATCAATGTAATTCATTGCAACCAATGTAATAAAAAAAAATATTTACCATGTTTACCAAATCTTCAAGGATTATATGTCACACAGTAATCCAAAGTCATTCAACTTACTTGCAAAAATAACTCTTTAAAACATATGTTAGTTTTGTTTGCAATACACATTTTATGCATTTGAAATCATCTTTTATGAAATATTTCTACTGTAATAGTAATAATGGAAACATGTTATTTGATAGAATTCTGTTTCCTTCATCACATAATGTATCCATTGCTTATGATTCTGAAGAAAATCATGTATGATACCTTTTGCAACTTTTTAAAAATATTTTATAACTTCAAACTTGTGAGATCCTGGTGCTAGTCAAAGACTAATGACAGTATCCATTTGATACTAATACAATGGATATTACTCAATTTTACTGTTTTAAATTTGTTAAACAATCCAAATAAATGTGTTACAACATTGACACTTCACTTGTTATCAATACATTCCAGGGTAGACTTACATATCACTAAGCAATCTCTTTGTTTTCTTTTCGAAAATAATTTTAATATTACGCAATAGTCGTATTAATCAAACTTTGTTCTGAAGTTCTACTTCATATACTTTACATTACTGTATTCTACGGTTATTTAAATCAAAAATAGAAACCCAATCAAAACACGCACAAACATGAATCTTTTCCTGTAAACAGTTACATACAGCGTGCATCGAATCGATCAAGATTACCTTCTCACAGTCATATCACATCCGGAAATGCGTATTAGAATAGAGTTATCGTTCTTGTCTCTCCCCCCACAGGACACACTTGTTAATTATGTCGATCGTATCCATATATGTATTCTGTTACATTTGGATAATCGACTTTCCCATGGATAGAATCAAAAATTAAATGCCTGTGAAATACTTCTTACCCTTTGTAAATTTTACCATGCTTTTTTCAAAAATATAAAAAAAAAGAACAGATGTGGTATGATTACCAATGAGACAACATGCAGTGATCAACATTCATCATGTGAATGTTTGTAAGAAATCTATAGACACGACCATCGGACTTTTATTTGTTTGTGAGTGAATTGGTCGAGATTATACACCAATAAATTCCTTTTGAAAGGCGTTTAATCCGATAATAAACGGAAAGAAAGTATTTGAAAGATTGCCTCGATCCCTGTGCATTCGGTTATTAAACGGTGGCCAGATCGTCTGATTTAAATTGCCCAGAAGAAAGTCCACCTGTCGGTATAAAACTTAAAAATGAAAGAAAAACTTTTTGCTTTAGAATTTAACCATGAAAAAAAAACTTAAATTCGACGAAGCACGGTTTCACAAAGTAATTGATATGTAATAAAGGAGTAGGTTCAGTAAGACCCCTTTTTGGCCTCAAAATATAGCAGTTTTAGAAAATTGTGAAAATGTAATCGTTTAGATATTTATTGCAAAGTAGAATGCTTCTGCTACATAAATATGGGCTGTTTTTGACAAAACAATGCACATATATCGGGTACTAGCACCATTAAGTCATGCTAAATTACTGAAATCTTCACAATTGTAGCATTTTAGTTAAATTTTAGACAGTTTCCGTCTGAAATGAAAGTGGCCGCATTCGTGTTCATTCATAATATTGAAATGTAAGTTGTATTTGATGATAATACATGATATATATAAAGGTTGAGGATGAACACGGATGCGGCCACTTTCATTTTTGACAAAAACCATCTGAAAAGTGACGATTTTTGGCATATTTGATAGATTTTTCATATTTAAGCGTGAATCGGGGCGTTTTAAATGACTTATTAAGTTAAAATCTTCCCCATTAACTAATTGAATCAATTGAAATAGACACTTAAGTGTTTAGAAAGTGTCTAAAATCTTTCGTTAGATGAACTTGAAAATTGAGGCCGAAATCGGCCCTTACCGGACCAACTCCTTTTAACCTTCGACTGTAAATGCAAAAAGAAATTCCTTTAATTCATAAAATACGGGAAAACTCATCATATATAATTTCGTTATTATGCTCTGGATACTCGTTTGACCATTAACAGTTTTTGTCCAGCTACAGTAAAATTTTACGAAGGTTTGACAAAGTTATTGATATCTTAAAACTTTGACTACATAATGAACCTACATGTACATAGTTATAATTTTGACACCGCCGACGAAATTTAGGATCAAAATGTCTCCCTTTCGCGACATAAATGTCAATGGCTCGACCAAAAAGGCAAACCACATATCGAATCTTAGCTCATAATGAATTGCTTTAAAAAAAAAAAAGAAGGGGAAGTGAGTATAGAATTCACGGTAGATTTAGAATTTGACAGAAATGATTTTAGTCACTTTTATTCGCCATTGAAGAAAGACTTAGAAGGTTGATGTACTGTTAACCAATTCTTTTATTTTTATTTAGATGATTGTTTTTACCAAATTCAAGTGTACGCCCGGGCGTTTTGACGAAAACATTGGTAAACGTAGCTACGCGCATGGTCCGACAGACTCGAATGATATGTTTGTGAGTGACTTGACACCAATAAATTCCCTTAAAAAGGCGTTTGATCCTTATAATTATTTAAAATTGGAGATAGGGAATATTATTTTCCACACTCGTTACCTCTATCACACGTAAATTGTAATTCTATGTCATTGAGTAGGCCTGGCGCATGAATATATTTGTTGGTTAACGCAAAAATATGTAGTCAATGAACTTAGTGCTTACATTCTCGTTATTTTCATTTTTATCCCTATGAAGTAGTACTTTAGCTTCTTATATAAACCTTTATTATATATTTATTATATAATTATTTATTATATAAATAACATATATGTACCCTGCTATTAGTTTTTAGACTTATATTAAATATGAAAATCCAATGTACATACTCCACGGGGAGGAAACGGGAATAGCCGAACATTTCTAACCAAGGTATTTTCGTACGCTTTGACCCATTAAAATACTGTGTTTGTCCTATTAGTATCGAAATAATTCCTCCATGTCATGCTCTATGCTCATTTTAACAGGGGTATGCATTATTTTTGACCATATTTTACACCTCGCTAACGCTCAGTGTAAAATACCGGCAAATATAATGGCTACCCATGTTAAATTGAGCATAGAGCATGACATGAAGGAATTATTTCTTAAATATCCAACGTCAAGATCAACTACCGGAAGTCCTATCGAGCAATCATATCAACGTATTCCCTAATATGCAAATCATATAAGAATTATAGAAGTATTGAATAAATGATAGTGCCACTTAATAACAAAACTATGGAAAAAGAGGCATTATTTAGAATTTTTTTTGTGAATAGAAAGCAATATATTCGATAGAAATTTGAAATAAAATATGAGAAGATAGGTTTTCACACTATGCTTTGAGAAAATATTGAAAACAATAATGTCACGTACGAACTTGACGTTCTCTTGTTGCTCAGGTAAATAATGAAAATATCATTGATATTCATGATCAATTATAATTAGTTTACCATGTTTACCATACAGTTGGCAGGTAACCGCTATATATCTCCCTTTAGATAACAAATTGGAAAAAAATATTAGAACAAAGCAGTTATTTGTATAAAATAAATTATACAATAATTCACTAACTATCATAGAAACAGTTTTGCAGATGTGTTACATCTGCAATTAATGTCTAAAAAATGAATTGCAGATCTGAGAACGAGACCAACTATGAACTGCTAATTGACAATTCGAGATATCGATTTACACAGTTTATCGAACTATGTTGTTTGGTTACTGTCCACTGCATAGTAGTCTCACTTAAATGTAAAACTCTTCTATTCAATTAAGTCACTGCATAAAACCACCAACAGCTCAATAATGAACTATGCAGACCGAGGCCACAGACATATACACTAACTCTCTTTCATCTTGTAACAGTATTAAAACATTTGACTTTTCTACTCTTTATACAAGTATTCCACATTCCAAACTAAAAGACAAATTGAAAGAGTTGGTATTACTTTGCTTCATAAAAAAGAATGGCCAACGTAGATACAAGTATCTCGTCTTAGGGAGGGATAAATCATACTTTGTAAAGAATCACTCTGATTCAAACAAAAAATTCTCTGAAACCGATATTATCAAGATGCTTGATTTCTTGATTGACAACATATTTGTAACGTTCGGAGGACGTGTTTTTCAACAGACTGTCGGCATCCCAATGGGAACAAACTGTGCCCCTCTACTTGCCGACTTGTTACTTTATTATTATGAGGCTGACTTCATGCAGGAACTTCTTAGGAAGAAAGATAAGAAGTTAGCAATATCCTTTAACTCTACTTTCCGCTATATAGATGACGTTCTTTCACTAAACAATTCAAAATTTGGTGACTATGTGGAACGCATCTATCCCATCGAATTGGAGATAAAGGATACTACAGATACAGTTAAGTCGGCTTCATATCTTGACTTACATCTAGAAATTGACAATGAGGGTCGGTTGAAAACAAAACTTTACGACAAAAGAGATGATTTCAGCTTTCCAATTGTGAACTTTCCATTTTTAAGTAGCAACATTCCAGCAGCACCTGCATACGGGGTATATATCTCCCAATTGATACGATATTCCCGTGCTTGCGTTTCCTATCATGATTTTCTTGATAGAGGGTTACTGCTCACAAGGAAGCTATTAAACCAAGAGTTCCAAATGGTGAAGTTGAAATCATCCCTTCGTAAATTTTACGGACGCCATCACGAGTTGGTTGACCGTTATGGAATAACCGTTTCACAAATGATATCGGATATGTTCCTTACGTCGTAACTACAATTCCCTTCCCTTTCATGAATGTGACCTACCGAATTAGACTATTTACCGGATTTGTAATCACATAAGCAACACGACGGGTGCCACATGTGGAGCAGGATCTGCTTACCCTTCCGGAGCACCTGAGATCACCCCTAGTTTTTGGTGGGGTTCGTGTTGTTTATTCTTTAGTTTTCTATGTTGTGTCATGTGTACTATTGTTTTTCTGTTTGTCTTTTTCATTTTTAGCCATGGCGTTGTCAGTTTGTTTTAGATTTATGAGTTTGACTGTCCCTTTGGTATCTTTCGTCCCTCTTTTAATATATATGTATGTCTTTGATTAAATGGTTAGCCTCGACAGAGACATATATTAATATATATATGTCTCTGATTCAATGTTGCAAAACAAAAATAAAAAAATGTGTGATGCTCAAAAGGGTATATTCTACACCACATTTGTTTTCAGTGTTGATAGATGATAAATATCTGTCTTCCTTTATTGCTTAAAAGTCACTGTTATCATGCGTATTACTATTTAAATGTCTGTCTGAGATTAATCTCTTCACTGTTCATATCATTTTTTTTTAATTTCTATTGGACCAGTATAGAATAGATTAATGCTTGACGCTTAAAATGGAATTTCGAATTAAATGAAAAGGAATAACTGTAATATTTTTTCTGTCTATGAAGAAATAACATAAAATAAGTGTGCACACTGAATAACCCGCCGCGTAGCAGGTTATTTTAAAGTGCATGTGCACAACATTTTTTTATGTTTTTTTCGAATATACATAAAAAAATATATCAGTTATTCCTTTTAATTTAATTCGAAATTCCATTTTATTATAAAGCGTGAGTCAAACGTGAAAAAAACTTTAATGACGTCATGGTCACATGACAAAATTAAGCAAATCGGAAGACGCGTTGAATCCAATATTAAATTATTCATACATACTACATTTGTCCTTTGTAACAGTGTATGTGTAAAGACCAATTCTATATTCCTAAATTTACGAAGTATACGACAAAACAGCAACAAAATCACTAGAATATATACACTTCTTTGTTTGTTTATATTACCTTTTATACTTGTATAATTTTGAGCGTAACTAATATATAAAATATTAATTTTATGATCGATTTTTTTTCAAAAGTATTAAGTTTGTTACAAACAGGGATTTTTTCATTTAAATTATACAATTTTTGTTTTTATTTGTAAACCAGTCTATAATCAATTAAAGGATATTAGTTTAGGATAAAAAAAAAATGTAGGGTTTATGGTGCCCTATGATACAATAAACCAACTACAAAACTTACCAAACTACATTGAGAAGGCACTTTATAGTCTTCAACCCTTTAGGGAACAAAATGTTTTAAACATGGACAACAGTTGAAACATTATTTTTGATAAACTGTACAAAGTTCAGAATTAAGATATGTATGAAAGATCTCAATATCGAATTGGAAATATGTTCCCAATGTCCTTTTTTACGAACACAGAAAACTAATTATGTTCTTGTCATGTAGTATAGGCCGGGTGTATTGTGTAGTATAATTAACACGTATAATATGAAATAGAAGATGTAGTATGAGTGCCAATGAGACAACTCTCCATCCAAGAAAATAAGATGGATTAAGACAAATATTGGCTGCAGAATTCAATTCCTTAGCAAAATAATGGAAGACACTTTTTGTCTTTGATTAATTATTTTTTTTGTAAGTTGTTATTGGCCTTGGAAATTCGAGTAAATGCAAAAACAGATCGGTTCTATGTGTCTTTGGTGTTCATGTGACTTATTTTACTTTGTACCTATCTGATGAGTCAAGTCCTTTTCATCTTATTTGTATCATTTGTTGTGCTGTTATACTATATATATAGCCAAAGCCAAGGATTGCAGGAGGACGCTAACATTTAGTACACAACACCATATTCTGTATGCGGTGGCTATAGTTAGTTACTATTATACTCTATATCATATTTGAATTTCACTTATTGTTTTGAATATAATTCAGGCCGTTGGTTTTCTCATTGCTTTACCTTTCTAAGATGAATGGATATCTATTTATTATGTATCACTATGTGTTTTCTTAGGTTCTTTACTACTCCGAAGAAAATTGCTATTAAAATGCAGTAATACATAACCCTCGTGATCTCTTTACACATGCGTGTTCTATTATTATGATATAACTATATATTGAAAATATCTTGAATTTACTGTAGACAAAAGAGGGACGAAAGATATCAAAGGGACAGTCAAACTCATAAATCTAAAACAAACTGACAACGCCATGGCTAAAAATGAAAAATGAAAAAGACAAACAAACAACAGCACACATGACACAACTTAGAAAACTAAAGAACAAACAACACGAACCCCACCAAAAAACTAGGGGTTATCTCAGGTGCTCCGGAAGGGTAAGCAGATCCTGCTCCACATGTGGCACCCGTCGTGTTGCTTATGTGATAACAAATCCGGTAAATAGTCTAATTCGGTAGGTCACATTCATGAACGGGAAGGGGATTGTAGTTACGACGTAAGGAACATATCCGATATCATTTGAGAAACGGTTATTCGATAACGGTCAACCAACTCGTGATGGCGTCCGTAAAATTTACGAAGGGATGATTTCAACTTCACCATTTGGAACTCTTGGTTTAATAGCTTCCTTGTGAGCAGCAACCCTATATCAAGAAAATCATGATAGGAAATGCAAGCACGGGAATATCGTATCAATTGGGAGATGTATATCCCGTATGCAGGTGCTGCTGAAATGTTGCTACTTAGGAATGGAACGTTCACAATTGGAAAACTGAAATCATCTCTTTTGTCGTAAAGTTTTGTTTTCAACCGACCCTCATTGTCAATTTCTAGATGTAAGTCAAGATATGAAGCCGACTTAACTGTATCTGTAGTATCCTTTATCTTTAGCTCGATGAAGTTAGCCTCATAATAATAGAGAAACAAGTCGTCAAGTAGAGGGGCACAGTTTGTTCCCATTGGAATACTGACATTCTGTTGAAAAACACGTCCTTCGAACGTAACAAATATGTTGTCAATCAAGAAATCAAGCATCTTGATAATATCAGTTTCAGAGAATTTTTTGTTTGAATCAGAGTGATCCTTTACAAAGTAGGATTTATCCCTCCCTTAGACAAGATACTTGTATCTACGTTGGCCATTCTTTTTAATGAAGCAAAGCAATGCCAACTCTTTCAATTTGTCTTTTAGTTTGGAATGTGGAATACTAGTGTAAAGAGTAGAAAAGTCAAAAGTTTTAATACTGTTACAAGATGAAAGAGAGTTAGACTAAAAGATCTTTGGAATTTTTAAGTATCCACATCTGATTCACACCCCCTCTAGAATAGGCAGCTTCACAATAACTTTGAAGCCCGTCTTTGATTGCTGATAAAATAGATGTTAATAATTTAGAAAGAGGTTTCGTGGAGCACTTGGTAGACCCAGCAATATACCGTTGTTTGTAAGGACACGTATGTAGTTAAGGTATCCCAATACAGTGATGGAAGATCCAGTTCTTCATCTTTGGTTGAAATTCCAAAGGAAAACAGAACAGACCTATGATTATCAAGGATTTCCTCTTTGGTAAGTGTCGTGAGGGTATATGTTGAGTTTCCAAGTGAATTGTCAATACCTAATTCGTTTATCAAGCAGTTAATGTAATGAGTTTTACACACAAAAACGATGTTGTTTGGGGCTTTATCTGCGGGGACAACAACATATTTGTCATGGAGGTAGGATAGGTGTTTTGCAACATTTGGGTCTTTAAAGATTGACGTAGCATGAGCATTGATAGACCCATTCAGTTTTTTAATTCTGATTTGTATCAACGACCTCACTGCCTTAATCCATTCGGAAAGAGTGCCTACGTATTCCCTCTCGCGCTTAGCCCATTGCCTGGCATAATCCTCAACTGAATCCATCAAAATTTTAAAATTGTATTTCCAATTGATGGATTTAGGCTCACGATATTTCGGACCTTTCGATAACACATTTGGTAGAGAAGTGTTATTAACAATGTTGAGGTCACCGGTAATAACGTGGCCAGCAGAATTATATGTGAATTGGGAACTAGCACAAGTGCAATCAGGAGGTTTAGACTTGAAGTCGTCAATATCGAGATCCTGCAAAACGTTTTTGTAATTGAAAATTTTAGTTGCAATAGGTTTGGTATAGGTATAAGAAATGATTGGTACAGACTGGTCTTTGAAATAAGGAGGTATTTTCGATTGAACTAATTTATGATGAAGGATATTGCCTAAGTTGACGCCATCGATACCTTTGTTGGCAAAGGAAAGATTAAGGAAAGATCTTTTCTCTTTTTCATCTTTGCCAATGCGGACTGGCTTGAAAAGTCTGCAATATCCGAAATTATAGTTGTAATTTTGTATTGGTTTGAATGAGGATTTGTTACAGTGGATTCCAAACATAAATTGAACAGATAATGAAGTTTTGAAAGGAGTAATGAATAAAGTTTCGTGCGAATGTGATGACAACTTATTTTCTCGAACGATACATTGACGTGAGTAAGATATCAACGGTTATATGTGAAACTGAGATTTACTCATATGCTAACAACACATCAACATGAGGAAATGGCGAAAACGAATAAAGGTATCAGCAAAATCAGTTTCTTAACAGTATTTCAATAGTTGTACATAATATCTGTTTATTTTGATTTTCACATTTCTATCATACACGACATGAATCGCAGAACTGAACCATGTCGAGAACGAGCAAAACCATAAGACCACTGAACCAAACCACGACACAGAATTTTCAGTAATTTTATATTGTGTGCAAATGTAGCTTTTATTCAGAATAGTTGACCACAGGTTTCTATCGTAACGAAACATGTGATGCAACACATCACTTTTCTTTATGCAGAAGAAACAAATACAAACGTTTAAATTTTGATATACGCTATCATTATGTCAAAATTATGTTTTTTTTGTGATTTTACTTTTTATACACATTTTAATGTACTAACATATTACAAAAAGACGCTTATGATAAGATGCTTACCAGCTTGAATTTATGTTCAAAAAGTTCCTTTAACAAAAATCAGAATCTTTGTATAGTGTAATTGATTGTCAAATTAAACACTGTATACAATCTTTACAAGTTTTAATGTCTTAAAATATGGTTGGACAGGCAAAGGTGTTATACTATTTCGAAATTTAGTATAATCAATCAATGAGTAGCTTTGAATCAATATTATGTCGCGTTTTTGTCTTTTTTTTAAATGTCACTCCAGAGAAATTCCCATTGTTTTACATATGTAGTATATATATCTCCCAGTTGATAAGATAATAACGACGTCGCGCATCAACGTATAGCTCCGAAGTACGCCGGGCGTGGTAAACCATCATGTACGCTGCCAATACGCTAGTAGTTTTGGATGCATTCAACCTGTCAATCATATCTGTATCGTGTGCACAACGAGCATTAAGCATGTATTGGGCGTACAAGAAGTGTATCTAAGCGTTTATCGGGCGTTCAAGTACATGTAACGTATATTGGCGTATGCCAGCGTTTTTCTAACGTAGATGGAATGTACGCTTAGCTGTATTTGGCAAAACTTTTAGGAATTTTTGTCCTAAATGCTCTTCAACTTGTACTTTATTTGGCCTTTTAAACTTTTTTGGATTCGAGCGTCAGTGATGAGTCTTTTGTAGACGAAACGCGCGTCTGGCGTATACTAAATTTAGTCCTGGTTATCTATGATGAGTTTATTTACGAAGGAAAAAATGTCTATTGAACGTATTTGAGACGTGTCCCGATCTTATCTGGGAAGATAATCCGTGCTTTTGTCGTGTCTGGGACGTTTTTTTTATTAGATGTGTGTTATGCTGGCGTGCTACTAACGTATACCGACTTTGTCAAATTTTCTCTGTACGTTTGGTGCACGTCGGTCTATACATCAATGTGTGACGCCGGCATAATCCAAAGCTTACATTTCAGACATGAATTGTCATTGATATGGTTATATTTACTGTTTACAATTTTTTAAATTTTTTGAAATGCTAAGGCTTTTCTACCTCAGACATAGACTACCTTAGCTGTATTTGGCAAAACTTTTAGGAATTCTGGTCCTCAATGCTCTTCAAGTTCGTACTTTATTTCGCCTTTTTAACTTTTTTGGATTCGAGCGTCACTGATAAGTCTTTTGTAGACGAAACACGCGTTAAACAAACTTATTAGTAAAGGTTGTGTTTGATAAGGGACTTTCTTTTTTGAATTTTCCTCGGAGTTTAGTATTTTGTGATTTTACTTTTTACCAATGTTGTAATTAGATCATTGAATATAGTTTACATTGGTACAAATATCGATTTTGTCATCAGCAAATTAAAGCATAACTTAATTTGTATTCTTTTCAAACGGTTTTAGAGATATATAACTACACATCCATGTTCATTTTTTTCTATATAAATATTACTCTTTATATATATATATATTTGTATAAAAGTTAAAATACTAAATCTCTGAGATGTTTTTAGTTGATTTAAGTCTCTGATGCATGAATTTTTATTATCATAATTATAATTATTTGTTTTTAGAGTTTAACTAGCTTTCATTGACTGCGAGTACTCTCAAATCGTACTTTCGTAATAATTTGACCTGCGGATACAATTTTTAATGTGTTTTTGTAATTCAATGTTTACTTATTTAGTGTTATATCTCGTGTCACAATTTTCCATATATACCACCTTTGATAAAAAGTGAAATCACAAAAATACTGAATTCCGAGGAAAATTCAAAACGCAAAGTCCCTAATCAAATGGCAAAATCAAATGATAAAACACATCAAACAAATGGAAAACAGCTGTCATATTCCTGACTTGGTACAGGCATTTCAAATGTAGAAAATGGTGGATTGAACCTGGTCTTATAACGCTGAACCTCTCACTTGTACGACAGTCGCATCAATTTCCATTATATTGACAATAATGCATGAACAAAATGTCACAAATAGGGGTAAGTGTTTGGTATGCCAATATATTTTCACTTCTGTTTTCGTACTATGAACAACAAAATCATTTACTAGTATTTTGTAAACAATATTTCCGTACTCCGACAACTTTTTAGTTATAACTTATAACATGTATACGTTATTTTATTATGAGGCATTTTACCAAGAGGTTAGGGTCTTCTTTCTGGAATAACTTACATCTCACCCCCTTATTAAATTAATTTTGTATTTACATTGTGTCTTAGATCAAATTTATCCGTTCAGTGTCTGTTCAATTGTTTTTGTTAATATATCTTTTGATTGATTTGAGACTTCAATTGTTATTTTATACTGTTTTTTTTCTATGTTGTAATGTTACACTGTTGTTTTTTTTCTAGTTAGAGTTTTTCGACTATTTAAACGTTTAAACCTGCTGCATTTGTTTGCACCCGTACTAAGTCAGGAACCCGATGGTCTGTTGGTTGTCATTTGTTGATATGGTTTATAAGTGTTTTTCGTATCTCGTTTTTTATATATAGATTAGACAGTTGGTTTTCCTTTTTGAATGGTTTAACGTACACTAGTTATTATGGGTCACTTTATAGCTTGCTGTTTGGTGTGAGCCAAGGCTCCACGTAGAAGTCCGTAATTTGACCTATAAGGGTTTACTTCAACAAGTTATGACTTGGATGGAGAGTTGTGTCATTTGCACCCATATCACATCTTCAGACTCTTATATCTACATATCTACATACATGCATGGTGTTCTACAGAACATTTTGAAACCAATAAATCAAAATTTGAAATTTGATACTAGTAATAGAAAAAGAAAAAACCCATAATTTATACAGAATTCATTGCAATAAATGAAATATATTTAAGGTAGACAGAAAACAAAGACGACCATTGGATTAAATCTTATGGTTGTCTGAATTTTAATTACTTATTTCACCAAGGATTGCAACTCCTTCAGGCAAGTTGACCTTTTTGAAATAATAAAGAGATGTTAATAAAATTGATAAAGGAAATGGGGAATGTGTTAAAACGACAACAACCCGACCATAGAGCAGACAACAGCCAAAGGCCACCAATTGGTCTTCAATGTAACGAGAAACTCTCACACCCGTAAGCGTCCTTCAGCTGGCCCCTTAAAAATATGTATACGAGTACAGTGATAATGGACGTCATACTAAACTCCGAATTATACACAAGAAACTAAAATTAAAAATTATACAAGACTAACAAAGGCCAGAGGCTCCTGACTTGGGACAGGCGCAAAATTGCGGCTGGGTTAAACATGTTTGTGACATCTCAACCCTCGCCCTATACCTCTAGCCAATGTAGAAAAGTAAACGCATAACAATACGCACATTAAAATTCAGTTCAAGAGAAGTCCGAGTCCGATGTCAGAAGATGTAACAAAAGAAAAAAAAATAAAATGACAATAATACATAAATAACAACTACTACTAGCAGCTCCAGACCTCAACTAAACTGATTGAAAGATTATGTATTCATTATATGAATATCAGGCACAATCCCTCCCGTTAGGGGTTTAGTATCATACTATCATAAAATATATTAGAAGAACATAACCCGTGTCATGCCAACAACTTTTTTTGAATAAATGTGTTCCGAAGCAAAGACCCTATAAGTGAATCTATATGAAAACCAACATATGCAATCTTTAATGACCTGACAACAGTATCGTAACTATATCCCTTCTTAATAAGTCTGTTTAAAGGTTTTGTAAGCTTTTGAGGTGAATACTGACATTTTTGTGCTTTGTAAAGAATATTACCATAAACGATTGGATGTGAAATACCTGAACGTATAAGATGTCTGCATGCTGAGTTATATTTACGAATTATTTCCTTATACCGATGATAAAATTAAGAAAATGTTTTGACTAGTTTGTGATATCCAAAACCCTGGTGTAATAATTTTTCAGTAATACATAAATTTCTGTCGCTAAAATCTAATACGTTGTTGCCTACACGAGCGAATCGTACAAGTTGAGATATATAAACACCATAAGATGGTGACAAGGGAACGTCACCATCTAAAAATGGATAATATACGATAGGAAATGAAAAATCATTTCTTTTATCATACATTTTTGTATTAGGCTTACCGTTAATGATATAGATATCAAGATCGAGGAAATGGCAGTGGTCATTATTAGTATTAGCTTTATTTATAGTAAGTTCAACAGGATAAAATTCGTTAGTATAGATACTGAAGTCGTCATTATTTAAAGCCAATATATCATCCAAATATCTAAACGTATTGTTAAATTTTTCTATCAAATGTTGTTTCGATGGGTCTTTTTAGACATAAATTGTAACTCATAACAATACAAAAACAGGTCCGCAATAAGTGGAGCACAATTAGTCCCCATTGGAATTCCAATAACTTGGATATACGGAATCTCCAAAGCGAACAAAGATGTTATCAAGTACAAATTCAAGCGCATATATAGTATCAAAGCATGTCCGATTGACATAGTTCTTTTGTTTATTGCTACTAAAAAATGACCTAAAAGAGTTTGAACATATGTACTCGCATTCTGACATTTTAAATGCCCAGTTAAATAGGGATGTGATTTTTTTTCGTAATAAGAATATTAGGCAAAGTGGTATATTGGGTAGAAAAATCAAAACTTTGAACAGATTCAAAATCACCAATATATGCATGCAATTTATCAAGTACTTCCAACGAGTTTTTGACTCTCCAAAAGTAATTAATACCACTATTTTCAAAGGTACTAGTAAGTAGAATAGACAGTTTAGTAGTGGAACAATAGCTTGAAGATGAAATACATCTATATTTGTAAGGTTTTTTGTGTAGCTTCGGAATCCAGTACATAGTTGGGACTTTCATTGTATTTGGTTCTGCTTGTAAAAAAGTAGCTAAACGTTTGTGTTTGTTACATATGTCGTTTTCTGAAAATGAAGTCAGTTGGTGAATTCGTGATTTCCTTTTACAGAACCTCAATATAAAATTTACGTCAAACAATAATGATATTATTAACAGCTTTATCAGCCGGGACAAAACAAATTCTTTGGCTAGTTCTTTAAGTTTATGTTTGATACGCGAAATAGGGTTTTTATGGTTGTTGTTAAGAGTAAAATCTTCTTAAAAATGTTGTAGTCGAATATCAACTATCATCACTACTGATTTTAAAAAAAGAGTTCAAAGATTTCTTTGTCAGCTTTTTCCCGTTTTACCCATTTCAAACAGTAGGTACGGAGTGAGTCGTGGATGATATTTCGACACTCATTCCAATTAATAATTAACGGGGGACGATATTTAGGTCCTGTATGAATGCTAATGAAACAGCTATCGACCAATCAATTGACATTGAAGAGTTTATACTCTGATGTTTTGTATGGTTTTAAACGCTTCATATGTTTGGCTTTCCAAATTTTTTTCTTTAACCCTATCTCACGAAGAGTTTTCCAGAAACATGTGTGCTACGTTTATTGTCTCATTCGTTTTGAAACAAGTCAGGAAAAGAGCAATTGTCATCTATAGTTCGTTTCTGTGTGTGATGCATTGTCGTATGTTTTTGTTGCACTTTAGTGTTAAATACTAAAAGCAAATCGAACAAATGTAAAAATGGACCAAACAAGTAACATTTTGGCCATCATGCCTGGCAATTTAAACAGACTTTAAAAGACCACAAGTGGTTATTATGAGAATCTTTAATAAAGAACACTTTACAAATGATTTTTTTGGTGCTGATTTAATGTTTCTCTATCTTTGAAATATACCAGCTTTGATAAGTGTGTTGTTTTGCTATAAAGTTTCACTTCTGTTTCTCATACTATGAACAACAAAACTATTTATATTTTGTAACAATATTTACGATCTCCATTTATACTGTATATCTTACAACATTTTTCCCTTTTTTTTTTACCTGTGAACAATGTTCTATTTGACAACTAGGGTATTTGATCAATGTTATGGATTACTATCTGTAATTATTTAACATTTTACAGCCGTGTAGCTACTGCTGCCTTTATTTATTCACCCTTATTTCATTGATTTTTTTATTTACATTGTGTCATATATCAAATTTATTCCGTTTTTTTTATTATGTAAATGAAAAAAAGTAAAATCACAAAAATACTAAACTTATAAAAAATTAATTCGGATCAAGTCCATAATCACAAGGCAAAATCAAAATAACAAAACGCATCAAAAACAAATGGACAAGAACTGCCATATTCTGACTTGGTACAGACATTTTCAAATGTAGAAAATGGTGGATTTAACCTGGTTAAATAGCGCCAACCCTCTCACTTTGATGACAGTATCATCAAATTCCGTTATATTTACATTGATGAGTTAACTGAACAGACACAATAAATAAAATAGTCAAAATATGGGTACATCAGTCATCATCGTATAACAATTTTAAAAGGAACAATTTAACAGAACACAAAAACATCTATCTACAAACACATTCATTGATTTGTGTGTCTGACGTCAGAAAATTTTATACGTCACATAAATTTGTCGTTCAATGTACATACAAACAATTTTAAAATTTAGATAGGCAATGTTAGCATATAGGGTTAAAAAAATCAAAAGTATGTATTAATAAATTTCGAAAATAAACCGAGATTGAAAATAGCCCAAAAGTTATATATAGAATATAAGAATCTACAAATAGTTAATTCCACTACGCGATTGATTGAATAATTTTGACGTTTATGGTTCGACGTATTTTGTAATTCATAATAGAAATATATCATAATGACATAAACTAGAACAATATCATACTGACGGGATCTTTTAAAGTACAGAGTCACGTTATAAGAACGGATTGGTTAGTCAATTCTTCTTCTTAATGCATTGTATATCGTGAATTTTTAGGATAAAAGGTCAAAATAGGTTACAGTATTATTTTCACTTAAATTCGACATAAATATCCGCAGCCTACGATTCAAAGCACAGCATACCTAAGATACAATGTACTACATAAAACAGTTCGAAAAACGAAAACATTGGTTTCAGCTGCATTCCTGGCTAAACATTTGTCATAGATGGAACCAAAAGCGTGTAAAAACAAATTATGTCTAATATAATATATATATATATGTGCCATTTATCTGTGCTAATTAACTCAACTGAATTCCTTTTTTTATATCACGTAACATTATAAAATAAAGAAAATACAAGACAAACAATACACTTAGCTTTAAAATATTTCAAAATATTATCTACTAAGTTCTCGTCTCCATTCAAAGTAGCGTGAAGTTCTTTAGAAACATTTCCAAGGGTGAGAATATTTTAAGAAAAAGTCGTTAAGATAATCATCTTCTTGACATCTTTCTGATTCATTGTGTTCCTTTTTTGTGTATGTGTTTCCTCGATTTAAGGGAGTTCGATTCTCAGTTTCAAAATAATTACCTTTTCAAAACACTACTTTATATAAAGGTTTTCATATAGGAATCAAAAGAGCAAAACAAATATTTAGGTCAATGTGCTTATTTTCGAGATATTAGCCATTGAATTTTGGCTGGAAAATATTCTCTCTTGACTTTTCATAGCTTTATCATTGACCAGTTTAAGTTCTCGGAAACTATTAAAAATAATTAGAATTTATAAGACTTTTACAGATGGCTTATCATTATAAGTGTAAAAGATTTATAAAAAGAAAAATGGAATCAATGTGCAAATTTTATAAGGCATTCAAATGGATAAAACCAGATAATATCGAAAATCTGACAAAAATCCAAAAACATGACAAGCGAACTTCCCTCAATTTGTAACCCTGATTTGTTTTCGCTTGATCGGTTTATAACCATTGAACAGCGGCATACTACTGGTGCCTTTATTTTACAAAAAGTATAATATAAACTCATTATTATTTATGATCCATGTAAAAATGGAGAATTTCAGATAAACCCCAACTTGAAATCTGACCATACACAAAATCAATTTGGACTATTGTTTATAGTATCTCAGAAACAGGGTTGCTAAGCTGTACGGTTTTGTTTATTGTTGAAGGTAATGCGGCAACATAAAAGAATATGACAGTTGTTGTCCATTCGTTTGATGTTTTTTTTTGTCATTTGATTTTGCCATTTGATTAGAGACTTTCCGTTTCGTTCAGTTGTTTGTGATTTTACTTTTTGCGTACATTTACGATATTTGGTCTACATAAAAATTTCTGAAAAATATAAAACATACTCAACCAAAACACGGCTGGTAATCTACACACGCAGAACATTTGGTTCTGCAATGAAAACCGTGAGAGGATTTTCCGGTTGTGCTTGAGTGGAGTAATTGTCACCGCTTCAAAAGGTATGTGCATTTCTAAATCGTTATTTTCTTATTCAACTGATCAAAATATTTAAAATCGAAGAATGCTATGCTGTGGTGAATACTTAAAAGAAGATATACATGTATTTCTTATTGCTCTACGTGGAGTTGAACTCCTATAAAATCAGTTGCCCCACGAGAAATTCCTTAAAAAAGTTACATTTAAATTTTGAAAAGGCTCTATTAACAGACCTACAAGTTCAAATTTACTTTTTTTTCGGCCAATTCGTATGAATGTCGTTTTTGGCGGCGTGTATGCTGATCGGTGTTGATAGACATCTTAATAAATTTAAAAACCTCATATTTTCACAATGTCATGCGTGAGGGGATCAGTTCTGATTGAGGACATCGTGAATGCGTGAGGGGAAGTGAACTCATATCTTTGTATATATACAAGCTATATATATGAGTCGTTGAAAGTTGCCTTAAAATGATTAGATTGTTCATGAAAAAAACCCACATTTGTGTGCATAAAGAAAAGATATAAGATAGAATTTTGAAATAACAATAAATCACCCAGTATTCTTTATATGAATAAACAGTCTAACCACTTAATTGCAAATATGTCTCCAAATTCGTGGATTTGGGCAAATAATCGGCCTAGAGTTTCAACCACAATTTGATATATTGTAATTTTCATTGCTATTATTAAATGTTATAGCAGTACTACAAATCTTATCTTGAATTCTATCTTAAGTCTATCTTATTTTGGGGATTTGTTTTAGAAATTCAAACGCGACGTCACGTTGTGCGTTGATCGCTTTGGCTAACTCGACTGAATTTGTATGTGCTGGTTTAGGTTGTTTTATGTATCCGTGTTTATCCTGAAATTAGTCACCACTTCGAGTTTAGCATGTTTATCTATTATATAGACATTTTATATAAAAAATACTGGTTGCAAAAGTATAAATTATTATAAATGATAAGGATGTTCTTATCCCAGGCAGATAACCCTGCCCGTATTAGGCACAACAATTTTGGAACTTTTGGTCTTTAATGTACATTTTTGTACTTGTTTTGGCATTCGAACTTTTTTCATAGTGTCGTGTGGACGAAACGCATGTCTGGCGTATATTTTTTTTAAAACCTGGTACCTTTTGTTAGTTATGTTTTCTCTGTCCTATATGTTCTCTCATTTATTTGTATTGTAGTCCTCTCATGTAATGTTGTCATTTAAATGTTATATTTAACATTTCCATAAAAGCGGAAGGTTTGGCATGCCACATTTATGCAACTTTCAAAGACTTATAGCTTGGATATGAAGATATGATTTCACGTCCCCTCACGCATTCACGATGTCCTCAATCAGAACCGATCCCCTCACGCATTACATAATGAAAATTGTCGGTTTTTAGATTCACTGAGATGTTTATGAACACCGGACAGCGTACACGCCGCCCAAAACGACATTCATACCAATTGACTGAATAAAAAGTAAATTACAACTTGTAGGTCTGTAAATAGAACCATTTCAAAATTTATATGTCACTTTTTTAGGCAATTTCTCGTGGGGCAACTGATTTTGTAGGAGTTCAACTCCACGTACAACAGTAAATGATACATGTATCTCTTCGTTAAAGTATTCACCACAGCATAGCATTCTCCGATTTTAAATATTTTGATCAGTTGAATAAGAAAATAACGATTTAGAAATGCACATACCTTTTGAAGCGGTGACAATTACTCCACTCAAGCACAACCGGAAAATCCTCTCACGTTTTTCATTGCAGAACCAAATGTTCTGCGTGTGTAGATTACCAGCCGTGAAAATGTCTTCAACTAATTACCGATAAACATGAGCCAAGGAAAATAATATTTGGGTTGAGAGTTAAAAGAAGCAGTAAATTGCCCCTTTCTTGACATATTTTGCATACCATTTGATTTATTCATTTGTGTACCCTATCTTCGGTTTACATAGTATGAACAATTGCGTTGTAGCAATAATTTAAGCTTTAATGCTTTTTTGTTCTTCAAATTGTATGAACAGAGGTTCAAATATGTTTACATTGCAGCAAATACTAAAACAAAATCAATTTCTGCTCACAGTTTAAAACAATAGAGGTATCAAAAAAAAATATTTCATATTTATTGCATATAATGATATTTTTCAATGAATCTATTATTATCGTAAAAAAGTAAATGTTCTTCCGTTAAATCTGTCCAATAGTTATCAAAGGTATCAAGATTATAATCTAATACGCCAGACGCGCGTTTCGTCTACATAAGACTGATCAGATCAAAATAGTTATAAAACCAAAGAAGTACAAAGTTGAAGAGCATTGAGGACCCAAAATTCCAAAAAGTGGTGCCAAATACAGCTGAGGTTATCTATTCCTGAGATAAGAAACTCCTTAGTTTTTCTCGTCATCAGATATGGTTGCCTTTATTCATGCCGTCACAATAGGAAATTCAGAGGAAAGCAAGAAAATTCAACGTCAAAATCAGATTTTAACCAATGAAAAACTTAGATCAAACGAACCACACTTTAATTAATTTATTCTATACAATGGGCACAGAAAGGGATAAATTGACGAAGAGGTATAGAAATTGATTTAACACATTGTCTGTTTCATTCTTCTACATCACTCGATTCACGGGATTCTTATTAAAAGAAATTCGCCGTTGACTTCATTTTCTGAAATTTTATCCAATAGAAAGTGAAACTACAATTTTATAGTTTCCGGTGAGATTTAAAAGAGGTTTTAAACATGTAAAATTCCCATGTTTATTTATAGAAATATGACAGCATGGTTAGCAAGGTGGGATATATAAGTGGACATTTTATTCAAACACTCAATATGCAGTGTGGTTTAATACGGATTACATAATAAAGACCAGTTTTCAGGTACTTAGTGTTTGAAGTGCTATTTCATTATTCATTAAAGGAAGATACAACCAGTAGAAAGTACTTTTTAGAATTTGATTTTTATGTCAAACGTGACTTTATTGACATTATATATTTTATTATTAATTACATATACTGATTTGGATTATATGGAAAGCGTGAGTATGACAGCCGATATCTTATTGAACTATCTCATTGTACATTGAAATAAATACTGTAACCATTGCATCAGTATTTTTTGTCGTATCATTAATATATACATAAATAATAGTTATCTTGTTTCTTGTTTTTGTCTGTTTGATTCGACCATGATAGATCCTGTCAATTCAGTTGTTGCTTGATTTTGAATGAAAAAAGCTGACCGTCCGTTCCGTTCCACAAAGATTGATTATAGACCTATAGGAATTTAAAATAGCGTGTTACATTTATTTTGAGGTCATATCTTCTCTTTCATATCATATGCTACCGTTATGATCCTGCTGTTTCTTATTAATTTATAGAAAGTTATAATTTAATAATCGTTTAAGACATTGGCTGAACCATAGTGCCATGTTTATGTTTTCTAAATAAATGAACCATGTCTGGTTCAGTTATAATCAAATATACAGAATGGGGTTTTCCGATGGTCGATACTTTTTTACAACCCCTTCGTTTGATGTGTTTCAGCTTTCGATTTGCATTTGATAAGGGACTTTCCGTTTTGAATTTTTAAGTTCAGTTCAGTATGTTTCAGATTTTACTTTTCATTTCAGCTCTGATGAAAAGTTGTCACATTGATATCGGCATTTTTGTTAAAAGTTGTAAATTGTTTTTTTTTTTAAATTCATCATTCAGTTTTACTATTTCAATATTTATCCAATAATTCGTTAAAATGTTATACAAAAATTCAATTTTGAATGGTACATGTGGTATGTAGTAAGTTATAAACTTATAAAAAGCGTTGCGCAATTTTCTGAAAAAAAATCTCCTTTGATACTGTTACACCTCTGCTACGATCGACATGATCGATATTACATTACATCTGTCCTTTCTTTTGTTTTGAGATAAAAAAAAAATCAATAGAGTGTATTTGTTCTTACTAAACAACATTTTATATTGACTTTACACATTGTCTGAAATTGTCTGCTATGTCATGTCATTAAGGTAATATTTATTAAATAAATAAAGCACACCACTGACCCAATTGTGTATTTTCTGAAAATGTATCCTATAGAAAGTGAAACTACAACTGAATACATTTCCTGGGAGTTTTAATAGGGTTTTTCAACATGTTAAATTCCCATGTTTATTTATAGAAATTTGACAGTGCGATACGCAATGTATATAAAAATATAAGACACTATTTTATTAAAACATTTAATATTCCGTTGTTTGATATGGATTACATGGCAAAGACCAGTCATCAGGTACTTAGTGTTAGAAGTGCTATTTCATTATTCATTTACGGAAGATGAAACCATAAGACAGTAATCTTTTTATTTATTTTACTGTACAACGTGACTTAATTCACATTTTATTTTTTAATAATAATTACATATACTGAGTTGGAATATTTTTATATGGATAATGTGAGTATGGAAATCTGTATTTTACCAAATATATATCATTGTACATTTGAAATAAATACTGTTTCCATTGCATCAGTTTTTTTGTCGTGTCATTTCATTAATAGATTATAGTTATTTTGTCTTCTGTATTATACTGTTTGATTCAGCAGTTGTTCAATATATTTACTGCTAGTTAAAGGACCGAACAAAGGTTAATTAAAGACGACCAAAATGGTATACCTTGTCACATTTATTGTGAAGTATATATCTTCTTTTCCATGTCGTAATATTATAATCACTATTTTGATCTGAGCGTCACGGATGAGTCTTATGTAGACGAAACACATGTCTGGCGTATCAAATTATGAGCCTGGTACCTTTGATAACTATTTGCAATATCATGTTCTTAAAAATAACAAAAAATCAGTACGAAATTTATATTAGTTTTCGATTCTATACAATACTATTCATATGCGTTATCTCTTTAATGACTGTAATATTTTTTCTGTCTATGAAGAAATAACATAAAAAATGTGGTGCACACTGAATACGCGCGTATGCTTTTTAGAATAGACAGATACATATTACAGTTATTTCTAATAATTAAATTGAAATAAATAATGTAATCATTGCAACAGTATTGTTATATCACAGTATCTTGTTATATCATAGCCATATCCAAGTCAAATTATTTGTCGGGAAGAATATTTTCATTGTACTTCAGCGTTTAATTGTGTTTTATTACACCATATACAAAAACTATTTTAATTGGATGACATGTAATGCCATCCTTTTGAAGGTCCATAAAGAAACGAACGATTTGTGTAGAAGCAATAAAAGTACAGTACACACTACTTATTTAGTCCTTTACATTGCTTATATTCGAGAAGAAATATAATTCCAAACCTAAAAAAAAGTGTCAAGACACAGTATTCAACTACTCGAAAAAGGGCAAAGCCAAAAATTGTAATATGCAAACAATTAAAAGTCAACATGATTTAGTATAAACGGAACTGAAGCAAAAATCATTTTGATGTACATACTCCTGCATATATCTATGAAAGTCAAAGGACATTCTTTATTAAAAAAGTTTGTTTTGTTCTATTTTTTTTTGCCTTTTCGTAAGTGTACATTACTATAATCAAGATTGTATTCGTTTATTACAATATTTATTTTTAGCACTTTGTCCTAGATTAAAAACCTCTATTATTACCTTAACGGAATTTATCCTCTATAAATAAAAAAGCTTTAACATTGAGTATTTTCCGAATATAAGTGTAGTTCATGCGATAGGAAAAAATTACTAAAAATCTTACCCGATCTAGGAAATAGTTTAACAACTGTTCAAATTTATTGTTCTGTAGTAATTTATTAGTAAAGGAAATGATATAAATTTCAATTCTTCATTATTTGTAGTTAAATCTTGATAAACAAACACTTAAGATATTCAACTGCAAAACATATTAAAACATATATAAAATAACACACCAAAAAAAAAAAAAACCAAAAAAAACCCCAAGATAAGATTAATAAAAAAAATAATTTCATAAATGTACAACATAAATGGAAGAAATGGAACAGAAATACCAAATTGTATTGATACATGACATAAATCCTATACACATATGAGAAAACCAAACCATTTATCAGTTAGAGCAAATACTGGCAAGATAACATGACCGTTAATATATAAACTTGCACGTCGAAACCCATTGACAGCTAGATACATTTGAATATTGTATAAACATGTTCGCGCTCTTATGTGCACGTAATATTTTCCACTGAATGTAAACGTAACGAAACAAAAAAAAATGAGTTTGACTGTCCCTATGTCTACTGAACGTAAACGTAACGATAATCTAACTAATGAGTTTGACTGTCTCTCTGGTATATTTCGCCCCTCTGTCAGCATCACCGTTTTAAAGAATGGTTACGAAACAAAATAAAATGCCTTCTTATAAGGGAATACTAGTCGCCTTCAACAGAAAAAAACCCCAATCGAACAGCAATAATCAAACAAACAAAGAGGGAAAACAAAATCAAAGCTGGTCCAGAAAATCGTTGAATTCCTTTAGTTTGCGTTTTTGTGATCTGAGGCGACATAGATTTTTCGTGTGTTATTTGGTACTCTCTGATAATTCTATCATATATATTGACAGTTACTTCATAAGAATAGAGATAGATATTAGTACAAAAATGATACTCCAAAATTTGATAAAAAAATATGCAATATATTATTCAACTTTTTTAATTCAAGTAAAATACCAAAAAACCCACACTCAATGAATACACCATACAGTGGTTTCCTAAACATAAATGAAAATAAAGAGGCTACTCTTCTTCTCCAAAGATTGCATTTCTTGTTGGGTAACCTTTAGCCAAGTGGAATAGACAATACACTGAACTACGTACAGAAGTAATTTGTTTAAAAGAAGTTCCAGTCCGATGTTGGAACCGGTAACAGACGAAATAAAATGACAATTAAAAACGAATTCTTCAGAGAACAATTGAATTCTTTCCACCTCGATAATAAGAATGAAATTTAAAAAACGATGTTAGAAAATGTCACTCCTTGTTGATGTAATTTGGTACTTCAAACTGATATAAAAAAATAAGATTAATAGGTATATGCAGAAGACTTAATTGTCTTATAATGAACAAGAAAGGATTTTTAGCAAGGTCAAAATTTAGAACGTCAAATTGACCTTTGACCTTGATCTCAATTTCAAGGTCATAGGTCAGTGATATCAAATCAAAAGACCCCAGGTCAATTACTTGTATGGTTGTGGAGAAATTCCGATTTCAAATACAAAATGGGAGAAAACTCCTATAAGGGTTGACCAAAATACCTCGACTTAAATGGGTTGAAGTTGCGCCTTATTGAAAACAGTTATTTGGCAAACACATCATATCATTAACTGTTACAGTTTCTTTTGAATAACGATAACAAGCAAAATTCAAAATTGAGAACATGACCTTGACCTTTAACCTTGACCTCAATTTCCTTCAAATGGACCAAGGACTCCAAATCAGAAGACTTTATGCCTCTACGACTTATAATGTGTGAATTCATCCAACATATCGCCTATCTTAAATTTTCAAAGGGAAATAACTCCCATAAGATGTCTCCAGATCACTCCAGTCAAATAAGCCAAATCATTCTTGAGGGTAGACGAACAATTTGGTGAAAACAGTTTGTTAAAATCTTTTACCGTTTTAGAGAAATAGCGATAACAAGAAAAAGGGGACGCGGGGAGATAACTCCTATAAGAATAAGTGTTCGGTCACACAGGGTGAGTTTTGAAACCCCCATTACTATACAACATCATTGGCCAAACATCCATTTGATATGTTGTAAAACAAAAAAGCATCTCAGATGGCAGTAAAAAAATAAATAATAATAATCAGAAGAAAAACAAAAGGTCTTTCCACGAAAATTGGAAAGACCTTATGAGTAACATACATTGGCAAACAACTACCAGTAGTTAAACATGTCAAAGACACACAAGCTCCGGACCTCAATTAAACTGATCGAAAGATTACGTTTTTATCATATTAACATGTTTACAAAAAATGTATTAACAACAAACACATTAATGCAAAATATCATAACACTATGTTGCCCCAAAAATTTGAATACCACAACACATTCACAAAAGTAATCCGAAAACTATAATGAAAATATTTCTAACAAGATATCTGTCAAAATAATGTATTAAAAAATTAAAACCCTATATTTATTCTATTTTGGTATAATTTTTCTGAGTTGGCTAAATGTACTTTTACTTTCGTTTCTCAGTAAGTAACAAAAGTAAGTCAAAATCAATATACGTACAAAATCATAATAACCTGATTCGCAGTTAACTAGGAAGGACATTTTTGTGCACGATATCGAGTTTACATAACTCATTTAAATGTAAGTACAAAGTATTTCTGTTTCATTCTACTCAAAATGTATTTAATGTATTTGACAAAATCATACTTGGTAGATATCATTTGAATGCGATCATTTAACGTAAAAAATTATTATGATAAAACTTAGACTACTTTAATTTTTATTTTATTTGGAGAACAAACAACAGTAACACTATCATGTAAATGAATGATTAAAAGGATCTGAACATCCAATGTGGCTACTGTTGATTGTTCCGCCTTATGAGTAACAAACACACAATTACAATAACAAAAGGTACACTAAACAGCATAATAATCATATATCTGCGTTGTTGATTTATGCTATGGACAATTGAATTGAATATATAAGACAGAATGATAAGTAGTATAATATATAAATAACCGACAATCTATATACAGTTAAGTTCTCAAACTAGTTTAACAAATCAATCACTTAGCCAATATTAAAATGCTGTATTGGCACAAAGAGAAAAAAATAAACACACCGAATCAATTTTACATCAAACCATCCTAATTACAAAAGAAATTTAAATTTGTGTTTAAAAAAATATCCAAGTCATGATAAATATTTTGTCAAATTAAAAAAAAAAAGCACTTTTGCTTTCGTTACTCTATATTTCGAAATTAAACCGTACCTATTAATAAACGGTATCAATATGTCCTGATACACCGTTAAGTACACTCTGTATATTCGCCTTTTAAAAACGCATGTCCATGTACGTACAATTAATTTAAGTCTTACTTAATTTTAAAGTATGTAATTCTTTTGACATAATTATAAATGTCCCGTTGCATTGAAACGAAAAAATATACCACGATTATCCCATAGTATGCAATATTTAATTAGAATTGAATTGGACATAAATATAGAAATAACTTTCAATTATGCAATGCATAACATTTATCAATTTTTCGTTTAATGATACGTTATCAATCTTTCGATAAAATATGATAGTTGTTATAAAAATAAGGAAATGTGGTATGATTCCCAATGAGACACGTACAACTATCAATCCAAGTTAAAATGAGGTAGATGTAGGCAGTTTAGAGTTCCTAATAGTTAGTTAAATATACTGAGTATTTTCAATACAAATGCCGATATAGTCATATAACAGATCGAACTGCCTTTTAATTTTAACTTACACATGAAAACGTGATAAGGGAGACGGATTTATGTACTTTTTGTGCGTGTTCCGAATCCTATTTCGGACATATTGAGGGAACAAAAAAATTTATTGCAACATAATAAGTCAGAAACGAGAACTAGTACTAGTATCCGTCTGTTTGAGACAGTATCGATGATCTTTAGTAAAATGAATATTTATCATTTTTGTTAAAACGCAAAACTTTTATATTTATAGATGCATCAATGGGAGCTCTGAGCCACAAAATTAAACTTTCGATCCAAATATTTCTAAACATTGTTCCAAGAAATTAAGAAGTGTACTTGTTAACAGACTCCGAGCAAAACTTGATAAATTTATCATAATAAATGTAACGGTGCAAACTAATTAAATGATATGACGTTCATCTCTAGATTGTTCATTCTTAGTGTGTTTATGACAGTCCCTTACATGATTAAATCCTTACTATGAAAAAAGATAAAGCCGGTTTCTATTATCTTTAAACGATGAAAACACGGGACAAGATTAAACACCAAACATATTAATTACTTGATAATACATACCATGGTCGAAAACAATAGTTGAAAATATTAAATGATAACAAATCGAAGAAAAACATGACAATAAGAAAAACAGGGGACTATGCTTGAAATATATCTAAAGGGTAAGACAGTCCTGGTTCATCTCTGGTATCCTTCTTATCGTACATAGAAAAAACAAGTAAAAGCCAAAAGACAACCGACAGATCCTTAGTCACCACTAAGATAACCGAAGAGCTAGCATTACAATCGGTATAACCATTTTTAAAGAAACCTATTGTTGAGATAAAAAAAAAGGCAACAGTAGTATACCGCTGTTCAAACTCATAAATCCATGGACAAAAAACAAATTCGGGGTAACAAACTAAAACTGAAGGAAGCGCATTAAATATAAGAGGAGAACAACGACACAACACTACAATGTAACACACACAGAAACGGACCAAGCATCAGACAAAATCCCACGAGAATAACAAGTATAACATCAAAACCAAATACATGAATTTGGGATAGACAAGTACCGTGACACGTCTTATCGCAATGTCAATTTACACTCAAAAATAAGAGAAAACAAACGACGCAACGTTAAATTGTAACACACACAGAAACGAACTATAATATAACAATGGCCATATTCCTGACTTGGTACAGGACATTTTTAAAGGAAATGATCGTCTTCTTCATTTTCTTTTGTTTGACCCTTGAATTCAAACTAAAAATAACTACTAGTATGTCTCTATTACTTATGATTTACCAGTTACAAATACGTTTCAATATTAAAGTGGGGCCTCGGTGGCCGACTGTTATAAGTAGTTACTACTGTAATCACTAGCCAGTCAACACTGAGGTTGTGAGTTCGAAGCCTGCTCGTGTGAGTGCACTCAACTCCAATCTTAATTGTTAAGAATTGTCAGGTCATCAGTTTTCAGATAGTGGCACATGAAATGGGTAATCCTTTTTTTACAAAAGACAATTTTTACCTTTATTTAAGGTCATGTGTCTCCCAAAATAATACAAAAGACCCCCTTAGCTTTATTAAATATAAAAACGAACTAATTGCAAAGGTCAAAATCATGGACTTTCTTTTTGGTTTGACCTTGACCTGAGTTTTAAGGTAATAACGCAATGACCTCAAATCTAACCACCCTAACTCCAATCTATAGATATTTGAGTTAAGCCCCAATTAGCTAATATAAGAATTGAAGGTGAGCCACCTTCCAATAAATTCCGACGCACCTTTTTAACCAAAATATACATGTTAATTTTAGTAGAAAAAAAAATTTTGTAAAACTATTTTGTCAGTATCATATACGGTTTCGGAAGAGAAACAATAAAAATCCAAAATACAAAAGATTATGACCTTGGCCTTTGATCCACAACTTATTCCCCTCTTGGTCAACTAAGGAACTCACACTAAAAGAGCATCGATAAGACATTATATCTCTATCAATTATGGTTTACCATTTAAAAATACAGATCACTTATGTCAAATACATGATAAGGGAAAACAATTTTCATATGTCTCTGGATGAGCTAGGTCAAACATTTCTTCGACATATAACGCAGAATTAAGAAACATAATTGTGTGGTTATTTTCCTTTAAGTTACGAAGGAGGTACAAAAAAAGAAAGAAAAACTGTGTTTAGGGATATTCCAATAAAAAGTCTTTAGCTAAATGAGATGAGTTTCAAAGGCAAATTCACTGTTCGAGATTATGAGTATCAGAACAAAATGCACAGGTCTTTCCATGTAAATATAGAAAGCCATAATAATAACAAAAAAACAAAAGTTATGTCAAAACATAACATATCGTACACAGTTTCCAAAAACATACAAGTATGGTTCTTCTTTTAAATGCACTGATCAATTACTTCCTTATTCATATAATTACATTGAATGGAATCATACATGGTTTCTCAATATTTTTGCTTGTAATAAGTGAAATAGTTTGCTTCTTCCAGTTTACAAAGGATCCTTTCGGTTCATATCAAATGTTTCTTGCTACTTGAGATACAAGATAAAAATACGGCGTTCTATCACCACAACAAAGCATAACACAACATCACCTCCAGTACTAGTTAAGCTCACTTCGAGGTAACTTTTTCATGTATCCGTACTTATTTATAACAAAGGTCAAAATAGAGAACGTCAATGTAAAACTTAAACTTCAATTGGAAGGTCATATGTCGTACGACCTTCATCATAAATTATAATATAATAAAGAAAGGCTCCGATTAAATGTCAAAAATTTCAAAAGAGATAAGGAAACGTCATGACTCAGCTATATTAGCGACAAGAAATTACGGAATATAGCAAGGTTAAATCCATGTGTGAGCGCCCAACCATTCGAAATCTAAGACTGTGGTGCAATAGAACAGACTGTAAATATGGTAACGAAAGCACATATTAAACAACTGATAAAATCCATTCTCAAAGTTCAATAGTCAAATGTTTTAAGTAATGGAGATAATTTTCTCCTACCGGTTTATAAAATGGCAAGTCATGCTATCATGTGCAAGTTGGAAAAAAGTAAGCTAGTAAAAGTACCGAACTCTAAGGAAAATTTAATATGGAGAGTCCTTTTTGAAAAGACATTACTAAAAGCTCAAATAGTTATCAAAGGTACCAGGATTATAATTTAGTACGCCAGACGCGCGTTTCGTCTCAAACACATCAAATGAATTCGAAGATGATATGTGTGGAAAAGTAGTTACATACCCTACCAAGCAGCTTTTTTTTAGAACATTTAAGGGGACAAAATTATAAACGTCAGCAGAGCACTTTCATCCAAATGTAGTTACATAGCGTCACAACGCAATTTACATTTTACCATACAAACTTATTTCAATTACTATTAAGGTTTGTAAGGAGTTGGGATAACATGGACAATAAGTACCCTTTTGAAAATAAACTTGAGCTTTAAACATGACCTAGCTAATTAACGAAAGACCTCTTATTAAAAGTCTTTTGGTCTCCATGACTTACGGTTTACGAGTTCACGAAAAAAAAACCAACTCATTTCAAACAAACAAGGGAAATAAATATTTTAGCATATGACCGGATGTCTTCGATCCTGATTTAACACATCATCTTCATGCGATAAACGCTACGATTTTCGAGGAAACGCGATAACAAGAAAACAATTAACGAGAGATAACTCCTATATAAAAAGTGTTTGATTTAACAAGATACGTTACAAAGAATGATAACAACAATTACAAAAATATTTAATTTTTTGATATCATATACCAAATATCGTAAAAAGTATTTTAAAACAAAATCGACATCTGATAAAGAAATGGAAGAAGAAAAAAAAACAATGACAACAAAATCAATTAGTCTCTCCACTAAAAAAACACCACTTAATAAAAACAACCGCAGATATTGTATAGTTCAACCTGAGAAAAATATTAATCCTAACTATATGTACTAATGGACAAATCTGCATACATAAACAAATAATTCTTATATGATTTGCATATTAGAGAATGCGTTGACAGGATTGGTCAAGAGGACTTCTGGTAGTTGATCTTGACGTTGGTCATTTATCGATAGACGACGTTGACCGAACTTCTTTTCGTAACAAATGTTAACCAGATGGCGGCAATAATAACAACGACGTTAACAAAATTTATTGTCACTGCACGTTTACCGTTTAATAAAGTAATAAACACAAAAACATTCGTTTGAATGATAATAAGAGTGTTTGCAGTTTATTATTCATCAGATAGCAAATTTCATTGCGTACATATTTTTGTGTTAACTAACAAATATATCCATGCGTCAGGCCTTTTCAATGACATAAATATACAATTTACGTGTGATAGAGGTAACGAGTGTGGAAAAAAATATATTCCCTTTTTCCAATTTTAAAGAATTATAAGGATTAAACGCATTTTTAAAGGAATTTATTGGTGTAAAAAGTGGACCAAGTCACTCACAAACATATCATTAAACTTCCTCGGACTTTTATTTGTTTGTGAGTGAATTGGTCGAGTGTATACACCAATAAATTCAATTAAAAAGGCGTTTCATCCTATATTATCATCGTAAAACTGTAGCAAAAATATCGAACTTCAAGGCAAATTCGAAAGTCCATACAAACTGAAAAATAATCGAACGCTATCAAACAACGTAACAACAGCAATATTAACAGGTGTTTCAACTAAAAATATATAAAACTATACTCATAACATTAAAGATGCAGACAATTGTTGTAAACGCATTTTCTGTCTGATAGCTTTATAAATTTGGAACTTTTGTTTGAATTCGGATTTAATTGAGACTGAGTAAGATTACCCATGGATTAAAGTTTTTCGTTACACTTTTTAAACATGAATTAAACTCACAAAATAAGATTGAGCTACAGACATTAATTGCTAAAAAACCAAAAGTATCTATCGAAGTAAACAGACAAACTATGCTGTTGATAAAAATGAAGACTCAATACATAAACATAAATCGTTAAATTTCTTGACAGCTGTTATAGCGTCTGCAATAGAATAAAAGCTAAAAGTCTTAATAGCTGCAAGTGTGAGACGACCCCATGAATGCAATCTATAGACTGAAATTCTTGGTATTTAATTTTAAATAATGCTAAATGTACCAGAGTTCAAACGGGTTTTAAACTTACTTTCAAGCTGATTGTTTGAGTATGAGATAACTTTTTACTTGCACAAATTTGAATTTTTGTTCCCCTTTTTTGGTTAGGCCTGACACAGATTATTTTAATTAATGTGCGATATCTTGAAAAGATTGTGTGTTTCATTTAAGAAAATGTGAATTATGCCTAAAATAACTTCAAAAAGAAGTTCATGGAATACCGCCATCTTAGTGGGTACTATTACAATAACATAATTGAAGTTAATAGTTACAAGGTTTATAATTTGGTACGCCAGACGCGTATTTCGTCTACATATGACTCATCAGTGACGCTCAGATAAAAAAAGTGAGAAAACCAAACAAAGTACAAAAATGAAGAGCATTATTGACCCAAAATTCCAAAAAAGTTGTGCCAATTACGGCTAAGGTAATCTATGCATGGGATGAGAAAATCCTTAGTATTTCGAAAAATTTATACTTTTGCAAACAGAAAAATTAAAAAAAATGACAATATAACTAATATTTATGTCAACACCTTAGTGTTGACTACTGAGTTGGTGATAACCTCTTATACGACACGTCTATCGGCAGTTGCATCGACCCAGTGGTGTAAATAGTTACCTTTTTTTTAGTATATAATTAGGACAGGAATGTTATGAAGTTTGTACTATCTTCAGTCCTCGTCTGTATAAGGTTTCTGTTTGTATTGTATTTTGATTTTTTATTTCTGTGGTAAAATACCCCAGAATATTTCCATAAACTCTTGATAACATTCGAACTGTACAACGTTCAAATCAATGAAGAAAGTTGTCACCTGTTAAAACGTGTTAACCCACTGAATTTGTATACACCTGTCTAAGCTAGAAGGTTGCTGTTCAGTGGTTGTCATTTGTTGATGTGGTACATAGTTTTTTTTCTCGTTTCTCGTTTTTAATAAAGATTAAACCATTGGTTTACTTGTTTTAATTGTTTTACACTAGTTATTTCGTGACCTTTTATATCTTGCTGTTCTGTGTGAGTCAGAAAGTCATTTATGTTTTATAAGCATTCTAGGTTTGCCAATACGTGTTCATTTTTACTCAACCGTTCATATCTGACTTTGCAATTCTTTTTTCTCAGTTTACACGTTGGTTTATAATATCTTAAATTATTTGGACTCTGTATGCATGGTTGAATAATTGTCTCATAGTCAAAAATTGTACATCACCTTATCAAAATAAAAAGAAGGGTATGATTTCCAATGAGATAAAAACCTAGCAAGAATCCATATGAAGTTAACAACTACAGGTCAGCGTATGGCCTTCAACAATGAGCAAAACCCATTCAGCATAGTAATATTTGAAGGGTGCATCTCCTTGTTTATGTCGGAAGAGTAAAATATCATTATAAATTCAAAACTTAAATAAAGATATGCTAGTATGTAGAAACAGTTGTTGAAATAAAAGTATCAAACATATCAAAGAGTTTGTTGTATAATACTGGTCTTGGTCCCAAATTATTAACAAAAAATATTAAAAAAAAACCTACAAATAAGTAAATTGCATACATTAAATTGGAATGGTACCAGAATTATTATCATACAACAAGGATATGTTATTTAATAAAATCACACCTATTCATTCTTGTTCCGTTTAGTCAATAACTAAATTTTTATATTACAGTGGAAGAATCAAGAAGATAACATGGGAAACTATATTGACATATTCTCGACTTTTGTAAAAAGAAATTTACACCGAACTTTAAAGATACACAAAGTCGAAACAATGAAAACCAAATTAACACTTAAATCTTTTAATAGTTGAGTAAATGGTAAAGACTAAAAGGTTTGTTTTTAGTTTTAAAAGTTAAATATTTATCATTTTAATCCTTTCTCATTTATTAGAATTAGAATTATTTTTATTTATTTTTTAATTGTAGGATATTCCATCCCTCGGCCACACGTTGGTTTTTGAAAGTCCGGAAAGTGATATGCAACCATCCATTGAGAATACTACAAATAAAATCTTAGAAGAGTTGTCAAAAGTTGTAAGTGATCTTGTTATTGTAAACAAACAGAAGTTAGTGAAAAAAAAATCGTGTAGATAAAACAGTACAAAATATAATATATATCTAATTTATGTCTCAAAATGATCAGATCTTCTGTAGTCATATTGAAAGTCAGTATGTCTTAAATATCTTACAACGACTATGTTACTAGGTTTACTTCTTTTTTGTAAAATAATCAAGACGACAAAGATGGGAACACCTACATGTCACCATAAGGCCTTTGACATTTAAGTCCGTTTCGAAAAGAGAACTAATTATGAGTTTTTTCTACACGAGAAAATACAAGGGAAGTGAATAAATACAAAAATACCCGACTTGCTAGAGATATAAACCATCTAGATGTGCAACCTCCATCGTGCAAGGCTTTTCATACTTAAAACGAAATAACAACTTAAAAATTGTGAAATGCAAATCAACGTGAACGTAATTAATGTATACTTGATGGTACGAGTAGCACGTTTAATCATTTCAAATTAAAACACTCCACATTATTTTTGTGACACCATGAAAAAATGAAAGAAACATCGGTTTCAGACATTTTTAAGGAGTTTTTTATTTTTATCTTTTCTATCTGAAGTTATTGTAAAAAGTAAAATCACAAAAATACTGAACTTAGAGGAAGATCAATTGGGAAAGTCCATAATCACATGGCAAAATCAAATAACAAAACGCATCAAAAACGAATGGACAAGAACTGTCATATTCCTGACTTGGTACAGGCATTTTCAAATGTAGAAAATGGTGGATTAAACCTGGTTCTATAGCGCTAACCCTCTCACTTTAATGACAGTCTCATCAATTTCCGATATTTTTACATTGATGCGTTAAATAAACAGACACAATAAATAAAATAGTCAAAATATGGGTACATCAGTCATCATCGTTTAACAATTTTAAAAGGAACAATTTAACAGAACACAAAAACATCTACTATCTACGAACACATTTATTGATTTGAGTGTCTGACGTCAGAAAATTTTATACGTCACATAAATTTGTCGTTCAATGTGCGTACAAACAATTTTAAAATTTTCATGGGAATGTTAGCATACAGGGTTAAAAAATCAAAAGTATGTAAGAATAAATTTAAGAAATAGACCGAGATTTAAACTAGTCCAAAAGTTATATATAGAATTTATAAGAATCCAAAAATAGTTAATTCCACTACGCGATTGAATGATTTTGACGTTTTTGGTTCAACGTATATTGTAATTCATAATAGAAATATCATATTGACGGGATCTTTAAAGTACAGAGTCACGTTATAAGAACAAAAGAAATACAAAAAGTCACAAATACAAAACAAACCACAAAAAAATAAAAAATAAAAGCCAATACAAACACATTGACGAGATGTATAAGTACCGAGCCACGTGAAACGGATATCACATGAAACCATTCAACAGTAAAAGTAATATTAATAATAGAACAAAGACAAATGAAAGAACTATAAAACACGTTGTAAAGATGATAAACAACATCAGTACGCAGAATCTATACATCAAGACCATCGTGTATTATTTGAGAAGTTGATACGGAATATTTATCAACAAGGTCTTGGTACCTTCCGATGAACTTTTTTAGTAAAAGAACGAGACGTTCTTTGACATACCCCTGTTTCATCAACTTTCTACTCAGACACTGATGACGTTTTACAAAGTCTGAGTAGGAGTTGCAAGCTCTTGAATATCGAATAAGTTGGGAAATATATATCCCATATGCAGGTGAAGTTGGTATATTGCTACTAAGGTGGGGGAAATTTATAATTTCAAAATAAAAATCGTCTCGTTTGTCATAGATTCTGGTACTGAGATGACTGTGTAAGTCAAATTCGAGATATAAGTCTAAAAGTGAGGCGGAGGAAGCCGTGTCTGTTGTTTCTTTAATCTCTAGTTCTGGGGGATATATTAATGGAACCCAATCAGAAAAGTTCGGATTGTTTATGGAAAGAACATCATCAATATATCTGAAAGTGAAATTAAATAATCTGGCTTCTTTGATTCTCTTGTTTTTTACAAGTGTCTGGAGGAACTCCGATTCATATGAAAATAAAAAGAGGTCGGCAAGAAGAGGCGCACAGTTTGTTCCCATAGGAAGCCGACAATTTGTTGGAAAAGTCTACCTCCAAACTCAACAAATATGTTGTCGATAAGAAACTCCAGCATACTGACCACTTGTTCTTCTGTGTAGCATATTTTACCTTTTTAAACGTCAATGTAGATACGGTTGTATAAGTCAAACTTCACCAGTAATCCTCACAGAAAAATCTTATAATGACAAAGGACAAACTATTGTTGGGTATTATAGATAAGGTTTTTAAACATCAACGTAAACTATCGGTTACATGTAACCGGTTAGTTGATCGAACGATTATCTGAATAAACTGTTAGCCAAAACTGTTTGATTAGATATATAATATACATCATGTAGTAAAACATAATTCATGAAACATAACTGTTTTGTTTTTCAGAGGGGAAAAGCCTCCAAAACAAGCGGTTTGAACTTTGGATGCAAAGAGAGGAAAGATGTCGTAGTTAGTCTCAATCAAATAAAGAGCTTGGATGAAAAGAACATGTCCTACCTAGAAAAAGATGTAGGAGTACATCAGGGAAAGATAAAACCTCATCCAACCGCAATCGATGTTTGTTTTCTCAACGAAATAACTGTAAGTTCAAATAAAACATTTTGATACAAAGAACAAAGTAAAATAACAAATATATCGAACTGCAAAGGGAAATTCAAGATCTTAAGGAGGTAGACCTAGGTTAAGGGAAATCACTCTTAAAATCATCAGTACGTTTGTGTCAACCATTTTCAAAAATATATTCTAAGCTTCTAGGTTACATAGATTATTTTCAATCTGTTTCAGGTAAATGCTTAAAATACATTGATGAACTTGTCTTTAACAAACGCTTAACTGATTTACAGACTTATCTCCCTGATTCAAGGTCTACCCCCTTAAATACCGAACAAATTGGAAAATATATATCTCACATGCAGGTGAAGTTGGTATATTGCTGCTAAGATGGGGAACATTTATAAATTCAAAATTAAAATCATCCCGTTTTCTGGTATTGAAATGATCGCAAATTCGGGATACAAGTATTAAAATGAAGCTGAAGAAGATGTGTCTGTTGTTTCTTTAAAAAACTTCCCTAACTAGTTATAGATGAAATATTAATGAATCCCAATCAGGAAAGTTTGAATGATGAAAATGAAATGAATATCATAAAAATACTTCAGAAATTCACAATAAGGTTTTACGGAAAACATATCCTAACGAGATAAAGGATGATCTCAGTTTTCAAATTCTGAACTTTTGATTTCTATGTTGTCTGCCTTATACTTACAATGAGCAACATGACGGGTGTGAAATATCGGAACAGAATATGCTTTCTCTTTCAGAGTAGTTTTGAACACTCATACCGTTTTGCCTCAAAAGTTGCCTCATTGGCAATCATACAATATCTTCTAATTTTCTATAATTTGTTAACTGATTTGTCTTTCGTCGTCTACGTTTTTTGCAATTACTTTGTCAGTTTTTCTCTAGTATTGAGTTTTGAATGACTCTTGGATTGTCCGCCTTTCTGTACATGTATATGATAAACCCTTTTAAGTCTATCCAATATTGCCACGGAAACACAAATAATATAATGCTATTCTATCGATAGTTTCAGAAAACTATATATTAATCTGTTTTCAGTCTTATCCAAAACACAGAGTTGGGTGCCAGAAAGAATTATTTCCACAGAACCATCAAGTTGTTGATTCCTATAGAAAAAACATTCAGGACAAGGAAAAGCAATCCATTATTTTGACAAAAGAAGCAGTAAGAAGGCTAGTAAAGCGGAGTAGAGTGCGAAAGGTAAATAGATTAATGAGTATTCTAATGCAATTATTTTGTAACAATGGTTCTGATTGGATGCGTAAAATCTGTATCTCCTTGTCTGTAACTAAGGAAGCCGACATTTTGAATTGCTGAATATATTGACATGTAATTTCTGCAGTAAAAGCCTAAAAACATGTTGCACCTAAAAATCTTCTTTTTATCAAATTTTATTACATTCTGAAGCGGCACAGAAGCCAGAAAACGGCCGGTGTTTATGTTTGACACCGGAAGCATACCTATGACGTTACCTAGTGTAGGGACCAAAAAAGATAACATCTTTTCGCGGAATTTTCTTTAATGAAGATTTTTTTTACAGTTATCTCTTAATTGTATTTAAACGTGAGAGGAATTACAAATTTGACAAATTATATGACTATTTTATATTTGAAATCAATGTAGTACTGATTTATAGGACTATTGTCAAATGAACTCAAACGACATTCAAATATGAGTATTAACCGTCTTCTCAAATGTTCTTTCTTTCATGTGTCCATTGAAACTCTGGTTTACTTTAAACTATTATATCATTTATTTCTGTATGTATTTCTCTATTGTTAGTGTTTATTCGTATTGTATTCCTGTTATTCAATGTTTTCATTTTAAAAGGTCGCTTTAACATTGACATACAAGCGGGAGCTTCCTAAGTAATACAATCAGGTTCAACCTACTATTTCTTTTGTCGAGCCTGCGACGTTTGTCGCAGAGAGCTCAAAATAGGGATATTGATCTGGCGGCGTTAGCTAACTTCTTAAACGCTTCATATTCTCAAAGGTGAAAGACCTGGATACTCATACTTTGTATGTAGACGCCTCATGTGACGAAGTTTCCGTCAGTCACATGTGCAATGTCCTTGACCTCATTTTCATGGTTAACACTTTTTTGTAATGGTAATTAAGTCTTTCCACTTTTCTGTGGAAAGACTTATTGTTTTTCTTCTGATTATTATTTTTTTTTTCTTCCGCCAAATTTTGTTCTTGCGATAAATGTTTGTTTCGCAATATGTCGCTTAGATATTTCTCATATGGTATCGTATAATTAAGGCGCTTTTACATTTCACCCTGCTAAGGCGAACCATTTTCTTTGTAAGAGTTATCTCCCTATTCACTGTTTATCATCAGAGTGCATCTCCTTCGTAACAAAAAAAGATAGCGACAAAATTCTTTTAACAAATATTTCGTTACATTCTCAGTAATTTTTGGCGTATTTAGATCGAAGCGATTCGATGAAATTTTATAGGAGTTATCTACCTTTACAAAATAAATTTGTCGCTATGTTTATTTAACTCATAAACAGTTAACCGTATAACCCTGGAATGTTTTTATTTGAGTTACCTAGGTCCTAACTTAGAAAATGAGGTCAAGGTCAAGTTTTCAATTGTGACTTTTGCATGTTTTTGCATTTTCTCCGACACTTTGAAAGACACATATAAAAGAACAAGTGCAAAATGTCTGCTTTATTGTAATGAAGATATGCTACATTTAGTCTTATACAACTTAAAGGCATCTTATAGGAGTTGGTGCCCCTGAAATGTCTTGATATGTAGTTATTTGATTATAACTTTAACAAAGTTCATTATAAAAGCATTTGACCTTGTACAAAAGGTTGGGTGACAAATGACCTTGAAAAATGACTACCGGAAGTGACCTTGAGAAAACCGGAAGTAGCCTTTTTTGCAATTTTTTCATATAAAAGTACTCAGATTCAATATATTTTGTCATATAGATACATAAACTGATTACTGAAGACTAAAAATGACTTCCAACAAACCGGAAGTGGCCAATTATCTCCCATTCTACATACAAAAGTATATAGAAACTATATATTTTTGAAATCAGTGTGAAAGAAGCTATCATATGAGAACGGAAGTGACATTAATTTCACCGGAAGCATTATATTATCTCTCTTATATCACTCAAAAATATAATTTAGCCATTATTTATCGCATCAGTATAAAGAAACTATCTTCTTATGAAAGTTTCTTTCATGTGGAAAGACTTTCAATTGTTCTCTGAACAATTGGTTTTTAATTCTCTCTTATTTTAAGTAATATGATAACTATATTTGAAAGTTTTCACTTGACCTCGACCTCATTTCATGGATCTGTGAACAAGGTTAAGTTTAGGTGGTCAAGTCCATATCTCAGATAATATAAGCAGCAGGTCTAGTATATTCGGTTATGGAAAGACTGTTATGTGTACATGTCCAACTGGCAGGTGCCATCTGACCGTGATCTCGTTTTCATGGTTCAGTGGTTATAGTAAAATTTGTGTGTTTTGGTTTGTTTTTCTTAATTATACTGTATGCAATAGGTCTACTATATTTGGTGGATGGAATGATTGCAAGGTGTACATGTCCAACTGGCAAGTATCATTTGACCTAAATCTCGTTTTCATGGTTCAGTGGTTATAGTAAAATTTCTGTGATTTGGTCTTTTTTCTAATACTATATGAAATAGATCAACTATATTTGGTATATGGAAATATTTAATGATCTATATGTCAGTCGCACAGGTTTTATTTGACCTTGACCTCGATTTCAAGTTACATTGCTCAGTGTTAAGCTTTTATACGGGATCGTGTAATAATATGATGTCGTTGTCTGCGTCTGCGTCGTCGTCCTAACACACATTGGTGTCCGGACAATAACTTTAGTTTAAGTGAATGGGTCCCTATATTTTTTGAAAAGAAGATCCAATACCACAAAATGAAGGTTAGGATTGATTTTAAGGAGGATAGTTCCAACCCTTTAGGAATTAGGGGCCCAAAAAAAGGGTAAAACTCAAGCATTTTTCTAGTTTCAGGATAATAACTTGTGTATAAGTATTGCGATTGATCTGAAACTGTACCACAATGTTAAATATCACAAGAAGAAGGTTGGGATTTATCTAAGGGGTTATGGGGACAGCAGCTTAGGAATAAAGGGATAAAAAGGGACCAAAACAAGCATTTTTCTAGTTTCGAGACAATAACTTGTGTGTAAGTGCATGGATCTCTCTGACATTGTACCACAAGGTTCCATGTAGCTGGGATTGAGTTTGGGATACATTGCCCCAAATTTGTAGGAATCAGGGGCAAAAAAAATTATTTTATTGTGTTTTGGCCTGTTTTTTTTTAAAACTATATAAGCAACTATATTTGTTGTATGAAAGAATTGTTAGCTGTACATGTCTGCCTTGAATGGTTCATCTGACCATGACCTCATTTTCATGGTTCATTGTTCAATGTTTTGTTTTCTTGGTTTAATGCTTGTTAAGTTTATGTGACAGTTGTAATATAGCTTTATATCAAGGACTATCAACATAATATCAATGATTAGGAAAGTAGGCGAGACATTTCGGTGTGTGCACTCTTGTCTTTAAATATATTGCACCAAGTCAGAAATATTGCAGTTGTTATCAAATAGTCAGTTTAAATGTATGCTGGTGTTTGTTTTCTTGCATGTCAATGTTTCTGTTGTTTCGTTGCTTTCCTCTCATAGTTGTTGTGTTTCCCATCGGGGTTTGCTTGTGACTCAGATTTGTTTTCGTTAAATGGATTTATGACTATTGACATGATTGAACAATGAGTTATTTATATATTTTTATAAAATATAATTGTTATGTAGAAGTTACTGTTATCAATGCCAAATATATCATCTAACGCTTTCTTATTTTGTATGCGTCTTCCTGATGATTGCCTACTTTATAAATATATTACAGCTGTGTGCACATTGTGTATTCGATACACTTTATTTACATTTAATTTGTTGTATTTGTGAGAAAAAACGCATAAAGTTTTTATTATTTTTTCTAGATAGTTGACGAGGATGATCCATTGAAGACATCAAGTAATACTGCAACAAACTTTCAAGGTTCAAGCAGCACACACAGCAATTATAATTTGGAAAGAGAAGATAAAATGCCGTGTGGCGTTGCCTACATAATGAAATAATAAATATCATTTAATGTTTTTGTCTTTTTGAAATTGTTATTTTATTATTCAATCTTTACAAAAGTCGGTGGTAAAAAAAATATGGTACAAATAGTAGGGTAGATTGCTAAATAAAAAGAACCGAATATTGAATGGGAATAAAATTTAAAGGATGAACTTATTTCTCCCCATAAAAAAGTCGAATCATCCTTCAAAACTATTGATCCTTTATTTTTCTTCTCACCATGCAATAACACAATAGAATCAAATAGGCAGGTTATATTGAGTTGAATAATTTTTATCTACTAGTATATCAAAAAGAGAAAGAAGGTACCAAGGGATAACATATAAACAGACCACAAAATGGTAAAAAAACCCAACTTAGAATGGACGAGAGAACAATGACACCATATTATTTAGAAAACTGAAAACCATACAAAATGAATCCCATTTAAAACCGTGAATTATACTCAGGTGCCACGGAAATATATACAGTTCCTGCTCTTCACATGGCAACCGTCACGTTGCTCATACAAGTAGAAATACAGATATAAGCCACCTTCTGTAATGACACAATCTTGAAAAACTTGGAAGATATTCATTTCCAATTACACTTGAAAAAGAGGATACACCATAATAAAAAAGAGATGATTTAAACGTTCTAATGGTTAACCTATTAATTTATATGTCGAAACATTCTAGCAGTGCCTACATGGAGTGTAAAGCTCATATATTCGATATGTTAAAGGTTGATTTTTTTTCACAATGTCATTGTTAGATGGCTGTTGTTAACAAGAAATATATCAAACAAAGAAATAAGTAGTTGGAAACAATTACGGACGACATCACAAGTTATATCATACTTTATAGTATATATCTAATTGCCATAAATATGCACATCGTCTTACAAAAATTGAAAACAACACGTTTGATAATTTCTTGCGTCCGAATCGCTTTTCTGGATTTACCTTCATCAGGAACGCTCTAAACGCTGAAATCCGAAAATGTATAAGTGGCAATAATCGTTGAAGAGCTATATGTCAAAAATACCTAAAATAAATATAGCCAAATTCATCTAAAGCCAACTTTGCCTGAGGAAGTTTAAACTTTAGATTAATAATAATTTCAAAATTTATAAACGGATAATTTTAGTAAAGTTTGTTAAATCTTGTCAGTACTTAGGCACTGACTACTGAGCTCATGATACCCTCGGGAACTGATAGTCCACCAGCAGAGGTATCGACCCAGTGATGTAAAAAATTGAAAACAACATTAACTTTTAATGACCATGTTCGAAAACAAATCATACTTACTAGTATATTAGCAACACGATGGATGTCAGATGTGGTACAAGATATACTACACCTCCGAAGCACAGAATGTCTTTCCCAAATTTACTGGTATTCATGCTTCTCGGTTTTGAGTTTTATTTTTATGATTACTGTGTTTTTTACGTTGTTTTTCATTTTAATGTCACTGCGTTGTCAGTATGTCTTTGACTTATGAGTTTAAATGACTATTTGGTATAGTTTGCTCTCTTTAAAGCCTTTTTGGTTTTTTCCCAATTGTGACAATTTGATATAATGTGCTCTACCAAGGAATGTAATATACAATCTTGGAAGGCAACACTTTCTCTGAATGCGCTACTTTCTTACGAAGCAGTGGCTAAGAAATAGCAACCATAGTTAATTGCAATGTTTTTACCAATCAACAAGAAAAATACCACATAGCAAGCCAGAAATGCCCCTACATGAAAAAAAAGTAAAATTCAAACGAAAAACTAATTGCCAGATCTATGTTCAAACCTATACACGAAAACATTCATGATATATACATCACAAAGTTACAACAAATGAAGAACAGGCTCCTGACATGCTCCTGACTATTCATGAACACATATATAGAATGTGACTGGATAAGTACAATATGCGGGTACCCAACCCTCTGTACCGATAGTGGCGTATTGGAACACGACTAAACCAAATAAGTTTAAAATAGGCTTGCCTCATCATACGAAGTTTAATTTTGGACACCTTTAAATCTAAATGTTGAACAATTTGATAATTGAGCATAAAATCTAAATTCGGATTACAAGGTTGATTTAGCATACCAAAGAGCACCAACACATCTGTGTTTGTAGTTTGTACAAATCAAACAAAGTGAATTTTGGATCATTTGAACCTTTTGGAAACTTGTTCCACAATTTTATAGAGATCCATAGTCTTATACTTATGTTATTGGAAACCGAATGTTTTCGGACGATAACGACGAAGACGACACTCACAACGTCATAACATTATACGTACTTGATAATTTGGAGGTCGTTTTAAAATTACTTAGTTGTTTAGAAATTTTTAGACATTTTAAGAGGTACTTACGCAGTAATAGTTAACTGAATTGTTGAATAAATGAAACATAAATGCACGATTTATTATTTGTAGATGTGCACATTCTATAAATATCATGTAGGAAATTCAGTGGAATGCAATTGAGATGAATTCAATTGTTTGCTAAGCCAAAATCACCTATAAGTCAAAGATACTGCTATTAATTATTATAGCAATGCGATATTTGTCTTATATCATAGCGATGATTTTTTAATATAAAAAATTATGAATGCGATACTTTTCTTATATAACTGCTATAGTTTTCTAATATCAAATGAATACGATGACACGTCACAATGCATGTCAAGAAAACTGCAAACATAATTCACAAACTTAGATCATGACTGGTTTAATGTTTTAGGATCAATATCACTAACATTTCGTAACTGTAACAAAATTAACGCTTACATGAACTTATCATTTCGAAAATGTTGCTTGAACCTATTAATAGTTGAAAGTGTTAACAACCTGTTCAGTCTATTGTTTTTAATCACATGGTTTAACCGAGTAATTCTATTTGAAGTGATGATGCAATGGCGAAATTTAAATGCGGTTGCAAATAGTCTACCGACCTATTAGATTCTAATATACTGGTCACACTGCTATAGCCTATCCACCTTGGTAATATCGAAATAAACAAAACAAATCATTACTTAAAAGAAACATTCATTCAAACAATCCAATCTAATACAGCTTCAAATTACAATGAATATTCAAATGGTAAAATAAATAATCCAAACAAATTAAAATGTACAAATGATGATGTCCCGAACTTTGAAGATACCAACTGAGTAGCCTCAGACTATAAATTGGACAACTTCAGATACAACGAAAATAAAAAATCTTGTCAAACAGAAAAGGTATTTATTATTAACATGAAAAAAAAATATTGAGAAGGAAAACAGTTCTTTTTTTTTTATATCAAAGACTTTTCCCGTTGTTAAATCGAGATCTCTATGAACATAATCAGCTCGCCGCGTGGACGCTCTTTTACATCGCGATGATCATGAGGGCATCCCGTGTATAGTTGCCACAAAGATTTGACTTTCGTTTTTGACTAGTAACCGATCGTATGAATACGCAAATATTTCTTAGTGCAAAATAACAATCCGTATCGCTTGTTATTAATTCATTTCTTCAATGAGTACTAAAAAAATGTTAAGAACACAAATAAGTAAAATGTAAATGTCTATTGGCGTTAGAAATGAGTATATATCTTTTCTATATTTATAAATTTAGATCGTTCATTTATAGGACTGGAAAGAAGTTATTTATAACGGGAAATTTTTAAAGATGTATAGATATAAGTAGATGGTGCATGAGACAACTTTCCATCAAAGTAATAATTTGTTTAAAGTTAACCATTATAGATCAAAGTAGGGCCTCAAAACACGGAGCCTTGGCTCACAGCCAACACCACGCTATATAGAAACAAAAACGTTACTAGTGTTAAGCCATTCAAACAGGAAAACCAACTGTCTAATTTGTATAAAAAAGAGAGATTCAAAAGTACAGGTCAGATTTTTTCGAATCAATCTGAACGAGGACATTAGGATTCATATTTGTCACAAGTTAGTTTCATTGTTATCAATAAAGAATGTCTTCCATCATGTCCATGCGTGCGTTGCGAGCATATCGGATATATATTATTTCGGTGCGTTCATTATAAAATTTGCTCAATGTTATATATGTAAACAATCGTCTGGATACATAGCTATTTGATTACGACATTATTTATTAAACCCTTATTTGATTAGTTTTGCTTCCAAAACCAATTGAGAAATTTGTAAGATGTTACCAAAATCAATTTGAATTTAAGCAATGTTCTTAAAACTGCTTATGTACATACAATACTACTAAGAAGTAAAATCACAAAAATACTGAACTCCGAGGAAAATTCAAAACAGAAAGTCCCTTATCAAACGGTAAAATCAAATGATAAAACACACCAAACGAATGGATAACATCTGTAATATTTCTAACTCGGTACTGGCATTTTCAAATTTTGAAAATGGTGGATTGAACCTGGTTTTATAGCGCGTAACCTCTCACGTGTATGACAGTCTCATCAAATTCTGTCATATTTACAACGATGCGTGAACAAAACAGACATTATAGGCAAAATTGTCAAAATATGGGTACAGCAGTCTAATATTAATACTAATAAGTACTAATATTGATATAACAAAAACACCGCTATTATATTTTAAAAGTATCGCATTGATATAAGAACTAATAGCATTTGTTTATTTATGTATGTAAGAAAAACACAGCACTTCAAATTTGCAAAATAATATTGTCGTATTCCTTTTAAGGTGGGCACGTTTATCATTATTGTCGCATACACAAAAATGAAGGACATTTATTTGTTTACGTTAATCAGAACATGTGTTATGTCATTGATAAATCTTATATTGTACCTTTGACCGAAAAAAAATCATTAAAAATCCATTTTTTGTCGCAGTTAATTTTTCCATAGCAGATAAGATTGAAAAATGATGAAACTATCTAATTATCAAGAAACTTCATTTTTAAATAAATGTTTTCTGATGTCAACTGCATTTTGATATGCATACTTTAACCTCCGTTCGACAGATGTCACCGGCGTATGTACAGTATACAAATGGATAGAAATAATAAAAAGATTGACCGTCTTTATAAAAATTTCTGCTTTGCCAACTTTCATTATTTAGAAATAACAAAATGTAATTTTATTGAAAGTTTTATCGAATTTAATAGATTTAATACAGACAAATGTAACAAAATGACGTATTTTGTTTTGAATTTGATATACCGTGCATGGCCATGATATATTTCGATAAAAATATGAACAATAGAATAACACAGATACCTTCAAAACCGAGGTAATGTCAATTTACCAAAAACAAAATCTTAAAAAACTTATCTCGCTTGGAAATGTCCTATATTCTTGAACATGAAAGTAATTTTGATTCATTTATCAATAAGTATTTATCCTAAAAAAAATAAAACAGTTAGATTTCATATACAATAAAATATAATAAAATACTGTCTTAACTGTGTCCCGACACTGCTATAGTGTCATTTATAGAAAAATAGATTAATTCCCTTTGAGAAAATAGATACCCGATATTTTAGATAGGGTCAAGTAATTTAAATTAGATCTTCTATAACAAGAGAATATTTATTCTACATCACATACACATGATACAATCGTATAAGAAACACTAGAACAGACCCGCAAAATCGCGAACATGTAGAGCTTAGTTGAAAGTATGTAAACTGTTGAAGGGTGAATTTTTGTAAAAGATTTTTTAGTCTGGAGAATTTCATTAAAATCAAGAAATTCAGAAAAGGTATTAAAATTCATAGGTACTTGAAAACAGTTTAATCCCTCTCCCTTGCTTGCAAAGTCCGTTATTTATTTTTTTACTGTTAAATTCAATTATTTTGGCGTTTCTCAGATTCTGTATACTATGAACATACGTATACTATAAATAAAGTGTATTTGCTATTAACTATCAGTTTCTTCTCCTATGCAATCACTGCTATATCATATAGAGAGTCTCTATGAGCGCGATAATTATTGTCCTGTCTCCGAGTAATCTTATGAAATTTATGTGCAAGTTTAAAACCGGAAGTTCTCTTTGACTTATGAGCGAAATCACAGGCACTTTAAGCTTGGCTGAAAATAGGTAATTACTTTTGGATGATTTTTTGTGAAATATTTTATGTGTTGAGAATATAAGAAATGATATCAAAAGTCATATACTAGGTACATTGAGACAAGACAATACTTTCAAGTCCTCTCTCTATTTTTCAAAATCCGTTATTATTTTGTTTTCTGTTATATTCCATTATTTTAGCGTTTCTGTATATAATGCTATGATCATACGCCATACGTATGATGATGTATCTATATTATTATGGGGATGAAGTCTCCTATTAAAGTAGAAAAATCAATAAAAAAAAAAAAAAAATACAAAATCGGAAAAATTTCCTGAAATTTTCATAGTACTGATGAAATCAAAATCGTATATATTTTTAAATTCCCGAATTTGCGCAGAACGCAGAAATCTACTTCATTCTTCCGGTCTCGTTTTCGTGAGACTTTGAGTAGTCTAGTAAAATATAGGAACTCAAGCGGAACACGATACCAATATTTCATTTTTAATAGTTCTTTGTCTTTGATATGAATTGACGTTACCTGATGCATTGCGTCTCTTTGTTTACATTGAACATGACGTCATAACTTAAATAACGTCACAAGTAAAATCCCTAACAACAGAACCAAAATCGGGAACGGTACGGTATTTCCGTTTCTTTTTTTTAACAAATATTTAAGTTACAAAAAAAATAATTCATACAGACTTCGTAACCACTCACAGGTAATGCCTCAGTGCCTCATATTAATGTTAAAGAGTATTTGATTTTTTATTAACTATTAATTCTAAGTTTTTTCTCTGATATATTATATAGAGAGTCTTTATATGGGGACGAAGTCCCCTATTACGGTATTACTAATGAACTCAAAATCGTTAACTTTTTTTTCCAGCCTTTTCAAAATCCCCGCATTTGCGCAGAAATCTACTTCCTTTTCCGGTCTTGTATGCATGAGACTTTGAATAAAATATATATTTTTTCAGTATAGTTAAATATAGGATTGGAACTTCATACCAATTCATTTATAATAATTCATTTATATAAAAAAAGAGTTACCTGATGAAAGCGTTTCTTCGTTTACATTGAATATGGCGTCATAACTTAAATAACGTCACAACTAAATCCCTAACAACAGAACCAAAATCGGAAACGTTACGGTATTTCCATTTCTTTTATTAACATGTTTGAATTAAAACAAATCATAAAGACTTCGTCCCCATTCACAGGTAATGTCTTCCTCATATTACACTATAGTATTATATTAATCATAGTATTTATGCAGATAAAGGCGAAAATAAGTGTCCTGTCCCCGTCAGAGTTCTTATTTAAGCAAGTTTAAACCGAAGTATAATAGTAGTGATTATTACAATCTAAAAACCCCGATATAGACAATGACAAATGCGACTATGTAAGGTACCGATAGGATACAAAGACATGATGATATATTTATTTTGGAAGGAAGAGAAGCGACACACAAAATGAGGTCTTCTCGTTTAATAATATAGATTTGTCTACACTAGAGTTTGTTGAAGGCCAACGGACTGTTTTCATTTACACATAACAAGGTCAATTCAAAGTACGACACGTAAGTGACACATTTTTGATCTATCATATTGAATATTTATTACTATATTAGTATAAAATAGATTGACACTTATAGAGATAATGAACTGTTTGACGTTTATACAGTCTCTGATTATACGAACAATCCAGAATATCAGACATTGTTTAAAAAGAAATATAATTTTATTGCTAGTGTTAGTGTGTTCTATTTCTATTAATACCCATGTAACTCCCTTATTTTTGATACCAGAGCTAACTACCACGAATGCCAGTAATACCTATATATTAATCCCCCTTTTCTCTCTTGAGTTTTAGGAGCACCATCTATTACCAGAGTAGCCAATATTTTGTTCATAGTATATACATGTACTATACTTATTTATATAGATATTGTTCAACCTTATCAACTTTGAATAATTGTGGTTGATAAATCATTAACTTTATTCAGTATTATTTTATAAATGCCCTACAAGACTCAAACTCGGTACTGATTACAGATTTTTAGGGTGCTACACAATCAAATTCAAAAAGCAATCCTCTGAGTACGCAACCTATGACCTGTTTAAGGTATATAAAATTATAGGACACACAACGCTTAATAGGAAGTCATTTGTCACCGGAAGTTGGAACCCTCAGCCCGCTACAATATGTCGTACATATACATTGTATGTATGATTACTTCAAATGAACTTCCGCATGCTTTAAAATTAAACTGTTTTATATTTAAGGCAATGATGCAACATCTAAATCTAAAGTAAACATGAATAGATTATACATTAACAGGTAAGTCTAATCTTTCAGAATTGAGGTACATAGTGAAGTTATTTAAATAGGGTTTTAGACAAATGCAATGGGCAAATTTTTGTGATGCAATATGTTTTACGTATAAGGTAAATCATTCTTCAAAAAACAAAATCTAATTCAGAATTTGATGTGTATATACACTAGCTGACTTTAATTCCATGATTATTGATTTTTTTTTGATTTTTAAAAGAACTCAAACCAATCATACATGTGCAATCAAGTAGTATCGAATGAATGACATAGATTCATTTTACAAAAAATCACAATTCAGTTTTGAGATTATTCTTCTTTGAATAAGAAAACTATTATCATATATTTTTTTTACTATTTTTAACTATCATTTATTAAGCATTTTGTAAACACTCTGCATTCTGAAAATATCAATAATGATCAAATAATTGTTCAGAAAACAATTTGTCAGAGTAATTAGGAACTTGTTGAAAATGAAAATAACACGTTGTATAAAAAAGGGACGAAAGATACCACAGGGACAGTCAAACTCATAAATCAAAACTAAACTCACAACGCAATGACTAAAAATAAAAAAAAAAAAACCAAACAGACAAATAATTTTACACATGACAAAACAAAAGAAAACTAAAGAATAAGCAACATGAACCCGACCAAAACCTTTTGGGTGATCTTAGGTGCTCCGGAAGGGTAAGCAGATCCTATTCCACATGTGGCACCCGTCGTGTTGCTTATGTGATAACAAATCCGGTATATAATATAATTCGGTAGGTCACATTCATGAAAGGAGTGGATTGAAGTAACGACGTAAAGAACATATTCGATATCATTTGTGAAACAGCTATTCCATAACGGTCAACCAACTCGTGATGGCTTCCGTAAAATTTGTATTGTCATGCGTCCAAAGCGCGTTTCTAGATTTATCTTCATAAGGAACGCTAACAGCCAAATATTTGAAAACTAAGGGTTTATAAGAAACGAAACAGTTAGATTTGCTTTATGACAAAAAAATAATCTCATAAATCAGGCAAATCCATCTAAGGTCGACTTTGAGTTGAAACTTCTTCGTTGTAATCTACAAATTTATAAACGGACAATTTTAGAAAGGATTGTTATAAATCATGTCAGTACCGAATGGCTTCATGGTGCCAATAAATATATCCTTTGCATGATTAGAATTTGACAAATCTTCTTTATCAACGCAAATGAACAATATCTTAAACTTAAATAGTCTATCTGTTATAAAAATGAATTACTTTGGAAATTTCATGTATAATAACAATTAGTAACGATTTGTGATTTTTTTTGTCTTGTGTGACATTTTGTCCTATAAATTTTTTCAACATTCTGTCTACTTACCATATTGTATTAAACAAAGGTTTTTCAACATGCAAAAACATCCTATATATATATATATATATATATTGCGAAAGCAAATTTACAGATCTAACATTGTTGGGTTGATGTTTAGACGAGTTGTACATATATATGTATGTAGATTAAAAGAAAATTTTCACAGTTATAACAAGAAGTAGATTGCATAGTGTGTTTTTTCTTAAAAAAGCAGCTTGTATTATCAAGGGATTAACTGGTTCGAATTTCCTACCTTCAGTAGCTTCAATTCATTTTCGATTACACATATGTATTGATGAATGAAAAATAGTATTAAATAGATGGATATTAAGGATTTTGGGGAAAAAATGGAGACAGGGTCCAAAACAAACAATATTTGCAGTAGGACAAAATGGTGAAAATTATGTTTCAATAACCATATATATAGCTCTGACTTGACCCCTAAATCTTCATCTGATAAGGACTGAAACGTAATGTTTGAATGTTATATACTCGGGGGGAGGGGGGGGCACTTGCTATATAATTAGTGGTAAGGATGAGCCACTGGAATAGGTAACTTTTTCATGCTCTATGATATATGAAAAGGGTGAGAAATTCAGATTAAATATATCAATAGGTTGATATTATCACTTGCTTGATTATATCATAAGTATCTGAAACTAATCAGATGTCCATATTTATTCTTGATGCGGTTAAACAACAATCGTAAATGCATCAGTTATTTGTCAAACCAATTAAACTCTATTTATTCTAATGTGGTATTTCCACTGATGCCAGTGATAGATGCAATAAATCCAACTATTTTGACATTTGCACCTAATTAACATTCAAGGGTTTGTATACATAAAACATGATAACAATTATTTAAAGAAAGTCCATTGTGACAGCGTCCTTTAAGAGGGAACGGCAATGAAACTGTTTATCAGTTTTTAATTAATATTTAAACATGTTAAAATCAGTGAAGGTGTTACACTCTGGGGTGATATTACATTTATCTGACCACAGATGTAATACCATCTATGATCTGACCAAACGTCTGTTATATGTATTGTATTTTGGAATTGAAATATCTTCATAATGAAAGATGTAAATATATCTATAGGTCTGATTTTTGTTAATTAATATATGACAAGGTATATATTTTTTATTAACAAAATATACGAAAAGGGTGGGGTACTTGATGTCTCAGCTGCTCACCCCTACCAAAAAAAGTTTGAAGTGCCCCCCCCCCCCCCGAGGTTATATATGATGATCATTACCATATTTATTTTCAACTGTATCTGACGAGAAATGTAATAGTTTCACTTTTCAATTTCATATTGTCAATGAATTCAGGAATATTCTAGACTACCAATGCCAATTCTAATACTCAAAATCAGAGGACATTTATTCTTTGTTGTCTTGAATGAAATAACCGTGCACAAAAAAAAAACCATACCGTTTTCCCTATTGAGGCTATTTATCTTTCAAAAAATGAAATGCTTAGTTGTTTGTTTTATTTAATAATCCTATAAAATTTAAATTGTTGCACAATATCAAATCTTAATCAAGCTACCTCTGGAGGTAATTTAAAGATTTTATAATTATTATTCAGTTATAAAACATTTATACAACAATACAAGAACAAAAATAATGTATACCAATCTATAAATAACTTTGAAATTTCCATTTTCTGAATTTAAGTTAACGGATTTCCATTACCTATAAATAGATGTTTGCGTGTATACTCTAAAAATAAAGCACAGTAATGGAGTCAATGCATGCATACATGTACATACGTATAAAACAATGTGATTTACGTTGATTTTCATAATAATTTGTATTGCACAATTCCTAGTACATAATATCTTTACAAATTAATATGGGTTAATTCCAACGTTGTGCAGGGAATTATCTCTTTTCTTTCACCATAAATATAGCTGATTATCATACTGTCTTTAACAATTTAAAAAAAATTATCATTTATCTAGTTTGTTTATTATTTTTTTTATACGGGAGTTGTCAATTTATCAAACACACTGGAAAAAGATTTCTGCATTTGAATTATTGCAGCTATATGACCGATAATGGATATGGCTAGTTACACACATGTTTGGATTACCAAAGATATCCATGTACAATCAGATCACAAGGTTGAGATTTTAAAACAAACACGAATGTCTTGATTTGAAAAAAAGCGTTTGAAAAGAATAAATCTTGAGGAAGAGTTATTTTTGTTGTTGTGACAGATAGAATATTGTTTTGGCATATTATCCCTATCGACGAAGTCGAAGAGTTCTTTAGGGGTTCATTTCGCCTGTCGCTCTGTCCGTCTGTATTCTAAATACTCAATAGCAAAATTTCTGTCCCAGTCTAGGGAAGAATTGGCGCCTTCAAGCAAAATTAACCCTGTGTCGCATTTGTATATGTATGCCTGTCCTAATTTAGAAGCCTGTAATTCAGTGGTTGTCGTTTTTTGTTGTGTTACATATTGTTTTTTTTTCAATATTTTGCACATCAAAAAGGCACTTATATTTCTAAGCTGAATTATTTTAAATATGTCATTTTCGGGGATTTCATAGCTAACGTTACGGTGTTGGATTTGCTCATAGTTGTATGCCAGACGGTGACCTTATGTCCTATAGTTTTTAATGTTTGTGTCATTTGGTCTCAAGATCTTTTTTATGATCGAAAAATATTTCAGTAGTACAAAAATATGTTTAAAAAGGTTCCGCTGAACCGTGTATCTAGCCAGCAATTGCTGCTGTAGTATTTAAAGTAAAGTTTATTTCCAAAAACAAGTTCATCATTAAATGATTTAATATTTGTACATGTAATACAAATGAAGGAAATATAGAGAATTATATTAAAACTTGTTTTTCTTTTGATGCTATTTCTTGATATCATTTCGAAGTATCAAAAACATTCCATGAAGGTTTAACAAATTAATTGATGAATTCCTTTGGAAGCATTATGTTGTGTTTGTTTGTTTATTCCCTAATGGCTAGATGCAGAGGATAGGATAGAGATCATGCATTTTACGCCTGTTTTAAGTCATGAGTATATAGACCTTTTTACTCTTGTGGATTTATTAAATGAAAGTTGATTGTACGTTTCAAAATAAAGTGGCCTCCATTTCGCAAAACATTTAAACATAGTTATAGGGTTACATAATGGCCACCCAGAGGTGCAGTATTTCTCCTTTAATCAGAGACACAATTAAGGCATTGATTGTTTCTGCACTTTGGTCTGGTTGTCTCTTTGCCTTAATCCCCATCATTATTTTCTAATATAATCGAAAACTGTGTTTAAATGTAAATTGCAAATAAAAACAAAATCCACTTATCAGTAAAAAATGGAAAAAGGAAAATACTATTTTGGCAACTCACATGCAGACATTATCCCTTAACTTCTTCTAAAATTAATAAAATTCTATGAAAGTAAACAATGAAAAGTCTTACACCTTTTTCATTAAACTTGCTTTAAAAGTTTGTCTAATTTGCGCAGTTATCCTTATGGAAGGTTAATGCTTTTCGATCGCGTATCATATTACTTAGCATGTACACATCTTTATAACATATCGGTTTCTGCCGGTAAACATTACATTCACTCTGTGGTTAAAGTTTTTAAAATTTTAATAACTTTCTTAAACTATCCTGGGTTTGAACCAAACTTAGAGAAAAGCTTGTTTATGATCAAAAGCTAGTATCCAGAAGTAAATTTTGTAATAAAAATAAGTCCATTTTTTCTGTATTTTACTTTTAAATGGAATTAGATGTTCTGCCAGGAAACAACACTTTCACTCTGTGTTTAAAGTTTTTAAAAATTTTAATAACTTTCTTATACTATTTTGGATTTGTACCAAACTTACAAGCTTGTTTATAACCAAAAGCTATTATCCAGAGGAATATTTTTATTAATTTTTGTCCTCATTTTTGTTGAGCCTGTAATTAAAAGCAAAAGTAGGCGAGACACTAGGATCTGCGGAACCCTTACGATTTTTTTTAATGTGATCTGTGATAAAAAATATAGTGAACGTTAAGATGTTTATTCGAAATGCCTATATTCACTTAACTTTCAACACTATTAGGTTAATGAACTCAACACAAAACCAGTCTAAATACTCATGCCAACTACAACGATGATACGTTTGCAATGTATTATCAAGCTCATTATCCAACTTCCTTAATCTACATTTTTTTTCCAATTGAGAAATCTTCCAATACCAGTGAATGAAAAATATGAAATAAATTCGAACTTAATAATCTACGAAATTTGAATGAGACTAATGAACGCACTTCAGCTAAAACTAATTAATGATTAAAAACTACGACTTAGGCCGTGTTCAAACTAAACGCCGTGTACAGTAAACATGTTTACATTCGGGTTAATGTAATGTACACTAGTTTCATATTAAATTTGTTCACATCTGTACACATTATTTAGCTAAATGTACATAAGATTTGTTCACACTTGTAAACTATATGTCATTTAAATGTTCATTACGTAGAACCGAATTAAAATTTTCGAACAACTTTTCTAGCAGTTAGTGGACAACCATTTGACTTTAAAAAAGGGGGGGGGGATGGATTTTTCCACAATTTGATTTTAAAAAAAATCGGGCCATACAAATGATTAGAATCAACAAATATACTGAATCCAAAGTTTCCCCATACATTATAAGTTAAATATTTAATTGGTTCCATCGAAAAAAAAACCAACACTGAATACAATCTTTCGTGCGAGAAAAAAATCTGACTCAACCACCGCCCCCCCCCCCCTTTCCTCTTTTTTTTTTTTTTAAAGTAAAGTGGTTGTTAAGGATCACTACATTTCTATCTTTTCTATTTGTTTCAAATTTTTCCTAATTGTATTTTAACGGATCTGAGATACTACACAAACAAACAATTAACCTCACTTTTTTTCAGTAATGCATTTATGAGTGAATCGTTGTTTGAGTAAAGACCAGTGGCAAATATTTCTGTCAGTGTGTACGTCCAGTTGATTCTGGGAGACCTTTTCAAATGATATATATATGTTCGGCAATGATGATGGATGAGTCTTCTTATTTTTTAAATGTATATATGGGAAAATTAAAAATCTAAATGACTAGTTTTGTGTACACTTAACCTACACAAGGTCTACATCGACTATCGACTGCATGTAGACAAAACATGATTAAAACTACATGTAAACATTGAGTTTTATCATTGGGGACGTCATTATGTTTAGTTTATGTGTGAGGTACACTAACACAAAACCGAGTTTAGGTCAATGTGAACACGGCCTTAATTAATAATGTAAATGTATAAACATAAACACAATACATGAACAATGACTCAAAATGTTGGTATACAAAAAAAATATTCATTTTGTTCGTCGTACCATATACATTAATGTTCAAAGTGACTTATAGACCTAAAGGTCCTCTGGTGTACTAGTTATTGTTTTTATTTTTCATTGTATTAGAAAAACACATGTCCCTATACTAAATAATGTACTTACTTACTTACTTATACAAAGAATGTCGAATAATTGAGTTCATACATGATCTTCGAACTGTTACTTTTCATGGAAAAATCTGACGTCATAAAGCAAGTATATCACATCTCAATTCCTATGAAATAATGTTTATTGAGTAAATAATCCAAAAATTATAGACATATTCTGCTCGATTGATTATCAATCTGAAAGAAAAATACACATTACTAGTAATAATTTGCACAACTTTTCTACCAGATTTACACTGATCTTCACTGACATTAGTTGAAATTAAATACATTCAAAATATATAAGAAGCAGTTTACTAGATATTTCAAGTATACCTTACAGATAAAGCTTGTATTTAAAATGTAATGGTATTTTTAGGGATCTGAGTGTAACCATCCTAGATTTAAGATTTTACCAATTGACCGAATGTTTAATTTTATGAAATGGGGAAAACCTATTAATTCTATTATTGGAAATTTCCACTTGTTAAAATATCCACTCTATTCATAAACGACTCGTGTATTACTAAACACCTTTAACTCAAAATTTTGTTGAATTTAGGAAACCTACGAAGGGATATCTCAATATAAAAGCTGGAGTCTCTTTAAAACGCCAAAAAATCAGCAAGGGTAGATCTACAAATATGTTTAATGGTCCAATCACGAGTCCACTCCTTATTTGAGTTATTGCATTTTAATGAATATTTCTTGCATTCTCTTTTTGTATGCCTTTTATCTTGAAAACTAAATGAAAATAAAGAGAAACTGGTCGATGCCACTGCTGGTGGAGATTTATTTCCCCGAGGGTATCACAAGTCCAGTAGTCAGCACTTGTTGTGCTGACATGAATTGTCATTGATATAGTTATATTTATAAATTTACTGTTTACAAAATTTTGGACTTTTTTGAAAAACTAAGGCTTTTCTACCTCAGGCATAGATTACCTTAGCTGTATTTGGAAAAACTTTTAGGAATTTTGGTCCTCAATGCTCTTCAACTTCGTACTTTATTTGGCCTTTTTAACTTTTTTGGATTCGAGCGTCACTGATGAGTCTTTTGTAGACGAAACGCGCGTCTGGCGTATATATTAAGTTTAGTCCTGGTCTCTATGATGATTTTTTTTATATAGAAAGCAAAAAGATCAGCAATACATGAGCTGCAAATAATAAAAAAAAGAAAACAGCAGTATGTTGAGTTTCTGGAGATACATTTGAGGATCAAAATCGTCCTACGAATTTTGATTCATTGAGTTATTGACATTTTATAACGATTTTTATCAAGTTTTGTGTTTCAACTCAATATCGCATTAAACATTGTTGTACATAGAGAGAAACTATAAACAACGAAAATTATCACCAAGACAAGATCTTCTTATATATATGGCATTTGGTTGAAATCGTCATATCACTATTTTTTGGAGTGATCACTGTTTAATCATGTTGGCCATCTTTACCCATGTTTAGTGTTCTGTCTATACTCTTGCAACATATACTATGTAGATAAATGTTTTGAATTGCAAACCTGATCTAAAGACAAGTTTTAAAATCATCTTAATTCTTATGTTGACCATTTATAGGAAAGACTGCTCTAAGCATTGCTTTACTTTTTTGTGTGTATGACAAAAACTAACGAAAATAGAGATAAACTGTACAAAAAAAAAATGATCATCAAGATTTGTTTTATTTGTCATGTATTCTAATTTAGTTCACAATAGAGAGTGTCCATTGTTTAAGATGCACATAGACTTGAATATATGAAACACGCTGCCTTAGATAGGTATTTGTGTTATATTTTTTTTTCTAATTACGGTTATTATACTAATCCACTTCTAGAATGCATAACAAATTAAATTCATATTTTGTTTTTAGATCAAAGATGTGGTCGTCCATTTATTCAGCAGCAATGCTATTTGGTGGAATAAGTGTCATGTTATGTACAGTCGTGAATGAGTGTCCGGAAGGCAGAGAAAGATATTTAGCAAAAACAAATTTCTGTACCAACTCATCTTTGTATCATTGTTTACCCGATGAAACATGTAAGTTACACAAAATCTGCATTCAACCCGTCAAGTCTGCATCAGTATTTGTCATCCTGAATGTCAAGGGAACTTTATTTCCTGAATATGTTGTCAGCATACCTAATTCAAATATAGATGTTTATGAACTGTTTAGCCTTTTTGTTTGTAAACTATCGGTTCTGGATACTGTAGACACAAAGTTATTTGATAAGATTTTGCAGAAATTGAATGTATCGGTACCAAAAGACACTGGGTCATACACAAAACATTGTGCTCTTCAAACAACACATCATTATTTAGCGACATTGGATTGTGAAATGAAGAAATCGTGTAACAAACCAAGAATGTCACCAAATGTGCGATTATACATTTATAATGAAAGTGCTTTCAAGGGGGGTAGACTTAAACTTCATGAGTTCAATGTGGGAACATCAAACAGTTCCTTTTATTATAGAATAGGATTTATTCTTTGTACATTAGAAAGATTCACAACTTATCACGAAGAAGAATACGATAACAAAGGAAATGATTCTTGGAAATTTAATAATTCACAGGCATCATGCACAAACGTGTCAGTCAATATAGAACTGCAGAGCCCAGAAATTATAGCCGGAGTTATTGTCGGTATCATTGCTTTTTGTATAGTGATTGCGCTGACTTTTATTATTTGTTGGCGAATGAGAAGTAAAATCCCGACAATATTCAACACTAAAGAGGATACATCAGAAAGACAGATTCAATTATTAGATTATCCTAGTGAAATGCAAGTGCACGACAGACTTCAAGAACAATCAACAGAAGTTATTCAGTTGGTAGAGACACATAAAAGAAAAGAAGAAATACATGACATAGAGGCGTTCATTGAGCTCAGGAAAGCACGAGTAGACCGATCACAAGATAATTATAAAGAACTAAGTACTGATGTGGAAAATAAACTAGAAGACGAGATAGGAAACACGACTAAACATATACAATCTGGGAGGCAGACGGTGCATATCAGGGTAGAAGATTATAAACCAAGTTTCTGTCCGTTTTATTCCTCAGACAAATCTCTACTGCCACGTGACCTTGAAAATACTGTCCTTTTAGAAGACACAAAAACGTTGTCTGCTGATAAAGACGTTGAAGAAATCTTTTTGTGAAGAACAATGAACAAAAGTCAGAGACTACATTTATCAAAAAACCTAATACATCTGTGAAACTGTCAAGTATCAAACTGTGCTGTTTTGAAGCATGGTTTTCATTTACAACTGTATACTCTCGTATGTTATCTTTTAATCATTACTCATGTTATTTGCATTTCACATTTATGAAATCGCAATTTTATTACTCAAATTTTGTCCTTTTTTTAAAATGCGAAGACAAATGGACGAAAGCATACTTGTTATAATTTTTTTTTTTATTCGAAATGCATTATTTGTCGCAACTTACTCAAAACAGCGACTGACTTGAAAAAAGATGATAATATAATAAATCATTTCATAGTTTATAGTCTAGCAGCAGTTAAACATGCCAAAACCCCGTCAACAAATTGACAGTAGCAGTCAGTAAAAAAATAAAAAAATATTAGAATGTTGTCATAAACCCTTTGTAAACTTTTCATTGCTTTGTAACAAAATGCCATCAGAGCCCGATGTAGAGTATATCCATTTTGCAGTGGACACGATGTTTCAGGGCTTGTTTTACTATTGTGATATCAAGATAGTTGGTTGCTGCCTTACAAGAAATCTATTGAGCCAAGAGGTTTCAATAGTAAAGCTGCCGTTATCTTTTCTTGCGTTATACGGACATACGTCATCATGATTTGGTAGACATGTACGGAATATCTTTGACTTTTTTCGTTTGTGACATCACTAAATAAGAATATCATAAAATGTGAAATTGATATAAGTACAAAACAATGTCCCTTATTCAAACAGGAACTACTATATACCCTTCCGGAGCACATAAATTCATAATAATTTTTTATCCTGTATATTTTTTTTCTTGGTCATCTCTCTACAACCGCGCTTTGCTATTTTTCCTTAAAATAGAATCATTCAATCGTTCAAATTATGAATATGTATAAAGGAAATACATCAACCCTACTCATGGACAAAACTCGGCATAAATAAAGGCAACAGTAGTTTACCACTGTTTCGAAATCCATTAATCGATTGAGAAAAAACGAATCCGACTTACAAACTAGAACTGAGGGAAACACGTCAACTATAAGAGGAGAACAACGACACAACAGAAACACTTAAATGCAACACACACAGAAACGAACTATAAGATAACAATAGCCATTTTCCTGACTTGGTACAGAACATTTTAACCAAAAAATCGTGGATTGAAACTAGTTTTGCCTGCTTTAATGGCAATATTAAATATAACACTAGAATGACAGCATTACATGACAGGACTACAATACAAATAAATGAAAGAACAATGTTGTCTAGATGTCAATGTTGGCTAAAAATGTAGGCAAACAATAACATGAATAAGGTATTTAATTCTAGCTATCATCACTTTTTCTACAATTGAAATAAAGCACAAGACAAACTTCATGGATACATATACAGACCACGTGGCAAAAAAAAAAATAGTGACATATATATATAATGAATAAGAAAGCATGTTTTATAGTACGTTTTTCCAGGGAGCACTGCTTCCATACATAGAATCTTTTGAATTATGGCTAAGGGCCTTTAAGATGTTTTCATGAATCTGGATTCTGGTTAAAATTATCGATAATAGTTTCAGCACAATTTGTAAGGCAATTAAAACAATAGTTAATATATATGTATTATTAAAACAATTTATCACATTATTTGCCATTAAGGCATTGCTGTTAGCATATCAACATTCAAAATTATTTCGGCATAGTGTACAAACACGTGTCTCAAGGAATTTATGAAGATCATGTCAATTCAAAGGAGTCTATGACACTAAAACTTTTGTTGTCATGCAACAATTTCCACTCAGCTGTCAAGAAATTTTATTGAGACATCAAAACTATAGGAACATCTAAGATAAACAATAATGGCTGACAAATTTCAGTAATAATGAATGATTAACATAAATAACTGCAAATATATAACAAAATCAGTTACTCACAGTCAATAAACAAACAAACAAACCAATATTAATGCCATTTTATAAAGAACATAACAAATATTTCTTTAATCATACACATCACATAGTTATTCTTATATTTGACACTTTTTTTAAAACAAGTAAATACACAGTAATGATTTATAAGGATTTTACCAAGATTGAAAAAACATTAATGACAGATATACTACTACATGACTTGGTTATTTAAACTGGACTTTGACAGAACCTTTGATTTCTGACCTACATACAGGACAAGATTTCAAGGCGGGGGCACATTGGGAACAGGAAGATAAATGACCACAGGGCAAAAACACAATAGAAACAGGCATTTCACAACAAATCTTACACTGTGTTTGTTCTTTCATTTCATTGTTTTCTTCTGCTATTTTCTTTACATTATCTATTAAAATAACCAATATAACATTAAGCTTTTAGATATGTTTTACTTTGACATACTGATTCCCATTGAAAATATTATGAATTAGAACCACATTGCAGGATAGGCTAACCAAATGAACAATTTTTGTGTATCACATATTTATATCAAAATCGATTCAGTGACCGTATTTTACAAGAAACATCTCTTTACAGATGGCAAAAGTGATAATTTTCTGTAATTAATTTTGTAATAATTTTGGGTTATCAATGCTCTTCAACTTTGTACTTGCTTGGTTTTCTACATTTGTTTATCTGAGCGTCACTGATAAGTCTGGCGTATTAAATTATAAGCCTGGTACCTTTGATAACATTTTAATGAAAAAAGAAAAGATGGCTGTTAAAAAAACTAAGATGGTGAATTTTCACCATCACCAGAAATTTGTTTCAGAACGAGTGATTTTTACTGATTGATATTCAAATACTGTCTAATGGTCTCTAATAATGTTTTCATTTTTCGTTACATCATAAATTTAAGAGAATGTGCTATTCATAAGCCTACTTAGAAAGTCACTAACCTTTTGAAAGAACTTTTCTACTCTTCATGCTGACTACAGAATGATTAAGTTTAGAACGTATCGGTACAGTCAATTCCGATTTTGCTATTTCGCCACTCTCTTCTATTTTGGTCACCTCTTCCATTAAATTCCTTGCTGACATTCCATTCCAGCCTTAATACAAAAAATATGAATAGCATATAAATAAAGGTAATTCATAACTGTCTCTAATATACAGTCGTAAAATAACAAGGGGTCTGTCATGAGACAGCATACCGAATTTCAAGCAGAGGTCAAACCCAGTTGAGCAAGTTGTGTCCATACAGTTGAGCAAGTATGGATACAATATTTCAGCTTAAAAAAGCTCTGAATTTGAATTGTGATTCTATATTTGTTACAGCATAGGTTTGTGACACAAAATAAATGTGAAAAATTCGAAACTGGACATTTACCTATTATGTTCCAATATCCAAATTCGGCATATCAAAGAACCAAAATATCCGGTTAATAAAAATAGAGAATTGAGGCACTGAGTGTTATATTATCGTCATTCTTAAAAGGCTAGGAGTGAAAAACAACTTTAATTCGGTTGCATGTTTTTAAGGAAAATGAAAACAACTTTCACTTTCATCTAAAATTGCATATTACCATGATATATCCAGAAACTCAACATTTGTATGTTTTCCACAGTTTACACTCACAATTCTTGCAGTTTTTGAACGTTTGTTCAATTGTCTTTTAAATATAAAGATTACCATTTTATACCGTTTAAACCTAGCATATGCTTGGGTAAATTTTTCTGAATATTTAAACATTATTCATGTATACAGTGCACATGGTGTCAACTGCATTTCTGTTCCTACATAATCTTCTTCAATATACGGCTTTGAGCATTCCTGATGATGGTAAATTCAGAAAAGTTTTTCGGTCACCTGAAATTTGTTGAAAGAATCACGAACTTTTCAAATGCTTCCAAAAAGATTTGTGTTAAAAATATCGGTGAATTAATTTTCCTTTATGTCCAGAGGCATACATGAGACAATGCTTGTTTGGCTTAATAAGTTTTATTTCGAATACCGTATTTTATATGACCAAATCACTGTCAGAGGATATTTAATGTGTTTATTCACAAGGTAATAATCAACAGGAGAGTATTCCACCTGAAAACGACAGAAGCAGTTGTCCTTTAAGATATTATCAAGATATATGACTTGATGACTATAAAACGTTTGCTTTCATCAGGACTTCCAAAGTATGTCGACAGCAAAATACCATTATCAGGTAAAAGTCTTATGTCTGTTGGATCAACAAAAATGACTTTATTGCCTCATTTATAATAAATAAAAATAGAAAGTGAAGCTTAACATGCTTTTATCTGCACATAAACACAAAAAGCAAAAGTTTTATTTTCTAATTCTACATCAGTTCTTGATTATACAACATGCATTACTCTGTTAATGAACACAAATAAATAATACAATAATATTAGTTTAAAAGAAGCTAAGGAATTAATAGATGGGTTAAAACTTAAATCTAAAAAAGTAAGAATCTGCTTTGTTGTAAGAAAGTAAAATTGTAGTATTTATTTAGGACTATCTTTTTATCAGTATCTGATCTCCATCACCAAAAACACTTAATGAAACTTTTACAGAAAATCAACATCCTTGAGATGTTTGTTTACAGAAAATCAACATCCTTGAGATGTTTGACTGACTGTGTGAACATTTACAACTTTAACATTTACCATACAATCAGCAAACATTCAGGAAGAAAGATAAAAGATCATCACTTTGATTCTTACCTGATGTCCTGACTGCCTTTCAATCTATCGCTATAAGGTTAAATATTTCAATCAGAAGCAACTTCATTAAGTATAAAAATCCATTTGTTTCATGAAATATTAGCATTAAAACACATTTTTTTTGCATAATACTGAAAAAATCAGTAATAAGTTGCTTAGAAAAACTAGAGGCTCTAAAGAGCCTGTGTCGCTCACCTTGGTCTATGTGCATATTAAACAAAGGACACAAATGGATTCATGACAAAATTGTATTTTGGTGATGGTGATGTGTTTGAAGTTCTTACTTTACTGAACGATTTTGCTTCTTACAATTATATCTATAATGAACTTTGTCCATTAGTAACAGAGAACTATATTTGGTAAAAATTTACATAAATTTACCAAATTAATGAAAATTATTAAAAATTGACTATAAAGGGCAATAACTCCTTAAGGGGTCAATTGACCATTTAGGTCATGTTGACTTATTTGTAGATCTTACTTTGCTGAACATTATTGCTGTTTACAGTTTATCCCTATCTATAATAGTATTCAATATAACCAAAAACGGCAAAATTTCTTTAAAAATTACCAATTGGAGGGCAGCAACCCAACAACCAGTTGTCCAATTCATCTGAAAAATTCAGGGCAGATAGATATTGACTTAATTAACAATTTAACTTCTTGTCAGATTTTCTCTAGATGCTTTGGTTTCATAGTTATAAGCCAAAAACTGCATTTTACCCCTATGTTCTATTTTTAGCCGTGGCGGCCATCTTGGTTGAATGGCCAGGTCATCGGACACATTTTTCAAACTTGATACCCCAAAGATGATTGTGGCCTAGTAGTTTCAGTGGAGATTTTGTAAAAGATACTTAGATTTATGAAAAATGGTTAAAGATTGACTATAAAGGGCAATAACTCCTAAACGGTTCAACTGACCATTTTGGTCATGTTGACTTATTTGTAGATCTTACTTTGCTGAACATTATTGCTGTTTACAATTTATCTCTATCTATAATAATATTCAAGATAATAACCAAAAACAGCAAAATTTCCTCAAAATTACCAATTCAGGGGCAGCAACTCAACAACCGATTGACCGATTCATCTGAAAATTTCAGGGCAGATAGATCTTGACCTGATAAACATTTTTATCCCGTCAGATTTCCTCAAAATGCTTTGGTTTTTGAGTTATAAGCCAAAAACTGCATTTTACCCCTATGTTCTATTTTTAGCGGTGGCGGCCATCTTGGTTGGTTGACCAGGTCACGCCACACATTTTTTAAACTAGATACCCCAAAGATGATTGTGGCCAAGTTTGGATTAATTTGGCCCAGTAGTTTCAGAGGAGAAGATTTTTGTAAAAGATTACTTTAATTTACGAAAAATGGTTAAAAATTGACTATAAAGGGCAATAACTCCTAAACGGGTCAACTGACCATTTTGGTCATGTTGACTTATTTGTAGATCTTACTTTGCTGAACATTATTGCTGTTAACAGTTTATCTCTATCTATAATAATATTCAAGATAATAACCAAAAACAGCAAAATTTCCTCAAAATTACCAATTCAGGGGCAGCAACCCAACAACCGATTGACCAATTCATCTGAAAATTTCAGGGCAGATAGATCTTGACCTGATAAACATTTTTATCACATGTCAGATTTCCTCAAAATGCTTTGGTTTTTGAGTTATAAGCCAAAAACTGCATTTTACCCCTATGTTCTATTTTTAGCGGTGGCGGCCATCTTGGTTGGTTGACCAGGTCACGCCACACATTTTTTAAACTAGATACCCCAAAGATGATTGTGGCCAAGTTTGGATTAATTTGGCCCAGTAGTTTCAGAGGAGAAGATTTTTGTAAAAGATTACTTTAATTAACGAAAAATGGTTAAAAATTGACTATAAAGGGCAATAACTCCTAAACGGGTCAACTGACCATTTTGGTCATGTTGACTTATTTGTAGATCTTACTTTACTGAACATTATTGCTGTTTACAGTTTATCTCTATCTATAATAATATTCAAGATAATAACCAAAAACAGCAAAATTTCCTCAAAATTACCAATTCAGGGGCAGCAACCCAACAACCGATTGACCGATTCATCTGAAAATTTCAGGGCAGATAGATCTTGACCTGATAAACATTTTTACCCCATGTCAGATTTGCTCTAAATGCTTTGGTTTTTGAGTTATAAGCCAAAAACTGCATTTTACCCCTATGTTCTATTTTTAGCCGTGGCGGCCATCTTGGTTGGTTGACCGGGTCACGCCACACATTTTTTAAACTAGATACCCCAATGATGATTGTGGCCAAGTTTGGTTTGATTTGGCCCAGTAGTTTCAGAGGAGAAGATTTTTGTAAAAGTTAACGACGACGGACGACGGACGACGACGGACGACGACGACGGACGCCGGACGCAAAGTGATGGGAATAGCTCACTTGGCCCTTCGGGCCAGGTGAGCTAAAAATTGACTATAAAGGGCAATAACTCCTTAAGGGGTCAATTGACCATTTAGGTCATGTTGACTTATTTGTAGATCTTACTTTGATGAACATTATTGCTGTTTACAGTTTATCCCTATCTATAATAGTATTCAATATAACCAAAAACGGCAAAATTTCTTTAAAAATTACCAATTGGAGGGCAGCAACCCAACAACCAGTTGTCCAATTCATCTGAAAAATTCAGGGCAGATAGATATTGACTTAATTAACAATTTAACTTCTTGTCAGATTTTCTCTAGATGCTTTGGTTTCATAGTTATAAGCCAAAAACTGCATTTTACCCCTATGTTCTATTTTTAGCCGTGGCGGCCATCTTGGTTGAATGGCCAGGTCATCGGACACATTTTTCAAACTTGATACCCCAAAGATGATTGTGGCCTAGTAGTTTCAGTGGAGATTTTGTAAAAGATACTTAGATTTATGAAAAATGGTTAAAGATTGACTATAAAGGGCAATAACTCCTAAACGGTTCAACTGACCATTTTGGTCATGTTGACTTATTTGTAGATCTTACTTTGCTGAACATTATTGCTGTTTACAATTTATCTCTATCTATAATAATATTCAAGATAATAACCAAAAACAGCAAAATTTCCTCAAAATTACCAATTCAGGGGCAGCAACTCAACAACCGATTGACCGATTCATCTGAAAATTTCAGGGCAGATAGATCTTGACCTGATAAACATTTTTATCCCGTCAGATTTCCTCAAAATGCTTTGGTTTTTGAGTTATAAGCCAAAAACTGCATTTTACCCCTATGTTCTATTTTTAGCGGTGGCGGCCATCTTGGTTGGTTGACCAGGTCACGCCACACATTTTTTAAACTAGATACCCCAAAGATGATTGTGGCCAAGTTTGGATTAATTTGGCCCAGTAGTTTCAGAGGAGAAGATTTTTGTAAAAGATTACTTTAATTAACGAAAAATGGTTAAAAATTGACTATAAAGGGCAATAACTCCTAAACGGGTCAACTGACCATTTTGGTCATGTTGACTTATTTGTAGATCTTACTTTACTGAACATTATTGCTGTTTACAGTTTATCTCTATCTATAATAATATTCAAGATAATAACCAAAAACAGCAAAATTTCCTCAAAATTACCAATTCAGGGGCAGCAACCCAACAACCGATTGACCGATTCATCTGAAAATTTCAGGGCAGATAGATCTTGACCTGATAAACATTTTTACCCCATGTCAGATTTGCTCTAAATGCTTTGGTTTTTGAGTTATAAGCCAAAAACTGCATTTTACCCCTATGTTCTATTTTTAGCCGTGGCGGCCATCTTGGTTGGTTGACCGGGTCACGCCACACATTTTTTAAACTATATACCCCAATGATGATTGTGGCCAAGTTTGGTTTGATTTGGCCCAGTAGTTTCAGAGGAGAAGATTTTTGTAAAAGTTAACGACGACGGACGACGGACGACGACGGACGACGACGACGGACGCCGGACGCAAAGTGATGGGAATAGCTCACTTGGCCCTTCGGGCCAGGTGAGCTAAAAAGAGGATGCTCAAGTAAATCAAATTGCCACTAAAGTTGAATCTTAGTTTCTGATTATTTGCAAAAAAGGTAAGACTGACAGCCAAACAAAAATAAACTGTGCCATACCCTTCAAGATTGAAGTCTTGCTTGCCACCATTAAAAACTAGTAATTTTTGTGATTGAGATGACAAGACGCGTAGGGCACAACAAGCCAAACTGAAAATATAATTATGGACTATATACCTTTATTGCTTCAATTTTTCACTACTGCTCAATTTAAAAAATAAAAGTTTTTAACTGATTGGGTCTATTTCGTGTATAGTTTCTCTAAGATTTAAAACTGTATAAATAATCAGATTTGAAAATTATGAAAATTATTCTTTTACCTTCAAAAAGCTTTCAATCCTAGCATGAATGAAGAAATTTAGCTCTGATCAAACTTGATTAAATTTCCACAATTTTGGCTTTTACCTTTATCTTTCAAAACTCTATCAACAACTATTCTAATAACTTTAGGTAGATATCCCATTGTAAGTATACTCTGAGCTGCATCTGTCAGAAGTGGGTTTTTCTTCTCTGCTTTTGTAGGAGGTTTCCCGCTTGGTAAGAAGTCTAAAATATAAATAATTTATCCCTTATATAAAGAAATATCAAAATCCTTACTAATGTCTTCTGGTCATTTACTTAGTAAGACTAGTGAACAGCTGACATACTACCAAAGCATAGGCCACAGCAGTTAGTAACTTCCTTTCTAGTTCTTCAGAAACCTTCTATAAAACAAGGAGCGAGCTCTCAATGTATATTTGTTCCGTCTAGCAGAAATTTCACTAGAAACTTTTTTTTTAACAATGTCATAATACCTGTAATGATATGATAAACAAAACGACGTCAGCCAATCAGAAGACGCGTTACATTCAAAATTATTTTTTTTCTAGATAGAGTAAGGGAAAATAATAAATATTTTTTTTTCTTTAAAAATTATATTTCCAGTGGCAAAATATTATTTTCCCACTGCCAGCAAAGTCATTTTGAACTATTTTATTTGAATAATTATTATTAAGAGAGCGGCGTTATCTAAAAGAGGGACGAAAAATACCAAAGGGAGAGTCAAACTCATAAATCAAAAATAAACTGACAACGCCATGGCTAAAAATGAAAAAGACAAACAGACAAACAATAGTACACATAACACAACATAGAAAACGAAAGAATAAACAACACGAACCCCACCAAAAACTAGGGGTGATCTCAGGTGCTCCGGAAGGGTAGGCAGACCCTCCTCTACATGTGTCACCCGTCGTGTTGCTTATGTGATAACAAATCCGGTAAATAGTCTAATTCGGTAGGTCACATTCATGAAAGGGAAAACATATTTAAAAAAAAATAATGAAAAAGTTTTTCATTCAAGCAAGCAAAAAAGTTTTACAATCAATTGAAATAATTCTTAATATATATTTGTTATTCCTTTAATAAAATTTACTGATATCTTCTCAAATTAGCAATTTTGTTAAAACAAGTGGGTAATATAAACCTCTGCCTTTGTTCTCTGAACTAGCAACTCCATCTTCTTCACAGTCACTATTGTGACTATCGAAAGTTTGTGCTATGCCATCAGTATTCAAGGCCTCCTCCTGAAATGTAAAGCAATAACATTGATTATTTTTTTTCTGAATGATTGACTGGTAATATTGTCGAAATGTGCATCTGTTGCAGAAAATTTACACCTTTTATGGTATTATATACTCATATGAAACTTTGGTACTTTTTTTATACAATGTAAGATAGATCATCTATCTCATAAACCTTATCACGGAATATTTTAACATTTTTAAGTTGCTGTTTTTAAAATTGATGAGCATTCACTGCAAGGCTCAGAATTATCTCCTAGCTTTTGAATGGCATTAGAGTTCCTCCAGCTTCATTTTTTCAGTGTAAATCTATAAGTAATTTTGTTTGTGTTTTTTTATATCTATCTTGTTGCTTAGAACGTTGTCGATGTTTCCACTATTTATGGTTTACAATTGCGCAATTGACATCTTTTGTTTTTATGAAAGCAAACATTCAAATTGCTGTGAGTGCCGGATTTACCATTGACGAACTTTCATTTGTCTAAATAAAGCTGGAAGATGTCCCGATTTTTTAATATGCACAAATCACTCATCCCTTTTGATTCGTTGTCATAATCAACATTAACAAACTTAACAAAAAATAGTTCATATAACTACACGTAAAAGTTTACATATTCCTGATGCTATTTAAATTAACTCAAGCTTTTTTTTGTATTTTTGTTATCATTGAAAAACATTATTAGCTTAAACATGAAGGAAAGGAAATAAAAGGCAAAACAAAGGAAGCTCGGATGATATTTATCAATTTTGAAGTTAATTACCAGCTGTACTCTTCTGACGGCATCTTGTACTGTAGCAATGAAATCCAAGCCTTTCTTGTCCTTAAGAAACTGGCATTCTTGGGACCACCTAGCATGTTCTACAAAAGGATTATCTTCAGAGTCCCAGTTCTGAAGTCCTATACCACAGTGAAAACATCGCACATGGTCATTGTTACCTAAATTTAATATTTCAACAATTAGTTTTATTTCTATCATGACACATATAATTTAAAAATCAACCATGTTTCTCCTGCTAAACATTTACAAATGTAAAGGTGTCATTTGGAAGTTAGCCACACTTTAGATTGAAACAACTTTTATACACATTGCACATCCTATTTAGTCATTTTATTAATAGACAGTTTGATGATGGTTAAAGGTTCACGATAGTTAGATTTAGTCTCATTTCTAAATTTAGAGGATAATTATACATTAAATACATATGAAGGATTAAAAACAGTGATGATAAATATTGAGGAAGCTAAGAATTCGATTCTCTAAAACATAATGCTATTTATAGACTATTATTTGGAATTTCCAAATGTTACATGAACATGATGAACCCATTTAATATTCATGCATTCTTATCAACATGTCAACACCCTGAAATGGCAAGTCTTTTTATTATTCCACATTGTTATTAATCTACAAATGTATTTTCAATGTCTTTTATCAAATGTTTATGCTTTTGTGGTGATTAGGAAAAAAGCTTTTCTCTTTACATTCTCTAAAGAATTATATAATTCTCATTGTCAATAATTGTACGATAAAGGAAGCGTTTTTCGTGAAAGCATTCGAAGTGCTGTCAAGTTTTCATAAAGCAAGAGCGTGAGATTTGGCCAAAATTGTAAAACAAAAACAAAAAACAAAAAAACATGAAACATGCCCCCAAATAAGCATGAAAATGTTTAAATTAGACGCGTACATCACGGCATCTGTCAACAAATCACAATCTCGTTGTAGCGTGCATTATTAATTTCAATTTTGATAGATTTATGTATTTGATGTATACATTTAGGGGTCTATATAACAGTTCCAATCTTCAAATATAGATTGTCATTTACATTTAATAATTTGTCATTTGTCAGGGATTTTTATAACTTGCAATGGGGTATCTATGGGTTTTGGTCATTATAGTTGCTATGGTCTCTACTGAAACCTTTGTGTGATTGTCAATCAAACCCCACCATCTTATTTGATCTTATTTCTGTACGGCATTTTATTTTTAACTTTTAATCAGGATTCATAGGGCCGAAAAAGGGCACATGGTAAAACGTAGCCTAGCTTGTATATACATAATCAATAAATACATTTGGTTTGTTATTTTGTTTTTAAGAATAAACAAGATAAATGAAATTTATCCTGCAATCAGCCAAATGTTATATAAATAACAGGTTATAAATACAATTTTGCTCTCCTTGTACAAAAAAAGTCCATGTCATGTATCTACATTTAAAACAAGAATATGTGGCATGATTGCCAATGAGACAACTTTTCACAAGAGACCAAAATGACACAGAAACTAACAACTATAGGTCACCATACGGCCTTAAACAATGAGCAAAGCCAATACCGCATAGTCAGCGATAAAAGGCCCCGAAATAAAAATGTAATACAATTCAAACGAGAAAACATAGTCGGAATATATTTATAATCATATTGTATATTCAGTGTCTACAAAAAGTACTTTAAATTTCAAAAAACAAAATTTGCTCTTAACTGTTAAGTATCCTAACAAAGTGTTCAAATGGTATTCAACAACGGTTTAAAGCTGATTTAAAGCAATATTTATTTTTATATTTGTGACAGTATTAAAAATAAAATTAACGGTATCAATTTTCTTGCACCAGATGCGCATTTCGACAAAACATGTCTCTTCAGTGATGCTCGTGGCCAAAATATTTGAAATCCAAAGCTTATATAAAAGATGAAGAGCTATAATCCAAAAGGTCCGAAAAGTATAGCCAAATCCGTGAAAGGAATCAGAGCTTTGCATGAGGGAGATACATTCCTTAATTTATAATAATTTCTATCATTTTGTAACAGCAAATTTTAATAACACAAAAAAATCCGTATTTTCATGCCAGTACAGAAGTACTGGCTCCTGGGATTATATATTCAGTAAAAAAAGATTGTATACCTGTATAATAAAATCCTGCCTCTGCCATAGTTTCTGGGTGTTGTTGTATACTGGTTGGCCATGTTTGAAAAGTAGAAAGTCTTATGCATGTAATTGAGTACTGGGGATACGTAGGTCCCTGTCTTAATTTATGCGATTTGTTAAATGTTGTAGTCCTAGTGCTATCTGTTTCACTTTATGTATTTCATGAACAATAGGACTATTCATTTTGGGGTCTATATATATCAGTACCAATTTTCATACGTAAATTATATTACATTTATTAAGGGGTATGTTTTTTGTTCATTGTTGAAGGGTGTATGGTGACCTACAGTTGCTAACTTAATCATCATTTGGTTTCTGGTGAAAAGTTGTCTTATTGTCAATCATACCGCACCTTCCTATATCTATAAGACTAACATCTACTATCAAACAGGATTATGTTTCAGCTCAAAGCGGAAAAAAGACACGTGATAAAACTGGGGCGTAAAACTTTTGTGTCTGATTACACTTTTTTAAAATAAAAAAAAACCCCAAAATTTGCGCATACAGGAATTACTGTTAATATCATGTAAACCCTATGAGAAAACGTTCAAAGGTATTTAACATCGGTTAACAATTCTCATTTTTATACGCCCGTTACGGGAGTATTATGTACCGTTGTACGTCTGTCCGTCCGTCCGTCGTCAACATGTCGGACAGTTACTCCAAAACGCTTTAATCAATTTGGATGAAACTTTCGTGAATTGTATATATCTATTGATGTAAGCTCCCTTTATAATACTATACATTTTAGGCTTTACATTTATGAGTTATTGGGTTTTGTTCATGAAAAAGGGGGATTTTCCAGTTTTTTGACAATAACTCAAAAAGCTTTCAGCATTTCTATGAAAATTTGGTGAGTTGTAAATATTTATTGATGTAAGCTCCCTTTTGATCTTCATAAATTTCTAATTCGACATTGAGAAGTTATTGAACTTTATGAAAATGTGGCGGGCGTGTCAGCTGATTATATTTGTTTCGTTATTATTGATTTTGGACCTGTTCAGTAAAAATAATTTGTATACCGGTATAGTAAAACCCAGCTTCTGCCATAGTTTCTGGATGTTGTTGTATACTGGTTGGCCATGTTTGGAATGTGGACAATCTTATACATGTTATTGAGTATTGAGGATATTTAGGTCCTCTTCTCGAGTTCTGTGAATTGTTAAATGTTGTAGTCCTACTGCTATCTGTTTCACTTCGTGTATTTTGAGTTAAACTTAGACTTCCATTCATGTACGTGCCCGGTAGACAACTTCTATTGAATAATATCCGTGTTGTGTCATTCATTCTATTTATAGATATTCACATTCTGAAAAATTAAAAGTACAGGATCGGCTAGGTGCATATCAACATTCAAAATAGACAGTAAAGTAAAAATTTGAATTAAATGAAATGTGTAGCAATTTGACAATACGACGGCAACCAAACAACAATACAATTCCAAAAATACTGTGGGTTCCTTCCAAATTTGTTCTATGTCATGTAAGTAGGTATGTTCTACCGTTAAACAATTGCATGAAATTCATAAAACTCCCCCTACAATATTTACTTATCTAAAAACTATACATACTTGTTCATGTAGAGATTTTCTGATAATTATTTCAAAAGATTGTTCAGATTATTTTATATACGTTATTTACTTGTTATGCGTAAGCAATAATAATAAAGACGCCAAAAAAAAAAAAAAAATAAGTATTATGTCAACAAGAAATTTGAAGACGCAAAAAAACTAAGTATTTTGTAAACAAGAATTCAGAAAACGTAAATAAAATGAAAGATTATATAAAAGTTATTTATATCCTGAGCTAAAAATAATCCAGTGGATTTTCCATAACTACATTTAAATGAAAATTTTTAGACTAAAATTAGAACCTACATCATAACTTCGGTATACTTAAAAGTAATAGGAGCTAGTTTATTTTGATTGGCTGGATCGGATAACTGCATATAGATAGTATATTTTATTGATAAACTCTATAGAAAGGATATATAAGCTGTTTACAAGCAGATGGAAATAATCAAGTGTTAATGAAAAATAAATATTCAAGACATTGGAGCTAAACTTAAAAGTTTACACAAGATTCACACTTGGAATCATATATCGGTTTAATGATTTTAGAAATGCTGAGAGATGATCTTTCCATTGTACTACATGCTGTAAATTAATATTTTCTCATGATTTATGTATGGCTTATGCCAATTCTTGGATTTCCCCAGATTTATTTAAAGGGTGAGAACTTCTAGACGGTCCTCATTAGCACGGAAATGCTGTATTTATTTTTTATAGTACATTCACATACGATGATCAAAATACAGTAATTGGATGCATTATTGAAAAAGATAATAGATGAAAGATGAATTTATATTGTGATTTTCAAGAAAAGCTTAAAACATACAGAAATCTCAAAATTCAGAAATCTACTTCATAGCATTGTAATACTCACGCTGTTTAATTTTGAGTTATTTTATTAGATCTGTGGTCAGATTTAGTCTAATTTAAGCAGTTAGAATTCAAGTAGAACATGTAGAGTCTAAAATATATTCACAGCAGCCAAAAAAAAAAAAAATGAAAAACAAATAATAAATTTTTGCCTTAATAGAGGGAGAGCTTCACTGCTCGCTCTAGATTTGGAATCTTAATACACATGAAGTTCTGATGTTATAAGAACACATGTTTGATAAAATTCTACAGAAAAACACCTATTTGATTTGTTTTCTCTCAATCGTGTTTTGACTTTCGAACAATTGTTGCCTTTATTTTCTTGTCCAGACTGTTTTGTTTGAATAAATACAAAAGAGTCTTCAATTTCACGCATTAAATATAAAACAAATTCACGATTAATATATAAAAAAGAATATGTGGTATGATTGCCAATGAGACAACTGTCCACAAGAGATCAAAATGAAACAGACATTGACAACTATAGGTCACCGTACGGCCTTCAACAATGAGCAAAGCCCATACCGCATATTATGTTCATAGCTATATGATTTTCTGGTCCACAAAATATCATACGGCTGTAAGAAAATAATGATCAAGACTTAGTTTCGCTATTTGTTAATTCTTCTACCATGTCTACTGATATCCTAGTAATGAGGTACTTAATTATGCTATTTATTTTATATGTAATTGATGAACAATAAATATATGTACCATGTAAGTTTTTTATACAGGAAAAGGTTGTGTCAGAACCAGTAAAACCAAAAATTGATTGCAGTGGAGAGAAGTAATTCATTGGCCAAATCATAAATATGTATATATTTGTTAACTTACATTTGACCGACTTCTCTCCACCACCAGAATAAACTAAAATTCCATGTTAAATTACTTAAAATAAAATCCCCTAAGTCTTAAAAATGAAAAGTTAGAATATCAATTGTTCAATGTCATACTTTGCAATTACATAATTCTTCTTTTCATTTTTATGTTCCCCTATACAACTTATGCAAGAACACATTTTCAGAAAATTCATTAGGAAGATAAAACATATGCTTGTGCTGTTTATATACTAGAACGTCGGTATTTTTTATCACTATATATCACGTTATCATGTCATATTTCATGTGCGTAATAAGGACTGCGGGAGTAGTTAGCATTGTACACATGTTATTTTGAATTAACTAAAAATAGAAAAGGAAAAAAAATATTCTATTTTTATCACAGTTTTAACTGGTTTTCCCCTTTTCTTCTTTTATACAATATAACCAATGCACCTATTTCGACAACCATATCATAGACTTTTAAGGAAATGATATTAAACCTACTACATGTATAAACAGTCTCAAATAAAATAAAAAATACCACAAAAAAAACCAAAACACAATCACTAGTATTGATTCTCTGTTTTTTTTTCAGTTTGATATTGTGATTTAAGTAGAGGTCAGACAAAGCACCATAATCTAAAAAAGGAATTGCAAAGACACACGGATACTTGGCGATAACCAAACTACTTTCCATTGGCGATTTTAAGTGTCAGCTGGCTAAGTCCATTGAGGTATTTCAAATAAACATTATTGTAAATTTAAATGTTCAAGACATTTTTAATCTATTTCCTTATATTATGAATGTGGACTCTTTTTCATCAGCTTATATAAAAAATTTGTAAGGGTTCCACGGAACCCAGTGTCTCGCCTGCTTTTGCTGTTATTCACACACTCATCCAAAATGATGACAAAAAACAATGAAATTATTCCTCTTGATAATATCTTTTGATTGTCAGAAGCTTCTGTCCAAGTTTGGTAAAAATCCAGGCAAATTTAAGAATCTTAAAAATGTTTTAAATACTTTATCTGCAGACTGTATGTAATGTTAACTGGAAGAAAAACTAAGTCCATTTATAAGTAAAATATGGGAAAAATAGAATTTAATTTTTACAAAATTTACTTCTGAATACTATCTTCTGATCATAAACAAGCTTCTGGCCAAGTTTCTTACAATTCCAGGATAGTTTAAGAAAGTTATTAAAATTTAAAAAAACTTTAACCACAGAGTGAATGTAATGTTTCCTGGCATTAAAAACTAAGTCCATTTATAAGTAAAATACGGAAAAAATGGAATTTAATTTTTACAAGATTTACTTCTGGATACTATCTCCTGATCATAAACAAGCTTCTGGCCAAGTTTTGTACATTTCCAGGATAGTTTAAGAAAGTTATTAACATTTTAAAAACTTTAACCACAGAGTGAATGTAATGTTTCCTGGCAGAAAAAACTAAGTCCATTTATAAGTAAAATACGGAAAAAATGGAATTTTATTTTTACAAAATTTACTTCTGGATACTATCTTATGAACATAAAGAAGCTTCTGTCCAAGTTTCGTACAATTCAAGGATAGTTTAAGAAAGTTATCAAAATTTTAAAAACTTTAACCACAGAGTGAATATTTGTGGACGCCGCCGACGACGACGCCGACGGAATGTAGGATCGCTATGTCTCGCTTTTTCGACTAAAGTCGAAGGCTCGACAAAAATGAGGCAACTATATATCCACAAAAGACCAAAATGGCACAAACATTAACAACTATAGGTCACCGTACGGCCTTCAACAATGAGCAAGGCCCATATCGCATAGTCAGCTATAAAAGGCCTCGATAAAACAATGTAAAACAATTCAAACGAGAAAACTGACGGCTTCATTTATGTAAAAAAAATGAACGAAAAACAAATATGTAACATATAAACAATCGACAACCACTGAATTACAGGCTCCTGACTTGGGACAAGCACATACATAAATAATGTGGCGGGGTTAAACATGTTAGCGGGATCTCAACCCTTCCCCTAACCTGGGACAGTGGTATAACAGTACAACATAAGAACAGTTTTGACTGAGTATTCACGTGTAATATGCTACATTTTAAAGAGTTTGTACATTTAACTTGTCTTGTAAGTAAATGCATAGGCGGATCCAGGGGGGCCTGGGGGGAAATTTTGGTCGATTATATAGGTAATCACCGAATCATGACTGGAGCCCCCCCCCCCCCCCCCCTTTAGGGCAGTGTTAGACTGGAATCCCGCTATATAATCACCTTGTTCTACAAATTTGAAATATGTTTTAAATTCAATTAACAATTATTATATGAAATAACAGTACAAACCTCATGGAATTGTTAAAAGTACATATATTTGTAATTAATATGCTTAATAAATTCTACCAGGCAGAAGCTAGCGAACAATAGCTAGCGAACAATAAGCCAGCGAACAATAAGGCGATATATCGAGAAACCAAAAAACAGAATAAGACAACAACGGCCGTTAAATAAAAAAATATTTAAAAAGGCAGAAAATCAGTTAAAATATAGCAATTTAAACTCAATTTTGAAATGGTTTTTATCCAATCTATTGATTTAACAAGTCGCATAACTTTTTAGGCTAATATTCAGTACCACAATAACAATGCATCTATCAACGGATTATTTGAAGGTGTAGGGCCACCTATGCACCCTCTTCAATTTAGAACGTATGTAAAAGTAGTCCTACCCTGTAAAATATAGCACCTTTTATGTCATTGTTTAATCTAGAGCTCAAAATTTGAAAAAAATGTCAAAAAATTAGGAGGGTCGGCCTATTCCAGGGCTTCTAGAGAAAAATAATGAGGGGTGTGACGGGGAATGACTATATAGGTCTTGTAGAGGAGAAACAGGCGCTTCTTTTGCGCTAGGTATCGAAGGGCGCTATGTTCAAAAATCTGAAACTAGAGCTCAAAATTTGAAAAAAATGTCAAAAAATTAGGGGGGTCGGCCTATTCTAGGACTTCTAGAGAAAAATAATGAGGGGTGTCACGGGGTATGACTATATATGTCTTGTAGAGGAGAAACAGGCGCTTCTTTTGCACTAAGTATCGAAGGGCGCTATGTTCAAAAATCTGAAACTAGAGCTCAAAGTTCGAAAAAAATGTCCAAAAATGGGGGTAGGGTCGGCCTATTCCAGGAGTTCTAGAGAAAAATAATGAGGGTGTCACGAAGAATGACTATATAGGTCTTGTAGAAGAGAAACAGGCGCTTCTTTTGCACTATGTATCGAAGGGCGCTATGTTCAAAAATCTGAAACTAGAGCTCAAAATTCGAAAAAAATGTCCAAAAAATGGGGGTAGGGTCGGCCTATTCCAGGAGTTCTAGAGAAAAATAATGAGGGGTGTCACGGGGTATGACTATATAGGTCTTGTAGAAGAGAAACAGGCGCTTCTTTTGCGCTAGGTATCGAAGGGCGCTATGTTCAAAAATCTGAAACTAGAGCTCAAAATTCGAAAAAAATGTCCAAAAAATGGGGGTAGGGTCGGCCTATTCCAGGAGTTCTAGAGAAAAATAATGAGGGGTGTCACGGGGTATGACTATATAGGTCTTGTAGAAGAGACACAGGCGCTTCTTTTGCGCTAGGTATCGAAGGGCGCTATGTTCAAAAATCTGAAACTAGAGCTCAAAATTCGAAAAAAATGTCAAAAAATTAGGGGGGTCGGCCTATTCCAGGAGTTCTAGAGAAAAATAATGAGGGGTGTGACGGGGAATGACTATATAGGTCTTGTAGAGGAGAAACAGGCGCTTCTTTTGCGCTAGGTATCGAAGGGCGCTATGTTCAAAAATCTGAAACTAGAGCTCAAAATTTGAAAAAAATGTCAAAAAATTAGGGGGGTCGGCCTATTCTAGGACTTCTAGAGAAAAATAATGAGGGGTGTCACGGGGTATGACTATATATGTCTTGTAGAGGAGAAACAGGCGCTTCTTTTGCACTAAGTATCGAAGGGCGCTATGTTCAAAAATCTGAAACTAGAGCTCAAAGTTCGAAAAAAATGTCCAAAAATGGGGGTAGGGTCGGCCTATTCCAGGAGTTCTAGAGAAAAATAATGAGGGTGTCACGGAGAATGACTATATAGGTCTTGTAGAAGAGAAACAGGCGCTTCTTTTGCACTATGTATCGAAGGGCGCTATGTTCAAAAATCTGAAACTAGAGCTCAAAATTCGAAAAAAATGTCCAAAAAATGGGGGTAGGGTCGGCCTATTCCAGGAGTTCTAGAGAAAAATAATGAGGGGTGTCACGGGGTATGACTATATAGGTCTTGTAGAAGAGAAACAGGCGCTTCTTTTGCGCTAGGTATCGAAGGGCGCTATGTTCAAAAATCTGAAACTAGAGCTCAAAATTCGAAAAAAATGTCCAAAAAATGGGGGTAGGGTCGGCCTATTCCAGGAGTTCTAGAGAAAAATAATGAGGGGTGTCACGGGGTATGACTATATAGGTCTTGTAGAAGAGACACAGGCGCTTCTTTTGCGCTAGGTATCGAAGGGCGCTATGTTCAAAAATCTGAAACTAGAGCTCAAAATTCGAAAAAAATGTCAAAAAATTAGGGGGGTCGGCCTATTCTAGGACTTCTAGAGAAAAATAATGAGGGGTGTCACGGGGAATGACTATATAGGTCTTGTAGAAGAGACACAGGCGCTTCTTTTGCGCTAGGTATCGAAGGGCGCTATGTTCAAAAATTTGAAACTAGAGCTCTAAATTCGAAAAAAATGTCCAAAAAATGGGGGTAGGGTCGGCCTATTCCAGGAGTTCTAGAGAAAAATAATGAGGGGTGTCACGGGGTATGACTATATAGGTCTTGTAGAAGAGACACAGGCGCTTCTTTTGCGCTAGGTATCGAAGGGCGCTATGTTCAAAAATCTGAAACTAGAGCTCAAAATTCGAAAAAAATGTCAAAAAATTAGGGGGGTCGGCCTATTCCAGGAGTTCTAGAGAAAAATAATGAGGGGTGTCACGGAGAATGACTATATAGTTTTGTAGAAGAGAAACAGGCGCTTCTTTTGCACTATGTATCGAAGGTCGCTATGTTCAAAAATCTGAAACTAGAGCTCAAAATTCGAAAAAAAATTCCAAAAAATGGGGGTAGGGTCGGCCTATTCCAGGAGTTCTAGAGAAAAATAATGAGGGGTGTCACGGGGTATGACTATATAGGTCTTGTAGAAGAGAAACAGGCGCTTCTTTTGCGCTAGGTATCGAAGGGCCCTATGTTCAAAAATTTGAAACTAGAGCTCTAAATTCGAAAAAAATGTCCAAAAAATGGGGGTAGGGTCGGCCTATTCCAGGAGTTCTAGAGAAAAATAATGAGGGGTGTCACGGGGTATGACTATATAGGTCTTGTAGAAGAGACAAAGGCGCTTTTTTTGCGCTAGGTATCGAAGGGCGCTATGTTCAAAAATCTGAAACTAGAACTCAAAATTCGAAAAAAATGTCAAAAAATTAGGGGGGTCGGCCTATTCCAGGAGTTCTAGAGAAAAATAATGAGGGGTGTCACGGAGAATGACTATATAGTTTTGTAGAAGAGACACAGGCGCTTCTTTTGCGCTAGGTATCGAAGGGCGCTATGTTCAAAAATCTGAAACTAGAGCTCAAAATTTGAAAAAAATGTCAAAAAATTAGAGGGGTCGGCCTATTCTAGGACTTCTAGAGAAAAATAATGAGGGGCGTCACGGGGAATGACTATATAGGTCTTGTAGAGGAGAAACAGGCGCTTCTTTTGCGCTACGTATAGAAGGGCGCTATGTTAAAAAATCTGAAACTAGAGCTCAAAATTTGAAAAAAATGTCAAAACATTAGGGGGGTCGGCCTATTCTAGGACTTCTAGACAAAAATAATGAGGGGTGTCACGGGGTATGACTATATATGTCTTGTAGAGGAGAAACAGGCGCTTCTTTTGCACTAAGTATCGAAGGGCGCTATGTTCAAAAATCTGAAACTAGAGCTCAAAGTTCGAAAAAAATGTCAAAAAAATGGAGGTAGGGTCGGCCTATTCCAAGAGTTCTAGAGAAAAATAATGAGGGGTGTCACGGGGAATGACTATATAGGTCTTGTAGAGGAGAAACAGGCGCTTCTTTTGCGCTAGGTATCGAAGGGCGCTATGTTCAAAAATCTGAAACTAGAGCTCAAAATTTGAAAAAAATGTCAAAAAATTAGGGGGGTCGGCCTATTCTAGGACTTCTAGAGAAAAATAATGAGGGGTGTCACGGGGTATGACTATATAGGTCTTGTAGAGGAGAAACAGGCGCTTCTTTTGCACTAAGTATCGAAGGGCGCTATGTTCAAAAATCTGAAACTAGAGCTCAAAGTTCGAAAAAAATGTCCAAAAAATGGAGGTAGGGTCGGCCTATTCCAAGAGTTCTAGAGAAAAATAATGAGGGGTGTCACGGGGTATGACTATATAGGTCTTGTAGAGGAGAAACAGGCGTTTCTTTTGCACTAGGTATCGAAGGGCGCTATGTTCAAAAATCTGAAACTAGAGCTCAAAATTTGAAAAAAATGTCAAAAAATTAGGGGGGTCGGCCTATTCCAGGGCTTCTAGAGAAAAATAATGAGGGGTGTCACGGAGAATGACTATATAGGTCTTGTAGAAGAGAAACAGGCGCTTCTTTTGCACTATGTATCGAAGGGCGCTATGTTCAAAAATCTGAAACTAGAGCTCAAAATTCGAAAAAAATGTCCAAAAAATGGGGGTAGGGTCGGCCTATTCCAGGAGTTCTAGAGAAAAATAATGAGGGGTGTCACGGGGTATGACTATATAGGTCTTGTAGAAGAGAAACAGGCGCTTCTTTTGCGCTAGGTATCGAAGGGCGCTATGTTCAAAAATCTGAAACTAGAGCTCAAAATTCGAAAAAAATGTCAAAAAATTAGGGGGGTCGGCCTATTCTAGGACTTCTAGAGAAAAATAATGAGGGGTGTCACGGGGAATGACTATATAGGTCTTGTAGAGGAGAAACAGGCGCTTCTTTTGCGCTACGTATAGAAGGGCGTTATGTTCAAAAATCTGAAACTAGAGCTCAAAATTTGAAAAAAATGTCAAAACATTAGGGGGGTCGGCCTTTTCTAGGAGTTCTAGAGAAAAATAATGAGGGGTGTCACGGGGTATGACTATATAGGTCTTGTAGAAGAGAAACAGGCGCTTCTTTTGTGCTAGGTATCGAAGGGCGCTATGTTCAAAAATCTGAAACTAGAGCTCAAAATTTGAAAAAAATGTCAAAAAATTAGGGGGTTCGGCCTATTCCAGGGCTTCTAGAGAAAAATAATGAGGGGTGTCACGGGGTATGACTATATAGGTCTTGTAGAAGAGAAACAGGCGCTTCTTTTGCGCTAGGTATCGAAGGGCGCTATGTTCAAAAATCTGAAACTAGAGCTCAAAATTTGAAAAAAATGTCAAAAAATTAGGGGGGTCGGCCTATTCCAGGGCTTCTAGAGAAAAATAATGAGGGGTGTCACGGGGAATGACTATATAGGTCTTGTAGAGGAGAAACAGGCGCTTCTTTTGCGCTACGTATAGAAGGGCGTTATGTTCAAAAATCTCAAACTAGAGCTCAAAATTTGAAAAAAATGTCAAAACATTAGGGGGGTCGGCCTATTCTAGGACTTCTAGACAAAAATAATGAGGGGTGTCACGGGGTATGACTATATATGTCTTGTAGAGGAGAAACAGGCGCTTCTTTTGCACTAGGTATCGAAGGGCGCTATGTTCAAAAATCTGAAACTAGAGCTCAAAATTTGAAAAAAATGTCAAAAAATTAGGGGGGTCGGCCTATTCTAGGACTTCTAGAGAAAAATAATGAGGGGTGTCACGGGGTATGACTATATAGGTCTTGTAGAGGAGAAACAGGCACTTCTTTTGCACTAAGTATCGAAGGGCGCTATGTTCAAAAATCTGAAACTAGAGCTCAAAGTTCGAAAAAAATGTCCAAAAAATGGAGGTAGGGTCGGCCTATTCCAAGAGTTCTAGAAAAAAATAATGAGGGGTGTCACGGGGTATGACTATATAGGTCTTGTAGAAAAGAAACAGGCGCTTCTTTTGCACTAGGTATCGAAGGGCGCTATGTTCAAAAATCTGAAACTAGAGCTCAAAGTTCGAAAAAAATGTCCAAAAAATGGGAGTAGGGTCGGCCTATTCCAGGAGTTCTAGAGAAAAATAATGAGGGGTGTCACGGGGTATGACTATATAGGTCTTGTAGAAGAGAAACAGGCGCTTCTTTTGCGCTAGGTATAGAAGGGCGTTATGTTCAAAAATCTCAAACTAGAGCTCAAAATTTGAAAAAAATGTCAAAACATTAGGGGGGTCGGCCTATTCTAGGACTTCTAGACAAAAATAATGAGGGGTGTCACGGGGTATGACTATATATGTCTTGTAGAGGAGAAACAGGCGCTTCTTTTGCACTAAGTATCGAAGGGCGCTATGTTCAAAAATCTGAAACGAGAGCTCAAAGTTCGAAAAAAATGTCCAAAAAATGGAGGTAGGGTCGGCCTATTCCAAGAGTTCTAGAGAAAAATAATGAGGGGTGTCACGGGGAATGACTATATAGGTCATGTAGAGGAGAAACAGGCGCTTCTTTTGCGCTAGGTATCGAAGGGCGCTATGTTCAAAAATCTGAAACTAGAGCTCAAAATTTGAAAAAAATGTCAAAAAATTAGGGGGGTCGGCCTATTCTAGGACTTCTAGAGAAAAATAATGAGGGGTGTCACGGGGTATGACTATATAGGTCTTGTAGAGGAGAAACAGGCGCTTCTTTTGCGCTAGGTATCGAAGGGCGCTATGTTCAAAAATCTGAAACTAGAGCTCAAAATTTGAAAAAAATGTCAAAAAATTAGGGGGGTCGGCCTATTCTAGGACTTCTAGAGAAAAATAATGAGGGGTGTCACGGGGTATGACTATATAGGTCTTGTAGAGGAGAAACAGGCACTTCTTTTGCACTAAGTATCGAAGGGCGCTATGTTCAAAAATCTGAAACTAGAGCTCAAAGTTCGAAAAAAATGTCCAAAAAATGGAGGTAGGGTCGGCCTATTCCAAGAGTTCTAGAAAAAAATAATGAGGGGTGTCACGGGGTATGACTATATAGGTCTTGTAGAAAAGAAACAGGCGCTTCTTTTGCACTAGGTATCGAAGGGCGCTATGTTCAAAAATCTGAAACTAGAGCTCAAAGTTCGAAAAAAATGTCCAAAAAATGGGAGTAGGGTCGGCCTATTCCAGGAGTTCTAGAGAAAAATAATGAGGGGTGTCACGGGGTATGACTATATAGGTCTTGTAGAAGAGAAACAGGCGCTTCTTTTGCGCTAGGTATCGAAGGGCGCTATGTTCAAAAATCTGAAACTAAAGCTCAAAATTCGAAAAAAATGTCCAAAAAATGGGGGTAGGGTCGGCCTATTCCAGGAGTTCTAGAGAAAAATAATGAGGGGTGTCACGGGGTATGACTATATAGGTCTTGTAGAAGAGAAACAGGCGCTTCTTTTGCGCTAGGTATCGAAGGGCGCTATGTTCAAAAATCTGAAACTAGAGCTCAAAATTTGAAAAAAATGTCAAAAAATTAGGGGGGTCGGCCTACTCCAGGGCTTCTAGAGAAAAATAATGAGGGGTGTCACGGAGAATGACTATATAGGTCTTGTAGAGGAGAAACAGGCGCTTCTTTTGCACTATGTATCGAAGGGCGCTATGTTCAAAAATCTGAAAGAAGAGCTCAAAATTCGAAAAAAATGTCAAAAAAATGGGGGTAGGGTCGGCATATTCCAGGAGTTCTAGAGAAAAATAATGAGGGGTGTCACGGGGTATGACTATATAGGTCTTGTAGAAGAGAAACAGGCGTTTCTTTTGCACTAGGTATCGAAGGGCGCTATGTTCAAAAATCTGAAACTAAAGCTCAAAATTTGAAAAAAATGTCAAAAAATTAGGGGGGTCGGCCTATTCCAGGAGTTCTAGAGAAAAATAATGAGGGGTGTCACGGAGAATGACTATATAGGTCTTGTAGAAGAGAAACAGGCGCTTCTTTTGCACTATGTATCGAAGGGCGCTATGTTCAAAAATCTGAAACTAGAGCTCAAAATTCGAAAAAAATGTCCAAAAAATGGGGGTAGGGTCGGCCTATTCCAGTTCTAGAGAAAAATAATGAGGGGTGTCACGGGGTAGGACTATATAGGTCTTGTAGAAGAGAAACAGGCGCTTCTTTTGCGCTAGGTATCGAAGGGCGCTATGTTCAAAAATCTGAAACTAGAGCTCAAAATTTGAAAAAAATGTCAAAAAATTAGGGGGGTCGGCCTATTCCAGAGCTTCTAGAGAAAAATAATGAGGAGTGTCACGGAGAATGACTATATAGGTCTTGTAGAAGAGAAACAGGCGCTTCTTTTGCACTATGTATCGAAGGGCGCTATGTTCAAAAATCTGAAACAAGAGCTCAAAATTCGAAAAAAATGTCAAAAAAATGGGGGTAGGGTCGGCCTATTCCAGGAGTTCTAGAGAAAAATAATGAGGGGTGTCACGGGGTATGACTATATAGGTCTTGTTGTAGAGAAACAGGCGCTTCTTTTGCGCTAGGTATCGAAGGGCGCTATGTTCAAAAATCTGAAACTAGAGCTCAAAATTCGAAAAAAATGTCAAAAAATTAGGGGGGTCGGCCTATTCCAGGGCTTCTAGAGAAAAATAATGAGGGGTGTCACGGAGAATGACTATATAGGTCTTGTAGAAGAGAAACAGGCGCTTCTTTTGCACTATGTATCGAAGGGCGCTATGTTCAAAAATCTGAAACAAGAGCTCAAAATTCGAAAAAAATGTCAAAAAAATGGGGGTAGGGTCGGCCTATTCCAGGAGTTCTAGAGAAAAATAATGAGGGGTGTCACGGGGTATGACTATATAGGTCTTGTAGAAGAGAAACAGGCGCTTCTTTTGCGCTAGGTATCGAAGGGCGCTATGTTCAAAAATCTGAAACTAGAGCTCAAAATTCGAAAAAAATGTCAAAAAATTAGGGGGGTCGGCCTATTCCAGGAGTTCTAGAGAAAAATAATGAGGGGTGTCACGGAGAATGACTATATAGGTCTTGTAGAAGAGACACAGGCGCTTCTTTTGCGCTAGGTATCGAAGGGCGCTATGTTCAAAAATCTGAAACTAGAGCTCAAAATTTGAAAAAAATGTCAAAAAATTAGGGGGGTCGGCCTATTCTAGGACTTCTAGAGAAAAATAATGAGGGGTGTCACGGGGAATGACTATATAGGTCTTGTAGAGGAGAAACAGGCGCTTTATTTGCGCTACGTATAGAAGGGCGCTATGTTCAAAAATCTGAAACTAGAGCTCAAAATTTGAAAAAAATGTCAAAACATTAGGGGGGTCGGCCTATTCTAGGACTTCTAGAGAAAAATAATGAGGGGTGTCACGGGGTATGACTATATATGTCTTGTAGAGGAGAAACAGGCGCTTCTTTTGCACTAAGTATCGAAGGGCGCTATGTTCAAAAATCTGAAACTAGAGCTCAAAGTTCGAAAAAAATGTCCAAAAAATGGGGGTAGGGTCGGCCTATTCCAAGAGTTCTAGAGAAAAATAATGAGGGGTGTCACGGGGAATGACTATATAGGTCTTGTAGAAGAGAAACAGGCGCTTCTTTTGCGCTAGGTATCGAAGGGCGCTATGTTCAAAAATCTGAAACTAGAGCTCAAAATTTGAAAAAAATGTCAAAAAATTAGGGGGTCGGCCTATTCTAGGACTTCTAGAGAAAAATAATGAGGGGTGTCACGGGGTATGACTATATATGTCTTGTAGAGGAGAAACAGGCGCTTCTTTTGCACTAAGTATCGAAGGGCGCTATGTTCAAAAATCTGAAACTAGAGCTCAAAGTTCGAAAAAAATGTCCAAAAAATGGAGGTAGGGTCGGCCTATTCCAGGAGTTCTAGAGAAAAATAATGAGGGGTGTCACGGGGTATGACTATATATGTCTTGTAGAGGAGAAACAGGCGCTTCTTTTGCACTAAGTATCGAAGGGCGCTATGTTCAAAAATCTGAAGCTAGAGCTCAAAATTTGAAAAAATGTCAAAAAATAGGGGGGTCGGCCTATTCCAGGAGTTCTAGAGAAAAATAATGAGGGGTGTCACGGGATATGACTATATAGGTCTTGTAGAGGAGAAACAGGCGCCTCTTTTGCGCTAGGTATCGAAGGGCACTATGTTCATAAATCTGAAACTAGACCTGAAAATTTGAACAAAATGTCAAAAAATTAGGAGGTCACCCAGCAGCGGCATAACAAAAAAAAAAACTCATCATCAATACCAGACGTGCATTTCGTCTACAAAAGACTCATTAGTGACGCTCGAATCAAAATAATGGTTGAAAGGCCAAAATAAAGGACGAAGTTGAAGATCATTGAGAACCAAACATTCCTAGCAGTTTTGCCACATACAGGTAAGACAGTTTATTCCTGGTGTAGAAAAACCTTAGTTTTTTTCAAAAATTCAAAGCGGTGTTAATTTATAAGATTATATTAATGATAAGCCAAGTCAACACACAAGTGCCAACTACTGGGATGGTGATACCCTCGGGGAAATAAATCTTTACCAGCAGTGGCATCGACTCAGAGGTTGCATTTTAAGTTTTAACTCATCAAAGATACCAGTATTTTAATTTTATATTTACGCCAGACGCGCGTTTCGTCTACAATATATCAATGAATGTCCTGTGAAGGGAAATCAGGCGTATCGTTTGCGTAAGACTTCAAAAGGTGCTATGTTCAATTTTGTCGAAAGGAACTAAAAAAAAATAAAACTCAACTGTCAGACAAGAACGCGAAAACCAAAAAAAAAAAAAAAAACCAACATATCAGAGTCAGTAAAAACTAATTTTCAAAATCTTGTTATATAAAGTCATAATTTCCCCATCCGAATAACATGATAAAAGAGTTTGTAAAATGTGTTATGTAAATACTGATAAAAAGAATGCTGATTACTGGCTGATTTTCTTTTTCAAGGGTATTTCGAAAAGAAAACGACGAAGATGAAAGAACTTTAGTGCGAATACCAGGTGGTATATAACCTAAAGTTATATATACACTTACATACTTAATAGACAGTCTACTTTTTATTCTTTCAAAAGTTTTTTTCATATCGGAGGTTTTGTACCAGATAACCAAAATCAGCAAAGAATACTGCATTGTTAAAAAAGTATGATAGTAAAACTACATACAGACCAGTTAACTTTATCAATTACAATACAAGCGCCACAACCTTAAAGACGGTATAAGTACCCTCGTCCACGTGCGGGTGTTGTCTGATAAAAATAGATGTACATGTATACACATGGAAAAAAGTATTTTGTAAAATGTGTTATGTAAATACTGATAAAAAAATGCTGATTACTGGCTGATTTTCTTTTTCAAGGGTATGTCGAAAAGAAAACGACGAAGATAAAAAAAACTTTAGTGCGATTGCCAACTGGTATATAACCAAATTGGAATTGAAATTAAAAAAACACTCTTTATTTTTTTATGATATAATTTGTTAAAATAGAACTAGTTAAACACTATTTAAATATCACCTGAGTTTGATCAATAATTATCGACTCGATAAGTTCTTATCTGCACATGCAGCTACTGTACCCGTACACAGCAAAACATGTGTTTCATCCTCATTGTTTTCAACACTTTAAATAACCAAGTTTATAAAGTTATGTGATTGACACCTTGAAATAGGTCCTCCACAACTCTTAACCGCAGCAAGATGGTAGATTATCAGCATGAGAGAGGCAGGAATGTCGCTGTGACAACTGTACGTATTGTCGGTCATCACTTTTCCACTATTAGTCGTTTAGAGAATAAAAATCAGGCAATACACGATATAAAAGACTATCCGAGACCAAAAAGACCCCCTATGCCACCTGCTAGGGAAAATCAAGCATGATGAAGCTTAGTCAGAAAGAAACCCATTGCATACAATACAATCCTGAAAAGAGAGGGGTGGGCATACAGGAGCCTTTTAACAATAATTGTTCGAGATTGAATCATTCCTTCTGGTTATTGTGCGATAAGACCATTTCAGGGACGTTTGCTTACGAACAGGCACACAGTTATCCGTATCCAATGTAGTGCAGAGCTCGCCAAAATTGGAAATAAGCATCGTGGAGGAAGATCCATTGTTCAAATGGAATTCTGTTTATTTTCCTTGGTCCAATCATAGCCCGGATTTGAACCATATCAAGGATGTATGGGACACTATTGGGCGTAATTTGCACAAAAGGACACCCCAGTCCAAACACGTGATGAAATAAACAATGCCCTTCATCAGAAATGGTTGCTGCTACCTAAGCAACAAATTAGTCGATTTATGGCAGAAATCATAAGACGTTAAGTGGCGGTTGACCGTTTAAATGGAGACTGCGCACAAAGTGCTATTTCTTTGGCGTATAACGATTAACCATGATGTGAACAATCATCTTAAGATTAATTTTGAAATGTCTGACATTGTAAAGTTCGACTACAGTAAAAGTTGTAAAATACAGTTTTTTGTACAAAAAAACACCTCATTTTGTTTTTAGAATTGTGGTTAGATAAATATTTTTTTTTTCAAACATTTTTTGTTCGTTAAAATGCCAATGTTTTCATAAACTATGTTTCAATATTATTTTACAAATATTTTATCATATTCCATCCAAAATAAAGGTTGATTATTCAAGTTTTAAAAAATCAATATTTTGCAATACTTTTTTCCATGTGTATATATAAAAAAAGAAACATTACTTTGCTTTTTAAGTAAAATATATTTAATATATTAGTTTGTAATATTTTCACGATTAAAACTAATGACCTGAATAATCTATTCATGATCATTTAGTATTTTCTTTTAAATTCGAAGATAACTTTACGCCATTTTCCGATTTCAAACAAATACGCATTTTTTCAACCATTTACCTTTATAGAGATGGAACTGAGTTGTCCTTTTGATCATTAAATGTATCTAGCACTATTTAATGTCTCTAGAATGACTTTGAAAGGCGCTAAAGACTCGTCTTAGAGATACTGGTACAACATTTTAACGTCCCCGAGGTTTCAACTCACATGAAACGAAGTTATGTGAAGATTGGCAAATCCGCATTATTTATCTCCGTAATCGATTTGGAGAAACTCATGGAAGAAACAAAAATAGGCTATATGCGCAAACAGTTTGTAACCGACTTCATCTGGGCAGCCTAAGAGCTCGTCGTTCGTTGAAGTGATCTATCCTTACGCAGAATCGAAGGATGTCGCGAGTTGAATGGAGAGGGTACGGATTCGATGACATAGACTAACATGGAGACTAATCCTTTTTACCGCTGAATCGAAATTCAACTTGACATTTATCGATGGCAGAGACATGGTCTGCCGCAGGTACAAGGCATGCTTTTTGATGCGTGCGTACAGGAAACAAATTGGCTTTAGGGTGGCGAATTAATGGTATGGGATGGATAACCTACCAGGAACGCCCCGATCTGACAATTAGTGAAGGAAACCTAAATGCAAAAGGGTATAGGAACGAAATTCTGGCCCCACTAGTTCTCCCGTTTCTCCGAAGGCATCGTTAAACTACATTTTAAACAGAAAACGCCCGTTGTAAACACATTTTAATGAATTTTGGAGAATAATCGCATTCGAGTGTTGCCGTGGCCAGTATTGTCTTCAGATTATCGCCAATGGGACATCTTTGGGACGAACTTGGACGACTCACCAAAAAGAGCCCAAATCCATCGGAAACGGTCATCCAACTTGAATAATACTTTTCAGGGAAAGTAACAACAGAAAGGGTCATTGATAAAAAGGACGATCAAGAATAGTTTCTTCAGATACTGGAACATGAATTACCACAATATCACCATCCTGAAACCTCTGAGGGCCATTTCGGATTCTGTAATGAAATGTTGGTTCATTCAAAAGCACGTATGAAACGGATATAAAATGGATGCAAATAAAATATGATGCAGCAATAAAAGAACGTGAAAATAAAATAATGAACAAGCTGGACAAGTATGACCACAAATTCAAACATGCAGAACCATTGATTTGTTAACTTCACGAAAATAAAACGGCAGCTGAGATCCAGGTGATGAATGTTTGGTAAGCAAAACAAGAAGAACAAGAAAGAGAAATTGAATAGACTCACGGAGTGAGATGTGTTGAGACAAACTAGAGTAGATATTGAAACCTTAAAAATTGAGGGTAATACGTTGCATCATACTCATACCTCTCGTAAATACCACACACATGGCGTTTACTATGTGCCGCACTCAATGTAATGTCACGTCACTTTGACATCTTTCTATGATTAATACATCTCTCACATAGTTAAGAAGTCCTTTATTTCTATTTTAAGAAAGGAAAAGTAATACAAAGCTAAAAGCCATTTGTTCCGGAAATGAACGAGCACTTACAAGACTTTAGAAGAATTTTGGATACATAACTGGATAATTTCGATATAAAAATTGAGAAATTTTAGATTCATACTCACAAAAAATTACATTTATATAGGTCATCATGATAAAATTGCAGAAGATTCCTCTTATAAAAAGGTGGTGGAAGAGATTTAGCAAACAAATCCGTAAATGTTCGTTAAGATTAAGAAATCCGTCAAATTATATTTTTTTTTATTCAATCCTCACAATCATCTAGTTATAACTTACCCGTCAATACTATCGTTTTTAAAGCAATTGCTTTTATGCTATCGCGTATGGCCATCTTTGTGACCCAGATCAGAGACTCCGCCCATATCAAGCCATAGTATTTTGTTAAACAGGCTCCTGGTCTGTCATTCTTTAACACCTATGTATGTTTTCTAATGCAATACATAGCTTGAAACTTAAAAAAAACGTTAGTGGATTTAAGAAGTTTCAGAATATGTTCTTGTAGATGTATTTTTGTATTTAAAGGGTCAACCGTTTGACTATCAAATAACATATAAGTCCGAGTGAAAAAAAGTACATTTTTATAACTGCGATTCCGTTTTCCGCCGTTCGTACGATGTTTCAACAAAATATGGATTCATTTCAGTTGTTGATTTAGTATTGAAAATTTAACTGAATTATCTCCTATTAAATACGGTTTTATATGTTTAATTTGTGTTTCTTTAAGAGGTCAGGTGCTCTTGTTCATTCATAAAATTATCGTTCATTCATACATTTATCGTAAAATCAAAATCACTACACAGGTTAATGCGTAGTGTCAAATGATTACCTGTAATCTAAAAATAGACAAACTTTGTTTGCGCAAATAATTTAGCGGAACGAAACCCTTGTTGAAAACACATAACAATAAGTTCGTTTTCCTTTTCTGTCAAACTCCGTAATATTTATCGATCACTTTACTAATGAAATGGACCCGTCCAAACGTAGTAGATGCTAAGTCGGTCCAGATGAAGAGATATTTCAATTTGGAATTTTCTAGTTACATAGATTGAAAAAAAGTACGTCTTTTTAAATATCATGATCAAAACTGGGAATGCATAACAAATGTCAGATGAAACCATTATCCTCGTCTTTTCAGTGAACAAGTCTACTACGTTTGTTGACACTCGACGGTCCACCGTGTTAGCAATTTTATTTCAAATGTTTTCGAAATATTGAAGATCATTTTTCGCAATGTTTCCTGAAAATTGATAAATGTCAAAGCAACGTAGAGCTGTTTGTTCTTGTTCGTATAATAAAATTGAGAATGGAAATGGGGAATGTGTCAAAGAGACAACAACCCGACGATAGAAAAACATACAACAGCAGAAGGTCACCAACAGGTCTTCAATGCAGCGAAAAATTCCCGCACCCGGAGGCGTCCTTCAACTGGCCCTAAACAATACATCAGTGATAACGATTTAATGTCATGTTTGTCTGTGATGACCCCCCCCCCCCCTTTCGGGATTGCATGAGAATTATAGTTATCTCGTACCCACATGCACTTGTTTCTATCCATAGGAAGGTCGGCTATCCATATAAAACTATTTTGGATAGAAACAAGTGCCTGTGCTCGTACCGCATCAGAAGGACATACATGTATATCAACTGAGCAATAATGTTTGGAACTTAGTTTTAAAAATGATGACAAAGTACCATTATGAAAATATTTTTATTAAGCTGAAATATATATTTATTCTTTACATGTTTATGTCTTGTAAGATATTTTATTTCTTTCCCGTTTTTTAACATTTGCGTCTGGAAAGTTGAAATATTTTAACTTAATCATTTGTGTTAATGGTTAAATATAAATTAATAATGAAAATTGTTAAAATTAAATCAATAAAGGAAATTATTGCCCAGTTACAAACACTACCAGGGGATAATCCATGATGATTTCTTTTTGAGTTATATGTTTCAGCACATGTATATTTGACCCCAACTTTAGCCTGGTAAACGTGTTGTCTCCTTGTGAAATATAAAACATATTAAAAATGACTTTCTGCTAAAGTCTTTTATTTATATAAAGTTAAAACCTTCTTACTTCTAACTAGACAACACTCATGTCAGGTTTAATTATTATATATATGTGGATGAAAAATAAAAGTCCCCAAACATTAACATGACATCAATTGCTTTTACAGCCTTTAAGGCTTTGATTTTAGAATACATATCATAATTTCACCTACAGACAATGTGTACCCGCAAGTCACTCCTCTCAATAGCACCGGCATGCACGCAAATTAAATTGATGCACGTCGACATCTCTTGTTTAATAGAATGCAGCATATATTCATAGTAGTTACTCTGATTTATCAGAGAAAACCGCTGAATCATTGGTTACAAGTAGTAACCTTTACATTCTCATAACCTTTACAGTCTTGGAGAATCATCAAGAATATAGACCTTCTAGAGATGTTAGTTTAATCATAGTTATTTCGGAAACCAGTTATTATGAGTTAAATTACTAGTAATCATACCCCTTTCTACTTTTATTGTGCGAGTGCTGCCTTGTAGCGCCATTAGCCTGCTCTTTTTTTGAAGCTAACAAATTGTCTTTTACGTGCAAGTGGTATGGCTCTCTTTTAACACGTGATCAGTCGCGTATCCTTCCGACAGACTATCGTTGTTCCAGAAGATAATACTCGCAAATGGTGTGAATGAAGAGCCGAAAATTTGGTCCCTGAAATTGTCTCCCAGAAACGGAGATGGAACCACGAACCTTTGTGTTTGAAAATAGAGGTTGTGACTCCATGTCTTATTGTTTGAACCAAGAAATAAATGACTGAGAATACCTTTCCATTCCTCCAAGAGATCATTTACATCACCCCAATTATACGATTATAGATGCGATACGCGGTATTCAGAAGTTCGGGAACCCTGTTTTTCCTCATTGTTAAAATTCTGGAATTGGTAATCACGCGGAACTGACCCTGCTGTATAATTAGTATGTCTGCATACAAGTTACACTTCACCTTATTATCTTTCATATTTCTTATAAGTTGCGGCCACATGTCCTAAGTCGGTCTCTGTTTGGTGGTGTTTTTGTTGGTTAAGAGATCATCTAAAGTACCAATCACGCAAGTGCGAATATATTTGGCTTTAAAGTATTAGTTCATCTTCCCCATCAAGGTATGATCTCAGTGATCGAGAAAAACTCGAGTTTCCTCAAATCTTACGGGATCGATAGAGTAGTCATCAACGCAGTGTATTATACATAGTACTTTGATCTCTTTGTTGTTGAATTCGGTAATCTTTTCCGTCCATAGTTTTATGAAAATGCTTGACTTGAATATGGAATGAAAAGCAACCTGGATCATCACAACTTCTTGGTCTTGGGCGGCACTTAGTCATATTGGCAAGTAAAACATAAATGATGCGAAGAATAAACGTGAATTCTTTATTCTGTTGAAACAGAACTGTAATCCAAGTTTCACTCAAACGAACAACGATCAAGCATCGTTTCTCGAATTTACGTCGAAATATTTTATCCGTTTAACAAACTTTTCTATAGAGACACCTAGACCGATTTGTACTTTTGTGAAGATGAGGTTTGTTAAACGGCTGACTAGATGAAGTCGGTTATATAGTGCATAGTTAACAACCTATGTTCTTTAACTCACATAGTTGCGAGTCGTTGTATTCTTATGTTGAGCATCGACTGCTTATTTGCAATAGGCGAGTGACTTATTTCAAAAAGACGCTTAGTTAACAACCCTAATGGACCCATCTTACGCACGGCTGTATTATATATACACATGGAAAAAAGTATTGCAGCACCTTGATTTTTTAAAACTTGAAAAATCAGCCTCTTTTTTTGGATGAAATATAATAAAATATGTGTAGGATATTATTGAAACATAGTTTATGATAACATTGGCAACCACAATTTTAATAACAAAATGTAGTGTTTTTTGTACAAAAAATGCATTTTTCAACTTTTACTGTAGTCGAACTTTACAATGTCAGGTATTTCAAAATTAATCTTCAGATGACTGTTCGCATCATGGTTGGTCGTTATACGCCAAAGAATTAGTACTTTGTGCGCAGCCTCCAATCAAACGAATTACCGCATCTCAACGTCTTTTGATTCCTGCCATGAATCGGCTAATAAAGTAATGTAAAGGTAGCAGCAACCATTTCTGATGAAGGGCATTGTTTATTTCATGATGTGTTTGAACTGGTGTGTCCTTTTGTGCACTTTCGCCCAATAGTGTCCCAAATATGCTCGATATGGTTCAAATCCGGGCTACGATCTGGCCAAGGAAGATGAACCGAATTCCATTTGAACATTGGATCTTCCTCCAAGATGCTAATTTCCAATTTTGGCGAGCTCTGCACTACATTTGATACAGATAACTGTGTGTCTGTTCGTAAGCAAACGTCCCTGAAATGGTCTTATCGCACAATAACCAGTAGAGATGATTCAATCTCGAACAATTATTGTTAAAAGGCTCCTGTATGCCCACCTCTCTCTTTTCAGGATTGTATTGTATGCAATGGGTTTCTTTCTGACTAAGCTTTATCATGCTTGATTTTTCCTAGCAGGTGGCATAGGGGGTCTTTTTGGTCTCGGATAGTCTTTTTATCGTGTATTGCCTAATTTGTATTCTCTGAACGACTTATAGTGGAAAAGTGATGAACGACAATACGTGCAATTGTCACAGCGACATTCCTGCCTCTCTCATGCTGATAATCTGCCATCTTGCTGCTGTTATGAGTTGTGGAGGACCTATTTCAAGGTGTCAATCACATAACTTTATAAACTTGGTTATTTAAAGTGTTGAAAACAATGAGGATGAAACACATGTTTTGCTGTGTACGGGTACAGGAGCTGCATGTGCAGATAAGAACTTATCGAGTCGATAATTATTGATCAAACTCAGGTGATATTTAAATAGTGTTTAACTAGTTCTATTTTAACAAATTATATCATAAAAAAATAAAGAGTGTTTTTTAATTTCAATTCCAATTTGGTTATATACCAGCTGCCATTCGCACTAAAGTTCTTTTTATCTTCGTCGTTTTCTTTTCGACATACCCTTGAAAAAGAAAATCAGCCAGTAATCAGCATTTTTTTATCATTATTTACATAACAAAATTATTTTTTTAAAAACCGGTTTTTTTCTAAAGTGAATATTGATCAATATTTTCGATGGGTTAAATATTTCTCAGTGATGTCCTGCCATGGCTTTGTTTAAATTTGTTTGTTAGCTTTTTGTTCATGAATTTTTGTCTCTAATATTTAATTAACTATGCATTTGTATTCAGATGTTGCAGATCAAATATATTCGTTCATTGTGTAATCATACGTTTTTTGATTGAGTTAAGTCTACCAATTGATATTTTATCGTGTGTTTTTCTATGTTGTGATGTTATGCTATTGTTTCAGAAAAAGGGAGAAGGTTTGGATCCATTAAAACGTTTAATCCCGCTGCAAATGTTTGCACCTGTCCTAAGTCAGGAATCTGATGTACAGTAGTTGTCGTTTGTTTATGTAATATATACGTGTTTCTCGTTTCTCGTTTTGCTTATATAGATTATACCGTTGGTTTTCCCGTTTGAATGGTTTTACACTAGTAATGTTGAGGCTCTTTATAGCTTGTTGTTCGGTGTGAGCCAAGGCTCCCTGTTGAAGGCCGTATACTTTAACCTATAATGGTTTACTTTTTAAATTGTTATTTGGATGGAGAGTTGTCTCATTGGCACTCACACCACATCTTCCTTTTTCTATAGCACCTTTTGAAGTCTTACGCCAACGATGCGCCTGTTTTCCCTTCACAGGACATTCACTGATATATTGTAGACGAAATGCGCGTCTGGCGTCAATATAAAATTTAAATACTGGTATCTATGATGAGTTAAAACTTAAAATGCAACCACTGAATCGACGCCATTGCTGGTAGAGATTTATTTCCCCGAGGTTATCACCAGCCCAGTAGTCAGCACTTGTGTTGACTTGGCTTATCATTGATATAATCTTATAAATTAACACCGTTTTGAATTTTTGAAAAAAACTAAGGTTTTTCTACACCAGGAATAGACTGCCTTACCTGTATTTTGCAAAACTACTAGGAATGTTATGTTCTCAATGTTCTTCAACTTCGTTCTTTATTTTGGCCTTTCAATCATTATTTTGATTCGAGCGTCACTAATGAGTCTTTGTAGATGAAACGCGCGTCTGGTATTTATGATGAGTTTTTTTGTGTTATGCCGCTACTGGATGACCCCCCTAATTGTTTGCCTTTTTTTTAAATTTTGAGCTATAGTTTCAGATTTTTGAACAAAGTGCCCTTCGATACCTAGCGCAAAAGAAGAGCCTGTTTCTCTTCTACAAGACCTATATAGTCATACCCCGTGACACCCCTCATTATCTTTCTCTAGAACTCCTGGAATAGGCCGACCTTACCCCCATTTTTTGGACATTTTTTTCGAATTTTGAGCTCTAGTTTCAGATTTTTGAACATAGCGCCCTTCGATACCTAGTCAAAAGAAGCGCCTGTTTCTCCTCTACAAGACCTATATAGTCATACCCCGTGACACCCCTCATTATTTTTCTCTAGAAGTCCTAGAATAGGCCGACCCCCCTAATTTTTTGACATTTTTTCAAATTTTGAGCTCTAGTTTCAGATTTTTGAACATAGCGCCCTTCGATACCTAGTGCAAAAGAAGCGCCTGTTTCTCCTCTACAAGACCTATATAGTCATTCCCCGTGACACCCCTCATTATTTTTCTCTAGAAGCCCTAGAATAGGCCGACCCCCCTATTTTTTTGACATTTTTTTCAAATTTTGAGCTCTAGTTTCAGATTTTTGAACATAGCGCCCTTCGACACCTAGCGCAAAAGAAGCGCCTGTTTATCCTCTACAAGACCTATATAGTCATTCCCCGTGACACCCCTCATTATTTTTCTCTAGAAGCCCTGGAATAGGCCGACTCCCCTAATTTTTTGACATTTTTTTCAAATTTTGAGCTCTAGTTTCAGATTTTTGAACATAGCGCCCTTCGATACCTAGCGCAAAAGAAGAGCCTGTTTCTCTTCTACAAGACCTATATAGTCATTCCCCGTGACACCCCTCATTATTTTTCACTAGAACTCCTGGAATAGGCCGACCTTACCCCAATTTTTGGACATTTTTTTCGAATTTTGAGCTCTAGTTTCAGATTTTTGAACATAGCGCCCTTCGATACCTAGTGCAAAAGAAGCGCCGGTTTCTCTTCTACAAGACCTATATAGTCATACCCCGTGACACCCCTCATTATTTTTCTCTAGAAGTCCTAGAATAGGCCGACCCCCCTAATTTTTTGACATTTTTTTCAAATTTTGAGCTCTAGTTTCAGATTTGTGAAATAGCGCCCTTTGATACCTAGCGCAAAAGAAGCGCCTGTTTCTCTTCTACAAGACCTATATAGTCATTCCCCGTGACACCCCTCATTATTTTTCTCTAGAAGTCCTAGAAGAGGCCGACCCCCCTATTTTTTTGACATTTTTTTCAAATTTTGAGCTCTAGTTTCAGATTTTTGAACATAGCGCCCTTCGATACGTAGCGCAAAAGAAGCGCCTGTTTCTCCTCTACAAGACCTATATAGTCATTCCCCGTGACACCCCTCATTATTTTTCTCTAGAAGTCCTAGAATAGGCCGACCCCCCTAATTTTTTGACATTTTTTTCAAATTTTGAGCTCTAGTTTCAGATTTTTGAACATAGCGCCCTTCGATACCTAGCGCAAAAGAAGCGCCTGTGTCTCTTCTACAATACCTATATAGTCATTCTCCGTGACACCCCTCATTATTTTTCTCTAGAACTCCTGGAATAGGCCGACCCCCCTAATTTTTTGACATTTTTTTCGAATTTTGAGCTCTAGTTTCAGATTTTTGAACATAGCGCCCTTCGATACCTAGCGCAAAAGAAGCACCTGTTTCTCTTCTACAAGACCTATATAGTCATACCCCGTGACACCCCTCATTATTTTTCTCTAGAACTGCTGAAATAGGCCGACCCTACCCCCATTTTTTGGACATTTTTTTCGAATTTTGAGCTCTAGTTTCAGATTTTTGAACATAGCGCCCTTCGATACCTAGCGCAAAAGAAGCGCCTGTTTCTCTTCTACAAGACCATTATAGTCATACCCCGTGACACCCCTCATTATTTTTCTCTAGAACTCCTGGAATAGGCCGACCCTACCCCCATTTTTTGGACATTTTTTTTCGAATTTTGAGCTCTAGTTTCAGATTTTTGAACATAGCGCCCTTCGATACCTAGCGCAAAAGAAGCGCCTGTTTCTCTTCTACAAGACCTATATAGTCATACCCCGTGACACTCCTCATTATTTTTCTCTAGAACTCCTGGAATAGGCCGACCCTACCCCCATTTTTTGGACATTTTTTTCGAATTTTGAGCTCTAGTTTCAGATTTTTGAACATAGCGCCCTTCGATACATAGTGCAAAAGAAGCGCCTGTTTCTCATCTACAAGACCTATATAGTCATTCTCCGTGACACCCCTCATTATTTTTCTCTAGAAGCCCTGGAATAGGCCGACCCCCCTAATTTTTTGACATTTTTTTCAAATTTTGAGCTCTAGTTTCAGATTTTTGAACATAGCACCCTTCGATACCTAGCGCAAAAGAAACGCCTGTTTCTCTTCTACAAGACCTATATAGTCATACCCCGTGACACCCCTCATTATTTTTCTCTAGAACTCCTGGAATAGGCCGACCCTACCTCCATTTTTTGGACATTTTTTTCGAACTTTGAGCTCTAGTTTCAGATTTTTGAACATAGCGCCCTTCGATACTTAGTGCAAAAGAAGCGTCTGTTTCTCCTCTACAAGACATATATAGTCATACCCAGTGACATCCCTCATTATTTTTCTCTAGAAGTCCTAGAATAGGCCGACCCCCCTAATTTTTTGACATTTTTTTCAAATTTTGAGCTCTAGTTTCAGATTTTTGAACATAGCGCCCTTCGATACCTAGCGCAAAAGAAGCGCCTGTTTCTCCTCTACAAGACCTATATAGTCATACCCCGTGACACCCCTCATTATTTTTCTCTAGAAGTCCTAGAATAGGCCGACCCCCCTAATTTTTTGACATTTTTTTCAAATTTTGAGCTCTAGTTTCAGATTTTTGAACATAGCGCCCTTCGATACCTAGCGCAAAAGAAGCGCCTGTTTCTCCTCTACAAGACCTATATAGTCATACCCCGTGACACCCCTCATTATTTCTCTCTAGAACTCCTGGAATAGGCCGACCCTACCCCCATTTTTTGGACATTTTTTTCGAATTTTGAGCTCTAGTTTCAGATTTTTGAACATAGAGCCCTTCGATACATAGTGCAAAAGAAGCGCCTGTTTCTCTTCTACAAGACCTATATAGTCATACTCCGTGACACCCCTCATTATTTTTCTCTAGAAGCCCTGGAATAGGCCGACCCCCCTAATTTTTTGACATTTTTTTCAAATTTTGAGCTCTAGTTTCAGATTTTTGAACATAGCGCCCTTCGATACCTAGCGCAAAAGAAGCGCCTGTTTCTCTTCTACAAGACCTATATAGTCATACCCCGTGACACCCCTCATTATTTTTCTCTAGAACTCCTGGAATAGGCCGACCCTACCCCCATTTTTTGGACATTTTTTTCGAATTTTGAGCTCTAGTTTCAGATTTTTGAACATAGCGCCCTTCGATACCTAGCGCAAAAGAAGCGCCTGTTTCTCTTCTACAAGACCTATATAGTCATACCCCGTGACACCCCTCATTATTTTTCTCTAGAACTCCTGGAATAGGCCGACCCTACCCCCATTTTTTGGACATTTTTTTCGAATTTTGAGCTCTAGTTTCAGATTTTTGAACATAGCGCCCTTCGATACATAGTGCAAAAGAAGCGCCTGTTTCTCCTCTACAAGACCTATATAGTCATTCTCCGTGACACTCCTCATTATTTTTCTCTAGAAGCCCTGGAATAGGCCGACCCCCCCCTATTTTTTTGACATTTTTTTCAAATTTTGAGCTCTAGTTTCAGATTTTTGAACATAACGCCCTTCGATACCTAGCGCAAAAGAAACGCCTGTTTCTCTTCTACAAGACCTATATAGTCATACCCCGTGACACCCCTCATTATTTTTCTCTAGAACTCTTGGAATAGGCCGACCCTACCTTCATTTTTTGGACATTTTTTTCGAACTTTGAGCTCCAGTTTCAGATTTTTGAACATAGCGCCCTACGATACTTAGTGCAAAAGAAGCGCCTGTTTCTCCTCTACAAGACATATATAGTCATACCCCGTGACACCCCTCATTATTTTTCTCGAGAAGTCCTAGAATAGGCCGACCCCCCTAATTTTTTGACATTTTTTTCAAATTTTGAGCTCTAGTTTCAGATTTTTATACGACCGCTTATTATACGACCGCAAAATTTGAAAAAATTTTCGTCGTATATTGCTATCACGTTGGCGTCGGCGTCGTCGTCGTTGTCGTCGTCGTCGTCGTCGTCCGGCGTCCGAATACTTTTAGTTTTCGCACTCTAACTTTAGTAAAAGTGAATGGAAATATGAAATTTTAACACAAGGTTTATGACCACAAAAGGAAGGTTGGTATTGATTTTGGGAGTTTTGGTCCCAACATTTTAGGAATTAGGGGCCAAAAAGGGCCCAAATAAGCATTTTCTTGGTTTTCGCACTATAACTTTAGTTTAAGTTAATAGAAATCTATGAAATTTTGACACAAGGTTTATGACCACAAAAGAACGGTTGGGATTGATTTTGGGAGTTTAGGTTTCAACAGTTTAGGAATTAGGGGCCAAAAAAAGGGCCCAAATAAGCATTATTCTTGGTTTTCGCACAATAACTTTAGTTTAAGTAAATAGAAATCAATGAAATTTAAACACAATGTTAATGACTACAAAAGGAAGGTTGGTATTGATTTTGGGAGTTTAGGTCCCAACAGTTTAGGAATTAGGGGCCAAAAAGGGACCCAAATAAGCATTTTTCTTGGTTTTCGCACCATAACGTTAGTATAAGTAAATAGAAATCTATGAAATTTAAACACAAGGTTTATGACTATAAAAGGAAGGTTGGTATTGATTTTGGGAGTTTTGGTCCCAACAGAATAAGGGGCCCAAAGGGTCCAAAATTAAACTTTGTTTGATTTCATCAAAATTGAATAATTGGGGTTCTTTGATATGCCGAATCTAACTGTCATGACTGTGTATGTAGATTCTTAACTTTTGGTCCCGTTTTCAAATTGGTCTACATTAAGGTCCAAAGGGTCCAAAATTAAACTTAGTTTGATTTTGACAAAAAATGAATCAGTTAGGTTCTTTGATATGCTGAATCTAAAGATGTACTTAGATTCTTGATTATTGGCCCAGTTTTCAAGTTGGTCCAAATCGGGGTCCAAAATTAAACTTTGTTTGATTTCATCAAAAATTGAATAAATGGGGTTCTTTGATATACCAAATCTAACTGTGTATGTAGATTCTTCATTTTTGGTCCTGTTTTCAAATTGGTCTACACTAAAGTCCAAAGGGTCCAAAATTAAACTTAGTCTGATTTCAACAAAAATTGAAATCTTGGGGTTCTTTGATATGCTGAATCCAAAAATGTACTTAGATTTTTTATTATGGGCCCAGTTTTCAAGTTGGTCCAAATCAGGATCTAAAAATATTATATTAAGTGTTGTGCAATAGCAAGTCTTTTCAATTGCACAGTATTGCGCAATGGCAAGAAATATCTAATTGCACAATATTGTGAAATAGCAATTTTTTTTTAATTAGAGTTATCTTTCTTTGTCCAGAATAGTAAGCAAGAAATATCTAATTGCAAAATATTGTGCAATAGCAAGATTTTTTTTTAATTGGAGTTATCTTTCTTTGTCCAGAATCAACTTAAATCTTTGTCATATACAATATACAATGTATATTCACTTTTTACTACCAACTGATAAATTATAATAAATAACATTCAGTGATAACAAGCAGTTTTTTTTACATCTTAATATTTTATGATGTATTTAAATGAGTAGTTATTGTTGCAAACTCCATTAGAAATTTTAATTGAGATTAGTTTTGGAATAAGGGAAAGGGGGATGTGATTAAAAAAATTGGGTTCAATTTTTCTCATTTGAAATTTCATCAATAAAAAAGAAAATTTCTTCAAACATTTTTATGCCCCACCTACGATAGTAGAGGGGCATTATGTTTTCTGGTCTGTGCGTCTGTCCGTCCGTCCGTCTGTCCGTTCATTCGGCCGTCCGTTCATCCGTCCGTCTGTCCCGCTTCAGGTTAAAGTTTTTGGTCAAGGTAGTTTTTGATGAAGTTTAAGTCCAATCGACTTCAAACTTAGTACACATGTCCCCTATGATATGATCTTTCTAATTTTAATGCCAAATTAGAGTTTTTACCCCAATTTCACGGTCCACTGAACATGGAAAATGATAGTGCGAGTGGGGCATTCGTGTACTGAGGACACATTCTTGTTTTGAGAGGATTAATATGCAACAGCATAGTGAATTGCTCTAAGAGAAAACAAAAATTTTAAGTTCATTAGAACACATTCATTCTGTGTCAGAAACCTATGCTGTGTCAACTATTTAATCACAATCCAAATTTAGAGCTGAATCCAGCTTGAATGTTGTGTCCATACTTGCCCCAACCGTTCAGGGTTCAACCTCTGCGGTCGTATAAAGCTACGCCCTGCGGAGCATCTGGTTGAACATAGCGCCCTTCGATACCTAGCGCAAAAGAAGCGCCTGTTTCTCCTCTACAAGACCTATATAGTCATTCCCCGTGACACCCCTCATTATTTTTCTCTAGAACTCCTGGAATAGGCCGACCCTACCCCCATTTTTTGGACATTTTTTTCGAACTTTGAGCTCTAGTTTCAGATTTTTGAACATAGCGCCCTTCGATACTTAGTGCAAAAGAAGCGCCTGTTTCTCCTCTACAAGACATATATAGTCATACCCCGTGACACCCCTCATTATTTTTCTCTAGAAGTCCTAGAATAGGCCGACCCCCCTAATGTTTTGACATTTTTTTCAAATTTTGAGCTCTAGTTTCAGATTTTTGAACATAGCGCCCTTCGATACCTAGCGCAAAAGAAGCGCCTGTGTCTCTTCTACAAGACCTATATAGTCATTCTCCGTGACACCCCTCATTATTTTTCTCTAGAACTCCTGGAATAGGCCGACCCCCCTAATTTTTTGACATTTTTTTCGAATTTTGAGCTCTAGTTTCAGATTTTTGAACATAGCGCCCTTCGATACCTAGCGCAAAAGAAGCGCCTGTTTCTCTTCTACAAGACCTATATAGTCATTCTCCGTGAAGCTCCTCATTATTTTTCTCTAGAACTCCTGGAATAGGCCGACCCTACCCCCATTTTTTGGACATTTTTTCGAATTTTGAGCTCTAGTTTCAGATTTTTGAACATAGCGCCCTTCAATACATAGTGCAAAAGAAGCGCCTGCTTCTCTTCTACAAGACCTATATAGTCATTCTCCGTGACACCCCTCATTATTTTTCTCTAGAAGCCCTGGAATAGGCCGACCCCCCTAATTTTTTGACATTTTTTTCAAATTTTGAGCTCTAGTTTCAGATTTTTGAACATAGCACCCTTCGATACCTAGCGCAAAAGAAACGCCTGTTTCTCTTCTACAAGAAATATATAGTCATACCCCGTGACACCCCTCATTATTTTTCTCTAGAACTCCTGGAATAGGCCGACCCTACCCCCATTTTTTGGACATTTTTTTCGAACTTTGAGCTCTAGTTTCAGATTTTTTAACATAGCGCCCTTCGATACTTAGTGCAAAAGAAGCGCCTGTTTCTCCTCTACAAGACATATATAGTCATACCCCGTGACACCCCTCATTATTTTTCTCTAGAAGTCCTAGAATAGGCCGACCCCCCTAATTTTTTGACATTTTTTTCAAATTTTGAGCTCTAGTTTCAGATTTTTTAACATAGCGCCCTTCGATACCTAGCGCAAAAGAAGCGCCTGTTTCTCCTCTACAAGACCTATATAGTCATTCCCCGTGACACCCCTCATTATTTTTCTCTAGAACTCCTGGAATAGGCCGACCCTACCCCCATTTTTTTGACATTTTTTTGGAACTTTGAGCTCTAGTTTCAGATTTTTGAACATAGCGCCCTTCGATACTTAGTGCAAAAGAAGCGCCTGTTTCTCCTCTACAAGACATATATAGTCATACCCCGTGACACCCCTCATTATTTTTCTCTAGAAGTCCTAGAATAGGCCGACCCCCCTAATGTTTTGACATTTTTTTCAAATTTTGAGCTCTAGTTTCAGATTTTTGAACATAGCGCCCTTCTATACGTAGCGCAAAAGAAGCGCCTGTTTCTCCTCTACAAGACCTATATAGTCATTCCCCGTGACACCCCTCATTATTTTTCTCTAGAAGTCCTAGAATAGGCCGACCCCCCTAATTTTTTGACATTTTTTTCAAATTTTGAGCTCTAGTTTCAGATTTTTGAACATAGCGCCCTTCGATACCTAGCGCAAAAGAAGCGCCTGTGTCTCTTCTACAAGACCTATATAGTCATTCTCCGTGACACCCCTCATTATTTTTCTCTAGAACTCCTGGAATAGGCCGACCCCCCTAATTTTTTGACATTTTTTTCGAATTTTGAGCTCTAGTTTCAGATTTTTGAACATAGCGCCCTTCGATACCTAGCGCAAAAGAAGCGCCTGTTTCTCTTCTACAAGACCTATATAGTCATACCCCGTGACACCCCTCATTATTTTTCTCTAGAACTCCTGGAATAGGCCGACCCTACCCCCATTTTTTGGACATTTTTTCGAATTTTGAGCTCTAGTTTCAGATTTTTGAACATAGCGCCCTTCGATACATAGTGCAAAAGAAGCGCCTGTTTCTCTTCTACAAGACCTATATAGTCATTCTCCGTGACACCCCTCATTATTTTTCTCTAGAAGCCCTGGAATAGGCCGACCCCCCTAATTTTTTGACATTTTTTTCAAATTTTGAGCTCTAGTTTCAGATTTTTGAACATAGCACCCTTCGATACCTAGCGCAAAAGAAACGCCTGTTTCTCTTCTACAAGAAATATATAGTCATACCCCGTGACACCCCTCATTATTTTTCACTAGAACTCCTGGAATAGGCCGACCCTACCCCCATTTTTTGGACATTTTTTTCGAACTTTGAGCTCTAGTTTCAGATTTTTTAACATAGCGCCCTTCGATACTTAGTGCAAAAGAAGCGCCTGTTTCTCCTCTACAAGACATATATAGTCATACCCCGTGACACCCCTCATTATTTTTCTCTAGAAGTCCTAGAATAGGCCGACCCCCCTAATTTTTTGACATTTTTTTCAAATTTTGAGCTCTAGTTTCAGATTTTTGAACATAGCGCCCTTCGATACCTAGCGCAAAAGAAGCTCCTGTTTCTCCTCTACAAGACCTATATAGTCAGTCATTCCCCGTGACACCCCTCATTATTTTTCTCTAGAAGCCCTGGAATAGGCCGACCCTCCTAATTTTTTGACATTTTTTTCAAAATTTGAGCTCTAGATTAAACAATGACATAAAAGGTGCTATATTTGACAGGGTAGGACTACTTTTACATACGTTCTAAATTGAAGAGGGTGCATAGGTGGCCCTACACCTACAAATAATCCGTTGATAGATGCATAGTTATTGTGGTACTGAATATTAGCCTAAAAAGTTATGCGACTTGTTAAATCAATAGATTGGATAAAAACCATTTCAAAATTGAGTTTAAATTGCTATATTTTAACTGATTTTCTGCCTTTTTAAATATTTTTTTATTTAACGGCCGTTGTTGTCTTATTCTGTTTTTTGGTTTCTCGATATATCGCCTTATTGTTCGCTGGCTTATTGTTCGCTAGCTATTGTTCGCTAGCTTCTGCCTGGTATAAATTCTAATAGTTTGTTTGATTTTTAAATTGTATAAGAAGAGCATTCTAAACTTTTATTCCATTTTACGAGAAACCAGACTTATACAACTCTGTATTCGGGTTTGGAACTATAAAATTATCTAAATCCAAATAGAGAGGTGTTTACTCTGAAGGGATATGGTTATTTTCTTCATCTGACTGTATGTCCGTCCGTCCCTAGGTAACCCAATTTAAGGGAAACAACCATTCAACTTTTTTTTGTAGGGGGCATGTTTTTTCAAGCTATTTTCCTATAGCATACATGATCAGGACTTCTTCCTCCTGAAACATAACATGCATTCTGTATTATGTTTTGTTTGAACGAAAAATTTGACAGTTAACTTGATGGTAAAGATTTGACTTCTATTTTCAATGTGTAAGGAGATGTTATCAGTGACGTCACAATTTGTGTGAGGAGACCGTTATCAAGCATGCTACCATCAACGGGAAAACTGTTTACGGAGGATGAAAAACAGTTATATTCGGTATGGGCTTTGCTCATTGTTGAAGGCCGTACGGTGACCTATTATTGTTAATGTTTGTGTTATTTTGGTCTTTTGTGGATAGTTGTCTCACTGGCAAGCATATCACATCTTCTTTTTTATATATAGAACGATAAACAGATGATCGGGTTTTCTTCGTTTAGATATCGTAAATTATCAGCCTCTCGATACAATGTGAAGTTTTTTTTAGGTTAACATTGTTGCTCGAAGATGATATTATAGTGTTATTAACTGGCTGTTTCTGTATTGGCACTGGTATAGATTCAAGGTTTGCTGTATTGGCCTCGAGACCCGTAGGGTCGAGGGCCAATACAGCTGACCGAGAATCTATACCAGTGCCAATACAGAAACAGCCAGTTCATAACACTTTTATTAAATGATTATAAGAGAATTAAAAACCGGAAGTGAACGTCCCGCATTAGCCCATGGGCCAATACAGCTTTTTTCCCGCTTTTTTCTGTATTGGCCCTGTTTTTTTCCGTATTGGCCCTGTTCGAAGAGCAATATTAAATCTTGATTTATATCGACAGTGGAACGTTTTTAGTATTGCACATGCTGATTTATCCGTATTAGGGCTTATTTGCTCGTATCATTTAATAATTTACGATAACAACGTGTATAGAAAACCCAATCAACTTATTATCACGGCAGTTAAACTTAAAAAAAAAAAATTATCAAAGACATCACAGTCAGAAAGGAAAAGAACACATACACGACGGATCGGAATCGTGATCCACGAGAAAGCAGTTTTATTGAGACCCGGTGGATGAATATAATTGCTTTTGTTGCAGCAAATTTGATATTTTATTGCATGAGTATTGGGGAATATATGTTCTACGAGGGACAATATTCCCCAATATATTCATGCAATAACCCTTTTATTGTTTAGCAATATAATATTTAAAAGTAAAAATTGTTTTCAACTAGATTTTGACGTTGATGACGTCATGATTTTTTGAAGATTTATTGCACGCAAACTTTTGGTTACTTTCTGTACACCCCTTACTGAAACTTACAAACGCTGCATTTAAATCTAAAAGAATTATTACAAAATGTATACCATACATTGTATATAAAATGATCAATATAGTATTTATATTACTTTCAATAGATGTGTGTACATTCCATAAAGTATCGACAGTGACATGGTTAAAGATTAGCGTTTTCGTACACTAGATGCAATATGATAGTAAACATGCCAGCACAACCTAGACAAGCGATATTGTGTCTTGTGGTGTATTTCATAATAGAAGTAACCGCACAACGGGAACAGATTGAAAGTTGTCCAAGAGGCCATGATAGAATTGAACGTCAGAGGAATTATTGCGGTAATGCCAAGAATGCTTCATTGTATCATTGTATTCCTGATTCTAAATGCCAACTTTATCAATTTTGTGCTGATCCACAAGAACCACCGCGAATTGACACACTCTTTATGTTCAACGATTCAATACATAATAAAAGTAAAGTGACACTTCCGTTTACAAATACCGAGTTGTATGAGGATTTATCCTTATACTTCTGCAAATACTCACTGGAAATGTCAAACAATAAATTATTTGAAGCGATCGTAAAAAGGCTAGATACTAATGCTACTAATAATTCATTTAAACAACCCTGCACACCTCCCGACGTTGAACATGTACTACCTACATTTGATAGTTGCCAAATAAATTTCAAATGTGCTGAAACAAGAAACGTTTCGGACTTCAAACTATTAGTTTATCAAAATGGAAAATTGGTATCGCACCAGTTTAAAATAGGTCTGTCAAACCAAAGTGGTTTTTATAAAGTAGATTTTCTATTATGTTTTTTAAATAATAACAAGTTAAATGAATACACATTGGAGGCAGATACCATCTCAACAATTAAAGACAATTCGTCTAATGCGCACTCCCATGGAACAATCATTGGATCAATAGTTGGAACGCTTTGTACATTAATCATCATCATAGTTGCAATATTTGTCATAAAGAAGAGGTTGTCAAGGAGGACACAAGAATCATTTCTTATTTAGGAGTTATTAAACTGTATTGTATTTTAAGGTCCGATGGCATCAGTTGGTTTTTTAATCGTCGCAAATGAAGTTTACTGGCGACGCGTAACAGTTTTATTTACGAAATGGCTTTTGATTCATTACAGTTTTTTAGTTATTGTACTTTTTTTACCGACCATTTATTTATTACATCAGCTAGTATAATTGGTTTCTCTTGCAATATTCTTTCGCATTTTTGTCTGTTGTTTGTATGCAGTTCGTCTTTGCGTATATGATTATTTTCCGTAAAAGTGTGTTTTAACGATAAACATACATGTAGGCGTGGTAGAATAGCTTTGTCGGGTACCGTAATCATGCCCTGCTTCGGTAATATTTTTCTCCTTCTCAATGGATCTGCGTAAATTTAAAAAACAACACAATTATTTGATCCATGATCTCGTGCTAGATGTTGTCTTACAATACTCTTGGAAGCTTGCTCAAAATTATTGGGACCATTAATGTGCCGTAAGTGTCTTGCAATTGCTTTTAAGATTCTAATCCACATGCGGATGCCTATATACGGAGTGAGGCTCTCATATAGCATTTTTTAAACAATACGAAATCAAATCAAGTGACGATACAATTTAACACTCCTTTCTAATATTTACATATATATATATACGAGAAGTACATATGCTAAATTTAGAGTAGGTGTTGCTCCAATTAAAATTGAAACTGACAGATATGAAGGTATAGATGTAAATGAAAGTTTTTTTTAAGGGAGAAAACATGATTTGAATATGATTGAAGATGAAAAACATACTTTTTTTTAGAATGTCCAGAATATGCAGATTTGCGAACGATATTTTTTAATAGTGTGTGTACATTTAATATAGAAAGCAGTTTTAGTAATTTAAGTAATGAGGAAAAGTTTTTATTTATGTTTAATGATGACAGAGTTTGCTATTTGACAGCCAAAATCTGCCATGAAGTACTGTATGTTATATGCGTAATAAGTGAATATAATATTGTTTGTTTTCATTTGCATAATTGTTTTAATAGTATGGTGTTTTATGCTTAGATATATTGATATATGTTATAGATGTAATATAAATGTGTTTTAATCTGTATTTTCACAGTCTCTCATGACTCCTTTTAGATTGGCTCTTTTATAAATTGATCTGTTAATATTATGTTTTATATCAAATGTTTTAAAGAGGTGAGACTATAATACATTATTTGTTGTTGTTGTTGTTGTTGTTGTTGTTGTTGTTGTTGTTGTTGTTGTTTTTGTTGTATATGTTATAGAAACTTAGGAGTTTTTAGGTTCATCAGAAAGATAAGCTTTAATTAATGCGACAATCATCTTGGAACGCAAATTAGTTAAGTATTTGATATATTGGTATAATGAAGTATAATGGTGAATAAGTATTTTGATGGAGCATTTATTATATATTAATTTATTTGAGAAATTGAGATGTTTTTCATGTTTATAATTGTTTACCATGCAGTATGTATATCAAATGTTTGAACGTAGTTTTCAATTTAGACTTGGTGCTGAACTTTATTAAATCTGTGTGTATTCGAACATATTGTAAAATGAATATTCAGCTATTAATTTAGATCTAGAAGTGTCTTTCGTAAATTTGGGTTGTAAAAAAAAAAAGCAGAACACAATCGGTAAAATTTCGAGAGAAAAATATAATTGGTCAATAATACTGTTTGTCTGACTGAAGAAAATTGTGAATTTGATGAAATTTTCTAAGCTTTTTTTCTCACAAAAACTGATGCAATTTTCTTTCAATATTTTTTTTACTGTGCCATAAGTTGTATTTTTTTGGGGGTGAAATCTCGGTTCTGTCTTTTTATTATTCAATCTATTAGGTCCTGCCTTTTTAACAAGTTACTTTTTTTTTACATGATTTGATATTCTGCCTTGTTTTGGAAAAGTATCCCATCCTACTACTGTTTTACTCAAAACTTCTGTCCTGTATATTTTTATACCCCCGCTCTGAGAAAGGGGGGTATACTGTTTTACCTCTGTCTGTCAGTCCGTCCGTCCGTCAGTAAGTCCGTCCCATGAAACTTTCGTCACATTTTTCTCAGGAACTACAATACAAGGATTTCTGAAATTTGGTTTCAGGGTTTATCTAAGTCAGCTTTACCGTGTAATGCGTTTTCAGATTGATCACTTGACAACTTCCTGTTTACCGAACACTTGTATGATTTTACACATGATAGCCAAGTTGAAAATTTTAGTCACATTTTTCTCAGGAACTACAATACAAGGATTTCTGAAATTTATTTTTAAGGGTTTATCTATGTCAGCTATACCGTGTGATGCGTTTTCAGATTGATCACTTGACAACTTCCTGTTTACCGAACACTTGTATGATTTTACACATGATAGCCAAATTGAAAATTTTAGTCACATTTTTCTCAGGAACTACAATACAAGGATTTCTGAAATTTGGTTTCAGGGTTTATCTAAGTCAGCTTTACCGTGTGATGCGTTTTCAGATTGATCACTTGACAACTTCCTGTTTACCGAACACTTGTATGATTTTACACATGATAGCCAAGTTGAAAATTTTAGTCACATTTTTCTCAGGAACTACAATACAAGGATTTCTGAAATTTGGTTTCATGATTTATATAGGTCAGCTATACCGTGTGATGCGTTTTCAGATTCATCACTCGACAACTTCCTGTTTACCGAACACTTGCATATTTTTACACTATAAATACTATCCACTTGCGGCGGGGGTATCATCTGTGAGCAGTAGCTCGCAGTTTCACTTGTTTAAATTTCATTGTAGCCTCATATATTTCAAATGGTAGCTCCCTTCCATATTCTGACATTGGACACAGTCCCATTCCCTATAAATTTCAAATGGTAGCTCCCTTACATATTCTGACATTGGACACAGTCCCATTCCCTATAAATTTCAAATGGTAGCTCCCTTACATATTCTAACATAAGACACAACCCCAATCTCCAATAAATTCTAAATAGTAGCTCTCAAACATATTCTGACATTGGACATAGTTCCCATTCCCCATAAATTTCAAACGGTAGCTCCCTCACATATTCTGACATCGTACACATACTTCTTTTAAACTGAATTTAACTGTGCCTTTTGCAGTTTTATGTCTATATTGGTTAGAGGTATAGGGGTGGGTTGAGATCTTCCTAAACACATTTAACCCCGCCGACTTTTTGCGCCTGTCCCTTGCCTTTGTTAGTCTTGTATGTTTTATATTTCAAAAAGTAGTGCATTTATGTTTTAGAGTTAAATATGACATCCATTTTCACTGATGAACTAGTACATATTTTTGTTTAGGGACCAGCTGAAGTTCGCCTGCGGGTGCGGGGTTTTCCGGTTGTGTTTTAGACCAATTGGTGGACTTCGCTTTTTTTTACTTAATGGTCCAGTTATTGTCTCTATAACATTCTCCTTTCCCTTCTAAATTTTATACTAAAATAATAAAGAATACGGCTATGAAGGAGACCCCTTCCACATCCTCATTTAATACAAAGACTGTTTTTTGTAGATATAAAGCATTTTATTTGTCACTATATGATGTTATAAAATAAATTTTCATGAAAAGATAATTTAGCATGAAGTGCTTTTAACCGGGAAGAAATTGAAGAACAAATCTATTCCTTTTCAGTCTGTTCGTTTCATGCCTTATACGTATTTAAAAAAGGAAATAAACACATATTCTTATAATATTTATTTGCATTTACTAATATCCATGCTCACAGCATATGTTCAAATTATTAGTTCGATTGTCATTGTGCAAGTCACTGAACAATTAATGATTAAGAAAACATGACATTGTACATTTTTACACTTTTGTACATTGCATTTTAATGTTTTTTTGAATAAATTAATTTTAATAGTCAATTATCATTATCATTATTTCTAATTCTCATTTAAAAGCCACTGTCATTCACATATTGTCTACTTATTGTTTGTATTTGATCGTGTCATATAACAAATAATAAGAAGATGAGGTATGGTTGCCAATAAAACAAATCTCCACAAAAGACCAAATAACACAGAAGATCCCGCTAACATGTTTAACCCCGCCACATTATTCATGTATGTGCTTGTCCCAAGTCAGGAGCCTGTAATTCAGTGGTTGTCGTTTATTTATGTGTTACATATTTGTTTATCGTTCATTTATTTTTACATAAATAAGGCCGTTAGTTTTCTCGTTTGAATTGTTTTACATTGTTTTATCGGGGTCTTTTATAGCTGACTATGCGGTATGGGCTTTGCTCCTTGTTGAAGGCCGTACGGTGACCTAGAGTTGTTAATGTGTGTGTCATTTTGGTCTTTTGTGGATGTTTGTCATTTTGGTCTTTTGTGGATAGTTGTCTCATTGGCAATCAAACCACATCTTCTTTTTTATATAAACATGATAGGTTACCGTACGGCCTTCAATAATGAACATTGTCCATACAGCATAGTCATCATAAAAACAGATATACATGTGTATTTGTGTCAGGTTTCACGAATACCCATATGTGTAAAATATCGAACGTTTCTATATTAAAACTTTTGATATTTTACACATATGGGTATTCGTGAAACGTGCGTAAATTTTGTATATACGCCAGACGCGCGTTTCGTCTACAAAAGACTCATCAGTGACGCTCGAATCCAAAAATTAAAAACGCCAAATAAAGTACGACGTTGAAGAGCATTAAGGTGGCTCGTGGGTACAAAAATTTTAGCAAAAAATTAAACCTTATTTTTTTTCATTACAAATTTTATTTATTACACTATTAGTTGTTATTTTATGATATGGTACAAAAAACAACTCCAAAAAATGATTTGGTTTGGCCCCAGATGACTTTAAAAATTGAAAAAGCTCCAAATTATCTCCCTTTGGTGAAAAAATGCCATTTTTTGGCCTTAAATTTGAAATATCTTTTTTAACTCATCGGTGACCTATATTTTTTATTATTGTTTTCAAATAAGCTGTACATAAACTAAATAATTGTAAAATTTAAGCGATTTCTTATATTAGGTTATTTTTTTATTTCGATATTTCCTCTTTTTCTCCTAGTAGTTCAACAGAAAAAAAGGACATTAACAAAAATGTATGTTTCTTCCAGAGGCAGATTTTAGCTTAAATGGTCGGTGACCCCATTTTTTTATTTCATTTTTCTTTTAAGTATATGATAAAGTTCATTTATGAAAAAATATAGCGAAATCCTATATTATATTTTTTTTTTTATTTAAACCCAGGAGCCCCCTTAAGGACCTAAATTCCTTAAAGTTTTGTTAAATACAGCTAAGAATTATCTATGCCTGAGATAGAAGAGATTTGTAGCGAGAGTTAATGTAAAAAACGGCAGAAAACAGGTGATTTATCTTATGAAAATTAACACTCCTCCAAGACCCAAAACCTTTTTGTCTCGTCAAAAGGTTAAACAAAAGACAGACAATATGTTTTTCCATATTTATACACGCTCAAACGACAATATCAAATCATTATAACATATATATAGCTATGATGGACAATTAATGAAACATGATAAATATTGCCGTATACATTTCACCTTACTATCACTGTAAAATATAAAACGATACGCATGTCTTGCAACTCATCAAGATATACATATAAAAATGAAAAGATGTGGTATGATAGCTAGTGAGGCAACTCTCCACAAGAGACCAAAATGACACAGAAAGTAAAACCAGAGGTCACCATACGGACTTCAACAACGAGTAAATATCATACCCAATAGACAAATATTAAAGGCTCCGACATGAAAATGTAAAACAATTAAAACGAGAAACTAAACAGTCTGATCTATGTAAAACATAATGAACGAAAACATAAAACGACAACCACAGGCTCTTAACTCGGAACATACATATACAGACTGTTGCGGGGAAGGGGGAAGGGGGGGGGGGGGGCTACATGTTGGCTATTTGTATGTTTTTAGCCTGAAAGGAGAAATATGCAATTGATTAAGTGATTGATTAGTTTTTGATATACGTTATGTGGCAAATATTCCATGTTCGTTTAAGAACAGAGCAAGTTAACAATAAATACCGTGAATACGACAGTCATGTAATACGGGAAGATTAGGCTGAAGGGCGGGAATTTGGGAACCTATTGGAAAATGAAAATACATTGAGCGAGGGACACATAATTAAACTAATAACAGTCCACTAACTAAGAGTTACATCCCGGTCAGTTAAACTGACGCCTCATTTTAGCAATAGTTTTTACTGCCGGTTTGAAGAAAAACAAAACTGACTATATGTAAATAACGGAATTAACTAAACATATTAAGAAGACAATAATTATTGGTTTCAACGAAGCAACCTTTATCTGTGATATGACTGCGTTAAGGTTATTTAACAAGCAAATCTTTATGTGTCATTTAAACGGCACACCTAGGCACGATTCTTTTTAGCATAAAGTCGTAAATTATTTTTTTTGACTCGCTAAATTCGGTGAAATGTTTTTTTTCTTCAACTTTGTTGAATAACGTCTGCTTCGTTTAAACCATTCTGGACCCAGCCATAAATGGTAACAGTATATCCAATGTAGTAAATGCACAGCGTTTCTGTGTGTTATCCCAGTAATATTAAAAATAGTCTGCTTATGTTAAACATGCAATGAGGTAACGAAATCAAAGAAGATACAAAAAATATCATTTTCTATGTTCAGTGGAGCGTAAAATTGGGATAAATGTCTACTTTGGCATTAAAATCAGTAAGATAATATCATAGGGAACATGTGTATTAAGTTTCAAGTTGATTGGACTTCAACTTCATCAAAAACTACCTCGACCAAAAACTTCAACCATGAGCGGGACACACGGGCGCACGAATGGACGACCGAACGAACTAAATGACGGACGGACGCACGCACAGACCAGAAAACAGAATGCCCATAAATGGGGCATAATAAAAAAAAGAGATTAAATGTAGAAACTTCATTTGTTCCTTTTTCTAGAATGCTTTCATTTTTTTCTATACTAGATTTCAGTTGACTAAGGACACTACATCATAATTAGGTAATAAAAAGCATTTGTTGAGTATTCATTGAAGAAATGAATTTATAACAATCGATCAGGAATGTTAGTTTGCACATGCTGATGTCTACGTATTCATCGTGTTTATGGACCGGTTAAAAACCCAAAACGAATATTACATAATAGAAATCTTGGCGATAGCAATACACCAGAATGCTCTCACGGTCATCCGATCGAAAATACAACTGCTGAAATAACATTAAAGTTGAAACTGTGCGCGTGTTTGCAGTGGATTTTCATAAATCAACAAACGTAAAGTACTTTTTAAAAAATAAAAGAACTTATATACAGCATGAATATGGATAGCATTCATAAGTCAAAATTTTTTCCAAACTCTATCACAAATATAGAGATTGATTGTAGCAGTGCGATTCGACAATGTAAAATCACAAAAATACTGAACTCCGTGGAAAATTCAAAACAAAAAGTCCCTATTAAAATAGCAAAATCAATGATAAAACACATCAAACAAACGGAAAACAACTGTCATATTCCTGACTTTGTACAGGCATTTTCAAATGTAGAAAAAGTAATTTAAAATATTCTTTTTTAATGAAAGATCATATATTATAAAAAAGAAGATGTGGTATGATTGCCAATGAGACAACTATCCACCAACATTAACAATTAAAGGTCACCGTACGGCCTTCAACAATGAGCAAAGCACATACCGCATATAGTCAGCTATAAAAGGCCCCGATATATACATTTTGCATTTAACATCTTATTCATACGGTACCGTAATGAGGGTCTCAATGGGATTTACTGAATAGAGAAGACTCGGATTAAATTAAATAAAAATGGGCCAAACATAAAGAATAGAGAAGTTAAGGGATTAAGTTTACCTGGAGATTTGATTTTCTAAATAAGTTTTCTTTTGATTTTAATATATTCATCTGCTTCAGAATCGATATCGATTCTATATCGGTATTTATAATTTTTGTGTTTTAAATGAGGTTACAGTATCTTCTTCTGTTAAACAATACATCGACATCGACAGTTTATGTTACGAAATGTTCATCCGCTAAAGTTATTCGACATCTGTCTAAAATGTCGATATCGACGATATCATCAATATCGATTTGATATCGACATTTTTTATTTCTTCATGACTTGTGTACTAGTATCTATTCATTGCATTCAGTTCAGTTTATGTACATTAATTTAAATGTGAAATTTAACAATTTAAAAATACAGTCACAGAAATAATGTGCATGGCGGTTTTTTCATATATACACATGGAAAAAAGTATTGCAACACCAAATTGAAATTGAAATTAAAAAAACACTTTTTATTTTTTTGGGATATAATTTAGTAAAATAGAACGAGTTAAACATTATTAAAGTATCACCTGAGTTTAATCATTAAATATCGACTCGATAAGTTTTTATCTGCACTTGCAGCTACTGTACCCGTACACAGCAAAACAGATGTTTTTTATCCTCATTGTTTTCAACACTTTAAATAACCAAATTTTTAAAGTTATGTGATTGACACCTTGTATTAAGGGTCCTTGACAACTCTTAACTGCAGCAATATGGCAGATTATCAGCATAAGAGACGCAGGGATGTCGCTATAACAACTGCACGTATTGTTGGTCATCATCCTTCCACTGTAGGTCGTTTTGAGAATAAAAATCAGGCAATAAACGCTGTTAAAGACCTTCCGAGATAATGAAGACCCCCTCTATACCATTTGCTAGAGAAACTCATGCATAATGAAAGTTGGTCAGAAGGAAACCCATTGCATACAAGACAATCCTAAAAAAAGAGGGGTGGCCATACAGGAGCCTATTAATAAGAACTGTTCGAGATCAACTCATCGCTACTGGTTATCGTGCGATAAGATTATTTCGGACACCTTTGCTAACGAACAAACACACAGTTTTCCGTATCAAATGTAGTGCAGAGCTCGCCAAAGTTGGAAATTAGCATCGTGGAGGAAGATCCAATGTTCAAATGGAATTTGGTTCATCTTCCTTGGCCCGATCGTAGCCCGGCTCTGAACCATATCGAGCATATATGGGACACTATTGGGCGGAAAGTGCGCGTAAAGACACCCCAGTTCAAACACATCATGAAATAAACAATGCCCTTCATCAGAAAGGGTTGCTGTTACCTTAGCAACAAATTAGTCGATTTATGGCAGGAATCAGAAGACGTTAAGATGCGGTTATCCGTTTGAATGGAGGCTGCGAACAAAGTACCAATTCTTTAACGTATAACGATCAACCATGATGTGAACAGTCATCTGAAGACTAATTTTGAAATGTCTGACTAAAGTTCGACTACAGTAAAAGTTGTAAAATGCATTTTTTTGTACAAAAAACACTTCATTTTGTTATTAAAATTGTGGTTCTATAAATCATTTTTTTTCAAACATTTTTTGTTCGTTTCAATGCCAATTTTATCATAAACTATGTTTCAATAATATTATACACATATTTTATTATATTTCATCCAAAAAAGAGGCTGATTTTTCAAGTTTTAAAAATCAAGCTGTTGCAATACTTTTTTCCATGTGTATATAATTGAGCGCCTATAGTTTGGGACAGATGTGAAGTATATATAAAAAATGCAAAAGTCAGTTTGAAACGGCTGAAATCAAAAGATTGGTCAAAAGCACAATAGGAAAAAACACGAAAGAAACATACATACAATAAAATTGAGAATGGAAATGGGGAATGTATCAAAGAGACAACAACCCGACCATAGAAAAAAACAACAGCGGAAGGTCACCCACAGGTCTTCAATGTAACGAGAAATTCACGCACCCGGAGGTGTCCTTCAGTTTGCCCCTAAACAAATATATACGTCTAGTTCAGTGATAATGAACGCCATACTAATTTCCAAATTGTACACAAGAAACTAAAATTAAAATAATACAAGACTAACAAAGACCAGAGGCTCCTGACTTGGGACAGGCGCAAAAATGCGGCGGGGTTAAACATGTTTATGAGATCTCAACCCTCCCTTTATACCTCTAGTAAATGTAGAAAAGTAAACGCATACCAATACGTACATTTAAAATTCAATTCATGAAAAGTCCGAGTCTGATGTCAGAAGATGTAACCAAAAAAATAAACAAAATGACAATAATACATAAATAACAACAGACTACTAGCAGTTAACTGACATGCCAGCTCCAGACTTCAATTAAACTGATTGAAAGATTATGATTTCATCATATGAATATCAGGCACAATCCTTCCCGTTAGGGGTTTAGTATCATGCCATCATAACATATATCAAAAGAACATAACCCGTGTCATGCCAATAACTGTTTTTTGAATAAATGTGTTTAGTTCCGATGCAACGACCCTATAAGTGAATCAATATTAACGCCAAAATATGCAATCCTTAATGACCTGACAACAGTATCGTAACTATATCCCTTCTTAATAAGTCTATTTAAAGGTTTTGTTAGTTTCTGCGGTGAATACTGACATTTTTGTGCTTTATAAAGAATATTTCCATAAAAAATTCGATGTGAAATACCTAAACGTATAAGAAGTCTGCATGTTGAGCTATATTTACGAATGATGTCCTTATACCGATGATAAAATTTAGTAAATGTTTTGACTAGTTTGTGATATCGAAAACCCGATTGAATGATATAACAGTACCAGCAACTTTTATAATACAAGGATGTACACTTTTTTTGTACTTACATGTAGGTGAAATTAATAAAATCTAGAATTCTTAATTGATACTATAAGCCAGAGGAACAAGATAATCCAACATTATTGAAAGGTTATAAACTCCTTTATTATTATTTTTTTTAAAATAGCAGAAAAAGGCTAACTCTGACTTTTACCTTATATTTAGCATTGAAATTACTTGGAGCTCAAATCTTAAGAAAAAGATTCTAGAATCTGCTTAAATTTTGGTTATGGCTTTTGTATGAGCTACCAAAGTCTTCTATGAAAAGAAAAGATGATACAACCCCTAATTTGATAACCGGATTCCGTCTAATCATTGATTAATGAGACTGATCAGAATTATTTAGCTGCGGAATAACACAAGCTTGTTGATAGAGAAATAATATCACTTTTGTTACTTTATAAAAATCTGTCAATCTAGAAGTTCTAATCAAAACGACACTTGTGTTTAATTACAGGGCTCATATATACAAAACAATTCTTGAAATCAATCAGATATTTTTGCTTCATTTCACAAAAAAGTATGATTTTTATACTTCAACTGGTTGTGTTTATTTCCTTAATATAGTAACACAGCTATATGTTGTGTAATGTCAATTTCATCATGGACCACTTTTTCCATGGTCTGGGGTTAATTAAGGGATGCAGATAAATTTGAAATCTGTGTTTCAATCTAAAAAGCTATCAATGTTTTGATTTAAGTAGCAGTATAAAAACAAAATTAGGTCAAAATAAAATCTATTTTGTACTCGGCACAAAACTTGGGAAGGGCTCAGTAGAATCTCGCCCTTCCCCAGTTTTTCAGCCTCATACAAAAATATTTTTCTTACATTGACCAATGTATAATTTGTTTTTCTAGTTTCGTTTTCGTAGAAAAGACATACAGTAAGTTGCTATCTGATAAATCAATGTTTCCTTATTCGTATTAGGGGACGACCATTTGATATTCTGGGGGGGGGGGGGGGGGGGGGGGAGGGGGGCAGGAGGATTTTGAAAAAAAATAACTGAGCCTTGATAATTACAAAAATAAATGGTTTGTTCTTTGGTAGTTTGAAAATAAATTACCTGACTTGGAATGTATTGAAAATAAATAACCCAGCAGGTCTTTAGCTTCTTGTGATTTCAGCGGTTCCAACCCCTTCAAATTTTTTTCCCCCTCGATTCGCTCGGCGAAATATTTTGGAGAATACTTTTGAAAAAGGCTACGTAAAACCAACCTTTAATACTGTGTACATTGTATCATATGTATGCAATACATGTATATTGGTTGGTTATCAAGGAATTATATATTTAAATATACAACTCCTTTGGGTATATAAATGATTCTTTTCGAAAAAAAAGTACAAAATACTTAATCTTAATTTTTAAAATTGTATTTTTTTGAATATCATAAATAAAATTGTGAAAATGAATAATCAGTCCCTAGCTTTAATGAAAATGAAAAATCTTGCTTTAATAGTACAGAAAATGAATAATCTGTCCTCTCAGATTACAAAAATGAATAACCGATCAAAAACGAATCCCCCTTACGTCAAGGATATTGTACACTTTTCATTCAAGTGAGTAAAATAAGATTATTTAAATTATGTAAATTTTAAATATGTCTTTATTTTTTATTTACTAGAAATTGTTATCAAAATCAAAATCACCAATATTTTTAACATCCGCCACTTTAAAATACAATAAGTGATTATTATATGAATGCACGGTCTTATACAATCATGTTCCCTAGGATATTTGTTAATTTTACATATTTTAAATTGGAATCAAATTGGATTTGAAAACAATGAACACGTAGCATATTTACCTCAAAGAAATATAAATACTAAATTTAGAATGGAAGCTGAAATGGGTCAAATAGACAACAATACTATCAAGAGCAGAACACGGTCCAAGGCCACCAATTGGTCTTCAACACAGCGACGAAACTCTTTATGCTGAAGTATGTATAGAATTCAGTAAACATGTGACTGAACCATGAACTTAGTAATGACAATATGTTTATTTAACTCCAATTTAGAAAGACTAATTAATTAGTTTACAAACATTTTCATCGTTATACACGGGTACATGTATAAGCAATACATGAAAGATGACTTTCAAATAGTGCACGCTTGCGAAGTTGTCGTTTCGTTTTGGAATAAGAACTTGAATAAAAATCCAGAAAGTCAGTTTGTTGTGTTTTGAATCAAAATTTGATTAAAAGACTATTCTATTAGCAGGTTTCCTACAGTCATATTACCTTTATCATTACATTTTATCACTTTCCTCATAACACCATAAAATATGAAGCAATTTAAAACAAAAAAACTAAATTCTTTAAGAGAATCAAAATCGAAGTTTTTCATACGTTGAGTACAATATAATTATTTATTAACTGATATCATTAACCCAATTAAATCCTTTTTGTATGTCTTTGTTTATTTTTAGCGTGTTTTGGGTGTTTATACAGTTAATAAGATATGCAACAAAGGAAACACAACAATTTGCAATTCACATTACCATAAACTGATGTATATTTCAAGATATCTAAAAATAGAAATGTAAAAATCATAGTACCATAATAACATTGTGACCAAATTTTAATAACCAATCCAGGGAATTTCTGATCTTGTTCGATTGTTTGACTTTTTATAATGAATTATAAATTACAGCCTTTGTATGAGGTCGATATCTGGATATATGATTTTGCTTTCAAAAGTTTCCGACATAAGTAAGAATATCTTATTTTTTCGAATTTGAACTTCCACTTCGAAATTCTCTGCTGCGAATTTTCAAAGGAGCCGTATCGTTTTATTGCTAGATTTCTATTTTGTAGTGGATCCAATTAGTTAGGTAGTAACGGATAGGAGTTTATTGTATTTTTCTTTTATGTAATGTTTGTTTAGAGAAGAAACAGATTACTTAGGGCCATTCACAAAAATGATGATATATTTTGAATTGAAAGCAAATGACAAAAATTAAATAAACACTTTATATCTTTAGAAGCGCCTTTCCTGATACTTTTTCGCCAAAAACGATAGAACAAACATTTGAAACCCATGGAACATTTAAATGCTAAGCAGATGGATACACGAGACCTTTTTATTTATAGTATATTTTGCCTCTCTTTTATAAAGTTCATTGTGTAACTTAGGTTTACACTCCCTCAGGCAAAGTTGACCTGAGATGTATTTGACTATTGGTATAGTCCTGTTTAGTCATCACATCAAAATATCAATGAAAAAGAGACTGTGATGAATTTCAAATACAATTTTATTCAACCCTTTTATAATAATCGGTGTGATTTGTCAGTAATGCAAAATATCATATACCAAAAAGAATCCAAATAAAACAAATATGTTAATTTAAGGGACTTAAAAAGGACACCTGAAAATTGTAATTGGTACACTATTCCTTCATGGTATAAATATATTGACAGCGCAAGTAGAAACAAGAATACAAAATTGAAAATTTCTCGTGTCATAATTTCTTGCGATCGAAGCGATTGTCTGGATTTACCTTAATCAGGAACGCTCAAAGCCTAACAATTAAAATACGAAGATGTATAAGTACCGAGCACAAAGAAAGTTATTTATACTTACTAGATGAAGTTACTTTTCTAATGCACCACAATCTGTTTGGTTTAACATTTACTAAATCTAAGGGTACTTAACAACAAGATTTCTAGAAACTACTTTTACTTTCACTTGACGTGAACTTCATATTTTTTGAAAGTCTAACAGTCATTTGAACATAAGTCTTTATTTCGAACGATAGCATTAATACTCTTGTAGTGTTTATACCTTTATAATTCTAACTTTTCATTTTTATTTTTTGAATATTTATTAATGTTAAACGTACAATATACATTCACTATACATACATGTGATATAATCAAATATATACGACAAAGTAGATAAACAAACCTAGGAATGAAACAAATGGGAAAAAATGTCAAATCGGAAAAACAGTTAATTTTTGTCCTAATTTGTGTTCATAAAGCTTTCTTAAGGTAAATGGGGTGTCTAAATTATAATCCATAGAATTTTTTAAAATGTAGTTTATAACCTGCTTGTTTCAAAACATTAATTAAAAGAATGGGTCACCGGACCTTTTTTCACACTACAGGTTGTGCAAAATTTGTCAGATTTAGTATAGAATATGAATGGAAAATCCAATTTTCCTCATTAAAACGAAAACTACACCATAGAATTTTTAGATAAAATATGAGAAGATGGCTGCAATATTATTCTTTCAGATAAGAAAAAGAAAAATGGGGGTCACCGAATTCGTTTTCTTGCTACATAATAAAATTTGTAAATTCCTAACACATTCTATTGTGAAAATAACACAATCTGAATTATCTGCCCTTGCATTTGAGATATCTCTCCTTATTTTCCAAAGTTGGAAAAAAACTGAACCAAACAACCATAAATAAGTTAAAACATTGAATATTCTATATTATAATGAAAAATTTTACTCATGAATTACCTACTTATCTCAAAATTTGCACATTTTATCAAAGATATAGACCTTGTTTTCTGGTATTTCAAAATCCAAGATGGAGGAAGACACCCTATCTATCTTAACTTAGTATATATTGCATTTCTGTCTTAAATCCAGGAGATCTAATTATGTGTCTTCAGAACATCCTATCTCAATAATAATTTGAAAAAAAAACCCACAGAAAATAGTTATTTCAGAAATTCAGAGTTTGTGAAAATATAAATTTCGGAATAAAACGTCGAAAATATGAATCTACGAACGAATCCGCAAGTGAATTTTAAATCAAATGTAAAAAAACATACTTATGGTACAGAATTAAAATAGTAAATGCACCAGATGAACATTTTAAAAAGCTTTGTCACTGATAATCGTGGCCAAAATCATTTGAAAATTTAAAACCATTTTTATTTTTTTAGGTAAAACTTAAGTATATTCAACGCATCAACAGTAAAAGCCCTGCCCATTTTATAAAATCGAGATTCAATATGTCAAATTTACTGTGCATATTTCTGTCTGTGCATTTATTTGTGAGGTATAGGGGAAGGCTTAACATCTCACAAAACATTCTTTACCTCGCCGCATCTTTGTGAGTTCCATGTCAGAACATCTGACTTGTTTTTTCTTATAAGTTTTTTATAACTTTGGTTTATTTATGTTTTGGAGTTCAGTGTGACATTCATTTTCACTGAACTAGTATAAATAATTGTGTTTACATGTAAGGACCATCTGACCATCTGATGCTCTACTCCGGGTTTTGGTTATTCTGCTTCCTTGTTGGCCTTGGCTGTTTTCATTCTTAGTTTTGTTTATTCATACCAAATACTTTATTAAATCATTACTTCCATATTAAGTATTATGAATACTATTTGAAAAGAACTGCCATATTCCTGACTGGGTACAGGATGTTTTAAGAAAACAAAATTGGGGGTTGAACCTGGGATTTAGGCTATTTAAACCTCCCGCCTACATGACAATGTTAAAAAAAATACCGATAAAAAGCCTGGCTGATGATAACAAGTATTTTTTTTAAACCATCTAGCCCGACAAATATTCACAAACACTGAACTTAATGAAGAAATAGAATAAAATAAACAGTTTATCTAATAATGACAGGTAGAAGGATCAAACATCATGTATAATATTTATAAATGTTTTACTAATTCATTAAACAAATTAATGCATATCAATTATGTCAACCCTTTGTTATCAATGCTTCATTATTTCTATATATTTCCTGTAATACAGTTGGAAGTTAGTAGACTATATCGTGTTGATAAAGAGTTATAATGCTAAGAAGTACGAGGAGAACCCGACCATGGCTTATTCGTTAGAATATTCTAATACATGTATGTGCTGCCTTCATCTGGATAAATTGCATATGTAAAATGTATAATATTTTAGTGATCATATAAAAAAAAAAAAATGCCACACTTATCAATATTTGCCATTTGTTTCTTGTTGAATAAACTTTCTTCTGTAGAACAACTGGTTCAAAAGGTTGTTTAGAAAATGTTCAAATGATAACAACTTATATGATTATCTCAAATTCGAACAGTATAAAAATAAGGACATATGGTATGATTGCCAATGAGACAACTATTCATTTTTAATCTTAAAATCTTGTGTATAATTTGGAGTTTATAGTTAATCTTAAAATCTTGTGTATAATTTGGAGTTAATAGTTAATCTTAAAATCTTGTGTATAATTTGGAGTTAATAGTTAACAAAAATACCAGGATTATCATTTAGTACGCCAGACGCGCATTTCGTCTACATAAGACTCATCAGTGACGCTCATATCAAAATAGTTATAAAGCCAAACAAGTACAAAGTTGAAGAGCATTGAGGATTCAAAATTCCAAAACGTTGTGCCAAATACGACAAAGGTAATCTATTCCTGGGACAGGAAAATCCTCAGCTTTTCGAAAAAAATCAAAGTTTTGTAAACAGGAAATTTATAAAAATGACCACATAAGTGGAGTTAAGTATTACGTCCATTATAACTGAACATTTGTTCAGGGGCCAGCTGAAGGACGCCACCGGATGCGGGAGGTTTTTGCTACATTGAAGACCCATTGGTGGCATTCGGCTGCTGTCTGCTCCTAATCAACAAGTTCTCATTCATATAAATTTGGCAGCATTTAAATAATATTTTAATTTCGTTATTAATCAGCTTTATTTATGCTACTGATGTACAGACATGTGGTAATCGTAATCAGCTGTAATCGATTACATTTTCCAGTGTAATCCTATGTAATCAGTAATCATGCCATTTCTGATTAAAAGTAATCGTTATGTAATCGATTACATTGCCAGAAACAAATGTAATCATAATCACTTTTAGACTTCTTTAAGATTACATGCATATGAGTACTTGCTTATTACACATCTTGTATATGAACGAAAATAGTATTTGATAGACAATATGAAAATGTAAAGCATGATTGAAAAATAATGAAACTAGAAATTCACTATGACGAGACTTTGTTTAATGTGACAAATAGTATCATCTTTATAACATGTTTTGTTTACCCAAGAGATTTTACAGTTTACTTTTTAAAGGAATGTGCTTTCCAATATTTATGAAATTGAGCTGTTATGATATAAGAGTATGCCTTAAAGCATTTTTGTTCATTGATTGAACACTTTTGATATTAACTCCAATTTCATATAAGTTTGCCCTATATTCTGAAAAAACTACAAAGCAATTCAAAAGCAGAAAACATTTAGTTCCAATTTGACTTTGATGATCGACATAAATGCATGATACCTCTTAATTCAAAATGGAATTTAAAACCACATTTAATTTGTTTTTGATAATTTGAATGTTTTTCCCCATAAATATTATGATATATATGAATTCAAAATTTTCAAACAATTTATAACAATTTACCATTTGTAACTTTATTGATATTGCAATTAAGACAATACATTTTAATACCCAAACTCACCTCTTTGGCAGTAGTGATTAACACCTGAAAAGCATTTATGGCTGTGTCAAATTTGTCCTCACAGAAAAAATAATTATTGGTTGTTTGTTAATTAGGCAGTTGGTCAAAATTTGTAAAAAAACAAAAGTTATATCTTTTACATAGAGAAACCATTATTGTCCATAGCTATGCTTTCAAATAGCACATGTTACACTGTCTAAATTGCTTATAAATAAGATGAATCAATTACGGATTTAAAACAAATCAACTAAATTAGCTTTTTTGTGAGGATAAAAAGATATAAGGAATTCTTTAATATTGCACTATACAATGTCATCATAAGTAATCAAAAGTCATCATGATCACTTTAACGAATTAATCTTATATAATTGATTACATTTGAAATAAGGTGTGTAATTGTAATGTAATCAATTACATTTTATTAGAGTGAACCGTAAGTAAAGAAAATACATCTATAAATGTGTATATGTATATCTATAAATATAAAACAAAACTATCTGTGATAGTATGAAATTCATATTAGTTAGTCTATATTTTAGATTTGAATATTAAAGTTTACTACACACTGACAAAAGTATTACCTTTCAGCTAATCTGTATATGAAGAACTGCTTTGTCTGCCCAGACTTTTCATAGACAAAATTCTTAGAAGTATTTGTTGACATTTACTTAGAATTGTATTTGTAAAGCTATGACTATTTTTACCTTAATGTACTCAATAAAATCTATTGTCAAAGCGTTTTTGCTCAATTCTAAAATATAAAAATAAATTAATGAACTCTATTTTTTATAATCATTGTGTAACGATTAAGTGACTGCACTGATAATATTTTTTTTTTATTTATATCAACAATCAATGTGTATCTTAAATGTCAAATATAAATCATACAGTCAGTTGAATGAAGATAAGGCATATGTGCAGATAATTAAGTTTCGTAAAGACTTTATGTATTAGGTATATGACTAAAGCATTCCCTCTTTTTAAATTCATTGATGCAAACCATACAAATATATGCGTTGTATCAAGTTATCTTTTGCAAAGGTTATTTTTTTTTATAATCGAATGCTAATTAATATTCATTATTTGACATAAAAAAGCCGAAACTGCCTATTTTTTCAGTAATATTCCTGTCTGAAGGCGCACGACTGATTAGTTTTATAATGATATCAAATGAACGTGTTGTGTTGTACGTTCTAGTTAATTATTATATCACATTTTTATAACACACACAGTCACAATTTTACTGCACCAGATGATCGTTTCGACAGTGAAGATTGAAGCAAATATATTTTGGAAATCTAGAACATAAACCAAATATTGAAGAGCTGATTAATCAAAAGGACAAAACACGGACATGGAATCATAGTCTTTTGAAATGTCTGTCTTTAAATTATAGCTATTATATACTGACACTTGTAACTGATTTATCAAAAACATTTTTCCTTTTGGTTTCGTTTTTGTAAACTTTAAAGAATTACACGTATTTTTTCCTTACATCCAGTGAACTTGATTTGCCCATAAAAAAACTGAATAAACTGAAGTTACTGAGTGATATGAAGTGTTCATACACAAAATAATAAATATATAGTTAATGTTCAAATAGTAAGATTTAATAAACATTTCCGAGTTTAGTATGCTAATCATAGTAATTGAACAGACCAATTTCTTCATGAATTACAAGTACAAAAATAAGGTAAGATGTAAATACAAGCACACAATAAGTATATTTAAAATAAAACTACTTCTATTGTAAATAATTCCTTCCTCTTTTAAGTGATGATGACAATTTATTTATAGATCTGTTTACCTGGCTACAAATCAGGACAACACACACTGCATTACAGTTGGACGTTAGTTTCCTAAAATGCATTCAACAAATGATTCTATATATATGTATATATGTATATTGCATATTTTTTTTTAATATTTTGCTTGCTTCGCAGTAAATACCAAATCAGTTGTAAAATATTAACTTTAAATAACAAAATAACTTGCAAGTACTTTTAAAATAATCACAATATTTACCGTAAACAATTTATCATATTTTTGATGTTGACAAAAATTTGATCATAAAACGTTATGCCAGTTTTCCCTTTGTATATGTGTATATATGGAACTTGTCTATATACTAGCTTTGATTATTTGGAATATCATTAATTTTCACTTACTACATTTGTATAAAATTCAAGATTTACCTGTATTATTAAAACCGTTTTTTTTTTAAAAGTGATAATTTTGGAAGGGTTAAATATTTCGCAGTGGTGTCTTGCCATGAGTTTGTTTGGACTTATTTGTTTGCTTTTGGACCTTGAATGTTTGTCCCTAATATTTTATTAACTGTGCATTTACATTCAGATATCGCAGATCAAATTTATTCGTTCATAGTGTATTAATTTACGGTTTTTGATTGAGTTAAGCCTGCCAATTGATATTTTATCGTGTGTTTTTCTATGTTGTGCTATTGTTTCAGAAAAAGGGAGAAGGTTTGGTTCCATTAAAACGTTTAATCCCGCTGCAAATGTTTGCACCTGTCCTAAGTCAGGGATCTGATGTACAGTAGTTGTCGTTTGTTTATGTAATTTATACGTGTTTCTCGTTTCTCGTTTTTTTATATAGATTAGACCGTTGGTTTTCCCGTTTGAATGGTTTTACACTAGTAATTTTGGGGCCCTTTATAGCTTGTTGTTCGGTGTGAGCCAAGGCTCCGTGTTGAAAGCCGTACATTGACCTATTATGTTTTACTTTTTTAAATTGTTATTTGGATGGAGAGTTGTCTCATTGGCACTCACACCACATCTTCCAATATCTATGTAAATTTTAGCAATGCTGTTTTTTTTCAATGATTTTAAAATATATTCATACATTTTTATATTATATTGACACAATTTAAACAAAAAGTATGAATAGAAAATGAAGTTATTCCAAATTTGGCTGCGTTTTTCGTGCGAATCCACAAATTTTAAAATAAAATCATTGACGTTCCGGGTTTAAACATATATATTGTTAAATCCGATGTTGCATATGGAATAAAAATGGGAACGAACATTTCGATTAGTTCAATTTCTGAATATGTTTGTGATAAATGTTTATGGAAAATACAAAAAGAAAAATATTTTAAATTGTTGACTGATACATTTCTTGATTTTAGTCCCCTCCGATCAAGTCGAAGGGGACTTCAGGTTTCCGTCCGTTCGTCTGTCAGTCCATATGTCTGTGAGCTCATCAGTCAGTCCAGGAAATCAGTTTTCCACATTTTTTTCTGCGTGCTTGAAGATATTGATTTGATATTTGATATATATGGTATATTGTTTTATCATGACATGATACAGACCAGGTTCGATTTTGTTTTCGTCTATTGATTTTGTGCTGAGTAGATCAAGTTAGCATTTTGTTCAAATACAATTAATTTTATGACTATGTATTGCAATACTATCAAAATGCTTGTTTAACATGCTATACATATTCAGTTGATTGATAATTTACTGTATTTATCATCTCATCTTAATTTACATATTATTATTTTTTTTTTTTATCAAAAACGAACAAAATGAAACTGAAAAAAAAGATTTTATTTTGATTTCATAAAAAGTCCTATATATTTTCGGCAACATTAAATCCAATGGAATGTGCAATTATTAATCGAATTATTTTACGTAAAATGTCCTGTATTGAGTCAGGAATATGAAAGTTGTTATCTTCTGGTTCGTTTATGTATGTTGGATTGTTGTTGTTTTTTGTTACACTTCAGTGTTCTGTTGTTTCGTTATTTTCCTCTTATAGTTTGTTAACCAGAATTCTTTCTCCCAATCATTTTATGACGTTTTAACAACGATATACTACTGTTACATTTATTTAGTGATTGTGTGACAACAATGCACCACTGACTAAACATATGCAAGTGGTTTCTTGTTAACTACCTTTCATTTGATATACTATATTTGAAAGGTAACTCTTGAATTTGGAAGCAGACATTTTTATAAACTTGAAATTTCGTTTTTCTGTTGGTAGACAAAAGTCATCAAATAAATAATGTTCAAGGGAGTTTTTAAGCTGTACCTCTGCATTTTTTATTCATGTTATTATAAGAAATTCTTCAAATTCAATGGTATAAAATTCCCAAACCTTAAACCAACTTCATCTGCATATGGGATATATATTTCCCAACTGATTTTGTATTCCAGAGCGTACAGCTGTTACCCAGACTTTGTGAAACGTCACCAGTGTCTGAGTAGGAAGTTGATGAACTAGTGATATGTTAATAATGTCTCGTCCTTTTTAAAAAAAGGACAGGAAGTGTGGAAGGTACAAAGTTCTGGTTGATAAATATTCTGTATCAACTTCACAAATAATACACGATGGCCATATTATGATAGAACAAATTTTGGGCACTTACGATGGTTAACATCTTAACAACGTATTACTGTATTTTTAGTTTTCTCTTCATGAATATGACTTTTATCGTTTAATATGAGCCTGTAATTCAGTGGTTGTCGTTTGTTCATGTGTTATATTTTTGCTTTCGTTCATTTTTTGTACATTATAAGGTCGTTAGTTTCCTTGTTTGAATGGTTTTACATTGTAATTTCATGGCCTTTTATAGCAACAGTACTATGCGGTATGGGCTTTGCTCATTTTTGAAGGCCGCACAGTGACCTATAGTTGCTAATTTCTATGTCAGTTGTTCTCTTGTGGAGAGTTGTCTTTTCGGCAATCATACCACATCTTCTTTGAATAAATGAAAATAAAAAAGATTAAGAAAATCTTACATTGTATTATGCTTTCTTTTGTGTAATTAAACAATGTATTTATATCCGATTGTAAATGAATATAAGAAAATTGAAACGAAGTATATACATAACATATTCGGCAATTTCTATTTTTGAAAGGATAACACTGTTAAGTGATTCATGATATGAAATAAATGTATTGTGCATTTCCCTTTGAATGCCAATGCTTTTAAGAGTAAATATTATAAAAAAAGTAGCTGCACTGAAAAAGTTGTATATTACTATGACACAATAAAAAAGGATATTTTTAAACTTATTTTGACCTATATATATTATAGTACTATCTATTACATGTGCAAATGTGTAATTGTTTTTTGGAAATGATTCTTCTTTTGGTTTCGTTTTTGTAAATATACGTATGTCGTCTATATATATCTCAAACTGGATTGACCGACAAATTAAGTCTGTGAGCGATATGGAAAAACAGAAAAGACAATGTTAAAAAAATAAAATCTATTTCTGTATTTTCTGTAATATACATTTCAAGCACAACATGAATTAACGTTCGTTAAAAATCAGCTCATTCAAATTAGAATATCTTTCTCTTTCAAATCATTTTATACTTTATCACGAAGATTGTGACATTTGTTTCTATTTCTCCGCTGAACCTTAAGTTTATAAAAAGGAAGTCAGTTCAACCAATGAAATTCAGTTAAAATCAATAACAATGCAGATATAGTATATGAGGTAATATTGGCTAGTACGCAGTTTATGCAAAAGTCATTTTATATTATTTCCTCAAGTATAAAAAATGTAAGTACTTATAATACAATCACAATATACACTATTACTATAACATTAGTTGTTTTAAATGTATGTGATGACTTTTGATGACTTTTGATGTTAAGGACATTTCTACAGATTTTTTGTTTATGCCAGTTATATCCTTATGTTCACATATGTATGTCTAGAATTTTAACAAGGATATTTGATACCTTATATATATGTTTAATTTGTGAATGCTAATAATTTGAATACATGTAAAATGTATTGTCTAATTGAAATGAATAAACATTTGGTTTCGTTCTCTGGGTGGTACACAAACTTCATTGTAACCCATATTTCTAGAAAGTACATCATAGGAGATCAATCAGAATTATAAATATTATAAATAAAACTATTGATTTTTTTTTTGCGCAATTATTGAGAATGAATACAGTTGACCTATTTATAATATTCAATTAATCAATCAAAAAACGTTATTGGCATTTCATTTTGAAGGTGTCACACCACCAATTAAAAATCCCTGTCTGTTCAACCAAATTTTGCAATTTTCAAAGCTTAATTTAACTTCATAGAAACCAGGTTTATCCTGAATTGTAAGTGTATCAGCTTTCTAATCTTCAACATACTTTCAAAATCTTCTCAGACAAAAACGAACCGCCGAACGGAAATACTCCAAAAACAAAAATCTTTAATTGGTAGGCTATGGGGCGCATTTATTCTGAATTTTTAATACAAACTCATAGACAAGTGAATTTTGGCTCAAAATGATCTGGATATATTTTTCTCTCACCTAATGTTTCATTTCTGGAAATTTGTTGGTAGGTTTAAGTTCACAATGACAGCAGAAACATTATTTTGTGTGGGAGTAGGCTACTTTAACATACGTCTTAAATTGGAGGAATAAATTGGTGGTCTGACACCTGAATAGACACCGGAATGTTATGTTAGTCTTCATTACTGAACACACAATCGGAATGTCACATTGCAATATTAATTCTTCTAGTTCTAGCAATGATGTTTGAATCTACTAGAGGTATTGTTAAAACTGCTTGATAATGCCTTGAACAAAGATCTTTCGTAGGTTCGTGTAATAGAAAAAAAACCCAAAAGGGTATCCATATATGACAAAAAAAAACCAACCAAGTAAATGCACACAAAAAAGAAAAGGAACAGCGCTTATATTGTTCATTTTGTGTCTTCATTCCTCATCATGTAGTTTATATTTTATTCCTCATACGTGTTCCCTATGTTTACCCCATCCGTTTCTCTGAAAACTATATTATATGTCATAGTTTGCTGTATCAATTTATGGCATTCTTACCCAATTTATCAAAGAAAATTAACATACACTGTATTAAAAAAAAATGTTAATTTATATGTAGAAATTATCAAGGGATAAAGGTACAAGTTTGTCTAACAAAGTGGTCCTAAGATGAATTTATCTATTATTTGTCAGTCCTTTTGATAATATAGCTCTTCTACAGTTTCGCTTCTTATACATCATTGACTCTCCTATATTCGCCTTATAGCGTTCGTCACGAGATAATCCAAAAAAGTGCATCGAAAGTTTGTTTGTGTTGTTTCTTCTCCTTGTTAAGCTCACGAAATAACAACAGTGTTTTATGGGGCACGTGTTGTTCAGTCTGGGTTTCTGTTTTGTTTGCAATTCATTGCAGCAAATCCTTCCTGCACAGCCCCTATTATTTGACATTAACATTTTTTAGGTGTCGTCAAAACATTTGTTTTTTTAAATATTTTCCCTGCCATTCATGTCAGATTTGGAATGAACAACAATCATATTGGGTATCGAATCCCAAAAATTTAGGGGGAAAGGGGGGGGGGGGGGGTAAAGTGACAAATAAAATGTAAAAGTACATTATCAATTAAAATAGAGCTACATGAAAAAGGAAAGTATACATTTTAATCGAATTTTAATAACTAGTTACTGTAGTAAATCTTAATTTTGAGTATGTCCTAGTTACAGAACGAGACTCAATGTAGTTTAGACTATACACAATGCAATTGATCTATTAATATATGAAGATTTTCCATGTTTATTCATAATTTTGAACATTGTAGGAATGTTTATTTATAGCAATTTTACTTCCAGAAAAATCACATGAAACCACTCATAATGATACACATCTTTTTTTAAACACAGATTACATATGTGATAAAATAGGAACATATCCCTACATGAAAATAAATCAGGACGGGTTTTACGGTTGTAGACATAATTTCTTTATAAGTATTTGACAAGAAAGAAAAAAAAGAGTATGTCCTGGGACAGTTACGAGATTCAGGGTCATTTTCGACTATTCACATGCCAATCGATCTATTTAGAGATTCAGATTTTCCATGTTTATTTATGATTTTTATTATAGAGGAAATTTATATAAATATTAATTTTACTTCCGGATACATCATGTTGAGACGCTCATAATGAAACACACTTTTGTTTTTATCACATATATCAAATATGAAATTAAATTGGAACATATATTTCAATCAGTGCAATTTTAATAGTTAGAATTGTATGAAAAATGCTTACAGAAAAAACACCGAAAAAATTTCATGATGACATGACGGTTTTTACGCTTCTAAACATGCATGCCATATTTTCTTTATAACTATTTGATTAAAAAAGAACCTGTTTTAATTCTAGAACTGATATACTTCTTATTTTAAAACATTCTTATAACAGTGACATAGATATTAATTTTTGTGTCATTTTGGTTTCTTGTGGAAAGTTGTCTCATTAGCTATAAAACCACATCTTTATTTTTATATTAACATAGTAGGTTGACAAATATCTTGTATCTAAATCAAAATCAACAAATTAACTGGAAATGAAAGAATAAGGTGCATTAATTCATGTCATAAGTCCTATCCACATTTGGCAAAGCCACGAGAAGGCGCGTTTATCATGATCTACAATTATATGCATGCCTTTACCAAGATTAAGAATAAACAGTTCAAACTTTGAATGATTAAGACCTCTCTCAAAAGTAGTCACAAAAATACTGAACTCCGAGGAAAATTCAAAACGGAACGTTCAAATCAAATGTCAAAATCAAAAGCTCAAACACAACATCCTGACTTGGTACAGACATTTTCTTATGTAGACAGTGGTAGATTGAACCTGGTTTAAAAGCTAGCTAAACCTCTCACTTGTAAGACAGTTGCATACAATTCCGTTATATTGACAAAGATGCGTGTTCAAAACAAACAGATTTATTTAACCCCGCCACATTATTTATGTATGTGCCTGTCCCAAGTCAGGAGCCTGTAATTCAGTGGTTGTCGTTTGTTTTTGAGTTACATATTGGTTTTAGTTCATTTTTTTATTTAAGTAAGGCCGTTAGTTTTCTCGTTTGAATTGTTTTACATTGTCATAGCGCGGCCTTTTATAGCTTACTATGCGGTATGGGCTTTTCTCATTGTTGAAGGGCGTACAGTTACCTACAGTTGTTAATGTCTGTGTCATTTTGGTCTCTTGTGGACAGTTGTCTCATTGGCAATCATACCACATCTTCTTTTTTAGATATACTTTTCCAAGTGATGATGACAATTTATTTATAGATTTGTTTACCTGGCTAAAAATCAGAACAACAAACACTGTATTACATGTATATTGCATATTTCATTCTTAAATATTTTGTTTGCTGCACAGTAAATACCAAATCAATTGTAGATATTAACTTTAAATAACATGTAATTTCTTATAAAATTATTACATTATTTATATTATATTACATATTATAGGTTTTTCAATATTTGATGACTTTTGATGTCGACACAAATTTTACCATAAAAGATAATGCCAGTTTAACCGTAACATTCACATATGCATATGTGCAATTTCAACAATGCTATCCAGATTTTTTATCATGATTTAAAAAACTATATTTACTGTCTATCTTTAATAAAGGCAACAGAAAATGCAATTAATCCAAATTTGGCTGCGTTTTTCATGCGTATTTACGACCTTATGTTAATCCCTTTCCACTCTGCGGGTGCAAGTGCTGCCTTGTAGCGGCATCAGACTGCTCTTTTTCGAAATCTACAAGAGTTTCATTTACGTGCAAAAAATATGGCTCTCTCTTAACAAGGGTCAGCCATTTATCATCCCCTTCTGACTGATCATCAAAGTTTCCTCAAGAATATACTCGCAAATGGTGTCAAGGAAGAGCCGAACAGTCATTCTCTGCAATTTTCTTCCTGGTGCGGGGATCAAACCAGAAACCTTTGTTTTTATCTAATAGTTCATTTCTATGTAATTTGTATTGATGAAACATTCACTAATCTGATAATAATGCATTAAACCATGAAGTATTTTTCAAGGAATCTCTTTTCATACTTTTAAGTATTTCATATACGAACAAATAATATTGTCATATGTACATGTAGATATTGATAAAAAATAAAAAATGAAAAATAAATAAATATTACAAAAGTTACAAAAAAATCATACATTATATTATGCTTTCTTTTGTGTAATAAAACAATATATTTATATCCGATTGTAAATGTATTGAAAAGTAGTATATGCCTAACATATTCATCAATTTCTATTTTTGAAAGGACAACACAGAATAGTGATTCATGATGTGAAATAAATGTAATGTGATGCACTATTTGACTTTGAATAACGATGCTCATATAATATTATAAAAAAAGTAGCTGCACTGAAAAAGTTGTAGATAACTTTTTCACAATTAAAAAAGTATATTTCTAAACTTATGTTCACCTATATATAGTATTATTAACCAACTTACTACAATATGTATACAAATGCCCATGCTTTTTAAAAGGAAAATTTCGACAACTGGTCATTATGAACGGAGAAATTACCACAGCCAGTCATTATGAAATCTCAGTAATGCATTACGAAATCACACCCGTGTATAACGAAATCATAGCCATGGATTATGAACAGATGAAACGGGACATCGATTAAATGAGTCTTTTTGAGTACGACTTTCAATTATTATCACTGTTTCATTTCCGTTGATAAATCATTAGAACGCAGACTACTCAAAGAGTAGGAATAGTTACACTGTCTGATTTATTCTTCCCAGCTACTTAATTTTTGCTAGATGAAATGAATTGCAATAGCATAAAGTTAAGTACTTGGATGAGAAATCAGAAATTACAGTTGACAATGTTGACCAAAAATCCAATGGAATGCGAAAAGTTCAGGTATGAACTCCTGTATCTTCCTAGCGTAAACATTCGTACTATTGGTTCACTCGAAAAATTAAATCATTTAATAACAGTGTTTTGAACTGGCTTTTTCTGTAGTGGTTCTGTTATAGATTCGTGGTTAGCTGTATTTGGATTCGGACTCGGAGACTGTTCTTGAATGAAGTTGCCTTACATGTTGTTAGTTAAAAATGGCCTCGGACATATCTTATGGCCCTCGACGTTTCTGAAAGGCCACAAAGCCATCCTTGGTCATTATAGATACCTCGGGCATGTTACAGGGCCAATATAAAAAAGTTCATACATTTATAGTTTAGTACCAAGTTTGTAATTGATTTTTGGAAATGATTCTTCTTTTGGTTTCGTTTTTGTAAATTGTTAACAAAATAAACATATATCGTTTTTATAATTATAATACCAATGCAATTCAGTTAAAATCAATAATAATGCAGATATAGTATATGAGGTAATATTGGCTTGTACGCAGTATATGCAAAAGCTATTTCATATTATTACCGTACTAAGTAAAATGTAAGTACTTATAATACAATCACAATATACACTATTACTATAATATTATTTGTTTCAAATGTATTTGATGACTTTGATGACTTTTGATGTTTAGGACAATTTTACTCGAAGAAAATATGCCAGTTATATCCTTATGTTTAAATTTGTATGTCTGCAAATATATTTGATACCCTATAATAATATACTAGTCAACAAAAGAAACGATACACAAGTTTGAACTCAAATTTATCATAAGATATAATAAATTGGAAAAACTATTAAATAATCAAAGCAAATGCATATGATTAAATGAATTTGACCAAAAAGCGAAAGTTAAAATATTTCGTGTTATTGAATACTATAGTCAAATCTGTTTTGCGAAAAATGACGACAAAAGACAGTACTTTAGTTTCTAAGATAAGAATTAAGTATTAAAATGTCTACGAAGGCACTCAAGGTTTTAACCAGAGAATTTTTAACTTTACAGCTTTAGGTTCTTTTAACGATATTTTGGGTGCAAATAAGATTTTTTAAATAACCAAAAAAAACCAAATTTGTTTTCTCGCGTAATTGCCTTAAATCAAAGGTTTTGATAAGAAAATAACACTTTGTAATTATGAGACCAATTGGACAATTATTAATCTGCATCCAATTTCATTATCTAGGGAAAATACATTGCCTTGAATCGTTTCTTTTGTTGACTAGTATATGTTTAATTTGTGTATGCTTATACTATATACACGTGTATAGTCTAATTCAAATGAATATACTTTGGTTGCGTTCTCCTGTTGATGCCCAAACATATAAACCCATATTCCAAGAAAGTATATCATAGCGGTTGAATTATAGTTATTAACATTATAAATAAAACAAATAAACTGTTAATTTTTTTCGCAATGATTGAGAACAAATACAGTTTACAGATTAGTTAGCAATCAATCCATCAATTGAAAAACGTTATCATTTTTAAATTTAATGTTGAATAGACACCGGAATTTATATTTAAGTCTATATTAATGAATAAACGATCGGAATGTCACATTGCAATACTAGTTATCAATTTTACTAGTTCATGAATACGGTTTGATTCCGCTAGACATATTGTTAATGCTGATTGATAATGCCTTGGACACAGATCTTTTGTATGCTCCTGTAATAGAAAAAAAACAAAGGATTTGAGGTATCAATCTATGACCCCAAAAACAGCAAATGAACACAAAAAAGTAAAAAAAAACACCCAAAAACGCGCTGTTATTGTTGTTTTCGTGTCTTCATTATTTATAATGTAGTATATATTCTATTCCTCATACGTGTTCTCTATGTTTACACCATCCATTTCTCTGAAAACTATATTTGTATGTCATAGTTTGCTTTATCAATTGTGAGGCATTCTTGTCCAATTAAACAAAGAAAATTTACATACACTGTACTAATAAAACCGTTCATTTATATGTAGAATTTATCAAGGAATTAAGGTGAAAGATCGTCTGACAAGTGTCCTTAGATTGATTTATCGATTTTTTGAAGACCTTTTGGTAATATAGCTCTGAAACTGTTTCCAATTCATCTTTAACTTTCCTATATTCGCGTTAAAGCGTTCCTGAGGAGGGTAAATCCAATAAAAGTGTTTTGATTTTTGTAAGTGTCTTCTCCTCGGTTATCTCATGATAACAACACTGTTTTATGGGGTTTGTGTTGCTCAGTCTTTTAGTTTCTATATTGTGTTTGTTATTTGTCTGTTTTTCTGTTTGTGTTTATTTTAGCCATAGCGTTGTTAGTTTATTTTAGATTTTTGAGTTTGAATATCCTTTTTGTATCTTTCGCCTCCCCTTTGACTGTATAATATAAGAACTTCTCGAAATTATAGAGAGTAGAACGAAAAATTGATCTACAGAATGTCGGTTGTTAAAAACATACGTATACACTGATAAAGAAATGAAGGGTTTTAAAAAGTAATAACCAAATAATAAAAATTGGAGATATAATCATTCTCTTTCAATAATGAAATTAGATAATGATATCATTTAAAGGGGGAGTGAGCTGCAGTCAATGAACCAACAAGATATACCAAAGTTAGAATTGGACGTTTTATTTTTGTTAAGTATTCAATTTCCAAAGTTTTGCACAAACTAGCATATTATATTATTTGTATTTTGTATTGAAAAATAGCTTATGTTTTGTATGCAATTCATTTGAGCAAATCCTTCCTGAACAACCCTATTTTTTATTTGACCTTTTTTAAGATATTTTCCCTGTCATTTCAGATTTGGAATAAACAACAATTATATTGCATATCTAATACCATTAATTGGAGTAGGTTTGGGGCTGTTAAAGTGACAAATAACATGTCAAAGTACATTATCATCCAATTAAAATAGAGCTTCATGAAATTGAAAATGAAAGTATACACTTTAATCGTTTCCAAATGACTACTTCTATGGTAAAAGTTAATTTACGAGACTCAATGTAGTTTAGACTATACACTAATTCAGTGGTTGTCGTTTGTTTATGTGTTACATATTTGTTTTTCGTTAATTTTTTTACATAAATAAGGCCGTTAGTTTTCTCGCTTGAATTGTTTTGTCTGTTGCTTGGTCCGTTTCGGTGTTGTGTCGTTGTTCTCCTCTTATATTTAATGCGTTTCCCTCGGTTTTAGTTTGTTACCCCGATTTTGTTTTTTGTCCATGGATTTATGAGTTTGGAACAACGGTATACTACTGTTGCCTTTATATACATTGTCTTATCGGGGCCTTTTATAGCTGACTATATGCGGTATGGGTTTTGCTCATTGTTGAAGGCCGTACGGTGACCTATAATTGTTAAAATTTGTGTCATTTTGTTTTTTTGTGGATAGTTGTCTCATTGGCAATCATACGACATCTTCTTTTTTTTACTATCCAATCGGTCTCTTAACACATTTTGACTTTCCATGTTTATTTATAATTTTGAGCATTGTAGCAATGTTTATTTATAACAATTTTACTTCCAGATAAATCACTTGAAACCACTCATAATGAAACACCTTCACATATGTGATAAAATGGAAACATATCCCTACGTCACATTAATAAGTTAAATCAGGACGGGTTTTACGCTTTTAAACATACATGACATATTTTCTTTATAACTATTTGATAATTAAGAAACGTTGTGTATGTCCTGGGATAGTTACGAGATTCAAGGTCATTTTTATTCACATTCCTATCGATCTATTTTTGGATTTAGATTTTCCATATTTTATAATTTTTATTATTATAGGAATATTAATGTTTATTTATACCAATTTACTTCTGGGTAGATCACATGGAGTCGCTCATAATGATACACACTTTTTTTTATTATCACAGATTACATATGTTATTAAATTGGAACATATATTTCAATCAGTGTAATTTATTTAAAATTGTATGACTATCAAAAGAAGATGTGATATAAATGCCAAGAGAACAAAAGGCCCCGAAATGACAATGTAAAACAATTCAAATGACAAAACTAACGGCTTAATTAATGTATAAAAAATGAAAGAAAAACAAATATATAACACATAAATAAATGACAACCACTAAATTACAGGCTCCTCACTTGGGGCAGGCACATACATACAGAATTTGGCTGTGTTAAACATGTTAGCGGGATCCTAAATAATCCGCCTAACCTAGGACAGTAGTATAACAGTACCAAATAAGAACAAAAATGTTTACGGAAAATACAAAACTGGTAAATGAACTTTTGCTTTCGTTTCTTATAAGTTCAAAATAGTAAGTTACTATTTATATTAAATTCATGTGATATATTATATCAGTTGAAAGTTTTCCTCATACGCATTAAATACGGTGAAAGGTAAGGTAACATATTCTAGGTTTTATATCTTATTTCGATATACACGACATTTCGGTCCGTATATTCTCTATTGATTTAATTTTAATGTGATACACAAAAGAAATATCAACTTACTATTTTTGCTTGTATTACTGTTGTAAGTAATTAATCATAGTTTCAAAGTTAAATAACAAAAAAGACCGGATTCGTCGACATGATGAGAAACTTCTGCTGAACACTTCATATGCTTCATGCAAATCTGCATTTAGTGAAGAAGATTTATGGTATACACATCAATCAACTATTTGTAAAACTGTTTACATTACATTATCGTGCATGAAAAAGAAGACATAATAACATATTTGGAGAACAGAAACCACAATAAAAGACAAAAAAAAAATAAAAAAATAATTATACACTGAAATGAAAAGACAAAAATACAAACAAGAAACCAAAATCTTGGATTTACGTCACTAGCTTTGAAATGATACACGTCCTGACCCAAAAATTCATCCTTTGTGGATGTCACCAATTTATATTTTCTCATTTGTGGCTAACAAGCAGGTAAATGGTGATGAGACAGAAGTAACACTACACTTTCAAATCATTCTTAAACTGATATACATGTTAACAATATTTTACCCCGGGTGCATCCCTAAAGCATTTGAAAGGCGTCAATTAACATATTATAATAACTGAATGAATTATTTTAGAGTTCAAGAATAAAGACGAAAAATGGGAAACAATATGGATAGCCATAAGCATACCAACGAGGCTGTTGGTGATAATGTAAGCAAATAAAAACGAAATATTCAGATACAAAATTAAGACAACAGCTATGAATGATTGATTTTTATTTTTGGTAGCTTAACTTACATTGGCAAGTATTTCATATATTTCTGACGACACCTTTTTTACAGCAGAAAATACAATAAGTAGGTCATGTAATAGGGGCTTTCGTGATGAAGGTTGGAGAAATTTGGGCCCTCACTTAAAAATTAGTATATTTGAATAGGGACAGACATTTTATATTTAAACAAGACACATACTTTGCCTTAGTTGTTGCAATGGTTGTCAACATGCAGATAGCTTTGCATTCTATTAACAACAGGCATGTGTTTAAAATATTCATTCTGAATGAACGTGGTTGCGTACTGTTATATCCCGCACAACGTAACTGATGCCAAACGTATACTGAGGTTTTAATGCCGGTCAGAAACAGACCAAAGTTACCTCATTCTATTACCCAGTACCTTTGAAGTGCATTTATGAATGACATTTAACGATAATAGAATAAAAAACCATTATAAGATCAAGATTTATATAAATAGTTTACTTACTAATTCATGATAGTTTTCATTTGTAATGCAAAAACGTATCATAGGCATTTATTCAATATAGGATCATCTCTCTTACACCTCAACGGTATTTGCACTATCAGAAAGTGAACCAGTAGTAGCAGATAGTTGTCTTATTAACCAAATCTTGAGAGACAGACGTATTGGATGGCTAACATTGAAGAGATGGGGTTTTCCGGTAAGTAAATTTCAAAAAGAACCAACATAAAATGTTCTGCAACATCTGAGTTCATGCGCAACAGTTGAGTACTTTAGTTTCTTGAGTTTAGAATATAAGCTATTTAGGTGGATTGGGGTCTTCATTAAATTCCGTAGAAAATTTTATAATTTTTCATTATGTAGTTTTTATCAAGGTACAACTTCATGCTTTATTTAGCCATTTCAATTTGTGGTGGATTCGAGAGTCACCGAGGAGCTTTTGTAGACGACACGCATCTGGCGTAATTACAAAATTTAATCCTAGTATATATGATGAACTTATTGTCAACATTTAGACAAAAAGGTATGTGTCACCGGATTTTTTTTTCACGATACAGGTTTTCATGCTATTGTCAAAACTTTGATAAAAAGTATGCTTCACTGGATGTCATATTCTATATAGATTATGCATAGAAAATACAACTTTGTGTGATAAAATGAAAACTATATCATAGACTTTGAAGATAAATTGTAAGAAGATAGCTTTTAAACATTCTTTCAGATAAGAAAAAAAAATGAAAATAAGCCGACGGACTTATTTTATTACATATCAAAATATAGACAAATTCAAAAAACTTTCTATCATAAAATATTTTATCTGAGTTATCTTTCCTTATGTGACAGAGTTCAATAACTGAATATTTTTTTTCTGTATTTTAAAATGAGGTCGCAAATATCGTTAAACTCATAATTTTCTATATCAACATGAAAAGTCTTGCACATGAATTACAAACTACTATCAAAATTTGCACTTTCATTTAAGAATAAGACCAATTGTAACTGCTACTTCAAAATCAAAGATGGAGAAAGACACCCTTGCCACATTAATAATATAAGTTGCCGATAATCTATTTAATTCTGACGAGTACAATGTTGACAGAAAATTTAGAGTACTTCTTTTTAAGGTTGTAATAATTACAGATTTTTTTACTTACTGAAATGTGATCGATATTTTTTTTTAACACAGTGTTATTTACCTCCTAGTTTACAGGAAAACAATTTAAAACAGTCCACAAAGGGTGTCATAAGATATGATTGCAATTTTATGTACTTAATAAAACTAGATTAGGAATGAAGTCTATAAAATTTTTCATCTGGTTCCCATATCGCAGATGCTCTAATGTACCGGGAACCTGTATTCCAATGGTTACGGCAAACGTTTTCTATGGAAACGACAAATTCCAACACCATGTAACTTGGGGAAAACAACACAATAAACTATAATAAACTATTAAATATTGATGTGTTAAAGCTTAAGTAGTAATAATGAGTTTGTGGATTATTCTAAGAGAGATTATCCTGTAAGAAAGTATTATTAGAAAATAATAAAAAGTACATATTTGTATAACTATTCAGTCTCTGGTCCATTACAAATATAAAGATAACTCTTTTTGTTCTAGTAATTGGGATATTTAATCAAACTGTAAATATCTAAATAAAAATCTTGTTGATCTTTATAGCAAGAAAAATAAATAGCCAAAATGCTCTATGTAGACCGGTAATTCTAAAATGACAACTATACTCAGGCTATAACATTTCGTAAAATTCCGAAGGCCAAATGAGGCTTGTAAACATATATATCATGTTAAGGAGGGGTATTTACGAAAAATACCAGTCGAGAGAATGTTAAATTTCACGAGCCGTAAGGCGAGGGAAATTCATTCTCAAGACTGGTATTTTTCACAAACACCGCTCAAGAACATGATATATCTGTTTAATTACACCGAATGTTAATGTTCAAAATAGCATTGATGATCGTGACGTTACAAGGGTCCAGTCGGATAGAGTATTTTTTGGCAAATACCACGGCAGAGAGGGTAAAAAAGGCATATCCTTTTGGCAAATACCCCGGCGGCATTAAAAAATGAACGATATTCATTTGATAACAGTGAAATGGTGAAAAATACACTAGCTATCAACCAATCAAAACCCAGAATTCTTACATAAGGTGTAATTATAATTTAAATTAGTTGACTCCGTTATCCGCGAGGACTCAAACCAGACGAAAGGCTCTAGTGACAAGGTATTGCAAAAGCCAAAAAAAGATATAAGATTATATTTTAAACAGATAATTTTTTTACAAGCGTAATCATTATCTGTTGTGTAACCGAAAAAAAATAAGATTAAAACAGAGTTTGGAAACAAAGAAAAAAAATAAATGAAATCAACCTTGTCCGATTCTTGGAATAATGTAATCATGTTAAGCTGCGCATTTTACATCTAATTGTTATATGTATATTACAAACATACTGACAATAAGCACAACTCAATACTCAAGCTATTACAGTTTGTCAAGATCCGAAGACGAATAATGCTTGTTATAAAAATAAATCAAATACTAGCATGATATGGTAATAACATTGTATTACTTTCTTTAAAGTGTGGACACGATAATGAAAAGGACGACGAGGACAGGGGAAACAGTGGTTTTACAAATCAGAGGAGAGTTGATACCGTGAACCCTGAGGACATGAACGGCTCTGGTGACACAAATTGGCCAGACCCAATGAAAAATGTAAGAGTATATCTTAAACCGATCAAATTTTCTCCAAGCACCTTCTTTTTCTGTTTTCTAGCCTAAAAAAAAAGTTAATAAAAAAATTTGGAAAAAAAGCTAAGTATTAAATTGAATCAACCCTACCCTTTTCTTTATAATGAAAACCCAGTCAAAGATGTAAGAGTATAACTTAGAAATTTCCAATTTTGCCAAGTGTAATCATTATTTGTTGTCTGACAAAAAAGGTTTAGAATATAATTAAAGCAAAATAGTAGATCAAATCAACACTACCTTTTTTGTATAATGAAAACATGTTAGGAACACTATTTACCTGAGCGTTGATGCTTGTAATAAAACTCAAATACCAGCATGTTATGATTACAATATTGTATTCCTTTTAAAGCGTGGACAAGGTCGTGAGACTGAAGATAAGAATCATGGATGCAGTGCTTCGATTAAACAGAAGGAAGTTGATGCCATTTACATTGAAGACATGAAGGGCTCTGGTGATACAGATTTGCCACAACCATTAAAAGATGTAAGAGTATACCTTAGACCAATTTATTTTGTTTGAGGCGCCATCATTATCGGTTGTGTAGCCGAAATACAAATTAGTTTATGATAGAATTTGGAAGCAAAGCAAAATCAATAATCAAATTAACCTTACCATTTTCTTTGTATAATGAAAACATGATAGGCTGAGCATTTTACATCTTTATGTATTTTATAAACATACTGACAAATAGTATTGCTCAATACTGAAGCTAAAACTGTTTGTCTAGTTCCGAAGGATGATGCTTGTCCTAAAAATCAATTAAAAAAACCTGCATGGTTAGGTCAAACATTCTTATTACTTTTCTAAGATGGTAAAAGATGATAGAATGGACGACGAGAATATTGGATGCAGTGATTTCACGATCGAACGGACAGTTTATCCTGGTAATCGTAACGACATTATGGGGTCAAGTTACATGAATTTGCCACACAAAGTGAAAGATGTAAGTTTAAAGCTATAACAGATCTACTTTTTTCCAAGCGCTATCATTCTCTGTTGTCCAACCGAAATAAAAACAAGTTATTCATAGAATTTGGAATCAAAGGAAAACAGTAAATGAAATCAACCTTACCTTTTTTTTGTATAATGAAAACATGATAAGCATTTCGTTCATTTTTATATATAGATAAGACCGTTAGTTTTCTCGTTTGAATTGTTATACATTGTCTTATCGGGGCCTTTTATAGCTGACTATGTGGTAATGGATTTGCTCATTGTTGAAGGCCGTACGGTGACCTATAGTTGTTAATGTCTGTGTCATTTTGGTCTCTTGTTGACAGTTGTCTCATTGGCAATCATACCACATCTTCTTTTTTATACTATATATACCTGTGCATTTAGCATCTATATATCATTTGTATTTTTCCAACATACTTACAATTAGCACAGCTCAATACTAAAGCTATAGTAGTTTGTCAAGTTCCGATTGACGAATGATGTTCGAAAAGAAATCAATTCAAATATTTACATGTTATGGTACTTTGTTTAAGGGTGGACAAGATCGTGAGACAGATGCCGAGAACCTTGGATGCCGTAGCTTGACGAACCACAAGCATGATGATCCCAGTAATCTTAAGGACGTGAAGGGATCTGATGGCAAGAACATGCCACAACCAATGAAAGATGTAAGAATATGTTTTAAATAGATCCATGTTTTCCCAATTGCCATCAGTATCTGGTGTTTTTCCAATTTTTTTTAGTTTATAATAGAATTTGGAAACACAGCAAAATGGTAAATTTATCTATTCCTACCCCATTTTCGTATAATGAAAACGTGTTAAATAGTTATCAAAGGTACCAGGATTATAATTTAGTACGTCAGACGCGCGTTTCGTCTACATAAGACTCATCAGTGACGCTCATATCAAAATAGTTGAAGAGCATTGAGGATCCAAATTCAAAAAAGTTGTGCCAAATACGGCTAAGGTAATCTATGCCTGGGATAAGAAAATCCTAAGTTTTTCAAAAAAATTAAAGTTTTGTAAACAGGAAATTTATAAAAATGACCACATAATTGGTATTCATGTCAACACCGAAGTGCTGACTACTGGGCTGGTGATACCCTTGGGGACGAAACGTCCACCAGCAGAGGCATCGACCCAGTGGTGTAAATAGTTGTTGAAGGTACCAGGATTTTAATTTAGTACGCAATTTAAAAACACTATATATTTGTGCACTTTACATCGATATGTTATAAGTATTTCATAAACGTTCTGACATATAGCATAAGCATAGCTCAATACTCAAAATATTACAGTTTTTCGAGATTCGAAGAATAAATGATGTTTGTAATAAAATTTACTTCTCATACTAGCATGTTATCAAAACAAAATTGTATTACTTTTTAAAGATTGTAAAAGATCGCGAGACAGACGATGAATACACTGGATGCAGTAATCTGATGAACCCGAGGAAAGTTGAACCTTTTAACCTTGAAGACATGATGGGTTCTGATGACAAGAATTTGCCAAAAATGAAAAATGTAAGAGTATATTTAAAACAGATCTACTTTTTTCTAAGCGCAATCATTATCTGTGTAATAACCGAAATAAAAATTAGTTTAAAAAAGCAAAATAGTAAATCCAAACAACCATTAGGCTACCCTTTTCTTCATATAATACTCACACAATCAAAGATGAAAGAGTATATCTTAGAAGTATCGAATGTTTCCGAGTGCAATCATTTTTTGTTGTGAAACAAAAAAAAAAGGTTTAAATAGAATTGGAAACAAAGCAAAATTGTAAATCAAATCCACACTACCTTTTTCTATGTATAATAAAAACACGGTAAGCACACGTTTTACCTGAGCATTTACATCTATATGTTATATGTATATTACAAAAATACTGACAAATAGCACAGCTCAATACTCAAGCTATTAAAGTTTGTCGTGTTCCCAAGTACGAATGATGCTTGTAATAAAAAACAAGGCAATTATGTTCTTAATTCACTGTGTTCAAACGAACATAAAGTATTTACGTGCTACATCTCTCGAGATTTTTATACAACATACATATCTGAGCACATTTAGAAATGTACCTTTATACGATAAAGGCGTGATAGAAAACTAAATACATATTTAGGCACTGTTAGGCGCAATTACCATCTCAATTTTAATAACTAGATCCAGAGATCACAATATTTCTTACATCAAACAGCATTAACATTGCATGTTTTGAGTATGGAAACCATGCATCTATGAAAGCAAATTCTTTCTAAACATTACATTATCAACAATACCGGTAAAAGACAACAATGAAACATCTACAAAATATATACAAAATACATTAATTCTTTACATGCAACTTCAAAACATTAATCAAACGGAATTATTAATGAAAATTAAACTTCAATACTAAAGAAATATACGACAATGGTCACACTGCCCAAAACTCGATAGTTAAATCTCGGGCAAACTTTCATTATATACTGACCACCAAAACCGATTTACAACTATTGTGAAAACACAATAGAATAAATTACGTACTTAAAAAATCGTACGCGAACAGCACGTAAATATATATAAACTCATCATAGATACGAGGACTAAATTTAGTATTTACGCCAGACGCGCGTTTCGTCTAACAAAAGACTCATCAGTGACGCTCGAATCTAAAAAAGTAAAAAAAAGCCAAATAAAGTACGAAGTTGAAGAGCATTGAGGACCAAAATTCCTATATACCAGTATGTTATAGTAACAACATTGTTTTACTGTTTTAAGAGTGGAAAAGACAATGAAAAGGACGACAAGAACCATGGATACAGTGGTTTTGCAAATCAGAGGAGAGTTGATCCCATGAACTCCGAGGACATGAAGGGCGCTGGTGACCAGAATTTGTCACAAACGAATGATGTAAGAGAATATCTTTAACCGATTAAATTTTTCACTAAGCACCTACTTATCTGTTTTTCAACCGAAAAACGTTTATAAAATAATTTGAGATAAAAAGCAAAATAGTATATGAAGTCCGCCCTACCCTTTTCTTTATAATGAAAACCCAGTCAGAGATGTAACAGTATGTCTTAGAAATATCCAAGTTTGCCAAGCGTAATCATTATTTGGTGTCTGACAAAAAAAAAATAGAATAGAATTTGGAAACAAAGCAAAATGGTAGATCAAATCAACTCTACCTTTTTTGGGGATAATGAAAACATTTAGGAACAATATTTACATGAGCATTGTACATCTATATGTTTTAACAAATATGCTGATAAATAGCACAGCTCAATATTCAAGCTTAAACTGTTTGTATAGTTACGATTAACGAATGATGATTGTAAATAAACATTTCAAATATTTACATGTTATGGTAACAACATTGTATTACTTTGTATAAGATTGGACTAGATCGTGAGACAGACGGCGAGAACCTTGGATGCCGTAGCTTGACGAACCACAAGAATGACGATCCCGGTAATCTTAAGGAAATGAAAGGCTCTGTTGGCAAGAAAATGCCACAAGCAGTGAAAGATGTAAGAATATGTTTTAAACAGATCCACTTTTTCCCAATAGCCATCAGTATCTTGTGTTTTACAGATTTTTAATTTTCGTTTATAATAGAATTTTGAAACACAGCAAAATGGTAAATCAATTCAACCCTACCCTTTCTATTGTATAAATATAACTTGTCAAATACACTATATACTTGTGCATTTTACATTTTTATGTAATAAGTATTTTATAAGCCGTTTTTGGGACACCTTTTTGGAAATCTGGGTCCTGAATGCTCTTCAAGTGTGTACTTGTTTGACTTTATAACTATTTTGATTTAAATGGATTTAAAAAAGCAAATTAGTAAATTAAAAAAAAACCTGATGCCGCCCTTTTTTTTTTATACATATTACAAACCTAGTCAAAAATGTAAGTTAGAGTATATAAGAAGTATCGGATTTTTCCAAATACAATCATTTTTATTGAGTAACAATTTTTTTCTTCTAAATAGAATTTGGAAACAAAGCAAAAAGATAAATCAGAGCCTACCCTTTTCTATATATAAAGAAAACACACCTTTTTACCGGAGCATTTATGTCTATATGTTAAATGTATATTACAAACATACTGACAACTAGCACAGCTCAATACTCAAGCTAAATCTATTTGTCTTGTTCCTACATTTGTAAGTACGAATGATGCTTGTCATAAAAAAACAATTCAAATACCAGTACATTATGGTAACAACATTGTATTACTTTTTTAAGAGTGGACAAGATCATGAAAAGGACGACAAGAACCTTGTACACAGTGGTTGTACAAATCAGAAGAGAGTTGACTCCGTGAACAATGCAGACATGAAGGGTTTTGGTGACAAGAATTTGCCACAAGCGAAAGATGTAAGAGTATATCTTATACCGATCCAATATATGTTTAACCAAATATAATTACACATAGCACAACTCATGATCAAACTTTTACTGTTTGTCAAGTTCCGATTTACGAATGATGCTCGTAAAAAAACCATTTCAAATATTTACATGTTGAGGTTACAACATGGCATTAATTTGTTCATGGTTGGACAAGACCGTGAGACAGACGACGTGAACTTTGGATGCAGTTGTTTGACGAACAGGAATAATGTTGACCCCGTTAATCGAAAGGAAATGAAAGGCTCTGTTGGCAAGAATATGTCATACACATTGAAAGATGTAATAATATGTCTAAAACAGATCCATTTTTTCCCAAGCCGCAATCTGAATCTGTTGTCTAACCGAAAAAAAATTATTTTATATAAGAACTTGGAAACACATCAGAATGGAAAATCTAACCAACCCAACCCTTTTCTTTGTTTGATGAAAATTTGTTAATCAAATATTCAATATAAATCTGAAAATCTTATATCTAAATGTATTTAACAAACATACTGACAAATAGCACATCCTTTACTTAAGATCATATAACCATTAAAACTTATATGTCGTTTTCTTTAGAGAAAATGATAAGACCAACCTTTCGCATACCGAACAATTATGGTATATTCATCGAGGGAAACGCTTGCGTGGTATCGAAAGTTTACTACTGTAATTGATAAATAAAAAACTCCTTGTTTATATTAACTACAAATTGGTACATGTGTATACATTTCAAAATAGAAAATGACAACGTCTTTTTTTTAAAATATTTTCCAGACCTCCGAATACAAAAGCAAAGAAGTTACTGATAATGATCAAATTCTTGATAGTTCCATGAAGATCTTCATAGATTGGCAGGTGCAGATTGATTGGTCAGACGCAGAGGAAATAAGGATTGGGAACACAATACCGGTACTATACTTTAATAATAAAGAAAAAACAGAATTATGTATGTTATATTAAATGGAAGTCTTCCGAGGGATAAACGAAAATCGCTAGCGTCAAAACAAATTTCAGACAAATACAACCAAACATGCCACAAATTATCCGATCTGATAAACAGCTCATGTCAGTTATGTTCTAATAGTTGTCATCAATCATTGTTCAATAATTAAAACTGGCCAAATACATAACAGTAGAAGGATCAAATCGTGAATTCGATTTGAATCATACACAACTGGCCAAGGTTGTAACTTCTTAAATAAATTGCTTTTGTTTAATATATGACCTTGTTTTGCACACTGAATAATACTTCCTTCGCTTCATTTACACGTGAGTCCACACTTTGTGTTATTAAAAATATTTTATATTACAGGTTCCTGAAGATATATGTGATCCACATACTCCTCCATACAGTATTTAAATGTATGTTGGAGGTTTCAGCTACAAGCTCATCAATGAAGGGAAAAGATGGCATGTTGCATGGAAGTTATGCATATTTCATTAATTAATAAAAAAAAAATAAAAAAAATAAAAAAATAAAAAAAATAAAAAAAATGCATATTTAAGTTCATATTTCATTAATTAAAATAGTTTTAAAAAATCATTGGTTTCTTTTTATAAATTCATGATATGCGAATCATAGGATCGTAAAATGTAAAATTTAAAGAAACAATACATGTTTTAGTACACGAAATTACGTTACGATTTATAATATTTCCTCAGTTTACTTGAAAATAATATTGAGATATTTTATACAACAAGTTTAAAGAGCCGAATATTGAATAATAATAATAATATTAAAAGGAGCAATAAAAGAATTGATTTCATAAACAAATCGAATTATCACGACAGTCAGAAAAATACTGAACACCTAGAAAAATTCAACATGGAAAGTCCTTTATCAAATAGCAAAATCAAAAGTTCAAACGAATCGATAACAACTGTCGTATTCCTGACTTGGTACAGACATTTCTTATGTTATATACAGTGAGGTAAAAGATAAACCATGTCAGGCTACATGTAAATTTTTTCACTCATTAATGAAAAAAAAACCTTATCAAAAGATTATTTATTGACGGCATTTTGTATATACAGCTGTTCGTACAAATAGCTAAACATCATTTGCAGTATATGTTTTTTTTTTATCAAATCGTCTGTGTGACTTTCTACTGAATGTATCCTAGAAATCCCTTCTTGTTTATCTCATGTCTGAATTCATGATATTGTAGAGTTCGAACCTAGGGTACATGTATTTTATTTTGACGTGTTATAGACATGTTAGTCTAGTACATAGACTTGTAAGCTATTTTGATGTATGTTTTAAATTGGTATTAATAAAGCATAATGTTTAATATTCTGTATTTGTTATGAAAGTTATTATGTAGGAAACAGTAACTGTGTGAATTAACTTGTATTATACTTCTTGTAATGCTTGTAGTCTGGAACATATGATAACTGAAGCAAATAAGTTTAATTCACATTTAATATAAAAGTCAAGTTAGAACAATTACAATGTTATGAGTTTTCTAGAAATATTGAATTACTGTCATTTGTATATTTGATAAACCAGTTGAAGTTCATGTAATAATTTACCAGTTCATAGTAATAATCCACTGAATAATCCAGTTGTATGTCTTGTATTTTTGTGAAGATCCAATTGTAGAAACTGTAGTAAATCGTAGTAAATTCCACGCACCTGTGCTAGAATTTTATGAATGAAATGTATCGACATGCGCAGTAGAACCCATGTGTCACTTGGGACGATTGTTCAATAAAAACACTATTTTTACGTGTTGGCAACTGTTTTCACATACTTCTTGTAATTCCTTTTAGTATTTGTAATCAACGTCTTCATTGTTTTCCAGATGTTAATGTTCATGATCCTTGATATTTCATATTTTGATCCGCCGGTGACACTCAAACTTTTCGCAGTGTTGTTTACGTATTGTGACTTCCGGTGGCGCTGTATATATTGTTGTAATTTAGTTACCATAGAAATTTGTTTAGTACCATGCATAAAATGTTTATTATATAAAGCGTACTTAAATTGTATATTATTGTGATTTTTGTAATTTATTATAGAATTTCAATATTTAGTTGGACGGCAAGCGCGCGATCCAACAATTTTCCAACTTTTCAACAATCCAACATTGACGTAATTTCGACGCTTGGACGTGAGTTCTGCTCAAACTTTTGGTTCTTACAGTTGGTATTTTTATTTGCTCGTTATTTATTTTAGTCAAAATGGTTAATTTTTCATAGAAACTTTATTTTTTTTAAAGGTAAATTTGTAAAGGAAAATAGTAAAGTTAGCGTTTTCAAAGTTTAAAAGGAATATTTCATTTTAGCGGACTCTTTAAAGCTTTATTTCTAGTTTATATTTTAAAGTTTGGATTATTGAAATTGTTCATTGAAGTTCATGTTTACTGTTAACGTTTGTATTTTTGTAATAAATAGGATTAAATAGGAAAGTAGGCAGTTAAGGGATAATTTCCTAAAGGTCTGGAAATTATAATAAACAAAGCAGTTTATGAATGGTATAAACTGTATTTCATTATTTGTTATTCAGGAAAGGCTCTGAAATATAACTAATAATAATAAACATTTTTTTTATGTAACTGATGAGGTATCACTTACAAAAAAATGTCAGAAAGAGGTCTTCTGACTAAATTCACTTAAAGTTAGGATTTTCTCTTAGGTACTTTATTTTCTTAGTAAGATAGCAGAACTCAGCCTTTTTGTGTATTTTTCTGAATATTATCTCTTGAGTGTAGAGATAATTTAATAAATATCTCTTGAGTGTAGAGATAAATAAGAAAATATCTCTTGAGTTTAGAGATAAATCACTAGATGTATCATACTGAATAGAATCTTGTCATATCTTGAATATAACTGAAAATATATGATTCTTGAAATGAATAAAATATAGAAAACTTGTATATGTGACTTTTAGCAAATGCCTATACTGACCAGCTCATATCTTGTCTTACTGACTTTGTTGTTTACAAACTACTCATAATATTTGAGTAAAAACTCTTGGGTCGAAGCATTTCAAGCCCCTGCCCGCTACAATATATTTGAGGTTTGGATCTTTAAGCTCCATATTGCGAAAATGTGACTATTTAGGTTTTCACGACCAAACTTTTCCTATTGGTACACACTATAGGTGTATGTTCTTCCAGTATATCAAAGTTTAAAAATGAACTATTTTTGCAATACTTGAAAGGACTGACAAGTCCTCTATCAAGTTAAATTTAGTCTTTTAATAGAGTTTCATATATATCCACTGCCAGTGATCATTAATTACATTAAAAATAAGACATATCGTCTGCGGTCATAAAAAATCTATGCAGTCTATTAACAAGATATAGCAACAAACGTTAACCACCATATTACACGCCCCTGACTTGAGACAGGCACATACACAATAAGGTGGGATTGCACACAAAAATTGCGACAAACAATCCCTTCACAATGATCAGTGGTGTGACAGCAAATAACAGTATTAGCAACAAATGGAAACCTCTCAATAATTGGCTTCTGATTTCTCCCCGGCTCATATATAGTGTGGTGTTGTATGTTTGCAAGCGCTTAACCCTATTGTAACCCGAGATAATATTAACATCAATACACTTTATTTGTGATATCCGTACAAAGTGAAGTCTGTAAATTGTAAATATTGAAATGCCGAGTATCATACGTCTTAATTTTTTTTTTATCTTTATCAGGTTTTTGTTGAAATCGGTGTAGTTATGTTTTCAAAATAAGATTTGTTGACAGCCAAAACAAAGATTTGTAAGCAGGATTCACTTTTTGGTAAAAGATCAGATGTCGTCGATTTTTCATCTTATAAATGAAAGTGTAGAGCGTACAGAAATACAAAGTTTTAGATACAGGTTCCATAATGTATTGATTGGGATTGAAGATTTTGGAGTAAGTCCGTAAACAACAGTATTTAAACTACATCTAACAGCTGGTTGAAAACTATCATTACAATTGATCATTACGAATGCTAATAGTTACAAAAAGGATTATATTTTTCCTGGGTGTATCTCCTGATTGATAGGTATCGTGATGGTCGGTCAGTGTGTTGTAATTGCCTTGTCTGGCTTTTTCGGAACCTTGTACCTACTGATCTGAGTAAATAAAATATTTTTGAAGATTTAGCTTCAGTAAGTGAACAATTGGTAAAGGTCAACATTCTGGACATTTTTCTCCCGTCAAATTTTCGCTTTGTATAATGGTTATCAAAATAATAGGCAAATTTGAATTTGACCCCTATCTTATATTATCATCTTGGTTACCCTGCGGGTCATCAGTTTTATCTTTAAAACTAAATAATTCAAAAATGATTGTGGCTATGTGTGAACAAATGGTAAAAGTTGTCTGACGTACTAAATTATAATCCTGGTACCTTTGATAACTATTGTCCCTGTTTGTATCACAGTTGTTAAAAGAAGTGACGACGTACTACAACCGTAATAAGAAAAGCTCACTTGGCCCTTTCGTTCATGTGATCTAAATAAAACGTCAATGCATTAAACACTAAGCATATAAAATTAAAATATAAAGAAGACGGGATTCTGGCTTTAATAATTGGAACATGTGTTTAGTCAACAAAACAGGTTTATTGCTCACGTTGGCACTGCTGGCGGGATGACCTTAACCTTACACGCTTGATATCATAGCTTTTTGTGACACTGTATCAAGAGAATTATCTCTTTTGTCATCGTATAGTTGTTAACTGATCTTAATAATATTTTTTAATGAAAATAAACATAAAAATAAGTCAGGAGCCTCTTGCCTTTGTTAGTCTTGTATTATTTTAGTTTTAGTTTCTTGTGTACAATTTGGAAATTAGTATGGCGTTCATTATCACTGAACTAGTATATATTTGTTTAGGGGCCAGCTGAGGGACGCCTCCGGGTGCGGGAATTTCTCGCTACATTGATGACCTGTTGGTGACCTTCTGCTGTTGTTTTTTTCTATGGTCGGGTTGTTGTCTCTTTGACACATTCCCCATTTCCATTCTCAATTTTAATGTATAGAGCGAACTGAAAAAAATCTGTATCTGTGGTATATTTATTCAGGTGTAACGGAATAAATAAACATACTTAAGCTGTAACTTGCATTGGTGTATCCATACATTGACATTATTTGTTTCTCCCTGTTTTCTAATCTTAATCAAAAAGATGAAAATAACAGTAGGAATTTAATGCAAGGCACACATTTAAGATCTACGATTTTTAAAATTTTAGCAATGTACATGGCTACATAATGGTAAAATGACATAAAATAGTAACCAAAATTCGATTCCCAAGTAAGAAGAAAAATAAAGATTGCATATCAATACCTCTTCCATTACAGTTAATAGAAAAAGAAGACTTGAGGTATCATTACTCAACTGGTTTATATACAAACAAGCATTTTTATGTTATAAGACAATAACAATCAAAACCAAGGAGTAATCAAAGACTCACAAAACCAAAGGACATTTACATCAACAGTTATAAATAATAGATAAGAAACAACACGAACTCCACTAAAAACCGGGAATGAAATCAGGTGCTCAGGAAGGGTAAGCATTTCCTTCACCGTATACGGCACCCGTCGTGTTATTTCTTTCTTCAGTTCGGTAATAAAACAGTAATTAAATATCAAGTGAGCACGTATTAATTTTTTAGATCGAAAAGGACAATAACTTATAACAATACAATTGCAGTAGTGAGGTTTATATTACAATCAAAAGTTTCGTATTACAATTTATTCATGGAAATAATATAAAAGACGTAAAGTCAATGTCACCGGTAATGTAAAAGTACCTTAAAAAAATGAAAACGCGATTATTTTAATGATATGCTGTATATTGCTTTAACTGTTTTATTGTATATGCAATTCTAACGTTTTGTACTAAAAATTCCACATGATTTATATTGTTTAACGATTAAATAAACGATTATATAAACGATAATCCCTAATTTTTGGTAGGGTTCGTATTGCTTTATCTTTTGTTTTCTATGTTGTTTCTTCTGTACTATTATTTGTCTGTTTGTCTTTTTATTTTTAGCCATGGCGTTGTCGGTTTATTTTCAATCTATGACTCTACCTCTGGTATCTTTCTTCCCTCTTTTGTCTTCCATTGGTAAATATTGAACCATATCGTACCAAAATGATAACCATAGTAAATAAAGGCAACTGTAGTATACCGCTGTTCGAAATTCATCAATCGAAGAGAAAAAAAAATATGGGTTACAAACTATATTAGAGAGAAACACGTCAAGTAGAACAGGAGAGTAACGACACAACAGAAACCTTAACATGCAACACGCAAAGAAAAGAACTATAATATAACAAAGGCCATTTTCCTGACTCTGTACAGGACATTTTAAGAAAAAATGGTGGATTGAATATGCTTTGATGGCATTGATAAATGTAACATTAACATGACAACATTACATGACTGGACTACAATACAAATAAATGGGAGAAAAAATGGACAGATAAACACACAAATTATAGCTATCAAAAGGTACGAGGCGTATACTTTAATACTCCAGACGCACGTCTCGTCCACAGAAGACTCATCATTGACGCTCAGATAAAGACAGTTCGCAAGCCAAAATAAGTACAAAGTTGAAGAATATTGAGGACCAAAAGTTCCAAAAGTTGTGACCAATACGGCTAGTGTTATCTGCCTGAGATAAGAACAACCTCATTATTTAGAATAATTTATACTTTTGCAAACAGTAAATTTATAAAAATGACTTTATAATAGATATACATGTTAATCCCGAAGTTGTGAATAACTACAGAATAAGAAACAAATACGTAAAACAACATAAATCATCACATAACAAGACACAGCAGAATCACGTATTATATGTTAGTCGAAGAGATCGACGTACAAAAGTGACGTCACATTTAAATTTTGAAAAATTTCGAAAAAATACGATAGAGTTACAAACCTAATATTAACATTAGGTGTAGTAAAAACAATGAAAATTACGAAATAACATTTGAGATTTTCCCCCCATAAGATGAAAGTATTATGGGAAGCTGACAGTGGCAAACTGTTCAAGATAAGATCTGGCCTTTAGGATGAGAAATTCAAATATTCACATTTTCTCATTGTTGATGGCCGTACGGGTGCCTATAATTGCTTACATCCACTTTGTTTGGACTTTTTTTGACAGTTGTCTCATTTGTAAATCTCCTTATACTTATTCAAAGACCGTGTTTAAAAAAACGAGAACTTTACTCTGTGGATTTTAAGGAAAAGGGAAAACGATGAGTTCAACATCCACATACAAGGTTCACATATGCATATCATAATTTTGGTCACTTTGATTTCTTCAGTATAAAAAGGACTATGTGGGGAGAATGTCTGTTTGACCCTTTTGTTCACAATAACGTCTGATCACAATGAAGCATTCATTGATATCATTATTCAGCATTCAAACAGTGCTTTACACTTTCACTTTTAACAGTTATCCTTTTCTGATCGACCCTCTTTGTTCTCATAAACCAAGTTGATTAACCGTTGAATATGTTATTATACTTAATCGGGATGAAATATTTTACACTTCAAAAAACCTCAAAAAACTCCAAGTATCAGTCTACAGGGAAATCGAACTATGTGTTCGCCTACTATCAGACCGAGGAGTCATCAGAGCTAAAAGTATGTTAGTAATTTTATTATATACTGTCACTATGGATCAACATACCAAATTCGTTTGATTAATATCTGAATCTTAATTCTCGACGGTTTTTCATCGGTAAAGTTCTGATGCAAATTTATAAGACTTCACTAATACAAACTTCCTCTAAAACTGGGGTAACGGTAGAAAAGCTTGTATGGAAAGGAAATATTAATATGATACATTTTGTTTGTAAATTTCCACTTCATTAGGAAATGTAACGGAGATATAACTGCATTCGTTTCAGAAACTTCAATTCGACATGTTATTGTGATGATAAGATTCCTGCGATGTTCACTTTTGTATCATGGCTTTCAATACGAAAGGTCCAGAGCTAACAATGTACCTGGTACTGGATTATTTCTTTAAAAGTATTTTTTTTATCGCGTTCAAATCATATTGCACTTTGAATCATTTCAGTCATAGGAATCTTTTGTATTTCATTTTTGTCCGGTAAAAAGCAAGTACATGTGTACAAATTCAATAACAGATGTAATTCGAGAATGCAGTCCACTACTATTTAGTGCGTTCAAAATAAGTGAACGAATACACTTCAAATTAAAAATTTAAATTAAAATGTTAATAAAGAACTCACCAGAAAAAAAATTTGCATTATAGGTTTTTACGATTATTCCAAGAGCATGGTCTTAAGCATGTACAAGTTATTTTCAAAATCATCATACCGCCGCAGTACCCACCACGATGACAGCCAATATTATGACAGTAAGCATTACATTCGCTTGGATGAGATGGACACCCATTTGATCCACTTACAGCTAGAAATATATTCATGACATGCTTATTATTATTAATATTATTACCATTACTTTTAATAATAATTCAACAATTATTATTATATTATTTTTATCATTATTATTATAATTATTATTATTATTATTATTATTATTATTATTATTATTATTATTATTATTATTATTATTATTATTATTATTATTATTATTATTATTATTATTATTATTATTATTATTATTATTATTATTATATGAAATCATTGACGGAGATTTTGATATGATCAATTTCACACACATGAAACTTAAGATTCAAAATGTATCAAAAAATGTATCAAAATCATAACAAAGTTAACTTTTATTTCAACGTTACATGATATAAAAGTATCATTATTAATTTTTTACCTCGTTTTATCTGTTTAAATTTGTTAAAATAGTAAATTTGATTTCAACCTTCAGATATGATACTTGAAGGTGAAATGTATGAAAAAAGATAAAATAAAAATCTTTTCCAGATAAGTTAATACGCTTTTCAATAAATTGTTAATTCAAATATATCATTTTTACATATGACAGTTGATTGATCAATTATGTATTTTGTAAACATACTGTTCACAATGTTCAAAAATCTATTCTTATTACCTTGGGCATGTTGGAAGAGCAAAACTATCAACAATCCAATGAAAAAGACGTTTGCTTTCATCTCAAAATTTTGCAATTGTAAGCTCTGTAAAAAGAAAAACGTTTAATGATTAGAAAACTCGTATGGTAAGAAAAGAAAGTTTAAACATGCTTTAGATTTCTTAATATTTACCTTTTCTTAATTGATATCAATATAAATAAATTACAAAGAACGAAATAAAGAACAAGTAAAACTTACGTGATGTTTAACTAAACAAACCATAAATGATGATACTAAAATTTATGTACGTACAAGGAAATAAGGAACCACAAAACCGGTAGCAAGTTGTTCATAGCAACATTTTCCTTTTGCGTCTATAGAAATACATACGAGACAACAGATTTTAACTTTTGATTTTGTATCCAAACAGCATATTCAAATGAAGAACGATAAATCCTTTACGCATCTTAATAGTATGCAAGTTTGCTACAGTCAACAATGGGTACTGCTTTAAAACTGTAGTTTAAATAACAAATATTTGACAAATGAACTCGACAGGATTGAATTAAATTTTGTGAACTCGTTTCTACAGGTTGAAAGTCAGTTGTATTGAAAAAAATATTTTGAATATTCATCAACAATACCCACTTTAAAATTATCATCCAAGACTTGGATTATTCAACATCATTTTGTATTGGTTAATATATGCTGTTAACGGTATGAAGAGAACTAATCAGTTGTATTAGTTTCGTTACACACACCGATTTTCTCTGTAATATTTGTACCATCATGGTTCTATGAGAATAAGCTATATATCTTCATTTAATCTGATTTTGTCCCCGGAAACTTGAAAATATTCATCTCAAATTCGATGATCTCCCGTTTACCACAAAAATCTCAACTGAAAAATTTTCAATCGAATGATACAAACACATCATATATATGTCTAATACTGCATACCTAATGTCAAAAGTTTGTATGACTCCATAAAAAGATTGATAGTCATAAGTTTTTAGATATCTATAATTTAAATATGTTGTTTGTTTATTCGTCTTTTTATGTTTTTTTGCCATGTTATTGCCAGTTTGTTTTCAATTGATCAGTTTGACAATTCCTATGGTTAATGGATTTACTGAATCCATGACTTATGTTTCCAGAACAGAACTTAAATGGGCTTTGTTTCATTGTAGAAGGTCGCAAGATGACCTATAGTTTTCAATGTATGTGTCATTTTGGCTCTTGTTGAGAGTTGTCTCATTGGGAATTATACAACATATTCTTTTTTATATTAGATAATATTTTGTTTTCAATTAATCAGCCACGCAACTGACATATTTTAAACAAAATTTAGTTACATTTTCATATCACAAAAACACCGGAAGATGTTCAGCAGTTTCCGTTGTATCGCTGTAAATCGGATATAATATAACACTATTTTTTTACTTGTACATCTGCAGTAACCTTACGACAGACGAAAAATTGCCAAAGCGAGAAAGTTTTCAGTATGTAAGAATAAATTCGAGCTTTTATTTCTTTAAAGATTCACTACAACCATTAAATTTTTAATTATTTAGATTTGTATCAAACCAGTCCGCACAGTATGATATAGAAATAATCTTTTTAAAATTTATACAAATTATTATAGTTTTTGTTAGAACTTATTGCAAATGATTGATTATTTTACAGAGTTTTGTGGACTTGATTGTCTTTAGTCGTTTTCTGTTTAGCTATGATGTTTTTAAGTAGATATATTTTTTTGAGTGCCAAAAAGAAATTTTCCCCTCCAAGTCAAAATTAATAAATTGAACACCGAACAGCAAGTATAAAAGTCCCCAAAACGACTTGTGTAAATTCATTCAAGCGGAAAAACCAACGGTCTAATTTATAGAAAAACGAAAATCCAGAAGCATGTTTGAACTACATCAACAAACGACCACCACTGAATATCATACATTACTCCTTGATATCTTTCGCCTACTCTAGATCTTAGCTGTTGCACGTGGTTGATTGACAAATGTTTGCAATAAAATGCAACACGACTAAAACATTACCTGCGTAATGTTGGATCTGAACAAAATAGTAAGAAATATATTTTTTAAAAGATGTATATTCAATAAAGTCAACAGTTTACAGGATTGCTTATCACAAGGAAGCTATTAAACCAAGAGTTCAAAATGGTGAAGTTGAATTCATCCCTTAGTAAATTTTACGGTCGCCATCACGAGTTGGTTGACCGTTACGGAATAACCGTTTCACAGACGACATCAGACATGTTCCTTATGTCGTAACTATAATACCCTTTCCCTTTTTATGAATGTGACCTACCGAATTAGACTTCTTACTGGATTTGTAAAAACATCAGCAACACGATAGGTGCCACATGTGGAGCAGGATCGAAGTGCAACAAAAACAAAAGACAATGTAACATACATAGAAACGAACTATGAGATAACAACTACCATATTCCCGACTCGATACCGGACATTTTAGTACTTTCGACATGTTAACTCTGGAGCTGGCATGTCAGTTAACTGCTAGTAGTCTGTTGTTTTTATGTATTATTGTCATTTTGTTTATTATACCCCAGCTTTAAAAAAGGGGGGTATACTCTTTTACCTCTGTCTGTCCTTCCGTCAGTCCGTCAGTCCGTCAGTCAATCCGTCCGTCCCATGAATATTTTTCGTCGCATTTTTCGCAGGAACTACAATACTAGGATTTCTGAAATTTGGTTTCAGGGTTTATCTAAGTCAGCTATACCGTGTGATGCGTTTTCAGATTGATCACTTGAGAACATCCTGTTTACCGAATACTTGTATGATTTTACACATGATAGCCAAGTTAAAAATTTTCGTCACATTTTTCTCAGGAACTACAATACAAGGATTTCTGAAATTTGGTTTCAGGATTTATATAAGTCAGCTATACCGTGTGATGCGTTTTCAGATTCATCACTCGGCAACTTCCTGTTTACCGAACACTTGCATATTTTTACACTATTAATATTATCCACTTGCGGCGGGGGTATCATCAGTGAGCAGTAGCTCGCAGTTTCACTTGTTTTCTTTGGTTACATCTTCTGACATCAGACTCGGACTCATCTTGAATTGAATTTTAAATGTGCGTATTGTTATGCATTTACTTTTCTACATTGGCTAGAGGTATAAGGGGAGGGTTGAGATCTCATAAACATCTTTAACCCCGCCGCATTTTTGCGCCTGTTCCAATTCAGGAGCCTCTGGCCTTTGTTAGTCTTGTATTTTTTTAATTTTAGTTTCTTGTGTACAATTTGGAAATTAGTATGGCGTTCATTATCACTGAATAGTATATATTTGTTTAGGGGCCAGCTGAAGGACGCCTCCGGGTGTGGGAATTTCTCGCTACATTGAAGACCTGTTAGTGACCTTCTGCTGTTGTTTTTTCTATAGTCGGGTTGTTGTCTCTTTGATACATTCCCCATTTCCATTCTCAATTTTAACCTCAGAATAACAACGAATAATTAAAAATGAATTTCAGACAGTACATAAAAACAGCTTAATATAATTACGAACTGTGTGTTTTCTTTTATTATAGACATAATGTTAGCACGATAAAACAATATTCTTAAAGACTGATTGGAAAGAGCCATCTAACACAGTTATTTTATACCAAATGTTGAATTTTGATGGTACTTTGCACTCTGTAGTATTGTTCTATTATTCATATGAATTAAGCACGATACAATAATTATTTTCAAATATGTTTCATATATATAAACCACTCACGTATTACATATATAATTAAATGCGCCGATCTTTAATAAAGTATGTTATTTCACTGTTATACATGTATTATATCATTTGAACATGTCATTATACAACTATTCCATTTATTTGAATATGGTCTGTAAGACATTGTATTCAATCATTTGTTTTTTTTTCATTTTGATTTTCGTTTTATTTTTAATGTTTGTAAACATTTTTCTTTGCTCTTTTACAGGATTTTATTTCAGATTGACCTTTTCTATCAAACATGAAAGTTGTGATTCTTTTGTTTGCCTTATTATGCTTTGCAGCTGTTGAAAGTAACACCCCTGTATCCTCGTTATATGACTTATATATCTTGTTACTATTAATGGTCCTGCATTCTGTCTATATTTATATTTTGTCATTGCACAATGCTTTATAAATGTACATTCGTTGAAAGTGTATTTGTTGTACCAAGTCAGGAATATGACAGTTTTTGTTCATTCGTGTTTTATGTGTTTTGTCATTTGATTTTGCCATGTATTTAGGGACTTACCGATTAAATTTTCCTCGGAGTTCAGTATTTTTGTGATTTTACTGTTTGAGTAATTTTCTCGCTTAGGAAAACATGGTACATTGATTTTATATTTGTTGTAATCGGGCTTTAACCTAAGTAACAGCAACTACTCGTAGATTAGATTATTACTTTCGATAGACAAGTATCATTAATGTAAAGTTCACTGGAATATTATGAGATGTCAGAATGTATTGAAATTTGGGTTATTAAGTCAGATAGCATCATCATAGTTACTTTAATTGAAATTAAAGAATTTGTATGGAGTTTTTTTGGTTTATTTTGAAGGCCGTACGATGACATAAACTTGATAATTGCTGTGTCATTTGGTCTTTTGTGGAGAGATGTCTCATTGACAATCATACCACATCTTCATTTTTATTTTAGCAAGATCTTTGAGAATGGTTTGTATAAATTTGGGTATTAAAAGCACTTAAAACAAGTCTCTCAGTTTGGTGCAAAATAAATACCAATTGCAATAACGACTGACTGTCTGCTGAAATATTAATCTACTAAGCACCACATGAATGGACCCTAAATTTTCATAAATGGATACTATTAACATGATTAATTTCCATACTTATATCTCTTCGCATTCAATTTACTAGTATTTATAATAATGCATTTACTTCAATGTAATATAGAATTAAATTTCATTTTGTAAATTCAATGTAAAAATGATCACATTTTATGCTCTAATTTACATATAGTTGCTGATGCTGATTAAGGGTGTCCATTATAGAAGATAAAATGTTATATACATTGCTTAGCTAGGAGATGCGGCGGAGAATTATGTGGCGGATGGTTTGGGATAATGTGCAAATGTACTCGCTGTGGCCGTTAGCAAGCTGCAGTTCTATGAACAATGTAAGCATACATTTTTGAATGTTTTATACAGCACTTGTCTTTTCACACGTGTTTTAATATGTTTGAATATGCATTTTCAATTAACCTACAAATTACATTATAACCCGCTCGTGGTCAGAGTCCGACAAAGGAGAAAAGTGACAAAAATAATGAGATAAAACAACTGAATTATTACGGTTAAATATTTGTTAATTTTGTTGTAAATATCACGAAAATAATTGAATATGATATTAATAAAAGATGGACATGTTTGATTTGTTATCCACAGAAAAAAAACACCATCAGAAACATCGGATATGGCTAACAAAGTGTGATTTTTGTTTTTATTCTAATGATTTATTTCAATTAGACTTTTTGCCTGAAACATTGTCAATAATGCATATTGTATAACATGTTTTTTAGACGTTTGTGTAATTACACAAAAGTTTTAATCACTTTGACATATATACATTTGAATATTTTCTGATATTGTAGGGTGATTGACAGAATTGATGTACAGAACTGCTTTTCAAGTTTATAAAATTAAACTATAAATAGCTTCATTATTTTTAATTCTTCAATACTGTATCAATTTAAATGCACACAGTGTTTACCAATCAAACAATTCTAAACCAAAAGTATTAAATAAACATCTTTTACATCTTTCTGACTGGTTCAATTATATATGGTTATACTGGTTGCAATAAATTACCCTGATTTCTCAGTGAAACCCCCCCCAAAAAAACAATTTCACGTGTCAACTAAATCTGGTAATTTTCCTCATCTGACGTCAGAAAATATTGTACAATAATGGGTGTTATCATTACGTTATCGTGGACGTTGCATAAAAAAGTTTGTGAGTGCGAAAAATAAGATTCAATTCCATTAATTTTCTACTTTATTTAAAAGTCCATGGTCAATGTAATGAAAGAAAAAACTAATTCAAGAATAAAGATATTGGAGAAAACATTTACTGGTGATCAAACAACACCAATAAAAAACTCGTGCGCTAGGCGCAGTTAATAAATCATTTAATGTTCAGTCATTAATTGAAAATGTGTCTATATTTCAATCTTAGATAAGTTATTCTACATCTTTCTCAAAAGCGCAACATTTAGCTTTATAAGTGACATTCACAAAGGGCTTAGGTGATTCACTATGTTCGTCTGCTTATAAAAAGCATAAACTATTGAGCACCAAAGATATAGAACAATTTTGCGCAAAAAACTACCGATTTGGTAACGCTTTCATTAAATTGGAAAGGAGCATTTTAACAGTCGTTAGATAGCTTGCTTACCAGAAGGAAAAAATAATTCAAAAAATCTTAGATTGTTTTTGGACGCCATCACGAGTTGGTTGACCGTTATGGAATAACCGTTTCACAGATGATATGTTTCTGATGTCGCAATTACAATACTCTTTCTCTTTTCACGAATGTGACCTACCGAATTATACTATTTATCGGATTTGCAAAAACATAAGCAACACGACGGGTGCCACATCTGCTAACCCTTCCGGAGCACCTGAGATCACCCCAAGTTTTTGATGGGGTTCATGTTGCTTAGTCTTTAGTTTTCTGTGTTGTGTCTTCTGAACTAATATTTGTTTGTTCGTATTTTTATTTTCAACCATGGCGTTGTCAGTTTTTTTTCCATCTATGAGTTTGACTCTCCTTCTGGTATCGTTGGTTCTTCTTTTTTAAATATTTTAGCAGATAGTCATTATTGCAATTGGTACTTATTTTGCAACAAACTGTGTTTTTGTTACTTTTGATACGCAAATTTAATACAGACCATTCTCAAAGATAAAACAAAAGTTTCGTGCAAAAATATAAAAAGAAGATGTGGTATGATTGTCAACGAGACAACTCTTCGCAAAACACTACATGACACATAAATTTACAACTGTATGTCATCGTACGGCCATTAAAAATGAAAAACAGTCTATACAAGTTCTTTTATTTCAATTACAGTAACGATGATGATGCTCTCTGATTGAATTATCCAAATTTCAATAAATTCTTACATCTCATAATATCCCAGTGAACTCGACAGTAATGATACTCGTCTATCGAAAGTAAAGAATGCAGAGCCATAAATAAGGTTCGTGTTGCTTAGTCTTTGGTTTTCTATGTTGTGTCTTTTGTACTATTATTTGTCTGTTTGTCTTTTCATTTTTAGCCATTGAGTTGTTAGTTTGGTTTCAATCTTTGAGTTTGACTGTCCCTCTGGTATGTTTCGTCCCGCTTTTAGTAACAAAATATATTAGTCGTATAACGAGGATAAACGGTTATTACCTCCAACAGCTACAAAGATAACAAGGCAAACAAAAAAATCACAGCTTTCATTTTAAATGGTATAGGCAAATTCAAAATAAAATCCTGTAAAAGAGCAATGAAGAACGTATACTAAAATAAAAACGAACCTCAAAATGAATAAACAAATGATAGATAAGTGCTCTTATAGAACACATACGAATAAATGAAACAGTTATACAATTATATGATATAACAGTGAATCTACATATTCAATTAAAGATCGGCGCATCTGATTTTATAAAAGTAAACCATTATAGGTCAAGATACTGTCTTCAACACGAAGCCTTAGCTCACACTGAACAGCAAGCTATAAAGGGCCCCAACATGCAACGGTCTTATCTATATAAAAAACGTGAAACGACAAATACTTATGAACCACATCAACAAACGACAACTACTGAACATCAGATTCCTGACAAAGGACAGGAGCAATCAATGTATACATGAGTCTCCTGTCCTGCAAAACCTCAGTTTGAGTTTGTAACCCGGATGTGTTTTCTCCCAATCAATTTATGACTTTGAAACAGCGGTATACTACTGTTGCCTTTATTTGGTCAAAATGTTCAAATTGGAAGAATATGATATAATCAGTAAAAATGCAAATCAGACGATCATGTTGTTATCAATTGACCCAAGACCGACAAAAGATGTTCATATAAATTTCGCAAACATTCTTCCAATCCTTTATATCACAAACCCAGTAGTCAGCACTTTTTGTGCTAACATGAATTATCATTGATATGGTTATATTTGTAAATAAACTGTTTACAAAATGTAGAATTTTGAAATACTAAGGCTTTTTTGCCTCAGGCATAGATTACCTTAGCTGGATTTGGCAAAACGTTTAGGAATGTTGGTCCTCAATGCTCTTCAACTCCGTACTTTATTTGGCCTTTTTAACGTTTTTGGATTCAAGCGTCACTGATGAGTCTTTGGTAGACGATACGCGCGTCTGCCGTATATACAAAATTTAGTCCTGGTACCTATGATGAGTTTATTTACTATATGGATGTTGATCAATATTGGAAGCCGTATAGTGATTTATATGTGGTTTCAACTACGTCAGTTGGTCTATTATGGAGAGTTGTCTCATTCACAATCAAAACACAACTAACTTATTCTGATAATTTACAGTTGTTATTTACATCGGGTATCAACACTTGTTTAACTTGAACTGCAAACAAAATCAAGTAAAGGAATATGCCATTTTCCCCGAATGTGACATACTGAATCGACCTATAACCATTTGTTATAAAAGAGGGACGAAAGATACGAGAGGGACAGTCGAACTCATAAATCGAAAATAAGTTATACTACTGGGCGGATTATAACATGCGCAACGCAACGGGAGCAACATGATATGAGGAGAGGATAAGATAGCCCTTCCGAAACACAGGAGAACACTCCCTGGTTTTGGTGGGGTACGTGTTGCTTAGTCGTTAGTTTTCTATTTTGTTTTTTATGTGCTGTTGTTTGTTTGTTTGTCTGTTTGTCTTTTTTTGGTCATGGCATTGTCAGTTTATTTTTGGCTTGCGAGTTTCGTATCCGTTTGATATACTTTGCCTATCTTTTTTCGGATTAATTCAGACCAAATTTAATTCATTATATACTTTAAATCAGTATTTATGTATTTCTGTGCCACGAACATTGATGTAATTCAAACTTTAAGTGCACCTTTTCTCTTTTACAAACTATAGGACTTATTGGCATGTACATTCGTTATGACTTTATCAATATTGATTTAAAACCAATTATATACCTTCGACGACTTTTACAAGTGACACTGTCATGTATTTTGTAGATTCTCAATCATGAATTACACATTGTTAAACATGCATCATGTTTTCATTGTTTAAATATTGATTATCACTCCATAGTGTCAAATATTTTAATTGATATCTTTATATATATAGGGAGAGCTCTTGCGATATTTATTCAAATAATTTATTTAATTTATTCACCATATGCCAATTTAGAAAATCTTCATATTAATCTATTCCCTATCTGTATAATATACATGTATCGTAATAGATTTTGCATGATATTTCTACGTTTTTTTCACAATTGCTTAAGGTATTGATTTATTAGATCAATCAAATGAAATATAATGTTTGCAGTATATCTTCAAATAAAAAAAGCAATCCCGAATAAATGCTCAATATAGATGGTTATCCCTCCAAATATAAGTTTAACCGTTCATTGTTTAGTTCTAGTATATCTTATTTCATTAGCATAATGACACGAATACTATAATGACGTATGAAACCTTGACCTACATCATGGTAATTATTTTGACAAATTTAATTACGCAATTCAAGTGACCTTCAGTCTTAATGTTAAGTTTCTATAGCGAACTTACATTTTTATAATTAAACTTGATATGTTTAGAAACATACAAGATTGTTACGTCGGAAGGAATTTTTAACCGTTTTCGTTGTCGGGAACGTACTTAAATACCTATATTCATTTGTATTAAGCCTGACGCATTTCCATTATCAAGGTAAACGTAACATTATTATATTTATTTTCTAAGTACAATTGTATTGACATTATTGATAATTATTCGACATAGCAAAAGGAAAATTTAGCACTCAGTCTGCAATACACTTATGTTGCTAAATATGACGCTAATGAAAAAAACCCCAACACCAACGAGATCTCGAAAACATACTGACAATGCTAATGCCCAAACAATTGAAAAGTAAAAAAAAACCGACACTAGCCTGTCTCAAAACCATTGAAGCGCTCAGCTGCACCACAAGCGGACTCTACTCCAAAAGTTGCACCTGTAGTGTCAACATTAAGTGAAAATAACACAAATCAAATAGAAGAAAACATCCCGTACGGTTTATAGTACTAGAAGGGGTCAATTGCCAAACTATGGTATATAAGATCTTCGGATCAATTTATTAACAATTTCCCTTTAAATTTAAGTGTTAATATCTTCATCGAAAGAAAATATCTCCTACAAGTAACGGCGTCGTAGATACAATGTATATAGTGTAACAAAGTTGGCCTTGTCAACAATTTCTCTCAAAATTATGGTTTTACAAATATTAGACAATTACTAATTACCATTATGTTCTGATCAGCCTCGTTGATTAATAAGCAAAGACAAATCACCACACAAATGTTTAACAATAAACTCATCAATTTTGCATATACGCCAGACGCACATTTCATCTACAAAAGACTCATAAGTGACGCTCGGATTCAAAAAAGTTAAAAGAAGGCTAAATAAAGTACGAAGTTGAAGAGCATTGAGGATCAAAATTCCTAAAATATTTGCCAAATACAGCTAAGGCAATCTATGCCTTAAGTAATATTTCAAAAATTCAAAATTTTGTTAAAAGTTAATTTATAAATATAACCATATCAATGATAATTCATGTCAACAAAAAACTGTATATTCATCATTGTTAGTTAGAAACCAAACTGAGTGCCGACTTCGTGAAATCATATATCAACGAAAAGTGTTACCAACAAAATTAAATGAGTCCATATAGCATAGTACCCTGTGATTATTCAGTCAACGTATTGTTGAAATTAGTTAGGAAAATAAATTAGGACGAATACGAACGCCAAGTACACACATTGGTGGACAGATGTTTGGACGGACTAACAATGGTCAAAGGCAGTTTACACACTGCAACTGTTTTATGAAGGGTCTATCTATATATCATGGTCTTACAGAAAGAGTAAAACATAAATCTGTCATTATAAAAAGAATGCACATATATAAAACCTTTCTTTTAATTTAAAATTTAAATCCTTCTATGAGAAGAAGATTAACATTTAAATATGCGAACTGTACTGATTATTGTTTGACAGCTACTCACCAGATGTCATCAAATATTTAATGAAGATCATATTCTTATTTTCTTTTTTGTTCATTGTAGGTTAACCTTTTGAAAAACGTGAAGGCAAATGATTTTCTGCAATATATACATGTCAGTGGATGTGTTAAATGTTTAGGTTTTATATTTTTACATAAATGTTTCACAATTTTTAAAAGTAAGTCAAAATACAGTAAATCAAGCAACATTTTAGATAGAAACTACGAGTTCCATCAAAGATAATTGGTTATTTGTTTTACCTTCGAATACTGTGAAAGAACTTTTATTCGTGGGGTAGCAATTTTCGTGGTTTTCGTGGATGACTTTATCCACGAATTTAAGTGTCCAACGAAATAAAACAACCTTTGTTCAAACCAAGACATAGAAATATCCCCATGTAGGTTTGACTACTGTTATAATCTAGAAAGTATATTGAATATCGCCGAACTGTCGGAGAATATTACAATACACGGAGTGGTCAGAGAGCAAATACACCACAAACTACAACTGCAGGCAGAATTGTACCGATTAAATCTTTTAAAACAAAAAGTGTCCAACTCTTGATCTTTTAATTCTCATAACAAAATATTTTTGAGCAATGAAAGTCAGATTCCCGGCATTGTTATTGTACGATAAAGTGTTCATTTCATGTCCTCATAGTTCATGAACGTATTTGAAATAATAATTTCATGCTGGGCTTGCTTTTGATAATAATTAATTTACAATTCAAGATATGTTTATACTATTTGATTTTTGTAACTGTTTTCTATAGGTGACATGTGTATGGCCTAATTAACACCTTTGATGGTCTTTAATCTGTTGATTACTCTATCTCAGTTAATAAGTGTGATCACTTCGTATGGGTCAATGTTTACTTTGCAATTTCCTTCAATCCAGACAATTATATCCATCGCTTCTAATGGCTTCAATTTTTCATTTTTTCTTTGTTTTTTATTTTTTTTAAATTAAATCAACGAATTTAAAAACCCACGAACATGTAAATGTTGCTTAAACCACGAAAATTGATACCCACGAATTAAAGTACTTTCACAGTATTTGCTGGTTGAATAAACATTCTTTGTTGGAATAAATACTCTTTAAAATTTCAGACTGAACGGTGAACCTGGAAATGTGATATATGTTTGGCTATTTGTTGCCATAGCAATGGTTTATTTTAACAAAAAAACCCATGATTTTCAGTACTTTTTGTGAATTTTTTACTTTAAATTATGATTAAATGTTTAATACAGTTTTATTTTTTTTGTCAATTGCATACACTATTTGTTAAGAACGTCTGTTTACCAATTGCTGCATACAAATAATTACTTGTTAATTACAGACAAGAAACTTTATCCTAAGATTCAAAATATTCAGATTGTAATATTTTGAATCTTAGGATAAAGTTTTCTGTCTGTAATTAACAATTAAAAGGAATGAAAATTTCGTTATTGTCCTATGTTTGGTAAATTATTTCTATGCAGCAATGGTAAAAAGACATCAGTTTTGACTATTAAAATCATATATAACAGCCATTATTATTCAATACATTTTTGAATATCAACAAATATTAAACATATTTATGACCAAAAAGGCCAAAGATAGATAACTGGTATGAATTGTCCATTTTTTACACTATGCTCAAATTTTGAGTCTTTGACCAAACAAACAAACAAACTGCATGCTTCTATACATGAAGATAGACGAAACAGAATATGGCCACTGAACCCAAATGACCAGCTGTAGGTCTACGTGTATGGTTCATATATAAAAAATAAATGTGGTTATGTAGACCTGTAAAATGAAAATCTTTCGCATACTTAAAATCGGTTTAGTGAGATCCACCAAACGAATGACAGAACTGAAGAGTTGTCACCGTCAATTACCAAATTGATGGTCGCAAATGCAGTGTTACTGGCGAAGCGTAGAACTTCCTAAATAGTTCGAACAATTCAATGAGACAGCAAACCAACGACCAAAATATGATACATGAAATTTAGAGGTCAAAATAAAATGTTCAATAAAAAGCAAGTATCAAAACAATATTTAAGCTGTAGATTTTCTATAGTTTAGACAAAGAAGTGGAGGTTGATTTGTCAAATGCAATGGAAACCACATTTTAAGTGAAATTTGAGAAATAAGCATCTACAATAAACAACTGACTTTATTCTTCTTATATTTAGATCATGGAATCAAGTAAACCTGTACGATGTGGACCTTGTAAACAAGATAAAGTAAGTACTACAGCTGACATCTGGTGTTACAACTGTGATGAAGGATTATGTTCAACATGTTCCAGTCATCATAGAAGAAGTAGTTCTACAGGTGATCACACGACTATCGAGATACAAACCTATAAGAGAAATAAACATCAAGTAAGCTCTGTTAAAACAGAATGTGACGCCCATGGTCAACAGTTAAACAGGTACTGTCCAAGTCATTTAATGCCTTGTTGTCATGAATGTATTTCAAGTCATCATTCAAAATGTGCTGGAATAAAACGTTTATCAAGTGTAGTGGATGAAACCAAGATAGAAAATTCAAAAGAATCTGTAGATAAAGAAATTACCTCCATCCTTCATTTCTTTAATAAAATGACAAATGAAAAATCAAGAAATATAACGAAAGGGGAAGACCACTATGAAAACATTAAAGAATCAATCCGTAAAACTCGGAGGGAAATAAATCGACACTTAGAGCAACTAGAGAAGACGCTGTGCAAGGAAGCTGATACTATATGGGATCGGGAGAAATCAGAACTGAAGGGTTTTATAGCTGAAATTGAAAGAAAAAAGAAAAAGGTAAAGAAAATGCAAGTTGATTTGCACGCAGGCACAATACGTAGGTCAAAACTACAATCATTTTTTATGGATACATATTATTGAACAAAAATATATCCATATCGCGAATATGTTGAAGATGTGGAAAGCAATGAGGAAGGTAAACAAGTTGACATCCAAATTAAGCGAAATGATGAGACCGAAAAGATACTCATCCAATTAAAATCCCTTAAAAACTTTGGAGATGTGGAAGTGGTTAAATTGGATAGAACAAAGAGAAGAGTAACACATAGGAACAGGACAGCGCAAGTAAAATCACGTGAACTATCTAACATACACAACATGACAATGAATATCTTTACAAAAACAAAGATTAACATTGGGAAATTGATCAGTGACATGATTTGCCTGACAAACGAAAGAGTTTTAGTGGTTGAAGAAAAAGATAAAGTCAACCTACTTTCTTCTGATGGTAGACTTCAGAAACAGTTACCAATATCTGATAAGCCCTCCAGTGTTACACAGATCGACCAGCGTACTATTGCCATAACTTTTCCCGATAGGAAAGACATTAAGATCTTCAATATGGAAGCAGAAACAGTTACCAAAATTATCTCATTAGACAAAACTTGCATGGGATTATCATTCTTCAATAATTCTCTTGCTGTTGGTTTGAATAAAGATGAAATCCGCATTATAAACTTGGAAGGGAATAAACTCAAGTCAATACAAGTTAAGAGTATATCATACCTAGAGTACCTTCTGTACTGTCATGACAGAGTTATCTATTCTGACTATGAGGATAAATCAGTATACTGTGTTGATGAATCAGGCGTACAAATCTGGAAATTTGCGAAAGATTTATTAGGACCACATGGACTTTGTACAGATACATATGACAACGTTATTGTAGCAGATTGGAGGTCTCAAAGAATAATAGTAATATCTAAAGATGGTCAGTATAGTAAAGTATTGCTAAGTGAAGAGGATGGACTTCATAATCAAAAATGTCTTTGGCATAATCATAATGAACCGTACGGTTTCTTTTGTGACAGTAGTGGGAGATACTTAGTGAAATTCAAATTTTCTAATGAATGAATATAATAACATTGACATTTTTTGTTATTTTCCAATAAGAATACAGTGTATCATGAATTAAAACAAACAGGAATTGATGTTTTGAGTTAAAGATTGCACTTGGTCTTGAGTTTCGCAAACATGTATCGATTACATTGTATCACTAAAATCACTATCAAATTATGGTATTTATTTAAAACATTTTCTAATAAAACAACATTTGTAAATAAACAGGTTAATAATAACATGGACCATCCAACTAACAAAAAGGAATCATACAATATATACTATGTAGTGGTTGTAATGAATGGCAATATATAAAAATATTTTAAAGTATTACCAATGAGACAACTATCCTCCAGATTCCAAATATCGTGGATTTATGTGCAACAATGGGCTACTGTATGCCTTCAACAATAAGAAAATCTGGAGCGTAAGGTCAATTAAAAAAACCCAGATATGACAAAAAAAAAATCCGATGTTACTAACAGACACAAACGACTAACATAGAATTACATGCTCTGAATATTAGACAGACATTTGCAGAATGTGGTGGGCTGAAACATGTTTCTGAGTACTTGACAGTTCAAGCGTTTCCCTGTGTTTTTCGATGTCATCTTGATTTATATACTAGATAGATTTATGAATTTGAACATCGGCACAGTACTGTTGCGTATTAAGTTAAGTGTCTTACTGGAACAGTTTTTTAAATGTGTAATCAAAACTCGGGCAGTTAGAGTGCTAAAATACTATCTAATGAATTAATATATTTATTGAGAAAGGACACACATTTATAGAGATATATTAGACTGCCTAACGTACACATGCTTGTGTATTATATGATGGCTATAAAGAAATTTTGGACCATCTTATGACACACCTTTTGATCATACGATGATTCAATGTATTCCTGATGGTATGGGTTGGTTAGAAAAAAAGTCCTTTCCATACTGATTAATTTTAAATTTCTCAGAGCACATCTTTTCCGGTATATTGATGATGTACTGTCTCTTATTAATAATAGAATCAGTGATCAATTACATTTAATATTTCCAAGTGAACTTGAAATTAAAGACAATACCGACACAGATAAATCTGCTTCATATTTAGACCTTTTTCTCGAAATGGCTACTGATGGTAGGTTGAATACCAAAATTTATGACAAACTCGATGATTTTAATTTTCCTATAGTCAAATTTCCATTTCTGTGTAGCAACATCCCAGCGGCACCAGCATATGGAGTATATGTGTCTCAATTGATACGTTACTCTAAAGCTAGCTCAAAGTACGCTGATTTTGTCGAACGAGGAATACTGCTTTCTCAAAAGTTGCTAAGACAGGGCTATGAATCAATCAAATTTAGGTCATCACTCAAGATATTCTACGGTCGCCATCATGAGCTGATTGGCCATTATGACAAAAGGGTGTCAGAAATCATATCTGATATTCTTCCTCAGTCATAATAACCTTCCATTATTACCGAACTGAACAAAGAAATAACACGACGGGTGTTGTATGCGGTGCAGGAAACGCTTACCCTTCCGGATCACCTGATTTCACTCCCGGTTTTTAGTGAGTTCGTGTTGTTTTTTAAATATAATTCATAACTGTTGATGTAAATGTCCTTTAGTTTTGTGAGTCTTTGTTATCTCCTTGGTTTTGATTGTTATTGTCTCTTTGCTACACTTCTGTTGGTACTGGTTTTTTTTTTAATAAACACTCTTATTCATTTTTCATTCATAGCGGCCAAAATCAAATACCATTTAATAATCATATGCACGATGAGTGATATTTGAGAAAGATCAATCCATATAGGAAGTATGTTTTCATACTTTTTTCTCTCAATTTCATAATTTAGACTATAAGAATGGAATTTGCACTTCGTTACTCGTAAAACACATGCAGTAATTGGATACAAAGTCGGCAATTGCCATGGCTAAAAGAAAATTAAGTTATAGATAATGCATATTTTAAGGTGTTTCTTGTCGTATAACAAGGAAGTAAAACACATGCTAAAGGCTAAAGGGGGACACCAACGTGTCAAACTCTTCAACATTCCGATACCTTAAGCTTTATATTATAAAAGATTGATGAAAACTTGAACACTTCAAATAATGATGTTATGTATATGTCATATATATAAGTGAAGATACCACAACATGGAATAAATTCAGCCCGTAAAATCAAATTCTAATGAAATAAATGATAAATGGACATTAACACCTAACAAAAAACAATAGTTGCATAATAAACATTCTACTTTATACATTATGTTTTATGTTTAATGATGTAGATAGTACACTTTGATTACATGTGTTTCTTGTTGCGGCATAATTTGAATTTTTCAAACACATCGCATTCAAATATTACACACATATTTCGCAAATGGGATCTTTGACCTAGATGATTTCGTTCTGAATGGGAGTTTGAAGTATTGCCGATATTTTCAAACATGAGAGTAAACCAATGACATATAATTTTACTTGTGGTGAATTTTACAATTCCTTTAACCAGACCACATAAAGGACATCTACCGTATGTTAAAATTGACACAACGAAATACAAAATGAATACATTATAGAGTGTATGTATACCGTCCCTGAATACATACAATAAGGCACACTAAACGTTTCTGAAAAAACATTCATCGAAACAAGTTTGCTTCATGATGTGCAAATCAAAACATACAAAATGATTGAAATCATTACAATATAAAGGATCTTAAAGAAATTTGCACACATAACAAGACAACAGCGCCTCTAATATGAACTACATCTGCATTTAATCCTCCTTATTTTTTGACAGAATTCATGAATAAGGGAGGCGAAAGAAAGTAAAACCAAACTCATAAGTGTAAAATGAACTGACAATACCAAGTCTTAAAAAAGAAAATAGGTAAACATGTGTAAACAAAACACAACATATACTGAGCCAAAAAAATTTAGCAACACTTTTTTTTTCATTTCGTTGTTTTTGCAAATTTTTTTTTTTTTTTTTTTTTGAATATAATAATCCTAAGGTTCACCTGTAATTTTAAACAGTCCTCTGTTTTCCTGGTGATTGAATTCCCGCCATTTAAGCTTTGCACGTGTAATTGATGATTTTTAAAACGAAATTCTAAATTTATTTTTCACTATCGTTCAGAGACACACCATTGGTGAGAAAAACACACAAACGTTCGAAAAAAATGCATGGGGCGTGAGGAAGCTTTTGAAATGAATGATGCCGGAATGTGTGTTGCTGACGTCGCGGCTCGATTTACTGTGCAAGAGTTTAGAGACTAACACACAGATAATTACATATTGCAAGTGCACAGGATAGGTAGAAATATCATAGACCACAAAAAACTAACGTCAAGGGAGGGGCGCTACCTTCGCTTTACGTCAACACGTGACAAGTTTGTTCCGTTTAATTGAGTTGTTCATTGACTGAGGGAAGGTGCTGGGATGATTGCCAATCCTTGATTAATGCACGTGCAGCATGGACGAGAAACTGATTTTGAATATCACTATACCCATTTTCACATTTCGACCCTACTGCGCTCCATAAAAAGAAATTTCTAGTGAATATGAGTGATTAACATGCATGTAATTATGTCTGACATGTCATAATTCTAATTTATAATTTGTTAATTTTAATGTTGTTATGATTTTGTTTAAGAAATAATTGATGCCAGCTATACTTTATTGTAGTTTTAACATGGGTAGGCATTATATTCGTGATTATTTTTGCCAGAGCGATAGCGAGGGCTAAAATAACACGAATATAATGCCTACCCATGTTAAAACTACAATAAAGTATAGCTGGCATCAATTATTTCGATTCTGATTAGGACAATTACGGTAATATCTATGTTCGCTGTGTATAAAGTGTACGGTATTTGTGTAGGCTCTTCCATCAACCTTCCTGTCGATTTTTATCCAACTAGTTCATACCAGTTTAATTTGGCAAAGTTGTATAAATTTCTAAAATTCAAAATTGAAACAGATATTAATAAATTAATTTATTAACTAAAACAATATTTGTGTCACAATATAACAGAAAAGTTATATTTCAACAGTCTTTTCCTTTGAGGTCAATTTCTGACACGCACATTTTCAAGTCAGTCGTCAATGGCGGTGGACGCACAAGGAGAATCGGGTAGGTCTTTATTTTCTAAATTAATCGTAAATATTCCGCCGGTTAATATTGTAGCATTGGTAAATATGTTCATATCTGATATAGGATTTCTTGATAAAGTTGTGCTGACATTCGAGACTTGGCAGGAGGGGTTCTTTGACAGAAATCCATTTATACTTGCGGTGGCTACACCTTTTAAAGTTGATCAAAGGGCACGCCTTTGTGCATCTGACGATTTCAAATGCTGTATTTATACATGAGATTAAAATTAATACTGGGTGACAATCTTGTTGCATTTGTAAAATGGATTGGAAACCTTTGTGGTATATTGGTAATTACGCCTATTTGTTTTTATAGGAGAATGGGGTTCGATTCCCTGCTAGGGTCAATCCATTTTATCAGAAATATGAAACAATTTTGTCATTTCAGTACAACAGTAATAGTAACCTATTCTTTATTTTATATTTTATCGTCGGAACATATGTTTCAATGAAATTAATATACAATGACATGCCTTTTTAACAGGAGAGATGAAACGTGTTTTTAGGGGGGAGGGGTTTTGAAGTTAGAACAGCCAACATGGACGTTGCTGTATCTAGGTCAACTATTTTCAATTACGAATTGTAACACATTGTTGTCATTGTTAAAGTATAAGTAACAAAATGTGTATCATTTTAGTGTTTGAAAGTGTTTTAATTTAAGGAAATACATTAAATGCATACCATTTTGACGAAATTCATTTTTCGGCCGTAGTCAATATACGCATGTGCAAACTAATTTTATTGGATAATAAAGTATGGTTTCTTTACAAAGCTAAAGAAGCACGTCATATTAGAATATAAAATAAAATTTTATATTTATTATGCTAAACTCTTTTGGCTCAGTATATAAAAAACTGATCCCGGCAAAATCTTGTCTACATAGTTGTTTTTTCATAACTTTATCTTACTAGATTTGAATAAAAAAAAAACTTTCTCAATTTTCTTTAGTTTATAAAATACATTTGTAGATGTAATGGTTTATGATTGAAAAAACCTCTTTAAAATAGAAAAAAATGTTTAACATTCGACCTTAATAAAGTTGATTGATCAAACCAGTTAAAAGTTTGTTCTATCTAATTCTTGATTAGCCTTGTAGTGAAATAAATACTGAAATGACGTAATCATCCTTGACCGACTTCATGTAAAGTGATTTTACTATTGAAATTACGCAATAGAAATAACATTCAATCTAATAATAAAGTTTCTATAGTACACTTATATTTTAAGATATCATGATCAACCAGCTATTTTTAACAACTGAAAAAGTCTTTAAATTTTGGTAAACATTTCAACGGCAACTTCCTTGAATGCATTTATTAATTTGTATTCAGCTTGACGCCTTATTATCTACATCAAGGTAAGTCGATATCTTTATATTTGTTAAGAGACTGATATTTTGTATTCGTGTTATATATATCAAAGATTCTTTGACAGACCTAATGAGAAAATACAAAACTTAGTTAAACTGACAGTAGCTGAAAAATAAATATGTCTAATTTGACGCAAAAAAGGACGGGAATGTTTTTATATATAAGGGGAGCACATACATTATATACATTTCCGATTTAAATTATGAGTTTTCTGTCAAACTTTGTAAAAATATCAAAATGTTTTTTTACTAAGCAGAATTGTTTGGGTAATTATTTTTTTTTTGGGGGGGGGGAGGGGGTTCCCATATAAACACCTGGTATATTTTGTAATATCATTCTGTTAGTCCTATAAACAAGACAAAATAAAATGAGAACAAGTAGATAATGTCGGTTATACAGACGAATTGATATATGCACGAATTCATAAGAAATCGCGATAATAACTAATTCGTTTTTTGCCATAAATCCTCTGATTTTATATAAGTCAAAGAAAATAGGAAATCTTAAGAACAGTGGTCAAAAGTAAAAGCTTCCTATGATCCCAGCTTTCTTGAGTTGGAACTTTCAATTCTGATTTGATGCTGTATGTATCCTGGATACATTTTGAGGTATAAAACGGCAAACCAATAATTTCCTTTTTCGTATTAATAAGATCTGATGTCATATATTAATTACCCATTGTAATCAAATAATTCATTTCAATTTAATATTTCAGGAATAAGGTAGAAATCAACTTCTCAATTTCAGAGAATCGCAACAATAATCGATCAGTATGTTCATTTGTAGTCAATCATGTTCGTTCATTTAGTTTGAATTCTTTTCTTTTATTCCATATCAAAATGGTTAAGTTTACCCCTTAAAACATGCATGTTCTAACTATACAGATTTTAAGGTAACTTTTTAAAAAAATCGTCCCAAATTAGAACTGTTCAGTACGTACGCTACGTAAACAACTATATACTAGTAGATGATCCTACTCTGAACCAATGATCCTTCGTCAGTTTCTTTTTGTGCTAGAAGGGTGTTACTCCTACTACACATGATTTATTCAATGTATTTAATACATACTGATCAAACGCTGTATAAGTTGTGAGTTTGTACTTATGTACAGTATATGAAGATGGATAGGATGGTCAGGGAGTCGCAGGTATGACACCCAATGACTTGTCCGGGAACATAAAATCCTAAAAAACTTTAAATTGAATATCTACAATTTCATGTCATAAATACCATGTCTGAATGTGTCGAAACTATTTTTGACTCATTATTGGTCTGCTTTGTTTGGTTATCCTGTATATGCAAGTCAAATTTTAGAAATATAAATTTGGATGGATTTTATTTTTATTAAAATTTAACTTTTCATTACATTAACAATAAAATTATAATCTTTGTACTATCTTAAACTTCTACTATATCTATGTTAAAGTCACCTGCAAGTTTTTACTCCCAACTTTTTATTCAATTTAAAAGACGCAAAATAATTCATCGATAACATATCAAAATCAATGTGCATCTTATTTTGATAGAGTGCATGGTTATTTATATGCATATACTTATATATGCGCTTTTATTATACTGCTGGTCCTTTTTAGTATTACATTATGATTGTCTAATACAACCGAAACAAAAAACATATTTTTGGTTGACATGAGAATAATTTTTAGTGGCGCGATCGCAAGCAACAGTCTCATAAAATATTTATGGAAATCTGTATTCATATTCCAATAACAGATTTTATTTTTTGATATCGTTTGTCATGTAAATAAATACCACAGAAAATAAAAAAGGGTCCAAAGATACCAGAGGAACATTCAAACTCACAAATCGAAAATAAACTCACAAGAAAAAAAAAGAAAAAGTCAAACAGACAGGCAACAGTACACAAAACACAACATACAAAAATAAGCAATAAGCAATAAGAAACCCACCAGAAACTAGGGGTGATCCAAGGTGCCCCGAAAGGGTACTATAACACCACTACTGAATCAAACCACAATGACATGTCATCTGTTCAGATACGTAAGCTTAAAGGAATTTTCATTGCGGAATCTCCATTTTGTGTAATCCAATCTGTACCATAAATGATGTAAAAATTAGTTTTACATCCTATATACCATGCTCTTTCTATTTGCTTTTTATGTGCAGGTATTTAGCAGAAAATGTTTTTTTTGCAATATCGTTATATACAACTGTTAAACTGATATTTGAAAAAATGATGTCCACAAAAATAGAACAATTGCTTTAATTCAATGGTTGTTAAGATTTGAAAATCTCTGTACAAGTGAAATTATATTTTTTTTTACATGAAAGCTGTATTTCATTAACATGTTTTTGCATAATTTTGAGGATAAAAGGATAATATCAGAGAACCGCGGGAATTATACATGTACGTATACGCGTAAACTCGCTTTTATTATGTAACGTCATATCCGAAAAATAAATTGGAAGGGAAGATGCTCGAGAGGGTAAAACATGAATATCAAAAATAGCAAATACCATTGTATCTGAGGCAAATTCTCCGGCATTGGTGAAAAATAGGCAAACTCGTTTGAAATTAGGAAAACATATTAGAATATGCCAAAAATACACTAGCTATCAACCAATCAAAATCTGGCTTTTTTTATGTAAGGTGTTATTAAATATAACATTAACTTGAAGACGGATGTTTATCATAAGACTTCGACCTGCGTGTTCATAAGCTATTTTTAGCCTGGAAGAATTTCCAACTCCCACACAAAGTAAAATTATATATAAACAAAGACAGTATTGTGATATATAAATTTCAAAAAGCAAATTCTATAAACATAACGAATACAGTACATAATTGTTTCTTATAAAATACTTGTGTTTGTTTTTAAATAGAATATTTCACATACAAAGGTAAGATCTTATTTATGCATTAAAATTTCCTTAATATTGCATATGCAAGATTTTTTTCCCTTTTAATATATTCTTTTAAATTTTAAAGATTTTTTTCCCTTTTAATATATTCTTTTAAATTTTAAAGATTTTTTTCCCTTTTAATATATTCTTTTAAATTTTAAAGATTGTTTTCCCTTTTAATATATTCTTTTAAATTTTAAAGATTTTTTTACCTTTTAATAATTGAAATAAAAAAGAAAAGGGAATTAAGAATTTTACATAATCACATACTATTATACCCTAAAGACATACTAAAGAGTAAAATCACAAAAATAATTAACTCCAAGGCAAATTCAAAAAGGAAAGTTCCTGATCAAATTGAAAAAATCAAAAGCGCAAACACATCTAACGAATAGATAACAACTAGCATATTCCTGACTTGGTACATGTATTTACATATGTAGTAAATTGTGTATTAAACCTGGTGTTAGTTAGCTAAATGTCTCACGTGTTATAAACGACCCTTTTAAAAAGTTTGTTTATACAGAGAGGACTCATATAAACATTCATGCGTCCTATCTGTCTAAAGCGGAAGAAAACATAAATGTCTTGGTAATAAGTACATTAGTTTATTTTCTTTTTTTGGATGTCTAAACAGCTTGCAAAGTTGACTCCTCTGTGAACAATTCCTAATTTTTAAAAGTAGTCATACTTTTCTTTCCAATGTACTCTACATTGTATCTTACAGAATTAAGCAGTTTTTCAGTTGGGATGTATGGTGAAATGAACTGCGACAGGTGTGATATGGTTCACCGCTTCCCGGAGCCAATCAGAAAACATGTTGTGGAAGTTCTCAAAACTGGCCAAGTGTGTAAGGAACTTATCAATTATGACAACATTTTGCTGTATTTGGAAGTGAGTTGCATCTCCCGTCCTCTGAAAACAGCTTGTGAGGAGAAGCTTCTAGAATACGTAGCAGTGATGAATTCAATAGACGCTTTACAAATCGCTGAAAAGTATGAACTTTTACTTCTCAAGAAGGAAGCCATAGAGTTAATAGCCGACCATTTCAAGAATCTGTGGCATACTGATTCGTTTGTAGACCTTCATGAACTTAGCTTAGAAAGAATTTGTCAGGTCGAAAAGGTTTTTAAACATGACGATGTTTTCCGAGCTTTGGAAAAATGGCTAAATAGGAATCATGAAAATCGTTTGATGTTTTACGGAAAACTTTTACATTTGGTCCAAAAACAGCGGTCTCCTCGAAAATATTTTGACAGTGAAAAAACATACCATTTATATCATGCCATGATCCTTCCGTCTGTTTTATCAAAGTATACAATAGAAGTGGCTGTCTTCAACTGCGATGGCGATCTGGTTTGTCACAGGAATTTATTTAAAAGTCATGACGTAAAAGACAGGTTTTCTGTTGCATGTGCGCAAAAAGATGAAACCGAAGCACCTTATGTTTACATTGCATTTGAAAAACATGTAGTTCGGTACGATCCTGTTCTGTTAAAGCATGAAAACTGTCATAATCTCAATCATCAACGGTCAGCATGTTCTTTGGTGGTTCTTGGAGATTTCATTTACGCTCTTGGTGGCCACCATAATGGAAATAATGTGTTAGAAATAGAAGAACTGGACACAAAGCACCATCGAAATAAGTTCTTGATTAAAAAGTCATGGAAAACAATTGCACATCTACCGGACAACGTAAAACTTTCATTCGCCCCATGTATGACTTATTTGAATAAAATATACATTGTTGCCGAATTATTAAGTAATGAAAATATAAAGTCGACGGGCCTTTTAACTTTTGACCCAAATGAAAAATCAGTCGAAATAGTGGCCAATTTTTTGAAAAATTGTTCGGACTGTAGAGCCGTTCTCTATGATTCGAAAATATTCATTGCTTCAAGCGAGGGATATTTTCTGCAATATGACATCGAGACAAAAACGTTTTCTTCCTGTAAAGATTTACCTACGAAAGGAAATAATTTTGGAATGTATGCTGCAAGAAACAATATTTACTTTGTTGGCGCGTCCGTTTCCGATAATAACATTGATAGATTTGAAAAAGATGGATATGATATTCAGACAAACAGCTGGAAACGAGACCGAAAACTACCATGTAATCTTCCAATTTATGGAAGCTGTGACATTAAAGTCCCTTCCTACACTAATTTGATCCCATTTAATGATTCAAGGTGACTAGACAGCCATTTGTTAAGTTGTATTACTAATAACGTTGATTCTTTGCTTTCTATATACTCATTGAGATGTTTTAAAATTAAATTTCCAAATTGTAAATCATATGTTGAGTTGTTCCTATGATTGAAATCATTTGCCTGAAGGATGTAATTTAATTTAGCAATATTAACGAACTAATAGTACTGCATGAAAACTCAAATCAAAACATTGGATCAACAAATGTTTTTGTACGATATTTAGGTCATGTATTGGAATCGATATTTTGTAGCGTACAATTAAAAATGATGCATGTATGCTAAAATTCATTTCTTAGCTGGTTCTTTTTATAGGCTTAAAATGTAAGTAAAATATTGAGTTTTACCCCGCAGGTCCTTTACGTTATTTTGTCATGAAAAACACAGACGTCGTAGAAAAAGAAACAGGATTTAAACACAAGTTTATCTTCTTCCTTGTTATAACAGAACTGCGTAATTTTCTTTCCAGAAACCAATCTTTCAGATAATGCGTCATAGGTTTTATCAATTCGTTGAAAAAGAATCCTGACCAGTGTTATCAGTATTCGAATTCTATATATATATCTACATAGTACATTGATTTTGAACTATATTTACTGATATAAACAGATAAAACCTGACTGGGAATGTTGAAATATGGATTAAGTTGGAAAAGTGTGAGATCACTCTTCAAATTTCACGATCAGTTTTTCAAAGTCAAAGGTCAACTATGAGCTATTGTTCAATTGATCTTTTGTATTTTAATGTGTTAAAAAGGACATGGAAGATATCCTGTGAAATGTTTAAAAAGAAAATACAGGAACTAAGAAAACTATAAAGAAACGAAAGGCCATAGCAACATTGAACTTTCTTCATATCGATAACAAATCAACGTTTAAAATTTTCATGTGATTTTAAATCACGTGATAAATAATCAATTTTGATGATTTTTCGGATTGTTTTATTTCAATTTCAATGCAAAACATTTTCAAATATTTTTTTGGATTTGTATCTTTTTTTTTGGCTTTTGTCAAATCATGCTTAAACGGCTTTGCCCTTTTGTAATTTATTGTCATAACCTTTTTATATTTTTGGCTTACCTAACCTTAGGCTTTTAGCGTTCGGTATGTAGGTTATTCGAGAGTTGTGCGCGCACAAATCGTTATCATACGTATTATTGTCTTGAAGCGTGCTTACAATCTGAGTTGACAAAACACTGTAGACGAAATGACATACAAGAGTTGCACTACAAAAATAAAACTCCAACAAACAACAAACACTCCAATCCCCACAATAAGAAAAAAAGAAAAAAAACAAGAAAAAAAAACAAACGTCAAGAATGGGAACAAAATATTCTATGCTTTGAGAATTCCACGCTTTCTGCGCTTAACAGAATCCTTTCAATAACTGTGAAAGTAGGTATAGATGGACTTTCTTAAGAAAAATCTCTGCCTATGTCTTCCCATATGAAACATACTGATGTCAATATTATATAGAGGTAGTCGAAACTATGGTGCACTATCCCGCTTGACATACGTTGAAACTTAATATCAGATTTATTGTAACTTTGTTCTCGTTCTCAAAGAAAATATTTGCCACTAGACATTACATGCATTAAGCAAATAAGAAGAAAAAACAGCACTATTGTTTTAGTCTTGCCACACAAAAACATTAGAAAATCTATCCACAATTCGAATATCCACGTGCTTAAAAAAAGTCGAATTCCTAATATGTATTTAACTGCCGCTAGTCAAAATTAACCTCCAAGGAAAACTTCAAAACGGAAAGTCCAATGTCAAAATCAAAAGCTCAAACACATCAAAAGGGTGAAAGGCAACTGTCATATTCCTGACTTAGTAAAGGCATTTTCCTATGTGGAAAATTGTGAAATTGACCTGGTTTTATAGATATCTAACGTCTCACTTGTTTGACAGTGGAATAGAATTCCTTTATATTGAAAACAAGGTGTGAGCAAAACTAACAGACAAAAAAGGAAAACATGTAAAAAAAAAATGGGGTACGACAGTCAACACGTATAACATTGTGTTATAATCTTATTCACTATTAGAAGAAGAAAAAAAACAATGTCAACAAAGAAAAACAAATTTGCATATTGACACTGTGTAGACAAAGCACATAAGCATTAATGAAATACAAGAATACAGAAAATGACAACGGTACAATGACACAATGTCGGGATGCATAAATACTGACACACGCAAAAAGGATATAACCAAAAATTTATTAAACAGTAAAGGTTGAAAATATACACAGACAAATTAAAGAAAAAAAACAATGCCTCTGCAGTTTGGTGGTTCAACGAAAATGCAAGTGGATATCCACAACTATTCCAGTGAAATGCAAGAAAATGACAAACCTGCATAGTTCAAAGCAAATAACAACTTCTTAAAATCAGATTTATCTCAGACTTAAATATCAATCAGAACACATACAAAATCGAATGAATTAAGCGCAAACACATCATGAACAGTTAGAAAACAAATGATCGTATGCATTGCAAACAGAAGGTTGGACCGTGACTGCTCATATGTAATTGTAGTAATATAATTATATTTCATTTGATGTTTTATTTATTTATCGTATAAAACAAAATCCAAAGATCTACGTAGTGTGTTGGATTGTAAACCTTTGATACTAACTTTATCTAAAGAATAGATAAATCGCCCGGTTCGTATCTAAATTAAGAGGCTAGATAAACAACGCTACCGAAAAATTAACATGCGCTATCCCATTGATGTCATTTTGTTCATTTTGTATGAACATTGAAAGAAAGTAAACTGAACTAGTATTTCCAAAAATTAAGTTTATTAAAAAAAATTAATTAAAAGCAGGTCATCTGTCATGATGGTCATTAGAATTACTTCAATGAAGAGTCAACGATTATCAGCTGTTTTATAAAAACAAAAAAGATTTTATGTCAGTATTCGTTTATAGAAATGTCTTAATTATTAATGGTATTTTGCTTTGAACATCCGTGCACCAAAACTCGACTACAAAAGCTATACATGCTTGTATATTAAAGTTAAACATAGGTTTGCACTAATTGCACCACACGGCAGCGAATTTGTTTTTATCAGTATAATTCTAAACACATGTTAAGAAATAACTCGTCTTCAGTCTAAATTCAAAAATCAGATTCGGGCTTTCGGAAGCAATTTTCACGAAAATATTATAGGACGGTCACAGTAAACGTCAGTATCGTACTTAACCCACATGTTACTAAAGACAGCATATCGTAAAATTCAACCAAAGCAACTCATTGACTATTATATGAGTTGTCCTTAAGTCGTTGTGCAACTGATAACCAAAAACAATGCTTCTTTTTCGTTTCCAATAATCTGGTCTGCTCGACTCAGATATAAACATTCTCTGTTTTTCCAAGGGCTAATAGGGTCGATGCAATAGTTGTTTTGAACAGTCCAATGAAGTCTCTGTAAGCTTATTCACAGTTGTGTCATTTCATTTAGCTGGTAAAAACATAGAAATTGAATATAGTGCAGGAAAACAACGGATGGACAAAGGATCGCTCGAGGTTTGTTAGACAAATGGATAAACAAGTCTGTTTCGATGGTAGTTTTTGGTTCCGGCCTTAACATAAACTTGCGCATTGCCCGCGATCTTATATCTTTAAACGTAGCATTGTTCTGCAATATTTGTTTCGGTGGCTTTGTTACAAAAAAGTCTGAACAGTCCCTTAGATTGAAGGTAAACAACTTTTCTACAGTACATGTAAGTCTATCGTAATTAAGAACTGTAATTGCTTCATTGTATTGTTTAAGGAAATAAAAGTACAAAGCGATCCTTAGCCATCCTAAAAAAAAGAAAGCGTCTTTGTACGTTGCGATAATTGCAGGACAAAACCACTTTCGTCTCAGAGAATAATTTCTCTTATTTGACTTTTGATGGCTTCTGTCGAATGGTTCGCCTGCAATTTCTTCGCTAAGGCAAATAAGACAAAGCAAATATATACTTCGAGTTTTGATTGATAGATCAAATTTACTGTCTTTATCCACACACATATCAAAATGTTTGTTTCCAACAATTTCAGTAATAGTCGGATCATATCCAAACATATAAACCAGTGGCATTATAGCTATATTAAACTCGTGACTACTATAGGCGACTTTAGCAGCATAAAAACAATTAAAGTCCTTCAGTGAGTGACATTCTAAAACACTTAACCAACCAATGTCATAAAATTTCTTTAAAATTGTAACTAAAGCTGCCCGTGGTTGCCCTTCGAATTTCCTGTCGATCATGTTGTGTTCTGGAATAAAATAATTAGGAAGGCATTCATGAATATTCCAATAAATTAAACGTTGAAGACATGACATGAAGCATTTTATAAGATTATTTGGAGTCCAAATTAAATATGGAAGTTCTTCGGATATCCAGAGTATAGTTGATTTCAAAAAGTAAGAGCATATTTACTTGTCATTTCCAGCTTTTTTAACCACCTCTTTTACAAAAAAGCTTAAGTAAAGCGTAGCATGTAAATTGTGTATGATTCCAAGAATGAATCAATATTTTTTCTGCTTGAGAGAACGAAAGTCTCCATTCGAGAGGATTGTCTTCTACTGAATCGGATTTGCTACCTACAGGAACAAGCAAAATACCTTTTTGACGAATAATTTCTATTAAGCTTTCAGCAGGCCAGTTTGATGATCGTGATCTTGTAACAAATGAATTAGCAATTCCTGCCCAATTGTCACATTTCAAAGCAAAGGCAAAGTCTATCGAATCATCTAGTGTAGTCAAACAGGGTCCATTTACCTTAACTGGCATTCTCTTACAATTCAAATTCGCATTGATCGATTTCCATATTTTTCCAGAAAGGACTGGTCCGGAATCAGTAACAACAACACACTTTGATAGCATGTTTCCAAATGGACTTTTTTTCTATTTTTACCAATTATTCTAGGGTGATTCTGGTCTACTCTTATCATGCCGAAACCAGGTTGAGCAATATGTACATCCAAAAATAGAAAATGTTTGCTTATACACTTACATGTAGAGCTAGTACATTTAACATCGTTATTTTGTACAGGCATCTTGCATATAAACATGATATCAAGATCACTTCGTCCAAATTGTAATCCCTCGGCCTTACTGCCACTACTAACATACTGGTCCGTGTAACACTTATCAATTCAAAGTTTTTAAAAGTTTTGAAATTTTAGATTTTTGGAATTTTGTTCAAAGTTTTAAAATATCAAAATTTCTAATTGTGTTAAAGTTTTGAAATTTTGAAATTTTAACCAAATTATTAAAATATCAAAATTCTAAATATCGTTTATAAATTTGATATTTTAGAAACTTGATCAAACTTTTAAAATACTAAACCTAATGTGCAATTTTGATTATTTCACTTTTTTGAAAGTTTAATGTTTTAAATGTTTGCTTAAAATATCAAAAATATAAAGAGGGGTACCTGTAATCACTGATGTAAACACGGCTCTGACAAGAACTATTCTTAGTTATAAATAAATAGCATGACATATATCAAATCATTCTTAATAACAAAATAAATAATGAAAAGAAGAAGTCGTGTTTTTTTTATGAAACATATTAGACATCACATGGGATAACAGTATCCTGAAATTTTAAGGTTGTGCATCTATCAAAAAAAATATACTTAAACCTATTTAAACTGGAATCAACCACGTTGATTTAAATCTCTTATATATTTGAGATAAATAAATCGAAGCTGTTTTGTGTTCCCAGTGCCCAACATTTAGAAGTATCAGTGAAAAATTACCAACTCGCAGTAAACCATATAGTATTATTCGCCTTTTTGACGTTCCTGATGAAGGTAGATCCAGAAAAAGCGCTTCGGTGGGCTGGCATACAACTTTAAACGTTTTCCTTTCTTGTTTATCGATTGCATGATGATAATATATTACCTTTTATGATGTATTTCAGTTCCAAGAAATGATACGGAAGGAATGCTTAAATATAGCGTCGCAATAAAAGTTGTGCTAGGCGTATTTCAGCTGGCCCCTAGACAAAAAAGTGTACTGGTTCAGCGATTATAGACGTAATACTAAACTCCGAAACATAACAATGAACTAAAATCAAAATCATACTTAGAAGGACAGAGGCTCCTGGATTGGGACAGGCGCACAAATGCGGCGGGGTTAAACATGTTTCGTGAGATCACAACCCTCCCCTATACCTCTAGCCAATAATAGGTCTAAGGAAATACAAGTCCTATGTCAGAATAGGAAACAAACTAAGAAACTAATTAACATGTTTGACAATGATAATAAAATGACAAAGGACTACTATACATAAGGCTAGCAGTTACTGTCATACGCCAGCTCCAGACATCAATTAAACTAATTGAAAGGTTTTATATGTCCTCATTATGCACACTCTCTCCCTGTTGTATTTATTGCTACTTTGTTCCGGAACATTCATGAAATATTTGTCACTGGCAACAACAGAAAATCGATAATTTAAAATAGGTTGTTTACATACAAATTACGAAGGACAAAGTTGCCCTTATAGATGGATTTAAATATGTTTAACTTCACTTTGGTCAAACACCTCTTTAATTGTTTCGTTCTTATTTTGCTTCAATTTAAAATTTTAGTTTCAGCGTTCCGTATGTGAATTCTTTACTTCAAATTCAGCGATTAACATTGTACTGTTTTTTCGAGAGCGACATTGGTGTACGGCCAAAAATGGAAAAAATCCATCATGCAGCTGACAGTGTGGCTTCTCTTTGCACGCCCCATTCTGACTGGGTGTACATGTGGACTTTTAGTTTGCTAAAAGTCGATTGTCGTACGATAACTTCAAAATACCCGAATAACAAAATGCAAATACAGGACAGTAATATCCTTTAATACCAAAAAAATCTATTCCTCTTGTTTACTATTATAAAACAGCAATTGATTCAGAACCTATAATGGAGCTACGTGTATGATAACCATTCCAAACGTTGCCTTTAAGGTAGCAACCATGTCACTTTAAAAGTGGGGTGAGGTTGTTTTGTCGAAGCTCTAACAATTTTATTAAGTTTTTCATCGCCATTAACAGAATATTTTTAATGTACCATTATCGAAGCCCCTAGTGGTAGTATCAAGTAAAAAACAGGGACTATCTAAATATTGGTTCCCCAGAAGATTACCATTTATCGCTGATAAAAACTTTTGAACACAATTTTCAACTTTCAAAATTCCGACACCTACAACTGGATAGATGGGTGCTTAATGTAGTACAGCGGCAACTATTACATAAACATGAATGCGAGTTGGGTGGCTAATGTAGTACAGCGGTAATTATTACATAAATATGAATGCTCGTGAAAATAATGTTTATGGTATACGTTTATATATGATATGAAAGGTTTCAACTTTTACAAAAGCAGAGCTATACGTTGGATTTAAAAGTTAACTTTATTTGGCCTTTTCAATTTTATTTGACTTTATTTGCCTTTTTAACTTAATTTGGTTCGAGTGTCAATGATAAGTCTTTTGTAAACGAAACGCGCGTCTGGCGCAAAAACCGGCAAAATTTATATTCCGGTATCCATCTATGATGAGTTTTTGTAGATACCTTGTAACAGTATCTTGGCTCCAATTTGCTGATATTGGATCCTATTAGCGTCTTAATTTCAGCATAAAAAAGACTTTTAGATTAAAAACCTCCCACACTATGGACTAGCACAACCTTAAACCATGCATTCAGTATCATGAAGCGCTTTTCTTAGTCGACCTCCTTACGGAACGCTTAAAGCTGAATATTTAGGGCAAGCAACTTACAAAGAACAGATAAAAGCGTTTAAGATGATCTTTCATTCTGTACATGAAATGGTATATTCTTTAGCCAACATGATTGCAGAAAGTAAGAAGTCGTAAAGCAAAACAGAAAAAAAAATTAAATCAAAAGAGATAATACATCGTGTATTGGGCCTTTTTATGGCTTAGACTTTAGTAGAAAATGTATATACATGCTCAACATAACCATACTATTTGACCTACTGCGAGTTGTTCAGTTTTTATTGTTACTCCTGTTTCTCCTAAAATATAGGTGCTAGAAAAACTAGCAGGTAAAATGGTCAATATCAGAGCCGTACGTCTGGTTTTTAAATGAATTATCTTCTTTTAAGAAATATTAATTTTGTCATCCAATTTTTCACCGCTTTGAACTGTCCGTTTTATTTCATACATAAACTTTTAAGTATCAGTATGTTTTTTATTAATATTGTTTCGTTTCGTTCCGCTTTTATTTCGTTTCGCTTTTTACATGTATCCCTCTTATTGCCCCTTTTCTATTTTGATATTTTAAGCAAACATTTAAAAAAAACTTTTAAAAAGTGAAATAATCAAAATTGCGCGTTAGGTTTAGTATTTTAAAAGTTTGGTCAAATTTCTAAACTATCAAATTTATAAACGATATTTAGAATTTTAATATTTTAATAATTTGGTTAAAATTACAAAATTTCAAAACTTTAACACAATTTGAAATTTTGATACTTTAAAACTTTGACCAAAATTCCAAAAATCTAAAATTTCAAAACTTTTTAAAACTTTGAATTGATAAGTGTTACACGGACCCATACTCTACGGATTTTTTTTCCAGTGCAATTTTAAAATGCATCCCCAACGTTAAAAAAATGTCTTCTATAAAGTACAATTTTCTCTGAACCCACTACTCTTTCGCACAGAAACTTGTAAAGTCTTTGAGAAATTTCCTCCATGTCTATAATATTAAAATAACACTAAGTAGTCAGATAAATATAAAAATGTATTTTCTTCTGATTAAATTGTCGTATGTTTACATAGAACTGTACATATGCATTCGTATGGCAATTTCAACATTGTAAAGGGAGTAACCCTCTAGATTTGATACTTTTTATATTATTTTGATAACATTTCCGTAAAAAGTAATTTCAATTGAATAATGCAATACAGAAGAACATTTAACGAGTCATCATGGTCATGCTTTTGACAAGAATAGGGAAATTAATGAAATATTTAAATATCTTCCTGTTAAACATAATAAAACTTGATATTTAAATGTTGAAGTAAAATATAGGACAATATTTGTTTTCTGTTATATAAAAGTACAATGTATATAAACTGAACTGAAAATTTTGTTTTTCAATTGGTTATTTTGCGAAGAATCAAGGTTCTACATTTGCAAGTCCTTGCGTTAATATGAAACTTTTTTTTTCAGGGAACACACATGAACCTGTTTTGTTATGGTTCATTTCTTTGAATGCTTCTCTTTAAATTTCAATTTGGAAAGGTACGATTATACGAAATCAAAAAAGGTTGAAACAATCCCTTGTTAATAGTCATATTGAACATGTTGAAGACCTGTACAAAAAAGCATACACTTTATTTGTTAAATGACTGATCTCTATAACTACTGCCTGCCATAAACCACCCGTGATTAATTTTAAACAAAAACCTTTGTTAAACAATACCAAGTTGTTTAAAAACCATCAGATATGCAAAGTGCATTAAAAAATTGAAAAAAAATGAAAATTTCCTGGTAAGGATGGTTTTACCACTGAATTTTACAAAAAAAAATTGCCACGATATTAAACCTTTCCTGTCGCGTTTTTTGAAAGAAGCATTTTAAGAAGGCAAATTATTAATTGCACTACCAAACGAAGTTATCACCTGTCTACTCAAAGTTGGAATACCCCAAATTTTTTTTGAAAAAATGGCGACATATTTCACAACTTAATGTAGACTAGAAAAAAATAGTATCATCATGTATTTGAAATATAAATTAAAAAAGTTCTTGGTCACCTAATAAGTGAATCTAAAACTGGTTTTATAAAAGGCATATGTATTGGTGGGTGAACATGTCTTATATAAATTATGACCTTTTACATAAAGTGCACGAGGTAGATATTCCTAGCTTACTTTTCTTGTTAAAATCTAATGAAAAAAACGTTCGATTCTCTGTAGCGGAACTTGATATGCGAAACCTTGAAATTTCTAGGATTTGATAACATTTGGTCAAATGGTTCACACAGGATACTTTAATTCAAAAGTTGTATTAAAATAAAATGGCTATCTATATAATTTAAAATATCTATATTTTGGAAATAGAAAGAGAGTACGACAAGGGATCCATTGTCTCCCTATCTTTTTTCTATGTTTAGATCTGCTTAGTGCATCGACAAATATTGACCTAACTTGTAACACTTATGGTTTACCACCAATTTATGAGTAATTCTTTAGAGTAATTTTTGATACATCTTTATTTGTAGATGAGACTTGCGAATGATATAATATAAATATATATTACTACAAAAACTGCGAATTAAAAAAAAATGCATCTGTTTTAGCATCGGCAACCTCACTGGTTAAACGTAACGGATACAATTGATACGGTCAGAGCTAAAGAGAAATTTGAGAATAGCGTATCATTTGACAGTACGCATAAACTTTTATTTAATATAAAAAAAGAAGATGTGGTATCATTGCCAATGGGTCTTTTCATGAATTTCATCATGAAATGTTGGAGGTATGTCCAAGACACGATGTTAATTCGATATCGATACACGACTTTTCGTATGCATGTTGTTATGTCCACATGGCCTGAATCCGACGATATCAAATCGATATCGACAAACATCCAATAACTTGAACAATGGCCTGAAACCTCTGTTTTGGTTGTCGATATCGACGATATCGACGATATCGAATTGATACGACAAATGTCCCATAAATTGAACATTGGTCTTAAACCTCTGTCTTGGTTGTCGATATCAAATCGATATCGACAACATTCCATAGCTTGAACAACGGCCTGATACCTTGATCTTTGTTGTCGATTATTGTAAATAAAACAATATGAGATATAAACAATGAAGATAAAATGGTGAAAAACGCCAAACGAGCAAAGTAAATTGGAAATATTTTAAAATAAATTGACCATTTGACACAATTGACATTTTGTCTATGATGTTGTTTTATGTAAATTTCTATGTTGATTATTAAGTAATAAAACTACATTGTATAAGATATTTAACACTATGAAGATCTTCATTTGACAACGCATGAGGGTAATTTGATTATTGACTTTATCAATCGAAAGGGGGGGGGGGGGGCTATGTGCGTTTTAATTTTTTATCCTCCGGTTGAAGTTAATCCATAAATTTTCTTTTTAAATCCTGTTTACATACGATTTTTGTCTATGTTAGCAATGCATTTAAGAAATTATGTAAAATATCTTAACTTGACATTCATCCATACATAGATGTTGACGCAATAAGAATTACTGGTATGGTCGCCCAAGTATTTCGGAATCTGTGTTTTTTATTTGTTTTTAGTTTCAATGTCAAATGTTGTTGATTATCCTTGTATTTCTTATTTGTTACCGGGTTTGTCTTTTGTCCTCTGTGTGACCTTCTTCTTAGATAGTCCTGCGTTGTCAACACTTCTTTTAAGATTATGTTTGTTCTCCTTTAATGTATATCCATATACCATATATCATCGAGGAAAGGTTTAAAACTTTCTATGTCGATATCAAATCGATCTCGTATCGATGTTGTCGATATCAACGAAATCGACGTCTTGTTTGTTCATTAAATGTTTAATTCAGAAATTTTCGATATCGATTCGATATCGTGTTGTTATTGTCGAAATTAACGACATCGACATTATTTATTTGCATGCTTTCTTCAAGCGTCGATATCGTACAGAAATTGTCGATATTGACATTATATTTTGTCACGTTATATTCGTTTGTCGATATCGATTCGATATCGTGTAGAAATTTTCAATATCGATTTTATATCGTGTAGACATTGTTGATATCGACGATATCGACATCTAGTTTGATATTGGACATGCATGGAAATTTTATCCTACTTATGGCTCGAATGGCATCAATTTAAATTACAAAATGATAGATTAGGTAGGTAGAGATATAACTTCTTATCCGGATAGAAGAGGTAGCTTTAAGAAAGACAATCAGCCCTTTCAAACAGAAAACGTAAAGAGCGACGCAGCCTGTAACATAAAGGTGATCATGACTGTGAGGCCTTCATTCCAAAGTAAGCAACCGCAATACTGAACTGCTTTTAAGTGCACACAGCACGCCCTTAACATTGACAGCAGTGTAACAATTCAACATAAGAACAAACTATCAATATAACAATGCTCTTCTTGAGCGGTGTGTATGCTATAGAATGTGTTCACCTGCTCGTGTGTTTGCTCTGATAAAAGTTTTCTTTTTTTTTTGGTAGTGAGAGAGCTGTCTACTGTGATTTTGTATTAATGGTTCTGATTGGATGAAAGTAAGCGTAACATTCTCTATCTTCTTGTCTGTAATGAAGGAAACCGAAATATTGAATTCCAGAATGTGTAACGACATGTGATTTATACAATAATAAGACAACAAACTGAAATGTTGCACATACAAGTTTTCCTTTTAACAAATTTAATTACATTTGGAAGCAGTCAAGAAGACAAAAAGTCGTCCGCTGTTTACGTTTGACGATGAAAGACTACCGATATCATATTTGCCTCTTTCTATTAATCTAACAACGAGTTATTATATTTTCTGTATTTACCCTGATTTTGTTATGTGTTTATCTACAAAGGAATGGGCTACTGATACCAGAAGAACAGTCAAACTCATAAATCGAAAATAAACTGACAACGCCATGTCTTAACGTCGGTCAATTAACTATATTTTTTTCACTCGCATTATAAGACTGCCCTTATTTCTGTCTACTCATCCAGTTATAAGAATCCTTACCATAGATTTTTATCTCGTTAAATATTAAATATATATTCATGAACTCAAAAAAGTTACTTGCCTTAATAAAATCAAACTGCTGCATATTTGAATTTGAATCCACGCAAATTTCCTAACGGAAAGTCCTTTTTCAAATATCAAAATCAAAACTGAAACATTTCATCTGACTTGCTACAGACATCTCTTTATGCAAAAAAAAAATGCACTAGAATTGATAACTTCCTTGTTAGTACTGAAATTAAAAAAAAATGCTTCTCTTGTGATATTATACCAATTGTTATTCAATACACTGACCATAATAGTGTACCTTTAAAAGTACATATATCAAGAAATAATAAAGGACGTGGATACTGGAAATTAAATAGTAGCGTTTTAAACGATGAAATCTACCTAAAAATAATATACAATCTAATTAACAACTTTGAAATTAAAGCAAATGATTAAAAAAATCTAGATCCTGTATGGGACACTTTTAAAATAGAGGTTCGAGATTGTACAATTCAATTCTGTAAATTAAAAGCCCTCAACAAAAAAAATTAAATCAATGTGTTAGAAAATCAACTAAGACAACTTAAAAATGAAATTCATTCAACTAACATCAGAGTTAATGATTATGAAACAAATACCTCCCTGATTGAAAAAAATAGAGAAAGTAGAACAAGAGTTAGGAAATCTTTATAATGAAAAAGTAAAAGGCAATCAAATAAGATCAAGGGTGAAATGGATTGAAGAAGGAGAAAAAAAATACTTCCTACTTCTTAGGTCTTGAAAAAGCCAGGCAGTGCAAAAAAACCATCACTAGATTGTATGATGTAAACAATAATATAATTATTGATCAAGAAAAAATACTTAACATTGAAGTTAACTATTATAAAACATTATACTCCTCAACTAAGCCTGATGTGGAAGATACTAAAAAGTACTTTAACAATATTAAAAAATGTCCAAAATTGAGTGATACTGAAAGTGATTTATGTGAAGGAAAAATAACAGTGCAGGAATGCACAGATGCAATATTCAAAATGAAACTAAATAAAGCCCCAGGTCTAGATGGACTTAATGTTGAATGTACAGAAAATTCTGGGAAAAAATAAAAGATTTAATTGTATCAGTATTTAATTTTTGCTATAAAAAAGGAGAATTATCAACTTCACAGCAAATTGGAGCAATATCATTAATATACAAAAAAGAAGATCCACTTTCTTTAAATAATTATCGCCCAATAACTCTGTTAAATTATGATGTAAAATTGTTGGCTTATGCACTTGCTCAAAGATTAAAACAAGTATTACCAAAAATAATTCATACTGATCAAAAAGGTTATATAAAAAATAGATACATAGCTTTAATATAAGGCAAATACAAGATATTATTGATTACTCAGAGAACTTTAAAGTAGATGGCGCTATACTTTTTGTTGATTTCTCTAAGGCATTTGACTCCCTTGAATGGAACTTTATGTCAGAAACTTTGGTAAAATTTGGCTTTAAACGTAGTTTTATAAGATGGATTCAAACAATGTACACAGACATAAAAGGTTGTATACTCAACAATGGTTGGGTGTCCAGGAGTTTTAACATTTTTCGTGGAATTCGACACGGTTGTCCAATTTCTTCGTTAGCCTTCGTATTAGTGGTTGAAATTATGGCAATAAAACTAAGAGAAGATAATAATCTTAAAGGTTTAGAGGTGAAACTAGATGGTAGAAATTGCTCACTTAAAATATGTCAACTTGCAGATGATACAACACTATTTCTTAAATCACCAAAAGATTTTAGTTTAGCAATCAATAGTTCAAACATGTCAAACTAAAGGACAGTCACAGCATACGGCAAAATCGAATCTAAATGTTACTAATGGCAATACATTGAAAATCACAATTCTACCAAACCAACTCATTGTCTGTTAGACGATTTGTCTTTTAGTCGTTGTACAACTGATAACCAAAACGAGGCTTCTTTTTCGTTTCCAATAATCTGGTATGCTCGACTCAGGTATAAACAAGCTCTGTTTTTCCACGGACTAATACGGTCGATGCAATAGTTGTTTTTAACAGTCCAATGAAGTCTCTGTAAGCTGTCTCGCAGTTGTGTCAGGTCATTTAGCTGGTAAAAACATAGGAATTGAATATAGTGCAGGAAAACAACGGATGGACAAAGGATTGCTCGGGGTTTGTTAGACAAATGGATAAACAGGTCTGTTTCGATGGTAGTGTTTGGTTCCGGCCTTAACATAAACTTGCGCATTGTCCGCAATCTTATATCTTTAAAAGTAGCATTGTTCTGCAGTATTTCTTTCGCTGACCTTGTTACAAAAAAGTCTGTACAGTCCCTTAGGTTGAAGGTAAACAACTTTTCTACAGTGCATGTAAGTCTACCGTAATTAAGAACTGTAATTGCTTCATTGTATTGTTTTTGGAAATAAAAGTACAAAGCAATCCTGAGCCATCCTGATAAAGAGTCTTTGTTCGTTGCGATAATTGCAGGACAAAACCACTTTCGTCTCAAGGCATATTTTTTCTTATTTGACTTTTGATGGCTTCTGTAGAATGTTTTGCCGGCAATTTCTTCGCTAAGGCAAATAAGACAAAGCAAATATATACTTCGAGTTTTGATTGAAAGATCAAATTTACTGACTTTATCCACACACAAATCAAAATGTTTGTTTCCAACAATTTCAGTAATATTCGGATCATATCCAAACATATTAACCAGTGGCATTATAGCTATATTAAACTCGTGACTACTATAGGCGACTTTAGCAGCATAAAAACAATTAAAGTCCTTCGGTGAGTGACATTCTAAAATACTTAACCAACCAATGTCATAAAATTTCTTTAAAATTGTAACTAAAGCTGCCCGTGGTTGCCCTTCGAATTTCCTGTCGATCATGTTGTGTTCTGGAATAAAATAATTAGGAATGTATTCATGAATATTCCAATAAATTAAACGTTGAAGACATGACATAAAGCATTTTATAAGATTATTTGGAGTCCAAATTGAATATGGAAGTTCTTCGGATATCCAGAGTATAGTTGATTTCAAAAAGTAAGAGCATATTAACTTGTCAATATTTCCAGCTTTCTTAACCACTTCTTTAACAAAAAGCTTAAGTAAAGCGTAGCATGTAAATTGTGTATGATTCCAAGAATGAATCAATAACTTTTCTGCTTGAGAGAATGAAAGTCTCCATTCGAGAGGATTGTCTTCTACTGAATCGGATTTGCTACCTACAGGAACAAGCAAAATACCTTTTTGACGGATATTTTCTATTAATATTTCAGCAGGCCAGTTTGATGATCGCGATCTTGTAAAAAATGAATAAGCAATTCCTGCCCAGTTGTCACATTTCAAAGCAAAGGCAAAGTCTATCGAATCATCTAGTGTAGTCAAACAGGGTCCATTTACCTTAACTGGCATTCTCTTGCAATTCAAATTCGCATTGATCGATTTCCATATTTTTCCAGAAAGGACTGGTCCGGAATCAGTAACAACAACACACTTTGATAGCATGTTTCCAAATGGACTTTTCTTTCTATTTTTTCCAATTATTCTAGGGTGATTCTGGTCTACTCTTATCATACCGAAACCAGGTTGAGCAATATGTACATCCAAAAATAGAAAATGTTTGTTTATACACTTACATGTAGAGCTAGTGCATTTAGCATCGTTATTTTGTACTGGCATCTTGCATATAAACATGATATCAAGATCACTTCCTTGGAAATGTAATCCCTCAGCCTTACTGCCACTACTAACATACTCTACGGAGTTTGTTCCAGTGCAATTTAGAAATGCATCCCGAACGTTAAAAAATTGTCTTCTATAAAGTACAATTTTCTCTGAACCCACTACTCTTTCGCACAGAAACTTATAAAGTCTTTGAGAAATTTCCTCCATGTCTGTAATATTAAAATAACACTAAATAGTCAGATAAATATAAAAATGTATTTTCTACTGATTAAATTGTAGTATGTTTACATAGAACTGTACATATACATTCGTATAGCGATGTCAACATTGTAAAGGGAGCAACCCTCTTAGATTTGATACTTTTTATATAATTTTGATAAGATTTCCGTAAAAAGTAATTTCATTTGAAAAATGCAATACAGAAGAAGAAGGAAATTAATAAAATATTAAAATATCTTCCTGTTAAACATAACAATAAAACTTTATAATAAAATGTACAAGTAAAAAACAGGACAATATTTGGTTTCTTTTATATAAAAGTACAATAAAATATAAACTGAACTGAAGATTTTGTTTAAAGCATATATACCTGTACTTCTTTTAATTGGTTATGACAACTAGTAATATTTGTCGACCAATCAAGGTTATCAATTTGCAAGTTCTTTAATTTATTTGAAAGATCTTTTAGGGACAACAAATGAACCTGTTTTGTTATGAGTTGAATTTGTTGAATGCTTCTATCTAAATTTCAATTTGAAATGGTACGATTGAACTAATTCAAAAAAGTTGAAACGTTTCTTTGTAAAGAGTCATATTGAACATGTTAAAGACCTGTAAAAACTAGCATACAATTTATTTGTTAAATGACTGATTACTTTTACTACTGCCTGCAAAAAAACAACCCGTGATTTATTTTGCAAATAACCCCTTTGTAAAACAACACCAAGTTATTTAAAAACATCAGATATGCATAATGCATTAAAGAATATAAAAAAAATGAAAATCTCCTGGTTTGGATGGTTTACCACTGAATTTTATCAAAAAAATCCTTTCCTGTTGCGTTCTTTCAAAGAAGCATTTAAAGAAGCCAATTTATCAATTTCACATCCACACGAAGTTATCACCTGTCTACCCAAAGTTTGACTACCCAAACATTTTTTAAAAATCTTAATTGGCTAGGATTGTCAGTTGTCTTATCGAAGGTCGGTGGCTTTCTCCGGGCAGTTCGTATTTACTAAATTTTGTCAAGCTCTATTGACTTCCTCTGTTTGAATTGTAGCTTGGAACTAGATATTTATATATCTCTTATTTTTTTTTGTTACAGAAGGAAATATATTTGCAATTTATAGTTCAGTTAAATAGAAATTATAAGCATTTGACAAAGATGAACTACTTTTTGATATTATCATATTCGAATCATAATGTATAGAATTGTGGCGAGATCATATGACTAGTTTCAGTCACAGTCAATTCGTTCAGTTTGATACCTGTTATTATCCTTGTTGGTATGACTACTGTACTAGACATGTAAGTGACTCACTAGATTATATGATTGTGGCCAAAGAACGATAACAATTACTTATAATGTTCCAAAATAGGTAGATACTTCATAAGTACAATGCATCACAAAGGAACGGGAAAGTTAGCATTTTATTTTCTGTTAACACACATGAACATTTACATTTGTTTATGGGTGTTTTAACCATATTGGATGTTTTATTTTCAATTTAATTGTTTTTCTAACTATTAAAACTGAAGATTTTAAAATATTGAATATTCCGATTGAATGTGTTTTTTAATATGTTTTCTCTGTCACGATAACTTTGTCAAAATGTTAGAACTGGTTAAAATAATCTTCCATACGTCCTGTTTCATTGATTAACAAACGAATTAGCTCGTCTAGTGACCAGTTTGGAGGTTGGTTAAACATGTTACTAGGTAGGGGAATATGTTGTTTGAGTGCCAATTAGACAACTTTCGATCCAGGTCACAATATGTAAAAGTAAACCATTATAAGTCAAAGTACAGTTTTCAACAAGGAGCCTGTGCTCACAATGAACTTCAAGCTATAACGGTCCCCAAAATAACTAGTGTAAAACCATTCAACGGGAAAACCAACGGTCTAAGATTTATTTTAAAATCAAGAAACGAGAAACACTTATAAACCTCATCAACAAACGACAACTACTGGACCTCAGATACATTTATGTTTAAATATAAAAACAATTGTCTTTTTTGCATACATATTTAACATGGTATACTAGTATTATAAAGCCTTCTAACTACATGTACTAATGAGTGAAATTTTCTTATTTCCTGAAAATCACTATGATTGTCCTGTTATAAAGTGAAACTGATGTATTTTTTTATTAAAGAACAAAACAAACCCATTTAAATTTTCAAAATTGGATAATGCATTTAGCAAAAATGTCTGGAAACGTTATTGATTATGAAATAGATCTAGGTCATGTAAAGCTGTTTTTCTTTGTACAGATACGGCTTTACTTTTTGTCATTTCTGGTTTAGGCAACTCTTAAACGTTTACTTATATAATGTTTCCGGCTTTTTATAGTTAAGACTCGACCATTAATGCCTTCACAAGCATGACAAAATTGAGAATGGAAATGGGGAATGTGTCAAAGTGACAACAACCCGACCAAATAAAAAAAAAAACAGCAGAAGGTCACCAACAGGTCTTCAATGTAGCTAGAAGTTCCCGGAGGCGTCCTTCAGCTGGCCCCTAAACAAATAAATACTAGTTCAGTGATAATGAACTAAAAATGATTAATGATGCATTAATCATTTTTAGAACAGAAAATACAAATTGTTTGTAATATTGTTTACGTAAATATAAAAAAGAAGATATGATTGCCAATGATAAAACTGTCCACAAGAGACCACAATAACACAGACATTAACAACTATAGGTCACCGTACGGCCCCGTAATAAAGGCTTACAAGATAGACAATATTGTAACTTGTCATCTTCTTGATTGACCTAGATGACGATGTGTCATATTTATCTACTTAAAAAAATCATGTTGAATATAGAATTCTAGTACTATTTTGTAAAACATAGTCAATCTTCCAAATAATTCAGAAGTCATTAGCCCAACACATCTAATAAATGATGTATTTTAGTTCTGTCAGTATGTATTCATCCTGCAATCTGGTTATATACTTTTGAACATTTGGGCATTCCCGGATTGGCTGGTTCCAGTTGTGCGATGGGTTTTTCAGTGTTGTTTCAATTTCATTTACCCATGTATTTATATGACTGTTTTCATTTTATTGGAAAAGTGTATAGTATCAACAACAAACATGTTGTTTTTTTGTGACGTCAAAGTCAACGTAAAATTTACTAACTTCTACACTTTTTTGTTGACGTCTTTGTCAACTTCTATTTTTTGTTGTATTTGTTAATCAGTTGTGGTGTATGTGTGTGATTATGTTTGTACAATGTTAGCTGATTGTTCGCAATAGTTACTACATTACTCTGTCTGTTTGAGTTGATCATCTTATGTGTTCTCAATATAATGAAGCTATACAGAAATGTCATACAAGCTAGATGTTAGGCTATATGTAGCTATAAAACTAGGTTTACTGATTTATTTTCTTCGAACAATACCTTTTCCAAGTCAACAATATGGCAGTTGTTTTTCACTTGTGTCGTTTTAGGTTCTAAAGGTGTATGGACTTCCCCTTTTTAAAAGCTCGTAGGTTGGTATTTTCAGTAGTTGTACAAATGTATAAGTATTCGTACACTCAATACGTCGAATGGTAGTTTCGTGTTGTTAGTCTTAGTTTTCTACCTTGTGTATTATGTATTGGTGTTTGTCTGTTTGTCTGTTCGTCTGTTTGTCTTTTTCATTTTTATCCCTGTCAATGTCATTTTGTTTTCGATCTATGAGTTTGAGAGTCATTCTGGGATCGTTTGCCCCTGTTGTGCAGAATATACTATATACAAAGTACAATAAAAGCTTTACAAAATAATTTTATTATTTTTTGTTTTTGTTTTTACTCTTTCATTCATGTTATTATATTGCTTTTCTTTTCTTTCTATTGTTATTCCCGCATATCAAGTTGTAATTTTAGTCTATATTTCAACATTCTGTATTTTGTTGGCTCATTTATTTTATTAATCAGTCACAAAAAAAATCGATTAGATATGAAACTCTCAACTTTTAACTTTCTGAACTCTAGATGATTACGCTACTGGGTGTATACAAAGACTAATTACAACCTTATTAGAGTACAACTGATCAGATAATGTTCTTTTTGAGTGTCCAAGTTCAAGTCCAAATCCTGAGCAATACATACTGTATATGTACGATAATTTACAATTTGTTGATCGAATGATACCAAAATTCATACTTTCGCACTAACACAAATTACATATTGACCTTTTTATTCATATGTTTGTTAACATTTATAATGATACAATAATCAGTTTAGATACTGGGGAATGTTTCATCCTGTTTTCTTGCGGGCTTATCTTACATCTGACTGTCACTAATACAAATTGAATGGATCTTTATTCGTTATTTTCAGTTCATAGATATGTTTGTTAACAGCTACAATGATATAATAATCAGTTTAGACACTAAGGAATGTTTCATCCTGTTTTATGGTGGGCTAATCTTACCTTAGACTGTCCCTACTACAAATTGAATGCGATCTTTATTCGTTATTTTCAGTTCATAGATATGTTTGTTAACAGCTACAATGATATAATAATCAGTTTAGATACTGGGGAATGTTTTATCCTGTTTTCTGTTGGGCTTATTTTACCTCTGACTGTGTTTGCTATCGTAATCAGGAGAATGTTGTATGCTATTCCAAATGACGTCACATTTAATATGTGTACATTGTGTCAAGTCGTATATACAACTGACTTATTTCTGAAAACACAAACGTACGAAAGAGTCATAAAATGATAAATGTAAAAATAAGAAGATATGATTACAAATAAGACTAGTCTCCACAAGAAACCAAATGACCCCGACCGAGATAAACTAATAAGGTCAATGTATGGCCTTCAACAATAACAAAGCCATACCATATCATGTTATTCTAACTGTTTATGTGCAATGCAGTTCTAATTCAATTTTTTCAAACCATTACAACATGCCTTTAGGCACAGGTATCTGCTGGTAAAGAATTTAAAATTTGAAAGAAATTTATAATTTTAAAATGGCTTTTAGATTTATAACAAGTTATCCGGTTGAGAAAAAAAATGTAATAGAGGGGCAACCCGATGTCTGTTGTTTTAAAAAATCATCAAAATTTGACTGGTGTACAAAAAATGTATGGAAAATAAAAATTAACCATGGATTTGCAGGGTAAATGTTTGAAAGGATCTAGGACGATACTGAACATATTGCAAATAAAAAGTACTTCGCATAAAATTCAAATCAATGTCATATTTCAAGTTTTAATTTTTTTTTTTTAAATAAATAGCAATATTTTTTCAAGTTTAACAATTTTGAGATATGCAAATAAATCATATTTTATTTCAATAAATACAAGTTAAAGAAACAATAACTTTTATTTCTATACATGGTACACATTGATGCATTTTAGTACTGGAGGAACAGCTGGTGAAGAATTTAAAATTGGACAGAAATTTTCAATTCTGAAATGCCTTTTGGATTTATAACAAGTTATCATGATGGAAAAATAATGATGGCTCAATAAAATGTAAAATAAAAACTCAAACTTATAGGAATTGCATTTATTTGAATTTACTTTCACTGCATATTTTCTTATCTAAAAAAGATATATGAAAATTTGAAAAATGGTTGTGACATACATGTATATATAGTGTATATGCTTTTAATACATGTACAAACTAAAGTGCGAAACATGTAGTATTTTCTTTACAGAAATCATTTTTTTAGTAACAACATGTAACTGCTGGGTGATGATTTATAACTAATCGACATCCTGTCCAAAATGATGTTTTTAAAAGAACACATGATATGGACTCAACTATTTTGTTTTTATTTTTCAAAAACTAATTAACAATTTTGAGATATGCAATGAAAATTACAGTATATTTCAATGAATATTATTTAAAGGAACAATAAGTGTAATTTCAATGCATGGTACAAAAATGATTTTCTAAAGAAACTAAAAATAGTCATTATACATTTTATCTTTATCACGGAAAATGAGATGTATGCCATCATTGCGATGTATTATCAAACTTGAGGATAGATCCATATTGATAAGCACACAAATTAGATTTTGCCTCATTATTATGCATTAATTTACCAGGTAAATAAAAAATACCAATATAAATGGTGAGATATGACTGATTGGTGTATGATCGAGAAAATGAAACATAAATTATAACTTAACAAATCTTAAATAACTTTTATTACAAAGATAAAAAGTTCAAAAAGTTCAAAAAGTTTTCGAAATGTTTTTAATATGATTTAAGAAGAAAAACATGATGCTCTTTAAATCTGATTCAATACTTTTTGCAAATTCTGAAGCAGTTACAATTTGGCAACTACAATGTTTGCAGTTTTTTCAAAAAGAAAACTGGTTGCAGCTATGTGCGTCAGTGCCAGGTATTAATAGTGACTATATAAACATAGCTCTACATTTTCATTCTCAATTTCAATGTTAAGCCATTGTGCTAGTGATCGCGCATTAATCAGGGAACTGTTTCGTCTATTAAGAAAGGTAAGCTAAATATATCATTTTGATATTTAGGTTAATACATTAAACTAACTTATAGAAGAAAATCAATTGTAAATTATAAAGAAAGTGATGTATTCAATAGGCAATTTTGAGAATACAAATATCCAATAATAATATTTATATAATTTGCAAATTTCTTTTTCTAATTTTGTAGTTAATTCTCTTTAGACTTGTATAGTATAAGTGTAATAAACAGGATAAACGTAGTGAAATCATGTGTAGGTGTTTTTACCTTTTATATTTAGCACACGATTTACAAATCATGTTTTTCTATATATATACAGTAAAAATATATATTAGCATGTTATAGAGAGTTGTCACAGTATAATACTGTAATGACGAGGAAAAATCTTTTGGATATTCGTTTCACTCTACCTATTTACATTCATACTTATTTTTACTAAAACAAACGTCAGGTGCTTTCAAGCAAATATTTTTAATGACAACAGAAAGCCTTGAAAAAATAAGTACTCTATTCTGATTGTTAAGTTACTACGTCATTTTGAAAAATATACCTAAAATCCGATGAAGCATGCTACTCTTTTTCAAAATAACACGCTTTTTAAGAACTAGTATACTGATAGTATAAATAAATATAACGGAATTTAAAAAGGCAAAAATTTTGTTTTTAATAAAAATGAGAGATCCATGATATATGTGGAAACTAAAACCACGATAGGCGAACATTTTTAAACTTGCGTATTTCATGTCGAGGAAGTATGAATAAACTTTGATGTTTGTTCAGTATTTAATTTTAATTGAGGTGAGTCATTCATTATGATCAATCAGTAAACTACCTATTTCATCATTTCATACAAAGGTAGAAGGTTGTTATAAAAATTTGAGTCGAGTTGACATGTTAACTCGTCACTGTTAATTAGAGAACGAGCCAACAAGTTAAAAATCTGACAAAGCAGGGTTTCTGTCAAAATTTCTCTAATATGATATTATGACGTGATTATTTTTGTTTTAAACTTGTTATTATCCGTTCAGCAGTGAGCCATTTATTCATCAACTTTTCTAATTTTCATGTATTGTATTCATTATTACTGATGCAAAATGTGTGATTAAAATGTGCATACAACCTACTCAAGTTTACTGCTTATCGATGTAATAAACCGATAATGCATATTTCAGGTATGTGCTGCATTACTTTACAGGGCACCTATGGAACGCCGGAGCTGTCTTATAGTGTAAATATTTAATGTGTTTTGTCGCTTTGCCTTTACGTCCTGTCATTTCTTCTTTATGTTATGTGCAGATGCCTTTATATCCTGACACGGCATCTCTGTGTTATGTCAAATTAGTAATTTGTTTGGTCAAACAATTGTATGATATGTCATTGCTAAACTTTGTTGTGTAAAATATGCATTACATTATGCTGTAACTACTATATATTCTGTGAATACTTCGGAACTTTATGATCAACCACCTTTACATTCTCTCATATTTTATCTATGCTGTGTCTATTCTTCTTTCACGCAAGTCAGTTAATAAATGCGTCCTGTCTCAAGTGTTTTTGTTATGTCAAATGTTCTAAACGTTTTGTTTTGATACACCTTTGTTCTATGTAAATCTCATGATACCGGTATTATAGTATTTTGGTGTTATGTTGTGTTTATACATATGTATCTCCAGTGAAAAACATAATACATCATGGTATAATTCAAATGCGTTTTGCCGTACAGTTGATACTCTCTGTGAGCATTCGTTACGTCATGTGCAGATGCCTTTTACATTATGTGCAAACAACTAAATACGTTTTGTGCAAACCTCGTTTACCTTATGTGCAAACCTCGTTTACCTTATGTGCAAACATCGTTTACCTTATGTGCAAACACCTATTACGATTGTGCAAATACCTATTAAGTTATGTATAAAAACTACATCAGTATGTGCAAACACTATAACGTTATGTGCAAATCCCGCTTACAGTATGTGCAAACACCATGTGAGTTATGTGCAAATGCCTATTACATTATGTTCAAACATCTATTACGTTAGGTGCAAACACCTCTTACGTTATGTCCAAACACCAACTACGTTATGTGCAAACACCTATTACGTTCTGGTAAACGCTTTTTTGACACAGATTAAAACAAAACGCATCAGTGATATACACTTTGAAAATCAAGAAAATTATAAGTTTTAGCTTTCTAAAAAGCTCTGAACTACTTCGCTGTATTCTTTATCAAGTTAATATCCATTGTATGATGAATGTGAAGTGAATGTAATATGTGTGCATCGGGTTGTTGATTTGGTATTGGAAATGTAGTATTTTTTTCTATTGATTGATATAAAAATGTTATATAGATATTTAGTTTTTTGCTCTTTTTAAAGAGTGTGCGTTATACATCCACTCTCTTTATATTTTGTTCACATTACTTGTTGAAAATTAAAATATTTACAAATATATAGACATGATTCTCGAGGTGTGTCTCTCTGGAGGTGTGCCAAAATTTATAAAAGTCATAAAATATATTTAGTGCATTTTTGAAACATTGTACAGGAACATTTTCGGCAAACAAATCGTAATTATTGCAGATTAGCAATGCAAGTACAGACGTATTAATGATTGATATTTCAAATTTCAATATCAGTGTGTAATATAATATGCATATTAAAACGACCATGAATTAATTACATTTGATCTGAAATGTAATACACACAGTTAATTTTCCGGCATTTGATGGCTGAATATCCTCAGAAGAGAACAGTCTGTAAATATTTATCTCATGTAAGCCAATAGTTGTTGCTGAATTTCAGCCACATCATGAAGCAAACAAACATAATTTATATGTGAAAAGTAATTATTTCAAGATAGCGTGTATGTCGACTGAAACTAAAAGGCCCGCCCTGTTATTCGAAGCGAAAAAAGCTAATGTAAAAAACAAAATGTAACCTCATTTCTTTACAGAAAATGTGAACGGAAAATAAGTTGATATAAAAAAAAAAAGAAGACGTGGTATGATTGCCACGGAGACAACTCTCCACAAGAGACCAAAATGATGCAGAAATTAACAACTTTATGTCACCGTAAGGCCTTCAACAATGAGCAAAGCCCATACCGCATATTCAACAATAAAAGGCCCCGAAAAGAATATGCAAAACAATTCAAACGAGAGCACTAACGGCCTTATTTATGTAATGTTCTTTTCCATCTGCAACAAGCGGGGCATTTCATAGGTCGCCATATCTTGCATACATATTCATAACATATAGTTTTTGAGGCGCCAAACTACATTTATTAATTATAGACTTTTGACAAGGTCAACACATAATATATGCGTCTTTTCAGATTATATTGACTGAAGACGAAGATATTTTCTCGCCACCTCTTATCTTGTATTTTTTTTTTAAATTAGCAGGGAGTTTGGCAAAACTGAGTCCCGAGCCCCCTCTTAATCAAACTACTTATAAGACCAACAAACGCAGCTCCATCATTTTCAAAAATTCTTGTTTCGCCACTGGTTTTTGGATGAGAAATCAAAAGAGGAAAAAATTGGGTTTTTTAATATAAATCAATAATATGAAAATTTCGTTAAACTCGTTAAAAACATAAATAAAGTAAACAAATCTTTGATATTTATACACACGTACAGAAAAAGTGTTTTACCGCATGTGGAAGAATATCTCAAGAACGTTTGCGATATCCCATGCAAAGTTATCTGTCTTTGCTTCCTCTTTCGTGGGACAATGAAGGTTTTGCTGGAAAATATGAATGCCCACTCAATGCAATCTATTACAAAAATCGAAATATTACAGAAGAGTGTCCACCATGCACTTGCACAGCACTATAACTTATATAATGCAATAGAATGATATACAAATGGATGAAAATTAAATATACATGTAACTGTAATTTACAAATATAAAAATAATGTATAACACAAAAAAAACCCAGACTTTACTGATTTTTATGACTTCTACAATGAGGTTGAATTTATCATCCACGCGCAGAAAAAATATATATCTGTACTTTAACGTCACTTTCAGATAAAGAGATGTGATTTGGTTTTCTGGGACAAGTGGTTGTGACTGTCCACAAGAACTTGCAGTCATCCGATGTTCAGTACTTCAGTGCTTTGATTCATATATTTAACATAAATATGTTCTCAACCAGTAACAAAACATAACAAGGGTTTTATATTTTTAACAAATGTCTTATTGTCCTTAAACTATCTTGATTCATTTTGAGAGCTCGAATCGTATCAATGACATACTGCACATTTTAAGATTCTTGAAAACTGGGAGTTACCTAGCAATTGTTGCATGGTGCTTTAAACGGATGAACAACAGGGTTCCAAAATTCCAAATATAACAAAACATGACATGTGAACTCTCTTAATTTATAATCAGTAGCAGGAAAATTACAAAAGAATTTTAGCCTTCCCTTTCGTGTTAAAGTCTGTCACAGTTTTCTTTTCGTTATATAGATGATTTTTTAAAAAGAATTTTGACTAAATATGTTACGTCGATTTCAAGGCGAACAAGGTTGCATCAATTCGAAATTGTTTCCGCACTTTGAGGATAATTTGGATTGAATCATGTTAACTTCATGTCTCGCTAGCCATTTATAAAAAAAAAACGTCTCGCGTTAACAGTAGCCGAGAAAAGGGGGAGCTATATCTAAACATTCGTAAGGGTTCCACGGAACCAAGTGTCTCGACCACTTTTACTGTTAATCGCAGGCTCAACAAAAATGAGGAAAAAATCTATAAAAATATTCCTCTTGATACGATCTTTGACTGTAAGAAGCTTCTGTCCACGTTTGGAAAAAAAACAGGCTTGTTTATGCATCTAATAAATGTTTTAAAAAATAAATTTCAGACTGTAATGTTAACTGGAAGTCCATTCTTAAGTAAAACACATGTACAAAATCTTAACAAAATTTCTTTCCAGATACTAGCTTTTGATCACAAACAAGCGTCTGTCCAAGTTTGGTACAAATCAAAAAGAGTATTAGAAAGTTATTAAAATTCTTAAAACATTAACCACAGAGTGAATGTGTTGCTTCACAGTGTAAATGCATTATTTCCTGGCAGAAAATCTAAGTTTTTTTTTTTTAAATTTATCATATTTTAATGAAATCTGTACATTTGTTAGTTTAAAACATCAAGTACCGGTACCTTATCCCGGCCTCGTTAACATTAGTAAATATCATATTTATACAGTTGTTAGTATTTGTTAGTATTATACATTCAATTTTCAATATTTGAAAGAAAAAAAAAAAAGAAAAATAAACAGAACGAAGTTTACTAATGAGATTTTCAGATACAATTATTTGTATAACAAATGCACAGGTTTTGAAAAATATATATACTGTTTTCTATATTAAATTTCTCTTTTCCTTATTTGCACATGAACATAATAGGTTACACACATTTGTATGCATAATAGTTATATATACTAAAAAAATAGTTTGATACATTGCAGATAATGATTTTAAGACAGAGGCTGTTTGGATATGAAATATATACAATATATGTGAAGTCTATTTGTTTTTTGTTTTTTTTGTTTTTATGATAGTAAAGGAGTCCAGGGGTTCCAGCAGTTTTCTGCCATACTGAGTAATTTATTTTTATAGAATATATTTTTTTCTATCAATAAGTTTTCCTTCAAATAATTTTTAAGTGCTATTATATTGGTTTGTTCCATAGCTAATTTGCTTCTATAGATGTAGAATTTTGTTAACAGAAGTATTATGTTTCTTATATCATTTTTATCTGTGTTTGTTAAAATACCAAATAAAACCAAATCAATATTTAAAGTTAGTTCTATTTCTGTCTTCTCAAATATCCAGAAGTTAAGGTCTTCCCATATTTTTGATATATATGGGCACGTCCAGAATATATGTTTTATGGTTTCGACCCCTCCGCACCCAAAACTGCAAATATTTGTATCTTTAATTTTTATTTTAAGGAGGAGTTCATTTGTGCCTAAGATTCGATGAATTATTCTGTATTGAAACCACTGCAATTTTGAATTTTTTGTTATATGAAAGGGCAGTACATGAATTTTTTTCCAATTGAAGTTTGCATTGAGAATTAATGACCATTTTTGTTCACATTTTTGTTTAGGATTTGATTTGTTACCATTCAAAATGTTATACATATCTTTTGAACCTTTCTGGGATTTAAAAAAAACCTTTAACACTGAGGGCAAAACAGGACCGTTTTCTCTCTTTAAGTCATTTGGACATATTTGATATTCTTTTAAATACTTTTTGATTGAGGAAATTAGGCCTTGATATGTGAGAAAATTAGTTTTAATATTGTATACCTTATTAAAGTGATCAAAAGTCATAAAATTTCCATCTTCCTGTAACAAGTCATTGATCAGCCAAACTCCTTTTTTTGTCCAATCTTTATATAGTACTGGATTGTTACCAATCTTTATTCTATCATTCTTCCATAAAGGGCATGTTTTAATTTGACAGTTATTTTGTACATTTTGTAGATCTTGCCAAGCGTCAAATACTTCTTTCCAAAATGGATTATTCAACTTTTTATAAGGACCAAGAAATTGCATTTCCAAAAAATTCAAATTTTCTGAAAAGAGGAATAGTTTTATTAGTTTTGAATTATTTCTATTAATTCTTCTTATCCAGGTTAATTTAAGACCTTTTATATAGTTTTCAATATTTATCATTTTTAGTCCTCCTAAACAGTGCGGTTTGGATAAGGTGTCTCTATTGACTTTATCTGGTTTGTTATCCCAAATAAAGGAAAATATTTTTTCAGTAAAATGTTTCAGGTTTGTGCTATTTGGACTAGGTATGGATAGGAATAGATGGTTTAATTTTGATATTATAAGTGTTTTTATCACTGTAATTTTTCCAATTGGTGAGAGTATTTGATTAGTCCAAGTTTTTATAATGTTTTCAATTTCTTTAAACCTTGGGTTATAGTTTAAATTTTCAATTTCACTAATATCCACTGAGAAATTTATCCCAAGAAGTGTAAATCTGCTGGAACCCCATTCCAATCCCCACTTGACACACATAGTTTCTTGGCTAAACCTTTTCTTCCCAATCCAAACAACCTTGGTCTTGTCTAAGTTTATATTGAGACCTGATAAATCTGCATATTTATCTAGAGTACGGAGAGATGCATCCAAAGATTCAGGTGATCCATCAAGTATAAGAGAGGTATCATCTGCATATTGTGATATGAGATATTCTGAGTCATCTATAGTGATTCCTTTAACCTTGTCATTATTTCGTATAAGTATACCCAGTATTTCTGCACATAGTAAAAATATATAAGGTGATAGGGGATCCCCTTGTCGGCAGCCCCTCTGAATCTCAAAAAAATCTGAGAGATGGCAATTTTGAGTTACTGCAGATTGAATCTTAGTATAAAAAGTAGTGATCCAATGTTTAATAGAAGGCCCAAAATTAAAAAAGTCTAATACACTTTCAATAAAACTCCAAGAAATTGAATCAAACGCCTTTTCAAAATCAATAAGGAGGAGAATACCAGGTATATCATGTTCTTCTGTATACAATAAAATATCATAAATTAGTCTAGTATTTTCACCAATATATCTACCAGGAATGAACCCTGTTTGATCATTATTTATGAGAAGTGATAAAATAGACTTCAAACGCTCTGCGATACAGCTAGACCCTAGTTTATATATTGTGTTTAAAAGACTTATTGGTCGCCAGTTTTTCATATATTGTCTTGGTTTATCTCCCTTTGGTATACAAGTAATTATCCCTCTTTTTTGGGATACTGACATTTCACCCATATTATACCCATAGTTGATTGATCTAAGAACAAATTTACCTAAATCTATCCAAAAGAATTTAAAAAACTCACTGGTGTATCCATCAGATCCTGGGCTTTTGTTACTTTTCATTCTTTTAATAGCAGATGTTAATTCTGAATAGGAGATTTTTCCCTCAAGGGTATCCCTTATTTCATTTGTTAACTTGGGAACGTCTAAAAATGGAATTTCCTTATTGAGATCAACACTATTTATTGTATCTTTCTTTGAATATAAATTTTTATAGAAGTTTTTAGCTTCCAATAAAATATGTTCTTGTTTGTTTATTAAACAGCCTAAAATCTAAGTTTATATATAAATAAAATACGGAAAAAATATAAATTTCATTTCTACAAATTTTAATTCTGGATACATTGGATACATGTATATGTATCTTATGATCATAAACAAGCTTCTGTCCAAGTTTGGAAGAATTCCAGTATACTTTTATGTTGTTTAAGAAAGTTTTTACAATTTCAAAAACTTTAACCACAGAGTGAATATTTGTGGACGCCGCCGCCGACGACGATGACGACACCGACGACGACGGAATGTAGGATCGCTATGTCTCGACATAAATGGCAATATTTTACGGAAACTGTCAAAACATATTTTAGAATGGTAACATTTAGGTCCAATAGAATATATTTGTATGAAATGTTATATTTTTTTAAATAAGATTTGTCAGAATAATGATGTGCAGCAAATTCATTTTATGAACATTTGGCTTAATTGTGTATTTAGCTATATTGATCGAACCATTCGCGTTCATAACTAAACGCATCGAAGCTTATCGTTTATACCGTATATCCCGTTATATTCATTGAATTTAAGACTCTCCGTTCAGAAAATAAGTTTATGTTTCTAATTTATACGACGATATTCGTTGAAATATTGAACAAATAGATAAATCCATATCAACAACTGTGGAATAATGTATTGATTATAAATGTACTTTGTCGGTAAACGTGAAATTTATTTGTACGAGCGTTAGAAACAGGACGAAAAGCGAGGCCATAAGGGGATCTATTGTTATTTATTTCTTTGTGATTTGGTATTTCGTGGAGAATTGTTTCATTGGCATTCACACCACATCCTTTTTAAAAGATAGTCAGTATTTTCTGAAATTCAAAGGAAAAATTAGGTAATGATGACCATTTTAGCAACTAAAATATTTATTTATTCTTATAGACAACAAAACTAACGATATGCACATCACATATAAAAAAAAGTAATAGAAGAAAATAATAACAATTTACTAAATTATGTATTTTTTTGTATCGTTCTTGATGACACGATTCGAAAAGTTACCGGACGAAATACGGATAAATGAAAGTCATTATTTGGAGTTCTAAGTTGCGGAATTGTTTTCGAGTATGGCCAGTGAAGGTTAAACAAGGCGGATAACCCTTTCTTTCAGATTTATATATGTATGCGTCATTTTTGTGAATTACAGGATAAGGCATTTTTTCATATGAAAAAAATAGGTTTTTTTAGAGAAAATGCAGCTTTTTGTTACACCCGCCTACCTATCTGATCCAAAATCGGATCAAATTTTTCCAACATCCTTGTGAGTTTTTAAAAAAAATTGTCAGATAAGAGGGTCACCTAACCACCCCTTTTCAGGACACCCGCATTTTCCACACGCCTTGTCAGGGACGGAGAAAATAATAAGTCTTGGGAAGGTCATTCAGAATAATATTTACAACTGTTAAAGGAAATGAACGAAAATAAAATCTTAAATGTTTTGTAGGATTTCTTAGCTGCTACATGATGATCGTGGGAGACGTCATTACATTTGTAGCATTAATCTAGTACAGATGAAAACCATACTGGGAGGGTAAAAAAAATCATACTTGTCTCTTGTGAAGAGTTGTCACATTATCATTCGTACCACATCTTCTTTTTTATATCGTTTTGTTCCTTTCGGTTGCATCTCTTGAAGAAACTAGAGTCGTGTCCGTATATTTGTTAAACTTTTCAACAAGTAAAGAGAACAAATTTTCAAATAAAATTGAGTATGGAAATGGGGAATGTCAAAGAGACAACAACCCGACCATAGAAAAAAAACAACAGCATGGTTGCATAACGCGAACTTTTAAAGTGGAGAAAAATAATTTCCCATAAAACTAAATACATAGTATGTATGTAGCATTTTTACACCATTCAATATAATTATGAAAATCCAGTTTGTTAAAAAGGTCAAAATTTTAATTTTCTTCATTTTCAAAATGCATATCATTGATGCGTTTTATTCAAATCTGTGTCAAAAGGCGTTTACCAGAACGTAATAGGTGTTTGCACATATCGTAATAGGTGTTTAGACATAAAGTAATAGGTATTTGCTCATAACGTAATAGATGTTTGGACATAATGTAATAGGCATTTGCACATAACTTACATGGTGTTTGCACATAATGTAAGCGGTATTTGCACATAACGTAATAGGTGTTTGCACATAACGTAGTAGAGATTTCCAATAAAATGACATACGTACCTAACTCGACGTACGCACGTAACGGGACCGGTTATTGCTAACCAATTAATTTTGAAAAATGCGTTACTCAAGTTTTAACTAAGTATTTATAAACTAGGAAACCCATCCATAATAAATTTAATCAATATCAAATATTTCTAAGATGATGAAAAACGAAAGAAATCATGATTTTTGTATATCACGTGATTCTTGAGATTCCCGCCAAAACTTCACTGTCATATTAAGACCACGTATATATACGTATCTTTACCTATCATACGATATTTTGGAGTTGTCTTTCATGGTTTTGACAATGAATTTTTTTCAGATATAATTGCAAAATTTAATGAACTTATTATTTGATATTTGTATTGATTTTGTGTGTCGTTATCAGATAGATTCTTCTTTTCGATTTTTAATGTTTTATAATATTTAATTTCTTATTTATCGATCGAAAATGGGGAGTACGCCCTCTACCCCTGTATCCCCGGATGCAAGTTTAGGTATACTTAAACAAAAACCTCGCCCCATAATTCGGTATAGTTAAAGACGAAAAAGTACTTTTGAAAAATATATCATTGATATGAATTTTTGTCCACATCAAATTATCTTCATTTAAATTATAGAAAAATATCATTTTGTTTTACAAGTCGAGTACACCTTTTGCATTCGGGTGTGTTGGAATTTACTTTAAACGTTAAATCTTTTTAAAACAACAAAAAGGCAACCTTCTCGCTTCGGAATTCGTTATTTTAATATTTGTATGCTAAATGTCGTCTTGGTAGTTTTTAAAATTCATAATGTGAGAAGAACTAAGATATGGGTCAAGTGAAATGACAAGAAATGATGGGTGTGTTTGATTACAAGTTGGTAATGTACTTGTTCCATTATATTATTTATGTTAATAAAATCATTCAAAGTTTAATGAAAATATTTAAAGAGTAAAAAAAATAGTTGTGGTTGATTTTTACTGAAGGCATATTCCAGCAACAATGCGTGTTCAAAGAGCAAAACATGCATTCAGTGTATGCTCCCCTCCGTCATGCTTCAATGCAGTAGGACGAAATACGTTGAGTTAGTTCGGTTATGTCGGGTAAAGTCATTTTATTGGAAATCTCTAATAGGTGTTTGGACATAAAGTACTAGGTGTTTGCACATAAAGCAATCGGTGTTTGCACATAAAGTAATAGATGTTTGGACATAATGTAATAGAAATTTGCACATAACTTACATGGTGTTTGCACATAATGTAAGCGATATTTGCACATAATGTAAGCGATATTTGCACATAATGTAATAGGTGTTTGCACATAACGTAATAGATGTTTGGACATAATGTAATAGGCATTTGCACATAACTTACATGGTGTTTGCACATAAGGTAAACATTGTTTGCACATAACGTAAACGATGTTTGCACATAACGTAAACGAGGTTTGCACAAAACGTATTAGTTGTTTACACATAATGAAAAAGGCATTTGCACATGACGCAATGAATGCTCACAGAGAGTATCTACTCTACGGCAAAACGCATATGAATTATACCATGATGTATTATGTTTTTCACTGGAGATACATCTGAATAAACACAACATAACGCCAAAAGACTATAATATCATGAGATTTACATAGAACAAAGGTGTATCACGACAAAACGTTTAGAATATTTGACATAACAGTAACGCAATTATTAACTGACCTACGTAAAAGAAGAATAGACACAACATAGATAAAATATGAGAGAATGGAAAGGTGGTTGATCATAAAGTTCCGAAGTATTCACAGAATATATAGTAGTTACAGCATAATGTAATGCATATGTTACACAACAAAGTTTAGCAATGACATATCATACAATTGTTTGACCATACAAATTACTAATTTGACATAACACAGAGATGCCGTGTCAGGACATAAAGGCATCTGCACATAACATAAAAGAAGAAATGACAGGACGTAAAGGCAAAGCGACATAACACATTACATATTTACACTATAAGACAGTTCCGGCGTTCCATAGCACCTGCTGTTCTGGTGGAGTTCTAGTTACACTTAAGATGTCTAAGTTTTGTTAAGGAACTTTCCAAGGTTAATTGTAATCAGAATTTGGTATTTTTGTTACTTTTTTTAAATTGTTATGCCCCACCCACGATAGAAGAGGGGCATTATGTTTTCTGGACAGTATGCCCGTTTGTCAGTCTGTCTGTTCCTTCGACCGTTCGTCCGTATATTCGTTCGTTCTGCTTCAAGATAACATTTTTGGTTCACATGTTTCTTATTATATCATCTTTCTAATTTTAATGCCAAATAAGAGTATTGACCTAATTTTCACAGTCCACTGAACATAGAAAATGATAGTGCGAGTGGGGCATCCGTGTACTTGGGACACATACTTGTTCTTTTTTATCTTCCTTTTGTTATTCTATTGCAATTGGTTTTTTTCCGCTTATAACTTTGAACATCTCTTTGGTATCTTTCGTCTCTCGATTTGAAAATTCTGATTTTTTTCTCATAACATTCAGTTGTTAATATTACACAAAATTGCTATTCATTCTTTTGTTAAATATGCATGTCAATATTCAGGTTTCACAAGTTCACTTCCTTAATGTTGCGGTATAAATTTTGTATTTCCTTTTTCGAATACAGAGCGAACAACAAACTTGATAATTATAGCGAAAGTAATATACAATTTGTGATGGCTTTGTATATAAGTACAACATTTACAGTGAATACATACTTTCATCTTACTTCCTGTACTGGCATCACGAGCAATTTACATGACAGAGAAGAGATCCTCTAATTACGTACTATTTCGATTTTCATGTCACATTGTAATATATCAATTTATATTGTGACGATCACTACATATACTTTATATTGATACAGGAAACACGAATTTGCAACGATGAAGGCTATGGAAAAAACAAAATCATTTATATTACAAATAATTGTATTGTCGATTGTTCATGTAAATTGTAAACCATGTTCGAAGTCCAACTCAGAATGTAACCCGGTCAGAATGCCATTGATATCTAACGACCTTAAAGCACCGTTAGTTGCTGAACTTGATATAACTTCGGTGAATAAACAGTTAGAAAGTTACATCAACGATGACATTAAATCAACGTTTTCTGATGAGATTCAAGATATGGTAAAAATCGAGCAAGACCAGACAAAGACATCCATGTTAGAAGATTATTCGTTCAAACTAAACACGACAAAAAAGGAATATGACAAGCGATTTTCAAACATAGTTCAAAATCTTGAGGGCAAGCAAAAGGCGATAACGCGTGAAATATCAGAAGTTTACAAAAACTTAAGTGAAAGTGAATCAGCCTTTAATACTGAAATAACAGATTCGTTAAGTGGGTTTGAACACAGACAAGAAAGTTTAAAGTTAGCAATGATGTCAGAATATTTATCTAAACTTCAGCAGTCAATAGACGTCAACAACCGTAAATTTAACAATCTTACGAGTGATCTAAAATCTCATTTTGCTAATTTGTCCCAAGAATTAAGAGAGGAATTCAAGAAAAGTACTACAAATTTGCAAAGCAAAAGCCAGGCATTAGAAGAATGGAAAACAAATCTAATGGAAACATTAAATAGTAAGCTATTCCTTTATTTATTTGTTGTTTTTGTCTCTTTTCCTGGAAATTATGATATAACGCAAATATAGCTAAACATGAATATTATGAATACCAAATGATGGTTAGTAAATTCCGTTTAGATCAGAAAAGCATTCTTCGTGTTCTTTCAAAACATACAATACAAATCAGTACAGGAAGAAAACAGTTAACACTATGGCAAAAAAGAGAAAACATTCTAAAACAACTGTAAACCGATTAAATAATTGAAAATTGTTTCTTAGCTATCATTATTTTTTGATGCGTTCTATTTCTGGTATTTGGTTGTATCATTGATATATAAAATAATATTGGAGGTTCATTTTGGTGCATAAAGTTCAAAAAGTCATCTGAACCATTCATGTTGTAATGATTACTGTGACGGTGATACTTTGAAGCGATTTTGTTTAAAGTTAAAAAAAAAAGCATTTACCAAAGAGCGACAAGATGTATTGTTATCTTAATAGTCAAACATAATTACAATGTCGTTGACTTGTCTTCTGTCCAACAAAAAATACTGCAAAATAATAAAGATTCCAAAAGCGTACACAAAATTTTGTTTAAATTAGCAATATGTAAATAATTTGAAATTAGATTTTTGTGTGAAAATAACATGCCTTATTCATTAGAAAAATCATATTTGTAATTATATGAAAAATGAACTCATTCTAAAATAGTAACTTTACAACATATTTCAGAAAAAATTGAACCGTTAAACAAGTACAAAGACTGCAGCTATATGGAAACAAAACCAAGTGGAGTATATACTATATATCCAGATGAAATCAATGGAATCAGGGCTTACTGTGATATGTCTACAGACGGAGGAGGATGGACAGTACGTTTTATAGTATTAAGATATTTAGATATATATTTTTTTTCTAACAAAAGCTGATTGTCTTGTGTATCACATTTTAACTTCCACTGCATCGCATGTGGACGTATGTATCCATGCAAGGTAATTGCAATCAAATACCTGGTACTTCATTGCTGGCATGATATATTATCAATTGAAGAAAAAGTCACCGAAACTTTATGGAATATTGTGTATACACTTCAACAAGTTTTTATATAATGCGGTTTTAATATTCGAGTGCTCCTATATAGTCGAATCAAGACTAATTATTAGAAGGAACGCATATCTGGCGTATCAGATACAAGTCCTTACACATTTGAAGTATTTGAAGTATTTGATACTTTTTCAGGGTGTTAAGCACCTGCTATTTACATTGTACATGTTATAGGAATTCAAAATACTGAGTCGTTTAATGATTGAATTAACATATTTGAAATCAGTTGAAAAAAATTGTAAATATTGTTTTCAGATTGTAAGTTGAAATGCAAAATTAAAGACCTTAAAAAGCATGGACGTCGAAAATCCGCAAACAATCTAAATAGAAAAATTGATTCATAACATATCACAAACTAAAAAAAATTTAAAATATTAAATGCAGAAAAAATAGATTCTCTATGAATTACTTGTTCTAATGATTATTCATTGTTAAAAAATTCTGTATGTTAAAATTTGAAAAACATAAATTCTTTCAGAAATTCTCCATAAAAATGTTGATTAACTATTATATTCTAGTAAGCAATCTGCACTGTTAAATTGTTGAACTTGGCTTACATTTTCTGTTCTTTTCAGCTGTTGTAAGTCGTCAATTGCGGAGTTGTAATTGACAATTAAACTCCACTTGTTTTTTTTCATGCATTTTTATATTTACAAATCTTTTTGAGAGAAATTTAAAAGTTAATTAAGCCAATCACTATATTTAAACGTACAACTATACTTTCTTAAAAACAATGTAAGGGACGTAAATTTAGAGGAAATGTTATTTATCGTCAAGTGTTTTTTCGATACCGTGACCAGTACACAGCATGTGAGCAACAGGGAAACGTTATATGTTACTTTGTATAATACAAACACATTGAAAATGTTCAGTTTAAATACTATAGAACTAATTAATGTTGTGACCATTTAAAGGAAACAGGTTATGCTAGAAATTCTTTTTCCGTCATTTATTTTATATTTAGAAATCTGCTATTTCAGTGATATTTTATTTCGTATACTTGATTGTAGGTACTTCAACGTAGAATAGACCGAACGACCAGCTTCGACAGAAACTGGATTGAGTATAAGGAAGGGTTTGGTGATCCACAAAAGGAATACTGGCTTGGTAAATTTCATGAGTTAAATAATGAGTAAAATGAGTCATTTGAAATTGATTCTGTTATATTTAGAGTTTTCTTTCACTTGTTTTGTTTTAAATTTTCGAGAAATTTTTGTTTATTATACTACTTATGGTGATCGTCATTTATGCTAACGTTATCATATATGTATTATTACGGTGTTAAGATATCTAATAGCATTGTTGAATTGATAACATTTTAAAGGATCAATAGGTTTATCAGGATATTATTTAAACTTACAAAATTGTTTATCAGCGAGATATACTATTATTATATTTACTCTTTTTTAGGTAACAAATATTTAAACATTCTTACAAGTAAAGATAAATACGAACTGAGGGTTGACCTAACTGATACAAACAACAAGCAAACATATGCTCTTTTCAAAACTTTTATTGTTGGAGACGAGAATTCAAAGTACAAACTCACAATTGGAGATTACAGTGGAACCGCCGGTAAGCTCTTAAGAATAAATAGAAATATGTATTAACAATATTGAAAAGACACTTTATAAATTATTGTGCAGCACATATGGTCGTTAACATTTAATTCATTATTATCTAGTGGGAGTATCATTCTCGGGGTCAGATTTATACTTAATTTGTTTGGCTTGGCAGATAGTATATCAACAGAACACCTGTTTTCTAATTAACCGACACGTATTGTCTGTACTTAAATGATTACTACTCTGAGCAAGATTGTTTGTCAGTAAAACATAACTAATCTAAACAAAATTGTTTGTGCTTTAAACATTACTCACCTGAACAAAAGTGTTTGTCCTGAACATAACTAATCTCCCAAGTCAGGAGCCTTTTATTATGTGGATGCCATTTGTTGCTTTGTTACATATTTGTTTTTCGTTTAATTGTGCGACATGAATTAGTCCGTTAGGTTTCTCGTTTCAATTTTTTTACATTCGTCATATCAGGGCCTTTTTTGAGCTACCTATGCAATATGGGCTTTGCTCATTGATGTAGGTAGTACGATGACCTATAGGTGTTAATGTCTGAATCATTTGGTCTCTTGTGGATAGTTGTCATATGACTATCTTACCAATTCACGTTTTTATATGTTAAGTCCGCAGCTTTTGTTATTTTGTTTCCATTTCCAGGGATTTAAAAGCATCGGTCGATGTTCTAGCAAACGGGTCTTCTACACGGCACTATTTATTTTATTTTTCGATAAAAGAAAAAAGGACTGTTCTTTTTATTTTGTATTCTTTGTTGATAATCAATGTTTAAAATGAATTAAAAATATTCACTCCTTAAATTAACAAAAAAAAAAAGAGTTTCTTTTTAAATATAGGCTATAACGTATATACCTTCAATTAGCAAAATACAGGTTATTGTTACAAGAAAATCTATTCATATCTGATATAAAATTATGTATGAAATAATATTTTTTTTTTACAATTGAAGACGGTACTACAGCATTGTGTAATAGTTACAGGTTTTTCAAAAATATCCTTGGTTTTGATGAAAAAAACTTACTTTTCACGGAATATCCCCAATAATGTCCATATGCTGGGTACCGTTTTGAATAGAACTTTAACTATCAAACTCCAATTATGAAAATCCAAAATAAGGAAAATTCAAAACTAACAGTGCCCTCATAGAAAAACGTTACATTTGATTTATTTTATACAAATTTAACACAATTTTGTTTTGGCCCGATACTTTTAAGATTCACTAAAATCCAAGTGTTTTGGTAATGTAAAACAAAGCTGGCAAAATGCAAGAGCACAAAATAATTGTGAAGTTAGCAGCCGGTTCGTTAATCTATATTCAATATTCAATATTCAACCGGCTGCTAGCAGTTGGTACGACATTCAAATTTAGTTGAAAAAAACAAAACAAGAATGTGTCCATAGTACACGGATGCCCCACTCGCACTATAAATTTCAATGTTTAGTGGACCGTGAAATTGGGGTAAAAACTCTAATTTGGCATTCAAATTAGAAAGATCATATCATAGGGAACATGTGTACTAAGTTTCAAGTTGATTGGACTCCAACTTCATCAAAAACTACCTAGCCCAAAAACTTTAACCTGAAACTTGCTCTATCATTTTCTATGTTCAGTAGATCGTTAAATCGGGGTCAAAACTGTAATTTAGCATTAAAATCAAAAAGATCATATCATAGGGCACAAGTTTTAGGTTACCTTGACTAAAAATTTTAACCTGGAGTTGGACGAACGGACGAACAGACGAAAGGACAATGAGAAAAACGAACGGATGGACGAACAGACGCACAGACCAGAAAACATAATGCCCCTCTACTATCGTAAATGGAGAATAATATAATATATGATAACATTTAAAGTATGATTTTCATAGTTGAAAGGAATAAAAAGATACGTAGGAAATCGTTTTATAACCCCTTTAAGTTTTCTTAAACTCGCTTTGTCCTCGAAAAAAACCCTTTATCAATGCTTATGTAAGTTGCATATTTGCATTTATGTTATATAGATTTTTATCGACATTAATTTGGGAAATCCTTTTGATACAACCTATATATATAGAGTGTATAATTTCCTTACATTTAATGGACATTGAAAGACAAGGGGGGTCTCATGGCAATTTCAGCGGTCTCTGGTAGTTCCTTGCTATATATTTTGAATATCCAACTGGAACTTTGGTCTCTCCGTTAGCATAGAAGACAGAATGGCTTTCCAGATTCTTTAAGTCACGTTTGTATCTACCTATTAACTAAATATCTGCTTAATATTAGGCAGATAGAGAGATCAGAGGCTCTCGTCATTGCCCTGTGCTCTTTGTCCTGAATTTTTACAACTTTTAGCTGAAAAGTGACAAAGTAAGCCCCTCTAGATCATTTTGTAGATATCGAAGATGAAATTATTCTAGGAAATCTTTTTAATTCAATCGTCATATAAACAGATTATATGATTTCGTCGATTTTTTATAGATATTGAAAGAACAAAGGAAGGGAAGTGGTCTCACCGTTATTTAAGTGTTCTCAGAAAGGTCTTCATTATATATTTCTTTTTTTGGGGATTTCCATATATATTTCTATATATAAACGCGTCTGAATTGAAAACTACGTTCAAACCTATGATGGCGTTGGATAAAAATCGCAATTTTTATACGTTGTGCATGTAAAACACATTTCGTTGAAGAAGGGTCTAAAAACAGCACAAACAACATGTTTGTGGCATAACATCGTCGCCATAAGCAATTTTTTTTCCTGTTTAGTATTAGATTTATATTAAGATCCATTTTGTTACATCTTGTGATCAATTTTATTTGGCAATCGCCAATGGCAGTCAGCAGGGTTAAAGAACATCAATTGTTCGAACTGTTAGTCAAATGCGTTTTGTTTAAATATCCTTTTTCACTTTTTTGGTCTTTTGGAAAATGTTGTTTGCGTTATTTCTATATATTTATATAGAAAGCTTTATTTTTAGAGCCCAGGTGGTCGTGTGGTCTAGCGGGACGGCTGCAGTGCAGGCGATTTGGTGTCACGATATCACAGTAGCATGGGTTCGAATCCCGGCGAGGGAAGAACAAAAAATTTTCGAAAGCAAAGGAGTAGGGGCATTAAGGCCTGGTTTTGGCCCAAGAAAACAAAATGTTTGATAACTTTTTCAAATTGTAACATAATCTTTTGAAATGCATAGGGTCAAGAAATATAAATAAAAAACATTAAGATTCTTATGTGATGACGTCACAATTACGTCATAATATATACTGTTTTCACAAAAACGATGAAAATTCAGAATTTATGCAGTTTTCTATCTTTATTTCTGTTGTGGAAACATCGTGCGCAGCCAAGAAACAACAAAATAATTTAACTGAAGCTTTATCATTACTATTGACAAAATCTCACCAAATATAAAGTTGTTTCTTGGGTGCGCACATACTTTTCCAATCGAAAATATACTTAAAAATTTGATGAAAAACAAGGGAAATCACAAAATTTTACAAAATATGCAAATTAAGGCATGATTTGTTGCCATGGTAACTTGTTTAATGTCCAAAATTATTTTGTTTTTCTGAATACCTTCTACCTGAGATACTTTTCAGTAATTTTAAAATATGTATGATAAATTTTAAATTTGCAGTAATTTTTGGGCCAAATAAGGGCCTTATTGCCCCTACTCCTTTACAGATCTAACATTGTTGGGTTGATGTTTAGACGAGTTGTATATACATAATGTACACAGCCATGTATCACCATCATTGATGGCGATCCGATGGATACATCTGTTGTAGAGTTGTCACTGACTCAGACGTACTTATGAATATAAATATTTTCTGTGACTGTATCTTGCATTAATTTGTAGGATCCTTTAACATCTCCATGCCTTATATATCATGTACTGTAGTACGCCGCTAGATTAAAACTGACGAGAAAAGGTAACACACGGCCACTGAAAGCTTTATTTTTAGAGCGCATGTGGTAGTGTGGTCTAGTGGGACGGCTGCAGTGCAGGCGATTTGGTGTCAGGATATCACAGTAGCATGGGTTCGAATCCCGGCGAGGGAAGAACAAAAAATTTGCGAAAGCAAATTTACAGTTCTAACATTGTTGGGTTGATGTTTAGACGAGTTGTATATATATATATATATATATATACAACTAAACATCAACCCAACAATGTTAGAACTGTAAATTTGCTTTCGCAAATTTTTTGTTCTTCCCTCGCCGGGATTCGAACCCATGCTACTGTGAATATATATATTAAATGTTTCTAGAGTGATCGGTTCTAATTTTTGTAACATATTTTATATATAAAATTACATCTTAGATGTCGTTTTATTGATAGAAATCTATATTTCATAAAGACAAATATGCAACTTACATATAGTCAAGGTTTATATTTAAGAACAACGAGAGTTTACGACAGCTTGAAGAGGTCATAAAACGATTGCCTACCTATCTTTCACTCCTTTAACGAGGAAAAGCATGCTAGCAGCCGGTTGTATATTATATATCGGATAACGAACCGGCTGCTAACTTCACATACATTTTAAGATCTTAAAGCTTAAGACTAATGAAAATAGAACGAGAGTCAAATATAATCAAACGCTTAATAGAGACCCAGAAAATATTCCTTTTTATCCATGTTATCTTTAATTGACATAACAGACAAATGTTGCAATGCTTTAACAAAAATTTTATCTTTATCGTGATTCAGAGAGACAATGTCAGATATTGGAATAACGTCTCCCTTCGATCTTCAGTTTAGAAACAACACATTGTTTTCTCTAATATATTATGTTAAAGCAAACTAATTTGATGAACATTACAATATTTAAATGTACAAGTGAGTAAATTATTACCAATATATACCAGAATGTACCTAATTTTTTTTTTGGGTATATGTTACAGGCATTTTCTAAACTTAGGCACTTTGTTAAATGCATGAGTTTTCAGGCAATTTATGAAATGCCTAACCTTGACAGCCTTTACAAAATAACTATTAATACCTAGTGATTTTGTAAAATGATTGAAATTTTGAAGCAAAATTCAGCAAATTGCTTGTTCAGTTTCAGGCAATTTGTAGAACAAAGTTATCATTGACAAAAGTGGACAAAACACAATATCTTGCAAAGAAAATATCTAATGGTTCGGTAGAAATGTTTCCTTCAAAAAACCAGCTGGGAAGGTTTGTATGTCATATAATGTGTACTTTTTCGTGAAACTACAATAAGTACATACTCACTCTGTATTTCAGATACCAGTAATGAATTTGTAATTATGTTTTTTTTTCAAATGGCAGAAGGATACATTGTTCTGTCAATAGAACAAAATTTACAATAGAAATTTAAGAAATTCTAAATTCAAAACTGTAAATTAAAATGAAACATACATGTATGAAGCAGATATCTTTTTTAAAATTAACTGATTGTTTTTTGTTTGCTTTCAGTAGGAAATATGTCATGCATTTTTTTTTTAGACGCGAACACTTTGGTTATAATTCATGGGTTATTTCTGTAGGGGATTGACCCGGATAAAGGACAGACATTTCCACATACCGCATGCAATTGAAATGAAGATATTTTAAACAAGGAAATAAAATTCCACCTGCAGAACAGCCATAAATAAAAACAATTGTAGAATTCTTCACGTGAAGATAGTATTGCATTTTACTAACATATGACAATATTTAATATTCCCATTCAGAAAAAATGAGAATTTAAATTTTACACACCCACATCAAAACAAATTTCCCTCTACAATATGGGTATTGCCATATAAGGCTGTGTTTTGATGTGATGCAACGATATGTTTGGTAGTGTCATCGGATACATTTTTCAATCAATATAGCTTATTGCAAATTGTGGCTTAAGGGGGCTCCTGGGTATAAATCATTTTTTTTTCTAATATAGGTTTTCGCTATATTTTTTTATAAATGAACTTTATCATATACTTAAAAGAAAAATGAACTAAAAAAGTGGGGTCACCGTTCATTTAAGCTCACAATCTCCCTCCGGAAGAAGCATACATTTTTGTTAATGTCCTTTTTTTCTGTTGAACTAATAGGAGAAATAGAAATAATATCGAAATAAAAAAATAACCTAATTACAGAAATCTCTTAAATTTTACAATTATTTAGTTTATGTACAGCTGATATGAAAACAATAATAAAAAATATAGGTCACCGATAAGTTAAAAAAGATATTTCAAATTTAATGCCAAAAAATGGCATTTTTGCACCAAAGGGAGATAATTTCAATGATATAAACATTTTAAAAGTCATCTGGGGCCAAACCGAATCGATTTTTTGGGTTGATTTTTTTACCATATCATAAAGTAATAACTTATAGTGTAATAGATAAAATTTGTAATGAAAAAATAAAGGTTCAATTCTTTGCTGAAATTTTTGTACACACGAGCCACCTTAAATTCAAATTTATTTGTGTTTAAGATTGACTATAAAGAGCAATACCTCCATAAGGGATCAATCGAAAATTGTTTATTGCGAAACATAATGCCGCCGAACGTTAAGTGTTTTGTCAGTTAAGGTAATAAAAGAGGTAAATGTCTGATGATTCCGGTATCTCCAAATTTGGTTGAAGTGCTAAACCAGGTTTTACGACAAACAATGATGTATTTACAAATGTTCAGGGCAAATATATCAATATTTCATTCTTTAAAATAATTTCAGGCATTTTGTAAAATGCATTTCTATTTTGTAAAATTCCTAGAAAAATTAGTCATTATGTATAATGGCTGAATCTTGCAGGGATATTACAAAATTCCTATAATTTTCATATAAATTTAGAAATGCCTGTAACATATATAAAAAAAAACCGAACTAAGAAACCGATTCCTCATAGAGAGACCTGATCAAATTTGATAATGGGATGAAATTGAATTCAACTGTGTACATTGCAACACATTTTGTGATTTATACGCATACAGTACCTTTTTCACTTTCTTTTCCTGCACGTGATTGTTAAGATCCATCTAAATAGATAATTATAAGTATCTCTGTATCGCAGTTTAGTAAGAAAGGGTACATGCAGTTTGAAATTGTTTGACGCAGTTGTCTTCTTGTTTAAATATTTGTGGTCCTTGGCAAACATGTTTATTTTGCTTTGTCTTTCAGGTAATCGGATGGTTCACAACAATGGTAGAGCGTTTAGTACAAAGGATAAGGATAATGACAACTACCACAGTAATAACTGTGCTGTCTCTAGTGGTGCATGGTGGCATGGTGCATGTAGTAATTCATGGCTCAACGGCAAGAGCAGTAAATACTATTGGTCTGGATTTAAATATAATAAAACTAAGATGATGATTAGAAAAATATTATAAAAGTTCAAAAAAATAAAATAATGATTAAATAAGTCAAATATGCCTACTACTTTATTTTGTTTGTTTACTTGAGATCTGATGAAAAAGAAAACCAATACAACCACAGTGTTAACCTATGCGGAAATGATAACATAGGAAACACTCCTCACATGGTAGAATGTGGTATTGCTTCCATCAAAACAGATAAGCATAGCATAAACGACAAATTACATGACAAGTTACATGACAAATTACATGCGCTTTTGATGTCCATGTAGCCTGGCAGATAGCATTGATTCCAACTAATCGAGAATATGATTTATCAAAGGAAAATTACAGGAATGCTGTCTATCTATTTAGGAGTAAAATTTTCAATAGTAATAATACAAACATCAACCTGATGATTTAACACATATGCATTTAGTTGGGAAAAAAACCACAAACTAGAACAAACAGTAAAAAAAACAATAAAAAAAAAGAACAAAAAAAACCCAAAATACTTGTCCCTTCTTCTATGTTTGTATTAAAATGAGCAACCTGACAGGTAACAAATAATGAGCAAGATCTGCTTATCCTTCCGGAGCACCAGTGATCACCCCGGTTTTTGTTAGAGTTCGTGTTACTCAGACTTAATTTATCAATGTTGTAATTGTGTACTGTTGTTTGTCTTTATGTCTGTTCTTTAATTTGCTATTGCATTGAAAGTTCACTATCGTTTAAAGAGCTCGAATGTATTTATGGTATGTTTTGTCCCTCTTTCGTAAAAAGTAAAATGACAATAATACTGAACTCAGAGGAAAATCAATTCGGAAAGTCCATAATCACATGGCAAAATCAAATAACAAAACGCATCAAAAACGAATGGACAAGAACTGTCATATTCCTGACTTGGTACAGGCATTTTCAAATGTAGAAAATGGTGGATTGAACCTGGTTTTATAGCTAGCTAAACCTCTCACTTGTATGACAGTCGCATCAAAAAAGACCATTTAGAACGCCAGATATCAGTAACACACTATCTTGAAATGTGTTGTAACCTTATTTTAAAACCCGATTAGGTGATATCATTCGTTTATTGATAATAGTTATTATTTCAGACCCTATCTATGAATAATAATATGTAACCCATTCCAATATTATATGTTTTATTATGAAAAACATGCATGCTTGTTTACTATTAGGAAACATTTGGCAGGTTTATATAAAAAGGAGGATGTGTCATGATTGCCAATGAGACAACTCTCCACACGAGAGACCAAATGACACAGAATTCAAAAATTAAAGGTCCGCGTACGGCCTTCAAAAATGAGCAAAGAACATACAGCATAGTTAGCTATAAAAGGCCCCTAAATAAAAAAGGTAAAATAATGCAAACGGGAAAACTAACAGTGGAGCTGCAAACAAATTGTCTATCGATTATTCAGCTTTAGAAAAATCTTTGTAGTAAAAATCAAATGTGGTACAATTGACGTTACCCAACTTGCAACGAATACCCCAGTGCTGATTCGGTAGACAAATCTCATAAATAAAGGCATCAGTAGTATACCGTTGTTTGAAAATCATAAATAACTTGAGAAAAAAACCAATCCGAGTTAGAAACTAAAACTGAGACAAACACATCAAATATGAGAGGAGAACTACGACACAACAGAAACACAACACTAAAATGTAACACACACATAAACGAACTATAATATAACAATGGCCGTTTTCCCGACTTGGTATAGGACATTTTGAGAAACAAATGGTGGGTTGAACCTGGTTTTGTGGTAGCCAAAGCTCCCGCTTTTATGGCAATGTTAAACCTAACATTAAAATGACAATATTACATGACAGGACTACAATACAAATAAATGGGAGAACATATAGGACAGAGACACACACGGATAAAAACTATCAAAAGGTACCAGGATTTATAATTTAAAACGTCAGACGCGCGTTTCATCCACACAAGACTAACCAGTGACACTCAGATAAAAAAGTTCGAAAGCCAAAACAAGTACAAAGTTCAATAGCATTGACATGATTGAGGACAACAAATTCCCCCCCCAAAAAAAATACGGCCAATGTGTTCTCCCAGGGATACAGGGATAAGAACATCCTTATTATTTAAAATAATTAATACTTTTGAAAACAGTTAATTTATAAAACTGACTATATAATAGATAATAGCACCGAAGTGGTGACTAACTACATAATAATTACGAATACATAAAACAATCTAAACTGAAACATTAAAAGTCACAACCGAGTTAGCAAAAGAGATAAACGCACAAAGTGACGTCAAATTTGAATTTCTAAAAAAAATCTCCAAAATAGGATAGAATTAGGATAGAATAACAAACACCTTCTTAAAATATTTTGTGACAAAATTGATTAATACAGTTAACCCTTAATCTCATACACTGTTAGGGCATTTTTGATAAGTCCTATATAACACACAAAGCATCTGAAAATGGTTAAAAATAGCACCGAAAAAACCTAGTTTTTCACCTAGAATTATTTGCACGTGCAGTATATGTGTCTTTTAAAGGTACAACAGTAAAGCCGCCGTATAAGAATTCAATCGATCGATTGATTTTCTAAACTTTTTCGTAAGAAGATATGTATCTGGCTAAATATCTGTTTTTTGGTCAGGATTTCGAGTCCGGATATTTGTCACACGTTAACCGACACTGTTGTATTATCTAGTTATATGTGATGGAACGAAGGTAATTTGTAGTCATTATGAAGCTGGTTTCTTGTTCATTTTAGAATTTGCGAAGCCTTGTGTATGTTAATGTTGTTTATTATTGTTGTGTATTCGTTTATGTTGAATTTAATAGAGAAAGGGAATATAATTGTAGGGTTTGTTTGGTTTTCAGTGGACAATTTCTATATTTCGTTAAAACTGGCTCCACCCGATGCTTAGAAAAGGCGAGTTGTAGTTGTTAATGAAAAATGCATTATTTGCGATTCTGGTGTTGATGAAATATTAATTATATCAACAAAGTCTGGACGAAAAATGTCCGATAAATGCTGCAGCAAAGAGACGCGATGATTTGTTCGTTTTTTCTAACAATTGAATTTTGTAATGACACATTATGTATTTAGTTTTATAGGTCGTGTAATATTACTGCACAAGAATTTGAAATCAGTAACACATTCTTCGGTTGAAAAAGAAGAACCAAATATAAAGTCTTATTTATCAAATTCTTTGCTGTCTTGAAATAATGTTCATTCTGTAAATAAATTAAAAGAGGAGCGAAAGATACCAGACGGACAGTCAAACTCATAGATCGAAAATAAACTGACAACGCCATGGCTAAAAATTAAAAAGACAAACAGACACATAGAAGTACACATGACACAACATTGAACACTAAGGACTAAGCAACACGAATCCCACCAAAAACTGGGGGTAATCTTAGGTGCTCCGGAAGGGTAAGCAGATCCTGCTCCACATGTGACACCCGTCGTGTTATTCATCTTATAACAAACCCGATAAATAGTCTAATTCGGTAGTGTACTAAAGTGTATTATTTGCAAGAAACTATCTCATAAAAAGGTGATAACAATACATACCATCGCATCTGTTGAAAGGTTAGCAAATCTAAAAGATGCTGCTGTTATAGCATGCGTCGTTGAAATGATTTATCAAGTTGATCAAAAGCATTTGCTCAATAATGCAGTTTATAATGCGGCTTGTTTGAACATACTTAAAGACCAAAATCAACTAATAAATCTGCGTATGATTTTGCATTTCAAGGTTGAAACTATGGACAGAGACCTTTTTCGTTACAAGAAGTCCGCTTCATTTACTGTAGCCTGAGCACAGGATGATACTAATGGTTGCTGTTAGGGTGTTAAATACTGCTTGATACAACTTGAAATACAAATTTAATAAATCGCGCAACAGTTCAAATTTGCTGAAACATTATTTCACTTTTAATTACATTATTCGAAAAACCTGTACCAAGTCAGGAATATGAGAGTTGTTATCCCTTCGTTTAATGTGTTTGAAATCTTGATGTTGCCACTTGTTAAGGATTTATATCTAGAAATTGACTGTGAGGGTCGGTTAAAAACAAAACGTTTCGACAAAAGAGATGATTTCAGTTTCCAAATATTGATGCATTGGGAGGCTGAAATCATCACTTCGTAAATTTTACGGACGCCATCACGAGGTGGTCGACCATTATGGAATATCTGTTATATTGATTATTATATCAGATATGTTACTGATGTCGTAACTACAATCCCGTTCCCTTTTCATGAATGTGACCTTCCGAATTAGTCTTTTTACCTTTTTTTTGTGACATTTGTACCTATTGTGTCTGTTTGTTTTGTTCACGCATCATTATCAATATTATTAAATTTGATGCAACTGTTATACAAGTGAGAGGTTTAGCGCAATAAAACCGGTTCAATCCACCATTTTCTACATTTAAAAATGCCTGTACAAAGTCAGGAATATGACAGTTGTTGTCCATTCGTTTGATGTCTTTTATCCTTTGAGTTTGCTATTTGATTAGGGACTTTCCTTTTTAAATTTTCCTCAGAGTTCAGTATTTTTGTGATTTTACCCTTTAATTGAGAGAAGTGCGAAATTGAGATTACTTCTTCACGACGAATTAAAAAACGACACACGTCTTACAATTTAAGAAGATAAAATGTATAAAGTAAATATTGGTGGAGAAAAACGAATAAGAAATCGAAGAATGTAGGACTTTTTTCTACTTGATAACGAATCTTAGTTCATCATAAACACTGATTAAAGATAGTTGAAACAAATCCCTCAAAATTATGAAAACTATCACATTTTATCCTGAAATAATATTCATCAATTTTACTGAATATATGTGAACTTGCGAAAAAAGTGGAAAAACTTATAGAAGACCAAATCAAACCAACTGATGACGGAAATCATTATTCTGAGTATGATATAAATAATATAGATAGTAATGGAATGCTACACCAAACTGTAACATTATTTCGCATGTTGTTAAAACAGCTTGTTTACCTTTCCGAAAAGTAGAAATTGGCGTTTCAACATTATTCATTCTAGCGTCGCGGCTATGTCGAATGTACACACAAATCGCGTCTGGCATACAAAGCTTAAAACTAGGTATCTAAGATGTTTTATATAGAAAGAAGAACTTCAGTTTATGTTCATAGAACTTTTAAAAGATTGGCATAATTGGAAAAACGCTGATGATGAACTGTTTTTCAAAAATAATACATAAAAGTAAAAAGTTATTTCATGTTACATGATCATTTTACCCTGATTAAGAAAAAAACAAATACAATAAATGTATTTACATAAGACAGAAATATCACTGTATAGATGAAATTACAATGAAGAAAACACTCCATGCATGGTGACATTTTCATTATAAGAGATAACACATGTTAAAAATAATATATAGTTATTGGCGAAGTAAGATCACGGCTTCTGTCGGTTACCAACCCATGAACAAAGGGTCTTTGGGTAACCGTAAATTAAAATTATAAATCAAATCTTCAAAATATAATAGATAATTAAAATTGAAATAAAACTAAAATGTAATGAAATTATGAATTAATAGTGTGCTGAATTGAACCCTGGCAATAGATGTCCAAAATCAACATGAAAAACTACGTTTGAAGTGTAAATGAAGAAATGGATTAATGTTCTAAATTAAATAATAATAAATCAAGTTTATCGGTACTGGTGCAGCCTATAAAGTCCGCCGTTCATGACCTCTGGCAACAGACGGTCATAAAATCATCTTTGGTCAGTGCATTATTATTGTCAAACATTATCACTTCACCATATGGAGGTCGTAGTTCGGTTAATTGTGTTTACATAAACACAAACAAATCCAGAAGCCGTGACAGGTTTTCTTTAAAGTTGAAGTATATGTACAGACAACACACATAAATCTGTAAAATAAGAACAAAAACAGCAGTATCGAAAATAAAAGGGAGAGGCTGGGTGGGTATCAAGTAATCATGTGTATAATAAATTAAATCAATAGTCTGACCTTAGATCAATATAAATCCTTGAAGATAGCGTTTGCAATATTTGTGATGAGAATGCAAGAGCAGTTAATTTATATGTAGTGTAATAAATTTAGACATGCGCGTCTGCTTTGACCTGCTAATGAACTATTGCTGGTCTTCCTCTGATAACGCGATTTAATGGTCGAGCCCTTTAAATCGAATTATAAGAGATAACACATGTTAAAAATAATATATATTTATTGGCGAAGTAAGATCATGGCTTCTGTCGGTTACCAACCCATGAACAAAGGGTCTTTGGGTAACCGTAAATTAAAATTATAAATCAAATCTTCAAAATATAATAGATAATTAAAATTGAAATAAAACTAAAATGTAATGAAATTATGAATTAATAGTGTGCTGAATTGAACCCTGGCAACAGATGTCCAAAATCAACATGAAAAACTACGTTTGAAGTGTAAATGAAGAAATGGATTAATGTTCTAAATTAAATAATAATAAATCAAGTTTATCGGTACTGGTGCAGCCTATAAAGTCCGCCACTAAACAAATTCGAAATTTTCTGTCATAACAGAATGTTTCGAAAATTGTTACCGCCAACCAGTACTATGAAGGTGATTTATTTGAAAATAAAAAACCTGTATGTTAAAGAATCTGACCGCCGTGACTACAAGCTAACAGATTCCCGAAGCCATGGACCTACTTCGCCGTTTTGTGGACAAATTGTATGTGAAAATTTTATAATGTCAAATAAACCTTGCTGTAACCTATACAAAAACAAATTATTTCCGATATCTGATAAATGAACACCGTCTAAAAATAAATCTGGGTTGTCTTCAGATATTTCTGGATATCTAATATAAGCACCGCCATGTTTGATGATATATGTAGCTACTAAACTATTTAATCTAACTCTAGTTCTGTTCAAAGATCTATGTACAATCTCATTCCTGTATTTCAATCTGGGTAAAATTTGAGACCAAACAAATTTTGACTTTGGTAGTAAGACCCGAAGGCAATCAATTACTTTTAAAATATCGTGTCCTAATACACATGACACTTTTTGTCCGATATCATTTCCACCACAGTGAAATACTAATACTTGCGGGGGTTCTTCAAGTGTAAGCAAATGTTTGACTTTGGGTATTATCTCACAAATCCTCATTCCACTTTTTCCTTGCCACCATATTGTAGATTTTATTCGTTTCAAACCTAAGTTTACACCATCGACAGACTTTCTAGCATGTACAAATGCATTTTTGATGATTGAAGAACCCACCAACCAAACACTCTTTTGTTGACCTGAAAGTCTTAAAGTGACGATCAGGCGAGTATTCAAATTTCAAATCAATTATGTACAATATATACAAACAAATAAATGATGACACATATTAAATTTGACTTGCTAACTTTAGCGTTGGTATTCTGATATATGTTTTATAAGCTTTTGATTCCCAACGACCAAAATCCTGAATTTCATCATCAGAAAACCCCATTTTCGAAGACTGAGATGCAGCTCCGATCCTAAAACTATGACTTTGAAAATTATCCGATGTAATATTCGCCACATTCAGAGCTTTCTTTAGAACAGCGTTAAACTGATAACGTGTAACATAGTTTCCACCGAAGTGTATGAATGCAGGACCAATGGTTTTGGGCCTGGCAATAAAATATTTCTTTAATAAATGAACAGGACATACATGAGAATTAATTGAAGGTATAATTATTAAACTACCTTTGCCTAACTGATCAGTTTTTGAAAATTTAAGGTTGATAGAAACGTTATTGTCTGAAAAACTAAAATCATCTAACGACAAAGTGTGAGAATGTGCCAGTGATTTATTGACTACTGATTCCCCTATCCTGAAAAAACCAAAATACGCCAAACTAAACAACCCCGAAAACAATAAGGTCTCATATTGTGAGAGACATACAGATGGTAAAAGTGAAATCAATTTATCTAAAATCTGTGGTGTAATTGGCAATCTTGAATCCACTCGTTTGTCAAGCCTTTCCATTCCAATTAACATTTTCTTAATTATAAAATTGTGAGTGTTATCAGTAATATTTAACATTTTACATTTAAAGGCTATACCAAAAATATAAGACTTGGCAGTAGACGGAGCATAACCTCGCACAGATAAATATGCTATAAAGTTACAGATAACATTAAGTGAGGGTGGCCAAACAATGGCATGTCCGTGTGAAGATCTAAATTGATCAAATGACCTGACAGCAGTTTCATAAGTGTCACTTGTGTTTGATGAGATTGACGCCGTTAACAACTTGTTGGATTCAAATTTGAGATCACTTGAAGAAAAGACTGTGGGACCTTTTCTGGTTCTTGTAACGCCTCTGGTGACATGCGACGAAACCGTGGCCACTGTTGACAAGAAATTGCATCCGCAATACAGTTTTTGTTTGATGTAATATGCATTGCTTTGAACTGAATATTATAAACCATAGCTTGTAAGACTAAAGGACGAAGAATATGCATTACCCTTCTTGATTTAGACGTTTTAGAATTCAAGATATGAACAAGTGCTTTATTGTCAAAGTGTAAGAGAATTTTCTTATTCGCAAAGATCGCATACCACAAATGAAAGGCTAAAACAATAGGCAATAACTCTAAAAATGTAATGTCCTTTAATATATCGCAACCTAACCAATATGACGACCAAGGAAAGAAAGCCCAATTAGGATGTAAATACGAAGCACATCCACCAAACGCACTCCCAGCACTATCAGTAAATAACTCCATATCAACATTTGATATCCAATCGGAATCGGGAAAATAAAATTTGCCATTAAAACAATCTAAAAATAACGACCACAACCTTATGTCTTCCTTAATTGACGCAGTGAGCCTTATATGGTGCCGAGGATTTGATATTCCTGACATTGCATCATAAAAACGTCTGTTGAATGCCCTACCCGTAGGGATCACTCTCGAACAAAAATTCAAAATGCCTGTAAAAGACTGGAGAACACGTAATGTTGTTCTTTTTTTGCCTAACAAATTTGAAATTATTGTTTTCAATTTCAGCAATTTCTCTTTGGGAATTTTTACAGACATTTCAATTGTATTAATTTCAAGCCCCAAAAAAGTAAGAACATGAGTTGGACCGACGGTCTTGTCATGTGCCAAAGGAACTCCTAAACGATCACATAAACAATCAAATTCACTCATCAGGTTAAGGCAAGTTGAATCGGTCCCCGGGCCTGCAAACAAAAAATCATCTAAGTAGTGTATAACACTTTCCGATCCCGTTTTGTCCTTAAAGATACATTCTAGAAATGTTGAGAATTTCTCAAACGTTGCGCAAGACAGACTACAACCTTGAGGCAAACAGCGGTCCACGAAGTAAAAGTCCAAAAATTTGAAACCCAATAACTCGAAATCATCCGGGTTTACTGGTAAAAGCCTAAATGCCGAGCTGATATCTTTTTTTCCAATTAGGGCGAACTTTCCTTGGCTACCAACCATATCTAGTGCATGGTCAAATGGCGTATAAGTCACAGAACACAAGCCCTTATCAATATAATCATTTACGCTTAAACCGTGTGGGTATGATAAATGCTGTATAAGCCTCCAAGAACCATCCTTTTTAGGACATAAGCCAATCGGAGACAATCTTAGATTAAAAAGTGGTATATTGTTAAATGGACCAGCTATTCTTCCCAAATTAATTTCTTTCAATAATTTTTTTGCAACTTCAACTTCATTGCCAAAAACAGAAACTAGATTTCTACAATCAGTAGTCATCCTAGGTCCAGTATAATTTAGACGAAAACCTTCCAAAAATCCCAAATATAATTCTGAAGCAACTGTTTTATTACTATAATTTTCCAGAAACTTGCAAAGAACATCAAATTTAATTGGCGTATTAGCGATTGAATGAACCGTGGAAAGGTGGTCGCTGGAATCTGACAGCTGCCCTTGGATTAGCACTCGAGCCTCGTTGCGAACTGTTATTTGGTTGTCCAGCAGCGAATCTAGGACCACGCCTAAAATTAAAATTTGTCTGAGCACCATATCGTGTACAGTTTACCGATGGGTGAATACCTGAACAACGTAAACAACTATGTGAATAATGACAGTTAGGCCTAGTACAGGATCCATTGTTATAATCATAACATTTATACGCATTAGTTACAGGGTTTGGATTAAGTTGTGTGCTATCATCATACATGAAGAGTAACCAAAGCTCTAATCAACTTCCCCAGTTACTAGAACGCATTCTTATTTTTTTTTAAACGGAATTGCTCGTCATACCTCTTCCAGCCTAAACCGGGAACCCTACTAGCTCCCAGTCGTATGTTACTCATGTATTTCAGAAGCCCTCTTGCCTCTCCCAAGTGACTTGACAGGTAAATATCAATGAAAATCAGAAATGCATCAGTCCACTGACTAATACTATTAATCTTGACTGTTGATGCTTTTGGTTTAGATTGTAGAACACCATCTTTAATTATTAAAGTATTAGAATTATCATCAATAGGTACTTGGTTCGACAATAAACAACCCAGGTCAATATATTCACCATTTAAGATTTTTTGTCTGATATTGCAAGAAACATTATTACCCAAATCATTGCTGATGCTAGCAATTTCATGTACAGAATTAACATTAGATTCAAAATTTTGAAATGTACCTTGTTCATTGATGGTTTGTGAATACGACTCTTCATTATTCGGTAAATCCACTGAACTGTTAAATGTGGTAGATGGTCCTGATGCATTAGATGTTGTAATTTGCGTCCGTGGCGGCACTACATCATGTTCTGTTTGAGACAGTGCAGCTGTCCTGTCATTATCAGTAACACGGGCTGTTCTCCTTCTTTTAACTCCTTTTCCCCTCGCGACAGTTTTTCCCCTAGGCATCACTAACCTTCCAATAAATAAACACAGTGTAAAATAAAAAATAGTTACCAATCCTAAAATATATTTTTAACTAAATATAAAAGTAAACATGAAATAAACAACGCGATATCTGTGACGGAAAAGAATTGATGATAAATCAATTAATCAAATGTCAATTTAAAGCATTTACCAAATATTTCTTAACGGAAGCATAGTTAAGTATAATTCTCTTAAATAATTTGCAACATCAAATAGCAATTAGGTGTACCATGTATAATTGTATTGTCTAGCCATATTAGATGACTCCCGGCGTGCATCGAATATTAAATATAAATTACATACCTCATAGGAAGTTGCCAAAATAATCTGCATAACAAAACGCAATTAGCGTGGATAGCATCAACATTAGATGCCTCAATAAAAGACAAAGCAATAATGTGAATGAAACTAAAATTAAATTAAATTAAACATCATAATTCGTTATATTGAGATATAATAAACATAAACAAATAAAATCGATTGAATGTATTAAAATTAATATCAAGTAATCATGTGTATAATAAATTAAATCAATAGTCTGACCTTAGATCAATATAAATCCTTGAAGATAGCGTTTGCAATATTTGTGATGAGAATGCAAGAGCAGTTAATTTATATGTAGTGTAATAAATTTAGACATGCGCGTCTGCTTTGACCTGCTAATGAACTATTGCTGGTCTTCCTCTGATAACGCGATTTAATGGTCGAGCCCTTTAAATCGAAATATTAATAATACAAAATGTCAAACGGATTTTTTTTTTCCACAGATGTTGAAAAAAGGGGAAAATAGAACAAAAGGTTAAAAAAAAACAACCAACAAATAAATTCATACAATCCTATCCCGTTTGTCTCCGAATGTGACATATCGAATAAGACTTATCATCTGGTTGAGATTACATGAGTAAATTGCCAGGTAATATATATAAGAAAAATTTGCTTTCCCTTCCAAAGCACAAGTGATAAAACTGGTGTGTGATTGAGTTCGTATTACTAAGATTTTTTTATATACATATGTTGTCTTTTTGAAATCGTGTTTGTCTTTAAGTCTTATTTTTGACTTTAGATTGTCAGTTTCATTTCGTTTAATAAGCTTACCTGTCTCTCCTAACTATTTTAATATGAGCGTCACTGACAAGTCTTTATGAAGACGAAACGCGCGTCTGGGTTACTAAATGATAACCCTGGTACCGTTGATAACTATTCAAGGTATCTTTTGTTCTTCTTTTCCAAAGGGCCATCCGACATATACCGGTTATAATTTATCTGTGTATTGGTATCAGTTGAAATGTCTTGAATAAGAGTAAATACTTGTAACCTTGTTTTACAACCTGATTGGGTGTTGACATTCGGAAATAGTAGTTTAAAAATAATTTTAGACCCTATTCGTGAATTTAAGATATATATTATAAAAATGTTTCCGACTCTATTATAGTATGTTACTATTAGGAACTATATAACATGTTTATATACAAAAAGAAGATGAAGTATGATTACTAAAGAGACAGCTCTCCATAAGATACAAAATGACACAGAAATTATCAGCTACAGGTTACCTTACGGCTTCAACAATGAGCAACGCCCGAACCGCATAGTCAGCTTTTAAAGGCCTTGCAATATAAAAAAAAAGTGAAACAATTCAAACGAGAAAACTAATGGCCTAATAACTGTACAAGAAAAAAAATGGAATTTAGAAAAAAAATTTGGATGGCTTTTCGTTTGACCAATTGCAACGAGAGATGTATTTTAAGGATTCTAGATGTGTTTTGACTACCCTTGAATTTGGAGACCTGTCATATAATTTGATAAACAAACAAAATATATGAAATTAATCCGCTTTTGTGGAGATATTCAATCAAACGTGTCTAATTAATGTGAACCTAAACATACATATCTGACGTCTGACGACAAACTCAATCACCAATTGTGTTTTCAGTTTTGACAACATTAGACGTTAAAAAAGAAGTGTTTGCTCACAATTTATATAAATTGTTCGTTCATTGATTTTTAAGACAATAGGTTCTTTAAAAAATTAATACTTTAAACACATATAATAAACTTTAAAGATTTTACACATTTATTCTATGTTCTCTAATTTTTGTACTATTTTCACATTTCCTGACCGGTGTGAGAAAAATATTTCTCCTCACTAGTGAAAAATCTGTTCTCGGCAAATGATTAGTCGAAATTTGATTATGACGTCTAAATGTTTTGTTTTCTTCTGAATTTTCTTATTGTGACGTCATGAAAAAAGGCGACCATGCCTGATGACGTCGCATATAAAGAACACAAGTTTCTGAAAATCTTTGAAAAAGAAGGATAAAGATCATTAGAGAAACAGATTCCGACACTATAACTCGTGTATTACGATATTTCTCCACTCTCGACAGTTAAATATTAGTTATTTAAAGAGCTCGGCAAGCCTCGCGCTTTAAATAATAAAATTTAACTGTCTCGAGTGGAGAAATATCGTTATACACTTGTTGCAGTGTAGGAATCTATATTTCTTATACTTTCTAAATCAACAAAAATGATCAGGCTCAAGCATTAGAGTGTGGATTGGGAATACAGATAAAAACACAATATCTTTTTGATAGACTTTTTTTTTCTCGATCAGGTTTGTTCTTCTTGGTTACATTTATCATGATATAAGGCTAAAAAATGAAGTTTATTATTTTTTAAAGTGGATTTATATTTATCTAATAAACTAAAATAGCAAGATGCTTTGTTATGCAGGACTAACAATGAAATACTAAGAGTTCATATACAGATGTATAGGTCAAAGGAGGACAGGCAACATCCTATATTTGTAAAGTTCCGATTGCGATTGAGGCTACCTCTGAGAGGGTTATTTGGGGTCAGAATGCTCTGACTTTAATAGTCAAACGTCAATCGTAACCTCATCTTAAATAATCTTTAACATAGTGGGTTTATTTTCAATGCGAAAATTTCAAAGAGACAACAAACCTATAGCCTTTAAATCTATAATTCTTTTGTCTAAAAAAAAAGTCATGATAAAATTGAGCATACAGAATGTCGTTCTGTAAAATATATTTTCTTCATGCTTATGGTTTTCATCAACATGCTGTTTGCTTTTGTGAAACACACAGTGGTTAATTCTATTCCTATTACCGTCTGACCCCAATCATTTAATTGAGACAGTTGTGAGTTTGTTTCTTTCTTTTAAGACGCTGCCACGTAGAGGTCATCGTATCAATTCTAAACGACTTAATAAAGAAACGACACAAGTATTTAAATAAAAATTTAGAAAGAAAAATAATAAAATGTACAAATAGCTTATTTACCTTGATCGAAAAGTAGAAATCGGCGTTTAAAAATAATTCATCCTATCGTCACAGATATGTCTTTTGTACATACACAATTTAAAACTTGATATCGTAGATGATTTTATATAGAATAAACAACTTCAGTTTTATTTTCAAGATAATTTTAAAAGGGTATAATGGGAAAAGCGCTGAATATGAACTTTTTTAAAGATTTCGGAGTAATAATTTATATGGTGTTATTTGATGCCATTTGGCACTGACATTTCTGTGATTCTATAAATGAATAAAGTGTTGATATTTGAATTTAATCATCCATTAATTCGAGTTTGTGTCCTGGTTTATATTAGGATTGTATAGAGTTTCATCATACATCAAGGCTTAAAATTTTCGAATATTTAATCATCATTAAATTTAAGTTGTTCTTTTCCTAGGAATAGATTACCTTAACCGTATTTGGAACAACGTTTTTGAATTTTTGGTCTTTAGTGCTCTTCAATTTTTTTCTTGTTTGGCTGATAACTTGTTTTGATCTAAGCGTCACTGATGAGTATTCTGAAGACGAAACGCGCGTCTGGCGTATTAAATTTTAATCCTGGTACCTTTGATAAATAATTATATAAAGACTGAATAGAGTATCATCGTCATCAATGCTTAAAACTGTCGAGTGCTAAATATCGTGAAAGTAGCGGAAATTCTGGATGGAAAGTTTGATCAGAAATAAAAACAAATGTCTTATTGTAATACAACAATGTAAGAGTAATCGTCGTTCCGTCTCTACAAATATTAACGATTTAAAATGTTAACAATATTACTTATTTCTCTTATAAATAAAAGGTCTCCAATTGAAAGTGAAAAGTGTGTCCAGGATGTCTAGGTTTTCTATACTTAACTTAAAGAAAGGAAAACTATAAAAAAAAAAAAATTATAAAAAATGCAAACGCGTAATTCCTCTTTGCTCAAATTGTTCCCCATTTCTTTGTGAGAATATATTGATTTTCTCAAATTGATTTCTTTTTAAAATTTTGGTAGGTATAAAGTATGAAAATGCAATTACATAAAATCGAGATTTGTAAAATGTTTGTACCTGATGTAACCCACATTGAAGTAGTTTTTTTTTAATCATTAGTAAACGTCTGTAACAATAATTTCAGCTGTACTTTCATATTTTTGTACTTCCAACACGATTTCGATACATAACAAAATATACAGTAAGACACCAGAAAATTCTCTTACAAACAGAAACCCGAACGTAACTTTAACATATTTGTTACGTTCGGAGGACGTGTTTTCCAACAGACTGTCAGCATTTCAATTGGAAGAAACTGTGCCTCTCTACTTGCCGACTTGTTTCTTTATTATTATGAGGCTGACTTCATGCAAGAACTTCTTAGAAAGAACGATAAGAAGTTAGCGATATCCTTTAACTCTACTTTCTGCTATATAGATGATGTTCTTCCACTAAATAATTCAAAATTTGGTGACTATTTGGAACGCATCTATCCCATCAAACTAGAGATAAAGGATACTACATATACAGTTAAGTCGGCCTCATATCTTGACTTACAATTAGAAATTGACAATGAAGGCCGGTTGAAAACAAAACTTTACGACAAAAGAGATGATTTCAGCTTTCCAATTGTGAACTTTCCATTTCTAAGTAGCAACATTCCAGCAGCATCTGCATACGGGGTATATATCTCCCAATTGATACGATATTCATGTGCTTGCATTTCCTATCATGATTTTCTTGATAGAGGGTTGCTGCTCATAAGGAAGCTATTAAACCAAGAGTTCCAAATGGTGAAGTTGAAATCATCCCTTCGTAAATTTTACGGACGCCATCACGAGTTGGTTGACCGTTATGGAATAACCGTTTCACAAATGATATCGGATATGTTCCTTCCGTCGTAACTACAATCCCCTTCCCTTTCATGAATGTGACCTACTGAATTAGACTATTTACCGGATTTGTTATCACATAAGCAACACGACGGGTGCCACATGTTGAGAAGGATCTGCTTACCCTTCCGGAGCACCTGAGATCACCCCTAGTTTAAATATTCAGCATCACTGATGAGTCTTTGGTAGATGAAACGAGTATACAATAAAACAGAAGGGCTGATGATATGGCATTTTTAGAACAACACAAAGAAAATAAAACTATGTTGCAGCGCTGATCAAGCATTCATTGTAAAGTGTTTTGTTACTACCTTTTTAAAGTATAAACACAATGTCAATTAGATTGTAAATCGTTAAATTCCTCCTATTCTGCATGTTCTATGAACACATTTAAGATATTATAGTGTATACGCTTAAAATACTGCTCGATTTTCTTGAAATATATTTTAGTTATTTTGAAATCTAAACTGTGCACAACCTCTCGATAGCTTAACTATAAACAACACATATCATGCTCAGAAAATCGTAAGTAGGATCCTCAGCGTAGTTCCCCAAAAGCTTTTTGGAACTAACTGCTTCCCTGTGTAACATGTGTATTTGATTAAGATAAAACAAATGGTAGGAAATATTTGTTATGTGTTTAGTTTTTTTTAACGTTTGATTATAGCGTTATTGCATGGTGTATACTTTCGTTTGTGTGCCATTTCTAACCAGTCATAAGTTAAAAAGAAATCTATCCGTCAGGAAATTAGTCAATACAATGAGACAGATGAGGTATAAAAAGAAGACATTACAAACAAGAATAGTATCATTCTCAGATAAATGTTGATTTTTGATTGTTTTGGAAGTGATGGTTTAGGTTGTTTTTCACAAACGTTAAATTTGGGGCGCAAAAAGTTTTGATCTGAATCGTATCCTTACTTCAATATTACTAAGTTTGTAAATAAAGATGCCCTTTAGCTTGATGTATGGGCTACCAAAAGAGTAATTAGTCATCCAAATTACAACTGGCTTTTATTTTTACTATAATACACCGTTCGTGAGGATGATCAAATTTGATTCACAAGAAATAACACAAACGTACCAAGAGGAAATATATTGGTGAACAGTTTGTCTTCAATGTCAAATGCTTGAGAAAACGTAGATGTAACATGATTCCTATAAATGTCTTGTTTGCTGCGTATGTACTGTCCATCTGCTTCCTGATTCTTACTTTCCTCGGGATTATTATAAATTGTCTTGTATTCAGTTGCATGATCCTCTTTATATCGATAAGTAATACATATACCGTAAACTATCCATGATTGCCTTGATATGCATTCCAGACAGCTAATTATTTTCGTTTGAAATTATCGTTTATTCCAGTGTGGCATGCATAGGTCATATCTGAAAAAAATATTGTAAAATTCAACTGAAACACACTACTTATTTCTCGACGTTTTGTCCTTAACTCGTTCTGCAACTGATAACCAAAACGACGCTTCTTCCTCTTTTCCAATAATCCGGTATGCTCGACTCAGATATAAACATGCTCTGTTTTTCATAGAACTGACACGTTCGATACAGAAATTGTTTTTAACAGTCCAATGTAAACTTCGTAAGCTATCTCGAAATTGCGTGATGTCTTTTAAGTTAAAGAAACACAAAAACCTTAGATAATACATAAAAACAACGGACGGGCAATGTATTTTTCTTACAGTTGTGGCCAAATGAATAAACGGATGTGTTTCATTTGCAGAGTTTGGTTCTGACCATACAATAAACTTGCGCATAGTCCGCAATCGTATGTCCCTAAGAACAATATTTTTCTGCATTGATGTATTTTGTTGCTTCGCTGAATAAAACTGTCTACACTCCTTTCCATTAAAGGTAAACAGTTTTTCTACAGTACATGTAAGTCTACCGTAATCAAGAATAGTCAATGCTTCATTATATTGTTCAAAGAAAAAGAAGGACAATGCAATCCTTAGCCATCCTGATAAAGAGTCTTTGTAGGTTGCGATAATTGCAGGACATAACCACTTTCGCCTCAAGGTATATGCATTCTTGTTTGTCTTCTGATGGCTTTCGTAAAATGTGTGGTCTGCAATGTCTTCGCTTAGGCAGATAAGACGAAGCAAGTACATGTTTCGTGTCATGAAAGGGACATTCGAATTATTTACTTTATCGAAACAAAATTTAAAATTTGTATTTCCAGTAATTTGAGTAACATTTGGAAAAAACTCAAAAATTTCTAGTAGTGGCATTGTAGCTATATTAAACTCATATTCACTTTTAGCGACTTTAGCAGCTGTATAAAAGCAATGAAATTCTTTTAACGAGTGACATTCTAACACACTGAACCATCCGATGTCATATTTTTTTTTTAAGATTGCAACTAATGCTTCCCGTGGTTGCCCTTCAAATTTCCTGTCAATCATGTTGTGTTCAGGTATGAAATAATTAGGAATGTACTCGTGCATATTCCAATAAATCAATCGCTGAAGACATGACATGAAACATTTAATAAGATTTTGAGGACTCCATATAGAAAGAGGGAGTTCTTCGGATATCCAGAGAATAGTTGTTTTTAAAAAGTAAGAGCAGATTAACTTGTCAACCCTCTCTGCTTTCTTAACCACTTCTTTTACAAAAAGCTTAAGTAAAGCATAACAAACAAATTGTGTATGATTCCACGAACGTATCAATAATTTTTCTGCTTGAGAGAATGAAATTCTCCATTCGAGAGGATTATCCTCAACTGAATCCGATTTGCTACCGATAGGAACAAGCAAAAAACCTTTCTGACGGATTTTTTCAATTATTTTTTCAGCTGGCCAATAAGATGATCTTGATCTTGTAAAAAATGACTCTGCAATATTCCCCCAGTTGTCACATGGCAAAGCCAAGGCTAAGTCCATTGAATCTTCTAAAGTCGTTAAACATGGTCCATTTATCTTTATTGGCATTATTTTAAAATTCAAGTTTGCATTAATCGTTTTCCATAATTTTCCGGAGAGGAATGTTCCAATATCAGTAACTACAACACATTCCGACATTAAATATGCAGAAGAGCTCCTTTTTATTATATCTTTATTCAAACAAGGATGAGTATGATCTATACGTATCATCCCGAAGCCAGGCTGAGCAACACGTACGTCTAGATATAGAAAGGTTCTGTCCATGTGCTTATATTTTGCGTTAGTTCCCTTAAAATCGTTGTTTTCAATTGTTATCTTGTGAACAAGCATGATATCTAGATCGCTATCCGGAAAGTCTAAGCCCTCAGCCTTACTACCACTGGTGATATATTCCAATAAATGGCCGCCGCTGCAATTGAGAAAGTCATCATGAACATCAAAAAACTGTCTTCTGTAAACTACTGTATTTTCTGATCCCACTACACTTTCGCACAAATAATCATAAAGTCTTAGTGAAATGTCCTCCATACTGTTACGAACATTAAATAGTAAAATAATTATATGTTATCCTTAACAATTATCAGATTAATGTTAGAGCGATGTTAATATAACTATTCGCAACTGATTTGGAAAAACCGAGCAATACTTTTTTCCGTAAATGGTCAATTACATTTTAGTTGTATAATGAATTATTGTTTTTGTTTTGAAAAAGAATATAGAAAATAATAGAATATTTTCCTGTTGTAAAAAACAAGGAAACCATTGTATTCAATTCAATTTGTTTGTTAGATACTACACTACATTATTAATCTGGAAAAACCATGTGTAACATTTTAAGAAATTCAATACTTTTCTTTTCCTTAAAACGTCATTTATATGTGAGAAGTACAATGAACATGATGAAACATAGATTTTATTTTTGTTTAAAAACAGAACATGTAGAACAAGGTAAATAAACAAAATTTTACTGTTGGAGAAAACAAGGAAATCTTGTTTATGCAAATTCAATTTGTCAATAAGTACAACATATGCAATACAAATTTAAATTTGAAAAGTCGTTAGCAATATTCTAAGATTGTTTTCTTACCCATGAAACGTCATTTATATTCTAGTTCTACAATAAGTATGTTGAGAAAAAAAGTATTTGTTTTATTGTAACACAAAATAAAAAAATAATACAATATTTTCCTGTTATAAATGACAAGGAAACTTGTTCAAAAGACTACAGTTTTAAGAAAGAATATTTGTGCCTTTTTAAATACAGAATATTTCAATGTTAAAACGATTTATCATTTATGCAATGTTTATTAAATCAATTAATTGAATATAATTCGTTTTCATTTAACTTTTAAACACCGGTATACTACTGTTGCTTTATTTGTATACACTTTTTCCTAGAGGCTCTAGAGAGCCTGTGTCGCTCATAATGGTATATGTGCATATTAAACAGGGGACACATTGTATAGCCAACAATAGAATTTATAACAAAATTGTGTTTTGGTGATGGTGATATGTTTGTAGATCCTACTTTGTTAAACATTCTTGCTGTTTAGAATAATCTCTATCTATAATGAACTTGACCCAGTAGTTTCAGAGGAAAATATTTTGTACAAATTTTTAAGAAATTACATTTTGGTCATGTTGAATTATTTGAGGATCTTACTTTGCTGAACATTATTGCTATAAAAAGTTTATTAATATCATTAATTTTATTCAAGATAATAACCAAAAACTGCAAATGTCCTTAAAATTACCAAACCAGGGCCAGCAACCTAAAAACGGGTTGTCTGATTCAGCTTAACACCTTAGGGCTGACAGATCTTGACCTGATTAAGGTCAAATTTAATCTAAAAGCTATTGTTTCGGAGAAATAAGCTAAAAACTGCATTTTACTCCTTTTTCTTTTTTTTAGTAGGGATGTCAATAAACTCATCATAGATACGAGGACTGAATTTAGTATATACGCCAGACGCGCGTTTCGTCTACAAAAGACTCATCAGTGACGCTTGAAACCAAAAAAAGTTAAAAAGGCCAAATAAAGTACGGAGTTGAAGAGCATTGAAGACCAAAATTCCTAAACGTTTTGCCAAATACAGCTAAGGTAATCTATGCCTGAGGTAGAAAAGCCTTAGTATTTCAAATATTTCAATATTTTGTAAACAGTAAATTTATAAATATAACCATATCAATGACAATTCATGTCAGCACAAAAAGTCAAAAGATCGGAAATTTTATACTCGGGTCCTCGGTCATGATACTCGAGTACTCGGTTAAATTTTTAACGTCCAGTGAAAAGTATTCAATTTGTTTTGATGGGATGTGGTATTTTGATTATTACCTTTTATAAACTTAATTATGATATGATGACATCGCTTGACATCTTAACGAAAGACATACGTATTGTTGCAGAACTCAAACTGTATAGCTGCAATATATAACTTGAACATGGCTTCTTGGATCAACGGTACTCTAAGATGAGCAAACTAGTTTTTTATTTAGTTTGGTTCAGGAATATATTAATAAAAGTAAACATTTTAACCCTTGGTGTTAATGCTTCAACATTCAATAGGAAGCCAAGCATTTCACACTGTAAACATTACAATTATTCATGTTTATTTTTATTTTTTTTCTTGTACCACCTTTTTCATATCCATATATGTATTACAGAGCATGCCAGTATTTATATTTATGTATTGTTCAATAAGTGTATTATTTTTGTAAAAGTAGACAGATTTCTAAAAGCAAATTGCTTGTTTTTGAATCCTTAATATTATTTCATTTGTATACATTAATACCGTTTAATATTGATTTATCTGAATACATATTGTTTAAACTAAACCTAGGTTCATGTGTATTGCTAGTTCTTATTTTTTGTATAAATATAACAATGTATAACGCACCACCGTTTTTAAAAAGTAACCTACATGTATTATAATAGCAATTATTGTTTGTGTGTTCACGAACCAAATCAGAAACATGCCAATAAAACCATCAATATATTGATATAAGATGGTGTGGTCTGGGTGCCAATGAGACAACTCTCCATCAAAGTCACATTTTAAAAAGTGAACTATTATAGGTCAAAGTACGGTTTTTAACACAGAGCCTTGGCTCACACCGAACAGCAAGTTATCAAGGGCTCCCTAAATAATTATTTTAACACCATGCAAACGGGGAAATCATATAAGGTCCGACTGTAAATACAGTCTTTATCAGCTGTTCCTGTGGAGTAAGTATTTGTTTTGTATCTTAAATTGTCAACAAAATATTCGACTTCAAATACTTATACTTTATATATCTATTGTCATAAAAATTCATAATATCTGATAAAATTAGTAGATTTAGCTAACAAAGTTCTTTTATTTGATTAAAATAACATTCATTTCAAGTGGAAATTGTTTTAACATTAATTAAGCTACAATTGAAAAAAAAACCTCTCTGTGGTTAATGTAAGTTAACTCGGGTTAACATTCTATCATGAGGGGGAGAAACTATAGTTTGGTTTTCATTTATACAGTTATAGTCTTTTAAAACAAAAGTGAAAACTGTTTTATGTAGGTACCAATAATAATTTTCCACTAAAGCATTTGGCATAAGTTTAAAGTTTCTGTAATAAAGTGGTGGCTATTGTGTTCTGTTTTTGTGTTTTTGCGTATTTGTTTTTGTAAGGGGGTGCTACACTTCTTTCATGTATTTGTCAGAGTCGAGTAAGCAGATAGATTTAAACAGCATGTCTGCTGCATTTGACTTCTGACATTGTTGTTTACACCATATTTAAGCAGCACATGATTTTACAAGTAGCAGGATCAATGCTGTTGGAGATTATTGGATGCACATCACAATTTGAAACATTTTATTCTTGACAGCTGAATGAAACATGTGTTATCCACCTGCATATTGCGTGTATTGTACATCATATTAAAAATCGACAAAAAAACTTTTATCTTAAATTATTACCAGAATACGGCTGTAAAAGTGAACAATTTTAGGATTAATTGGAAGAAGATTCTCTATCTGCGATTCTAGTGTAATTTGGCTCATCATGAAAAGGAACTTAATAATGACGAGGTTAGTTCTAAACGATATTGCACATCCACGAAGGTCTTGCACGATTGAGATATCCATATGTAACAAAATTATACGTATGTTTGTATCAATTAATTTTAAACATTACAAAACAAAGAAATGAAATTATAGATATATACATATATGTCTTTATCAAAACAATAAAAACTACTAAATTCTAGCATATTTATAATTTTTGTAACAATTTTTAAACTCAATAAAATAGCAAGACTTAAAGATGAAATTATGGTCCTGTTCAAGGAAGACAATCAACACATTGACTCTTTGGGAATTAAACATTGTATCAAGGAATGAAACTCTTGCAAACAAAGGACACATTAAAAGAAATAATTAACACGAATTCATGCTCCACCTTAAATGACGATTCTTAATTGTCATTAGCACAAAGAGTTGTAAATATATAGGATAGTGACAGCTAATTAATGACAACCACAGTAAAATATAGTTGTTTTAAATTTTTGAAAACCTACTCGTAAAAATGAACGACTTTTTTAATTTTCATAGCTCATAATTGTATTTATTAACTATCGATAACAGATGGGTATGTTGTTATAATGGGAACATGTGTTTATGTTTACAATAATATTTAAATTATTTAAGCATAACATTAAGTCACCTTAACAAAGTTTAGAGTTTAAAGTTCTTTGTATGATAGCACGGACTGGTCATTCGCTGTAAAAGTTAACATTGAAAATACATTTTCATAGCTTGACCATTTGAAGCTCAGTCTTAGTGCAGTGAAGTTTACTCCCTCCCCCGTGTTTTGTATAAGCTTATAATATTGTAAACGCATTATGTTTTTTCTGCAGATGTTAAAAAAAAATTTATGAAATTATGGTTTTGTGATATGAAAGATTCTATTTCGTTATTTTTCATTGTAGATATGTTTGCTGCAGCGGTCTTAGTGTCCTGGCAAAGTGATTTGAGGACAGTTTAATTATTTGATAATAAAACTTTGCTGCACTCGTCTAGGCGAGCTGTTTTCAATAGATATGTGCTTGAGTTTTTGTTAATAAATACTTTATTTGCGTTTAACAGATCAGGAACACTACCTTACATGGAAATGCATGAATTAGCATACTTGTGTCCTCGCACATGTAATTGTTTATTTACGTGTGACGCAATTTTTTTTACCTGGGTTTATGACCAATCCACTAAATGAGTAACAATGTATAATGGACAACTACGTCTTTACAATCAACCAAAAACGCGTGTTATTTACTGAAGTACAACACATTTTTTCGTGCAATGCGGGATTAACAATTTAACTTAGTTTTTCATTTTTTCTATCCATATTTATAGTGATATAAATCATTCGTTCCATGCTCAGATTAACAAAGAGATGTTTCTATGCGAAGAAACAAACGTTTGAATTACTAGATATACAGCCATTATTATGTTTGACAAGGACACGGAGATGTCGGGTATTCGTCGACCAGACAGCAGCGAAACAAAAGTGAAAGACATAATTCTCATCAGACAAACTTACTAGTGTAAAGTTAGTCGTTGGTGATAACCGGGGCTAATATTCATAAAGGCAGCAACTTGTGTATACCAGTAGAAAAATGTATGATCCTTGAGTTTTGTTTTCGTAAAAAGGCGAAGACTTAGAGTTTATCAAATATATGATGAGGTCACTAAACTTTCTAAGTTTTCACCTTCTTTTATGATTAAAAAGTAACTGAAATCGAGGAAAACAATGTGTTTATACTTCTGTCTTTTAAAAAAAAAAACAACGAATAATCATCAATCGGGGCCATTTATAGCCGATTGGGTGTTTCTCATTGTTGACGGTATTACAGATGCCTCAGTATCACTAATTGCATCCACTTCATTTGAGCTTAAATGTTTCATTTTGTCTGAATGTAGTGAAGCAGCAACTATAGTTTAATTTTGTTCGATTTTGCAAACTAAAGTCTGATGTTTTTCTAATGGAGATATTGTTTCTTTTTAACGGACCCGGACTTTTGCCAACCTTATTACATGATGTGTTTTGTGAAATTTGCAGGGTTGGATATAAACGTATCATATTTCATTTGTCTATATTGGATAAAGTTCTCCTCTCGTATATTAATTTAAATAAGGCCGTTGTTATTTATGTTATTGTTATTGCTTATATTGTTTTATACAAATAATTGCTGGTCCCTTAATTGCTTACTTTTCAGCATTTAACCTATTATTACTTACTTTACTAGATTATGTCTTGAATGCTAAGATGTCTCATTTCATTTTGTAACTCATACCTCATCTTCCTTATTTCTATATACAACGCACGTTTTAGAAAAAAATATAGGTAATATGGAGGTATATTTTGAGAAAAAAACTAACAACAGACGGGCTTTATCGATGGATGAAACTATACAAAGTATGTTTAGCTATTTACCGTCCCCGCTTTTATAACGCTTATTTTTAGTTTACATGTACTTATAATATTATAGTGCTCTTACTTTAAGTACAGATCCTGAAAAAAAGTTTACCGATCCAGTACAGATACATGTAGAAGTGTTTCAGTTCCAGTTCTCGTGTTATTCGAGACAGAAATGTTTTTGGAATGACATTATTCAGGTTTAAAAGAGATAAAAAAAATTAAAATCATACTAGACAGTGGTCAATTCATCTTAAATTTCACTGTCTCACGCCTGTTTCACGCCGTAAGATTACTGCACAGGTAGAATAATACAATTGAAAAACCTGTTCAACTACTTTTACAAGGTGATAAATAAAGTCGAATCGTGAAGCCCGTAAACAATACTTTTTAAATCTGAGCACGCATATTGAAGATTGTGTTATATATTTTACAATAAACATATTCGCAGATCAAAAACATTTATTTTGAGAGTCCCGGACACTATATTTGTTGACAGTTTTCCACTGACAAGTGTAATTCTAAGTGAACTAAATGCATGTTAGATAGCTCAAGATTTATAAAAGGCAAACGAATATCATATGTTGGTTGGCAGGCGGAGTCATCGGACACAGTTGTTTAAACTAGATACCATAGTACTGATTGTGACCAAGTTTTGTTAAATTTGGTCTTGTAATTTCAGCGGAGAACTTTTTTTTTTATAAAAGTTAACGGATAACGACGGACGACGGACATCACGTGACGGGAAAGCTCTATTGGCTCTTTTAACCAGGTGAACTTAACTCTGTTTTACTGTTTAAAGATCTTCTGCAATAATAATTTTTTTTTTCTGAAGTTGATAAATATTCCGTATCAACTTCTCAAATAATACACGATGGTCTTGATGTATAGATTCTTCGTACTGATGTTGTTTATCATCTTAACAACGTGTTTTATAGTTCTTTCATTTGTCTTTGTTCTATTATTAATATTACTTTTACTGTTGAATGGTTTCATGTGATTTTCGTTTCACGTGGCTCGGTACTTATACATTTCGTCAATGTGTTTGTATCGCCTTTCATTTTTTTGTGGTTTGTTTTGTATTTGCGACTTTTTGTATTTCTTTTGTTCTTATAATGACTCTGTACTTTAATAGATCCCGTCAGTATGATATTGTTCTATTTATATGTAATTATGATATATTTCTATTATGAATTACAATATACGTTGAACCACAAACGTCAAAATCATTCAATCGCGTAGTGGAATTAACTATTTTTGGATTCTTATAAATTCTATATATAACTTTTGGACAAGTTTAAATCTCGGTCTATTTCTGAAATTTATTCTTACATACTTTTGATTTTTTAACCCTGTATGCTAACATTCCCATGAAAATTTTAAAATTGTTTGTACGTACATTGAACGACAAATTAATGTGACGTATAAAATGTTCTGACGTCAGACACTCAAATCAATAAATGTGTTCGTAGATAGTAGATGTTTTTGTGTTCTGTTAAATTGTTCCTTTTAAAATTGTTAAACGATGATGACTGATGTACCCATATTTTGACTATTATATTTATTGTGTCTGTTTATTTAACGAATCAATGTAAAAATATCGGAAATTGATGAGACTGTCATTAAAGTGAGAGGGTTAGCGCTATAGAACCAGGTTTAATCCACCATTTTCTACATTTGAAAATGCCTGTACCAAGTCAGGAATATGACAGTTTTTGTCCATTCGTTTTTGATGCGTTTTGTTATTTGATTTTGCCATGTGATTATGGACTTTCCCAATTGATCTTCCTCTAAGTTCAGTATTTTTGTGATTTTATTTTTTCTATGATATAGAAATGAACAACGAACCATTTTGTTCTTCGAATCTTGCAAACACTCATATAATCCTGAAATAAATTGAACGAATTTTTGAAAATAAGTTCATTTCAGAATACGTTATATAGATATTTTAATTGTTTGACACCTCAAAAAATAAAATTGTTATGTTTTTAATCGCCTGAATGAAAACAGTTAAAAAAAATTATACATTTTTTTGTTCGATTTAAAAAGTTATTTCAACGATTTGGTAAACCATTTGGAATGTTAAAAAAACTGTCATCCTTTTAATATAAAAAATAACATTTATTCAATATATATACCATGTATAAATACACTTAAAATCTCCAAATTTAAGGAATCATCTTAAAGTTTATATAAATAAATATTGTTTACTTATGTCAATCTACCTTTGAAATATATTTATATTACCTTCTATAGATTTATGAGGATATGATTGGTTAACAGACTACAGGTGGTGACTATATATATTTCGTATAGGGTGCTCTAACAAATACATGTGTAGTTATCATATAGGGTAAGCAACCATATTGGGTTAGTAAGGAGTTACTTTCCTTTCAAAACAAAGAAGATGTAACAACCCTTTATAAAAACAACACGGTGTTATGGGAAAATCTGAAAGGATTTAACAGACGATGAAATTGATGATGTAAAGTTCAAAATAGTTCATAAAACATAATTCAAGCAAACAAGATGTTACCGTTGGCATAACAGAGTTATACTTACTTTTCAAAACAAAATCAGAAATCTGAAAGGATTCAACAAACGAAGAAATTGATACATGTAGTGAACGATTGAAATAAATTTATAAAACAAATTTAAAACTAAAAAAATGTTACTGCTGGCATTCTTTTATGTATAGACAAATGGAAGTATGATCTGTATACTAAATAATGAAGACTTGATCACTTTGATAGGCCGCTAGTCAATGTTCCACATGTAAGATAGTCGGTAAGATAAATTCGTTTCACGATGTGCTAGTAACCTAATACAATATATATGGGGTCAGTAAATTCCATACGGGGATTCGAACATTGCTCTCACCCCATATGAAATTTCCTGACCCCATATATATTATATTACGTCACAAAGACATCATGTAACTAATTATACAAGCAGCTTTTTCGACACATGATTAGTTGACATTATGAACAAACCAGCACTAGTTTATAGCACCTTTTTTAATTGCTGTCAAGGAAGTTATTAAACCAAGAATTTCAAAATGTAGTTGAAATCATCCCTTTGTATATTTTACGAACGCCTGGTTGATTGTTATTGAATAATATTTCAAAGATATATCGGATATGTTCCATATACCCTACCTACAATCCACTTATGTGACCTATCAAATAAGACTATTTACCGGGTTTGTAATAACATGAGCAACACGATGGGTACCATATGTGGAGCAGGATCTGCTACTTCCCTTTGTGGAGCACCTGAGATCACCCCCAGTTTTTTAGGGGTTTGTGTTGTTTAGTTTTTAGTTGTCTATGTTGTGCTATTATTTGTCTGTTTTTCTTTTTGTTTTTTTTAACCATGACGTTGTCAGTTTATTTTCAATCTATGTGTTTCATTATCCCTCTGGTAACTTCCGGCCCTTTTTCATTAAAAAAGTATTGTTACAAAATGGAAGTTATTCTTTCAAACGAATATCAGTCATTAGAAGGACCTATTAAAAACGTTGTCGGGAGTTTTACTACTATTACCAAGACTTAATTGATTGACAAACTATTTTGTTAATGGAAGAAGCTCTTTTGATTATCATTGGTTATCTCATTGGTGTCTATCATTTGAAATTAAATTATAGTCATGTAATTGTGCCAGAAATTACGTCTCAACTAACCATTGACGATATCGGGTCCTCTTTCTATAACTAATTTGGGTTGTATGTACCTAAATGATTTTTTATTTCAATATCTTAAATTTTCGCGACTGTGGTAAATGTTAAGCCCAGAACTTATTTGTTTTTATGTTGTCTAAGCAGAGCTCGAGGTTAAGTGGTCAATTTAGGTTTTTTTTGGTGTTTTATATGTTTTATCTAGAAGAGAGACGAACGATATCAGAGAGACAGGCAAATTAATAGATCGAAAATAAACTGACAGCGCCCAACACAAAGGCGAAAAATAACAAGATAAACAGACAAATAATAGTTCAAAAGACACAACTTAGAAAAAAAGAATAGGCAACACGAACCCCTACACAAACTGTGTTGATCTCAGGTGCTCCAGAAGGGTAAGCAGATCCTTGTTAATTGGTTAAAATGTATTAACTTTATTCAGAACACTCAATGCGAAACATGCATAATCGTAGAATGCATAAATGGTTTAATGATAATTTTGTATAAGTATATGACTGAAAGTGTAATACAACGTTCCCTGAAAACGTTATTAATATATTTGGCATTTTTAAGAAGTTTACATTCGCATTCAATTGAGTATTCTCAGTGTTATTAATGTTATGGTATGGTACTATAATATAGCAATCAATATAGAATAACACATCGTTAAAACCTTTTGTATCGACCAGAGTAAAAACACCTATATAGCTACTTATAACCGATATATATAGCAAATTTTTAATGTATAGAGCTATAAGAAGATGTGGTATGAGTGTTAATGAAACAACTCTCCATCCATTCACAATTTGTAAAAGTAAATCCTTATAGTACGGTAACCAACACGGAGCACCTATAAAAGCGGTTCGTAATGGGGGGACCTTCATGATGAATAATGGTAAAAGTTCTTGCCAAATGACGTTAAAGGTGATTTTTGGTGTATGACAATAAAATATACACTTTCTTTTGGACGATAAAAACATCGACTGATTTTGACGAATCCTGTAATTTTTTTTCCCACAAATGACGGTAACGATAATTATTGGAGACCTCTGATGAATCGCAATAAGGATATTTTGACGAATCATGGTAACATTTTAACCAATTTGACGCTAACGGTAGCTAAACAATACTATTTAACGCCTGATGTTAAAGGGCATTACTTCCCTCATAAAAGATGTAAAAAACAAAAACAAAACTAGTGTAAATCATTTAAACGGGAATGCCAACGGTTTAATCTATATAATGATGCATTTTTATTTGTATCCATCAGATGATTTAAGCCTTTTCAAACTGCCTTTTATAATTTGCTCTTTCAAGTGATGTTACACTATTGGTTGGTACCAACTAATATGTGAAACCTCGCTACACTCAGTATGTACTTGTCAATAGTCAAGAACCTGTTAACCATTGGTTGTAGGTTGTTGCTGTGTTACATATTTATCTTTCATGCATTATTATGTACATAAATTATGCCTTAGTTTAATCGTTTGATTGTTGTACATGTGTCATTTTGAGGCCCTTTATACCCGACTAAACGGTATGGATTTTGCTGATTGTCGAATTCCGTAATGTACCAATAGTTGTTTATTTCAGTGGCATTGGGTCTCTTTCGAAGAAATGTCATACTGGCAATCATACCATATCTTTCCTTTTTTGGAACTTTATGCACATGAAGGAGTAACATTTAAAACAATTATTTGAATACAAACACATGTGAAAACAAGCGTATCATTTAATAAATTGAAATAGAACAAACGTACATACATTCTCGTATATACATGTATTTGGTTTTAGACTCTAGAAATTAGAAAACATAATGAAACACACCGTCTTCATGTTAATATTATACTGATAATATTTTCAAATGCGAATTTGAAAATAATGCTATTGGTTATAATGTTTAAATGTTAAAACGATTTTATGCCTCCTTATTATATTTTGCCACAATCAAATGCGTTTTTCTATCCCGCTCTTAAGTTTAAATTTTGATAGCATCACTTTCACTCTTTTAATTTAATAAAGACAATTGATGACTCCTCAGGATGCGGGTATTTATCGCTTATTTATCGTATTTATTGCATTCAAGACCTTATTTGTGACCTACTGCTGTTGTCTGTTCTATATATATGGTCGGGTTGTTTTCTCTTTGACACATTTCCAAATTCCATTCTCATTTTTGATTTCCAATAACTTTACCTTGAAAACTTGACTTTTTGTCTTCATTAGAACTGGTGTATTTAAAGATCGAACATGTTGTAGTTTTATAAGCGTTAACAGTTATGATCCATGAACACATTGTTCCCTTATTTCACAATTACATATCAATATCATATTATGATCAGACACAATTAAAAAATAAAAAAAAAAAAAGATGATAAGCAAAATACAGAAATACCAGGGAAATATATATGTATTCAAAACCTACCGAATTATGCAATAACCTATTAACTACAAGGATTCAAGCTAAGATTCAGTCCTTATAGAAGTATCAAGTTGTTGTACGATTGTTAAACACTGTCATAAAATGAAACTGCTATCTTTGAAAAATATTCTTTGACAACACAATAATATCTACATATGTTCCTTCAATTTATACATTATTGTCAATGTCTGAATATATATATCAAAACTTCAACAAGTAACATTGCTTACACATACATGTTATATGTAATGAAATAAACGATCAGTAGAAATTCCTTGAGATATCAATAGTGTCGTTTCATCATCATCTTAGACGTTTTCAGAGACCACCAATTTTTAAATCCTCGCCACACAACACCCTTTGTGTCATTACCAATTCCATAGCGCCCGTTTAAATTTGAACTGATACAGCCATTGTTCCACCAACTACTATGTTGAACAATGGCGCAGTTCCAGTCCGCGTTATCGTTATCTCTGTCCGAAGTAGAAAACTTCATCCCATTATGGTATTGAAAACTGTCTCCTAAATTAAAAAAAAAAGATATAACTTTGTTATTAAAGTATCTGCAGTTTTTACTACCTATGTATTTATAATGTCAATGTGAGATTTTAAATGCACACTGAATTCAAAGTTTACTGGTAGATATTAAGAAATCGATGAATAACAGTTCAACCTTATAAACAATTTCCAAGTTTAAGAATATAAGAGAAAATTCTTATAAATGTTTGTGGGAGCATGTCAATTTTTGCTTGTCAGTTTTAGGATTTGAAATTATAAGCAATGTTGGTGAGAGCAAAGTTTTGAAATCCGTTCTTTGGCATATAATTATTTCCTGTTTACACATTCTGATTCGATGAACAATTACACCCATACCACGTCTTATGATATATAATTTTAAAACTTGCAATGACAAAGATTTTGACGCGTACTTAGTACTACATATTTAAATAAAAATAACACAGGAATATTAAAATTTCTAACCTGTTTCGCTTTTGACATGTTTGGTCGTTATATATTTGACAGCTATATGCTGTTGGTTTTTCAACCTATAGTAATGCAATTAACATGAAATGCATTGTGTGTTGACATAACGTTTTTTTTTCGTGTGCCTTTATGTAAGAGGGACGAAAGATACCAGAGCGACAATCAAACTCATAAATCGAAAATAAACTGACAACGCCATGGCTGAAAATGAAAAAGACAAACAGACAAACATTAGTACACATGACACAACATAAAAAACTAAAAAAAATAAGCAACACAAACCCCACCACAAACTCAGGGTGATCTCAGGTGCTTCGGAAGGGTAGGCAGATCCAGCTCAAGGTGCACACTTAAACATTTAATGTGTCATGAGGACAAATACAAGTCAGATATGGCAATACAATATTGCGCGTTGTTAAATCGTATAAAAATAGTTTTATTGGTTAGCGGAAAATATTTATTGTCAAATTGTTCTTCTAAAAGATTCTTGGTTAATTTAAAACAAACAAATCCTTCATTACAAATTTTATAGTCAGGAAAAACTGAGTTGAAATTGAAATCATTATCATGATTATTGTACGTTCTTTAACTTACCGGCGTTTCCTGAATATCCACTGACATTTATAATATAGTCCGACTGCGAGTTACCGACGCTAAATATGGCATATTCAGCATATGCAGTTGAACCATCATATGCCTCCAGATCTATATATAGTCTGTTTTGACCAGATGACGTAATGTAATTTAAGTAGTCATTCCCTAGTAAAGGATAAACATACATGTACACATATTGATATACTACATATTTCATTAGCACAAAAATCATATTTCAATTCTGCTGTACAATGTAGTACAAAATATCTTTATTGTAAATATACCTCGGGTTTATCATGTCAATAAAAGTTTCTGATCACAAAAAGTAATTCAGTTTATCATATCAGATGTTTCTGTCCTGTAAATGTTGAATTTAACTATAGAAATTAAATAGCTTACACCTAGATTACTGATTTATTGACTTTGAAACTCTGCTTATTTTATTATTAAAAACTGAGAGAGACATAAGCTACGAATTGAAAAAATAATTAAATTGGTCAATAATTAAAGGGCATTATCTGTAAAACTCTGTTCACCGATATGACTCAAGTAAGTCTCATAGTTAATTTAAAACATACTAAATGGTAGTTTCAAATAATAATTTGTCGGCAATAAACAGTGCATGGACTTAATTAAAGTTATCAACACGTCGTATTGATTTTTTCCTAGACGTCATCTTATTAACAATCAAAGTAACCACCGAAGACTGTCGACGGTCATTGATATAGATATGAATAGATTGTGAGCTCGTGTACTGAGATTTGAAGTCTACTTATGTTTGATTTGATATTTTAAAAAGGGTGAAATACATGTTTATCATCGTCTTTATCTGTTTAAGAATGAGTTTTTATGGATCGAATCAGTCAAATAAAAGGTGTACCCTTGGAGTAGTTTCAATGTTGACATTATTTTTCTGTAAATAACTGAGCACGCTTAATGCATGCATCAATTTTATCTGGCTTAGGGGATGTATTGAATGTCACATGAAGACGTGTTCAATTAGAACGAATTATTCAGTCGCAAGTCTTTATCTAAAGCATCACAGTGTATAGAAAGGTGCGTTTAAACATGAAACGCAGCAATGAATAACGAACCAACAAATCAATCAACCATTGGTTATCATTAAATAAACTCATCATAAATACCAGGACTAAATTTTGTTTATACGCCACACGCGTGTTTCCTCTACAAAAGACTCATCAGTGACATTCGAATCCAAAAAGTTAAAAAAGCCAAATAAAGTACGAAGTTAAAGAGCATTGAGGACCAAAATTACTAAAAGTTTTGCCAAATACAGCTAAGGTAATCTATGCCTGAGGTAGAAAGCCTTAGTTTTCTACAAACTTATAATCTGTATAATTTTTGTACTCTTGTGACTCGCTTGCTTTACTTAAATACACTTTTCTTCTATATAAAAAGACACATTCATAAATCGGTATAAAGGTTAGATCTTGTTTTTCAATTCACTTTTATCAAATCCGATCAAAACATACCAAGCCAGAATTCCGCGTTCAGATCTCCAAAACCTGTTTTATAGTCATTCCAAACTCTATAGAAATCAAAGGTTCCGTCGAATCTCTTTTGGAACACCTGCAATAATGTAGATATCTACAATAAGTTAAATGTGTTTATCAATTCAATCAGCTTGATAGGACATTATAACATTGGTTGCAAAGAATTACATTGATTTCCTGATAAAATAAAAACCGACAATATCACTTGGAAATAAACGTTGTTATTTCACTCCTCTGACGTCATATAACAATAGACGTTGTCAAGATGTTGTCAATGACGCCGGATCAAAACGAATTGTGAATGCGTAGAATACAGATATTATAGCTCTTACATTTTCTACTTTACTTTCATGAAAAAATCATTTGCCAATGTATTAAAAATAATAAGTAATCAAAGAGTTCAAATATCAATGCCATTATTGTGTCATTGTTAATGTTTCTTTATATATCTGTTTGTTTTTACATTGATTAAGATACTAGCATAACGTTGACTGCTGTATCCCTAATTTTGACAATTTAACCAATTGTATGTGTTTGTTTTTATCACACGTCGTTGTTAATAGAGCGAAATCTTATACGACTATCATACAAGTAAGATGTTTTGATAGCTATAAAACCAGGTTTAATCCACAAATGTATACATAAAAGTGCACATACCATGTATACAAAGTCAGAAATATAACCGTTGTTGTCAATTCGTTTGACGTTTGGATGTGTTTGAGCTATTTCTTTTACCATTTGATTTAAATTCTTTGAATCGTTTTAAAAAGTGAACGCAAAAGAATATACAATTAAAATATTGTTTTATGATGTCAATCGAATTTTTTAATGGGATGAATAGCTATGAAGGGAAATGCTTAAATAACACCAAATAGTACAAGTAACATAGTAAAAAGTAGGTACCAGGATTATAATTAAAGGATGTTTGCTCCTCAGGTTTATGAAATGTTGCCAGATATTCGGAATCTTCTGGTGTTATCCATCTAGTGCCATTAAAAATTATGCCCACTTATACATACAGTTTAAAATGTCATCTTTAAAGATCTTATAAAATCCTTCTTAATATTTTCATTTTTTTTTTGACAGAAGAAAGGTGTCTATGTTAAATATATAAAAAATCTAGAGAATATTTCCCGCCACATTTTCAATGGCTTATAATTATCCATCTAGTGCCATTAAAAATTATGCCCACTTATACATACAGTTTAAAATGTCATCTTTAAAGATCTTATAAAATCCTTCTTATTTTCTTTTTTTTTTGACAGAAGAAAGGTGTCTATGTTAAATATATAAAAAATCTAGAGAATATTTCCCGCCACATTTTCAATGGCTTATACATTGTATCTTAAAAACAAGCACACGGACCCTTCATTTTTTTCTGCTCTTTTAGTTTCTTTATTTATATACTTTCAATTTATAAGAGTCTTTTAAAAAGCTTGTTATTTTGAAACAGAGTATCGAACATCCTTAATACACCAGACGCGCGTTTCGTCTGCAGGAGGACCTAAAATTCAAAAAAGTTGTGCTGAATATAAAAAAGAAGATGTGGTATAATTGCCAATGAGACAACTGTCCACAAGAGACCAAACTGACACAGACATAAACAACTATAGTTCACCGTCCGGCCTTCAACAATGAGCAAAACCCATACCGCATAGTCCTAAATACAGATATGCCTTGGATATATTGCACAAAATTTCCTTTCATTTATCTTACCGTCCATCCTCCGCACAGAGTATCCATGTCACAATACACATCGAAATTCACGGATGCTGTCGGATATATTCTGTATACTCCTGATGCCGATAGAGGATGCAGAGCACTACAATCTCGGGGAACATCCGCTGCGTCAAAAGTAAAAAAAATATTGATTAATAAATTGATTGAATTGTATTTAACGTTAGATGAAGTGTAACATTTTGTGTTTTTTGGCAACATAATTCACAGCTATAGTAAAACATGTAATTGCATATGCAGATATTATTCTTTGGATTATCACAGAGAAACAGTAACCATCTTCACATAGTACTAAAAACAGCAAAAACTGTGAATAACTATTTGACAAATTGTGTTTCATTGATGAAGTGCTGAAACACATTGATGTAGAATCGATATTTTACAAATCAAAAAGATTCTCGCTGATATTTTGTTTGATTATCCTAAAGCGAAAACGATATAATAATAAAATACAGTATGAAAACAGCAAACATGCTAGGACTGATTACCACACTGTGTAATACTTTGGTTGGGAATTTTAACTGTACACTTGACAAAACAATGAATAGAAACCCTTTTCATTCATATGATGCTATTGTTTCAAAAGAGTTACTTTTTTTAATTGTGACATATAATAAATCTATTGCGGCAGAGGTATCCAATGAACAACGATATAAATTTCAGAAAGTCAGCTAAATCTCTATATGTTTTTTTTCTATAAAAGTCTTCGTATTTCGTATCTTCTATTGTTCCTTAATCGAACATGTTCTTGTATTGTGGAAACTAAAAACTTACTAAAATACAAAGAGGACTGGTTATGTGGTTGATGAATACATATATAAAAACAAGAAAAAAGGAACAATTGAGAAATGTTTCAAAATTTGGAAGTGAACTTGGAAAAATAAAAACATTATGTTTTAAAAAAGTTAAAATGATTGGACGTTAAAAATACATTTCAAGAATAGAATCAACAATTGAAATACGCGTATGAGATCAAATCAGATGCATCAAAAATTATAGCGCCTGTTAGATGAACCAGAAGAGTGAAAAAGTCGAGAAGCTACTTTTTTGATCTCCAAAAGCAAAGCGGACAACAGAAATTATGGAGTCGAATACAAACAGACAAAATAGTCATTACAAATACGATAGAGATGAAATGATGAATGAACAATTTAGTTGTTTTTAAAATTTAGCTTTGAGGGTTGGCATTTGCAAATTATTAAAGTTTCAACAAGTCACATATAAAACCAGCTAAATGAAGACGACAGAAAAATATAAAACTCTAATATAACATCGATGGAAAGAAAGAGATTTGATAAAAACAAATAAACCAAAAGGGGATAACGGGATTATATCTGAGCTTTATATAATATTCGGGAATATCTTTTAATAATAATAACGTACGGTATTGCAAGAATTATTGATAAAATCCAATCAAATTGAAACTTAGTACACATGTTTCCTATGGTATGATTTTTCTAATTTTAATGCCAAATTAAAGTTTTTAACCCAATTTCACGGTTCACTTAACATAGAAAATGATCGTGCGAGTGGGGCATCCGTGTACTATGGACACATTCTTGTCTTTTTTATAGTTTATTTTGCATACTTCTAACATATTGGTTAACGAACGTATTGGTTTTTCCATAAAGTTCATGTCATTAAAGTAGATCTAACTGACAAGCATAAAATTGAATTGTTTTTTTTTTTCGTTTTTTATTTTCCAAGGTAAATTAATACCTATTTTTCAAAAAATTTCTTTAAATGTCTTAATACTATTATTCCAAAGGGATAAGATTCTCATTTGTGTGAATCGAAAGTAAAGCCTTTCATTCTTTAGTCTGATGCTTTCAAAGATTAATTTTGTAAAAAAGGCATACTTAGTGTGTGCAATGTAGAGGACAACAGTATTATGTCATTATTTTTACGTGAATGACGCACTTCTCTGATTAACCTTTACAAACTTCTTTGCTTCTATAAACATATCGAAATTGCTAGTTTATAAGTTCATACCTGTACTAAATTGGTTAACGTATTGGTTTTCCTAAAAGGTTCATGTCACAAAAGAATAAGAAACTAATAACCTTGCATTTAAATTGTTTCCTTCGATTTTAATTAACCTAAGTAATAAGTTACGTTACTAATCTTAATAGTAATATTCCAAAGGGATCCGTTATTCTTCGCAGTTAAAAGAAACTATAGACGTGCCGTGTTTTCGTCTGATGCTTTCAAATTTGTTTTACGTAAATATAAATAAGAAGATGTGTAACAGTATAATAGATCTTTTAAATAGTTTTTGTTCACTGACATGCTGGTTTGTCACTTACATAGAAAAAAGAAACAATTTTAATATCTGTTAGATTGATCGTTGACTTTTTCATACTTTTATGATAAAGTAATGCCGTTCTAAAGCAGACACAATTTTTTTTTATTTAATTATAAATTTTCTGAAATCAAGGTTTTAGTGTTTATTCATTGTCACTTCACGAAAACTACATCTCAATATATTTAAGTTGTGATAAGATTTAGAATAAATAAAGGCAACAGTAGTATACCGCTGTTCAAAACTCATAAATCCATGGACAAAAAACAAAATCGGGGTAACAAACTAAAACCGAGGGAAACGCATTAAATATAAGAGGAAATTTAAGGTATACACAAAAGTCTTCGACACTTAAAAGCACTACATTGCGATTTATGAGTCCATTCAGTTGCCTGAAATTTACTGATCAAAATAATCATACAAAACTATATCTGAAACTTTGCAATTAAAGATCTCCTTTAGAATTTGATTTATAAAAATATCGAAGCATTAAATGTATTAAAACAATAATTCGATCATTGGTAATCCATATATAATGATCGTAGTAACTAGTATTATTGACATGTCTTTGTTTGTCAAAAGATGAGATATGCATGACATTTTATATGAATCCGATCAATGAAGGCGACACAATTATAACTAAAGATACAAAGTAAAAGGATATTTACTTTGTTCGACATTAACAAACTTTGATTCTTTGTGCAGATATCTAATAAATGTTGATATCCACGGTTTCCACTGGGTTAATTATTTTTTCACCACCTCTTTCGTCAAAACAATATATTTTTCGCCACTTTCTTTTTATTTTTTTCGCCACGAAACATTAATATATTTTTGTTTAAAAGTTTCCTTTTTTCTCTCCACCCCCCTTAAATAAGATGAGTTTACCCATTGTTGTCTACCATTTGACCATTCCCTTAAACTTATCTTAGAGTCTACATTGTAATGAATAAACACTAAACATTTACTTTTAGAAAGAAGGCCTTTTTTAACTTAAAAGGGGGAAAATTCATTATAATTTGAACTACTTTTTTAAAAGAGGGGGCAACTTACTTTTAATAATAAAGAAGATATAAGTCCTGGAATATAGCAAAATTCTTTGACATGTTTTGACCGATATAATACCAGAAGGTTGTACAGTTCTTTGGGAATGTTTCTTAAAAATAAAAATATGTGCCCTTTTGTACTAAGAAGTTGTTTTTACAACAAAACAAAAGTTTTTATCACTTGAAGTTAATTCCTCATTTAAGGTGAAGTCATTACATTGAAGGGTTACTCTCATTTGCGGGGTTGTTCCCAACCTTTTGAATCGATTTCATAACGACAGGTTTCGTTTCTAGACCATCGTAAAGTTAACGTTGATACGTAAAACTATGATTGAAACACATGTGTCACTCAAACCACTTTAAAGTACCCTCTCAAATCAATAATCTATATCAAAGTCAAAAGAACTTATTTGAAATCGAAGATTTTTCTTGCTTTTGAACATTTGTCGTCATAACAATAGTTTTCATTTCTGAACTATCATTTAAAGAAGGAGAGGAGATGTCAAAAGTTTGCTTCAAACACGTCGCAAAGTGGTTAACAAATCCTTTATGTGACGGCCGCCATTTAACCATACAATTTTGTAAAACAATACAATCAACACCTTTATTGATTAGTCCTTTGTTGTCGATATTCTTTTCTATCCCAAATTCATGTATTTAGTTTTGATGTTATATTTGTTATTCTCATCGGATTTTGTCTAATATCTAGTTCGTTTATGTGTGTCGTTGTTCGCTTCTTATTTCTAATGCGTTTCCCTTAGTTTTAGTTTGTAACCCGGATTTGTTTTTGTCTATCGATTTATACTACTGTTCCTTTTATTTTTTCGCAAATGACGAATTCTAATCGCCACAATTATTGTTTTTTCGCAAAAAAACAAAAAAAATGAAAATGGCGACCGCCAGCGGAAACCCTGATATCAACAGCTACTTAAACAATATCATTAATAATGTAAACCAAAAGAAAAAAAGAATTAAAAAAAAAACACGTTTTTTTAATCCATCTTCTTAAATGTCATGTAGATATTGTTATATATTAAAACTCTGTTGATATGTAAATGGTCTTAAAGGACAGACAAAGCAACATTGCTTTCAAATGCTTCAATTGTTTGTTATTAATGATTAAGGTCATGACCATTATTCAAAATATGTTTAACTGTCAACTTTGGTTTTTTTTTATAAGTGGTACAAATATAAAAAAAAACTTAGAGTATCTTCTGGACTAGTTTTGCTATATCTGTGCACATCTGTCTATGAAAATTATGTGGAAAAATATGTTTGTGTCTCTCTTAACCAAGGAAGTTGGTCTATAACAATTATGAGTGTATCAATTTATATCTGTAATTTATATGTTGAATAAATGTCCATTAACACGTTATAATAAATAACATATCAAAAAGTCATTAACTTATATACTGTGGCAGTACTTTTGTTCGTGGGATACACATGGTTTTTGTTGGAATGCTATATCCACGGAATCAAGATTCAATAAAATTTTAAAACTGTTGTCCAAATGACGACATACAAAAGTCATGTATATATGGAAATATCCTAATATAGGTTTGACTACATGGATCCGGGGATTGTTGGGTTAAATCAAGAAAATACATCTCATACAAAATAACACACTATGGCCTTTAGTCAAATCTTCAGAGAGGATTTCCCCATTAAATCATTTAATCATTAAGGAAACAAGAATTGCCGACTTCGTTCCAATTAATTATAGTTTTTTTTTAAGTCAGATTTGCCGAGTAATATATTGAAATTATCAAAATTCTAATACGAACAAAATATCATGTTGGGCTTGCTTTTTTTATTTCAAATTTAAAACATTAAATTCTGCAATCCAAATTATATTAATGTAACCGTTTTCTTAAAGTGAAATATGTTAGGTCCAATATTAACCTTTGATGATCATTTATCTATTGATCTCAGGTTACTAGTGTCATCATTTCTGATTCAGATAATTATGCAACATTTAAAATGTTAACTTTGCAATGTCCTTCAAGCGACAATTTCTAAGCATAGCTTATATCTGGAAGAAATTATTTTATTAAATTTTTAATAAATGTTGTCATTAATAAAAGACGAAAAAATGAGCAAAAAGGAATACCGTAGTTTGCAATGTCCCTCAAATCAATATAAAACAACAGCTTCTTATTTTTAAGAACGTGTTTTCTTTAGGTGACATGTTTATGACCCAATCAGCACCATTGATGATCATTCATCTATGGATCTCATGTTGAATAGTACCATTACGTCTGATTTCACGTATGTAACATTTGAAATGTTTACTTTGCAATATCCTTCAACCAAGACAATTTGTAAGAATCACTAATATCCGAAATCAATTATTTTATTTAATATGTAATGAATGTTGTCATTAATATTCTTTATTTCGAAGTTAATGAAACACGAACAAGTAGTAGGAAATAAACACCTAAAATGTTGCAATATTTCATAAATCAATATAAATCAAAAGTTAAATATTTCAATGACATCTTTTCTGATAGCTTCACATTCTTAACCAAATTTGTTTGTCTTTGCATAACTAAATTCCACGAAATAAAGAACCCCTGAACCTATTTTCTTTGTTAAAACCACGAAAATTGGAACCCACGAATAAAAGTACTTTAACAGTAATTAAATTTTACCTGCTGATACATTTAAAAATGAAGATGAACTTTGACCTGTTCCAGCAATATTTGATGCAAAACATGTATAAGATGATACATCAAGTCCGTCAGCGTTGACAATTGTTAAGGATGGTGTATTCACGGTACCTCCGCTATACTTGACAGATGCTGTTGAAGATGAGATGTTTTTCGTCTGACACTCATTCTTTTTCTGCCAGTAAACGTCGGTTATTGTAGCAGAGGTCGTTGTGGTCACCGTACACTCTAAAGTCACTGTACTTCCAAAGGTAGCATCATATGACAGTTGGTGTACAAAAACAGTAGGGACACCTACAATTAAATTACACACACTATTATAAATTCATATTATCCACATTGCTCAGTCTTTAGTTTTCTGTTTTCTGTTTTGTTATCTGTTTTCTGATGATAATTTTTCATATTTCTCTATACATTGTCAGTTGGCATTTGAAATAATGAGCAGCGTATTGAACCAATGTATGTATACTTAGAAGATAACTGTATTGTATTTTAAGCTCCGACGGCATCAATTGGGGATTTGATGGTCGCAGATTAAGTTTACTGGCGACGCGTTAGCGGAGACAGTAAACGGGTATTTGCGACCATCAAATCCCAAATTGATGCCGTCGGAGCTTACAATACAATATTGTTATCTCCATTCTTATGAAACTGACAGAAAACAACGTTAAAACATGTATTTAAAATCTGGCATATGCCGTCTGCGCTTGCGCGTACGTCCCATAGCATCAATTGTCAATTGATGCCATGTAAGAAAGTGACGTTATCCAATCAAAATGAACGTTACAAACGTTGTTGCATTAGAATTACACTTCAGTGTTTTTACTTTTTAATGATATTGCCTTCGCATTAACTTATGTATCAGTGACAACCAAAATTGAGTTTTGATCGAAAGCAACTGCAAATAATAAACTTTCCATTGTGGAGCCAACATTGTCTTGCCTTGACCTTTATAGAGAAGCACCACAAATGCCTAAAAAGTGGTGTTTATTTTGATGTTTTAATATTTCTCGTTCAGATTCAAGAATAATGGCCTGTTTATCTCAATCCCAAATATTAAAGTTAAAATTGAGGGAGGACAATTTACTTACTGTGTACGATTAGTGTAATGGCGCCGCTACTTCTGGTGTCAACTTTATTGGAAGCAGAACAAAAGTAAGTTCCTGTATCATTCTGTGTTACATTTAAGATTATAAGAGACGGTGAGTCGATATTCCCGTCACTATACCGGTTAGCACTGTTGTCTGGATCAATCGTCGATACAGACCCACCGTTTTGGTTCGTCCAAGTGACGCCTGTGAGTGGTAGTTGAGATGTCACCATACAAACCAAAGTCACAGATTGGCCAAATATTCCATCATAGGATGACTGTGGAATGTGTACTTTTGGAGGTACTGTTTAATATAATTTTATAAAACTTTAAAACAATATTAAACAAAAAATGTCGATGTCATCATAAAATATCTTTCAGGAGGTTAAATAGCGATGTAAGTTAGCTTTTCTTGTTAATTTTTCGAAAAGGTTATTCCAAGAAATATTTTATTTTAAAATAGCAATTATATTTCTTTTTTCAGTTCTTTGTGTTTCATTTATTACCATATTTGAAAACATTGTTAACTAGTGGCTGCTCATAGTTCAATCATACGAAATAGTTCAAGTAAAATAATTGCTTGCCGCAACTATATTTGTATTCCACAATAAACAAAAGCAAGTTTGCGTTGTAGTTACTGTTGTAAATCTAGTGACAAATAAATATCTATATGTCATACACCAAAAACTGAATGTGTGTACATATTCAACAGAACTGCTGTTGATTTTTTATTATAAAAACAAATGGTTGATGCAAAGTAATAATACAAATTAATCAAGCAGTATTAATTTTCTCCAGGATTTTGATTTGAAAAAGAATTTTTACATTAGACCTTTTGGCATCTTAAAGTATTTATTGTTTGACGTTAAATACGAACGATTAACCCTAAGTATAAGAAATTTATGATATTAGAACAATTATACAAATTAATCATTTAACAATCAACTTATGTTATCACATATTTTGTACATCATGCCCCGACTTTGACTTCCGGTTACCTGTCAATCACGAACTATTTTAAGGTTGGTTATTTGCCCTCGGGGCTAATATCGACTTCAGCCCTCGAACACCGATTCTGCTTTGATATGGGAGTTTAGGCCTGATACTAGGGCCAATATGAGAAATGCAATGTAATATATACTAATTAAGGCTGAGTTTTTTAATTTTGTGGTTGAAATATCAACACTTGTTAATAAAATAGATTTGATATTAATATGCATTGAAAAATTCTTTTTTTTTCTTTGTAAAGTAACAGTAAACATTCTCTGATCGTTTAACGTTAGCAGCTGAAAACAAGTTACGGTAACGATCTGATACGGTTTATTATCCGTCAGTAACAAGTAATGTTTTCTTCTTGATACTAAATTCTTTCGTTGGTATTTCTGAATACCATATTATTTACTAAACATTTTGAATTATCTTTTTTTTAAACCGATACTGATGGTCACTTCTGATGTAATCATCTTTACTACCAGATGTACAATGTCAAGTTAAAAACATTCTTTCAAAAACAGTTTATTGCTCATTCAGAAGATGTTCAAATCACGTCCTGTCGCCTCGTAAATTGGACTTGCCCCTCTTCCCCGAGGACTTTTATATCAAATATCGTAAATACAAATCGGGAGAGAAAATTGTACTCACAGTTTACGACAAGTGAAATGGTGTCGCTACTTCTTGTGCCAACCAAATTTGATGCAGAGCAAATATATGTTCCAGTATCATTCGCTGTTACGTTAAAGATGATCAGAGATGGTGATTCAACCTTCCCGCCACCATACAAGTTACCACTGTTGTCTGGATCTATAATCGATACAGACCCGTCAATGTCTTTCTCCCAACTAAGGCTTGTGAGGGGTAGTCGAGATGTCACTAAACAAACCAGAGTCACAGACTTCCCAAATGTTACTTCATATGATGAAAGGGTAATTTGTACATTTGGAGGAACTGTAATATAATGATTTTATATTACACCAAGAAAAGAAGAGAAATAACATCGATAGTACCATCAAATCATTTGTTCTAAGGTTGTTATTTTTTTTCCATTTGTTACTCCTTATTTTAAAACCTGATCTTACGAAATATTTACCAACAAAATGAGAATTTTTATTTTGAGGTATTTGCGTCGCTTGTTCTAGTTTCTATCTTGATTGGATATATTTACTATATATTTAATGTTGACTCCTTGTAGTATCACAAACTTTTGAACAATGAATGTAAAGCTGCTATCAAATTATTAATTAATTTTCATTTGTAATGCAAACAGGTTTGTTATCGTTTAAATTGTGTCAATTTGTAAACGTATTTTTCATCACGTTGAATTAACCAAGTTTGAGGTGGAGTTAATGTTGATCTGTCTATCTTTCAATTTATAATCTTGGCATCGTAAGTTAGTCAGTTCGCTATCGACTAATGCGTTTGACTACTACGTATTATATTTTCGTATCCTATATTTGAAGCTTACTATACGGTAAGAAATTGCATAAAGTTAAAAGCCATGTAATGACCTCCAATTGTATTGATCTACATCATTATTACAAAATTGGTATTAGCACAAGTTGATATGCAAGTCAACTAATTTAACAATGGGGTTCGTGTTGTTTATTCTTTAGTTTTCTATGTTGTGTCATGTGTACTATTGTTTGTCTGTTTGTCTTTTTCATTTTTAGCCATGGCGTTGTCAGTTTATTTTAGAGTTTGACTTCCCCTTTGGTATCTTTTGTCCCTATTCTAAATGAAACACCAATGTTAATGTTATAAATATTGGTATTTTCTTGATTGAAAATGTAATCAATATTTTTACTCTGATGTGTCGAGTTTAGTTCTGTGAATTCGGTTTTGACATCATGGAAATCGATTTTAGATGGCTGTTAAATTTGCTTATATTCGCATTACTCCGTATTTAAGTTCTATAGTTTGTATTGAAAGAATGACCCATTGAAATTAACCACACATATCTTCAATTCAAATTTACAAAAGAAATGTTACTCACGGTGTAGAGAAACTGTAATGGCGTTACTACTTCTTGTATCTATGTTGTTGGTAGCAGAACAAATATATGTTCCTACATCATTCTGTGCTACGTTTAACAACGTTAGAGATGGTGTGCCGACATTTCCACCATTATATAAGTGAGGACTGCCTCCTGAATCTATCGTTGATACAGAATTGCTTACGTACTTCGTCCAAGTTACATTTGTTATGGCTAAGTGAGATTTTACTATACAAACCAGAGTCACAGACTGTCCAATTATTACTTCATAGAATGACATTGGAATATATACTTTTGGAGGTACTGTAAAATAAAACACCCAAAAAAGCTTTTAAAAAACACTTTAAAAAAGTTGATAATTATACTTGTTCTCATCATTTCGAAAGAACAAAATAAAAACATATTTACACAACAAATTTCAGTATCCACAATTTCCGTTCTTGGAATTCGGCTTTTGTTTTCTATCTTAGATTAAAAAAAAATGTGTGATTACAAGTATATTTACGCACTTGTATTCAGATAAATTGATTATTTCAGGCAATACTCCCACATAAACATGATTTAAAGAGGTTGCAATGTTAAAAAAGCCAGGATTATAGTGACATTACTAGATTTCTTGCAAACACAGAAAAGGGAGAGGCGAACGAAACCAGAGAGACATTCAAACTCATAGATAAAAAATAAGCTGACAATGCCATGACTAAAAAAAAGTAAGACTAACAGAAAAAAACCAGTTGTCACCAGACACAACAAAAAACATACTGAATCTCTCTTTATTGTTTGCTATTTTGATACGAACAAATAATTTACAATAATTGAAATGAAAATAAACTTATAATAAAACGTTTATTCTTATTTCTAAGCAGGCAAATCGCTTTGCCATAGAAGTTTTATGTTGAAATGGTACAAAATGCTGATAGACCAATACATTACACATAATGACAAACCAATATATGATTTTATTGATTATATACTTCAATTTCCGTAGATGTTTGCTTATCGATCATAGAAAATTAAGGGGGGCATACTAATAACATCGATTGATAGGAATCAAAATTAATTTAACATGCTTGTCTAAGCAAACCTCATTATGATGTTAACATTAAATTAAAATATATAACAGCATACACATGAACAAACATTACTTTTCGATTGTTTCAGCTTCATTGATTTGACAATTGTCTACATCTAAAGGGACATATATTATTTGACCGCCATATATGGTTACATTACCTACAAATTATAATGATATTTAAATCTTACTTACCAATTCTATATCCAATTAAGGGATGGCATAGGTAGCCCTCTGACTGTGACCTCGGTACACATATTTCCGTAATGTTACATGCATGTCCTTTACATATACCAGCTAGTTCCTTTAACGATATTAAGGTATTGTTTTAATACAAATATGCATCATTAAAAGAGAGGCGAAAGTTACCCCAGGAACATCATGTGTCGATGAAAAACTGACAACGCCGCCATGGTTAAAACAAATCACGGATAAGCATAAGAGGAAAGATTGTAAACATGCTACATATTCATAAAGATCTTAGCCTAAAGTAGTAAAATATTTCATTTTCTTCAAATTTCCTAGTAATTTTCTATTTTCAATTGTTTCCACCTTTTTTCTGACATTTTTATGTTTTCCTGATTCAGAATTGTCCTCACTTCTTTACATTTATCAATGAATTCGTTAAACAAAGACTGGTATCATATTAAGCATTTATTTTTAGACCTGGTTATGTTTCGTTCTTATATCTCTAACTACTACAGTATGGACGCTTCAATAAAAATCCCAAATAAATTGTGTCTTTTCAGTGAGCAAATTGTTATATAAAGCAAAAAATAAGTAGCCTACGTTCAAATAAATAAGTACAACATTTAAAAAATAGCCACTGTTAATGTTATTAATTTTCCTGTGTTTACATTTTGTTAATTTCATTCCAAATTATCATGTTATTTACCTTAGGAAGTGCAGATGCTGCAATGAAACTATCTCCAACACTACTTGATAGACAACTTGTAGGACAGTTTGGCTCGGCTATGTTGATCTGGCAAGTTTTATTCAACGATATGAAATTAAGAGACTTACAGATTGTAAGTCGTGTACACAACTGGGCACAAAGTGACCACATAGGTATCGTACAAATTTCAAAAGCAACATGCCCTGCGTATATAACATCCTTTTGTTTTTCTATAACCATAAATTCACCATTAGACATAACAAAAAATAGAAACATTGCAAATATGTCGGCACACATTGTCAAGCTATTCTCATAATCAGTAAATGACGAATGTAGTCAATTTTAAAGAACCTGTATGCAATTAAAGGTTATAGATAATCTATCAATATGATAATTACAGTTTCGTCGTAAGATCTGTAACATCGTTCATATAAAATGTAAAAGTATACGCAACTACTTCTCTAATAATGTTCTGGAACGGTTCCATTGTTGGTTTTTAATAGCAGGCATATCATTTGTATACAAGTGAAACATTATGGTTTATGATAAGTCGTTATTTTGCATAAATTTATTATGCTTATTGGGTAAAGAATAGTCTATCTCCCAAACGAGTAGTTGATTTTAAACTATTATTTAGTTTTTATTCTTTGTCATTCTACTTAACTAGAGTGTTTTCTTAATGTTAAATGCGTCTTAATTATAACATCAAAAAGATAATGACCTTGAACAACTTATAAAAATTATAAATATCACGTTCACAATATCGATGACGATTACATATTTTGCTACAATTTACTTTCATAATTGACTCCATCAATTTCATTTTGTATGAAGCCGAACCTTTAAGTGTGGTGGCAAAATGATTACTGTTTTAATCAAATAAACCAAAATGTTGGAGTCTTCTTGAGTTTCTAAGGCAAGCTGAACTCTTTGATTTTTTATTTGATTGTTTCAGTGGTTTTAATTTTCGAAATACGAGTGCTGATACACGTCAAAGATTCAAGTCTTCTAGATATTAAAATTCTCTGGGGTGCAATTTATTTAGTAATGTTTGTCAACCTTAAGACACAGCAATGTTATCATGGTTATGGGAGTATTAATTTTATGATATCATATTTGAATTCACGACTACAATCATGTGATATTCAATGGTGTCAAAAGAAGAAATTCAAAAAGCAGCAGACTGAAAAATAAATACTTTATTGATTTGTGAAAACTAGTATAGTGGCTTTAATACTTAATATCGTGTTTACATATTAAAGAAAATTGCCGAACAATACACTATAAACAAGTTATTTGTACAATAAAAAAAAGATGTTGAAATTTGCAAAAACTATATAATAAAACAGAACAATAATAAAAATTAAAAAAACAAAAAACATCGCTTCAGGTGGATCATATGTATAAATTTTCTCAGAAAGAATTTCTAATACTTTGACTAAATAAAGTACGTAAAATGCATTTCTAAAAAAAAATAATAAAAAAATGTGGGTTACCGTGCTATTTATCCAGCTACAAGTCGTGTAAAATTGCCTACATTTGCACATATAGTTCGTACATAATACAGTTTTATGAATAACAAAAAATCTGTGAGATAGAATTTTAAAATAGAATCAGAGAAAATTCTTTATATATATAGAAAAAAAGAGTGTCATTGAACTTGTTTTCTTTCTAAAATTTAAATGTCAAAATTTAACTATCTAAGTTATGTCCCTTTAAACGGCATAGTTGAGAAATCAGTTATAAAAACACAAACATTTGATTTTTGCTAAAACACTTTAGATCATGCAATAAATTACTGAATTCCCCCCCCCCCAAAAAACAAATCGTACACATTGCAATCGATGTAACAAATTTGCAGATGCCAGCAAAGAACAAGACCAATTGTGTACTGCTATTTTACAATTCCAGATGGCGGTATTCAATGAACATACCTTAAAATGACAAAGCCAAAGGCACAACCATATAAATACAAATGTAAACAAATATCAAGAACAAATGTTATATTTATGAGTTAGTATAAAGGAAATCTACAATTATGAACATTTGACAATGTATTTTCCTCTTACATTGTCCCTACTTGACATTTCTTTGTTTTATATGACATTACTGAGTATCATCTTTAAATTACTGACTTTGGAGCGCACATTTCGAAGAATCAGCTTGGTTTTAATTTTACAATTACTGATATTTAAGGGGGTAGACCTTGGTTCAGGGAGATAACTCTTTAAATCATCAGTACGTTTGTAAAAGTCAAGTTCATCAATGTATTTTAAGCATTTACCTGAAACAGATTGAAAATAATCTATGTAACTTAGAAGCTTAGAATATATTTTTAAAAATGGTTGACACAAGCGTACTGATGATTTTAAGAGTTATTTCCCTTCACCTAGGTCTACCTCCTTAAGTTCAAAGTCATAAAGTAATTGCACCTAGATTTACACAGTGCACACGTGTACATACATTGTCATGCCAGACTCCAATTATATCATTTCGGGATCAATGATCTGCAATGAATATCAAATTAAAGAAATGACGTGAAACACGATATACTTGCTAGAGCAATCAATCCCTATGATTTCAATTATTATTTCGTTCCCTGTGTAATTAGGAAAGGGACATAACATGCATGTTAAAGGCCTTCACCTATATTTTTGTAGATCGTACTACAGTCCTATTTTTAAAGATTTATTATTCTTTTGTAATTGTAATTTACTTCTTAAATCATGCATACACATTGCATATCTAAATCTAATTTGTTAGAAAAATATTATAAAGATAATAAGATGTCACACTTTGACTGCGCTCCATCAGAGACTAATGACATAAAAGCTACTCACTATAGATCACCGGGTGGTCTTCGACGATGAGTAAACCCCATATCGCATAGTTAAACAAATCGAAACATCTATACACACTATCGAAAGTAGTCATAGCGATTAAGATTTAACGAGGCTCGCATTTTTTATGACAGAATTGCATTTCTTTTATTACGCTATCGAAGATCTACAAAGAAAAACAATGTTGTAAACGATTTCAATTTGTCGTTTGTCCCTTTGGTCAATGTAACATATGTTTTATTTTACCATGACATGCATGAGAAAGCTTTTTAACGAGATGAACTTATTTTATGTAAGTCGATTAATTATTATTAATAACTATGAAACTGAGTAATTAAAAAAACGTTAACAATTGTTCCAAGAATGTTGACGGCAATTGACTGTTTTTTTTATAATCAAATAACAAATAAGACAGACAAGTGACGATTGAGATAGTGACTTATTTTCACACCACGCTGTGTATACGTGACGATAATATTATTCCCTGTGAATGACGGGTTTTGGTTTGTTGTTTCAATTATATAGGAAGATGTGGTATGAGTGGTCACAATTTTGAAAAGTAAATCATTGTAGGTCAAGGTATGGTCTTCAACACGGAGCATAGGCTCACACCGAACAGTAAGCTATAAAGGGCCCCAAAATTACTAGCGTAAAACTATTCAAACGGGAAATCCAAGGGTATCATCTATACAAAAAACGAGAAACGAGAAACACTTATGAACCACATTACAGACGACAACCACTGAACATCCGATTTCTGACTTCGGACAGATGCAACAATTACATCGGGATTCAAGTTTGTACGAAGTAAACTATGATAAAAAATTAAAAACAACACGTTTAATATTTAATTGCGTCCGAAGCGCTTTTCTGGATTTATCTTCATCAGGAACGGTCAAAGCAAAATATTTCAAATCCGACGATTTATAAGTACCGAAACCGTTCAAGAGCTATGCATCAAAAATACCTAAAATGAATAGCCAAATTCATCTTTAGCCAACTTTGCCTGACGGAGTTGAAACCTTAGTTTCTTGATAATTTCAAAATTTATAAACGGGAATTTCAGTAAAGTTTGTTAAATCATGTCAGTATCGAAATACTGAGTACTGAGCTGATGATATCCTTATAGACTGAAAGTCCACCAGCAGAGGTAAATTTGATTAAAATTTATAGAACATTATCTTACCACTAAAACATTTCCAGGAATATGATTGGTTCAAGGTAATTTACGTGATAACCGTAAAGTTTCAATATTAAATAAGTAGACATGGCTTATTTCAATACACGGTTAGTAGTGGCGTTACCTTCTTTAAAAAAAAACACGGTGTGGAGAAAATTCTGAAAGGTTTCAACAGACATAGAAATTGATGATTAACGATTAAAATCAATTCATTAAACACATTTTCAAGAGGGACGAAAAATACAAGAGGGACAGTCAAACTGATCAACCGAAAATAAGCTGACATGGCTAAATATAAAAAAAGACAAACATACAAACAACAATTCAAATAACACAACATATCAAACTAAAGAATAAGCATTACGAACCCCACTAAAACTGGGGGATCTCAGGTGCTCCGTAAGGGTAGGCAGATCCTGCTGCACAGTTTACAGGTTGTTAATTTTATCATTTGTTTTGTATAGAAAAATGAAAGTATGATTTTAATGTTTAAGACTTGATAACTTTGACTGCGCATTCTAAGATAGTCGGTTACACTAGCGGATTCAGTGGGGTTGGGGTCCAGACCCCCTCCTCCGCTGTTGAATAGACAGATAAAATATTACAGTTATTTCTTATAATTTAATTCTAAATTCCATTTTAAACCGGAGTAAACCATGGAAAAACGTTAATGACGTCACAGTCACATGACTAAACTATGTCTATTGGCTGATAAAAAAACCAACATCAGCCAATCAGATGACGCGTTACATCCAAAATTAAATTATTATTAATTGAATATCATGTGAGCACTTAAAAAGGTGATACGTTGTCGCTACACTCCGTTAAATGTACACATTTCATAACTACATTGACTTGGGGGAGATAATAAGAGGAACAAAGGATTAATTTTAATTAAGACAATCCTGGGACGCTATCCCCATATTTTTTCACTTTATTGATTTAATAAATAGAATTATGTTTTCTGTTTGATTTGGAGAAAAAATACTGTCTCACCCTATTATATTCCTGGGACTATTACACTAGTAGTATTATAGTACCAGCATATCTATCAAAATTGTTTTTGAAAATTTTCATTTTGTTCGCAACTGACCACAACCTCGAACAGTTTGTAAAGAAATCAGTTCAAGATTGGTTGAAAGAAAATGGTGAATGTTATTCTCACGAAAAAAAAAAATACCACGGCAAAGCCTTATTAAGTGCACAACACTTGACTCACCTACATGATAGGCCGGCTAGTGGAATAGATGCAATACCTGATGCAACAATTACAAAACAGGTGGTTAAATTTTGTCATAATTAGACTTTTCAAAAAAGTTTATTTCGAGTAACAATATACCGGATGATCAAAGAGTGTGCGAAGTGTGCGAATTATTGAAATACATACATGACATAAGGTTTTGTATAACATGAAATCTCTATATTGTCCAAAAACGATTCTCAATCCCCCCCCCCTTCTTGTTTGACGCTCTGGATGCGTGCCTGGGTAAGATACATTCGTTACACAGTGTTCTAATACATGTAATGTACTTAGGTAAAACAAAATCTTGCTATCCCAAATTTTAACTGTAATTAAAGTTCTAAAGAAATCTGCATCGACATATTTTACCCACTGTGTCCTGTCGTCTTTGCTCATTTGTGTCAACGATTCCGTCTTTAAGATGATTTTAAAAAAAATTGAGCTAAATCAACATTCTCTTAACCTACAAAATTTCTCAAAATGGCGTAAATCAGTTGGTTCCTTGAATCAATAAGTTTCGAATGTTATATAAATTAATATGTGTTTCTGTATACCTTTGTTTCACTTAGGTGATACCAGAATAAAATGATATACAACTCGCACTTTTGATACTCTTCATCATCAACCGCTTATCCTCATGTCTAGTGCTCTAGACCACACGACCACATTCGCTATATCAAAAACGGTCGAAAATAGTCGCAGTGTTACCTGAACACGGGAGGCGAATCATGAGATAGACGCAAGTCATGTCTTTTAAGCGTGTGAAGATGTTAAATTATTATTTTGTACATAATGTGTATTTATTTTTCAGCAAGCTTTAATACTCAGCAATTTTAATATGCCGTCTGTGATAATAATACAAATTTCCTTTAAAGTCACTAGAAATAGGTAATTCATTCAAACAGGTCTATAGATTCTCGATCCTTTCAGTTTCGGGTCCAATACAGCTACTCTCGAATCTTACACGGGACCAATACAGAAACAGCCAGTTAATAAAACTATAATGAAAAGGAAAAGATTCAAATGCATTAGAATTGTTATCAAAACCAACAGACCATAACAATAAACTCATCATAGATACCAGGACTTAATTTTGTATATACGCCAGACGCGCGTTTCGTCTACAAGAGACTCATCAGTGACGCTCGAATCCAAAAAAGTTAAAAAAAAAAAGAAAAAAAAAGTCAAATAAAGTACAAAGTTGAAGAGCATTGAGATTCAAAATCCTAAAAGTGTTGCCAAATACAGCTAAGGTAATCTATGCTTGAGGTAGAAAAGCCACAAGTCACGTTAACGATGTCCCAATAAAACTATCTGTTATTATTATAGTTACACAGTGTGCTAGTGACCTGATCCGATATATACGAGGCCAGTGAATTTCATATGTTTTGCTCTCATCTTATATTGAATTTATTGACCCAACATATATTGTATAAGGTCATTACCACATTATGTAACTGATATTATTGGCATAGGTTTCTGTAGACATATATTTTTTAGACATATAAACCATATAACACATGTTGTTAATATCAAAGTCCGTATACCACATTGAATTTGAATTCTGAAATAGAAGTGAATGACAACAGTTACTGTTTGTTTCAAACAACAAACAAAACATAATGACAACGTTTGAATGTCCCTGCTGCTAAGCGAAGGGAGCAGTAATAACATAACAAGTACTTTTTTCTGCACTTTTTGTGAATTTCGAAAATTGATGTCTCTTTACTGATGCTTGAGGTCAACATATTTAAAAATCAAAAGCTTATTAAAATGACGAAGATCTAAACACCAAAAATAACTAAACGTATAGCTAAAGCCGCGCAATGATTCAGAGCTTTACGCGCGGGAAAAAGAATTATTAAATCAATAACACAAAATCCGTATTTTCATGACAGTAACGAAGTACTTGGATAGTGATACTCTCAGGGACTATCAGTATACCACCAGAGGCATCATACCACGTGGTAGTAATAAGATAAAAGGTACCAATTCGTCAGCACCAGATGCGCATTTCGGCAATGCGAGCACAAAAGCAGCAAAACGGATGCCACATGTGGAGCAGGATCTGCTTACGCTTCCGGAGAACCTGATATCACCCCTAGTTTTTGGTTGGATTCGTGTTGTTTATTCTTTAGTTTTCTATGTTGTGTCATGTGTACTATTGTTTGTCTGTTTGTCCGTTTCATTTATAGCCATGGCGTTGTCAGTTTGATTTAGATTTATGAGTTTGACTGTCCCTTTGGTATCTTTCGTCCCTCTTTAATTATAAGAGTTTTCATTGATAATCAGTTAATGATCCTTTTATTCTAGAAGTAAGTTCGCATATAACGAGCACGTTTGAGCAAGGTCATCCGTGTGCTCACATACATTTTCCCTGGAATTGTATTTACGAAAATGTTATGCTTGTTTGCAAACGATTCAATCTGCTACAATAACTAAATTAGAATTATTTTCATTATGCCTGGTAACCTTATAGGTTTTAAAATTATATTGTTTTTATTCCTCTAGTGGAATATCATGATGTGTCATTATAGAATCTTTAAAATTAGCTAGATTCAATGTTAAAATGGTCTTGTTTTACACTTTTTGTTTTTCTCTATTTAATACGGATTCTCATTTTTTGTTCTACATCGTAGTTACTTGTGAAGTATATATTAAAATGGTTGAATTTATTAGTATACCTTTTTTGTTTTGCCCTAGAATATCGACGATATATCAGTTTTTGATCAATGGAGATATATAGCGTTTGAACATTTAATTAGCTGATAGGAAAGAAAATCAAGATTTTATGCTCGCTATAACAACACAGACTTTTTAAGACATCTTTACATAAAATCTGCTAGAGTGGTTATAATTTATATTTTAGTCTATGCAATATGTTGGGTTAATCACTTAGTAGTGGAAATTGGAACTACAAACACATTTATATTGGTATGTTGTGTGTCAGTTGATTTGTCCTTGGACTTGATCTAATTGTCAAAGCACATTCGAAAGGCTACTTATGTTTTGCTCAATCAATGTCTATGATAATGGAGTGAAAAGTAACATCACAAAAATACCGAACTACGATGAAAATTTAAACGAAATGTCTCGAATAAGTCGGCAAAATTAAATACTTAACCATATCAAACGAGTGGATAACAACTGTCATAAATGGTGGATTAAACATATAATTAGAGCACTATCAATCATGATTACCTTAAGCATATTCTATACGTGAAAGTTCAAATAAATGAGATTTGGCAACAGCAATTGACCATTTTTTAAATATCATTAACATATGAACACGATTTTTATGGTAATACACAAGACAGTCTTATTTTAAGACATTTTCTGTTTTGTAAATGTAACAAGCTATATAGCATGCAAAACATCCAACTTTTAATGGCTACTTATGTGGAATCATCAATAACAGTTTTACTGCTTTATATTTTAATTGTTCAATGAGAGGATTTTATTTTTTAATGTTGTGGTTTTACTGAAGTTTTATCAAGTTGCACTTGATGCTTGCGATTGATATAATCGGCTTAATACTGAGTTATAATTATATTAGTCGCGTTAGCGTTAGGTAAAGTGGTTTTAAAATCGTCATGTATCACATTTGTTTGTAAACAGTTTATAATAGATGTTTCCTAAAACAATATTCATGTTGATTATTTTTGCTTGTGGGATTCTTTTCTATTCGGAAAAGTCTATTACAAATAGAGATTTAGAAGGAAAAAAATCGTTGATAAGCTTATATATTTCAAGTTAAATGCATTATACTTAAATGTACAAGGATTAAACGAGATATCATTACAATAAATGATGTCATAAAAAAAGGAGCGTATACTATTGCATGTATTGTCCATCATTTCCGTGAATTGAAAACATATTTAGTTTGTTACGATATATTTAGTTTGTCACGATATATTTAGTTTGTCACGATATATTTAGTTTGTCACGATATATTTAGTTTGTCACGATATATTTAGTTTGTCACAATATATTTATTTTGTCATTTCATCATTCTTCATGATTGATTTGAATATATCGATAAAAGCTGAAAAATATTTATAAAAAAAGAACAAAATAATTTGTCTCGAAACTATGTTCCGAATCTAGTAACATGTACCTTTTCTTTTTTCGGCAGCCATCAATATCTTTTTAATTATTTTACCATACGATTATTTAATTATCGGGGACATTTATTTGAAACAAATTCAGCACATGTTACGTCGGCAATAAGTATTTTTCGTTTCTTTTTGACGTTTTCAGACGTTTGGACAATATGACTTCCGTTTTGTAATGTTTCGTAGATTTTTATTCTTTTAAGACCCATACACATTGTTAATAAAATTAAATATATGCATGGTGTACTCTTCATGTATCTAACTTTTGTTTTGATAAATTATAAGTGACTTATTGAAATATCAGGTAAAAAGCCAACATTAATTCCTTTACAAATAAAATATCAACTTGGATAAATTGACTACCGCTAGAAAAACGACTTGTGTAGAGATAATTTATTAGAATCTACATTTTTTTTAACTCACGGACAATGGGTCAAATATTTGTATTCTTGGTAGATGTTGTTATTATCGCTATTTTGTGCATTTTTCCTTGGATCCTTTTTGTGATAATTTAATTTTCATATAACGCTACTTGCTTGAGATGGAAAATTATCACTAGAAACTAAGGAGGCACGTGGCGTTGCTAATGAAATTAACATGCAGTTGACATGAAATTGACAACATCGTCATAAGTAAAATAGCGATAAACAGATTATCGTTGGTCATCTCAACTCGATTGCTTTTCTCGCTGTCGCCGCCCCGGCAGTCAGTGTTTGCTAACATTTCTTTTTGTTTCGGGGAGGAATTTTCAAAGACAGTTGAATTTTCAAAGACAGTTTTAAATCCTAGAGGTTGAGGAACAGTGTGTGTAACGTTTATTCATTCGCATTATCGACTGAACGACCGCTAATCTCATGCACCGGGCGGGTGAGTGAAGCATTGAAAAGGCATCTAGCCGGAACAACATCTTTAGCATTATAATTCAATTTAGTTAACAATACAAATGACATATTTGTGAGCTATCCGCTGCTTGAAATTAATGATATTTGTCCGTACCTCATTGGGGACATCATAGAGCAAATTCTACAATTCTTCAAGCGTTGATCACGCCGTTGGGTTTATCGATTCCATTGTTTGTTATCCTGGTTCCCGGCAATACGTTCCAGGCATTAGCTAATAGCCATACTCTCTCACTCTATTTGGTATATGTGTAACATACTGAATATTGTGATCGGGAACCAGTCTAGTTGTTTGTCATTTTGCCTCGTCGAAAACTATGATTACGATGTATGATAATTGTTAAAGGCGGAGACTTATAGTCTCTACTATCAGCGGTCTTTAGTTGATATAAGTATCATTGGCTATGATATATTTTGTTTTTTGTCCATGGATTTATGAGTTTGAACAGCGGTATACTACTGTTGCCTTTATATATAACATCTGAGTGTTATAACATCTATACGGAGATCCTGGTCATAAACTTCTCTTCTCTTCTTCAAGGGAGTTGGCACCAATTTAAAAAGGGAGTGACACACGTCATTTTGTCATTTAGGACAACAACGAAAAGAATACACACAAAACTATTAAGTAATGTTCCAATATCAGTAAAGAGCCGAATTCGAACTTTATGATTTGGATCATAGGTTATTATTTCACATTTTATTTTTATATATAAAGATATTTGCAAATTCAGACAAACCTGTGGGATAGGCAGTTGTTCAATTTCAAAAGTTTTAGACTCACAGCCTGACCAACAGACAGTTGAGTGAAGCAAGGTATACAACTTCAAAATAAGATAAGTGTTCCATTGGTCAAGGTTTAAGAACATTAACTTTCCTGTGTAATTAAATCTAAAATTATAGAATGAACGGAAAGAATTGTCTTACGTTTTTCCAAGGGAATGGGTACAAATTTGCAAACAGTTTGAACTGCTTTAGTTTTTTCTGGTGCTATCATTTCATATATATTTTTATTCTTATATCGACAGATGTTAAGAGGGTGCCCATGGAAAAACCAGGCAGTGGATGGCACATGACATATTTTGTTTTTAAATTTTATTCATCTATTTCATATCACAAATTCATTCTTTCTCAAAGTTGAATTGATTTTTTTTTATCAACTACAAGAGGGACGAAAGATACCAAAGGGACAGTCAAACTCATAAATCCAAAACAAACTGACATCGCCATGGCCAAAAACGAAAAAGACAAACAGAAAAACAGAAAAACAATAGCACACATGACACAACATAGAAAACCAAAGAATAAACAACACGAACCCCACCAAAATCTAGGGGTGATCGCAAGTGCTCCGAAAGGGTAAGCAGATCCTGCTCCACATGTGGTACCCATCGTGTTGCTTATGTGATTACAAATCCGGTAAAAAGTCTAATTCGATAGGTCACATTCATGAAAGGGAAGGGGATTGTAGTTACGACATAAGGAACATATCCGATATCATTTGTGAAACGGTTATTCCATAACGGTCAACCAACTCGTGATGGCGTCCGTAAAATTTACGAAGGGATGATTTCAACTTCACCATTTGGAACTCTTGGTTTAATAGCTTCCTTGTGAGCAGTAACCCTCTATCAAGAAAATCATGATAGGAAATGCAAGCACGGGAATATCGTATCAATTGGGAGATATATACCCCGTATACAGGTGCTGCTGGAATGTTGCTACTTAGAAATGGAAAGTTCACAATTGGAAATCTGAAATCATCTCTTTTGTCGTAAAGTTTTGTTTTCAATCGACCCTCATTGTCAATTTCTAGATGTAAGTCAAGATATGAAGCCGACTTAACTGTATCTGTAGTATCCTTTTTCTCCAATGCGATGGGATAGATGCGTTCCACATAGTCACCAAATTTTGAATTGTTAAGTGAAAGAACGTCATCTTTATAGCGGAACGTAGAGTTAAAGGATATTGCTAACTTCTTATCTTTCTTCCTAAGAAGTTCCTCCATGAAGTCAGCCTCAAAATAATAAAGAAACAAGTCGGCAAGTAGAGGGGCACAGTTTGTTCCCATTGGGATGCCGACAGTCTGTTGAAAAACACGTCCTCTGAACGTTACAAATATGTTGTCAATCAAGAAATCAAGCATCTTGATAATATCGGTTTTAGAGAATTTTTTGTTTGAATCAGAGTGATTCTTTACAAAGTATGATTTATCCCTCCCTAAGACAAGATACTTGTATCTACGTTGGCCATTCTTTTTTATAAAGCAAAGAATTACCAACTCTTTCAATTTGTCTTTTAGTTTGGAATGTGGAATACTTGTGTAAAGAGTAGAAAAGTCAAATGTTTTAATACTGTTACAAGATGAAAGAGAGTTAGATTGTGTGTACTCTAAAAGATCTTTGGAATTTTTAAGTATCCACATCTGATTCACGCCACCTCTAGAATAGGCAGTTTCACAATAACTTTGAAGCCTGTCTTTGATTGCTGATAAAATAGATGTTAATAATTTAGAAAGAGATTTCGTGGAGCACTTGGAAGACCCAGCAATATACCGTTGTTTGTAAGGACACTTATGTAGTTTAGGTATCCAATACAGTGATGGAAGATCCAGTTCTTAATCTTTGGTTGAAATACCAAAGGAACAAAGAACAGACCTATGATTATCCAGGATTTCCTCTTTGGTAAGTGTCGTGAGGGTATATGTTGAGTTTCCAAGTGAATTGTCTATACTAATTCGTTTATCAAGCAATTAATGTAGTGACTTTTACAGACAAAAACGATGTTATTTGGGGCTTTGTCTGCGGGGACAATAACATATTTATCATGGAGGTCGGATAAGTGTTTAGCAACATTTGGGTCTTTAAAGATTGACGTAGCATGGGCATTGATGGACCCATTCAGTTTCTTGATTCTGATTTGTATTAACGACCTCACTGCCTTAATCCATTCGGATAGAGTGTCTACGTCTTCCTTTTCACGTTTAGCCCATTGCCTGGCATAATTCTCGACTGAGTCCATCAAAATTTTAAAGTTGTATTTCCAATTGATGGATTTAGGCTGACGATATTTCGGACCTTTCGATATCACATTTCGTAGAGAAGTGTTATTAACAATGTTAAGGTCACCGGTAATAACGTGGCCAGCAGGATTATATGTGAATTAGGAACTAGCACAAGTGCAATCAGGAGGTTTAGACTTGAAGTCGTCAATATCGAGATTCTGCAAAACGCGTTTGTAATTGAAAATTTTAGTTGCAATAGGTTTGGTATAGGTATAAGAAATTATTGGTACAGACTGGTCTTTGAAATAAGGAGATATTTTCGATTGAACTAATTTATGATGAAGAATATTGCCTAGGTTGACGCCATCGAGACCTTTGTTGCCAAAGGAAAGATTTAGAAAAGATCTTTTCTCTTTTTCATCTTTTCCAATGCGAACTGGCTAGAAAAGTCTGTGACTTGCAATATCCGAAATTATAGCTTGAAGTTTGTATTGGTTTGAATGAGGGTTTGTAACAGTGGATTCCAAACATAAATTGAACAGAGAATGAAGTTTTGAAAGGGGTAATGAATAACGTTTCGTGCGAATGTGATGAATACCTAAAGGCTTTTGTATGAATGACAGCAAGTCATTAATAGAGACATCATGCAGAGAAGGTGTTGTATAATGACGATGACCATGACTGCGTCTACTTCGAGGAGTCGAGTTGAAAATATTCATCACATTCACCGAGTTACACGAAGGACTAGATAGAATACCTATACTATCAATTTTGTCAGTGCAGCCATACGGTGTTGCAGTTCCCAATTGTCTAATCCAGTAGTCTTCTTTTTGTCTACGGAGAGTCGTTGAAAGATTAGGATTGTTAGAGCTATGGTATATCTTTTCGATAATGCGAACTGTCATAGAAACGATGGAATGATCGGCCTGATTGAAATGCTAGTATATATAAATATGATCAAAGGATACAGAAAAACACAAAAATAATTGTCCTGTACCCAAGTACTAAGGAAATTTAAAAAGTCCTAAACTGTCTATGACTGAAAAGTTCGTTCGATGACGGAAACAAAATCCGGACGTCATTATTTTTGTTTTTGTCCCAAAATAACCCAAACTGAATAATCATAAACAAGGATGACGCATGCGACTATGCATGGTACCTATAGGACACAGAGTTAAGATTGTCAATTTATTGTGGAAGGAAGAGAAGCGACACACAATATTATTTCTTCTCATTTAAAAGTATAGAATAGGATTTCTTTATACATTTAATAGTATAGAATAGGATTTCTTTATACATTTATCTGAAAACGGGAGATAATTTGTTTCTTCCGGTTTAGAACATGTAATTTCCAGTTTCATATTACAGCTTTCTTTGCACTGACTAGAGAAGTATATGGTTTATATGTAATTTCACCTGAAATAAGATGGATACACATCAACTTAATGTTTACATTAGGTGGTATCCAAAGCTATAAGATAGCTAACTTAACATCAATTCCGAAAATAATTCGTTTTGCTGTACATGTAATTATTGTCTTAAAAACTTAATACAATAATAGTTTTCAGTTAATTCATCTTTATTTAGGTTGTGAAAAAACCTTTTTCCATAAATTGTCTCAAACAAATAAAAATTATATTATTTATAACGCAAAACTTTAATAACAGACACATACATTCATATGTTAAACGGTATTTCTGTATATTTGTAAGAACATGGAAAATGTGAACCTATATTATCACTGATGATAAATTCGAATTTCAAATAATAATATATCTTTACCTCGGGTTATCACTTTGTTTACCCTTAATAACACAATAACGTTGCTTGCAAGAAATAGTTCGCTAATATCAAAGGTAAATCGTGTTCATCGCGATAAATAATTGCATTTGCTATAAGATTTTGAATTATTGATTGATTGGTGTTAAGACCCACTTTCAACATTTGATAATAACACAACGTATGTAAAATCACAAAAATACCGAACTCCGAGGAAAAGTCAAAAAGGAAAGTCCCTAATCAAATGGTAAAATCAAAAGCTCAAACACCAAACGAATAGACAACAATTGTCATGTTCATGACACGGTACAGACATTTTCTTATGTAGAAAATGGAGGATTAAACCTGGTTTTCTAGCTAAATATACCTCTCACTTGTATGACAATCCTATAACATTCCATTATATTGACAACGACGTGCAACCAAAACAAACACACATAATATGTAAAAATGTCAAAAATGGGAGTATAGCCGTCAACGTTGTGTTATTATCTTAATCACTATAAAAAGAAACAGATCTATAATATACATTTACATTGACACAATAAAACAATGACGGGATGTAAACATGTAATTACAGAGCCACATAACATGCAAGAAAGAAACACCAAAAGGCACACAATTATAATATGACCTTTGTAAGCCGAGATATTACCGTACTGCATTTAAGTTCACTTCTGTAAATATATTTCAGAAATTAAAAGTCCATACAGTTGAATCTTATACCCGACATCTCTATCAGTGTAAGCTATCAAAGAATGACTGGTACATTTATTCATACTGAAAAGATAAAGAAAATCCTTTTCCCACGCTTTTGTCAACAACCAGTCAGCCAATTACCGTAATGTTATGTCGGAGAAATATGTTGAATTGAAAAAAAATATTTCAATTCAAGTATGCTTTTTTACCGCTTGCTAGAGTAAAGTTTATGTACATACATTTAATGTTAAACATATAGTCTATTAAATGAACAAAATATACTCACAACCAGTTATTGTCATTTTTGATATTAGTTACAATTATTTTTAGCAACATCATAAAATTATCTTAATTTGTTGAAAAAACTGATCAGTAATCTTTGATCCAATTATTAGATTTATATTGTGTGCTCAAAGGTACCACTTGCATTAAAGCAAAATAATCGGTATGTCTATAAATCCTATATTCGAATACAGTGACAATCAGCAAACAAAGTCCATCAATAAAAGCTTATTTTCTGATACATGATTGTTTGTTTCAATTCGCGATCGTATGTGTACGTGGAAAAAGTCGAACCAAATGTATTTCTTATTTCGGACATTTGGATTTGTTCTTATATTATTTACAGTTTCTGTTCAACCTTTTCATACAATTTCATTCTCAATACAACATACAATGTGTTTAGAAATGCGATCTTCAGTATCATTTATGTGTGTCACTATTTAATCTAAACTTTTGTGAAAAAAACCTCTACAAAAGGATTATGTTAATGTATGCTTCGTAGCTGTTTCATTTCCATAACTTTTTAATACGTTAATGTTTAGAGCGTACATAGATAATTTTTGTCAATATCTATTTTATCAGTTCTTGTCCAGGACATAGATGATAACAATGACATTAATTCGTTTTTCAATTACGGTCTATTGTTACTATAAAGTGTCAATTTTATGTTTGTAAATTTTGTCAACTTTATTATTATGTAATCATAATTCTTTTGCAACCTATAAACATTGTTAACTTTGTAATTGTCGGAGGAAGTTCAGTCTTAAGTCGGAGTCAACCTTTGGAACTGACATCATCCGTTCATTAAGTGAAAATAAAAATCCATACTGAAAGTCGACATCGTTTGTATTCGCTCTACCAGTCTGTGAGTTTGCGTTTTATAGGTATGGGACCAGTCGTCGGTTACTGTCTTTCGTTTCGACCGTCATATTCGCCAGCTTCAGCAACAGAACCTGTTGCACTGTATGAAATAGTAACAACATCTGTGTATCATTGGCGGAGGTAATCAACAGGCGTGTTGTCTTTTAGTACAACACACTTTACAACGTACCTCGCAGTCCAGCGACCAGAGTTATTCCCTTCAACATATCAAGTTCAAGATTTGCAGTGATGGATTTTAATCTAAGACCGCAGTGGAATATATGGAGACATAATCATTTCACATATCAATATCCAGCTTGTGGTATATGTGGTCTCGTACATTATCGTTTTGAAATGTGTCTAGCTTACGCCCAAAGATGTTTTTCGTGCGACAAATTCGGACATTTCGCAAGACAATGTTTCACAGCTAGATCAAGTCTATCGTATAAATTCGATATACTAAATCAACAAATTTGAAAGTGTCAAGTGTACAAAAGAATTCAACAAAAAAATCAACAAAGAGACAATCGCCGTTAAATACAGTACTATTCAACCAAAAACAGTCTTAAGGAATTGCCATTCAGCAGTGTGCGAAATTCAACTATCGTGAACTTTTCGACCAGGCAGCCCCATTGAAAGTCAAACTAAACAAGCAAACATTCAAGTACTGAAAAATAAATCAGTGATTTCCACAACATCAGAACTTTTAAAACGTACACAAGAGAACATTAGGACTCTTACGTGCAGACTAGTGGTAAGTAAGAACCAACTAGATTCGACAGAGCAGTTAAAAGAATGTTTAGGCAAAATCACCAAACTAGAGAAAGAAAAGAAAGACAATTCTGCATGCATAACAAATTTATCAGACCAGAACAATTTCCTAATTCTCATATGTGAATATCAAACTTTTGAAATTGGAAAATAACTACTCAAATCCATGAACTCTAAAATTCTAACAAATCAATCTGCATCGTTGTCACATTTGCCAAAAATGTATAAATAAACAGCAATTCATGAAGGATTAAAATGAGCTGGCAAAACCACCAAGGATTTCATTAAAAAAAACCTTTAATTTATGAATATTAATTCACAATAACTTGCAACAGAGACATCATAATACATGTGGATATATTGGCTGCTCAACGATGTATGACAAAATAGCGTGATGTGCAATGAAAAGATCAAGGGACAGTACACACAAAAGAAAGGATTCTAGCCTTTTTAGCTTGTTCGTTGTGTTGGATTTACAACAAGCGTGTGTAGAAAGGAGTCTCTGTGTTTCTAAATGATTTAATTTGGAATATATCACGTCTACTGATGGCTAAAAGTTTATTGTCAATCATCTAATAAATATAATTTTGTCATGTTACTGTGACTTCTTCAACAATTTTTTTCATGATTTACTCCTTAAAAATTAAATTTAAATCTATAACTACCAAAACAAGTGAAAAGCTATATGATCAAAGGGGCCTACAAGAATTACCACACCTAAATGTATAGACAGTAAGTGATAAAAGGAAAATTATCACACCTAAATGTATAGATAGTAAATGATCAAATGTGAAGTAATAACCAAAGCATTATGACACTCAAAGGAACGCGGATTAAATAACAAATACATTTCAAGAAATAAGACATTATAATCCACAATATAAAAAAGATGTGGTACACAGCAAAAAATGTCAGGCATGTTTCACGCATGGTAAAGAAAACATGTGTAAAACGTATGTTTTTGTGCGTTTAACGCATGTTTTTACAACATGCGTATAGCAGGCGTGCAAAAACATATCTTAAATATGCGTTACAAAACGCATGAAATATTTCACATGTGTAAAACATGTGTTAATACAAACTCATGTAAAATACATGTTTTACATACGCTTTACATTAATTTCAAATTATATTTTTTTTATGACTGATTTTTTATCTTTGGCTTGTTTTTTTTATTTTTGTAGTGGAAATTAACAATTTAAAATTGAAAGACATGATTGGAACCCCTCTTTTATCCTTGGTTGGGAAACCCCTTTGAAAAATGGGCTTTTGGCTAGATCCGCCACTAAAGAATGTAATAACTTGAAAGTTTGAAAAATAAATGAAAATTACAAAAATATGTCTGCCTAAAATATTTAATATTTTAATTTTAAAGCATTTTGTTGAGCTTGAATAGACAAAATTCACACATGGTTAAAATGAAATGCTGTAAAGTATGTAGATGAATTAATGTTTTAACTGACTAAATATACATTGTGATATTTGATATGCTGTCATTTATTGTCTTTTCCTTTACTTCTCATCATTGATGTCCTCTAATAGAAGCATGAGAGTATTATCTGACACAAGTTTGGTAAATTCTATATTTTGATTCAGTTTATATTAAAGTTCTATTCATCACAGTCTGTTGCTACAAATGACTGGAACTGCTTCCTAGCAGAGTTACTTCTCCTTTTTAATTTGCCCAAGACATTTCCATGAGACAATTTCTTCTGTAAACATAAAAAAAGGTGATTAAGTAGAAACACATTTGTGATGTTTATATAAGAAATGTCGAATTTCACAAGAACTGAATGTAACTGAAAGTTAAAAGTTCATGAAAGGCAAACATATAATGAACATTCTTATTGAAAAAAATGCGCAAAATCGACGAGTTATTATACTTGAAATAAGTAACAAATACAGTTTTCTAAAGCAGCTTAACTCCTGCCAAAAAAAGCTAATCTGCAACATTTATTGAACTCATCCATGACTTTGGCTTGCCAAACTCCCTTATGAAAATAAAAATATTGCCGCAACGATGCCGCGCTGATGCGAAAATAATGCTGCAACCTAATCAGTGTGCCAGAAGAATTTTGCAGGACTATCGCGGGATGGTGCCACTAGTAGCAACAGTCCGACACCATACTAGCATCAATTATTCTGATGCCATAATAGAGCCACAAAAAAATCTTTTGATTATATATCTCTTATATGTGTGCAAGAATGTAGCCAGAATGGATACTAAGTAGAGGTTGTTGCCATAATCATGAGAATAGTGCCAAAAAATTATGCTTATCATTTAATTCTTATATCACGGTATAGTGCTAGATTAGTGCCACAAAAAAAACTTTTAAATAATTTAATTTGTATTAATGTGTGCCCAGGCGCGTAGCAACCCGTACGCAAAAACGCAGTTGCGTACACATCGAAAATTTGACAAAAATAAAAATATGGTAAATCTAGTTAGAATAAAACTTAAGGGGGTTCGCGGGTCTAAATCATTTATATAGGATTTCTCTATATTTTACTATAAATGAACTTTATCTTATAGTTAATAGAAAAATAAAATAAAAAAGTGCGGTCACCGTTCATTTGCGCTCACAATCTACCTTCGAAAGAAGCATACATTTTTGTAAAGGTTTTTTTTTTTCTGTTGAAGTAATAGGAGAAATAAAGGTAATATCGAAATAAAAAAAGAAATTTATTACAGAAATCGGTCAAATTTTACAATAATTTAGTTTAAGTACAGCTTATATCGAAATTATATTAAAAAAGATAGGTCACCGATGAGTTGAAAAGGATAATTCAATTTTAAAGCCAAAAAATGGCATTTTTCCACCAAAGGCAGATAATTTGGAATTTTTTCAATGATGTATACATTTTACAAGTCATCTGGGGCCAACACGAATTGATTATTTTGAAAGATTTTTGTACCATATGATAAAGTAACAATTACAAAAGGAAAGAAATAAAATTTGTAATGAAAAACAAATGTTAAGTAAAAGAATTAATTATAAAGTGTTATAAAAATATGTTAATAGTCACTTTGTAACTATATTCCGTTCCGGAAACTAGTTTTCTCTTTACCTTTTCGGGACCAGCATCGTGATTGTGCTGCTGATGCAAACAATTGAAATAGCTGAGTCCTCGGGGTTTTAGAATACAATAAGTGCATCTACTATGCCTCCTTACCCTTACATCTTTTCTGAAGATTTCAAAATGACTGATGAAATAAAACGTAATGTTCTATTAAGGGTAATATTTTTGCAACCTATTCGCCGTTTTTTTTTTACGTTCAACGTGTTTTTTACTTTTTATTTTATGTTCGGTCGTGCAAGATGGGTGCTTCGTTCATTTAATTATAGTGTCTCGAGATTAAAAGTGCTTATTCTCCATGTGCAAAATTTAAAGTGCTTGTTTTCCTTGCTTTGTAAAAATAAAAGACTCGTTTTTGGAAGTTGATAAAAAGAACTCAGATTTAATTTGAAGCTTTTCCTTGTAGATTTTGGGACTTCAAAAGTATTTATATGCAAGTTAAAGGTTTCCAAACTATGATGTTATAAACAAGGATTTATACCCGGGAATCTTTTAAATACTTAACATGTATGTCATTCTGGACGACAACGATAGAACAATCTTTCAGTACCATGAGACGACTAAAGAAATACAATGATATCCATTCGTTTATCTGGGCTTGTTCTATTGAACATATACCACGAAAAACAAATTTCAACAGACACGGTTTTGGATAACTGGAAAGGAAATGGTTATTGACTTTCAGAACTAACTTTGAGAATTAAAAGCTAAAAGACAGACTGCTTGTTCTCTTATAAAATAAAACATAGAGAAATGTGATTCGATTTATTTATGTATTTTCTCAATAAAAAAAAATACTCTTTAAGGCTTAGAAATTTGGATTTTCTCAATGAATGTATAGTGGGTTGAGACTGATTAGGTAGCAATTAAAATTATGGTGGTGGCACTATATATTTTAATTGTTACCTAATATATAAATAAGCTCTACCCACTACACATTAGAAGTTTTTTTTCTCTAATTTTTTTTTCAAATTTAATTATTTTCAAAAGTTGACTTGTTACTCATGAAAATAAGATTTCTGTAAGGTCATTTTCAGTCCCAATAAATCGCGAGAATGCAGGATTTTGCACCATTTACTCTAGAGCTTCTTTGGGCCTTGAGCGGCCCCAAGACCTCTCGCCGTATGACTTCTTCCCCCGGCATTGCGTACACATCATTTTGGCCTAGCTACGCCCCTGGCATTATATTTTTATCTTAGGCCAAAAAAAATAAATGTACATCACTGAAATGTGTTTTGTTACAAAATAAATATTTCACTATGATATATACCCATTCACAGTTTTGAACCTGCTACCCTGCTTATTTATATATTTTTTTTAGAATATAACAACGAGCAATATAGGATCACTGCAATCTTGTCTGGTTCAATACTTCAGTTCGTATTTAATATTATACTTGCTTAGTTTATTTATGATTTTAATTCATTTTTCATTTTTAGCTTGGTTGCACAAAGTGCAAATCAGCTAGCGCATTATAAGTATATGGTGAATTAATATATATATATATATCTCTGCCTATGTGTAGTGACAACTGCAAATTATACCTTGTCCATCGGATTTCTTATGATTAAGAAATACCAGGCGTTAGAATATGTATAAAGTGCCTAGAAAATCAACCTAACGATGTTAGAGTAGATTTGATTCGTAACTTCCTCCCCGGCGCCGGGGCTGGAACCTGTACTTTTTATTTCTAACTTCTACGTCAACACCGCCTAGCATTGCGCAGAGACCTTATCCCCTTCTCTAACTCTACCTTATAAAAATAAGCTTTCGTTTCAGGAGGTGTTACCTTGTCGTAGGAATTAAACAAGTATAGTTGAATTTGATAAAAAAAATTATAAAAACAAACATGAAGTTGAGGATTGAGATTGCTTACAATGTAATTTTCATTATACTTTCCATTTTAAAGGGGGACTATTAATTCCTGTATAAATAGTTTCTTAGTACTTAATTTTTAAACTAGAAAAAGTCAAACACCTTCCTTTTTAACAGAATTTCAATGCATAATGGACCAAAGCTGGTTATTTAACTGGTCTTAGCAAAGGTGGATTTAGAGTGGAGCCAGGTAAAAATTTGGCTGATTATATAGGGAATCACTGAAGCATGACCGGAGCGGGCACCCTCTTAGGCAGTCAGTGGCTTATGAACAAATGATGAAAATTTCTGGATCTGCCACTGCTAAGACATCACATATATATATAAAATCATACAACTCAAATAGGCTTGAGAGAGCTCACAATGCTATTTTCCATATCATTTATATTTCCAAGTTGCAACATGTGTACAAACTACTATTATTTAACTTCACCAAAACATTGTATGGGAAAGAGAATGTGCAAACATGAAAAAAAAACTGGATAAAATGAAAACTTGTTGCATTTACTTTATCCCTGCAATGTGTTGTTTTGCAAGACAAAGTTTTAAAAAGATGAAAAAGTACTAACCTAACTAGATATGCAAATGCAGTGAAAAATTTGTGGCTAGCATGTAGACATAATAAAGGACAGATTTTTTTCTGTAAAATTCCTGTTGCATATCTTCATACATGTACGTACCTTCTTCAGATGAAGGATAGTTTATAGCATGGCACATTTGGTATTAACTTTGTCGGATTCAGTAAGCAAAATATTTACCACTTGATATCTCTTCTGATTTATTGTTTGTTGGGATGCCGTCCCACTAAAATATACTTTACACATTCTTTTATTAAAAAACAGATTAACTATTAAACAAAAGTCATTGCAGAATAAAACTTCTTACCTGAAGAGTCCATTTTTTCTCCAGTGTCGATTACAAGTACATTTCCTTTTCTTTTCTTTGGTCACATTCTTTTAAACAGTGTATTATGTCCCAAAAGTTTTTTGTTATTGCATGTATTGACTTGCTTGGAAACTTTAATACAAAATATATCAGTTTATTCGATAATTAAACATGTAAAAAAAAAACAATTGTAAAACGAATTTCTCTCATAATTACATATCTATACATATATATATTGTGTGTATGGGAAAACATGGTTTATATATAATGTTTGAGTATTTGTTAGCTTTTAATGAGCTTTCAATAACTGAAAGTACTATTAAGTTTTGATTGTTTGTCTTCATGTTAGATTTTTTTTTTTGCTTTGTACCAATTCATGAACCAAAACAATTTCTAACCGATTTCACCACTTTGTTCCTCTTTTGTGCTGTTACACAACAGTCTCAACATTCTTTTTAATTATGCCTGTTCCAAGTCTGGATGAAATTTAGTGTTTGTTTAATGCAGTCTGCCATATTTGATTTATTTTGGCAAATCATTTTACATTTTGTCATGTCAAGCCTTGATGACCTGTTATACATTTGTTGTAGCTGACAGTATGAGCTTTGCTCATTGTTAAAGGTATTTAAAAGGTGTCCTATATAGATGCTTAAATCCAGTTCATATGGACATTAGTAGATAGTAATCTCATAGGCAATCATACTACATGTACTACATTGATCTCCTGATTTTCAATATCATTATTCAAAATTGTATAATTTTTAACACATGTCATGCTAATTAGTCACAAGGAATATAACTCAAGTTACAATCTAATGTAGCTTAGTTAATAAAGCTGCCAGTGTAGTGTGCATTCCAACACAAAATTGTATATATCTTAATTTATTTAACATTGTGTCCGAATTCTATTCATTTTGCCATGTTTGGCACCTGGTCAAATTGGCACCTTTGATAGTCAATATGGCATAACAAGTCAAATCCGCCCCTTGTTAATTCGTGTAATTACACACGGTAGTTAAGTTCATACCCAAAATTAAAATTATGTTTTGCAAGTGAACTGTTATCTCCCATAATTGTTTTATAAACTATCTAATATAATTGAACTGATACTTAAACCTCCTTTGAAAAAGGAACCATATTTTCACATGTAGAATCTAGGCCCCCCTCTTTTGTGGGAAAAATTGTGTTGACTATATAGGGAATCATTGGAGCATGACTGGGGCGGACCCCCCGTTAGGTCAGTGAGCGCCTCCCCCCCCCCCCCCTTTAGGAAAAGTTATGGATCCGCCACTGAAAAGATCAGTGAAAGGCAGCTAGATTATCAAAAAAAAATCAATGATACAATTTAAGTGTTTTCTCTTCTTTTTATCCTCATCTGTATATACTGCAGTAGAAAAGAGAACCAAAGACTACTTTCAAATTTAGATGAAAACCGTTTTTAATATTAGGTGACAGTTAAAAAATCAATTGCAGAAATGTCCTGAAAAAGGTGCCGATTTGACTTAAATATGGTGACGAATTGACCAAGTGCCCGTGTGTTTTGTTTCCAGTAAAATTATTTAGAAATTACAGAGTTTTTTCATGTTAATTGATTCACCGTATCGATATACTTACACCATGTACACTGAGTGAGTCTTTGCAAAATTGTTCATTCTGTTAGGTACATAGTGGCAAGCACAGGCACATGTGTCTATCCATAGGAAGGTCGACTATCCATATAAACACAGGCACTTGTTTCTATCCATAGGAAGGTCGACTATCCATAAAACTATTTATATGGATAGTCGACCTTTCTATGGATAGAAACAAGTGCCTGTGGTGGCAGGTGATAGTCATGCCGTATTTTTATTTATAAGTTGTACAAAAATAACCGCGGGAAATGCCATTATACTGGTGTAACGGAGATGCGCAGCTGTGTAATAATCTCCCTTTGCTAAACACGGAATGACGCAAAATGAACTATTTCACTGTCAGAGAAAGGAATGACAAAGTGTATATTTAGATAAATTATATGGTAATGATTTGCTAGACGTTTTATCCAACTTACTGGATATTTAAAAGAAGATTTTGCCATTCTCGTTGAGGAATTGTACCTTGTTAAATGGACTTGTAAAAAGTATAGACTTATTAAAGAAATAATTTGTACTGGGTCTCATATAGACCACCTGGATTTATCATTAATCCGCATTCTATTCATCTCTACATGGATTTATACGACGAACAAATCTTGCCTTAATTAACTAAATTTATGTTTTATGTTCCCTGTTTTCATGCAAATTATGTGGAATATATTTAATAAAGTATCTGAACATCTGTATTTGGTCTCATTTGCCAGAGCTCAGTCGCAGCGGAAAGAACCATTAATCTACAAGAGGGAACGGTGACGCATAGCCACCCGTTACACTGGCATGGAGACTCAGAGGAAATTACGGAATCCACATTCATATATTTTTTTTAAGGTCCAATCGGTTACATACAATTATTAAATTTTCTTTTTTCATTTTGTAACTGGGGTTCACAATATTCATTTTCCGGAATTATTACGCATCTTACGGTATTGATTTTTGTTTAGTTCTTTATTATGTCGTCCTAGATTTTGGTGTGATTTTGATATTGGGTGTAGGCTGTAAAATTTCGAATTCTTAGCATTTACGAATGCTTTTAAAGAAACCATGACCGCTGAATATTGTTAAAGTGAAGCTACTGTTAAGTTACTATGCAAAAAGCACTTAAGGTCAAGGGCAAGCGCTTGTGTTTGGTCAGTTATCTGGTAATTATTATATTCTTAGTTTGTTTACATTTTGTAATGTATCTGAATAATCTCGGTTTATATCATCATATAATATGAATCTGTTTTTTTGTACATGAGAATCACTACTTTCCTCTTGTAAATTACATCACAGTACCCAAATTTCACCTATTTTTCTTTGGAAAGGCAGTGGAATTTTTTGGAATGCTAGTGGTTATGTAACCTGGTCTTTTCATACCTGGTCGATTTGTAACTGAGACGTTTTATACCGGTTTACATGATATTATATACATGTATGGTTATAAAGTGTGTCACCATGGTCACTATTAGTTTTGTCTCTGGAAGTGTGTATCTCAAAATTCAATTGTCTATATTATTTCACATGTAGGCGGGGAAAGGTTTGTTATTCACTGTGTTTCGTAAAATCGGCCAAAAGATCAAAGTGCAAGAAATTTTTAATTGTTCTTTCATCGTTAAAGGTCAATTTTATTTTGCATTCATCCATGCAGCTACTCCCATGACTCCCCCTTCATGCCCCTCATCTAATAATAATGTAATTGTAATAAATTTTATCTGAAAAAAACCCTGGTACAATGTACATGTATATATATACATCATTGTACATGAAAAAAAGTTTTAGTTGGCTGGAGCAGCAGAAGCAGCATTTGGTCCATAAACAAAAGAATCTCCTTAACAATGTACTAAATGACATCTGGTTTTGAGTATATTTATCCCAGAATCAGAATATGCGTCCTTGTACATTGTATGTACAATGTACATGTAGCACTAGCAGGTCCTAACATTCTCAGATACCTTTTAGTTTACATTCATATATATATATCGATAAGTTTTTTTATTATTTTTGATTGAAAAATATTTATTTAACATTATTTCCATAACCATGATAACCTATAGATTCAACTCATATTATTATATATTGTTATAAAGTTATGAAACTTTTCCATTACAAAATTAATTAGTTACATACATTTATTTGTAGTTACGAATCGACCAGTTATGAAATGACCATTGTATTTTTCATTATTTGCCATAATGGACTCCTTACAACATATATATATATATATATAAAAAATTATACTCTCCAACCAAGTCACAATGTAAACCATTATAGTTCAAAGTACGGTTTTCAATACAGAGCTATAGCTCACACCAAACAGCAAGCTACAAAATGTATAACATGTATAAAGGGTCCCAAAATTTACTAGTGTAAACACATGGTAAAACCATTCAAACACAAAAAACAATGATCTAGATTCACCTTTAATACAATGTTTACTGTTCATGATTTATGCATGCCCCTTTATATAAACATAAAATTGTTGAATTTTTGGTTTCTGTTTGCTTTTGCAAATTGTGATGAATAGAAAAGGTTCAAACTCTGCATTGCCTTGAATCTAAACAAGCTGTGAAGGAACTCAACAATGAAACTATTTGTAAATATATATATACATGTAACTTACATCAGGATGGGGAAAATATTGAAAAAGTGAGAGAGAAAAACCCTATAATGTTAACCAACTTATTTTCTTGGATACTTTACACACGTTTTACCCTTTCTAGTCCTATTTGCGGCTATTTAATTTCTTTATTTTCTAATTTACTTGATGCCGTATAACAGAGGGTCTGGTTGAGGGGGTCTGTTATTCTGTAAACATTTAATTTTCACCCCTTTTTTCTCTAATCTTCAAAAAATTAACCTCTTTTTCTCTAATCTTCAAAAAATTAGACCACGCATTTCTCTAATCTAAAATTTTATTATCAAATGTTAAGTTGTCAATGAGAAGGCATAAATAGCATGATAAAAGCATTTATCTGGTTACATTTTTTTGTACCTGCTTAAAGATATCATAAAACATAAGCTTGTCCACACAGTATTAAGCTTTTTACTTTTTCCCTGTGCTGCACTCGCCCACCTTTTGCACGTGATATTTAAAGATTTTAATGTGTAGAAAACTTGACAATCTATATATATAGCTACAAATGTACAGAATGTGTATATGTTTTCTATGCTGTGTTTCAGGTCCTATTGCCACAATTCTGATGAACCATATGAGCCACAGAAAGGTGGCACTGATTGGAGCCACCCTTAGTTGTATTGGTCTGATTGGCTTGCCATTCGCTCCTAACATCATATACATGTATGGATTTTATGGTGTTCTCAGCGGTAAGATTAAAAATGTTTTTAGTCCGACTTATAATGTGGATTCATCTTATTCGTGGGAAACCATTCATGTAGATTTCATGGGTATGCATACATTGTACATGTAAGCTGCAAATTTATTTATCGATAGAAGCAATTATTATCTATAGGCTTGTATGCAGATTCTGTCATTGAACACCATATCAATTATCCACGCAAAATAATTTATCTGCATCGAATAAAGTGAATACCCTTGAAATAAATAAACTTACACTGAGTACATTCATTTTTCATTTATAAGTTAAGAAATTCACAGACATAAAAGACTTATATTTCTTCAGAAAAGAGGTGAAAGCATTGACTACATATTGTTTGTATGTTATTTTAAACTAACAATTCTGCCGATTCATGCAATTGCTAAAAACTGTAATATGATATAAAATGTAGTATTAAACAAATTTGTAATATAACTGTTTCTTGTTATACAATGAAATTTTGATGTAAATAAGGGTTATCTCCCATTAGATACTACAATTGTATTACTTCAATACAGAAACATATTTACACAAGATTTATTAGGTCTTTCCACTTTTCTGTGGAAAGACCTATTGTTTTTCTTCTGATTATTTTTTTTTTTCTTCCACCAAATTTTGTTTTGGATAAACATTTGTTTCGCAATATGTCGCTTACATATTTGGTATATGATATCGAACAGTTTATGCGCTTTTGAAATTTACCCTGCGTAACCGAATACTTTTCTTTGTAGGAGTTATCTCCCCAAACACTGTTTTTCTTGTGTCCACAACTCCTTCGCAACCGTAAAAGATTACGACAAATTTATTTTATAAAATTGCTCGTTATATCCTTCGCATGATTTGTCCAATTTCGACCGAAGCAATATGAACGCTCCATATGAGAGTTATTTTCCTTTTTGTATTTGAAATTTTAAAATGTATTTTGAACTGGAACACCATAAGTGATAGAGACCTAGGATCTTTTGATTTGAGGTCCTTGGTTCAAAAAAAAGAAAATTAGGTCAAGGTCAAAAGGTCAAGGTCATATTCTAATTTTTGAATTTGTCTTATTTTCACTCATTTTCATTAACCTTATAAGATATCGACAAATTATTTTGTATAAATTGTTAGTTGCGAAATGTTGTAACTAAATAATTTTAGTTGAAAGGGTGCGTAAACAATGAATGGGAGTTTTAGCCCCTATCATATCTTAAATTATGTTTAAAGTGAGATAACTTATTAACCATACATATTAGAGACTAGGGTCTTTTGATTTGAAATCCTCAGTTTGTGACCTTGAAATTGAGGTCAAGGTCATAGGTTAATTTGACGTTCTAGATTTTGACCTTTGCTTTAAATTCATATCTATACATCATAAAGCCATATGAACTGACATTTCAGACTGATTTTTTATATTTTAATATCAAAATAGATTTTAACTGGTGGAAAGACCTTCAATTGTTCTCTGAACAATTGGTTTTTAATTTTTGTTTTTTTTGTTCCTTAAAAAAACCCTGGGTTTAAAGTATATTAATCAAATTAAAAAAAGTTGAAGCACTTATCATTTATTCCCCGCAGTACATGTATCTTTAAAACATTTTTTTTATGGTCTTACTTTGGCTTATTACTCTGGTATTTACAAACTAAGGTTCCTAATACTAAATGCATAATACCAAAATGAAATGTTGCAAACTTGCTTCAGATTTTAAAGAAAATGTCGAGGGGATTCTACTATGAAATACAGTTTAACCCAGAACCTTAAATTGTTAATTTAAGACATATTTATTATATATTGGGTTTCACGTTTGGTTCATGTTACTTGAGAGCATACTTTAAATCATTTTGAGTTTCAGCAAAATAAGTTTGTGGCTTCATTGGAACCAGATGAATATTTCCTAATGTTAATGTTTCATCCATTTATTGCATTTAAAATGTCATATTCCTTTCCAAAATTGTTGTCAAACATAGGTTATTTTAGCAATTTGCTGTCCATTTGACAGCTGTTTTCATGTTCTGTATTTTTTATAGACTTTAAATAGAGGGAAAAGTTGTAGATTTACACTGCACTTGAAGAAAAATGTCTGTGCTTACACTATGTTATACAAAAAACGGTGTCTATAAATGTCACTTATTAAATATCAATTGTTATTTTGTCATTTTGTTTTATAATTTTTGCTTATTATTTTAGGTCTAGGATTTTGCTTGGTTTATGTACCCTCTCATGTGTTATCAGGGTTGTACTATGACACAAAACGTAGTTTAGCCACAGGACTAGCCACTAGTGGTTCTGGAGTAGGAGCAATCATTTTTCCAATATTGGTAAACTTTTTAGTTGACAAATATGGATGGAGAGGATCTTTTTATATTGTATGTGGAATCAGTATGCAGAATTTTATTTTTGCCAGTTTACTCCGACCAGTTCCAGAAAGCCTTAAACAGAAGTATGAAAAAGCAGCGCAAGACAGAGAAATTGAAGTCGAAAGTCTTGAAAAGGAGCCTGAAGAAACAGAATCTGAACTACATGTAAATGATTCAGACAAGCTTTATACGAAGTCATCTTCTGTTCAATTATTGTCGTATGCTAGAAAAATGAGCTTAGAGGATGAGATTAAAGAGGAACGAAAAAAATCAGAATTCAAATCAAATATTAATTCAAATGAAGGTATTGCATTAGAAAATGTTCAATTGCAGGAACAACCACATCAAACAAACACAGAGATTTCAGAGGATGAAGCAAATGAAGTACAAGGCGGAACACATACTGAAATAGTAATTCCTGGCAGTCCGACCAGACTACTTAAGGAAAAGACAAAAGGCAGCATGGAGTTTGAGACTTGTAAGAAATGTGATACACCCAGAAATAGCTTGAACGAAGTGGAACAACTTGCTATGACAAAGAAAAGCACATGTTCTATATTATTCAACTATGCATTCATTATTTTCTTTGCAAACAATATCTTATGGAACATGGGTATCGTGATAATACTTCTATTTGGACCTCAGTACTTTCTGACCATTGGATTAACTGAACAGTCCTCAGCTTCAATATTTAGCATTGGTGGTTTTGGCGCATTTTTTGGAAGCATCTTAGGAGGAATTGTGGGAAATATCCCCAAACTACGTTTAGACATTGTTTATATTGTCATCACAGTTCTGACTGGCAGCTTTTGTCTTTTATTTCCGATTACAGCATTCCATAGCTTTGGCGCACTGGCCATAATTTATGTTGCCTTCTCTGTGATGGCTAATATTATAATGGGGTTGTTAATTGTTGCAGTAGCAGCAATTGTTGGACCAGATGCTCTTGGTACTGGTATGGGATATGTCATGCTTGCCAATGGGATTGGAAGTATAGCAGCACCTCCACTAATAGGTATTTATTTGTTAAAAATTTAATTTTGGATGTAACACGTCTTCTGATTGGCTGACGTTGTTTTGTTTATCAGCTCATAGATACAATTTAGTCGTGTGACCATGACGTCATCAATTTTTTGTTTACTCCGGTTTAAAATGAAATTTAGAATGAAATTAAAAGAAATAACTGTAATATTTTATCTGTCTATTTGAAATAACATAAAAATGTGGTGCACACTTTAAAATAACACGCTACCGGTTTTTTTTTTTAGTGTGAACCACATTTTTGATGTAATTTCTTCATAGACAGGAAAAATATTACAGTCATTTCTTAAATATCCATAGCAGTGGTCTACCCTTTATATAATATAAAAGGGAACAAAAAATTTCATCAGAACTAAAAGGGGGCTGTGGCCAAGTAGTCTTAAGTACCTGGGCAAAGTGGTTTAAGTACCTGGGCCAAGTGGTCTAAGTACCTGGGTCAAGTGGTCTAAGTACCTGGGCCAAGTGGTCTAAGTACCTGGGCCAAGTGGTCAAAGTACCTGGGCCAAGTGGTCCAAGTACCTGGGCCAAGTTGTCAAAGTACCTGGGCCAAGTGGTCTAAGTACCTGGGCCAAGTGGTCTAAGTACCTGGGCCAAGTGGTCAAAGTACCTGGGCCAAGTGGTCTAAGTACCTGGGCCAAGTGGTCTAAGTACCTGGGCCAAGTAGTCTAAGTACCTGGGCCAAGTGGTCTAAGTACCTGAAAGTGGTGTTAAACAGTAATCAATCAATCAATTATTATAACTTACAGTACGGGTAGGGACTTATTTTTATGGATGTCTTAATTATGCATGCAAATGTTAGAGACAAAATAAAAGATACTTGAAATACAAAACACTCTAATAGACATTGCAAAATCACAGAGAAATGTGTAAACAAAATCAATCTAATAAACAAAAACCTGGTATAATACCTTTTTCTTTCCAATGTATGACTATGATAAAAAGATAAATTATAAGCATGTCAAGATACTGTAAATTATTGCGAAGTTTTTATTATTGCAAAAAATGTGACAGAGTTAAAACGCAATAATTTAAACTTGCATTTTGAAAAATTTTATATAAATTTAACAGGTTTTTTTATCAAAATTGTAAAAATTACAATCGCATTTCAGTCTAAAATGACAAAATAGTGATAATAAATGCATGCAATAATTTCAGAATTTACAGTAATTAAAATGTTCTGATGAAGTCCCTGCATTATCATGATTATCATACCTTTAAACAAGTGCATTCATATTCTGTCAACCAACTTATTTTTGCGGATTCTTTATATAGCATTTAGTCTTTTGCACACTTCATGGCGATATAATTTCAAGATTTTCACATTTACTTCATGCAGTTAAATAAGAAAGGTCTAAGTATTACAATACATATTAGTGACAATATTTATTCTAGTAAGTTTTCTACTATGTAAAATCGCAAAATTAAATCGCACACAAAAATAAATTAATTTATTATATGCATGGAAATTCTTATGATATCAAATGAGACAACTGTCCACCAGCAACTAAAAAAATGAAGATGTTAGCGGCTATAGGTGATCACCATATGGTATCCTGCCTTCATTATTGAGTAAATCCTGTACTACATGTACATGTACATACCAAAATGTTAATCATGTCTTTATTTATTACAGGTTGGGTATTTGAACAGACAGGAAGTATAGAGATTGCTTTTTATATTGGTGGTGGATGTATCATACTGGCTGGATTACTTATTATACTGATACCCGTCCTTGATTACTTCTATTTAGAGCCCAAACCAAGCAGAAGGAAACCAGAAAAAATTCCAAAAGAATGTTTACATGTGTATTGCATGTAGTTAATGATGTTATTATAAAAAATTAAGATTTATATACGTTTAGAAATAGATCCCTGATTCAGATTTTACCTTTTTGTTTGTTAAACCTTATACAATGTTATAAAATTTAACATTGAATTGTAGTTCACATATTTTTTTATGTTGAAAATGCAGATTTTAAATCATGTTTTTTATCACGATAACAGGCACATCAATGTTTTAAGATTACACCAATGGGCATTACTAGATTTGTAAAAAAATCTGAGATTTATCATTTGTTTAGTTTTGTATATCGTATTTCAATATATATCTACCTCTAAGAAGGTTCATTGATTGTAATAACTACCTCACATGAAAAAAAAACCCACCAAAGATGTTCTTTTGAATAATTTAAATGTAAATTCTACCTCAATGTTTAGATTATGAGATTAAAAAGAAAATTATAGTGATCATTGTTATCATGGTTACAGTTTCCATTCAGCTACTTATTATACCTGACAAAATGATGATACCGATAAAACTGATGTTATCGTACCACATCTCGTCATTTTATATCATAGTTTTTAGAATATTTTTAAAAAAGCAAAATTTGAATGATTCTAATCTTTTTCACATAAATTTAGTATTAAGGTTATTTTGTTATTTTTGAGTAGGAAAAACAAATCATACAAAGCTTAAGTCAGTGAGAAGCTACCAGTATATATTTTTGTACGCTATTTCAAAAAAATATATTTGAAGTTAAAAAATACTTGAACAACAATATCTTAACTACTTGAACGTCTGTTATTACTACCTGTAAACCTCAAATAATGTTATTTTTTATTTATTAAACTTGCATCGATTTTATTGAATTGTTAATAAACTCTTATATTTATATTTATTATTATACACTTATTTGTATGTAAATTGTATAATTAATGGCAATCATGATGTATCAGCCATCAGTCACAGTTTTATCTAACCTTTACTTGTATGATGTCATGTCATCGATGTCAGTCACTGTCACATGAAGTAGTGTGAAAAACGTACATAAAAAATGTATATGACATGACCTTTTCAATAGTTTATTATACTGTGGATTCATTTAGTTCCGGGGTATCAAATTTCGTTGATTGCTGAAAACTTGCATATTCATGGATATTCAATTTCATGGTTTTGCCAATCTCTGCATACACAGCCTATTGAAAATATGTTATTCATCGAACATTATAATTTGTGGTTCACCTGTACCAACAAAACCCACAAAAATTGGTATCCAACCAAAATTAATTAATCCACAAAATCACAAACTCAATCAAGATAATCCCTCAAGCAGAGCTCTTTGGTTTATTTATATTAGTGTATTAAGTTGATACAGTTATGATATATATTGAATAAGTCATATGCTATTTTTGATTAAGTGGAAAGTTATATGGAGTGTTTTATTGTATACAGAACGACTTTTTCAATATCACATTTGTATCAAGCTGAAACACCAAGTTAATCATGGTAAATTTAATCCCAACTGCTCTGCACTGGTGATTGTATAATTTTACTGGAACGAGACCACAATTATTTCGTAGTGCATTTCTTTTAGAACATAAATGAAAATAAAAAAATCCCACCTGTGCTTTCTCAAAGAAACTTTTACAGTGTGTTGTACTACTTTTGGGACAAATTATATCAAAATTATAGAAAACTTCATCGCTTCTAACTTAAAATATGGACAATTTTATCTTTAGGGCGTCTTGAAATCTTTTGACAGCTTTCGAAGTGCTATTTTTCAACCTTTTTCACCTGGACCAAATCACTACTTTCCTTTAAAATTCTGGACCCAAATTTTTTTACAGTGTAATTTCACCCCCCTACTTGCAATATGAGGCATTAAACATGGAGAAATAAATTTGGAAGCGGTATAAAAATTAATGGCAAGTAACCCACTGTCAATACTAGGGACTGTATTTGTGAACAATGAAAATCAAGGGACGTCAATTGTGGTCTCGGACCTACTGTGTGTGATGTTCTTTTGATACAAACAGTTTTATATTTATGTACTTTATATATTAATTATGAACCAACATTGGATCTTTCTATGAAATTTCCTTTTTCTATTGGTGAAATGTATTTGTTTGTGTTGGTGAAAATACCATAATGTGATCATATTACTTCTACGGGTTTGTTGTTTTTATTGATGGTTTGATAATGTTTATTTATAAACTGTATATTATAGTACCATACTCAGGAAATATATATTATATGTTGTTTTATCTTAATATTGTTTATTATATACAAAATTACTCCTGCTTCAAACATCAGGATTTTACATTGATGACTATAAAAAGTAAATTTCATTAAAGAATATTTTTACATTTTCAGGTACTTTTTAGATCCCCTGTCATACCACCAATTAAAAGTCCCTATCTGTTCAACCAAATTTTGCAATTTTCACAGCTTTCTAAATATTTTACCTTAAGTTTAACTTCATAGAAACCAGGTATATATATCATTTTCAAAAAATGTCGAATTTTCAGTACACCCATGCTAATTTTTTTATTTCTAATGGAAATTTCAGTTGTAATGGTTTAAATGAAAGCTTGTCGGATTTGTGATTCAGAACATTAATAATAAACACACCTTACATCCATTTTGATAAGATTAAACTGCATTTAAGTCCGATTTTGGGGGTATTTGTGTGCGTACATTGTCAGAAAAACACATTTCAAAAGATTTTTTTCCGATTTTCTGATCGCCTTGATATCTGCAAAAGGGACTTTTTAAGAACGTTAATTATAATTCTAACGAAAAATCGTAGCTTCTTTATCATTGTATGTAACAGATTATCTACAAACTAAATTCAATCAGCGTACAGGAGGTTCATGTCTATCCTGTTACCGCTACTTAAATCAGTCGTTAAATTATTCTCCCTATAAATATTGAATCAGTCAGTGTTGATTTCAAAAATGCAAAGTAATCTTTACATTTAAAACGCCTCGTTTCTTGAACGACAGTGTAGAGAAAAGAAATTTCAAGACATTTAGTGAAAAAAATAGAGCGTACTTTTTTTCATGTCTATGCTGTTACCAACCATTTTGATTTAATACACTAGCAGTATGGTTGTAAAAAGTGCAATAACGTGTTGGAAACCAAATTCACAATAGAAAACCATAATCACTTCACCAAAGGGAGTAGTTATTTCACAACAGCAATCAAAAACGAAGAAATTTGTCTATCCTGTTATGTCTATCCTGTTACTATGGTTGCTATGGTTACAGTAACAGGATAGACAATTATAGACAAAAACGTCGTTAATTTTTTTATCTTAACATGTAGGTGGAAAACGAATGAAATATTTCATTGTTTGAACTCATCTTAAGGTTATAACGTCTTAATATTCCCAATTAAGCATTTGCAGGTGCAATACTGATATCGATAACAGGATAGACAAAAAGGTAACAGGATAGACTTTTATATAGTGATATATCAGAAACGTACGTTCCTGTTACCAACGAAATAAAGAGAAAAGTAAATTAACTTATGAGGGATTTACTTGATGTTGGGTTTATTTGAAAGGGTGAAAACAGGCCGAACAATATAAATTGTTATCTTAGACTTGCATTACTGGTGGTAATTTTTACAACCTTTGAAAACCAATTTTTAGAGCCATTTTTCAGTACAACCTAGAAAATTGGCAAATAATCTATTATTTTACAGAATGTATATATATAGAAGTTTATTCTCTTGAAAACCATCTAATTGGTAATGTAAAACAAGCTTAACATTTTATCTAAACCTTTTCTTAATAACCCAAAATTTCTTTTGAAAATGGTAACAGGATAGACAAAATATTGTACCACCGATCAAAAAATGTTTCAAGATATTCTTGTATGACATCATTAAGATTGCATCTTTTAATATGTTGTTCTTAAAGTACTGTTTGTTTTGATTTGCTTATGTAGAGGGTTGTTTGAATAAGTAACTTTTAATAAATTTTTCAATTTCAAAATTCGACATTTTTTGAAAATGACCCATATCATGAATTGTACATGTATCAGCTTTCTGCATGCTGAAAGTAAACAATGACATCAAATGCAATATTTTTTGTCAGAGTAGGCCTACTTTCACATACGTTCTAAATTGGAGGGAGTAATTGGTGGTGTGACACCTCAATGAGCTATGCGAACATTCAAATCACTTAGCCTCTGTAGTTGTTCGATGTCTGTCATCAGTTCTCCATTAACTTTAACAAAAAATTTTCTCCCCTGAAACTTCTGTGATTTTACTTTTTACAAAAATCTTCTCTGAAACTGCTAGGCCAAATTTAACTAAACTTGGCCACAATTATCATTAGGGTATTTGATCGGGTTGCTGCCACTGAATTTGTAATTTTAAAATTTGTTTGCAGTTTTTGCTTATAATCTTCAATATTATTACAGATAGATATAAATTGTAAACAGCAATAATGTACAGCAAAATAAGATCTACAAATAAGTTGGACTACAAAAATTATCAATTGCCCTTTTAAGGAGTAATTGCCCTTTATAGGCAATTTTGAACTTTTTTTGGTACATTTTTGTAATCTTTTACAATCTGTTAAAAGCACTATAAAACCAGGTTTAATCCATCATTTTCTACATTTGAAAATGCATGTACCAAGTCAGGAATATGACAGTTCTTGTCCATTCGTTTTTGATGTGTTTTGTTATTTGATTTTGTCATGTGATTATGGACTTTTCGATTAGTTTTTCCACTAAGTTCAGTATTTTTGTGATTTTACTTTTTACAAAAATCTTCTTTGAAACTGCTTGGCCAAATTTAACCAAACAATCGTCATTAGAGTATTTAGATAAAAAAATGTGTCAAATGACCCTGCCTGCTAACCAACATGGCTGAACTGGCTGAAAATAGATCATTGGGGTAAAATGCAGTTTTAGGCTTATATCTCTGAAACTTAAGCAAAAGTATAATCTTTGCAATATTTCATGCATCAATTGTTAACAAAATTTTCTGGTGAGTGACACAGTCTCCTTGGAGCCTCTAGTTTTATTTCATTATATATTTGAAACTTGCATTGAACTGTTTTAGTTATTGCAGTTTAGGAAAATAAATGTACCAAGTCAGGAATATGACAGTTCTTGTCCATTCGTTTTTGATGTGTTTTGTTATTTGATTTTGTCATGTGATTATGGACTTTTCGATTTGATTTTCCACTAAGTTCAGTATTTTTGTGATTTTACTTTTTACAAAAATCTTCTTTGAAACTGCTAGGCCAAATTTAACCAAACAATCGTCATTAGGGTATTTAGATAAAAAAATGTGTCAAATGACCCTGCCTGCTAACCAACATGGCTGAACTGGCTGAAAATAGATCATTGGGGTAAAATGCAGTTTTAGGCTTATATCTCTGAAACTTAAGCAAAAGTATAATCTTTGCAATATTTCATGCATCAATTGTTAACAAAATTTTCTGGTGAGTGACACAGTCTCCTTGGAGCCTCTAGTTTTATTTCATTATATATTTGAAACTTGCATTGAACTGTTTTAGTTATTGCAGGAAAATAAATATCTTTTATTTGTTGTTTTTCTTGTTTATTTGGCGAGATACTGTTTTTATTGCCGAGCCTGCAACTTTAGTTGCCGAAATGTCGACATAGGGATACACCAGGCGGCTAACTTCTTTAAAAAAAGCCTTATATTTAAGAAAGTGGAAGACATGGATGCTTCATACTTTGTATAAAGAATCCTCATAATACGAAGTTTCCACCAGTCACATGTCCAATGTCCTTGACCTCATTTTCATGGTTCAGTGACTACCTGAAAAAAAAGTTTAGATTTTTTTGTAATTGTTAATTCTTTTTTAAAGGTAATAGGATACCTATATTTGGTGCCCGTCAGACAGTTTTCACTTGACATCGACCTCATTTCATAGATCAGTGAACAAGGTTAAGTTTTGGTGGTCAAGTCCGTATCTCAGATACTATAAGCAATAGATCTTGTATATTCGGTGTATGGAAGGACTAAATGTGTACATGTCCAACTGGCAGATGTCATTGACCATGACCTCATTTTCATGGTTCAGTGGTTATTTGTGTTTTGGTCTGTTTTTCTCATACTGTATGCAATAGGTATACTATATTTGATGTATGGAATGTTTGATGGTGTACATGTCTAGCTGGCAGGTGTCATCTGACCTTGACCCCAATTTCATGGTAAAGTGGTCAAAGTTAAGTTTTTGAGGTTTTTTTTTTCTAATACTATATGCAATAGGTCAACTATATTTGATGCATGGAAATATTTTATGATCTATATGTCAGCCCCACAGGTTTTATTTGACCTTGACCTCCCATTTACGGTTCATTGCTCAGTGTTAACTTATTGTGTTTTGGTCTGGGATTTTTTTAAACTACAAGCAATAGGTCAACTTTATTTGTTGTTTGGAAGAATTGTTTGCTGTGTATGTCATTCATCTTACCTTGACCTCATTTTCATATGGTTCATTGCTCAATGTTTAGTTTTCTTGATTAATGTTAAGTTTATGTGACAGTTTATATTTAGGACTATCAACATAATATCAATGATTAGTAAAGGAGGCGAGACATTTCAGCGTGTGCACTTTTGTTTTATTTGGTTCTTGATTTATATTTTATTTAATATGTATTTTATCATAAAAAGAAAAGAAAATTGTCAGGTATGATAATAAGTAGTTTTTTTTAATAGGATGTCCGCATGAGTGCAAATTTTCTTCAATAAGCGAGATGTTCTCTTTACATGGTTTAAATAAATATCCGAAAATAACCATTGTATATACATGTATGTATACAACGGCTTCTGGTGTCAGATAGATAAATTTATGTTTGATTGTAATTATATATTATTTTATATATACTTAATGAATTTTTTCTACAAATATATAAGCAAAATGATATTTTTACAAATTTCTTTAAACTTATTTGTTGTATCACACATTGTGTTTTATGCATTGATATTTACGAAATAAATTATATTACATTATTAGCTAAACTGTTTCTTGTCTTTCCCTGGCATTGGACCTGCTGCCACATGTATGTGAAAAGTATCTACGTTATTTCTCCAACTGACAGATGAAACTTACAAATCGCCAGTAATTTCTGTTTCCATTTTTAAGTTGAATGAATGCAAAAATGCATATTTGAAAATCCCAGCAAATGAAAACACAATAAACATTTGATTAGCAGTATGAAGTAATACATTTATTCCTAAGCACCAAACCTTTCAAACGTTTGTTCATAAGTGCTGTACTGATTCCACATATGTAAACCTTCTTGTTCTAAGACTATTTACCTTATGGTACTTCATTTAAAGATAATGATATTTGGAATGATTGCCAAACTTTCTAACAGCAGGAACAGACTCACCGACCCAGTAGATGTATAGGAAACCTGGAACGACTAATTTCTCTGATACCTCATCAATTTCATAAATGCTAGTTAGTTGCATTGGAACTGTTACGAGAACAACATCAGTTTGATCAAAAACCCGTCGCACTTGTTTATTGTAATCGTTATTCATAAACAATGCGTTAAACAAATCTTTGGTATCATTTGAGGTCTGAGAAAAGCACTTATTTATTGTCAAAAACATACAAAGAATCCCTATTTTATTCACCATTCAATCTCGCCTTTCTGTCAAAATATAAGCTAAGCCTGTTCGGTCAAGAAACTACCTATTCACAACGGATCTGATACATTTTTGATTTGTAAACAAACATGGAATGATGTAAATTGACAAACATATTTATGTTAAAAAAAAAGCAATATCATTTGGATAACCCTACCTGATCTTCCAACGCGTACCTCTGCCTGTAAAAATAACCAACTACAAAGCTAATATCATCACGTCACAACAATGTCCAATTACGCGTTTTCCCGAATGATTCTAGCTCAGCAAAGGTCAATCAATCACTATGCAGGAATAGTAATTCATACTTATGATTCTTATCAGGTAGTATTTTGTTCAATGCTTTAGTTAATTGTATTGAATGAAGAGTTGAAAATCATTGTTTGTCCCCAATTGGTGTTTATTATTCCTTGATAGTAACATTAAAGATACTGTTAACACTGCACCAGCTGGTAAATATGAAAATAAAACATTATGAATGTAATGCGTCTGATGCGCTTTTAATGATACACCTTCATCAGAAAGCCCAAAGCAAAAATTTTGAAAGCCAATGATGTACGTATGCGAACCGAAACATCTAAAGAGTTACAAGACTGAAATGAAAAGGTTTCCTTTTTTGTCGTATTATTTTTGTCTAGGGTGCTTGATGTCTTAACATCCGGAAATTGAAAAACTGTAGCTTATATGCCAAATGTTAATAGATATAATTGCAGTTTTTTCGTAGGTTTGTTACAATTATTTTCAACTTAAGGTGGGATTAGGCTTGGTATAAAAAATCCTTTTAAACTGTCAATACAAGTATCAATTACTCGTATGAAACAGTCTATATTATAATATAATGTTTAAATCACAAATCAACAATCACTTTTTGTATTGGTCCCCGTCGGCGGGGATTTCGATATATTTTTCATTGAGGTAATATCGATGTCTAATAACAAAAGAATTTTTGAAGATTGATGTCGAGTTTATACATGTTATAGACCGGAAGCTTTTTTTCTAATTTTTGCACATTCATTTTCATATTAGCTAGATACACAATGCTGGTTTTTAGTACGTGAAATTTTAAATAATTTCCGTTGATTGATTTGACTTTCGCCCTTTTTTTCTTAACAATTTTATAAATTTCCTGTTTACAAAACTGAATTTTTGGAAAAACTAAAGATTTTCTTATCCCAGGCATAGATTACCTTAGTCATATTTGTCAGAACTTTTTTGGAATTTTGGGTCCTTAATGCTCTTCAAGTTTGAACTTGTTTGGCTTTATAACTTTTTTATCTGAGCGTCACTGATGAGTCTTATGTAGACGAAACGCGCGTCTGGCTTGTTAAATCCTGGTACCGTTGATAATTAGTGGTACTGTTCCGTTGTTGTCGCTTAAATAATATTCGACTGTATAGCCATTTCACTGGACACGACACAATTTCCTAGCAATAACATCCTTGCACATAGGTCGTCCCGCCATTTGTTGTTGTCACCGAACTGTACTACTAGCATATCTGTTAATTACTTTCACAGTACAAAAATATATTAGATGGTACAGAGTAAAATTTGAGTTTGCATCAACTGTCATACAAGTGAGAGGTTTAGTTAGTTTAATACAAGGTTTAATTCACCATTTTCTACATTCTACTGTACCAAGTCAGGAATATGAAAGTTGTTATCCATTCGTTTGATGTGTTTGAGCGGTTGATTTTGCAATTTGACTGAGGAAGAATATCATATATGATTTCTGACACACTTTTGTCATAATGGCCAATCAGCTCATGATGGCGACCGAAAATATCTTGAGTGATGACCTTAATTTGATTAATTCATAGCCCTGTCTTAGCAACTTTTGAGAAAGCGGTATTTCTCGTTCAACAAAAAATCAATTTAATTAACGTACTTTCAGCTAGCTCTAGAGTAACGTATCAATTGAGACACATATACTCTATATAGTGGTGCCGTTGAGATGTTGCTACACAAAATAGAAAGTTGACTATAGCAAAATTAAAATTATCGCGTTTGTCATAAATTTTGTATTCAACTTACCATCAGTAGTAATTTCGAGAAAAAAGTCTAAATATGAAGCAAATTTATCTGTGTCGGTAGTATCTTTAATTTCAAGTTCACTTCGATATTTTAAATGTAAGTGATCACTGAATCTATTATTATTAAGAGACAAAACATCATCAATATACCGAAAGGTGAAATAAAAAGACTGGGCTAATTTCGTTTCTCCTTTCTGTACAAGCCCTTGGATAAATTCTGCATCATAGGAATATAAAAACAAATCTGCAAGTAGAGGAGCGCAATCGGTACCCATTTGGATTCCAAACAGTCTGTTGGAAGACCAAATCTCTAAATTCAACAAATATGTTGTCAATTAAAAAGTCCAACATGGCAGTGATCTCCTCGTCGGTATATTTTTTCCTTGACTCTGTATGATTTTTCACAACGTAAGCTGAATTCCAGCCCAAAACTAGATATTTAAAACGTCTAGTTCCCTTTTTGTTAAAGAAACATAAGCTGACGAGTTCTTCAGTCGAGCTTTAAGTTTAGTATGTGGAAGAGTGGTATAAAGAGTTGAAAAATCAAAGGATTTGATGTTGGTACAATGTTTTAATGATTGAGATTGTAAATTCACAAATAACTCTTTTTGAATTTTCCAGTATCCACAACTGATTAAAACCACTTCTTGAATATGCCGTTTCGGAATATTTCTGAAGTCCATCTTTGACTGCAGTGAGTATGGCAGTAAGAACTTTAGAAAGGGGTTTAGAGGAACACTTGGAAGAACCTGCAATATACCTTTCCTTGTAAGGGTTCTTGTGCAGCTTAGGGATCCAATATAAGGATGGAAGATCCTGGTCTTCATACTTTGGATTAACACCAAAACAGATTAGAATATGTCAATGAACCCGCAAACAAAGTCTGAGACAACATTGTGTGTTAATTTGGTTTTTTTTTACAACATATTGTATCTTGTATTTGTACTGTTCTCCTGTCATGTAATGTTGTCATTTTAGTGTTATATTTAAAATTGCCATAAAGTGCGAGGTGCGGCTTGCCAAAATACCAGGTTCAACCCACCATGTATTTTCTTAAAATGTCCTGTACCAAGTCAGGACAATGGCAGTTGTTATCTTATAGTTCGTTTCTGTGTGTTTTGTAATGTGTTGTTGTATATACTGCTTCATTGAGGTACGTGTCTGCATATACTAACAATTCAAAATGAAAACTATAAATCAAACTCAACAGTACGGTAACTTTAAACAAGTAGTATTCAAATCTCCAATAAAAATTGCAATAAATAAAGATCTTTGGCATATAAGCTATTCATTTTGAATTTCCGAATATTTTGATCTCGAACATCACCGAAGAGTCATTCCTTTTCAGACGTATACCGTTCGTAATATGAAACTCAAAGCCTAGATACTTTTTTGAAAATGCAAACATATATATTTTTACAAGGAAAATACAGGGGTCAATAACATTTTCGCATTTTCACATGTAAGTATTAACATTTTAAATGTCCTTTCTTTTTATTTGGCTCTCTGCCACTAGAAATTTGCAACACGCTAAAAATGCATGCGACATTTTCACCACCAACCTTTAATTTAATATTGCTAACATTTTTGCACAGGAATTTTGTTTTTAACTGTTACACTTTTGCGGTTATAAGGACCAAGTTTGAATATTTAATTTATCCGAACGTTAAAACGCTTCCATGTCAAGGTGTGAACCTGCTTTTCAAAATATCGTCATCGACTTTGTCAAAACCGTAGTGTTAAAAAAAGAAGTAGAAGTTTCTCCGAAATAGTTGCAATAAATTGTGAGAATCATCTCAGTACCCACGTTCAATGCAGAAATTTTGTTTTATTGTTTAATAGGAAGATGGAGCATTTCATCTGTATCTTAAAAAATGTAACCATTTCCATATTTATCAAAAGTGGAGATAAATAAATACTAATAGCCTTGCATGACTTTTTATATATATAGTTCCCTAAAATAGACCTTCCAGTCCTTCAATATTTTTGCTCTCCTCCTTAAATTTATTAAAGTCTTACATCACTTTTGTAAGAATGTTTTAATCATCGTCATGCACATTATCCCCCAAAATCTCTTTCTGAATAAATAATAATGATCCGTTCATAATACTGGGATAGGAAATGACTACTGATTAGTACAGTCCCATTAAAATACACATGGCATCAAAGACACTTATTGCTTTCATATAAATTAAAGTTGGTCTTTGATCATTACTTGAAAGTTGGTTTAATCTCCGAGCTTGTGGAACAGTATCCATGGATAGTTACAGACTTGTTGCTTTTCCCCACATCTTTCACAGTTTCATCAGTCTAAAAACCGAAATGTACAAAAATGTACACAACGTATTAAAGTATGACAAAAAAGGAAATGACTCACAGATCATGATGTATTGAAAATATATACAATAGTTGTGAATATGTTGACAGTATTCTTGAAATAGCAATTTGGAATATAAGAATGGATTAATAAAAAAACTTTAAGAGGCAGTTTTATAAAATAATAAACAAGAAAATGTATTGATGCCCCATTTACACAGTTAACAATAAAATGTGGGTCAAAAACCTTCTTTGGTATTCAAATAAGAATGATCAGATGTGTGTTTAAATAAAAACGAATCCATAACAAATCCAAATATTTCAATACAATTCGTAAAACACAACTGTCCTTTTCTTGTAACAGCATAAATTGTTGGAATAGTTTTACTAAATTCAAGTAATATTATTTTACTTGAAACTACAATGTATTTGGATTACTTAAATCAAGTAAAAAAATAAATAAAGTAATTTTAAGTAATTCCTTCAGAATATTCAGTAAAACAAAGTAATAGTAATTAATTGTAAGTAATAGTAAGTAAATCTGTAAGTTATATAATTACTCAAAATGAGTAAAGAAAAATTACTAAGTTTTTTTTAAGAGTGTACATACACAACTAACTGAAGTCCTTTTATTAAAATATTGAGAAATGGATCTTAGTATGTGTCATTACCGTTTTTGCTATCTTTATAAACATAAGGCCACTAGTCTTTAATCAAGCAGTGAATATGATTTGAAAAAAATCTAAAAAAAATCATTTTCACCTGCATCACAGGTATACTTCGGTTTAACGAGAGAAATGATCGTGAAATAATATCGAACGGTGGTCAAGTATTGCGAGACGATCGTGAAAGCTCTAGTAACGAATCGTGAAAGAAATTTAATCGAAAAGATATATGAAAAGTCAGTAAATAATCTAATTTAATTAATTACACAGACTAATTTACAACAAAGTAGAACTATCTGTCAAAATGGTTCAACATTATGATCAGTATGTGAGAACATCCAGTTTTAAAAGTACATAGGTTTTACAAAACCACAAAAGGCAGATTGCTTCTCGACATTTCAATGACATAAAAAATGTAAACAAACATGATTTATTTCACAAATTCGAATAAAATAAACTACTTTCATCTGAATAAGGACATTTTATTTAAATGAATCAAATGGTTCTTTTTGTTTTTTTGTATAATCATAATCTGAAACTTGGTAAAAAAGGAAATATTTACACAAAATTGATTTTTCGGATCGTGAAAGATCACATACCGCTTTTTAAATATCGTGAAAAGGATCGTGAAAGCATTCAAATTATTCTTCAATTATATTATTATCAATACTTGTTATTTGTATTGAAAAAACCAGATTGGCCAATATCCCCAATAAATTTAAGCATTTCAAAGTATTAATATTTTCAGAAAAAGAAAAGAACAAGAATGTATCCCTAGTACACGGATGTCCCATCTGCACTATCATTTTCTATATTCAATGAACCGTAAAAATGGGGTAAAAACTATAATTTGGCATTAAATTAGAAAGATCATATCATAGGTAACATGTGTACTTAGTTTCAAATTGATTGGACTTCAACTTCATCAAAAACTACCTCGACCAAAAACTTTAACCTGAAGCGGGACAGACGGACGAACACACAATGCCTATAAATGGGACATAAAAAGAAATAACAACTAAGACAATAAGAAAATACAATGGTCAACAAAACATTGACGTCATTATCATGCATCATTTGACAATATTCGTTTTATGTTGTTTGGCCTTTTGCTTATATACCTGTATGCTATAGCGCCACGGTATTTGGTGTATGTTGTACATGTCTGTCAACATGTTTCATATATGACTTTAGTTGTATTTGATATTTTGAATGATAGTAAGATGTCTATGTCTGGCTGTCGGACAGGGTTCATATACTTTCGACCTTATGTTCCGAATTAATTGGTCAAACATAACTTTTACATTTGTACGTTTTAAGGTACTGTAAGGACCGGAACACCTATATTTGATGTACGGGATGTTTGTAGAGATCTGTATGGCATGGTTCATCTGACCTTGAACTTTTTTTATGAACCATTGACAATCTTTAGCGTATTTGACACTTCTAGTAAAAACCCTTAATATTACAGACGTTCAACAAATATACTATCATAAGTAAAGCAGGTTAGATATATTTTTCTGTATCTTATTGCACAGTAATGTTGAGAAAGATGAATCATTTTGACAGTTATATTTTATTGTTCGGATTTGTTCCGCGTTTTAAAAATTAAGCGATTATTTCACAGATTCTGAACTAGTGTTTACATTAAATGTCTTTCACGATCCGGTACCAGAGCTTTCACGATCGTCTAGCAATACTTGACAACCGTTAGATATTCTTTCACGATCATTTCTCTCGTTGAACCGAATGACACCCAGTGGCGTAGCTGGGTCATTTTTACGTGTACGCCGGAACCTTGGCGAGGGATATGAGGGGTGCCAACCGCTCAATGTCAAAGCACCTGTTGGTAGTGGGTTCGAAAGGGACGAAACCCCCAAAATCTATCTAGAAAGAGATACCATAATGATTCCTGTCAGTAAAAAATCATTGATAACAACATACTTTTGAATCTAAATGGTTTATTTTTTTTTAAATTTTGTAATATGTTAACTTATTCATCGTGTTAAACTGGAAGCTAGGATAATGGTCATTGGTTTTAGAGAAAACGTCCAAACCAATATTACTTTTAAATAAGTTTAAATGGTGCCGTGAGTGAGCAGACAATCAACAAAAGCCCCTTTTAATGAACACTGAAATTTTTTTTTTAAGAGGTGCAATATAAAAAAATCTTGAACACCTAGGATTTCTTCCACAAAAACTAAATCAATCTATCATTCCTTTAAACGGATTAAAAAAAATCTACCCTTCTAAAATTTTCTATTAATATTTTTTTCTTGATCTGGAATATTTCACGACAATCTATGAAGGTTTATAAATTGACCATGTAAAACAATTAATTGCGTAAAGAAGAGTCCGGCTATCTGTCTATCAGGTATCAGAAAAGAACTGAAAAATGAACGAAAACAAATGCTTTTAAAATTTTAGCTTTAAACATTAGTCATAGAAAAAGCTTCTGCGTCATTTTCATAATTTTCGATGAAGGTTCGACAATTAGTTAATGTAATTGAGAAATAACAAAATGTAAGCCCAAACTGCCCAAACTGCGACTGGCCACTTATTAATTGCAGAAAGAAATACATTTTGTCCTTAAAATGCGGCAAAAATTAAAGATAATTATTTTATTGCTCTGCATACTCTTTTGATCATTAACAGTTTCTGTACAACTTTCGTAAAATTTCACGAGAGTCATTCAAAAGACTTTATCCACATTCGGAACCTAAATATTGACGCCGCTTTGTCTCGTTTTTGGGACATACATCACAGGCTCGACAAAAATACAAACAGCATATCGAATCTGAGCAGATAGTGAATTGCTTTAAACATAAGAGTACGTAGAATTCATAGTGGGTTCAGACTTTTACAAAAGATTCGAACAAAATATATTAAATTGGTCTATTTGAGTAAATTAAGTCCCTTTTATTCAAAATTACAATCCATTAAAAAAAGAAGCACAAGGCTGATGTGCTTTTGACCAGTTTTTCTTATTCTATGTCGATTATTTGTTTTATTTTCAAAATTCAAGTGTACGCCCGGGCGTTTTGACGTAAACGTAGCTACGCGCATGACACCCGTGTGCATTTAAAATCATTTCATATTTCTCTACACCTGATTCATCCCTCAACCGGAACTAGAATTTACATTAAATGTGTTTCACGATCCGGTATCAGAAATAATATTTTTATTGAAGAAAAAAGTAATCATTCCGGCTGACTCCAGATGCTGCCCTTGGCATATTGACGGTGATTCATTTCAGGATGGTGCAATGGCACAAATATTTGATCTTAAATCTGAATGTCAATTTAACAGAAGTGACATTTCAATTTATTACAACAAATCAGAGCAATGAAAAACCAAAATAAGCGAATTGATTTTGATTATTATTCTTTTATAAGTGAAGCTGATTATTACAACTTATAAGGGTTAAGCCGAGGTTCATTTGACGATATATGTAGTCATATCAGTAATATCAGAAATACAAAAAAATAGATCTTTGAGAACATGTATTGGTATTCATTTGACGAAACTTAGATCAGGAATGTCGAATCGCTTATTATCAACAGTATTTAACATTTCAATTGATTGTATTAAAAGATCAATCTGGATTGGTCGTAAGGCTCTAGCCAAAGAATTCACTTCAAATTACATTGGCTGAACTATGATGAGTTTATTTACAACCACTGGGTCGTTGCCACTGCTGGTGGAGATTTATTTCCCCGAGGGTATCACCAGCCCAGTAGTCAGCACTTTTTGTGCTGACATGAATTATCATTGATATGGTTATATTTATAAATTAACTGTTTTACCAAATTTAGAATTTCTGAAATACTAAGGCTTTTCTACCTCAGGCATAGATTACCTTAGCTGGATTTGGCAAAACTGTATGTTGGTCCTAGATACATTTTACTTTGTACTTTATTTGGCCTTTTTAACTTTTTTGGATTCGAGCGTCACTGATGAGTCTTTTGTAGACGAAACGCGCGTCTGGCTTATATACAAAATTTAGTCCTGGTATCTATGATGAGTTTATTTACAACCACTGGGTCGATGCCACTGCTGGTGGAGATTTATTTCCCCGAGGGTATCCCCGCCCCAGTAGTCATCACATTTTGTGCTGACATGAATTATCATTGATATGGTTATATTTATAAATTAACTGTTTTACCAAATTTAGAATTTTTGAAATACTAAGGCTTTTCTACCTCAGACACAGATTACCTTAGCTGGATTTGGCAAAACTTTTAGGAATTTTGGTCCACAATTCTCTTCAACTTCGTACTCTATTTAGCCTTTTTAACTTTTTTGGATTCGAGCGTCACTGATGAGTCTTTTGTAGACGAAACGCGCATCTGGCGTATATTCAAAATTTAGTCCTGATATCTATAATGAGTTTATTTACAACCACTGGGTCGATGCCACTGCTGGTGGAGATTTATTTCCCCGAGAGTCACCAGCCCAGTAGTCAGCACTTTTTGTGCTGACATGAATTATCATTGATATGGTTATTTTTATAAATTAGCTGTTTACCAAATCATCAATTAAATATGCTTTGATATGTAAGTATAAATCAAGAGATATAAGATGTGGTATAAGTGACAATGAGACAACTCTTCACGAAAGATCCCTATGTAGGTTTGCCTACATGGATACGGGCATATAATCGCAGGAGAATACATCGAATAATATTTATTTATGAACTATATGTACATGCAAAACTTCAGACAGGAGTTTATCTATTTCATCTTCTAGAAAACTTTACGACTTTTAAACTTTTTTTCATGAAAAACTAGTTTTGACTTTTAGTCTTCAAGATATGATATTCGAAGATGAAGTGTTAATTTTTCGGACCATTCCCATTAAAAGAGGGACGAAAGATACCAAAGGGACAGTCAAACTCATAAATATAAAACAAACTGACAACGCCATGGCTAAAAATGAAAAAGACAAACAGCAAAACAATAGTACAAACGACACAACATAGACATTAGATTGTATATTTATACATGTATGGCGATTTGCCTTTAAAATAACAAATTTCATATTTTGCTTGAAACTTTATTTCAATAGAATAAATTTTATAGATGTAAGCACATTTGTAGCATGTTTATTTAACATTCTCCTGAAACATGTTTATGATCCAATTAACACCTCTGATGATTGTTAATCTGTTGATTACTCTATCCCGGGTGTATTAGTGTAATTACTTCTAATTATAGTTTTGCAAACATTGTTATGTTCACTTGAGACAATATGTAAGCAAAGATAAATCAGTTATTTCCGAAATAATGACAATGAACACATTAGTTTGCAAAAGTCTTTGTTTTTGATGGTTTTGAATGTTTTACTCCATCTGTTTTCTTCAGAAAATAACAATCTACAAATTCAAGAACTCATGAACAATTAAATTTTGCGCAAACCATGAAAATTGAAAACCACAAGTACAATCATTTTCACAGTAATCATTTAAAACCAAGTTGTTAATACGATAAGGAACACTCCAACTTATTTGTATTTATACATTTTATACATGTATGGCGATTGCCTTTTTTTTAATTATAAAAACTTTATTGAAACACGTAACATTTGTTAGTTTTATAAAGAAAGTACAGGAACCATATCCCGGCCTCGTTAAACATTAGCTTGTATATTTATAAAGATACTAGTTACATGTATTATTTGTTAGTATTTTAAACTATAAAATATATACAATGTATCATTCTGTATTTATTATTTCCATAATATTATTTTATTTCAGAGAGAAAGAAAGAGACTAGAAAATGATTAATGAATTAAAAAAACCAAAGGCAAAACAAAAACAAAAACTTAAAAAAAAAAAACAGTCACAAAAAATCTTGAAATTTGGATTTTTGGCGGCAGTATTTTTGTTTTTCTATTATTAATAATTCATACAGACACAAAACATTTAAAATGTACACGTCATTATTGGCACAAAACAAGAATTTAAAATAATTAAAAACATATGACAGTATATTAACGTGATTAAATTAATCATTTATACACAGTAACATTACAAAAGGTAATACAAAGTTGTTTAAGTGTACAGTATTCTAGTAATAGAAGCCAGTGGTCCCAGTAGAGGTTGGCAATGGGATGAGCTTTTTTAAAAAAAAAATCTTTTCTTATATTAGATTTTCCTCTAGATAGTGTTAAAGCCCTTTATTTTATTATTTTCTGGTTTTTTCCTTAATTTCCGAATAAAATATATCAATATTGAATGGAATAATTGTTTAGGTTTGGTTATAAATCTAGTCAGCGAGGTTTATCCAAAGATCTGATATTTTATGACAAGTCCAAAATATGTGTTCAATATCTTTGGTAACTTCATTACAGAAAGTACATTTAACTTCATTGCAGAAAGTACATTTATCGATTTGTTTTATTTTAATTTAAAAAAAAAATTAATGTGTCCCCAATATTCTGTGTATTATTCTATATTGGAACCAGCGGGGCGCTTTTTTCGGAGCGAAAAGACATTTTATGCACAGTTTTCTATTCAAAAGTTTTGTTCATTTTTAAGGACCATTTGTCCTAACATCTAAGTGATATATAAGTATTGCTTTTTTCTAATAAAACATTATATATATCTTACGAGCCTTTTTTCGATAAAAAAATATTCTTATATTATTTTTAATAATTGGTTCTTGTGTCTCATACGGATTGTTTATGGATAAATTATTCTTTACAGCTTTTGAATATGATTTTATTGATGAAATTAACCCATTATAAGTAAGAAAGATTGATTTAATTTTATAAGTCATTAGTTTTTCCTCATCATTTAATAAATCATGTTTCAAAAATATCCCTTTATCTAACATTTGTTATCGACTGTTGTTGTTTTAGCTTTGTAGACAAATCTATCATAACATCTGGCGGTCAACTGTGGTGAAGTTAAGCTATCTTTTAAATAAAATTGATAAGGTAAGCTGCACACTTGGTAAACTGCTCCAATAATAATACGGTATTTTGTTGTATTTATAAGTCTACGTGCTGTGATTTAAGGCTTTTTTCCTGTGTTTTCTAATTCCATTCATATCGATAAAGTGAAGCTGTCTGTTGTCGTACAATTGTATGTTCGTTACCCTATTGCTCTTTGCTGGCGTGTCTATTTATTGAATTAGATATATGGTACAAGAAAAGAATATGCTATAAAAACGCTTTTACATAATAGTTCTGATCATCATAGTAGAATGGATATATTTAAATCCTCCCCAATAGAGTTTATTACTGTTCAAGTCGTTGTTCAACCGCGAATTACTACACCAGCCGTGCCACCATGCGCCATCTTGAGCAGCACAATTATTTTGCCACGTATCATGATCACGATCTCTTGTACTAAATTTCTTATCGTTGTTATAACTCATATAACTTCCTGAAACAGAATACACAATGTTATGATATATGTATCTTTCAATTCAAGAGAGAAGTCATTGAGAGTCAAACTGGGAGATTGACTCGGTGCCTTGACAAATATGTTAATTTGATGGTGTATGCTGAACAATAAATAACCTAATAAGATCAAGTATGTATTGGTTATGGTTATTTCATTTTGCATCTTTTGTCAGAAAAAAAATGCCTACATCAAGGTAATTTGAAATATTGGTAACGTTATATACAATGTTCTTAAACACATGAGCCCATGTATAACGAAAGTAATAGAAATGTTTAGCTTATCTGTTAGCTAGGGTATATTATGCTTATTATCTAGAATCATTGCCATCTAATAAATTCGTGCGAGGGTAAAAAACCTTGTTTTGAAACACATTTTTGGCATTTGTCCTGATAAAAGAGAAAATTAAAGACGAGAAGAGAAGAAATTGTAATCCTAATGGAAATTGTTTTTATGCGTGGTAAAGACAACAGCAGGTTTATCGATGTTCAAAATTCATACATAGGTAGTTCTTGTGTCTTCCGATATTTTGAATGGTAGACCATAAAAACAGGTTTAGATCTTTAAGGAATGGTGCAAATTTTCAGAGAAGAATGTATTTCATTTGTTAGACGGTGCAACACTGAACCTTATTTGTTTATAATATGTGCGACAGTTTTTTTTTTTTTTTTTTTTTTTTTTTTTGGATTCCTCAATCATAAAACTATGTTTTTCCATGAACAATCTGTACAAAACTGACATTTTGTCATACCTGTTGCTTGGACAAGTCCAATGATAGATAATATTTATTATATTTGATAAAAAATTATTCTATTTAAATCTAGACCTGGCCTTTACCTTATACATTTGTAGAGAAGTCACATCAATGATACACTAATTATTTTTGTGGTAAGTTATGATTTGTTAAATCGGAATCAAGATTTTTTTTAAAGAAAAATTGAAAAATTAAAACACATACGTATTTGAGGCTGACGGTTCGACCAATGGAACAAAGATGTAGAATGTTTTTTTTTTGACTTTGTATAGGAATAAAACCACTAATTCATATACCATTTCTTTCTATGTTTAATTCTGTAATTTCAAAATTAAATCATGTACCATGTTTATCTGATATCATAGAAATTCATAATATCTAATAAAATTAATAGATTTAGCTAAACAAAAATCCTTATTTTCGAATAAAGTTATATTCATTTCTAATTGAAAATTATCTTAACGTTTATTAAGCTATGATTAAAAAAACTTTTTTATCTTTATTAAAGCTATGATTAAAAATTGTTTGATAATCCCTCCCTGTCATTAATGTAAGAATACTTTGGTTAATTATTTCAAGATAATTAAATAATTCTTTATGTTGGTATCTATTGATTTTAAACATTACAAAAAAAAAACAGATGTAATATAAAGTTCTAAGATCTAGTGCATTTATTAATTTTATTACGATTTAAAACCCAATAAAGTAACAAGACGTAAAGAGAAGTTATGACCCTGCTCAAGGTAGACAATCAACACATTGACTATTTTGAAATTGAACATAATACAAAAAAATGTACTAGTAACTCTTGCATACAAAGGACACATCAAAAGATTTAATGAACACGAAATTGTGCTCCGCCTTCAATGACGATTCTACATTTTGTATTATAACTAACAGTTGTAAATCTATAGGATAGTGACGGCTAATGAATGCTAACCAACCGTGAAATATATTGGTTTGATATTTTTTTAAAAGTACTCAGAAAAATATACGACTTACTTGATTTTCATAGTTCATAATTAACGTGTTTACACATTGATTTAATATGGTTGCTAAACATTATAAACTTCTAACAGTATATGACACGATATGACCTCCTATGTCTGCAAATTCGGATTAAGATTTGACTGAATATCCAAATATTGTCAAGTAAAAACGTTAAACTAATGGCTACTTTATCTTAAGTTAAAAAAAAGTGGCAGTCATTTCATGTAGTATTACTGTATAGAATACACGAAAATATCATTTAAAAGTTGAGCAATTTTTTAAAAAATAACATTTCTCGAAAACCTGTCCGACTAATTTCCTTAAAAAAATGATATGTTATTTTTATAAAATTTACAGCAGTATCCGAATTAGTTTTTTTTAATATGAATTGTTGTGTCTTTTGTATAGCGAAAAAAAATAGGCCTAAAAACAAATTTAATCGTGAAGTCGTGATTTTTTGCCATGTTTAAATATCACAGAGACACTTGTATGATTTACATGTCGAAGTGGTTTACATGTCGAAATGTACTATTGTATTATTTATTTATGGATATCTCTGTCCGTAGTGTTCTTGTATTTTTTTGTACTGTATTCCTGTAACGTAATGTTGTTACATGTTCGGGAGGTTTGACTAGCTATAGAACCAGGTTCAACCCACAATTTCTGCTTAAAATGTCCTGTAAAAAGTCAGGAATGTGGCAGTTGTTATCAAATTGTTCGTTTCTATGTATGCCTAATTAGTGTGTGTTTTTTGTTGCACTTCAGAGTGTCTGTTCTTCTGGTTTTTTTCCTCTTTTAGTTGATGTGTTTCCTTCAGTTTTAGTTTGTACCCAGATTTGTTTTCTCTCAATCGTTTTATGACTATTGCACATCGGTTTACTTCTGTTGCCTTTATTTATACAGGAAACAATAAATTTGTTGACTTCCTTAAGCTTTCAGTTCAATAAGACAGAAATATAAGTGGTAATCACATATTCGTCTTAAAGAAAATTCGTAGGTCATGTTTTTGAGATAAGGTAATTTGAAGTAAAAAATCAATATTTTGTGATATTTACGTGAATACTCTTTTGTACTTGGATTTACTTAATGTTGAATTTGCAGTAATTCAGAAAGTATAAAAGTTACTTATAATGATTTTTTTTCTATTAAAATGCAGTTTCGTATTCTAAGATTGATTGCAAAATTCCATAAACATTCTTGAGATTGCCGATTTACATACCTTCTGCTTAAGACATTCATATTAATCAATAGTCTGATTTATCAGTTAATATATTATTGAACAATTTGACTCAACAAGCGTAGTCCGAGTATCAAAGGCCAATATTCAATACAACTAACAAATTGTTTGAAGTATCAACTCGAGTTGAATCATTCACTTGAATAAAACATATCTTTGATAATGTGTCTGGTGTCTGTATTTCAGTTAATTTTTGTGGATAAACAGCTGAAATTATTACGCTTTCACTCATTTAAAAGTACGAAATGTCTCTTTAAATTTGTATTACATTTACGCTACTACAGTAAGACAAACTCACCTGCAGTTCCACTATATCCTCTAATGGTAAGTCTATATTGTGAATTCTCGTCACCAACTGTAAATGTTTTATACAAAGCATACGTCATCTTGTTGTTAGTGGCCGTTAGATCTACTCTTAGTTCATATTTACCATTAGACGTAAGAATGTTTATATATTTGTTTCCTGTAATTAAATATGACATTGGTGTGATTTTAACTCAAATTTACCCATCAATAAATGTATAAGTTTGCACTTTGTAAATACAGCTGTTTCTCAAAACACGCCTCTTTTGGGGAGGGGAGATCTTGAATATTCATAGAAAATTAATTTTGTTTACATACTGGTTCCAAGTAATGCTCTCTGTGTTCATTCTCACAGAGACATAACTTGGGAATGTTACCAATAAATAAACATGTGCATATTGTTTACATTGAAATCTGTGGTAACCTTTCATTCGAGGTAGGGGTAGTTAAGAAAATTAGTGTTAGTTTAAACTCTGAGAAGTTCAGGGCATATAAACGTTGAAAATATGCCGCACTGCCCTATATTTTGACATTTGAAAAAAATTGTGGTGCATATGAACTTTTAATTCTAGGATAAAAAAAAATTCAAAACTTCATAGTAAAAGTGGTACAGTTTTAGCCGTAAAAGGAGTACCTATGGGAAATTGCATTGTCAATATTTACAGAAATGCAACCTATAACGTATATTTTAAATAACGCATAACACACAGATTTGCTTAATTTTACTATTGATAACCAACAACAAACACACATTAATCTATATACAAATCAATATGCTAAAAATGTTTTCTATCATTTGTATGGGTGAATTGTGAGTATTCTTTCGCTACTCTTTTATATGTTGAGCCTCGACTGCATTATATTGTTTTAAATGATCCAAAGCAGAATTAAGAATTCTACAACAAAACATTAAATGATTCAACATTTGTGTTCAATGAAACGCTTTGTTTTTCATATTTCATCTTCTGCTTCCCGACATAATTGGTTATTGAAGCTTGTCAGATCGTAAACAAAACATTTATAATAGATATATTGGCTCAATTTTAAACAATAACATATTCGATGTAACTTGAAATGATTTAAAGAATAGATTCAAAAAAAAATTCAACGTCTTTTTCTTTGAGGTCAATTTCTGACACGTACATTTTCAAGTCAGTTGTCAATGGCGGTGGACGCACAAGGAGAATCGGGTAGGTCGATCTTTATTTACTAAATTAATTGTAAATGTTCCGCTGGTTATTGTAGCATTAGTAAATATGTTCATATCTGATAGAGGATTCCTTGATAAAGTTGTGCTGACATTCGAGACTTGGCAGGAGGGACCCTTTGACAGAGTCGCCTTTGTGCATCAATGCTGTATTACATGATGATTAAAATTAATACTGAGTGACAATCTTGTTGCATTTGTAAAATGGATTGGAAACCTTGGTGGTATATTGGTAATTACGCCTATTTTGTTTTTTATAGGAGAATGGGGTTCGATTCCCTGCTAGGGTCAATCCATTTTATCATAAATATGAAACAATTTTGTCATTTCAGTACAACAGTTATAGGCCTAATTAACCTATACTTTATTTTATATTTTATCGTCAGATCATATGTTTTCAATGAAATTATTATATACATGCCTTTTCACAGGAAAGATGAAACGTTTTTTTTTTAGAGGGAGGGGTTTTGAAGTTAGAACAGCCAACATGAACTTGCGGTATCTAGGTCAAATATGTCAAATTCGAATTGTAACACATTGTTGTCATTGTAAAAGTATTAGTAACAAAATGTGTATCATTTTAGTGTTTCAAAGTGTCCTAAGTTAATGAAATACATAAAAATGCGTATACTAATTTGATAAAATTCATTTTCCTGCCGTAGTCAATATATGCATGTGTAAACTAATTTTGTTGGATAATAAAGTATGGTTTCTTTACAAAGCTAAAGAAGCACGTCATATTAGAATTAACTACAATGTTACTAACCAAGCCAGTATTCCTTCTGTGAATCACCAAAGCCTTCTCTATATTCAACCCAGTTTCTGTCAAAACTCGTTGTTCCGTTAATTCTTCTTTGAATTACCTACAATTATGTAAACAAATAAATATACATTTTGTATTTCAGCTAGATATCAGATTCACCAAAACCTAAGTACGCGGTAAATACTGAATTACTGATTACTTATGGTTCAGTTGAATGTGTATTTCATTTATTAATCCCACATATTTCCTATACACATAATATTAAGTAAACATCCAAAAAGTTCCTTCAATACATTTTGTGTTCAATTCACAGTATGATCAATTACAAGGAAGCCATCAAATCACGTTGAACTCAATCCCTTCGTAAATTTTACGGACGCTTTCGAGAGTTGGTTGACCGTTATGGAATAACCGTTTCACAGATGATATCGAATATGTTCCGTAAGCCGTAACTACAATCCCCTTCTCTTTTCATGAAAATGAGCTACCGAATTAGACTATTTACCGGTTTGAAATAACGCATACAACACGACGGATGCAACATGAGGAGCAGGATCTGCTTACCCTTCTGGAGCATCTGCAATCACTCCCAGTATTTGGTGTGGTTCGTGTTGCTTAGTCTTAAGTTTTCTATGTTGTGTCTTGTGTACTACTAGTACTATATTGGTATTTGTCTTTTTTATTTTTTGACGTTGGCTTTGGCATTGTCAATTTATTTTCGATTTATGAGTTTGACTGTCCCTCTGATATCTTTTGCCCCCCCTTTCTTTTACAATATTACAATCAATAGCCTCTTATAATAGACTTAAGTAAGTCTACTGGATTAAAGAAATTGTAATTCATAATGATATTCACAGATTTTGATTTTATGATTTGCGACATACTTTTTCAGTTAAAATTACTTGTTTCTGAATAGTTATGTTTAAGGGATAGAAATGCTTACAACAAAACTTTATGGTACTATGATTTTGCACTTTAGATAAGAAAACGTTCCATGCGCTCTGAAATCCGTCTCAAATTCTAGATTACCATTATTAATAGACATGTTCAACATAAGCCGAAACCAAAATTGAAACCGAAAACGAAACGTTTTGATTATAAGAATTTAATCCTTTTGGACGATGCTCAAGAAAATAAATTTAATGAAATGAAGGACGACACTGCTGTCACTTAAAAACTATTTGTCGAGTACAATTATGGTGTTCAATAGTCTGTACTACAATGTACTAGGCGATACTCTAGTACCGGATTAATCGTCTACACCCCTTATCATCACTGACGATTACAACAACATAAACAATCAACGATCCTCATCACAATACATTTTCTAAGATCGACAACATAAATGTACCATATCATGAACGAGACATTTAAAAAAAATGCCAAAACAGAATATTTCTATAAATGACCTGAATTGACGAACAATAATTTGTGTCTTTGAAAAATAAAACGATTCTAAAGTAACATTGTAGGTTGCTTATTATAAAGGTTGTTTTTTTTATGTAAAATAAGAATGTGTTGATGGTACAACATTTTCTTAAATATAGGTGTAATTTTGGTTCAAAAATAATTCAAGGTACGAAACAAATCCACATTCATTAAACGGACAAAACCGTTATTCTACATAATCGATAACATTACAAACTACAATAACTTAACAACAATCCCGTTCCCTTTTTGTGAATGTGGCCTACCGAATAAGACTATTAACAACAAGACGGGAGCCACTTTTTAAGCAGTATTTGCTTACCGTTCCGGAGCACATGAGATCAACCCTAGTTTGTTGTGTCGTTCGTATTGCTTTGGTAGCAATAAACAGTTAGGAAAAATATTAAAATGTTCCTTCATAAATTTTACCATCCCCTTTTCATTGCTTTCTTGCAATATTTAGCTCACAGTTTATGTGCATATGTATGTAATCAAAATCTTCCATAAAATTTATATCCAGTATATAAAATGGCAATATAATGAATATTTGGGGTGTATCGATGGCAACAATCTGCATTTTTTTTTATAAAATATTGCAAAAAGGGGGCGGGGAGATGTCACATACTTTCCAAAATTTTGTCAAAATGTAGAATTTCAATCACTGCAAGTAATACCTTTTCTGAAACTGTTAACATATATCTTTTAATAAATCCAATGAAAGTCATATGTTTAATGTCTCAATTTTTGGTAAAATTGCGTCAAAAACTTCGTGTAGAATTTTTTGGTAAGCATTTCATTAATTTCTTGACCGATTACCGGTCTCGTAGTGAAAATACGAAGATTTAAACAGAAAATAGCATATAAAACATGTCAAATATAATATCGATGTTCATATACATAAACTCATCATAGATACCAGGACTAAACTTTGTAAATACGCCAGACGAGCATTTCGTCTACAAAAGACTCATCAGTGACGTTCGAATCCAAAAAAGTTAAAAAGGCCAAATAAAGTACGAAGTTGAAGAGCATTGAGGACCAAAATTCCTAAAAGATCAACCATCTTTGAAGGTTAGATTAGTACTGAGCTGTCTAAAAATAAATGAACTTTATTACACAATAACTTTCATACTTGAAAAATCCACCGTGGCCAAATTCCGAAACCAAACTTTTAACTGTGTTTTGCTACCTTAGTCTTTATTTTTCTCTATGTTGTGTCTTATGTAATATTAATTGTATGCTTGTCTTTTCTTTTTGAGCCATGACATTGTCAGTTGTTTTCTATAAGTTTGAATGTTTCTCTGGTGTCGTTCTTTTACAACGAAATAACTTAGACTACGAACATTTCTTGCTCGTGAGTGGTAAAGTATCAATTGCGATACGTAAATGACTTACAATGGACCAACGGTTTTATTAAACTGTTGGAAAATGAGTAGTCGACAACAACATTGAAAGCAGACCTTCTAGTTTCGGTAGGATCCTTAATCGCAAATTGACTGGTCACTGTTAGATACATGTAGAAAGGTGTAAGACAAAGGCCAAGCAAGTCGAAACCTATAACTCATTTAAATATACAGTTACGGAAAATGCAAAGTATAGTTCAAATAGGATATTGTCTAAATATAATTTTATCAGCCAATACAACTTTCCAAAGACATAATACAATATTTTGCTTTGAAATGGATCGGACACTTTTCGGAGGATCAAGTATTTTAGATTTAAAAATGTACATAACTTACATTGTACTAAACATTTTAGAGGGGGGAAATGACACACCATATCTATATTAACCAAATTAAGAAACCAAAAGTTAATCAATTTACATGAACTGCTACATATTCTGTACAAAACTAATTAAAGATACATACGGTCCATCCTCCTCCGTCTGTAGACATATCACAGTAGGCCCGAGTTCCATACTTAAAGTCTGGGAATATGGTATATACCCCACTTTCATGTATTGTCTCCTTCATATCACTACAATCTTTGTACTTGATGGGTGTGAATATACCTGTATATAGAAAGTTTTCATCAATTGTAATGTTATGTTGTTTAATAAGTTAATGTTACGTTATGTACAAGGAAACAACACAACAACTTGAAGACTAAGATAAAAAGACTCCTTGATGTCAACCATTTTTCTTATCATTTATAAAGAGACAATTTTAAGTTAACCTACAAAGTTGTTTTTTTTAATTCAAAACAGCCCGTAAAATCGGTAGCAGTTAAACTGGTCCTCATTTATATAGCTTTGTAACGGGTTCAGTACTTATACATCTTCAGTGAATGAATATCGATGAAATTTTACAAGAAGGTGCAATACAACTAAAAGACGGTTAAGCGTGATTTTGGGGGGTTATTTAACAGGTTAGGAATTAAAAGCAAAAAAGGGGCAAGAAACAAGCATTTTTGTAGTTTCCGGACAATAACTTGTGTTTAAATGTGTGGTTCTCTTAAACATTGTACAAACTTGGTTCCTTATCACAAGGGGAAGACTGGGGTCAACCCATCACTTTATTCTTAACATGTCCTGTACCAAGTCAAGAAAATGGTGGTTTTTATATTATAGTTCGTTACTGTGTGTGTTACATGTTAGTGTTGTGTTTCTGTTGTGTCGTAGTTCTCCTCTTACATTTGATGTGTTTCCCTCAGTTTTGGTTTGTAACCAGGATTTATTTATTTTTTCTCAATCGATTTATGAATTTCGAACAGCTGTATACTGCTGTTGACTTTATTTATAGCGCAGAAGGGTAAGCAGATCATGCTTCACATGTAGCACCTGTTGTGTTGCTCATGTTATAACAAAGTGAATGCAGACACTTGTTTATTGCATTACATATGTTATACGCCAAAACAATTAAACTATAGACGACTAGAACATAACATTATACATACTCTTTAGAATTTACTAATCTGTTTTATTGTTTCCCCATGTTCTTGTCATCTTTGCATGAGTATAAAAATACAATGCGATAGTATTGCCTCTCTCCCCAATATAAAAAACAGGAATGTTCACCATGGTACATTAAAAGGTACACACATCAATCAATCGATGGAAACACATTACATTAAAGTCAATTCAGAAAAACATTCTATTATACTTTGACGTTACGGTCTCTACTGGACAAATCACAGACTTTTTTTTCACTCACATTTCATCATTTCAAAATAGCTTAGAATTACAGATATTTTATGTTCTTATATATCTGCATTATACATTGACACCCCCTATAACTGAACATAACAAATACTAAAAAAAAGCTTACCATGCAATTTGTCCATCAAATTCATTTTCCAATCTTCAAATGTGTTTCCCTGTTTTTGCAAGTACGTTGTACTTATTGTTAATTCTTCTTTGATGCTTTGCGATAAATTAGCAAATTGAGATTTTAGATTATCCGCAACATCGTTTATCTTTTGGTTGTTAGTTTCTTGTGATTGTTGCAGCTTTGCTAGATATTCGGATAACATTGCTAATTTCAAACTTTCTTGTCTTTGTTCGAACCCACTCAATAAATCTGTTATTTCATTCTTAAAGGTTGATTCACTTTCATTTATATTTTTATTAACATCAGAAATTTCAAGTTGTAGCTCACTTTGTTTTGCTTTAAGGGTCTGTACTATTTTTGAAATGTGTCTGTCATATTCACTCTTTGTCTTATTTAGTTTAGACGAATAATCCTGTAACATCGAAACCTTTATACCATCCTGCTCCTTTTTCACCAGGCTTTTAATATCCTTAGAGAAGGTGGATTCAATGTCGTCACGGATGTAGGTTGCCAATTGTTGATTCATTGCCGTGACATCAAGTTCGGCGACTAATGCGGCATTAAGTTTGTTGGACACTAAAGGCATCCTCACATGATGACATTCGGAACTGGAGTTCAAACAGGGTTTTCCATCAACACGAAAAGTTGTCAGAAAACATATGTGTAAAATCGATATTTTTTTTCCAAAAACGTTCATCATGTTCATTGTGAGTCCGTGTTTTGCCATCTCAAAATCGTTAATTTCGTTCAGTTATAATATGAGAATGTACTTCCGATAGATTGAAACAACTTTGCGATTGAAACATACGTCTGCATATATATATATATATATACTAACAAATATGTCTGTGCTTCGTCAATTGATGATATACAATATGGATTGTGGGTTATATAAACACCATGATAGTTAAATCATATGCAACTAAAGTTCTTATTTGCATATTTATGAAATTTTGGCACTTTTGACACTTTTGGCACTAATTGTGTAGTGTTTGGCCAAGTAGCATTGGAACACCCGATGATCTTAACTTATGTTTTCTTTCTGTTTATTTATGCCTCTGTTTTCCTATTTAGTTAAATGTCAAAATTATTTACTGTATCTATTACGTGATCATGATATATGCAATACTGTACATTATATCATCTTATATCTTTTTATTTTCAATTTGTAGACATTGTGTTATATTTTGGTAGTTTGTTGTGAACAGAATGTTAGTTAAAACAGTTAATAAAGTTAGAATATTTTGGCAAACTCTTAAACAAATTCTTACTAAAATCAGTAATTGTATATTCTTTGAGGAATTTATTTCTCGTTGTGTTATTCAAAAGTGTGATCAACGTTTTATAAAAATGTATGAATGACTAATCTGAGACATTACACAATAGAAAATATGTGGTGACGATAGCTGATAACTAAGTAAAAGTCCCCGAGGGTATCACCAGCCCAGTAGCCAGTACTGGCATGAAAATACGGATTTTTTGTGTTATTAAAATTTGCTGTTACAAAATATTAGAAATTATTTTAAATTAAGGAATGTATCTCCCTCATGCAAAGCTCTGATTCCTTTCACGGATTTGGCTATACTTTTTGGACCTTTCGGATTGTAGCTCTTCATCTTTTATATAAGCTTTGGATTTCAAATATTTTGGCAACGAGCATCACTGAAGAGACATGTATTGTCGAAATGCGTATCTGGTGCAAGAAAATTGGTACCGTTAATTTTATTAAACATGCTTTTACACCATTTTAAAATGTCCGTTTTACATTGATTTATTATAAAACAAATTAGGGTTTAACTCCCTAAAACAATATTAATGGTGATTGTGCTATTATAATTGGTACATGTATGCCATTTTGATTTTGTCATACATACCATCATATGTTTCGTTCTTGCATATGTTGGCTTCCGATTATTCATTAGATAAAGGTAACAGTAGTATACCGCTGTTCGAAATTCATACATCGATTGAAAAAACAAACAAATCCGGGTTCCAAACTAAAACTCAGGGAAACACATAAAATATAAGAGAAGAGAGAAGCACCGCGACACAACATAAACACAACTTTAAAATGTAACACACACAGAAACAAATTATAATATCTAACAATGGCCATTTTCCTTTCTTTTAAGTGTTATATGTGCTGAAACATTTTCCGTCCATGCAAGCGATGAAATTAGTCATGTTATGACAATTACATGTCATTTTTTAAGAAACAATCTTTTCATTCTTTCGTAAAGAATATCAAGTATTAAATAATAACAGGTTATTCGAAGGTTGGCATATGGCTACTTGTATGTTTATTCACATGATATAGTTTCTATTAGTGATATGAGTGATATCCAACAGCAAGGAAAATAAAACACCTTAATTTATATCAATACCATCACGAGTATAGAACATATATTAAACTACATTCGCATGCAAAAACTTTTGATTTTGATTAAAAATGTTATTCAAAAATAAATTGCAATATAATCATAAAGTTATAAACAGTTTCACACGAAATGACAAAATAAATGATTCAAGAGTTTGCTTTTCTGTATAGAAAAAAATGCAGAACTGTCACAAAGTGCAAACATTTCCTGTAAAACATTCTCGATATATGTGATTGATTAACTAGTTTAACCCCCTCCTCCATCACTATTGTGCAATTTTTAGGCAACTTTCAGTTTTGATAGTAGAGGAAGACGGGATACCTGGAAAGTATTGTCAATTGTCATTGTATGTTTTTCTTTATTTGCTTCCTTGTGATCAGCAACCCTTTATCATGGAAATCATGAAAGGAAATACAAGCCCGGGAATAGCATATCAATTGGGAGATATATACTCAGCATGTAGGCACTGCTGGAATGTTGATACATAGAAATGGAACTTTCAGTTTTGATAGTAGAGGAAGACGGGATACCTGGAAAGTATTGTCAATTGACAAACTATGCAATCGCTAAAAATGCGTCTACAGTTTATAGTTCGTTAGCACAAACGTTACATTTATTTCTAACTTCAACCTTGAAACTTAGTAAAATTATAAGAAAACATTGGAACAATCTGCCAAACGACAAACAATGCCGTGAAATATTCACCCAAGTGCATATCATAGCGTATAAACGTAAAAATGAAAGAATGACTTGCTAAATCAAGGCAATAGTGGGGAGACTTTTGAAGAAAAAAAAACGGTGTAAAGTCTTGGGATTTATTGAAGGAACCTCATTTAAGGTCAAGGATCAGTAAATAAACTTGTCCATAGATTTTTTTAAAACTTAGAACTCAATTAGATATTGAAAATATACATCAGAAAATGTAAAAAAAAGTATATGTCACCGACTTCGTTTTCAAGAAAAATCCATTTTTAAAATGGTCCGTGAGGGTACTAAATTACATTGAATATATAGGGTAAATCTATATTTTTCTTCTACAATTTTCGGTTTCTAGTATAAATCACGAGAACCGCTCCATAGAAATTTTTTTAAAATTAATATTTTTTTCCTCTTTGTCTTACGAATTAGATGATATTAAAAAAAAATATGGTCACCGACTTCGTTTTCCCTATAGAAGCGACGCCAACCCAACATTTTGACAAAAAAAACATAAAAATTCGTGACGTCGTAATTTTTATTATATAACGTCAAGTTATTATGCTAATAATTTCCAACGTTCTTCGTGTTGATTATGCACGATGATTATGTGTTTCGTATTGATAGATTCATTTTATCATAAAAGTCTGGATAATTATCATAAATTTTTATTTAGTATTACCAATATTCTTATTCTTTATATTTTAGCACCTCATTATACACTTTTTCTTTTTTTTTCTTTTTTGCATTTTATTCTGCAATTTTTGCCCATTATTCTGTATTCCGTAAACCCCAATCAGACCCTCTTTTATGGAACATTTTAAAAAGAAATTATACGTTGTAAAAATGTGATACAAGTATGTTCATTATCAATATACATATCTAAACAATTACTAATTCCGACAAAAATACGTTGTAAGTACATGAACGCAAAAATGGTAACATCTTAAAAATAGAAATCATCAGGGTTACTGTAACATACATGTACAAGTTGACGCAATAAAAGATGTAATTGAAGCTATATTTTTTATGGCCCCTCAACTACCCCTGTACATGCAATGCAAGTCCCTGACAATGCAAGTCCCTAGAGTGTTTTAAAATACAGTTAAAAACTCATTTTTATCGTATTGCTTTTAATTAGATTGAATTCTTTTCTCTTTTACGGGCTTTTTTTACTCTTTGTATTGAGTTTTTGCTTGTCCTGCATGCTTTTATCCTATATTGTTATTTTTTTATTATTTGTTTTAACATGTATTTCGTATTGACCTTTTATTTCATGGTAGGCATTTTTTATTTCAGTATTTGAATCTGACACGATGTATTTTTTTATGTTTTATGTTATTGTCATTGATATGTTTTTATTACCATGTGTATGTACAGCGCCTTAGAGTAATTTTTATTTTTTATATAGGGCGCTTTATAAATTTTCATTATTATTATTATTACATCTGTCCGTCCGTCATTCCGTCTGACCGCCCGACCTTCCGTCCGTCCGTCCCCCTTTATAGTTTATAGTTTTTCCGCAAAACATCTAGTTTGAATCCTAGAACGTACTTTGCTGTCTGCATGTGGTCAGGGTTTTGATCTTTATTAATATTTGCTCTAATGAGAGATAGTTGAACTTTGTCATTTTTGGGTAACCAATTTATGAATCTCTTAGACTATCTTGTAAGTCATCTGTTTACACTTTAACTCCATTCCGATATATGATTTGGCCACTTTTGAAAAAAAAAACGTTTTTTTTAGCAGCGGAACATGTAAAAGCTTGTGTTTTGGTACTATATCACGACAGATCGTGTTCTGTCCATATACTGCTGCTTAACATCGCATATATAAACAAACATTATATCAATGATTCTACAAATTCTTGAAAGAGTGTCGTGTGGTTTTTTATACATCTTCAAGTTAACAAGTAAAACACGCAGGCAAACTGACATTTTTGTTAATATCGTATTTGTTCTGTATAAAATTTATTGTATACAAGTCTACATAAACGTTTTAAAAAGTTTACTAAATGGTTATTGTTTCATAAGTGTACATATGTATGCTCGAAGTATATATAGAATCAGTACATGATACACAACATGCGACAAATAAAGGGGGGGGGGGGTAATGACAGGAAACTAAATTAAACTAAGGCTTTGATTAATGTAAACTTTAATAAAACTGGAAGTTACATAAGGGGAACAGGAAAATAAGAATATGTTGCATCACTTACAACAACCTTTAATTGACCAGTGATTTTTTATTCATTACTGACCAGCAACACCGAGATAATCCAACGATTTTTAAGGGTCCATATGGAGTGTGGACCTAAATGTTCTTTATCTTTAGATATAACGCTTATTCTGTAAAATCTTCAATTAACGATTTTGTAAAATTCTGTACATGGTCTACACTATTATATTAAATAATTATTTTATTTTCCGTTGTTATTTTTTATAATTTTGCAAACTTTTTTATTCAATTTTGACATTCGCCAGTATCCGTTATTCTGCAACTCCCTTTGAGATCTAATTATATGTGACAATACATTATTGTGCTTCTCTCTCTGAATTTCGCTTTCTCTCAAGACATTTGTAGTCTTTGTAGTACAGTGTATTTTCCAGAAAATACATCGTGTAAAAACATTTCCGAGGAAACCAAATTAACGGAGGTTGAGACATATGACATAAAAACAGATGTACATATTTATGTTTGATACGTCTACAAACCCCCCGCCCCCTCCCCCCCCCCCCCCCAAATCGAAAAAAAACCCAAGAAAAAACAAGAGTGCACACACTGAAATGTCTCGCCTTCTATACTAATCATTGATATTATGTTCATAGTCCTAAGTATAAAGCTTAGCTTTATTACAACTGTCACATAAACTTAACATTAACCAAGATAACTAAACAAAGACCAATGAACCTTGAAAATGAGGTCAAGGTCAGATGAACCAAGCCAGGCAGACATGTACAGCTAACAATGCTTTTATACAACATTTATAGTTGACCCATTACTTATAGTTTAAGAAAAATAGACCAAAACACAAAAACATAACACTGTGCAATGAACCGTGAAAATGAGGTCACGGTCAAATAAAACCTGAGCGACTGACATGAAGATCATAAAATATTTCCATACACCAAATATACTTGACCTATGGCATACAGTATTAGATAAAAAGACCTAAACTCAAAAACTTAACTTTGACCACTGAACCATGAAAATGAGGTCAAGGTCACACGACATCTACCCGCTAGACATGTACACCTTACAATCATTCCATACAACAAATATAGTAGACCTATTGCATATAGTGTGAGAAAAATAGACCTAAACACAAAAATTTAACTATAACCACTGAACCATGAAAATGAGGTCAAGGTCAGATGACACCTGCCAGTTGTACATGTACACCTTACAGTCCTTCCATACACCGAATATACTAGCCCTATTGTTTATAGTATCTGAGATATGGACTTGACCACCAAAACTTAACCTTGTTCACTGATCCATGAAATGAGGTCGAGGTCAAGTGAAAACTGTCTGACAGACATGAGGACCTTGAAAGGTACACACATATTAAATATAATTATCCTATTACTTATAATAAGACAGAATTCAACATTACAAAAAATTTGAACTTTTTTTTCAAGTGGTCACTGAACCATGAAAATGAGGTCAAGGACATTGGACATGTAACTGACGGAAATATATACAAAGTATGAAGCATCCAGGTCTTCCACCTTCTAAAATATAGAGCTTTTAAGAAGTGAGCTAACACCGCCGCCGCCGCCGCCGCCGCCGGATCACTATCCCTATGTCGAGCTTTCTGCAACAAAAGTTGCAGGCTCGACAAAAAAACAATCGCACACAGGCTGAGACATGACTGGTAATATTGTGTTTTGTTATTTAGTCCATCTACACAAATGAGGGGGGGGGGGGGCTTAAACGGGACTCCAGGATCGGGTGTTTTTCAACAGGGGATTTCAGGATTGATTCTTTATGGATCCGGCTATTCTTTTTTCGAATTTCGGTATGGCGGGATTGAAATTTCTATAAATTCGAGACCTCGGGATTTCATGTTTTTAAGTCCGGGATTTCGGGATCAGGACCCCTGCAGCCCCCACCCCACCCCCGTCAAATGCATATCATAAGATGCCTTTTCCTTTTTAATTTTCTTTTGGCCTTGTGTTGTTGTCTGGTTGCTGTCTTATTAAAGTACTGACTACTTACGGGATTTACATTTAACTTTAGGTACTGAAAGTCTGTGACACTGTGCATATTTTTCAGTCGGTATATATAGTAGTACTTTGATATAGAGGTGATCGATATAATCTCGTTCTCAACCTTCAAGTTTTATGAGTGAAATAGAATTGAGAACAGTTCTATTGTATATTTGAGATGCTACTTTCAGCTAGTGTACATTTTTTTTATTCGGTTAATTTTTACCCATATATATATAACAATTTCCTTTGAGGAGACAACCATACGAATCAATACTATTAGGATACTAAGCCCTGTATAAATCTTCAAAACATGTACTATTTATACATGTATCTATTTAAAGATTTAACATCGAAATTGCGGACGTGAAAGAAAGCACCATTACAAAAACAAAAAACAATGTTAGATTACAAAATGTAGCGATGGATTAATGATCGTGAAACATCATTTTTGCTAATTTTTGATTTGTTATAGTCTAAAAACTGTGTATGAATATTAAACTATTGTTCCAACCGTGAACAAGGTTAATTAATTTAAGTGTATTATAGTTTAGTGCCATCTATGACTGACTGACAGCACTGAGCGGCGAATTTATGACCAGTATTAGTTTATGTGGTTCATTTCCTTCTCTCTAATTTGAAAATATTTTTACTTGTTCCGACTGGTGTGATAGTTTTCAAAATATGGGAGAATCTTACCGTACAATACTAAGATTTAACTTTAGTATTAATCTCCTAAACTTGCACCCCTTCTGCTTATTTTCTGCTAGACGATGTCTTTTCCCAGTGAATATAGGGTTTTTGAAAGGACAGTTTTGACATACTACATATAGAATACTTCCGAGACCACACTGTTTTTTTTCATCACAATAGTGAGCAACAGTTTTCACACTTGTTTTAACTAATCGGCAGATATACAAACTCTACCACCCTACGTAGCCCACTGATTTTCATTTTGAAGAACGTCTTCAGGACTGTTTTCATATTTATTTTCAATTTTTAATATTAGAAAAACAAGTTCATTCTCCTAGAAGTAACATACTTTCCGTCAAATTTACCGTTGACATTGTCCCAACGAAAAGTCGCCGGGTGCAATTTTAACGTTGCAAAATCTGGTCAAAGGGACGTAATTCGTACAAAACGTCGCAATATTTCGCGGAATCCGCTAGACGGCGTTCATTTACTGTTACTTGACCTTAATTATTACCGCGTAATAAGTCTGTTTCCCTTACCGAATTAGACTATTTTCCGGCTTTGAAATAACATGAGCGACACGACCGGTGCCAGATATGGAGGAGCACCTGAAATCATCCTCCCCTAAATTATGGTGGGGTTTTGTGTTGTTGTTGTATCCCTATTTGTGACATTTGTTCGCGCATTGTTGTCAATATAATGAAATTTTATGCGAATGTCGTACAAGTGACAGGTTTAGCGCTATAAAACCAGGTTCAATCCCCCATGTTCTACATTTGAAAATGGCTGTACCAAGTTAGGAATATAACAGTTGTTGTCCATTCGTTTGATGTGTTTTGTCATTTGAGTTTGCAGTTTGATTAGGGATGTTCCGTTTTGAATTTTCCTCGGAGTTCAGTATTTTTGTGATTCATTTTTTACTAACAACATGTGCATGCAGTATTGAAAGTTCAAACAGGGTCAGTAAACACTGATTAAACGATGTATTTGTTTCTACTTTTGTAGCGCTTATTAGAGGTTTCTCAACATCTTACGAACGAACGAAAATCGCCCTAACTTGACGTAACGAGAAAAGAGGGAGCAGTAATTTATCTTATAATATTGGATTATCGGCTGTGCTCTTCTTCCCTTTGAAATGTCTTTTACATGTAAAATATGCATGCTTAATTTTTTAAAAACATTTTGAATCTAATACATATTATATTTATTTGATATTATATAATATATATTATACAATTTACTGTTCAATTAACACAGTTGAAAGTCTTATTGATCTATAAATTTAAGCGAAGAATATATAATATTTAATCAAAGGACAGTAATCGTACAAGAAATTTTAATAAACATGATGACAACATCACTATTTAGTATATGTGAAAAAGGTAAATATAGATCTATGGATGGAAAGGGATAAGAATCTTTTGAATCATGGCAGATGATGGCTAGAATTTAATTAACGGTAAAAATTCTTTCGTGGACATGAGGTAAAATAAATCTAGGAGTGGACGCCTTTCGATTTAAATTTGAAAAGAAAACATCCCAATAAGTTCCGGGATAACTTCTTTGCCCCAACCACTAAAATCCAAATGATCTCTTCTTATTGATATATTGTTATAAATTGGTAGACTTAACAAGGAAAATATTGAAATACATATTTAAACTTATATATTGTGTTTTTTTGTTTGTTATAATGGCCTTTCTTATTCTATGTGTGTATGTTTCCTTTATAGTATAATTATTAGTATATACATAATTTTTTTTCTTGTTTATTGTTTCCGGTAAGCTTCTATGGCATACTGTGCATATTTTCTCTGTTTTTCATATTTTTCATTTTTCTTTTTAGTTAGGGTTGTAATTTATAAAAATATATATTTTGATAACTATGTGACTACCAGGGTAGCACTCATACTTTCAACAAGAACACATAAAACTATATTTCTAACGATACATCGAGTGCACCTTTAAATTTCTTTAACTGATTCCCAATAAATATTAGAAATAAAAAAGCTATGTTACGACATTTATCCAAGATACTCTCCGACACGAAAAAATGAAACTCAGAGTAACTCAAACCAATTGGACCCATAGAAGGGACGTGTGGATATATGAAATATTTTCTCAATCACTTATCAATCCTTTACCAAACGCTAATATCGCAATGAAATGAATGGAATATTTGCCACTGAACGTTAAACACCAAACAATCAATCAACCAATTGCAAACTAGATGTGTTGTCAAGGACATTATAAAAGAAATGTTTTTTTTTGAATGGATAAGGGAGATAAATCGAACGCATATATACGACATGTCAACAAACGGAACTCAACGTAAGAAAACGAAACAGTCAACAACAGAAAATAAATTGGAACACGGATGTTTAATGACAACAATAAAATGCAAGGTTGAAAAAAAGGATATTAAGTTGTTAACTGTTGTCCTTAAAACACACTGCAGTATCGGTAGACATTTATTATGGATTTTATTATAACAAAATTACTGCTCCATAACGATACGTTCGTAGAGTTTCGTCCGTTCGTAAGATGTTGAGAAACCTCTATTAAACGATAACAAACGCCACACAACGTTTAAAAGATTTAGGTTAGAAAGAAATGTACACTTGATTGCAATCGGTTGTAGTTTCTGCTTCTTAGGTAATGCCGCTTGTACTCTAATTTCAATTGCTACTCGAAAATAGAAGAATTTACAACAGGTATATCGTGCCTTTAGGAAAACCATTTTTGCATTTCATATTTTTCACAGTAAAAACTATTTTCCTGTAAAATTTCAACGTACATATGATATTTCAAAAATTCATCAATTCCAAAATGGCCCCCATTGTCGTGAACATAGGGAAAGTTTAACATGAATATTGTGGGAAAACACATAAAACCCAATGAAACTAAAATGATTTTTAACAGATGCAATGGATAATATGTGAGTCCATTTATAAATGAGTCATTATTATACTTCCTGTAAGAATGTCCTTCTATAGAAAAATTGCTCTATTTTTGCATAGTTTTTTAAAGAAATATATAGCGTTAACTGCACTATGCTAAAATAGTATGCCTTGCTGTTGCAACAGACTATTGATTTTCATGTCAATCATTGTCAATTTCACGTGCAAAGGCGGAGCTTAGTTGCTTTGACAGACAAGTGGGTTGGATTTATAAGCATGGCAATTAATAAACTATTACAATTGAACAATCAGGGGGAAATAGAAGATATATTCATTTAAATTTCTCTGACATTTTAACAGACTTTAAATTAGTGTAGTTTCTGTTTTTGTTCTTTGTTTACTTCTGCTTACTGCCGTTGAAGCCAAAATTGTTTGAATACTTTAGAAGTAATTTGTTAAAAGATAAATAGTTATGATCCGCTATCATTGTTTTTTATGTAAGTTATTGAGTTTTATGAGTATTGTTTTTATACTGCAGCTTAAATTAATAAAAATAATAGCTTTTTTAATCGTAAGAAAAACCTTTTCTATCCCTTTATGGACCTCTGATTGTGGAGAAAGTGTTCCATGATGAAATTGACATTATACAAAATATAGCTATGCTTCTATATTTAGGAAATAAACACAACTAGTTGCAGTATAAATGCATCTATATGCAGAGTTACACATGTTACATAAAGCGCATTTTTTTTACACTGAAATACACTACTGTCACTATTCAAAATAGTAAACAGTCAGTATAATAATGATATTAATGTTGTGTTTAACATTGACTATGGAAAATAGTAGCCAGGGTTTGAGACAATAGTGCACTCCCCTTCGGGTCGTGCACTATTGTCTCTCACCCTGGCTACTATTTTCGCATAGTCAATGTTAAACACAACATTATTATATAAATGTAACACTGTACTATGATACTGTTTACTTGTGTATTTCTATGTCCTGAATGTTTTTGCATTTATTTGTACTGTAGTCCTGTTATGTGATGTTGTCATTTGAGTGGTATATTAAACATTGCCATAAAAACGAGAGTTTTGGATAGCCACAAAACTAGGTTCAAACCACATTTTATGTGTGTACCAAGTCAGGAAAATGACAGATGTTATCGTATAGTGCGTTACCGTGGGCGTTGCATTGTTGTTTGTTTTGTTACCATTTCAATGTTTCTGTTGTTTCTTTGTTTTCTTTTAATAGATGTTTTCCTCACGGTTTAAGTTTGTAACCCGGATTTGTTTTCTCTCAATCGATTTGTGACTTTTGAACAGCGGTATACTACTGTTACCGTTTTAAACAGCCGCATTTTGGCAATTCAGAATGATCATCGTAATCATCGAAAAAGGAAAGAAGCGATTTAGTTTTTGTAGTCCAAACGTTAAAAATATTCCACAAAAATGTTAACTGGTATGTCCTGATGTTTTTCTTTTGAAATTTCTTACATATGCTAAATGGCAGGGTTTCCATTGAAACTGAAAATGATAAAAAGAAATGTTCCATTTTTCATGAAAATTTACAGACAGATGTATTTGATGTACATGTGCATTCACTGTTGATAGCTTTAAAGTTGATGCCGTTATAGTAGCAATTGGTGGCAAGCCTGTCATTTGCTACACTGCTCGCAGTGGCAAATCAAGTTATTGTTATTCTTTGTTATTCAATTGTGTGGTATGTCAAATGAACTTTTGTCTGTTTATGGTATTTTTTGAAAATTTTATCAAATTTGTTATTTGGAAAGAAACAAAACATACTTTCTATGATTCACACTGGAGGTAAGAGATGACATCAAGTAAAATAATATCAAATTAAAGTGCATAAGAAACAAAACAGATATGCCAAGTTTAACATATGGAGTATATTAAAGATCTGTAATGTCTGAACAAAGTAACGAGAGATACATATTTATGATCGGTTTGGCAATATTTGAACTTCATCTACGTCATACATATATCTACAGCACTGCAACATTAACTCATACATTATAGTAATAATGAAACAATCACATAAACCTGGCATCCTTAATGAGTTTTTAAATGGATAAAACTATATATAGCACGTTTTAAATTATTACTAAAATATATTGGCAGATTAGAAATAAACTCAATATTAATTAGACAATATAATACCGAATAAGGACAACAACATGGCCTATATAAAATAACATAAAACATGTTTCATACCACTATACAGAAAAAAAAACAAAAATTCAGCAAAATGTATCTTATTTAAAACAATAGCTTACTCCAGTGCCCTATATCGATGAGCAACTCGGGCTCCACAAACAGTCATCGTTTGCTCATTTCAAAATTCAGTAATGAGTCAAGCATTATCTAGTGGAGACTAAATATCGGCAAGGTAAGGTCATTGTTTGGTATTCAATAGTAAATAAAGCCTAGAAAATATAGCATTAAAGTTGACAAAACTAAATAAAAAAATCAATCAGAACTGAATGAAAAAACTAAATTTGCTTTCAGTTTTAGGGATTGATTTTGCAAGTGTAAACAACTGGAAGAGAGGCATTACTGTGGTCTCTGTCATAAAATTGTACGTGGCCCATATATGATTGATGTATTGTGGCGAATCTGATAATTGTTTTAAGGATGTACTTAGGTGAGGTTTTGGAATTTGTGTTAAATGTTCGGACTCCTTGGTGTTTTCCATACAATACAATGTAAAATATTTTGCCCCATAACACCAATTTATTTTTTCAGATAAGAATTAATAGATCATGAAAGGTCGTTTATTAAAATTTTAGAAGAGTCTTGATTTTCTTTCTTTTATTTTGAGACCCAAATAATACCTATGCAAATATAAGGTAAAAGTCCGAGTCAGCCTTTTCCCGCCATATTTTAAATCTCAAATATCTTGAAAAGGAGGTCCATGACCTATCAATATTTTTAGCTTATCTTTGTCCTTAATTGATACTCTACCAGCTTAAAGTATCAATTTAAATTTCTTAATTTCTTAATTTTTACCTAACCTCACCTAAGTACATCCTTAAACTCTTTATAGATCACAAAATATTGGTGATTTCATTTTTAAGTTAAAGAAATAATTCTTTCGTGCCATACTTTATGCTTAATTGAACATGAGTAGGCGATATATTTTTCAATAACTTAATACCGAGCGTTCGTACATCTTTTTTGTTGAATGGTTTGAAAACATGGTTCTACATATTTGTGTTTGTTGGTCCGTACACCTCTCTCTAAACGAATGCGTTTCTTACACCTGTATGTGTGTGCTCGTCTGTACATCTGTTTACAATATTTTTGCTTTACTATGTAAGTCTAATATTAACGTCTGTATTTGCTTGCCTGTACACCAGTCTTTATTCGTTTGTATTATTTAGTGTGTAAATCTGTCATGAGACTTAAAAAGTTTTCTCCGTACGTCGATGTTTGTTGCATTGTGCAATTGTACGTATATGTCTCTGTGCGTTTTCCTCTCAAATGCCTTCATTCGTACTGGTATGTGTTTGGTTTGTCCGTTCGCTTGTCTTGTTTTAAGTGTGATTGGTGATCCATACACCAGTCTCTACATGCATCTGTGTTTGTGGCACCACATAAAATTGAGAATGGAAATGGGGAATGTGTCAAAGAGACAACAACCCGACCAAATAAAAAACAACAGCAGAGGGTCACCAACAGGTCTTCAATGTAGCGAGAAATTCCCGCACCCGGAGGCGTCCTTCAGCTGGCCCCTAAACAAATATATACTATGTACACACCTGTATCTTCATGTCTGCGTTTGTACTGCTATACAATTCATGTTGTCTTAACGTGTATGTAATTGTTTGTTTGTACCTGTATGTGTTTATTAGTCTCTTCTGTGTTTATACTATCATATGTGTTTATTAGTCTCTTCTGTGTTTATACTATCATATGTGTTTATTAGTCTCTTCTGTGTTTATACTATCATATGTGTTTATTAGTCTCTTCTGTGTTTATACTATCATATGTGTTTATTAGTCTCTTCTGTGTTTATACTATCATATGTGTTTATTAGTCTCTTCTGTGTTTATACTATCATATACCCGTCTGTTGTTGTCTGTAGTTTTTTGTGAAATCGTCTGTCTCTATACGTTTGTATGTTCTTGTCTTCTCTGTAATGTTAGTGACTTAGCACACCTGATTCTGTATACGTCACTGATTGTTTGACTGTACACCTGTCTGTATATGTCTGTGTTTTTCGGGTCTGTCTCTATATATACGTATATGTGTGTGGTACCTTTACACTCATCTCTATATACGTCTGTGTTTGACGGGCCCGTTCACCCGACTCTATATTTAATTTGTTTATTTATATACATTACATGTGTCTATGCACGTTTGCGTTTGTTGGAATGTAAATTGAACCTATCGCTATTCGCTTGTGTTTGTTGGTTCTTTCGTCCCGCGCGACATATCAGAAACAGGAGCGATGAGAGATCGGTTTTTAATTAGATTGAAATGTGATATGATTGTCAATGAAAAAACGCGATCTCCAAACGAGACCAAATGACACAGAAATTAACAAATAAAGGTCACCGTACGGCCTTCAACAAAGACAAAGCCCATGCCGCATAGTCAGCTCTAAAAGGCCCCGAAATGACAAATATAAAACAATTTAAACGAGCAAAAATAACGGCCTAATTTATGTACAAAAAATTAACGAAAACATATCAACAAATGACAACTGAATAACAGGCTACTGCAGACTTGGGACAGGCACATACATACATAATGTGGCTGGGTCAAACATGTTAGCGGGATCCCAACACTTCCCTAATCTGGAACAGTTGTGTAGCAGTACAACATAAAAACGAACTATAAAAATCAGTTGAAAACTACTTAACTCATCAGATGGATACAAATAGAAATACATCTAACAAAAACCAGTTGACGTGACAGGATATTTGTATATCCCAACAACAAAACGACACTTAGTACTGCTCTGAGAGTAAAATTCGAAAATTTGTTCACTGCCACTGCAAAACAAGATAGGCAACTTACATGCAAGGACCCCTGATAAAGGATTCTAAACAGGCAAAGATCGTGGGTCGCTATCTACACGTCGCATGCTGGCGGAACGTGTCTATGTGTTTTATACCCAACAAAGCCAAATAGACGCTCAACTTTAACAAGGATTTTAGTACAGATCGAAAGAGAACCTTAGATTTATATCCCCAGTTCCCCCTTGAGGTAAACAATTATAGAAAGGTTAGTTATACTAGTAAAGCATGACACTTCTTACTACTGATCTGATTATAACATCGGAAAGTTATTCAATGTATCTTATAACATGTATAAGCAATAACATTAGAAAATATGAAATGAAAACAAAGTCAAAAAGAAAAAACCGAAACGTGTCTATGGTATGCGAACACCTCACACAGATAAGTTGTCATTTTTGGGCATTCTGGTGTATTGCTACATGTATCGCCTAGATTTCCATTACGTAATATTCGTTTTAGGTTTTTAACCGATCTATAAATATGATGAATACGTAGACATCATCAAGTGCAAGCTTACATTCCTTATCGCTTGTTATAAATTCATTTCTTCAATGAATACTCATCAAATACTTTTTAAAGAAGATAACTTAATAATATTAAAATGTTTTTTTACATGTATCCATAGAAGTAAACAAATCATTTAACTCTATGGACACGCAATAAGAAGAATATCTCAAGAATGTTAGTAATCTCAAGAACGTTGGTTATCCCAAAGAACGATAACTCTGCATGAATAATAAAACATTTTTTGCGGGAAAATACGGATGCCTACTAAAATCCATTTTATTAGACAAATAGAATTATTACAGAAAAGTAACGTGTCCATCATGCAATTGCACTGCACTATTATTAATATAATTGAATAGAATGATATACAAATGCAAGAAAATAATATATGCATGTAACTGTAATATACAAGTATTAAAATAAATATATAATATATACATTGTAACAATAAACTAGAGTATACTGATTTGTATCACTACAATAAAATAGTCATTACGGTGAGGATGGATCCCCTGTCATTAATTTATCATCCACGCACAAACTTGACCGAGATAATAATATATCTGTACTTTAATGTTCTATGTATAGAGATGTGATTTTTTTCTAAGACAAGTGCTTGTCGGACCATCAACAAGAACTTGCGGTCATCCGATGTTAAGTACTTCAGTACTTTGATTTAAATTTGTTATTTTCTGATTGAAAGGAAGCTATGATGGTGCTTTATTTCTGTATGACCAAGCATACCATACGCTTTATCAGGTTTATCTTCACAGTAAGAGCACTTTTTTCTTGTTTTCCATTTCTAGAACAATAAAACATGTAATCATCAAGACAAAAGTTAAATGAAACATTTATAATGTATTCTCTGTTAACATATATAGTTACAAATGTATCAATTGTACACACTATGCTTGGTCTATCCAAATAAAAGTATGCTGGTGGTCATGTTGACTTTGCAAAACAATACATTCAAATGGCAAAAGTACGTGTACAGCATTATCAAACTGGTGTAATGCATTGAAAACGTAAATATCTTTCTTTTGGGCCATAGGATTTTTAATCGATTAAACATGGACGCACTCGAAAAAAATGAATTGAACGTTTTTAAAACAAAATAATGTAGGGTTGATAATATCTTTGAATATTAATCTTTAATGAGTTTGTTAGGTTCTAGCACCGTGTGTTACGTTTTACCATAACAAAACTCGATTTGTTTATATATTTGATCATATTCATTGCAAAAAACGTGGACGCACTTAAACCACCATAATCCCTCGAAAACACGCGGTCCCAGCTGTACACTATACTACTGTTCTGATAGACAGTTGAATGCATGCCAGTGGTTAATCCAGGGAGGGGGTTCGGGGTGGGAACGCCCCCTTTTGTTTTTAAAGTAATGCTTTTGAATGCAGGCTTATGATAGGACCACCTCTTTATCATGGGTTCATTTCCCCTTTTAAAAATGATATGATCTGCTCCTGCGTGTATGCTGAAAGTTTTCAGTGATCATGTGTAACAAATGATGTAGTCAAAAGGGGATAAAGATAATTATGTGTTTATTTTTAACTTATTTCTTTCTTTTGTTCCTCTTTTCTTTATCATCTCAATTGGATTTTGATTATTTACGTAGTAAATGTTATATTGACCTGACATATTATCAAATTTAATCTATGCAATCTGTTTCAATATTTATTAGATAAAACACAGTTGCGTATGTTTATTTCTGTACGTTTTGTTTATCCAATTATTATATTTTCATCCTCGTAATTCGAGGTTGATAATTAATTTACATTGTATATCCTTGCCTTTATATTCAATTAATATTTATTATTGATATGCAATTATTCTTTAAAGTCTCCTGAATATTTTATATATATATTTCTAGTACCGGTATCTCAAAAGCAAAGGTATGTTATTTGAAACGTATAACATATGGCATTTAGAAGAAGTGAAGAAAAGCTGATATGTTATTTTTCTTAATCTATGAGAAAAGCGTCTCACAATGTTTATACATGTTCAAAACAGATGAAAGATGCTTTAGTAAAAAATTGAACACTTTGATTTGAATTAACTTATATATGTACCAAGTCAGGAATGTGAAATTTGATATCCTTTCGTTGCATGTGTTTCAGCTATTGATATTGCCATTTGCTTAGAGTCTTTCTGTTTAGAATTTTCGTTTTTTTTTTGTAATTTTACTTTTTTTGCATCAATTGTCAATTGAATTATTTTCTAAATTATTCATATGTCGTCCACCAATTTATATAATAACATTCTTCCTAAACTTCAGCTTATCTATACTATAAACTTAATGTCGTTATGTATTGTCTATTTCCTTTCGTAAATTGAATTAACTCGTTGAATGTTTAGTGTCTGACAAATAAAGCAAGTACGAGGATTTATTGTAACTTCACTAGTTATAATATTTAAAAACTATGGTCCTGATCTAAAACCTGTTTTGTATACCCTAAAAACATGTTTTTCGTAAGATAAATTACCGTATTTCAATTGGTCCTGATGTTTGGAATCGCAAACATGTTGATAAATAGCGTATGCAATTTGATATAATGTCGTATGGTTGTTGTATGTCTCTGGGTTGTTGTGTCAATGCTTTAAAGTCCATATCTTGTCTAGCCATGTTCATATTTTATTTGTACTTTGTTGTCTGTAGCAATTAATATACTTTTAATAATAAAGGTGTTGTTTGAGACAGCAATTTCAAAGAAAAGAACTGTTAGGAAGAGAACATCTACAGGTCAAATACAGTCTTAGAGCAATAAGAATTACACCAATTTTCTGATAACACATGAACAGCAGTCTTTTCTACGATGCCAACTATCGATATCAAAACTTGAATGTGTATGATTGTGTAACAAAACCAACCATAAAATTGAGAATGGAAATGGGGAATGTGTCAAAGAGACAACAACCCGACCAAATAAAAAACAACAGCAGAAGGTCACCAACAGGTCTTCAATGTAGCGAGAAATTCCCGCACCCGGAGGCGTCCTTCAGCTGGCCCCTAAACAAATATAAACTAGTCCAGTGATAATGAACGCTATACTAATTTCAATTTCAGTATGCATGTTTAGTGTATGTCGAGTCTGAAGCGTAGGGCAACTCGTACACTCCTGTTTCAAATTGAACAATGTTTTGTTATTTGTTTTTACTGTTGAAATTAGTTGTTACGTTAAAATAGATAATTATTCACTTTGAGCGATGTATTATTGTTGACCATTCGAGATTTTCTTTGCGAACCCCTCTCCAGCTGAATGTGTGATTACTGTACATCGTGTTACTACACAGACCTCAGGGGATTTCAAATCAAAAATAAATGCGAAACATGTGTTTTTGTGTCTTTCAAAACACAAATATAGTAACATAGCTATATTTTGCATTAATGTCAATTTCATCATGGAACAGTTTCTCCACAATAAGGGGGTCCAATAAGGGATTAAAATAAGTATGACATTTGTGTTACGATTTAAAAAGCAATAAAAGTGTAAATTTAAGTTGCAGTATAAAAGAAATATTAGGTAAATGTCATAAAAATATAAACTTTTTTGTACTCAGCGCAAAACTGGGGAAGGGTTCGGTAGAACTTCACCTTTCCTCAGTTTCTCAGCCTCATACAAAAAAGTTTATATTTTCCTGACATGAGCTAATATTGTATATTTAATGTCAACATCACAAGCAAATGAGGTCACAAAATAATGGCCCACTTGTATATGATGATCCCTCCTGGTGCTTTTCTGATTGCTAGGTTTAAAAACTTCGAATGTTTACTTTAAGAAACGCATAACAGAATTAATTTTTCATATTTTTTAATTCATAATATAAACAACAATGTATAAATGCATAGCAATTATAGAAATATATATTGAAGATCAACATTGATATTAGCGCTTAATTTCTTTAAATTCTGTATCATAAAATGGGACTACATTTGTATAAGAGGGCACTTTAATGTCACAAAGGCCATGTACTGGTAAATTGAAATTGTAATTTAGAATTCGTTTCCAGCTATTGGTTTCAGTGTCATAGCAATTTCTTTCAAATTGACCCGACGAGGAGCTGCCAACGGTATAAATCATATTTCCATCAGAATACATTGTAATGTTCGTTTCCTTCGTAATCAAGTCAGAACAAGAAGAAAAAATGTTTGAAACTATATCCAACTTAAGAAAATATCCTTCACTGGAAGCAATATAAATATTTTTGTCATGTAGGATTGCCTTGCAATCTGAGCATTTCTTTGGAAACTCGGCAACGACTCGGATGGATCTGTCATTTGGACTGAAAACAAGAACGGCTAAGCACGGCTTATTTTCCGGTGATGACATTGACTCTCCTATTATGTAAATTTCATCTTTGTAAGCTAAACACGGAGCAGAACGGAGACTTATATGTTCTGGTATTTTAACAATTACTTTCCATCCATTTTTCTTGAATAGTTTTCCTTTGTGCAATTTAGTATCGAGTTCTTCAATTTCTAGCACATTTTTGTAATTATGATGTCCGCCTATTGCATAAACACAGTCTCCCATTGAAACTAATGAACCTTGAGATCGATTATGAACTAGATTTTCACAGCTTTCATGCTTGTTGACAATTGGGTCGTACCTGAACACATGTTTACCAGACGCGATATAAACATATGGCGCGTCTGTTTCGTCCTTCTGAACACATGTTAGAGAAAAATCTCCCTTTATGTCATTACTTTTAAAAAGACTGCGATGACAGACGACTTCTCCATCGCAGTTGAACACAGCGGTAACTACACCAGTTTTTGACTTGGAAGCAGACGACATAAGCATCGCGTGATATGTGGCGCACTTTCTTTTGATTTCTTGTCTTGGATTTTCAGTCCTTCTTTTTTGAACAACTTCAAGAAGTCTGCAGTACGTTGACATTCGGGGTTCGTGGTTGCAGCCATGCCATTTCTGTAACGCACGAAATATGTCCTTGTGTCTAGTTATCTTATCAATATTACAAAGTGTATCTAGATCATCTTCACTAAGACGGGCGAATGATTCAGTATTCCAGAGATTGTGAAAGTTTTCAGATACCATTTCTGTTGCAGTTTTCACCAGACTAAGTAATCCAAATCGACTTGCAATTTCTAACGCGTCTACACAGTTAATGGCGTTGATATGCTTCAGTAAGACGTCTTCACATGCAGTTTTCAGTGGCGGAGACATACAACCAACTTCTAGGTAATACACGATATTGTCAGTGGCAAGAATACCTTCTGGTACGACTCCGGTCTTTAGAATCTCCACAACGTGCTTACGCACATGGTTCGGGTAACTGTTGACTACCATTTCACATTTGTCTACATAGCTCGTGGTCTCATGCATATTCAGAGTTCACATTAAAGTTATCCTATAAAACAAAGAAAATGTGTAAGTACATTATGTTTGAAGGAGAAACGACAAAGGCCGTGTTAAGTGTTTATTTCCGATCATACAGATTAACTGAGCGTGAGATATTATTCAAAGGTATTAAAAGCTATCGGATGTGTTAAGCACTTCACTACTGATTTTCATATTTATATTATACATATTTTAAATGTGTATATTATACAGAAAAAAAGAAGACAAAGAGAACAACAAATCTGAATAACATTCGTCAGACCGACGTTGTTAAGAAAAATATTTGAACACGTCCAGTTTTGTTTTTTCTCTGAAAATAATTAATCAAATAAAAATTTTAAAAAAATACATCTACAAATGAAATAAATATTAAAATGTATGGATGACCTACCTTATTATTGATAATATGTTTTTTGTCCTACAAGTAAATTGAAATCTGTAATAAATCTGGACGCTTTCTATACTTTTGATTCTTTGTTTTGGTATGATTCAACACCTGTGTAGAGACGCTTTTATATCTGTTTTTTAAAATTCAATTGTGGAAATATTTTAAATTTAAAAATAGATATTGGTATCGTTTATTTTCCTTGTCATATTTAAAAATAGATGTAAACAAAGGTAAATAGGGATTCCCCTACCTGGTTTACCTGTATTAAAATATCAATGAGGATTATTAAAAACTCTTGGTTTCCAGAAGCTCAATGCGAATTTGATTTTTGTTTAAAAGCTACTATGGTCACAATGCACAAACACTTATAAGACGTCATTTACACTAAATCAATTATGATATATCGAGACGAGCGAGGAGTCACTGGTCACTAATTATCTAAAACAACGTTGATCGTTATAACATCGTATCTTCCACGTGTTAACTTTAACAGGTCGGGACCACTACCTTATATGGAAATGCATAAATTAGCATACTTATGTTATCGCACATGTAATTGTTTATTTACATGTGACGCAATTCATTTTTACCTAGGTTTTTGACCAATCAACTAAATGAGTCACAATGCATGATGGACTACTACGTGTTTACAATCAACCAAAAACACGTGTTATTTACTGAAATACAACACATTTTTTTGTGCAATGCGGGATTCACAATTTCGCTTAGTTTTTCATTTTGTGTATCCTCATTGATAGTTCGTGATATAAAGTATTACTTCCATGCTCAGATTAACGAAGAGTTGTTTCTATGCGAAGAAAAAAGGTTTTGAATTACCCGATATATAGCCATTAACATGTTTGATGATGGCACAGAGATTGCATGTATTTGTCCACAAGAAGCAACAAAACAACAGCGAAAAAACACATTTACCCATGAGACAAACTTACTGGTGTAAAGTAAGCCGTCGATAACAGCCGGTGCTGATATTCAAGAGTACAGCAATGTTCGTATAGATAATTAAAGGCAAATGTGGGATCCTTGAATTTTGTGTTCGTAAAAAAGGTGAAGAAATATTTACATACATGGCAGTGTTAACAAAATCTATAAGTATTTTTGTTGGTCACATTTCAGTATATGGGACTTCCAAACTGTTCCCCTTTTTTTTTAAGGTAGTGAAGTCAGCCACTGTAGTTTCAGTTTTCTTTTTTTAACGGGCTCGGACATTTGCCAAACTGAATAAAATCATTACACCTGATTTCTTAAACCTGCAAAGTAAAACTTTGGTTGGCTTGCTTGCTTTGTTTTTATAGTTGTTTATACAAGCTTTGAAAATAAGATTGACATCTTTAAACAATATATATATATAGGCATACTTTAACTTGTATATTTTATATTTTGTACAATATACAAACAAAGCAAGCAAGCTAACCAAAGTTTTGCTCCACATGCATTAGGAAATAAGCTGTAATGATTTTATCCATATGTATGTGCGACAAGGTGGAAAATTGGATATGTTTTGTGAAAATTGCAGCGTTGGATCTATAACAAAAAAGAAGATGTGGTATGATTGCCAATGAGACAGCTGTCAGCAAGAGACCAAAATGACACAGAAATTAACATTTATAGATCACCGTACGGCCTTCAACAATGAGCAAAGCCCATACCGCATAGTCAGCTATAAAAGTCCCCGATATGACAATGTTAATCAATTCAAACGAGAAAACTAACGGCCTTAATTATATAAAAAAAAAAATGAACGAAAAACAAATATGTAACATATAAATAAACGACAACTACTGAAATACAGGCTCCTATACAATATATCTTTTTTTGATGGGATAGCTTTCTTGTCCTTTTATATATTTAATTGGGTCGTTTTTTTGTTTGGATTGTTTTACACAAGTAAATTTTGGGTCATTAATAGCTTACTTTTCAGCAATGGACCTATGACTGCTTACTTTACTAAATTATGTCTTTGTTGGAAAGATGGCTCATTTCGCACTCATACCTCATCTTCTTATTTCTATATACAAAGCACGTTTTAGCAAAAAAAAATAATAGGTAATATGGCACCCATTATGATCCAGAGACTTTTAATATTGGAGATATTTTACATATGTCAACAAGACAGCAGCCGAACGATAAAAAAAACCTCTGAGGTATATTTTGTGATAAAATTAGCAACAAACGGATATTATCGATGGATGAAACTATAAAAAATGTATTGAGCTATATACCGTATCCGCTCAGTGGCGGGTCCAGGGGGAGGGGGTGCCGGGGGATGGACCCCCTTTTTTTGTACGATCTTTTTAGCATACTGAATATTATGATGTTCTTACTATTAGTTCAGGTCCTGATAAAAAAGATACACATTCAGTACAGAAAGAAGTGTTTCAATGAAAGTTTCGTGTTTTTCTAGGCAGAAATGATTTTGCAATGACATTATACAGGTTTAAATGATTTTCTTACTGGACAGTGGTCACTTCATTGGATATTTCACTGTGTCATGTCGTGAAATTAATGCAGGTTCAATTCACAACAATGCACAAAACCGGTTCAACTACTTTTGCAAGGCGAAAAAGAAAGTCGAATCGTGAAGCCAATAAACAATATTTTTTTAATCTGAGCATGCAAATTGAAGATTACGTTATATATTTTACATTAAATATATTTGCAGAATAAAAACTTTGGTAATGAGAGTCCCAGACAATATATTAATTGACTGTTTTCCCACTAATTCCACGTGTTTTAAGTAGTAGTTTACTCGTAGTAGCCCACAATGCATTGTAGTTCATTGAGTCGATTGGTCAGTTTTTCAAGGCCATATTGGCCTTGTGTTTTGGAAATTACTATATGCAAATATATTCTGACGTCAGAAAATCTAGAGTTCTCGACCTGTTTAATTGCACAACAATTTGAAAAATAAATGATGCAATCAATTGGAAATTTTTAATCTGCATGACTTCATCAATTTTACTGGTAAATGTGAAGAAAAAGAAAAATTCCAGAAACCGATTTTCATCGGTTAAGTCATTTCTAATTTAGCAAGGCCGTATATATACAGTTTTAAAAACAAAAATATTTTAGAATACCTTTTTGTATGATACATAATAAATCACAATCAGTTTAAATACCAGAAAAAAAAATTATTGGAAACAAACGATTTTAAACTAACATATCATCTTTCATATTCATATTTTATAACAGTTATGACAGGTCTCAATCTGTATTTTCTGGGTGTATTTCTATTTTTAAACTGTTATTTCATTGATTAGGGTAGAAAATGAAAATTAAAAATATGATGATAGTTTTTTATATGACAAAAAGATTCAACCATAAAAATGTCCATGCATGCACTCTTCTGTACATCAAGCATCAATAAAGGATTTGTTGAAATAAATATTTTGAAATGCAATTCACAAGAGGCGTATGACATTTTGCGCCTATTTTAAAAAGTTTTAATCTTTCATTTGTGCCGTGATAAATAAATAAAATAGCATTCGCCTGTAATTTGCCTGCAAACAATCGGCACAATTAAATCAAATGAAAGACCAAATCTGCGCAAATGAAAGAAAAAAAATAACACATGAAAAGTAAAAGAAAAACACTTTAATTTATTGTTGTCATTACAATGAAAAAGTTTAACTATCTCAAAAAGAGCAAATATCAATATAAATTTTAGTCCTGACTAGTTGCAAACTTTAAATATATGTACAAACAGCCACTAAAGTGAAACTTTCGACTAGCATTTTAACTGTAGGAGGAGTTGTACTAGCTGAAAAAACTATAAACCCATAAGGGGACGGACGGATGGACAGACATGGAATAACTATATAGCCATAATGGGACGGAAAATGGACGAGGACAGACAGGGGTATTACAATCCCCTTTCCCCGTCAACTTTTAGTTGCGGGGCATAGAAACATTACATTATTTAAATTAGAATTCAGCTTCAGTCGGTAGTAATATAGCCATGACATCTAATCAAACTTAACCTTGGTAAAATAATACATGTGCAGTGCCCCATGAAAATTACGGAAACTGTCCTATCCTTTGTTGTTTTTTTATTATCTGTTTCCTATTTAATTTTCTTTATTTGGTCTTCTAAATTAGCCATAGTTATAGATTATTTGTTTTGCTATCATTTTTTTATCAAAAAATTATCTGAAGTACTTTGTTTGGTTTGAATTATTTATAAACCTGACTAAATCAAAGGTAGGCCTCAGCTGGCCCCTAAATAAAATGCATATTAGTTCAGTGAAAATAAACGTCATACTAAACTTCAAAATATATAAATGTATAACTCATTTTTTATTTAGGATAATTTAAACGATGACCTCCTTCTTTCTTAACGTCATTGTTTCCAACTTCCTACTCTTCCCCTTTCCCTGAGGTCCTATACCCCCTTTAATCACACATCACCACTTTTACCCCTGCATCTCACATCACGAAGACGCGACATCTCCTTATTTGCAAGCACCGATTATTCATGTATTATAATATTTTTGCTACTATATATATGTATGTATCACGTATAAAGGAATAACAATTTGTTTAAATCAAAATAGTATTTTTTTTTAAATTTTCATTTTTCACCAGAAAAAAAGGAATTCTAGTCATAAGCAATTATCGTCTGTCCCAGTTTACCAAAATCGTATAAAGGCTTTACAAAATTATTGACGTCTAATAAAAACTTTAACCTCAGACTGAACCTTAATACAAACGCCGCCGACGCCGACCCCGACGATGTTATCTAGGATCGATAGATTTCGCTTTCTCGAAATAATTTTCCCAGGTTCGACAACAAGTGGCTATTTTCATAATAATAGACATTTTACTTTAAATGGGGATTATTCATCTGCCAAAGACGTTTTGATTTATTAAACCTATTTATACATCCGAGAAATGAAAATTCGCTTTTACCTTAAAATCCCATAGATATTTAAATACACACTTTCTATTTTCAGTGTTGACACAATGCGCATGCACGGTACTGGTTAGAACAAACTGCTTTGCTGAGGGTGTGATATGGGTTTGCTGAAAAGAGAATAATGCGCCAAAAGTTTAATGATTAATTAAAGAATGTTAATAGAGAAGAATGGACAAAAAATATACAAAATAGAGAATAATGGCCTTACAAAATAAAGCATGCAGAAATGTAGGACACCTCTTCAATTAACGAACTTTTAAATATGCAAATGTTGTTATCGAAAATTTATTATTGTGTGCAATGCAATTTATGTTAAACTCGAATATTTTTCATAATAATATATATTCATAATGAATGAACATTCATCGAGATCACTTCCGGGTAGCATAATTCGAAATGTTTTAAAGTGCGGAAAATATATGATTACGAAAAAATATCCCTGTAAACAAACTCGTGATGCGGGATTTCCGAGGCTAAATGTATTGTCGTATGATAAAGATTATGATAAAGCTATGAATAAATTAGACATTAATCTGTAGGTAAATATCCTACACAAAGGTGATATCGCTTTATTTTAGTTAAAACTGTAAATTTCCTATTTTTTCTCCAATTTATGTCATCAACATATCGGGTAAATCTCATTTAATATTCACAAATTGTCATTTCGGGGCCTTTTATAGCTAACTGGGGTACATGTATAGGGAAAATATGATCCCCGTACTCCGTTCATTCGGTAGTAAAATCTTTGCAAGAATAGGGTTTCCGTGGTCGGCTAAGCGTGATGCATAAACCCTATTCTTGAGAAAAGAGATATAAAAAAGAAGATGTGGTATAATTGTCAATGAGACAACACTCCACAAGAGACCAAATGACACAGAAATTAACAACTATAGGTCACCGTACGGCCTTCAACGACGAACAAAGCCCATATCTCATACATGTAGACAGCTATAAAAGGCCCCGAAATGACAAAAGTAAAACAATTCAAATAGAAAACTAACGGCTTAATTCTAACGGCTTAATTTATGTACAAAAATTGAAAATGCACTCTGACGCCACGTATAATTAAAGTGCTATAGAGGGTTTAATGTAACCAAGTGATGAACAACTGGGTCCAGAACGTTATTACTTTGTTCTCGTGATATAATGCAAGACATAGTTGCCACTGGACGTTACGCTATCGTCAATCAACAATCAACAATCAAATCGATATACAAATTATACTACATTGCCTTTAAATCAATTAGAATGTCACAGGGACATTATAAAGGAAGAATTGTTTATTATTGTGCAACCCCAGTGTTTTTTTACATACGAATCTCTCACAGAGAGTTGCAAGATTTGTTAACGAACAGGAAATGCGACGCTGCACTTCCATTGTTTAAATTCCATATTTAACTTAAAGCATATACAAGTATTACCATTCAGTTGAATGGATTTCGTAGGTTTTTTTTTTAAACGTAATGTACATTTCTATATATATTTGTAGTAAAACAAAAACTAAAACACATGTAGGTACAATGTACACCGGTACATACGCACTTAATATTCGAACAATCGAACCCAATAATAGGTTATTTCTGAAAAAGCAAATGTACCTCCAACATCTCCGTCTATTTCGTTTTGTGTTTAGATAGACACAATTTATCTTACGTAATCAATTAAATTTCAAGAAATAGGGAAACGAGATGTCAAAATAACGCACTGAGACAGCAACCGAACGACCTCAAAAGGCACTATCAGTCGTCACTGTTTACTCTTTCTTGTACTGACATGTCTTCCCATGTACATGTGTACGTGAAAATTATTATGATGAAATTTAAAAATCATTTGCTACCATAATTTATGTGTATAAAAAGGGAGATGTGGTATGATTGCAATTAAAACAACTCTCAACATGAGACCAACCGACCAGACATTTCCAACTGTAGATTACAGTACAGCATTCAACAATGATTAAAAACTATACCGCACAGTCAGCTGTAAAACGTCCCGAAATGACAAACAAGAAAAAACTAGAAAGTTTAATATTATGAAAAAGAAGATGTGGTTTGATTGTCAATGAGACCACAGACCAAAATAACACAGACATTAACAATTATAGGTCACGGACTTCAACAATAAGCAAAGCCCATACCGCATAGTCAGCTATTAAAGGCCCCGATACAAGACAATGTAAAACAATTCAAACGAGAAAACTAACGGCCTTATTCATATAAAAAAAAAATGAAAGAAAAACAAATATGTACCACATAAACAAACGACAACCACTGAATTACAGGCTCCTGACTTGGGACAGGCACATATATAAATAATGTGGCGGGGTTAAACATGTTAGCGGTATCCCAATCCTCCATCTAACCTTGGGCAGTGGTACAAATGTAAAACAGTACATCATAAGAACGAATTATCTTTTTCCGACAATACATCAAGCCTCGGAAATCCCACATCACGATATTTTTCTCGTAATCTATATGTTCCAGGCTTTAAATACATTTTCTAATTATACTATCTTTCGGTTACATGGTAATCAGTTGAAAAGGTTTTAAAGTTTACCCATATTATCTATAGAAAGCAGAAATACATCTAACAAAACTACAGAGTTAACGTGGCAGGGTACTTACACATTCCAACATTAAATAGACACGTAGAGTACTTGAAGTAACTAAGACTTAAATATATACCTACGTTGTATACATATGCATGTGTTTCATTAAATGAAATAGTTATAGAAATAACAATTTAAGGATGACTTTGTACTTATAAATATGTGTTTAGGGGCAAACTATTTTACTTTGTATCGTTGGAAAAACACCAAGGAGTCCGAACATTTGACACTTAATAATTACAAAACCTCACCTAAGTACATCCTTAAAAAGAAGTCAATGAAATTAAACATGTTTTAGTTGACACATACTCAACAACATATTACATTCTTTAATGAAACAGCTACAATGTGTTTAACAAACACACATGCCGGGGTCTGTATTTTGAAGTCTTTACGTTTGTCTCAACTCGAACGATTCCGTACCCTAGAATGGTTCTCTGTCCTTTATCTGTTTGGCTTTGTGATACCCGTATGTTGCAAGGAGAGGACCAGCCTATTCCATACCCACGAGGGAGAGTTGAAGATTCTACCGAGGATTGCCGAATGGAGTCTTTATTACTGGATTCCTTAGTTCCAATGTCATTTGTTTCTATTCCTTATTGTTTTTTAAACCAATTATTTCTTATATTAATATTTTAGCTCTCGTCATGATCAGTCTCAACGCTTTATGTATTTGCACATTTTTCGGAACTCTGTGATTCACAACGAGGCCTCGTACATGTACTTGTTTATAGAAATTGTAATAATTTTAAGAACCGACTAGAGAATTGTAGCTCACTCTTATACATTACATTTTTTGTGTTAGCAACCAATTTACAATTTTTTAATACGGAAATGATTTTCTTCCGGTACTCTCATTCTTTATCCAGGTTTAATCCTAGTGAATAGTATGTGATAGATTGAATATAAATAAATATTTATACTGCAACTAGTTGTATTTATTTCCTAAATATATATAGAAACAGAGCTATGTTTTGTGCAATGTCTATTTCATCACAGATCACTTTTACCCGAGGTTATCGCCAGCCCAGTATTCGGTACTTCTGTGTTGACTTGAGTTATCATTGATATGTTCATAATTATAAATTAAACTGTTTACAAAACTTTGAATTTAGGAAAAACTAAGGCTTTTCTACCTCAGGAATAGATTACCTCAGCTGTATTTGGCAAAACTTTAGGATTTATTTGAGCGTCACTGATGAGTCTTTAATTTTGTAGACGAAACGCACGTCTGCCGTAAATATAAAATTTTAATCGTGGTATCTATGATCAGTTTATTTACCCACAATCCAGGGTATATTAAGGGGTGAAAATAAGTTTGAAATTAGTTTTACAATTCAAATAGCTATATAAACTTTTTTGTATTCGGTAGAACCTCGCACTTCCCTAGTTTCTCAGCCTCATACAAAAAGTTGATATTTTTCTGACATTGACCTAATATTGTATTATTATGTACTTGAACAATTCTTTGATTTATTAATCCGTTTGACCATTTTTGTAAATTGGTGAAATCTATACTATTAAACGAAAAGACCTCATTTTGTGTGTCGCTTCTCTTCCTTCCACAATAAATTAATCATCATGCCTCTGTGTTCTTTAGGTAACATGCATCGTTCTTATGTTGTACTGTTATACCACTGTCCCAGGTTAGGGGGAGGGTTGGGATCCCACTAACATGTTTAACCCCGCCAGATTATTTATATATGTGCCTGTCCCAAGTCAGGAGCCTGTAATTCAGTGCTTGTCGTTTGTTTATGTGTTACATATTTGTTTTTCTTTCATTTTTGTTTTTACATAAATAAGGCCGTTAGTTTTCTCGTTTGAATTGTTTTACATTGTCTTGTATCGGGGCCTTTTATAGCTGACTATGCGGTATGGGCTTTGCTCATTGTTGAAGGCCGTACGGTGACCTATAGTTGTAAATGTCTGTGTCAGTTTGGTCTTTTGTGGATAGTTGTCTCATTGTCAATCATACCACATCTTCATTTTTATATAGTCGCATTTGTCATTCATTCTTATGATTATTCAGATTGAGTATCTTTGGGAGAAAAACGAAAAAATAGGTGTCCGGATATTGTTTCTGTTATCAGACTGACTTTTAGTCATAGATAATACTTCCGGTTTTAAACATGCACAAGAACAACCAATCGTATGATAGATTACAAAAATGAATAATAAATAAGCCAATCAGAGCGTTCTCCATATCATGGTCTTTAGATCGCAAGAACCACAACTATTATACCTCCTTAAGGACAATTATCTAAGGGTCATACCATTTGCATATATATTGAAATAAGTAAAACATGTGGAAACAAGAATGTGTCCATAGTATACGGATGCCACATCGGCACTTTCATTTACTATGTTTAGTGGAACGTGAAATGGGGTAAAATCTCTAATTGGGCATTAAAATTAGAAAGATCATATCATAGGGAACATATATATATATATGTACTAAGTTTCGAGTTGGTTAACAACAACTTCATCAAAAACTACATCGACAAAAACTTTAACCTGAAACGGGACTGAGGAACGGACAAACGAACAAACGGACAAACAGACTAGAAAACATAATTCCCATAAATGGGGCATACAAATTTATTGTTGAAAGTGAAAGTAGTGATTTGGCCAAAATGAAAGTAGGGTAGAGATTTAATCTCGGGATTGATCTTTACGGGATGCGAGAATATTATTTTTTTAATTAAAGGATGTCGGTATATGAATTTCGTTAAAATACGCACCTCGGGGTTTCATGTTTTTAAGCCCGGGAATTCGGGATCAGAGCCTCTCAGATCACCCCTCAAATGATAATTAGTCATTTATACGAGATTAAAATCCTACCATTGGCATGTTAATAGGACTCTCAAAAGGAATAGCACAAATGGATTGTCCTAGAAGCACATTTTATTAGAATAATAATGGTCTATAAGCAGTTTCATTTATTTCATGTTTGAAGCGGTGCAAATTTTTTATTTGATTTGACTTTTACCAAAAAAATGCATTGTAACAAAGGGGCAGAATAATTGTGGTATATAAGGCCAGAAACACGAAAAATAATTGAATTTAACAGAAAGGAAACGCATAACGGACTTTGGAAAAAAGGGAGAGGGCCTTTGATACCTTATAGGAAATTATCCAGTCATAAGGCAGCAACCATTTGATTTTCTGGGGGGGGGGGGGGGGGGGGGGGGGGGGGGGGGGCGGGGGGCTATGGTTTTTTTTTTGGAAAAAAAAGTTTGTTTCCAGTTGTTGGAGAAAAAAATAATTTGTTTTTGATTCTGAGAAAAAAAAAATGTTTGTTTCACCCTCAGCTGTCACTATATGTAATGCTAAAATTGAAAGAAAAAAAATGTTTTCGACTTGTCGCGAAAAAAATAAATTTGTCCAGAAAAAAAAACCATAGCCCCCCCCCCCCGAGAAAATCAAATGGTTGCTGCCTAAAGTATTTGACAAAAAATCATCCTACAACAGTTTACAAGCTGTATATGCCCGCGATTTCGCGGGTGTGTTCTAGTATGTGTTGATTACAGAGCATCGATAATTTCAGTTGAATGTAGTACACATGTAGTCTGTCTAGCAACTGAGCGATTTTATATTCAACGTATTAAATAGACATTCGTTAAATTGTAAGACTATCTGTTGACTTCGAATGTAGATACATGTTTTTTTTTTGTCATTCGTGTTGTCGTCTGTACATGTTCATTGATTCGAAATGCGAATATATCTATCCTCATTCGTGTCTTTCAAAGAGAGACAATCCCTATGAAAAAGAAAACTATTTCTTGCTTTATGATATTGGTAGATATTGTTTTCTTGAACCTGTCTTTTTTATTATCCATTTAAGATGAAATATATTTGACAGTGAGACAGCTATCTATATGTAGGTTATTATACGGCCTTCAACAATGAGCAAAATCCCATGCCGTAGGTTAAGCTATTATAAAAGACACAAAAACCAATGGCCTGATTTTTTTATAAAACAAAAAACAAAAAATCAAAAAAGTTAAGACACCAACCAGACAACACTTAATTTCACGCTTTAGATTTTCGTAGATTGATATCTGCTCCCTTTGTTATTTTGATAATCGAAAAGGAAAGTAGGAAGTGCAAAATCAGAAGAAATCTGTGACAAAGTAGTAGTTGTCCATGAGTCTGTCTGTTGTGGTTCCATTTCATCGAGGGGAAGCCAAACTGAGGAGAATAAAGGGCTGGATATGGAAATAATGTTAGTTAGCAACCTCATTCTTTGTTCTTGTTTTGCATGGTGGTCTATTTTTTCTCTATTTTTCTTATTTTTCTGCTCTTAATACTCTTTTCTGTAATCCCTATTCACACCCTCATACATGTACATTAGCTATATCTCCATCTGTTACAAATACATCATGTGATACATGTCATATTTGCATAAATTCAATTATATCTTCCCAATGGCAAATCAACGTAGCCCGGTCTCGGTTTTAGTAATATTTTGTAGTCTACCACCCAACAAAAAATCATGTCACATAATGTTTATCTATTTTTAATGACTGTTTACTAGCGGCAAATGTAAATGTAGGTACATTCATCATATTGATAATGGCATAGTCCCCCACTCCCATCCCCTCTCTCGTTGTTTGGCCAAAGAGAAGACCAACAATGAAAATATGAATAAGAAAGAGAGACACGAAATAGCTTTTTAAAAGACAAGAAAATTGTGTGTGTGGGTTTTTTTGTGTGTGTCTAACCCCCTCCCCATTTCTTACCTACACGTATCATATATAGATGTATGAAGATGTGGTATGAGTGCCAATGAGACAACTCTCCATCCAAGTTACAATTTATAAAAGTAAACCATTATAGGTCAATGTACGGCCTTCAACACGGAGCATTGGTTTACACCTATTCTTATAGGACTTGCGCATGGCACACAGCCAAACGAACAACCCCATTTAACAAGTGTGTTACTGTATGTCGGTCAGAAGAATACCAAGAGTGAACATATTTCTATTTCAATTTCCCATGTAGTAACCCTTGTGGCTGAGGAAGAGCTATTCAACGGTGTTTTATTTTACAGTGCTGGAAACTATAATAATATTATTTCAATTTAAAACAAAAACTTTTAATACTTTAAATCGGAGTTATCTAAACCGGTATTCTGGTATGATTTTACATCGTACAAAAATGAAGAAAAATAAGAGGGTATAAATGGGGGTCCTATATTTCTGTATTCTTTTTCTGATTTTCCCATTCTTCTCTTTTCTTTATATTCCTTCTCGTTATAATTATTCACTGTACTTCTTTTTTCTTTATTTTTCTCCCTATATTATAGACCTTTCTCTCGTTTGTAAACCCAGTACAGACCCTCATGTCACAGGATGTCTTTTGTGGTCCGTTTCAAATAATTCTTAGTATAAAAGATAAATTGAATCATAATTCGTGATTGACCTTTGACTCTGACGGGCTGGTCGTGATGTTTGAAGAGTTTTCCTGTTTATTACCACAAAATATTATCTCATTTAATCCTTGTTTCCCTCGATAAGTCGGCTAAATAGATGTTGCTGTAAATTAAGAACGGGAGTTGGTGGGAGATCGAATCTTTAGAACGAAATGTGTGTACTCAATTATATGTGAAATAATAATATGTTGTACTTTAGAATGGTTATCTATCTAATTTCTGACAAAATTAAAGAACCACACATCGACAACTGCATAAGAGCTAAAACAAAAAAAGACATACATTAAGAAGGGGTGTGCTCAAAAATAAATATTGCGCAAAAATAACGAAGTTGTAACAAGGAAGAAGTTACAACATGCACTTACAGAAATTATTTTGTTACGCAATAAAATGTTTATTTTATCACTAAGTTGTTTTTTTTTATCGATATTCAATCCATATTGAGATTAAAGTATTTTGCCAAGTAACTACTATACGAATTGTATAAAGCCCAAGTCACACTGTCACGTTTCACGAGCTACGTTTTACTAAGTTTTGAAAGCGTAGCGAAACAGGAATATACGTAGCGAGCGAAGCGCATTGAAACGTAGTGATCCTTTGTTCAAAACTGGACCTGCCCCGTATGTTTTGAAAATTCAACAACAAACGTAGCGAAAACTGAAACCTAGTAAATACGTATCAAAGCTTAGCGGAACGTAACACAACGTGCGTACTACGTATCGAAACGTATCAATGCTTGGTGGAAACGTGGGTATTCACGTACTAATATGTAGCAAAACGTGATAAGAACGTAGCACAAACCTAGTAAAACCTTATTTTCAAAATAACGGGACATTTTTGTTCAAACCGTATAGTTGAAATGTAGAATTTGAAAACGTAATATAAAACTTGACAGTGTGACTGGGGCTTGTAACTGATTTTATAAAACTGTGTTCCCATCTACATACAGCAGCGGACAACAATAATTCTTTCCAACCTGTTACAGATATAAAAAAAAAATATGATTCTTATAGTATGTTTATTTCATCAACTATTAATAGGGGTTTAACAGAAAAGCTGAGACTCCCCCCCCCCCCCTAAAAGGAAGCGTAACATATGTACGTACATGATACAATAACTGTGTATTAACTGTTCACTGATAACTGTTGCATTTTTGTGTGTATTTTTTATGAATTTATTGCACTGATTATTTTTTTTCTTTTATTGGATAATCTTTAAAGAAACATTTGCTCGTACACTGGTCGAAATTGAAGAAAGGGAGGGCTGAGATATAAAGTTTGATAAACCCCGCCACATGTACATGTGTATTTCTCAAATCGTGAACCTTATCAGTGGTTGTATGTCTTTTTGGTTATTTGTTTCTGTCTCCTTGTCAAATACTTTACATCTGCCTTTGTGATGATCGGAAATCTTTCATTAGAGTTCTCTGTCTTTCTTCTCTACAGCTTTGAGACGATTACAAGTTTGTAATATTGTATAGACGCCTGTATTGTTACGGACTGTATATATATGTTAACTTCGAATTCTAGATGCTGTTTTGAGAATGGTCTATATTGTTCGGGTCGCACGTAAATTTCTAGAATCTTTCTGGGTGGTTGATGTCTCTGTTTAGTCATTAAATATCCTGCTTTGCTCATCGTGATAATTTAAAAAAATATATTCAACTTTAATTACAGATGCAAGTTCCAATACAAAAGTCAACTCATGTTTTCGTTATTTGAAATAGTTCATATTATTTTTCATTCGCAATACATGTACTTGGAAAGTTGTCCGAATTATAAATGCAGACATTTTGTGATCACAATTGTACAGTACACAATAAACAAGGAAATAGTAAAATAATTTGTAATTTCCATACCAACTTAAAAATGCACTCATGTGAAAATGGAAATTAGATTGGCAAATAAACATGTTTATATCTTTTTTATCGTGTTATATTTCTTCTTTTCATATGTTTTAAATGACCTACAATGTATTACAATGGACAACTCTGTATGTTGATTGTATATACAAGTTTACCAGGTGAACCATTTGAAACCACAACAATCAACACTCATTTCACAAGTTTATTGAATGGGGTATTTTGTTCCGGACGTCAGAAAACAAACGGTTTTATCACAATAAAAACAAAACAATAAACACATAAACAAAAACTAGCATTTTCTTCTTTGTATGTTTTTGTTTGTGGACTCTTCAACCCCTAGAGTAGCACCTAGCTGTGATAATTAAACATGGTAGTTCATTGATACACTTCAAAAATGAGCAAAGCACATACTAGTTGCTCACTTTAAGGTTGGTGTTTTTTTCATCGCTGACGATGGTGACCTATAATTGTTAAAATCAATTGCTCTCTGGTGGAGAATTGTCAATCATACCACATCTTCTTTTATTCTTAAATTATACATATGGACATTTCGACAACGACAACAGTCATCACTGAACAGACTCTTGGCTTTGGATAGGCAAATACATACAGAGTATGGCGGGGTTAAGCACGTTATTGGGCGCACCTAAACCATACATAAGCGTTTTTTTTTTATTATTTAGTAAAAATTCAAAGAATTAATGTTAATGTTTTCTGTCTATGAAGAAATAACATAAAAAATTCTAATTAAAATTTCCTTTTCAAGGGATAAACTCAGGGTAAAGTGTCGAAGACGTCACGGTCACAAAACTATGTCTGGGTTTATATACCAAAAAATCAGAAGACGTGTTACATCAGAATTAAATTTTTCATTACAATTAAACAAAGTAAGGGAAGCAAACTCATAAACACCAGACATTACACGAAATAATTGAACAGTGTTTTGTTTATTTGTTGTTCGCCTCATAGTGACAGTAAGACCGTGAAATCAAGTGTATATGTTATATGAAACCTATAATGTACTATCGCCTATTATCGCTATTTTGTGCATTTTTCCTTTGATCTTTTTTTGTGATAATTTTTCAGATCATGCTACTCGCATGAGATTGAAAATTATAGATTTAGCTAGAAACTAAGGAGGCACGTGGCGTTGCTTATGAAATTAACATGAAGTTGACAATCTTGTCATAGCTATAGGTAAATAGCGATAAACAAATTATCACTGGTCATCTCAACTCGATTGCTTATCTCGCTTTCGCCGTACCGGCTCAAGCGAGAAAAGCAATCTCGTTGAGATGATCAACGTTGATCTATAATTATAGTTCCATGTAACAACAATACCAATGTAAAACTAATATCAGACAAATATCTTTGTTGACTTGAGGGTATATGCATTTTATTAATTTGATATTTTGATAAATGAGATGTGCAATCCTTCAGGTAAAATCAATGTTTAAATTATAGGAACAATCGAATACAATATTTACATTTTAGAGATTTAATAAAATAAATAAACAAATATATAAAACGCAATAAATCAACAATACGTGTCATATTATTTAAATATTGTCTGTCTAGTCACCTTGAGTCATTGAACGGGATTAAACGAGTGTATGAAGGCACTTTTATGTCACAGCTTCCGTATATTGGAAGATTACATGGAAGTTCCTGCCCTCGTTTCCAACTGTTTGTTTGAATATCATATTCGGCTTTTTCAAATCTCTCAATGTCATTATCGGATGCTGACGCGCCAACGACATAAATTTTGTTCCTTGCAGTATACATTCCAAAATAATTTCCTTTTGTTGGTAGATCTGAACAGAAGGCAAACATATTTGTCTCGATGTCAAATTGTAGAAAATATCCCTCGCTTGATCCAATGAATAATTTAGATTCATTGAGAACGGCTCGGCAGTCTGAGCATTTCTTTGGGAAATCATTCACAAATTCCACGGATTTGTCATTTGGGTCAAAAGTTAAAACACACGTAGACTCTTGATTTTCATCATTTTGTAATTCGGCGACAATATATATTTTATCATTATAAGCCAAGCACGGAGCGAACGAAAGCTTTACATTATCCGGAAGCTGTGCAATGGTTTTCCAGGACTTTTTGATAGAGAGTTTATTTCGATTGTGTTTTGTGTCTAGTTCTTCTATTCCCAATACATTGTTTCCATTATGGTGGCCACCGAGAGCGTAAATGAAATCTCCAAGAACCACCAATGAACATTCTGACCGCTGATCATTAAGGTCATGACAGTTTTCGTACTTCAACAGAACGGGATCGTACCGAACCACATGTTTGCCAGATGAAATGTAAACATACGGTGCTTCGGTTTCATCTTTTTGTGCACAAGCAACTGAAAACTTGTCTTTTATGTCATTACTTTTAAACAAATTCCTGTGACATACCAGATCGCCATCGCAGTTAAAAACAGCGGCTACAATGGACGATTTTGGTTTAGCAGACGACATAATCATCGCGTGATATAGTTGGTATGTCTTTTCCGTAACGGAATCCTTTCGAGGAGATCGCTGTTTCTGTACAACATTCAAAAGTTTACAGTATATCGCCATACGACCTTCAGGATTCCAATCTAGCCATTTTTCTAACGCTCGAAAAATATTTTCATGTTGAACTACGTTTTCAATTTGACAAAGGCTTTCTAAGCTCTGTTCTTGAAGGTATAAGAAAGCATCATTATCCCATAGGTTTTGAAAATGTTCGGTTATCAACTCTATAGCTTCTCTCTTTAGGAGTGAAAGTTCGTACTTTTCAGCGATTTGTAAAGCATCTAATGAACTCATTACTTCTATGCTTTCTAATAGCTTTTCTTCACAAGCTGTCTTCAGAGCACGAGACATACAACTAACTTCTAAATATAACAAAATGTCTTCATTGCGGAGTGATTTCTTACAGACTTGTCCAGTTTTCAAAATTTCGACAACCTGCTTTCTGATAGGCTCCGGGAAGCAGTGGACCATTTCACACCTATCGCAGCTCATTTCACCATGCATAATTTCTGACATATTTCTTCTTTCTGCAAGGGACAAGGAAGATTTTAAAATATAATATTTACAAAGTACTTGTAAATCTGCAGGAAATTGTCACATACGAGTTTTAATGTTAAGTGTGTGCTATCCCAACCAGTTATAGATATAACTTAATACTAGTAAGTAAATAAGACACTAGTGTTTTCTTCCGTTATAACCAGCTGTGAAACATGAGGCTTCGTCGTATAAACAAAATACTTAAATTTTAAACATGTCATCTATTATATGTTTTAATAAATGAAATGTCATTATTTAAGGAAAAATGCAGTAGCTTGATTTTTAAATTTAATCTTGAAGACGAATACTCCTCCTTCAAACATTTGTCGAATTCTAAAAATATTTGTTCGTCAATACTTCAAACCATATTAAACATGTTAATGCGTTGAACAAGAAACACACTATACATGTGAAACACACTAAATGTATTATGTGTTTAGCATACAATTTCAAATAAAACAAATAAAAAGAGATCCTTTTTAGTTTGTTTACAATACATTGAATTTGAAGTAACTTTTTATAACATGAAATTAAAACTCTTTATTATAACAAAAACCAGTGAATAATACATTTTTGTACATGTATATATACGATCCGAGTTCAAACATATGTGTTTGTATGAAAAAATAAAATTTAATCAAAACAGAGTATTTAAAAAGCATTGAAAAGCAAACGAAACGATCAATAAACATTACATTTGACTTGGCTTACCTTTATGACGAAAATAATTTTTCGTGAAAAACACAGTTTGTATATATATTCTAAGCCTTTACTGTTTAAAATGTCACAACACTGTTGCTTCGATTGTATGTTTTATATGATTCCAGTTTAAAGTGGGAGTTGCTTTTTTATACAGGTAATTTTCCGTTGCTAAAAATAAATCAAATGTTCGGAACAGGTACAAACTCATTGACGTGGTCTAATGATAGTCATCGGTCTAAAAATAAAATTTTATATGGATCTCCCACAAGTTTGTTGACAGTTAAACAGCGTAGTTATACCATTATATTGGCGTCAGGTCTTGTGTTATGGCTATTGTCAGAACAAAGTAGAATAAACAAAATATAAATAATCAGCATGGGCTTCGTGTTGAAGCCTGTACTCTGACCTACAATGTATAATTGTTTACTTTTACAAATTGTTACTTTCATGGAGAGTTGTCTCATTGGCATTCATACCACATCTTCTTCTGATAGCATTTTCACGGTCACATTTACATGTCCAGCCAACAGAGCTTTCAAAGGTTTGCCTGGTATATAAAAACAAACATCACAAAATGCAGACTTCTTCATGCAGGGGTGTCAGGGGCGTATCCAGCCATATTTTAAAAGGGGTTTCAACCATATGTTCAAATTCAAAAGCACTGATCGTCAAAACAAGTGGGTTCCAACCCCCGGATGCCCCCTTTGTTTTGTAGATCCGCCACTGATTGCTCCGTCAACATGTTGGCCAACAATAAATCAAAACAACAAAAAACGCGAAAATCTTTATATTTTTTCATTTTAAATTCTGTTAGACCTTCTGGAGCACCTAACATATTTATAGGGTTCTGTCGCCAAGCTTTCTGTGTATATTTTTATGTTCGTCGTTTATTGACCGTAAACATGTTTATTTCAACAACATTCTGTATGTGCCGGCCCACGGGGTGTCACTTGAGGAGCCTTCAATTCAGAACTCGTATGTAGCTGTTATAAAAAAGAAAAATCGTTTAATGTTTTCTGTACCAGTCAGGTCGTTAGTTTTTTCGTTTGAATTGTTTTATATTTTGTGTATGTTGGAGCCTTTAATATCTTGTTTTCAGTATTGGTTTTGCTCATTGTTGAAGGTTGTACGATAAAATATAATTGCTTATATCTGATTCGGAGTTTGAACCGTTCCTCACTAGAAGAAAAAAGACGAGGAGAGGGCTGTTTATCAAAGTATGCTAGGATCTAACGCAAGAAAGATCCAAGGAATAAATTAGAATAATTTTCAAATTACAAGAAACTCGTTTCAATTATGTGTAATGATATCATATAATCCGAATCAAATCATTTTGTATTTTTAGTGAGTCAAATGAGTGTCACGGTTTCACACTTTTTATGTTCAGGTACATCATCTTTAGCTAGAAGAAACTGTATGCACTCCATGATCAACTCACTGTGTCCTAACTTTTAGTACTTGATTCCTAGTCAAAAACTAATCTGACTACTTAATGAAGAAAATAGAATCATATTCAAAACAGTGTAGCTGTGGCCATTGATTGACAACCTTAAATTATCCCATTGACTGGGGCAGATTATGTGATCGTTCGCTGTAACAACCGCTGCTCACTATGTACTTGTTAAAGGCACTTAAACTGTGGGGTCACAAAAGGTTATCAACACCTAAATAAAGAAATTAGAAAAACTAACCAGGAATAACACGATGTTTTGATTTATATCAATAATATAAATCAAAACATAAAGTTATTCCTGATTAATTTTTCGAACTATTTTAATATTAAAGGCGTTAAGACCTTTGGTGACCCCACAGTTTAAATTCTATAATAAGTAAGTAGTGAGCAGTTGTCGTTAAAGACACACGTTCACCTAATCTGCCCCAGTCAATGGGATAATTTAAGGTTGTCAATCAATGGCCACAGCTACACTGTTTTGAATATGATTCTATTGATATATTAATATCTTGAGTATCTGCATCAGGCACTAGGATGGCAAGATTCTTACCTAGACTCACCTATGATAATAGTAATAATGAACCCTCTTGTATTTATTTAACCATTGGCAATCATAATTATTCCCATATATTATATTTAAGTATTTTTTTAATTTGGTACTTTGAAAACTTTGGCATGTTATTCAGCATCGTCCTTTTGGTGCCTCTTGCAGTCAGGTCATCTTACAACATGTTTCAACCCTTCTGCACCAGGCACGAGGATGACAAATCGGGTTTGTGCATCTGCTCATAATATCATAACCAAATTGTACATGTATGTATACTATGTGAGTCTACCTCCCACCTTGCCATGCAGCACCGTCCCTTGGTGGCTTTTGCTATTAATCGAAACATCCAATACATATACATTGCCAATTTATTGTAGGAACTTTCTTTTTCGTATCTATTGAAAGCAACACAGGGCAAGTTTTAACCTTTGCTTTAGTATCTGATGAAAGCTACGCCCGAAAGCACGATCAAGTAATCTTAAGTTTTACGTAAAATAGTTAAATTTTGTATTTCTTAATACCACGCGTACTATAGGATTTTTATTGACATTAAAATTCTTTGATCTAAAACGCTTTACATTTTCTCATTTATTTTCATTTGATGCACAATCCCTTTTGGGGTTGACAAGGGAGTTACATTATAACAACTCGAACATATAATGAAGAATGGATGTCAAGTATTAACTGGATCAGACCGAAACAGGTAAATGCAGGCTGTGAGGTCATAGTGGAAAGTTTCGGTACACATGGAAGAGTAAGAACTACTATAGTTGATTACCTTGTGGTTAAAAGTTCAAAGCATGTCGTAAATGACTATAACGAAATAGAAGGTTATTAACAAGACATGCATAACGGATGTTTCATTTCACTAACTTTATTACATTGTGTACATCAAGATACAGATATGCGCAGAATAAACCGGTTTTTACTGGATAGGTCACCAACAACATGATGATGTTATTTTTGTGGTCGGTTTTTTTGTTGTGGCAAACTTATTCGGTATAACTGAGGTCAAGTCGAACAAACTAGGATGAGAAATAATAATTAGATTGTTTTCCCCTAATGTTTATTGATTGATTGATGTTATAAGAACTTTAGTGTGACTGTAAGTTTATGGAGAGAACCGTTTTGTCCGTGGACAACAAGAAACTTTCAGTAGAACAACAGACAAACCTAATTAGTTCAGATTGAAGTCGAGCACACCTGTAACGTGCGGAATTTGAACTCTCAACCTCAGTTTTGACACGTTGTTCAACTATCTTAAACAGTCTACCAGCAACCCCACCTTAAAAAGTATAAAACGTATAAGACTCAAAAACCACATTATCAAGAACACTGCAGACGTCCGAGTAAACACAAAAACAACGAACAATTTTTTTTTATTAGAATGGACTGTTCTATAAGTATGTGAAAGTTCAACATGTGGTTCAGTTAAACCAGTTTTACATGCACATACCATCCCCTTTCTTGTCATCTAGACTGTGTCCATAAAAAAATTCACAATAAGATGTAGCTTATCTGAACTTTGAAACAGGATTTTAATTTCAAGTACTTGAAGAATACATAACAGATAACACATGATAAGGGAAAACACAGGGAGTGGGGTTGGAGAAAAGGGTAGTAGAGATCAATTCAGCAAGAAGCTTGCTCGGGTCTTGCGGTCATAACACTTTCGTGCAAGATGTGTGCTGTGGACAGTGTATTTATTGGAAAAAAGTACACACAATAGTGCCGTTTCCATAAATTGATTTTGTTCAAGATTTTGTCATTTCCTAAATTTTATGATTTCACATTTATATCAAGATTTTCTCCGTTGTAATATTAATCATTGCAAATTGTATGTCCCCAAAGGCAATTCCCAAAATATTTTATCAAAGTTTTTAAAAAATTTATAAAAATTAAAAAGCCCGTTTCTAATGATCTATCTTTATAATGTTTAAAAAACAGAATAATTTTCATATGTAATAGTTTAGAACTTAAACCCCATGTCGTTTTACAAATAAAGCAATAAGTCATGATGGTGACACGTTTACTTGTACGTATTGGTATAATTATATTTTAAACTTTGGAATGATATATATACTGAGCGTAGCAACACTGTTAATGTTGTGCATTTTAATTTTGCATTTAAAAAAAAAACATACTTGGCTTTATAAAACGTAATGATTCAGATACATGTACATGTATATAGATTAGTATAAAAAGCAAATGAATTATAAACTAATTTTAACTCGACAAAAACTGTGTTACATGTATATAGCTTCAAGCTTTTGACATTTGTGATTTAAACTTTTTTAATAGCACTGTTATATACTAATGAATTTTCTCACTCTAGTCAGTATATATATATATATTAACCGTTTGCTACAACACTTTGCGGAGACCTTGGTCTTTTTAGATTATCATGTTGTTGTTTTTTTAATGTTTGCCCTTCTTTATGTTTTCCTTTCATTCCATCTAATTTTGATTTTCGTCCATTCGTCAGAATTTGGTCTAGATATTCAATCTACATTTTATATCCATAGTGAAACATCTTACAGCCTAGTCCTAAATTATTACGCATTAAAAATTGTAAAAATATTTGTATTTTATGTTCTCACTGTTTTCGAATAAATGCAAAATTTTACAAAAAAATGCATTTGCGATGTGTACAAATGTAGTGTAGTATCTATCATAATTTATACAGCAATGTGTATTACGAATTTTTGCATTGAATCCAGTTGGACGTGTTTTCAATTGTTATTTCAGTTTGATTTATACATTTATTTTAGAATTCAACTCATGTAGATTTCAACAGCTTTCCGATTTTCAATACAAGCGATAAAAAAAGCAGAAGAATTGGCCGTCCCTCATTTCGGAAAAATTCCACTTAATCTTTTTTTTGTAATTTTCCATTCAACAAAACGTTCAAATTTTCTAAAGATATATTTTACAATCTTTAGTATTTTAACTATACTGCATTTTAACCACATTGTACCTCACATGTAACCGCACATGATCGACTTACTTATTTCATATCTTTTTTTTTAGCTAAAGGAGATGCATACGGATGCGTTATCAATGCATTATATATGTAATATAATTACAAAATTTTCCATCAAAAAGATTCAAATAAAGATATATGACAGAAATTAAAAATCTTGTCTGGGCTGTGTCAATTGTATATCATTTTTGTTAACTTCGAAAGTATGAATAAACACATTAGATATCGTGTACAATTTATATATGGTTTATGATAGCTTAACTTTTGATTTGGAAATTTTACATATGCGTGAACCCAGGGGCGGATCCAGCAATTTTTTCCTAACCCAGGACAAAGGGGGGGGGGGGGGTTCCAATTACATGTCCCCATTCAAATGCATTGATCGTCCAAAAAAAAAGGGGGGTTCCAACCTCCGGACCTCCCCCCCCCCCTCTGGATCCGCGCCTGGAACCCTAAACTAGACTAAAAAATAAGTATATTAAAATTCAGTCTACAGAAACAAAGGCAACTTTCTTTTTTTACTTACAACATTTGATTTTCTAGACGTCATTAACATTGCACCTTTATGTCTGACCTATCTTACATGTATAACAATCATTATGACATATTTCAAAAGATTTGTATAGCTTGTTCTTTGACATTTGTCAGTTAAGTTGAGAATTGTTTAACCCCGCTTCATTTCGTATGTGTCTTTCACAAGTGAGGGGCCTTAAGTTCAGTGGTTGTCGTTAATTCATGTTTGTCATATTTGCTTTTCAAAAATCATTTCGATATAAATTACATGTACTTAGTGTGATTTCTCAATTGAATTGTTGATTTTTTGTTCATGACGAGACCTTTTCTTAACCGACTATACGGTATGTTTTTTTTTTATCTCACAGTTGAAGGCCGTACGCTTGTCAATCTTCCCACATCTCCTTATTTTTTTTTATAGCCATTTATTAAGTCACCAAAACGGAGTTTTTGGCGACTTATTGTTTTTGTATCGTTTCTTATTATTATGGCACCCTCAACGGAGTTGGGGTGACATATTGTTATTGTACGTTTCTTTTTTTTCTTATTTTTATTCTTCCACACATTTTGTCCACGCTATTTCTTGGAATTGGTCAGACCAATGTTGATGGAACTATACCATAATATGAACCGCCATGTGAAGTTGTGCAAGAGACATTGGAATGGTAAAAAATGGCCGCCGTTACCATGGAAACTGCAAAAATACAAAAAAAAATCAAAATTCTAACTCTTTCGTTATAAGAGGCAACCTCTTGAAAGTTTATGTTAATGTTGGCAGTGGTGCCCTAAGTAACCAACAATACTTGGAATTTTCAAAATAGCTGCTATTGCCATGGAAACAGCAAAAATGTCCAAAATTTCAAAAAAATGAAAATGCTGCAAACTAGATGAAACTTTACAGGAATGGTCACTGGCATAAGCAGAGTTGACTTTTGAAGTTGGAATTTTCAAAATGGCCGCCGTAACCATGGAAACAGCAAAAATTTCCAAATTTTCAAAATGCTCCAAACTGAATGAAACTTTACCAAAATGATAATTTGTATATGTAGATGCGCTCTTTGACTTTTAAGTTTTCAAAATGGCTGCCGCTCACCTGGCAATGGGGGAAGGGTGCCATCCGCTATTGCTTGCAATGGCAAATCTAGTTATTATTCTTATTCTTCTCTTTCTGACCCCTTAAACTGTCCTACCATTTTTTGGGAAGCAGTACAGGATGGAAAATTTATATTTATTCTGGGTATAGGTCTGCATCATGGGGGTTGCAGAACCCAATGTCCATGATACCAGGGTGTCATCTTGGCATAATTAGGGGGGCTCAAAGATGGGTGGGGTCAATTTTTTTTTGCATTTCATCAATTTTCTGTTGTAAATAGAGTAGATGGTATTATATTTTCTTTTATGAATATTTAGAGACACATGTCAGCTTCAACTTGGAACTAATTTTATTTCAGTAGGGGGTCTCCTTGGCATAATTTTAGGGGGGTGAATTTTTATGGAACATTCCAGAACATCAATGTCAAATTAGTTCTAGAGACATTAAATGGTACATGATTGTATATAATGATGGAGGGAACACATTACAGTGGGGGTTGGACTTTGGAATATTCAAAATGGCCCCCGTTACCATGGAAACAGCAAAAATATGAAAAACTTCAAAATGCTTCAAAATTATTGAAACTTATAGCAAATGTTCCCTAATGTATGTAGACTAAACTTTTGAGTTTGGAATTTTCAAAATGGCCACCGTTGCCATGGAAACAGCAAAAATGTCCAAAAATTTCAAAATGCTTCAAAATTGATGAAACTTAAAACAAATGTTGCCTACCATATGTGGACATTATTTTTGACCTCAAAATTTCCAAAATGGCCGCCGTAACCATGGAAACGGCAAAAATGTTAAAATATCAAAATCCATTCGATTTAATGAAACTTTACACATAGGTATTTTGGCATCATTGATACCGCAGAACAAACGATTTGGGGTCCGTTTTGGTGACTTTTGTGTTAGCATCCTAACACAGGATTACTAGTTTATAATTGTTCTTGTAAGAGAAAAAAACAGTGGCGATGTCTAACTTTAATTATCAGACTATTTTTTGGTTCCTTAACTTTAAAATTTTCGAGGCTGGTTTTCCTTTTGTCTTTATGTTTTGTTTTGTTGTTTTGTTGTTGTTGGGGGTTTTTTTTTGGGGGGGGGGGGGGGGGTAGGGGAAAAAAGGGAGGGGGTTCCGTTACAGAAAATGTCTTAAAACGTAGAAATTGTACAAAAGCATGTTGCATCAAGATTATCCTCAGCAGGAGTATTATGTGCTTTAACGTTAATTATTTATGTATTGAATAGGTTTATTTGAAAGTATTGCATCATCTTCATTATAAATTCAAAACCGGTAGGTTACAAAAACTTTCTGATTTTTATCCATTTATTCAATCAAAAAAGGAGAGGAACTCGAATGTTACTCTTTCGGCAACATTTAGACCGACTCATATGGACCTCATTATAAAGTTGCATACATGAGAAGATTTATACGTTTTGAGTATAATACGGATGTAATTCATTTATAAAATTTTCCCTTTAAAAAGATAATATTCAGTTAAAAAAAAGTATTTATAACCAGATACTTTTTTTTTATTAAAAAGTGTTCAAGTCATCGTGTGAGCATGCCAGAGTGGATCAGATATTTAATTAAATTATTTCTTCAAATATTTTTGAAACTATTATGTATTGCTCTGTAATCGGGTTATCTAATAATCACGGTTCTATTTTATTTGTTTTTATAACATATCATTTTTGAAGCAAGAACCCGGGGAAGCTTTTACAACAAAGCTTATTATTTATGTTTAATATAACATCGCACATATTGAGTTTTATTGACTTTAATTATTAAAGTTTTTTTAAGAGGTATTTGAATTAAGGAAAGTTGATATACATGTATGTGTTTACTGGGTTAGAAACGATCGTCTTGTACTTTTTTCATCAGACAGAGTTAACGTATGAAAATACCAAAATTATTAAAAATAATGTTAAATCATGGTAATTATCACGAAAATGACAGGGCTACATGCACCATAAGTTACCGCAGTTTTAAATTTTCACAAATCTGGCTCCAATAATAAATGATATAGATCAACACATCTTTTCTATCAAATCCAACAAGACATAAGCTTTTGAAATAATGTCGTTTAATTATTATACACGAATAAATCAACGTTTTTAGATTTATTAACTGTTTGTTTTTGTTGGCGTTGGCATTACACATTAACTGTTGGGTTCGTTTTTTTCTTTTACGACGCTTATCTACAATGTATCACAAAATGCACGAAATCAAATGACGGCATCTTAGATGCATGTTATGGTTGTGTATCGTCAACATATACGAAGTTAATTCAATCATGACAAATACTTGATACAACCAGTACAATTTCACAAATGGAAGTTACAAAATGATGGACAAGATTGAAAGCACCTACTACCAGGGATCATTTGGACACACAAGTTTCTTCTTTTCATTATACTTGATTGACATGTGTTATATCGTATAGATCTAACGTTTTTACTTGTGTATCACGATTGTTTCATCTCTATATCACGATTGTTCAACCCTATATCATTATTCCAACCCTATATCACGATTGTTCAAACCTTATATCACGACTGTACCACCCCTCTACCACTTTTGTTCTATCTCTATATCACGATTGTTCCATATCTATCTCACAATTGTGCCTACCTTATCCCACGATTGGTCCATCCCTATACTACAGTTATTCCACCCCTATCCCAAGATTGTTCCACACAATACCACGGTTGTTCAATCCCTATACAACGATTTGTAAATCCCTTTACAATGATTCTACCACATACTATCCAATGATTGTTTCGACGATATCTAACGATTGTTTAACTTTGCCGATATCAGTTTTCACGTTTAAATTGTTTTTACATTTACATGTATCATGTCTGCGCCATGTATTTATATATGTTGAAAACTTTGTGTTTTGGGGTTTGCTTATTATAAACGATCAATGATAAATTACGAATGTGGTATGGTGATCTAAAATTGCTTACGTTAATGTCATTTGGTTTGCGAAGTTAATTTATTTTTAAGGCAATTATACCATATCTTCTTATGAAAGCAACAGCCTGCACTATATATTTGTTTAGGGGCCAGCTGAAGGACGCCTCCGGGTGCGGGAATTTCTCGCTACATTGAAGACCTGTTGGTGACCTTCTGCTGTTGTTTTTTTCTATGGTCCGGGAAGTTGTCTCTTTGACACATTCCCTATTTTCTTTCTCAATTTTATTACTTAATAAGAAAAAAAATAAATAAACGAAAAACAATTATATATTAAAAACCAATTCTTCAGAGAACAATTGCAAGTCTTTCCACCTCGATAATATGAATGAAATTTAAGAAACGATGTTCGAAAATGTCACTCCTTGTTGATGTAATTTGGTACTTCAAACTGATATAAAAAAAAATAAGATTATTAGGTATATGCAGAAGACTAAATTGTTTCATAAGGAACAAGAAAGAATTTTTAGCAAAGATATACCAAGTTGGTCAGTCGATATCTCAGGATTGTTGATATACATGTACCAAGTTGTTTCGTCGATATTCCACGTGTGTTTGGTCAATTTCCCACGAATATATTAGCCATGATAAAAATCTAAATGATTTATTTTAAGAAGGGAAGTAAGAATCGGTAATTAGAGTCACATATCTACTATAACAAAACTGATTGAATATAGATGTCATTGATACAAGACTTTGTAAATCAAAATTGAATTCTGCTTGGTCCCGTAAAACAACCATGCCATAAAGACAAATAACCGATGACCTAGAACTCGCTGTAAAAATGCTCTATTGACCTTGAAGTTTTCTGGTATCGTTTACCGATTGATAAATTAACAGACTGCATGGTGGTTTACACAATAAATTGCGCCTATAGGAAAGTAACAATCAAAATTTTAATAAAAAGCAGACGAAAAGAAATTACAGTGTATTGTATACATGAAAATATAAGTATGACATGGCCTTGACAGAACCTTGGACACTTGGAAAATAAGTGAATATTTTTGGAATTTTACACTTTCATTTGCGTCTTTTAAATTAAAATTGAAATGGATAGAAATAGATATCAAATACTTGACTTAAGAGATACTCCTCATGTTTCCAACAATATTTAGAGTATGAACGATTTTTTCCACTTGACAATTAGTTCAAATTAGTAAGCAGTAGTACATGTACCATCTTTAACCGAACAATTCAATTGGTACATGTACTAATTAGTAATTTTTGTAATACAGTTGTTTCAAGATAATTCGTTGAAATTTGGTCCTCAATGCTCTTCAACTTCGTACTTTGTTTGACTTTTTTTTTTTTTTTTTTTTTTTTTTTTTTTTTTTAAACTTTTTTGGATTCGAGCGTCACTGAAGAGTCTTTTGTAGACGAAACGCGCGTCTGGCGTATTTACTTTCAATTTAGTCCTGGTATCTATGATGAGTTTTTTTGAAGTCTCAAATTCCAAAAAACTCTTCCAGTTTTAGGTTTTACTTGTTTATTTCAGAGCAAACAGATAATATGGTTATCTTAAGGCAGCAACCATTCGATTTTCTGGGGGGGGGGGGGGGGGGGGGGGGGGCTATGTTTTTTTTTTTCTGTGCAAACTTCGAAAGTCGAAAACAATTTTTTTCTTTCAATTTTAGCATTACATATAGTGGCAGCTGAGGGTGAAACAAACATTTTTTTTCTCAGAATCAAAAACAAATTATTTTTTTCTCCAAAAACTGGAAACAAACTTTTTTTCCAAAAAAAACCATAGCCCCCCCCCCCCCCCCCCCACCCCCCCCCTGAAAATCAAATGGTTGCTGCCTAAATTAGTTTGTTGAGGAAAAAAACCAGGTTGATGAACATTGACCGAACCGGTTGATTATATTTTTCATTAAAATCTGTATTGTAAAGACATGCCATTTATAGATGGGATAATACAACACACAGATAAAGAATAGAACAGGGTTCAAATTACATGACTGGACACAACGGTTAACGAACATTAACCGAGTCGGCAGATTATATTTGAAATGTAAACTATAGGAAATTTTAGATGCTAACTTTTGTGTCATTTGGTCTCTGGAGGCTTGTCTAATTGGCAATCCTACCACTTATTTTATTTAATTTTTACTAATTGTGTCATATCAAATTTATTTAAAACGAAAAATGAAATCAATGTCCCAGGTAAAGGGAGGGTTGAACTCTTACAAACATGTTTGACCCCCGTCATATTCTTTACAGAAGCTTGCAATTCAGTGTTTTCGTTGGTGCACGTCTGTCGTTTGTTTTTCGTAAATTGTTTTGTTATATGTAAAGCCGTTTTTGTTTTCTCAACTGAGTAGTACATGAATATATAGATATATGAATGTTTCCTATTTTTCATGTATACGGTATGGGCTTTTCCCATTGTCGAAGGTCGTACAGTTTCCTATAATAGCTTGCATCCACTACTTATGAACTTGGGTGGATAGTTGCCTCCTTGACAATCACACCACATCTTCTTTATATGTAACATTACAATTTGCTGTTTCTTTAAAAGAGAGGTGAAAAATTACAAGTAATATTCCAAATCATAAGTGAAAACTTACTGACAATACCATGGCAACGAAAAAACGTAAAAAGAAAAACAAACAACATACAACATAGAAAACGAAAAACTGAGTAACACGAACCAAGTCATTTTGGGCTGCTTGTTTGATATCTATATCAACCACACTTGCATTAAAATGCATTATATTAAAAAAATAAACGTAAATAGTTTGATTTTTTTTATCTTATTGTTTGTAGTGTATTGTGTAAATTATTGATGTTTTAACGTTTATGCACTTTGGGGCCCATAATTGGAAATAAAATATCTTTTATCTTTTCTTCGGTACCTTGTGAATATGAAAATTGATAACAGACAAAATACATAGAAATTTATTTTCTTTCACACATTAGCTGTAAACATAATAATGTTGCTACGATAAGACCATTAATCAAATCATTACTTCTTTTAAAAGGTCAATACTCCGAGTACAAGTATATTTACTTTTTTAATGTATGTGGATTTACCACTTGGGGACTTTAATAATATTTTGGTAATAGTCATTTTCTTTCAATGTAAGCTATTAATAATATACTTATACAAGAAGTGTTCGGTATAATTTGAAAAGAAATTAATATGATTATCTACGCAAGCAAAGCACATAACATTTAAAATACGAGACATATCTCATCCCTTTTGAAAGAGTTTACTTCATTTTCATAATAAAAATTAAGGTGTAAATTTGTAGAAAATGTGTATACATATTTTCAGAATAGCTTTTTTTTCATATTTTTATTAAGCTGGGTGAACGAGTTTAATCTTGAATTAAATTTCTTTATATACATGTCTGTATTTTTTTAGTTAAATTTTATTTGCATATTTATTATCAGATTTTTTCTAATGTATAATTGCTTAAATCTGATACAGTAAATTGAATAAAACTGTGTGTCCCAAAAAAAGAAAAACAATACCCTTTTCAAAAGTAATAAGTGGTGAGTACCTAAGCAAACTAGCCGTTTTGAGTATAAAAACAAATGAGTAAAAAATAATGCAGCAAGTTAAAGCCTCACAGATACATTTTAGCTGTTTGGTTTTAGATTGAATATTGATACAGCAGTACAGCAATGAGTGGATTGGAGCAGTATTGGAGAGCAACATTAGGAACTCTGGCTTATTTTTAATTATAAGGATAAAGATCGTGATGTATGTCGCGGTTTTTAGAGTTTAATAAAATACTGATTTAACATCAACAAACTTTACCTCTCAAATAATGTGAAATATTTAGGGGGTAAAAATTACGTAAGATACGAGAATATTCAAAATGATGTCAGCGGCCACATAATAGGTACATATATTTTATTCATTTATAAATGAAAATATATACCTGAGTAATGATGTAAACACTGCACTTAAATGTCATGTGATTTTTAGAACACTTAACCGCATCCGTGATGTGACCTTAAACTCCATGGCATGCATAACATCAAAATAAACAAAGTATATGTACTATCAAAAAAATATAATGGATTATGTGTATTTATATCGGGTATATAGATAAAGCGTAGAACTGTTTTTGGGACATGTTATTGCTCTATAGTTATAAGATCATATAAAGCACCAGCATGGTTTGGTTCTGCGTTTCGTCTCTTATTGCGACTGGCTTGCGCATGGTGCATATCTGCATCAGACTTCCTATTCATGTATGCTTGCTCTATGCCAAAGATTTTGAAAACAGACTACCCTAGAACAGCAATAAAAACACCTCTTTCTTTATATTGATTATTTCCGCGTATCTTAATGCTGTTGGTTTTCCAAGACCGTATTAAAGAAAGTTCCTTGCCACATTACCATATATTCTTGTTTGTGAAGCATATAAAACAAGAATTTGTCCATAGTACACGAATGCCCCATCGCACTATCATTTTCTATGTTTAGTGGACAGTGAAATTGGGATAAAAACTCTGATTTGGCATTACAATTAGAAAGATAATATCATAGGGAACATGCGTACTAAGTTTTAAGTTGATTGAACTTCAACTTCATCAAAAACTACCTTGACCAAAAACTTTAACCTGAATCTGAACAGACCGCACGAACGAACGCACGGACGGACGAACGGACTCACAGACCAGAAAACATAATGCCCATAAAAGGGACATAAAATCATTCGCTTGTTCTGAATTGCAGTTGCAAACACTTGTTCATGGAAGACATGTTATGTTATAAAAGTGCACTTTTAAGCGGAATCCTGTCTTTTTATGTCAACTTCTTCTTGTCCCTATCGTCCCGAACATGTATAAACTATTTGCCACTGGACATTTTTTTTAACCCCATCCACAACACTGGGTTTGGTGTACCAGATCGGAAAATTTAAGCTAACAAAATGTATTTTTAAGATTTTGCAACAAAGGTTTATATTTAAGATTTCGCAATAAATTGAGCTATTTATAATATATAAATTTTTAGCTTTCAAGTTTAAATAACCGACTTTTTATATTACGATTTGTTATTGTGTAATGTTTACTTTTTGGTGTTTTTTTTGTCAATGTATATCTAAAAATAGAATAAAAAAAACCTTTCATAATTTTAGAATTGTAGTCATCATGTTGTATCTCTGGTTAACTCGACAATACGACAACTGTGTCACCACAGCAGTTCTCCTGCCAATATCATCTACATGTAGAATACCACGCATCTTATATATACATAAGAATTTCAAAGCTCATTAGGATATCGCTAAAATTAAAAGTACTAGAATACACCCGCGAAATCGCGGGCATATACAGCTTGTGAACTGTTGTAGGATGATGTTCGTAAAAGATAATTATGTATCATGAACATTTCAGAAAAGGTATCAAAAGCCCTCTCCCTTTTTCCAAAGTTCGATATTTGTTTCCTTTCTGTTAAATTCAACAATTTTCGCGTTTCTGGCCTCAGACCACAATTATTCTTCTCCTTTTCTACAAATTAATGCATCTTTTGGTAAAAGTCAAATTAAATTAAAAATTTGCACCGCTTCAAACATGAAATAAATGTAACTACTTATATTTATACCATTATTAGTCTTATAAAATATGCTTCTAGGACAATCGGATCCTTCAGTGTTTTTTTCTTTTGAGAGCCTTATTAACATGCCAAAAGAAGAATATGAATCTTGTATAAATGACTAAGACCGACTTAGGCTAATTTGAGGGTAGGTCGGAGGGGTCCTGATCCCGAAATCCCGGTCTTAAAAACATGAAATCCCTAGATGCAGAATTTAAAGAAATTCATATCCCGAAATACCGAAATCGAAAAATATATTCCCGGATCCCGTATTGATCAATCCCCAGATCCTGAGCATAAAAACACCCGATCCCGAAGTCACGAAAAAGGTCCTGCCTCCCTCTAGTCTCTACCCTAGTACTTTCATTTTTGCCAAATCACTACTTTCACATTCAACAATAAATTGTTATGCCCCATTTATGTGCATTATGTTTTCTAGTCTGTACATCCGTGCGTTCGTTCATTCGTTCGTGACTTCCGTCCGTCTGTCCCGCTTCAGGTTAAAGTTTTTGGTCGGGGTAGTTTTTGATGAAGTTGAAGTCCAATCAACTCGAAACTTAGTAAATATAGTGCCGAGGTGGCATCTGTGTACTATGGACACATTGATTCTTGTTTCCACATGTTTTACTTATTTTAATATATAGGTAACTGGTATGACCCCTTAAATAGTAAACATTTCAAAGAAAACAGTAGACAGAATACAGAGAGGATCTATATATTAAAGTAGCATAATCGTAGTTTACATGTAGATAAAACGCGTAAAATAATTGTCCTCTCTAAGGAGGTATAATAGTTGTGGTTCTTGCGATCTAAACACCATGATATGGAGAACGCTCTGATTGGCTTATTTATTTTTCGATTTTTGTTGTCTATCATACGATTGGTTGTTTTAAACCGGAAGTCTTATCTATGACTAAAAGTCAGTCTGATGACGGAATCAATATCCAAACTCTTGTTTTGTCGTTTTTCTCCAAAAATAACTCAATCATAAGAATGGATGACAAATGCGACTATGCATGTTACCTATAGAACAGAGGCATGGTGATTATTTAATCGTGGAAGGAAGAGAAGCGCCACACAAAATGAGGTCTTCTCGTTTAATAGTATAGATAATTGAACTTCATGTCAAGGTCGCAACTTTAACATTTAAAATCACTAAATCATTAAACTTTTACTTTTTATATTTCGTATTTTCCAGTTTATAAAAGTCGAAATAGTGATTATATTTTATTGATACATAGGGGTAGAAAAAAGAATTGAATCCTATTTGTGAATGTGTACATACAAAATGTAGTTTGTATTATTCATAATAAAATTATGTTTACTCTTAACTGGCATTTGCTAAGGCAAAAAAAAAAACCCACCCCAACAACAAAAAAACCCAACAAAAAGCAATAGTACATAAAATGCGTCATGTATTATACTAAAGACAGAGCAACACGTTCCTATCAAAAACCAGGGCTGATCTCATGTGCTCCAGAATAGTGTGCAGCTACGTATAACGCTCCACATGTGGCAACTCTTTGGTTGTTCATGTAATATAAATACAAGTTTATGTAGTTCACATTCGAGGAAAACACGAAAAATACCGTAAATTATAAACTCATCATAGTTAGCGTAAGGGTACCCAAATTGCACCGAGTACCCAAATTGCACCTATTTAGAAAAAATAGCAACAGAAATCCTACAAGATTTCCTAGAGACTAATCACTTTGTATTTTTATGATTGGTTAAAAATGGCTAGTCATTTTGTTTAATTTGTTCGGGGCGTACTCCATGTTTTAGATTCACCAATATAGCTCTTTCTTAAAAGAGATATGTTTAGCACATCAATTATCGATCCAATTTGGAAACCACGTTTTTATGTCCCAAAGGATTTGTAGCTTTTGTGGGACCAAAGTTGTTGATCATAGAGGACCAACGGGGATCAGATGTCCAAAGAACATATCTTATGACTTTTCTTTTGATACACGTAATCAGGGACAGGGTGCTAATGCTATGTCTTTAGAAAATTTTTCTTCCACCCCCGATAAAAGTGAAAATGGCGCGCTGGAAACCATGGCGGGTAATGTACCCAAAACCCCGAAACAAAGCCTTGACGAGACTTTGTCAGCTCTAGAGCAAGAGAATGAAAAACTTTTAGAAGAAATTAAATTGCGTGAACTTGTCGAAAAGAACAAAACTCTGAAAAAGAAACTTAAGCAAACGGACTTTAACGTGAAACAAAAACAGGACCAAACTAACAAAATTGATTTAAAATCCTTGAGAAAAGACGAAGACTTGAAACAGAAAATAACAGAAAAACAGAAAGGATTAGTGAGCAAATTATTCATATCTGATGATTCTGATAGTGATACAGAATCAGAAGGTGAGATTCATTTCACACAAACATTCAAAACACTTAACTATCCTAAATTCAAACTCAAAAAGAATAAAAACCTTTCAAAATCTGGTTCGTCTAGAAAATCTAGTGATAAGGCAATTTTTCATATCGCATGGCCTCATGAGTTTGCCGGGAGTGACGATATCGAATTCATGTCATTAAGTATGCCTGCTCTTGTCAGAGGAGAAAATTACATTATACATAATATTGAACCCGCAGAATATAGAGACAAACGTGCTGAACATCTGACACAGCTTATGTTTTATAGTGAACAATTTATATGGTCTGATGTGCTTGCATTTCACAAAGATGTACTACGAGAAATAGAAACTGGTCGTGCTTCATGGAATGACAATTTTGAATTTTGCAAAGCACGTCGCTTGCATCAGTCTCATCCTAGGTTTTATTGTTCAGCTTACAACAAAGGTTCATGCAACAAAAAAGAATTACACAAAAATACTCTGGGTTTATTGGAGGAACATTTCTGTAGTTCATGCTGGATTAAACGAAAAACTATAATGAATCATGCTGCTAAAGACTGTCAAAGTCAAAAACAGTTCCAGGGTAATGCAGGTCGAGGTCGAGGTTCAGACTATGTCCAAAATTGGCAACATGACTTTCCTGCACACAGATGACTAGGAAAAGTATGTGGTAATTCAGCTAAAACTATTGATGTATCAACACAAACTGACAATTCTTACACACATAATGAAATCAATGTAAAATCAAAACCATTTATTATGCCTTCAAAATTTCAAAGCAGATCAAATGTAGATAAATGTTTTAAAAGTACTGTTATTGGTACTTGTGTAGATCATACATGTAGAAAAATTGTAAATGACTTTACACTGGTAGATAATAATGTTAATGATGATATTAATCAGGTGTGTCAAAATCCTGTTGTTCTTCATGATATTGTTTTTAAATCAGGGGTTCCAAATTATATTGGATCACAAATACATGTTCCTTCAACAATGAACATTCCTATATGGAGAAAATTGTTAGATGGTTATCATGACTATAAAATTGTTGATTTTTTAGAATTTGGTTGGCCTGTTGGCTATAGCAAACATGAATTTCCAGAGACTATTGTTAGAAATCACAAGTCAGCATTGTTTTTTAGTGAGCACATAGACGAATACATAAACAAAGAATTATCATATAATGCTTTAGTTGGCCCTTTTAAGGTCAACCCTTTTCAAGTTCCTTTAGCTACCTCACCTTTGTCTTCTGTTCCCAAAAAAGATACAATAGAGAAAAGAACTATCATGGACTTGTCCTTTCCCATAGGTACTTCAGTCAATGATGGCATACCAAAACATACTTACATGGGTGACCCATTCACATTACACTACCCTGCCACTGATCACTTAGTACAGCTTATAAACGAAAAGGGTCCCAACTGTCTATTGTACAAAGTGGACATAAAGAGATGTTACCGTTGGTTACCGGTTGATCCCTATGATTATCATTTATTAGGACTAGTCTGGAATGACCAGTTATACTTTGACACTAAAATTCCCTTCGGTTTGCGTACAGGGGCTATGGCAGCACAAAGGACCACAAATGCTATAATGTACATGTACAGAAACATGGGTTACAATGGTGTTAACTATATTGATGATATAGGTTCAGCTGAAACGACAGAATTTGCGGGGAATGGTTTTCACATTCTCAAAAATTTAATTGATGATCTTGGTTTTAAAGTTGCAGAGCAAAAATGTTGTGCACCCAACACAAATATGGTATTTCTTGGAAAACAATTTGACACTGTAAATATGACAATTTCTATTCCCATGGACAAATTATGTGAAATAAAAGGAGTTATTGAGAAATTATTGACTAAGAAAACTATCACAAGAAAAAAGCTTGAATCAATTATTGGAAAGTTGTCCTACATAGCTGATTGTATTAGATCTGCCAGGTTATTCATTGCACGCTTGCTTGCTCTACTCAGAACTGTATCACGCAAAGGTCATCATATTAATTTGAATGGCGAAGCCAAAAAAGACTTGAAATGGTTTTTAAAATTCATGACAAGGTTCAATGGAAAAACCACAATTCCAGAGCATATCTGGACCACACCGGACCAATTAATACAAACTGATGCGTCTTTATCAGGAATAGGTGGTATTTTTTATAATAGTGGCATCACTGAGTACTTTCATAGTGATATACATACATCTTGGTCAGGCCACCATATTAGTGTTTATGAACTTTTGGCTGTCCTGATCAGTTTTAAAGTGTGGGGTAAAAAACTGCAAAATAAACGTATTGTGTTGCAATGTGACAATTCATCTTCAGTCAGTCTACTTAATACAGGTAGATGTCGTGATAAAATCATGCTTAGCATAGCAAGAAACATTTGGTTAATTTGTGCGCAATATAACATTCAAATCAAAGCGATTCATATTCAAGGAATAAACAATCGAGCAGCAGATATTTTGTCGCGTTGGACATCAATTGAAAACCCTTATGCAAAACTGTCAACTGCTTTAGATGACAATTGTATGTTAGATATTGAAGTGCTGGACAAATTATTTAAGTTAGACTTTTCAATTTAATTTCAGAAACCAAATCAGACGAATGGCTATCACTTCGTCGGAAAGCAAGAACAGTTTTAAAAGCAGCCTTCAGACCGGGAACTTTTAAAAATTTGAGGACTCAGCTAAATACATACCTTTTGTTTTGTGAAAAATTTTGTAGATCAGCATTTCCTGTTGATCAAGAGACACTCTGCGGATATGTGTGTTTTTTGTCAGATAACTTTAAGAATAGTGGATCCGTTAGAAATTACTTATCAGGTGTTAAAACGTGGGCCATTCTGTTAAATTTTGATACTGAGGAGTTTAATTCACCGTCGCTCAGGCTAACCTTGTCAGGTATTGACAAGCTTAATACTAATATTCCAAATATAAAACTACCATTTGAACCATATCATTTGAACCGCATGTTTGAAGTCCTAGATATGACAAGTGTACAGGATGCTGTGATGTGGGCTGTTATTATGATAAGCTTTTATGCTATGCTTAGAAAATCACAATTCGCTAACAATTCAAGGACAACGTTTAACCCTAAGGAGCAGTTAACCAGAGGTGATATTCAAATTACTGAGGAAGGATTAATTATCGATATACAGTGGTCAAAAACTAGTCAAAAACATAAAAATATTCACCAGATTCCTCTTAAAAGAGTCGAGGATTGTACTCTATGCCCGGTACTGGCTTATTCTAGAATGGTAACAATGTTGCCTGCACTACCAGGAGAACCCGCTTTTGGTCTAAGTGATAGTAAGGGAAAGATTTGTGCCTTTTCAAAGTCAGACATAGACAAAATTCTTCACAAACTCTTAGTGCGTTGTGGAATAGACACTTCACAATACTCGTTTCACAGCTTGCGTAGAGGCGGTGCAACTTGTGCATCAGCTGCTGGATGCTCAGACTCAGAAATTTGTACAATAGGCAATTGGACTTCCTCTTGCTACAAGGGCTACATCAAACACTCTACTGACAAACTTTATTATATTTCAAGCAAGATGGGACTTTTTTGCAAACTTTCCAACTGATAAACATCCATGATAAATTTTATTTTGTCCTTCCTTCTGATTTCTGTGCTTGGCATTGCGTTGCCTTGGTAATTGTGGTGTTCATTTTTTATATGACAATTGGTGAAATAACATTGTTTCTTTATGCGTGTTTGCATATTTATATTTTGTATGCGTATTTGCATTTGATTTATTAAACACCACCTTTGAATGCCAGCACAGACTTCAGTTTTATATAGCCTTTCTGATAGTACAGTTCAAATTGGTTAAAAATGGCTAGTCATTTTGTTTAATTTGTTCGGGGCGTACTCCATGTTTTAGATTCACCAATATAGCTCTTTCTTAAAAGAGATATGTTTAGCACATCAATTATCGATCCAATTTGGAAACCACGTTTTATCCCTCCCGCCCACCCTATCAGAATTATTGTCTTATTTCATATGCATTATGTTGAAATTTTTTTTCTCGACATGTCTTAGCTTGCAACTTTAGTGAAATGTTGTTTGCAATATTTTTTTTTGTATTATTTTTTGTTGTATAAATTTAAAATTATTTTACCTTTATAGGTAATTGTGGTGTTCATTTTTTATATGACAATTGGTGAAATAACATTGTTTCTTTATGCGTGTTTGCATATTTATATTTTGTATGCGTATTTGCATTTGATTTATTAAACACCACCTTTGAATGCCAGCACAGACTTCAGTTTTATATAGCCTTTCTGATAGTACAGTTCAAATTTGATACTATGCACGTCTTTTAACATAGATAAACATATTTAGATATACACAAAACGTTCACAGTGTTTATCAACAGATGGACTGTTTACTGAAAAAGCAAAATGTACGAAAACGTCATCATGCGACGTCATCAAAGCGTCATCTTCTTAAAATTAGCAAATACAATATATTATAAGTATCCATTTCGTAAAATATGAAGAGTAAGCATGGACTAATATCCACTTGTTCAAAATATTTGAAGAAATTAAACAAAAGATCGGTTATTAGACTTTTGACGATGTGAATTTAAGCATGGATGCAATTTGGGTACTCCTCATTACAGAATCATGGATAGTTTGGAGGTTGATTCAAACCCATTTTTTATGACTCAATATGGATTCAAAATTAAATTGGTGTACCTATACAATAAAGAAGGGTAGGGCTACAAAATAAACACAGTATGGACATTTTTTTCTTGATCATAAAAAAACGTAGGTGAAAAAACTGTCAAAATAGGTGCAATTTGGGTACCGTCACGTTACATGCATTAACACGACGACTGTTTTGTCTATAACGACCTAGCATATTATTGACGCTCCAACCAAATAAGGACCGAAGTTGAAGAGCATTGCTAGCAAAAGATATTTAACAAACAGAAAGACAACGTACGGTCTTGAGAGTATCATGTTGAAATTAATAAGCATGCCCTCCCCCAACCCCTAGTAATTGACTTTTGTTCTTTTTGAGATCGGAAATAAACTTGTCTTGAGTAATACTCATGGAATGGCAGATTTGTACGCGTCTATTTCCTTAATTTACAATGCTCATAAAACTATCAAGTTAAATGTAAAGATTGATATGAATTCTAGGAGCCTTGGGTATGTGAAGCTTAGTATTGGATTTTCTATAACATACAAGTGTTTTTACAACAGGCCAAGCATAATAACTCTTGAAATATATTAAATCAAAATCAGCCATCCAGAGGTTGCTTTCAGGGAATGGGTTGGGGGTTTATTATGGGACAGAATGCCCGTGTTCTCCTCATTAACCTGTATATATGGTTAGCACATAGACCTTTTGAATTATCTATTCTAAATGATGCCTCTTTTTGGGGTCCCGGGCTCCTTTTTTTAAGGTTTTGATCCGCATCTGGTATTGAATGACAGAATTGTTCTAACCTAAACTTTCTGCAATGTGTTCAATCATAGTTACCTCGAAATAGAAAGGGGAAGTTTAAGCACCTATGCAATTTCTCTGGTTAACTTGGTGCAGTCGTGAGTATCAACTTAAGTTTTTCCTATACTGGAGCAATTTGTAATACATATGCATCTTTTCTGGTTAACCTGGTGCCGTCATGAGTGTCAACTTTTTTTTATTTGTTTAGTGGATATATAAATTTTATAATGTAACGAAACGCTGTGCGTATGATCTATTTTCAGAATTCGGGCGTTGAAGCAAAATGAAATCAGAATGTATATTTCAAAATATGGTTTTTGAAGATCCAGTTACCAAAATAACTAAAACTATTGTTTTTTTTTTAATATTTCACAAGACTTGATTCTATAAATAGTTTGTTATATCTTAAAATATACATGCACTACAGAAACTACATTTAGACTGAAGGTCATGTTTATCTGGCTTAATTTAAATGATTTAAATATCAACAAAAAGTTGGCCAAGGACGTGTACACACGTCATATTGGTGTTGACGTCACTGGCTATTGACATAACACAAGAGACTACGAATTTGACAATTCGTCTGTATATATTATATATAGATTGAAGATTGCGTAACATATTATATTCTATTTGCATAGAGATGTGTATTGCAAAAGTAGTTTAAATAAATATTTGAAGCAATCAATGGCAAAGAAAATTTACGTATATGTTGTGAAAAACTAAATCTACTGTGATTGATACTTGAAATAGATCATATTATTTTATTAGGAAGTGGTATTTCGCAATGGTCCACAATTGCATGCATGCGAATGCAGATACAAAATAAAGTACTACCAACAAACTGCTTGAAAAATCTTTCTTCATATGCAATTTTGTTTTTACCACAGCTATAATCATAATTTATGATATTTGTGAGAAAAAAAACAGAATTAAAATCAAAAACATTCAAGTAAAACATTATTTTGTCATTAATATTGTAACAGGCGTTAACGTTACACAAAATGTAAAAAAGGAGAAAAAATAAGCCGCATTGATTTTGCATGATATACAGACGAATTCAACAGCTTGTAAAGTATAAAATATGTATTTTAAATGAAAATTTCATTCGCTGCCACCAAAATTCCTAAAGTGATGTGATGACTAATTCGTTTGAATATTGTTTTCAATCATATAATATATCAAACATGCAGGTATAAAGATACTTGTTGATCTCTTTTTTGTTTTGTTTACAGTAATATATTAAATTTGAAGGGCAGGGATTGTTATTTATTTCTAACAGAAATCATCTTCACAGGTAAGTACAACACTTAGCGGGCAATAATGTTTGCATTGTAACTATATCTGTAATCATTTATGAAAAATCAGTTTTGTATCTGACACTGCTACTGAACCTAATCCATGTAGTCGGTTATACAAGGCCCAGACATGAAAGCATGAAACTATTCAGTAGAGAAAACTAACGGCTTAAATAAAACAAAACAATTTACGAGAACCAAACGTGACAGACAACCAACTTACTATTTTAGGTTATTTGGTCAAAAGCTTGTTTATGACCAAAATATGTATCTTGAGTTAAAGTTTTGAAAATATTTCTTTTCTTTTTTTTTCGTATTTTACTTTTTTTTTTACAGTAAACATTTAGATTCAGTCTGGGGTTTCAAGCTGTATCGGTCATCAATCACTTAGCCAAATATTCATGGAAATTGTTCAACATATGTTAAAAACATACTCTATCAGAATACATATATGTATATACAAGTCTAAATTGAAAACAACGTTCAAACCTATCATATAGAAGAAAAAAGGTTTTTTTTTACAACTTGACACATCAATTGTAGGACATCTTATTCTAGGTTTTTTTATGTCATAAGTTTGTGGTTTTGTTAACCTATCCCATATCTCATTTGATTCACGACCTTTCTGAAGTAAAATAATTTTCCGAAATAACTATAGTAAATACTGCTATTTTTATCATCTGCCATAATAACTATGCAAGTTGTCGACCTTTGAATTAAGGAGTGTAGTTTGCGTTTGTTGACAGACGGAAATCTTATCTACAGTTATTTAAGGCTATAAGTGGTGATTGTTGTGTAATCTAACTTGAGACAATAAACAAACATGTTTCCTTTAGTGGTGCAACATCCTGTCCACGCGTTCTTTATCAAACTTAACAGATGTCTTGATTTTAGACAAAAGTATTCAATACACCAAACTGTTTTAAAATGTACTAAATTTATAAAATATTTTATCTTACCTTAAAGTTTGTAAAATAGATGACAAACCCTTTTGACATTTTATCGTAAAATTAAGTATTCAAAATAAAATAAGCTGTCATCGGTCTTTTTAGTGACTAAATTGAATTCATTTCTTAATATAAATGTCAATAAAACACCCTATTGCTGTATATTTTTAGTCAAACATGCTTTTCCAAATACTTACATTATACATTTGGACCCTTTGTTACTAGTATATCAACTTTTCTACTGTTGCTTTTAATTTTTTTTATTCGGATAATTTGGATTTGAGCATCACTGAAAGAAACTAATTCATATATTGAAATACGCATCAACATGTGCAGTACAAGTAGTACCGTTTAATTTGATTATCAAATTGAATATTAGTATCTGTAGCTGATCACGAAATGTGATGTGTCCTTCCGAGTGGAGATGTTGCATAGAATTGTCATCTTTAACAAACACGAAGGTCTAAATAGGGGTTCTTGAATTCTGAATTCTTTAACTTTTTATTATGCCCAATTTATGGGCATTATGTTTTCTGGTATGTGCGTCCGTCCGTCCGTCCGTCGGTTCGCTCGTTCATTCGTCTGTTCGTTCGTTTGTCCGTTCGTCCCAGGTTAAAGTGTTTGGTCGAGGTAGTTTGTAATGCAGTTGAAGTCCAATCAACTTGAAACTTGGTACACATGTTCTCTATGATATGATCTTTATAATTTTAATCCCAAATTAGAGGTCCCCTCTTCCATTGTCACGGGCATCCGTGTACTGGGGACACATTCTTGTTAGTTATGTTAGGACTTTATAATTTCTTTTCATAATTTTATTTCATATATAGTTTAAAAGCCACATTTGGAATTCTAATGAATTATTTGTTAATCTTTCATTGCTTTTGAAACCAAAAAAGCTGCCAATATTTAAAGTATGAAAAATCAAAAGAGAAAAAGAGAATTTTGATTTCCTACCAAATTTTCATTGGCTTATATATTTAAAAAAAAAGAACAATGAACCTTTATTTTTTTCTGATTTTTTTAGTTCCTTTATTTTTATTACACTTCGCACCCAGTCAGCATTGTCCTTTTTTATTAAGGGAACAGTCATTATTTATCAGCTGAGGGGGTCGGTGCATTTTTTTTGGGGGGGGGGGGGGGGGTCATTAGCAAAAGTATCATACCACTTTTGCCATCAAATAATATTTTTTATGGGGGGTGGGGTCACACAATTAATGTTTTTATGTCTGACTAGTATATAAATTGTTTAGGATATTGAAGTGAGTGTGCATTCTGTGAAATTTTGAATATTAATATATTAATGTTTATGATCTACACTAATTCTTCCGTAGAGGTATTCAGTATTATATACATGATATACGGATAAAACTGAAAGTTTAGTTGCAAAAATATAAAAATAGTTTTCTAAAAATAGATTGGATAGATTTTAAAGTTATCAATGTATATATATCAACATGACTCGAACACAAATGAGGTTTACATAACAACAACCTAACAAATCTGCAAGTTCTTGATAACCCACTTTTGAAACATGATGATATACTATATATATAAATTCATCTTTGCAAGCAAAGGGTAACGCTCCAGCCCCCTCTTGAAATCGTAACCCTCGGCTTACAAAGAGGATAATATTAACGTAGAAATCGTAATTGTCATGATTAAGGAATAAAACATCTCTTGAAATCAATAAGTTTGCAGTTGCAAAAATATAAAAATAGTTTTCTAAAAATAGATTGGATAGATTTTAAAGTTATCAATGTATATATATATATCCACATGACTCGAACACAAATGAGGTTTACATAACAACAACCTAACAAATCTGCAAGTTCTTGATAACCCACTTTTGATACATGATGATATACTATATATATAAATTCATCTTTGCAAGCAAAGGGTAACGCTCCAGCCCCCTCTTGAAATCGTAACCCTCGGCTTACAAAGACATGAAAGAGGATAATATTAACGTAGAAATCGTAATTGTCATGATTAAGGAATAAAACCTCTCTTGAAATCAATAAGTTTGCATAGTAAAATTCGAAATGGAATTTGCAAATGTAGGTATGAAAAAAATATTGCTCTACTTGGTGTTAATTTGGTTATAATATATGGAATAAGAAGTATAACGGGGTCTTTAACACAGTACATATTATTTTACTGCTTTTGTGAATGTATTTAAATATATAGTAACAAGCGTGAGGGTCTAGATTGGTGTCTACAGAATGATATCTAGATAATACTAGCTGGCAAATATAACGAATAGAGAGGAATAGTTCAGAAATGTAAAGAATATAGAAATATGGGATGATAAAATATATAGAATAGATAATAATGGAACGAGGAAATATATACAATAGAGAATAATGATCAAAACGTATAAAGAATATCGTCCGTTAATATATTCTTCCACAAAGTAGTTAGGTTAAGCGGCTGGAGATATAGTTTCCGAGAGAAAAAGTGCATGCTCCAGAACTGTAATTTCAAAGAAAAAATGGTTTGTTATTTTTTTAAACGCTATTTTCTATTGTTCACTTTAAAAAACTGTAAAATTTCATATTTCTACAAAGATAGAAATAACCTAAAACTTTAGAGCAAAAAATTTATTATGCCGCATGCAACAGTTTCCTACATATATATTATTATCTTAAACAATACACAGAATATCTATCTTTAAGAAAAAAAAATAAAGAAAGAAAAAATTACATTAGTGATAAAATTGTATAAATACAATGTTTGTGTTAAAGTACAAAGTCATATAGTCCTATTTGTGGTGCAAAATGTAATTTCATTTTACGTTTTAACCGAAGTACAGGTAAAATAAACATATTACATTTATAACTGGTCGATTTTCAAATTAAGATATGATATCACCAATGGATTTCCATGGTTTGTAGGTCAATAACTGAATAAAAAACAAACGCTATCTTTTAAATCTGAACAGCTTGTAAACAACTCCATGTTGCCTTTATATTGTGTAAGACGTATTTGCTTTGTTCCCTGAATCATTGTTAAACTGTACTGTACACCAAATCTATTTATTTTCAGTTTTTACACAAACGTGGAATTATTATGTAATGTTTGGAATTCAGTAACAGCATTGGAAATAAACGTGGTGAGAAACTGAGCTTAAATTGGAATTTATATGGAGAAGATTTACAACAAAATCGGATCTACCGTCGGAATAAACAATAATAATTATCATAGTAATACATGTAGCTACACGGATAGAACACGTGACGTATTAAACAAAAACGAGATTTCTTCAGGAAAATCATATAATATTAATCAAAAAGATAACTTGTATAAAAAAGCTAGCATTTTTGGTGCAGCTAAAGGAAAGAGTGATGAGTCCGGTGTTGAAAATGTAGTGCAGATTTTAACGAATTCCAAGCATTCAAGTCAGTTAAAATATGCCATCGAAGAACAGCTGATTTTCGCTTTGTGTCCAGCAAACTGCCGGAGTTTACTTTTAATAGCGGAACGATATGCATTACTATTACTCAAAGTTGCCGCCATTAAAATAATCGAAAGCCTTGGTTGCAAAACAGTAAGTGAGGAATCTCATAAATGCGTCTTCGGTAACGAAAGTTACATTTCAGAAAATAACTGTATCTTTGCAAACGATTTTAGTTATAATCGATATACTGCAGTTTTTACAGTGAATATATCGAAACGGGCAGTACAAGTTGTTGTTTTGGATTCGGAACAGGACGTGAAATGTCATAGGTATCTGGAACAAGGTAAGGAAATAAGTGCTGAATTCAAAGCTTGTTGTCTGCACGATTCAAAGGAAGATACTTCTTTCTTATACTGGACTTGTGGGAAAACATTTTTCAAATATGATACAATTATGAATAGGAACAAAGCGTGCAAGCCATTGACAAGCCGTCGGTGCAATTTCACTCTTGTGGGGCATGCTGGGAGTTGTTTTGTGATTGGTGGCATTCATCAGGGCCAAAGGATCACGGATATTGAGGAGTACAATGTCAAGAAGAATACATGGAGAAGAGTTGCGTCCCTTCCTCCGAACGTTCACACTACAAATTTGTCATGTGTTACCGTTGGAAATATGATTTACATTTTTGCAGTATTCGATCAACAAGAGTCTCTTCAAGAACATGAACTTGCAATTTGTCTTTTCAATCCAGATTTAACAAGCATCAATATAATTGCTACAATACCAGTGAAAACCCTACAAATCAGAACGTGTGTGCTTGGAAAAGACATTTACATTGCTTCTAGCAACGGTGATTTCTTAAAATTCAATACAGAAAGCAATTTAGTTAAGGATTTGCAGAGACAAAATCTAATTTGTAAAGAATTCGGTATGTACACGCGTGGTAATGCTGTATATCTTGCCGGAGGTGTAAACACCTCAAACGCAAAACTTAATGACGTCATATGCAAGTTTTCTCCTTTGTCTGGTACCTGGCAGAATCTTTGTCAAACATTACCCGATCAAATGCCTATTTATGCAAGTTGTGAGATAAAAGTATGTAGAAAACCAGAAACAACCATTGTGCCATTTTATGAAAATAACTACATGGAAATTCGATAGACTTATTAGACATCCATGTTGTTTTTAAGATCAAGCATTTATCTATTAAAACCTATGGTTTTAAGGCATACAATGGAGATTTTTTAAATTTCTTTTTGACATTTATACACATATAAAGACTTTTGTGCCTCCTTTTTACCACCACCCCCTGAAAAAACCCACACCCGGTCGAATTCATGCAAAAGGGCTTGTCTTTTTGTACGTACTAGCAAACGTTGACCTCTAGACTGTGTTGCTGCCTCATTGACACATACACCGCATTTCTGTTGAATCATTGTCACATAAATCGCATCTCTGTTGAATAAATGTCACATACACCGCATCTCTGTTGAATCATTGACACATACACCGCATTTCTGTTGAATCAATGACACATACACCACATTTCTGTTGAATCATTGACACATACACCACATCTCTGTTGAATCATTGACACATACACCGCATTTCTGTTGAATCATTGACACATACACCACATCTCTGTTGAGTAATTGACACATACACCGCATCTCTGTTGAATCATTGTCACATACACCGCATCTCTGTTGAATCATTGACACATACTCCACATCTCTGTTGAATCATTGACACATACACCGCATTTCTGTTGAATCATTGACACATACACCATATCTCTGTTAAATCATTGACACATACACCGCATTTCTGTTGAATCATTGATACATACATTACATCTCTGTTGAATCATTGACACATACACCGCATCTCTGTTGAATCATTGACACATACACTGCATCTCTGTTGAATCGTTGACACACACTGCATTTCTGTTGAATCATCGACACATACACCACATCTCTGTTGAATCATTGACACATACACCGCATCTCTGTTGAATCATTGACACATACACCGCATCTCTGTTGAATCATTGACACATACACCGCATCTCTGTCGTATCTTTGACACATACACCGCATTTCTGTTGAATCATTGACACATACACCGCCTTTCTGTTGAATCATTGTCACATACACCGCATTTCTGTTGAATCATTGTCACATACACCGCATCTCAGTTGAATGATTGACAGATATACCGCATTTCTGTTGAATCATTGTCACATACACCGCATCTTTGTTGAATAACTGACACATACACCGCATCTTTGTTGAATCATACTTGAAAGGGTTAGGTCCTTCTTGGCACTGAGGTTCGTTATCTCTGTTGAATCATACTTGAAAGGTTTAGGTCCTTCCTGGCTCTGAGGTTCGTAATCTTTTCACGTTTGCTATTGTATTCACTTCCTTACTAGTGTTAAAAGGCCTAGGGCACAATTGGAATGATACATTAACTAGCTAAGACGAGTTATGAAAACCAGATAACTGGCAATACATTTAAAAAGTAAAATAACAAAAATACCGATCTTAGAGGAAAATTCAAAACGGAAAGTCCCTAATCAAACGGCAAAATCAAAAGCTCAAACACATCAAATGAATGGATACCAACTGTCATATCCTTGACTTGGTACAGACATTTTCTAATATAGAAAATGGTGGACATTTCATATATAGAAAATGGTGGATTAAACCTGGTTTTGTGGCTTATTCCCGATTGTGACTGTTTTGCTGGGTGTGTTACGGTACTTATCTATCCCAAATTCATGTATTTAGTTTGATGTTATATTTGTAATTTTCATCGGATTTTGTCAAATTGGTTGACGTCTTTTCTATTAAATTCATGTGTGATGGTAAAGAAAATTAATCACCGCCTTCATTTATTAGTTTTGATTTTGTTCAACGTAATCTGTACGATTTTTATGTTTGAAGTTAGATTCAAAACAAACCGGACATATATATAACATAGTTAATTGCTATTGATTAGTATTTGCAATGTGCATTGTGTTTTTAAAAATGTAATATCAGTATTTAGTTCTATTATAATCTTAATTCAATCCTATTTTCATCTTATTTTTTAGAAATAATTTTTCAAATATGATGTCATATTTCTGCTGTTTCAGAAATTCAAATGTCTGCATGACGTAATATTGTACCTTTTCAACACTTCGTATGTGACGTCATGGTTATGACTTTTTGCGTTCAGGCGTGGTTTGTCACTGAGTCGGGTGTGTCTATTTTCTGTGTTGGTCTTCAATGCATTATGTATTATGGTTTTGTTTTCTGTAATTAGTTAACGTCAGTTTGATCATGTAAATCTTTTATATTCATTTGATAAAATTTACTGTTTGCAATAGCATAAATTGTTCTTTAAAATAAGAGTTGTTCTTATCACAAGCAAAAAAACCTAGCCGTATTTGGCACAACCTTTTTCAACTTTTGATCCTCAGAGCTGTATAACTTTGTCCCCCCTTTTTTTGACTTTCGAACTTTTATATCTGGGCGTCACTGGTAAGTCTTGTTTGGACGAGGCGCGTTTTTGACGTAATGAATTTTAAACCTGATGCCTTTTGTTATCTATTATTCATGTGTAATACGTTCTGCTATGCATTTGTATTGTAGTCCTGTATTATTATGTTATCATTTTAATGTTATATTGAACAATGCCATCAAAGTGCGAGGTTTGGCATGCCACAAAACCAGGTTCAACCCACCATTTTTTTCTTTAAAAATGTCCTGTACCAAGTCAGGAAAATGGCCATTGTTATATCATAGTTCGATTCTGTGTGTGTAACATTTTTACGTTGTGTTTCCGTTGTGTCGTTTGTTTTCTCCTATTTTTGAGTGTGAATTCACATTACTATAAGACGTGTCACGGTACTTTTCTATCCCAAATTCATGTATTTGGTTTTGATGTTATATTGGTTATTCTCATCGGATGTTGTCTAATGCTTAGTCCGTTGCTGTGTGTGTTACATTTTAATGTTGTGTCGTTGTTCTCCTCTAATATTTAATGCGTTTCCCTCAGTTTAAGTTTGTTACCCCGATTTTGTTTTTTGTCCATAGATTTATGAGTTTTGAACAGCGGTATACTACTGTTGCCTTTATTTGTAGCTAGCTAAACATCTCACTTGTATGACAGTCGCATACAATTTCATGATATGGACAACGATGTGTGTCAAAGACAAAAGGACATAATGGGTAAAAATGTCAAAAATAGGGGTACAGCAGTCAAGATTGTGTTATAATTTTAATCACTATTAAAACAAACAAATATGTCAACAAAGAAAAGTAAAAAGGCATATAGACAAAGCACATCAGCAAAAACGAAAGACAAGGATACAAAAATGTTACATAAGCACAATAACACACCGAGCGGACGGAATGAGTGAATAGAACATGAGGAATATAAGAGATATTGACTACGTGAGTGAGAGTCTTTGAAATAGTGATTGAATGAACGGGAGAGTGAGAAAAAGATTGACTGAGTGAATGAGCGAGCAGGAGATGGTGAAAGAATGTAACGGAGTGAATGAATGAAAGGAATATATTGAGAGTTAGTAAATAGAAGAGAGATTGAATGAGGGAATGGTGAGAATGATAGTAAATGCAGGAGAGATTGAATAGGAGAATGGTGAAAAAGATGGTGAATGGAAGAGACATTAAATGAGAGAATTGTGATAAAGTTAATGAATGGAGGAGATATGGACTGAGAGAATGTGATAAAGTTAGTGAACGGAGGAGATATTGAATGAGAGAATTGTGAGAGAAAGTTAGTGACTGAATGAGAGAATGGTGAGAAAGTAAGTGAACGGAGTAGAGATTGAATGGGAAAATGGTGAGAAAGTTAGTGAATGGAAGAGAAATTGAATGAGAGAATATGGTTAGAATGTTAGTGAATGGAAGAAAGATTGAATGAGAGAATGGTGAGGTACTCACGAGGAGAAGGCAGACACCGCTCCACATGTGGCACCTTTCTTGTTGCTCATATAATTACATGTACGCACTTGTTTATAAATATAATACGGTAGTTCACATTCGAGGAAAAGACCTTAAATAAACTCATCATAGATAATTAACGAAAAGACAACGTAATGTCTTGAGTCTGTGCAGGAATCTAGCTATAAACTGAGAGATTCGTGTATTCTGCCCCGTAAGTTATTCTTGTTCAATTTAAGATCTGTAAAAGCTTGTCTATTGTAAACCTCCTACAATGGCAGATTTGTATGCGTCTATTCCCTTACCTTTGCAATGCTTATAAAACTATCAAAATAAATGCATGTAAAGATTGAATGGGAAAATGGTGAGAAAGTTAGTGAATGGAATATTCGATTTTCTACACAAGGCAAGTGTCAGCCAACGACTAACTGTATATGAATTTCAGTAAGTGTACTAAGAGGTGGCTTTCGTTGGGGGTGGGGTTGGGACAAAATGCACATGTCTTTCTCATTAACCTGCATATATGTTTAGCACATACATCCTCTTCATTTTCTATTCCAAGTGTTGCCTTCTTTGAGGGTCCCGGGCTCATTTTTTAAAGATCTGAATCCGCGAAAGACAGAATTGTCTGAACGAAATCTTTCTGCAAAGCGTACAATCATAGTTACCTCGAAATAGATAGGGCAGGTGTAAGTACCTATGCAATTTCTCTGGTTTACTAGGTGCTGTTTGTGAGTATCAATTTATGTTTGTTCGTATAATGGAGCAATTTGTAATACCTATGCATTTTTTCTGTTTAACCTGGTGCCGTCATGAGTGTCAACTTTTTTTTATTTGTTTAGTGGAAATATTACTTTAATAGTGTAATAAAACGATGTACATGTACATATGATCTGTTTCAGAATTCGGGCGTTGAAGCAAAATGAAATCAGAAGATGTATTTCGAAACATAGTTATTGAAGATCCATTTACCAAATTAACTAAAAAATATTGTTTTTCAGAATATTTCACAAGACTTGATAATTATATAAAAAGTTTGTTTATATCTAAAATATACGTGCACTACAGAAACTTTACATTTAGACTGAAGGTCATGTTTATCTGGCGTAATCTAAATGATATAAATATAAAATAAAAGTTGGTCAAGGATGTTAACACACGTCATATTGGTATTGACGTCACTGGCTATTTATATAACACAATTGAGATACTTTAGCTATATAAACGAATTAAACAAATGCATTTATATAGATTGGAGATTGCTTAAAAAATTATATACTATTTGCATTGAGATGTGTATTGCGAAATTAGTTTAAATAAATATTTGAAGCAACTAATACATGTAATAATAGAAAATTGATGTATCTGATGTCAAAACAAAATCTACTTTGATTGGTACTTGAAAATATATCAGATTATTTGATAAGGAAGTGGTATTTTGCAATGGTCAATTGCATGGTGAATGCAGATGCAAAATAAAGTTTAGTTCTACAAACAAACTGCTTGTAAAATCTTCCTTCACATTTTGACATCATTCCGATTTTTGTTTCTACCGCAGCTATAATCATAATTTATGATATTTGTGAGAAAAAAAAACACAGAATTAAAATACAAAAAACATCCAAGTAGAACATTATTTTGTCATTGACAATTGTAACAGGCGTTAATGTTACGCAATTATTTTTTTTAATAAGAAAAAAAGAGCCGTATTGATTAGATATATTGAATATGAAACAATCCAATTGAGAAAACTAACGGCTTAATTAAAACAAAACAATTGACGAGGACCAAATATGACAGACATGAACCAACGACAACCACATAACTATAGCCTCATGACTTGGGACAGTCACATCGATTAAACATTTTTAAAAGTCTTCTCCCTGTATGCTAAATTTTCAAAGTTAGTGACATTTTTTCACATACTTTCTCGAATGTTGATACTGATGCTTTCTAATCCCCAACGTTTTCATTTTTCCGATGGGGTTAACTTTACAATTTGAAGCATATTTTTTTCTAGAATAACACACCTTTTTTATGAAAGTCCACAAAGGGAAATTTCAGGGACACGTTAGTTATAAAAGCAAGTCCTAAACAACGTGATTGTCTGTTAATGATCCTGGGAGATTTGTGTCGCTAAAGTGAGACATAGCATGCATAACAATCCTTGATTCTGTTGTCGGCGTCAGTGTCAGCGGTGGTTATTTTTTTTTTAAGAATGAAGAACTTTGTCAAACCTCCATTGAATTTTAGGTAGTTTGGACAGGAGCAAAATTTTGAAAATATTTATTTTCTTTTTTCGTATTTCATTTATAAATGGAGTGTTTTTAAGTTAACATTCAGATTCAGTCCGAGATTCAAGTTTAATCGGTCATCAATCACGTTGCCGAACCTTCATGGAAATTGTTCCATATATGTTTAAAATGATTATTTTTTAAGGGTTAACTATTTCGTGGTGGTGTCATGTCATGGCTTTGTTTGGACTTGTTTGTTTGCTTTTTGGCTTTGAATGTTTGTCCCTTATATTTTATTAACTGTGCATTTGCATTCAGGTATCGCAGATCAGATTTATTCGTTCATAGAGTGTTAATTTACGTTTTTTGATTGAGTTAAGCCTTCCAATATATATTTTATCGTGTGGTTTTATATGTTGTGATGGTATGCTTTTGTTTCAGAAAAAGGGAGAAGGTTTGGTACCATTAAAAAGTATAATCCCGCTGCAAATGTTTCCACCTGTCCTAAGTCAGGAATCTGATGTACAGTAGTTGTCGTTTGTTTATGTAATTTATACGTGTTCTCGTTACTCGTTTTTATATAGATTAGATCGTTGGTTTTCCTGTTTGAATAGTTTTACACTAGTAATTTTTGGCCCCTTTATAGCTTTTTGCTCGGTGTGAGCCAAGACTCCGTGTTGAAGGCCTATAATGGTTTACTTTTATAAATTTTTATTTGGATTGAAAGTTGTCTCTTTGGCACTCACACCACATCAAACTACATCTAATTAAAACATACCCAATCAGAATATGGATGAAAAAAAACCAACATTTATTTAGAGCTTGACAGTTCAATTGTACGGCATCTTATAATTATTTTATGTCATAAGTTTGCGGTCTTGTTAGCCTATCCCATATCTTATTTTATTCATGACCTCGCTGAAGTAAATCAATTTCCTGAATTATTATAGTAAATACTGCTATTTTTATCATCTCCAATAATGAGTATGCAATTGTCGACCTTTGACTTAAGGAGTGTATTTTGCGTTCGTTGACGGACGAAAATCTTTATCTGAAGTTTTTTAAGGCTATAAGAGGTGATTGTTGTGTAATCTCACTCGAGACAATAAACAAACGTGTTTAATTTAGTGGTGTAACATCCTGTCCACACGCTCTTTATCAAACTTAACAAATGTGTTAGTTTTAAACAAAGGTATGGAATATTCAATACCTTAAACTGCTTAGAAAAATTTATTATCTTACGTTGACAAACTCTTTTGACATTTTACCGTAATAAGTATTCAAAATACTTAAGCTGTCATCGGTTTTTTAAGAAGTCTATATATAAGTGACTTAATTCGATTCATTTCTTAATATTTATCAATAAAAACACTATAATGCGGTATATTTTTTTAGTTCAACCTGCTTTTCATATTGAAGACCTATAATTGGTGACCTTCTACTGTTGTCTGTTCTATGGTCGGGTTGTTGTCTCTTTGACACATTACCCATTTCCATTCTCAATTTTATTTTTCATATACTTGCTCTATATATTTGGACCCTTCGGGTTACTCTTCGACTGTTGCTTTTAAGTTTGCATTAGTATTTTTCTCTTCGAACATTTTGGCTTTAACCATCACTGAAAGAAACTAATTAAGATATAATACATGCATTTGCTGTACAATTAGTACAGTTTAATATGATTATCAAATTGAAACATTAATATTTGTAGTGTAGCTGGTCACTCGAGTGCAGATGTTGAACATCTAAAATTATAAGATGGTCTGAATAGGTGTCCTTGAATTTTTAATTATTTAAATTTTTAGTCATTTGTATTTATTTTCAAAAATAATGTGTGTTACGTAAAATTGTCATATAATTAATTTTACTACTAGTATGACATAAATATTCATTTCAGCAATTATTATTATACGTATTACCTAATTTATTTTCACAGTAAGTCTTTATTCTTTTGCAGCCTATAATTCTCAATTTTATTTATATTTTGCTCATTTTTCTCTATTCAATATTTTTATGACTATTATTCTTTATTCTGAAAACTCCATCCATCCAGACTCTCATACTAGACATTAGTAGATAATGTTGATAAACCAATGGAATCAACGGTAATTATATAATTACTAATCAACAAATTCAAATATAGAAAAAATATTAAACGAGTGACCGAACAACACAATAATTCACGAATCAGTATTATATTCAATACTTATGTTTAATTTATCATAATTTAATTTCTTAATTTTATTACATATAGTTTAAAAGCCAATTTTGAAAATCTTATAAAAAAATCCTTGCTATCTTTTCATAGATTTTCAAATAAAAAAAGCGGCCAATATTAAAAGTATGAAAAATCTAAAATGATTTCCCGCTAAATTTGCAGTAGCTTATATCTCGAAACATGCTTTTTTTCGTTCCTTTATTAATTTATCATTTTAGAACAGCCTTTTAAAACAGTATTTTTTTAAATAGAGTAACAATTATAACATTCTTAAATTCCACGAGAAAAGTTACTAGTCGTAAAATATTTCCAAAATACCCAGACAACCTTGTCCTTTTATATTAAATATTAACATATTAATGTTTATCATCTACACTAATTGTACCGTGGAACGCATTCCTATTCCTGGTAAAATGGTAATTTTAGTTGCAAAAATATAAAAATAGTTTTACTAAAAATAAATTTGATTGTATTTATAAATGTTATCGTTATCAATGTCTTATTCACCTGACTCGAACACATATGTGATGTTGTTTTATAAATGGACTCATGAAATTTTACATAACAACAACCAAACAAATTCAATTACAATAGCAGAAATAAAAGTTACCTGTATGTTCTTGATAACACTTTTCATACATGATGATGTACTATATGATACAAATCATAATAATATAATTATATAATATACAATATTAGGTCAATGTTAGGAAAATATAAACTTTTTGTATGAGGCTGAGAAACTGGGGAAGGGCGAGGTTCTACCGAGCCCTTCCACAGTTTTGCGCCGAGTACAAAAAAGTTTATAATTTTATGATAATATAATGCAACTATAATTGATACGTTGATAGTTTTTTTAAATCGTAACATAAATGTCAAACTTGTTTTCATCTTAAATTGATACGCTGATAGGTTTTTTAATTCGTAACACAAATGTCAAATTTGTTTTCATCCCTTACTGGACCCCTTATTGTGGAGAAAGTGTTCCATGATGAAATTGACATTATAGGTACAAAATATAGCTATTTTACTATATTTAGGAAATAAACACAACTAGTTGCAGTATAAATTCATCTTCGCTAGTCATGGGTAACACGGGTAATGCTTTAGCCCCCCTTTTGGATCGTAACCCTCGACATACATAGTTGATATTTTTAACGTAGAAGTCGTACTCATGATTAAGGAGTAAGAAACATTTTCACAAAATGATTAAGCCTGCCTATATATAGAATCGATTCAAAATGGAATATTGGTCTGCCAAAAAAAATCTCCACATGAAAATTAAAGATCGTCCGATTTGTGCTGATTTGTTCTACATGGAATAGGAACTTGAACCCATACAGATTATATTTGACTATTTCTGTAAATTCATTCTTAACATGACAAAGGCGAGGGTCTGGATGGGGGTTCACATAATATAGAATAATGGGCAGAAAATAAACCAATAGAGGAAAATTGACCAAAATATAAAGAAGAGAGAATAAAAAGGGTGTTTAAATTTAAAGCATAGAGAAAAATGGGTAAAAAATAAAAAATAGAGACTAATGGTTTAACGAAATGAAGAACGCGGTCCAATTCGCAACCTCAATGGTTTAAAAGATAACAGGTTTGATACAAAGTTGTCATATATGTATAGTTGTAGATCGATTGTTGACCTCATGATGTTTTTTTTATGTTTGACCTCATAGAGGACAGGGTATATTAAGACCCAATTAAAAAAATATCATCCGTTGAAAGCCTTCCAGAAATTAAGGTTAATATGCTAAATATTAAACATCCAGGAGAAAAAATGCTCTATAGGAATATAATTACAAAAAAAAAAAAAAAACCCGGTTTTCCATTTTGTTAAACGCTAGTCTATTTTCTATAGTTTATTTAATCCTGAAAAAATATCCATATTTCTGCAAGGATCGAAAACTCGAAATGGCGTTATTTCTAAAAAAAAAAAAAAAAAAAGAGAAAAAATAGATTATGACGCAGGCAACATTTTTCTTTTAATACATTTAATATCATATATAAAATATTTTTTTTTGAAAAAAAAAAAAATAAACAAAAAGTACATATTAAGTGATAAAATTTTATTATATTATGTTAAAAGTACAAAGTCATGTAGTCCTGTATTGTGCAAACTGTAATTGCATTTTACGTTTTAACTGAAGTACAGGTAAAATAAACATGTTACATTTATAACTGGTCGATTTTCAAAATTAAGATATGATATCACTAATGGATTTCCATGGTTTGTAGGTCAATAAATTAATTAAAAAAACCAAACGCTATCTTTTAAATCTGAACAGCTTGTAAACAACTCCATGTCGTATTCTATTGTGCAAGATGTCTATCTTCGCTTTGTTTCCTTAAACATTGTTAAACTCTTCACCAAATCTATTTATTTTCAGTTTTTATACAAACGTGGAATTATTATGTAATGTTTGGAGTTCAGGAACAGCATTGGTCTGACAGGAATAAACTTGGTGAGATACTGAGCTTAAATTGGAATTGATATGGAAAAAAAATTACAACAAAATCGGATCTACCGTCGGAACAAACAATAATAATTATATTAGTAATAGCTACACGGATAGAACACGCGACATATTAAACAAAAACAAGATTTCTTCAGGAAAATCACATGATATAAATCGAAAAGACAGCTTATATAACAAAGAAATCATCTTTGGTGAAGCTAAAACAGAGAGTGATTAGTCCGGGGTTGAAAATATAGTGCAGATTTTAACGAATTCCAAGCATTCAAGTCAATTGAAATATGCCATCGAAGAACAGCTAATTATCGCTTTGTGTGTGTCCAGAAAACTGCCGTATCTTGCTTTTAATAGCGGAACGATATGCATTTCAATCGCTCAAAGATGCCGCCATTAGAATAATCGAAAGTCTAATTGGTTGTAAAATAGTAAGTGAGAAATTTCATAAATTCGTCTTCGGTAACGAAAGTTACATTTCAGAAAATAACTGTATCTTTGCAAACGATTTTAGTTATAATCGATATACTGCAGTTTTAACAGTGAATATATCGAAAGGGCAGTACAAGTTGTTGTTTTGGATTCGGAACAGGACGTAAAATGTCACAGGTATCTGGAAGAACAAGGTAAGGAAATAAGTGCTGAATTCAAAGCTTGTTGTCTGCACGATTCGAAGGAAGATACTTCATTTTTATACTGGACTTGTGGGAAAACATTTTTCAAATATGATACAGCTATGAACAAAGCGCGCAAGCCATTAACATGCCGTCGGTGCAATTTCACTCTTATGGGGTATGCTGGGAGTTGTTTTGTGATTGGTGGCATTCATCAGGGCCAAAGGATCACGAATATTGAGGAGCACAATGTCAAGAAGAATACATGGAGACGAGTTGCGTCCCTTCTGAACACCCCTCCCCCAAAAAAACACACTCGGTCGAGTTCATCCAAAGGGCTTATCTATTTGTACATACTAGCAATCGTTGACCTCTAGACTGTGTTGCCGCCTCTTTGACACATATACCGCATATGTGTTGAATTATTGACACATACACTGCATCTCTGTTGAATCATTGACACATACACCGTATCTCTGACACATACACTGCATCTCTGTTGAATCAGTGACACATAGACCGCATCTCGGTTGAATCATTGAAACATACAACGCATCTCTGTTGAATCATTGCCACATACACCGCATCTCTGTTGAATCATTGACACATACACCACATCTCTGTTTAATTATTGACACATACACCGCCTCTCTGCTGAATCATTGACACATACATCGCTTCTATGTTGATCATTGACGTATAAACCACATCTCTTAAATCATTGACACATACACTGCATCTCTGTTGAATCATTGATACATACACCGGATCTCTGTTGAATCATTCACATATACACCGCATCTCTGTTGAATCATTGACACATACACCACATCTCTGTTGAATCATTGACATATACACCGCATCTCTTACACATACACTGCATCTCTGTTGAATCATTGACATATACACCGCATACCTGTTGAATCATTGACACATACACCACATCTCTGTTGAATCATTGACACATACACCGCATCTCTGTTGAATCATTGACATATACACCGCATACCTGTTGAATCATTGACACATACACCACATCTCTGTTGAATCATTGACACATACACCGCATCTCTGTTGAATCATTGACATATACACCGCATCTCTGTTGAATCATTGACACATACACCACATCTCTGTTGAATCATTGACACATACACCGCATATCTGTTGAATCATTCACACATACAACGCATCTCTGTTGAGTCATTGACACATACACTGCATCTCTGTTGAAACATTGACTCATATACTGCATCTCTGTTGAAAAATTGACATTTACACTGCATCTCTGACACATACATCGCATCTATGTTGAAACATTGACATATACACCACATCTCTGTTGAATCATTGACACTTACACCGCATCTCTGTTGAATCATTGACATATACACCGCATCTCTGTTGAATCATTGACACAAACATCACATCTCTGTCGAATCATTTACATATACAGCGTATCTCTGTTGAATCAATGACACATACACCGCATCTCTGTTCAATCATTGACACATACACTGGATCTCTGTTCAATCATTGACATATACACTGCATCTCTGTTCAATCATTGACATATATACCACATCTCTGTTGAATCATTGACATATACACTGCATCTCTGTTGAAACATTGACACATACACCACATTTCTGTTGAATTATTGACATATACACAGCATATCTGTGTTGAATCATTGACACATATATCACATCTCTGTTGCATCATTGACACATACACAGCATATCTGTTAAATCATTGACACATACACCACACATTTGTTGAATCATTGACACATACATCACATCTCTGTTGCATCATTGACACATACACCGCATATCTGTTAAATCATTGACACATACACCACATCTCTGTTGAATCATTGACACATACACCGCATCTCTTGAATCATTGATACACACACCAAATCTCTGTTGACTCATTGACACATACACCGCATCTCTGTTGAATCATTGACATATACACAGCATCTCTGTTGAATCATTGACACATACACCGCAAATCTGTTAAATCATTCACACATACACCGCATCTCTGTTGAAGCATTCACACATACACCACATCTCTGTTGAGTCATTGACACATACACCACATCTCTGTTGAATCATTGACACATACACCGCAAATCTGTTTAATCATTCACACATACACCACATCTCTGTTGAATCATTGACACATACACCACATCTCTGTTGAATCATTGACACATACACCGCATATCTGTTAAATCATTCACACATACACCTCATCTCTGTTGAGTCATTGACACATACCCTGCATCTCTGTTGAAACTTTGACTCATATACTGCATCTCTGTTGAAAAATTGACATATACACTGCATCTCTGACACATACACTGCATCTCTGTTCAATCATTGACATATACACTGCATCTCTGTTGAATCATTGACATATATACCACATCTCTGTTGAATCATTGACATATACACTGCATCTCTGTTGAAACATTGAAATATACACCGCATCTCTGTTGAATCATTGACACATACATCACATCTCTGTTGAATCATTGACATATACACCGTATCTCTGTTGAATCATTGACACATACACCGCATCTCTGTTGAATCATTGACACATACACTGCATCTATGTTCAATCTTTGACATATACACTGCATCTCTTTTGAATCATTGACATATACATCACATCTCTGTTGAATCATTGACATATACACTGCATCTCTTTTGAAACATTGAAATATACACCGCATCTCTGTTGAATCATTGACACATACACCACATTTCTGTTGAATTATTGACATATACACAGCATCTCTGTTGAATCATTGACACATACACCACATCTCTGTTGCATCATTGACACATTCACCGCAAATCTGTTAAATCATTCACACATACACCGTATCTCTGTTGAATCTTTGACACATACACCACATCTCTGTTGAATCATGGACACATACACCGCATCTGTTGAATCATTGATACATACACCACATCTCTGTTGAATCATTAACACATACACCGCATCTCTGTTGAATCATTGACATATACACAGCATCTCTATTGAATCATTGACACATACACCACATCTCTGTTAAATCATTGACACATACACTGCATATCTGTTAAATCATTGACACATACACCGCATCTCTGTTGGAACATTGACACATATACTGCATCTCTGTTGAATCATTGGCATATATACACAATTATTATATGGTATTACAGTAAAAATATTCTGAAGATGCGTGTGCCGACCTTTCCAAAGTACTGGTCGGCAGTGGTGTTCTCGCCTATGGACTGCTATAATTTACAGTCCTGACGGAGCAGAACCTATAACTGCCCCAGCCATATACTTCGTCATGTTCTATTTTCGTCTGGGTTTGAAAAAGTCCAGAATAATTTATTTTGGAATGGATCTTGCTCTCACTCACAGGCATTCTTTCTTTCACTCTCTAACTGTCTTTGTTTCGTCAGTCTTCATCTTTCTGTCTCGCTTTTTCTTTTCTTTCTCTCTCTCTTATGTCTCTCGTTTTTTGTTCTCTCGTTTTTCATTCTCTCTCTCTCTCGTTCAAAAAGGGTGCGAGAGAAGGCGAACCAAAGGGCGTGCGAAAGGACGAACGAGTGAATGAAAGAGAGAGTGAGCGAGAGCGCTGGAGAGTACGAGAGAGGGAAAGAGCGAAACAGCGAACGTGAAAGAGAGCGAGCACGACAGAATGAAAGAGCGCGATAGAATGAAAGAACGCGTAAGAGTAAAGGAATGGGCTGCGGGTGAGTGTGAGAGAGAACGAGGAAATTAAACAGCGCGAGACATTTGAGTGTGAAGGAATGAATAGAGAGTGACTGTGAGAGAGCACGATATAATGAAAGAGTGCGCGCGAGAAAGAGTGAAGGAATTGGCAGAGTGTGAGTGCGAGAGAGCACGTGAGAATAAAACAGCTCGAGGTAGTGAGAGTAAAGGAATTGTTAGAGAGTGACTGTGAGAGAGCACGACAGAATAAAAGTGTGCGCGAGAGAGAGAGTGAGCGAGTGTGAGACATCATGGGAAAATGAAAGAGCTCAAGAAAAGGAAAGAACGCATAAGAGTGAAGAAGTGGACAGAGAATGAATGCGAGAGAGAACGAGAAAATTAAACAGCGGGAGACAGTGAGAGTGAAGAAATGGAGAGAGAGTGACTGTGAGAGATCACGATATAATGAAAGAGTGCGCACGAGAGAGAGTGAGCGAGTTTGAGAGATCATGGGAAAATGAAAAAGCTCGAGAAAATGAAAGAGCGCGTAAGAGTGAAGAAGTGGACATAGAATGAGTGAAAGAGAACGATAAAATTAAACAGCGCGAGACAGTGAGAGTGAAGAAATGGAGAGAGAGTGACTGTGAGAGAGCACGATATAATGAAAGAGTGCGCGCGAGAGAGAGTGAAGGAGTGGGCAGAGTGTGTGAGATATCACGGAAGAATGAAGGAATGGGCAGATAGTGAGTGCTAGAGAGCACGATAGAATAAAACAGCTCGAGGTAATGAGAGTAAAAGAATTGGTAGAGAGTGACTGTGAGAGAGCACAATATAATGAAAGAGTGCGCGCGAGAGAGAGTGCAGGAATGGGCAGAGTGTGAGCGAATGTGAGGGATCACGGAAGAATGAAAGCGTACGCGCGAGAGAGAGAGTGAAGGAATGGGCAGAGTGTGAGCGAATGTGAGAGATCACGGAAGAATGAAAGAGTACGCGCGAGAGAGAATGAAGGAATGGGCAGAGTGTGAGTGCGAGAGAGGACGAGAGAATAAAACAGCTCGAGGTAGTGAGAATAAAGGAATGGATAGAGAGTGACTGTGAGAGAGCACAATATAATGAAATAGTGCGCGAGAGAGAGAGTGAAGGAATGGGCAGAGTGCGAGTGCGAGAGAGCACGAGAGAATAAAACAGACCGAGGTAGTGAGAATAAAGGAATTGGTAAAGAGTGACTGTGAGAGAGCGCGACAGAATGAAAGTGTGCGCGCGAGAGAGAGTGAGCGAATGTGAGAGATCATGGGAAAATGAAAGAGCTTGAGAAAATGAAAGAGCGCGTAAGAGTGAAGAAGTGGACAGAGAATGAGTGCGAAAGAGAACGAGAAAATTAAACAGCGCGCGACAGCGAGAGAGAAGGAATGGATAGAGAGTGACTGTGAGAGAGCACGATATAATGAAAGAGTGCGCACAAGAGAGAGAGAGAGAGTGAAGGAATGGGCAGAGTGTGAGCGAATGTGAGGGATCACGGAAGAATGAAAGAGTACGCACGAGAGAGAGTGAAGGAATGGGCAGAGTGTGAGTGCGAGAGAGCACGAGAGAATAAAACAGCTCGAGGTAGTGAGAATAAAGGAATGGATAGAGAGTGACTGTGAGAGAGCACGACATAATGAAAGTGTTCGCGAGAGAGAGAGAGAGAGTGAGCGAGTGTGAGAGATCATGGGAAAATGAAAGAGCTCGATAGATGAAAGAGCGCGTAAGAGTGAAGGAATGGACAGAGAATGAGTGCGAGAGAGAACGAAATAATAAAACAGCGCGAAACAGTGAAAGTGAAGAGCCTAGAAAATTCTGGTCCGCGGTTCCTCATAATAAAAGAAACACTGGTTGTAAAATAGACAATGAATCAATGTTAAAAACAATAGAATCTATTCTTGGTGATACCCCACCGGAGATGTGTAAAGAAGTTTTAAACCTTGTGAGCAATTCTGTTTTTGAAATGTTGCATGTAAATGTAGACATTGAAATATCTGAGGAGGAAATCAAATCCGCAATATATGAAATTAAGTCAGGAAAGAGTATTGGAAATGATGGTATAATTAGTGAAATGTTATCTAGTTGTCCGATCTTATCTGCACCTATTTTGAAAATTTTGTTTAACTTTAATTTCTCATCTGGAATATATCCTGATCACTAGACAGAGTGTTTAGTCATAGCGGTTCCTTAAACTGGTGATTTATCAGATCCAAACAACTATAGACCAATTGTTTTATCCAAACTATTCACTACTATTTTAACCAACCGTTCATTGTCGAGGTCAGAGGAAGAAGAAAAAGTTATCAACAATCAATTTTGCTTTAGACCCGGACGGTAAAATATAGATGCAATATTTGTGTTACATGGATTATCACTAATTCTCTCCAACAAAAAGCAAAAACTGTACTGTTCATTCTTAGATTTTCGTAAAGCATTTGACAAGCTTGATCGACGAATACTTATGTATAAGCTCCTTAAAAATGGAGTTAGATCCAAATTGATAACTAGTGTGAAATCTGTCTATTCTTCTGTTAGATTGCGTGTTAGATCTGGTGGTGTTGTATCCGAATCGTCTGATAATTTAATGGGGGTAAAACAAGGGAAGCCCTCGTCGCATCTTTTGTTTTCATTCTTCATCAGTGCTTAATTGAGGACATACATATTGATATGCGGAATGATGCCATTACTGTGAATAATATTCTTATATTTCTTATTCTGTTTGCGGATGACACTGAGCTGTTTGGAAAATCATCAGAATTATTGAGAAAAAAAACTTTTAGATAATATTTTGAAATACTATAATAAGTGAAACATTGAAGTTAATACTGACAAGACGAAAATTATTGCATTTAAAAATGGATCGCATCCAGTAATTGGCTGATTTTTCTACGACAATAAAGAGCTACAAATAGTAATTTTTTATATATGTATATCTTGGTATGATGTTTCATGTTAATGAAAAAAATCGTACAGACCCATAAACGTGTGTCTCAACAGGGTTCACGAACTTTATCGTCATTGTTAAACTCAGTCTAAGAGTTGTACTTGTCACAGAAGAAACAACTTGATCTATTTGATAGTATGATGGCGTCTGTTCTTAATTATGCTTCGGAAATACGGGGTTTCAATCGAGGTAAAGAGGATGAGATTATTCACAATCGTGTCTTCTGATACATTTTAAAAGTTGGCAAAACTGTACCCCATTGTTTCTTATATAAAGAATTGGACCATTTTCCTATGTATGTTATGAGAAAATTTAGAATTTTTAATTCTGGTTAAAAATTTTAACATACAAAACATATGATGTTTATAAATTGTTACTTGAACATGTTGAAGAAGCCAATTATGGCAAAAAAAAAAAAAAAAAAAAAACTCGGCTTCTAATGATGAAGACATAATCTTTCAATCAGTTTAATTGAGAACTGGAGCTGCCATGTCAGTAACTGCTAGTACTCCTTTGTTAATTTATGTATCATTGTCATTTTGCATAGTTTCTTTTGTTACTGTTCTGACATTGGACTCGGTCTTTTTTAAACTGAGTTTTGCTGTGCGTATTGCTGTGTGTTTCTATATTCTACATTGGCTAGAGGTATAGGGGAGGGTTGAGAACTCACAAAATATGTTTAACCCCGCCGCATTTTGCGCCTGTCCAAAGTCAGGAGCCTCTGGCCTTTGTTAGTCTTGTATGTTTTTAAATTTTAGTTCATTTATATGTTTTGGAGTTTAGTATGACGTCCATTTTCACTGAACTAGTACACATTTTATTTAGGAGCCATCTGAGACCCAATGGTGGCCTTCAGCTGTTATCTGCTCTTTGGTCGGGTTGTTGCCTCTTTGACATATTCCCCATTTCCATTCTCAATTTTATTCTAATGTACGTGACTTAGGAGATAACTAACTTGTCGCCAGTAAACGGGTATTTGCGACCATCAAATCCCCAATTGATGCCGTTGGAGCTTAAAATACAATATTGTTATCTCCATTCTAATGAAACTGACAGAAAACAACGTTAAAACATGTATTTAAAAACTGTCATATGCCGTATGCGCTTGCACGTACGTTCCATAGCATCAATTGTCAATTGATGCAATGTAGATAAGTGACGTTATCCAATCAAAATGAACGTTACAAACGGTGTTGCATTAGAATTATTATTTGATAGTGGTCTAAATTATATATGGTATCAACAAGCAGAAATACATGTTATTGAATATATTGATGTCATTAAGAATAGAATTAAAGATCAGTATATACAAAGCGGGTTAGCATCTGTAGAAAGAAGCGAAAAACTTAGTGTTGATAAGTATATAAAGTTAGAATTAAGGTTTGAACATTATTTAGATTACTGTTATAACTCACACTTTTTAACTAAATTGCATAGTGGTACATTAAAGCTGAACATTGAAACAAGAAGATATACTGATATGTTATATGATGTGCGTTGAAAACGAATACCACTTTTTATTAGTATGCCCTGTCTATAGATCAATTAGGCCTAGATGTTTGCCAAAATTTTATTGTTCTTGACCAAATATTACTAAATTACAGTATTTATTAAAATTGACGTCTCTTTTACATATAAAGAAATTGTGCAATTACATAAAATCTGCGTGGTCAATCAGATCACATATTGTTACTTAATGTATTTGTTTTCTTATAATGTTTTTTTTATGTATTGGTCTTTGCTGTTTATCATTTGTCATGTTGTTAATATGTTTTCGTTGCTATAGCATATATGATGCTTTTTACTATATAATATTCATTCCTTCAATTGTGATATTAGATGCGAACGTAGGTTCGAAAGAAACATTAAAGACAAAATTCATTTATCCGAAAAAGAAGAACAGCTACCCTAGGCTTCTACACGAATTAAAGAAATACGTACATGTAGAAACACTTCGAAAAAACCTTGAGTATATCTACATTGTAACTTGATTTCGTTGATACCTTGCCGTTTTACGACTGATTGGATTTAAGTCTTATTTAATTATTTTCTTTGTCGTATGCTAATTAGCTACTGTGAACATGATTATAGTATTTCAACTCTCACGGTTGCGCTCCTTATAACTCTTTCATATTCAACATCATTTGTAAGCTAAGTTGTAAACTGACAGTAATATGCCAACAGCTTGTGTATTTGAGAGAAAAATAATATAATTACCATTTCACAAATCTTATTATATGCAAATACAAATTGCTTATTTATTTATTTATTTATTTATTTATTAGAAATTAAAGTTGCAAGTACTTTTTTTGTTATCAGGAAACGACCTTGAAATCGTCCAACAAATCTGAAATATTAAGAATTGAGATACTATTATTATATCATGTAAGGGATGCAATTCCATAGAATATGTCTTTGTAGTGTGCAAAATATTAAAGGGACGATTTTGAGCCTAATTAATATATACAAATTCTAAAGCAACAGTAGCTTACCAATGTTCAAATCTCTTTAATTAGCCGTTTCAGAATGTAAAGAATCATGGGTAATTTCATTGTTCGTACCCCAAAATGAAAATAACGTCACGTCATTGGTTGAATTTCCATTGTTTATGACATTTTTAACCAATCACGACGTTTTGGTGAACACTTTTGAAAATATTACCCAGGATGCATTAGATTCTGAAACGGCGAATTCATGTAGAAGAAACAAACAAGTAAAATGTAAACACTGAAGGAATCGTATTTTGTTTTCAAACAGTTCGATTTTAATGTAAATCAAGAGTCTCATGTTTCTTTTCCGCAGTTCCGTTTTGTAAAAATAATAGATTATAGCATGTTTCGAATTCATTCTATTTCCAATACTATCTAGACCGTTTGTTGTTCATATTTTTGAATAGTCTGATTTTCATGTTTTGTCGGGTTTATGTGTAGGTATTAGTGTGGTATATTTAGCTGTCAAAGTATGTTTGTTAATTCTCACTTGCATTTGGTTTTTTTTCTAGCACACTTACTTCCTTTATCCAATTATCACCTATTTCTGCATATTTCTTCAACTGAAACGTCAAATTCTGCGTTTCCGTGAAAATATGAGTCATCAACACACGTGACTGTTCCGGGACATTTGAACAACCCCTCAGAGCATTTGTAATCTAAAGATAGAACAAAGAAAGAGAGGACTTCACATATAGCAATATATAAAAATACATGCAATCCAACAATAAAACCACACATACATCTTTTTGAAAATGCTATTATAGCTTCCCTATTAAAATGTGAAATGGTTGCCATTGAGACAACTATTCCACAGAGTTTAAATGACAAAGATACAAGCATTTATGGGTCATCGTACGGCAGGCAATACTCTATACCCACCTATGAAAAGCCCCGATATAAAAATGTCAAACAATTCAAGAGAAAACTAAGAACCATATTTATACAATATAATTACAATTTACGAAAAACATATATGACAGACATGAACCAACGAGGACCACTGACTTACAGTTTCCTGACTTTGGATAGGCACATATATATATTCGTAGTAAATCAGTCAGTATGTCTATAATTCTTATCTCGAATAGAATTTTCATGATTTTTGGGAAATGTTGGTTGATTTGCACATTTTGCTATATATAAAGGTAACTTATAGCCAATATTAGTACATGTATTCATTAAACTTGCATTATCATTTTCCTACGAATGCGTAGCTCTTCAAGTTTGATCGTTTTCAATCACAAAAATAAATGAAATATATGGCTACATAGCTGCAGTATCTTGTTAATTATGTAGCCTTTAATTGTAAATGTACCCTCACAATAGTTCAGTTATTGTAAATAGTTATCAAAAGTACAAGGATTATAATCTAGTACGCAAGACGCGCGTTTCGTCTACATAAGACTCATCAGTGACGCTCATATCAAAATAGTTATAAAGCCAAACAATACAAAGTTGAAGAACATAGAGGATCCAAAATTCCAAAAAGTTGTGCCAAATACGGTCAAGGTTATCTATACCTGGGACAAGAACATACTTAGTTTTTCGAAAATTCAAAGTTTTGTATCAGGAAATTTATAAAAATGATAACATAATTGATATTCATGTCAACACCGAAGTAATAGATGATAGTATGGCTACAAAAATAAAACAACAATGACCGTTCTTTGCAACAAGTGGACAATAAGATAATATATCAATTATTTTATCCTCACTTTATTTCTATTCGACTCACCTATGCAGAAGTCTTCTATTTCGTCCGATCCATCCGTGCAGTCTGTTCTACCATCACACATTGAACTTTCATGAATACAGATTCCATTTTTACATTTGGCAAATCCTTTTCCACATTTGTGTTCTGACAAAATAAAAAAATCAAAGTCCTTGAATGCCAGCCATTTTGTTTATATTGTTCTCATTTTTTCCACTCAATCATCCATTTTTTTTCTAGCAAACTGGGAATTTAATAAATAATATTTCATCAACGATATTTTTATCGTTTGTCATTTAAAAAATAACCATTACTCTACAATTGATTAATTTTCATTTTTTTTAGTGGTTTAACCATGTAAGTGCACTTTCAGATGTTTACCGATTTTATTGTTACCAGTAGATGTTATTGTTATTACATACTGATGTGTACCATTTCAAGCAAACTTGTTTGGCAAGATTTATTTTGATTTTCCCATTAAAGATAAAATGTAACTATATCCAAAAAAAAATTAATAATATATACAACTTATGCTGAACCCGTCAGTTTATATGATGCTGGTTATCATTATCGGAATGGCTTTAAAATAATTATTCTCTAATTCTTCGTCAATTTATCCCTTTCTGCACCCACTGTATAAAAAAAATAAATCAACGTATTTAAATTCGGAAAGTCCATAATCACATGGCAAAATCAAATAACAAAACGCATCGAAAACGAATGGACAAGAACTGTCATATTCCTGCCTTGGTACAGGCATTTTCAAATGTAGAAAATGGTGGATTAAACCTGGTTTTATAGCGCTAACCCTCTCACTTTGATGACAGTCTCATCTAATTCCGTTATATTTACATTGAAGCGTAAACTAAACAGACACTATAAATACAATAGTCAAAATATGGGTACATCAGTCATCAGTAAACTATCTACTTCAGCATGGTTCCTTACTTTGACAATAGGTCTCTAATTCATCAGATCCGTCATCACACTGAGCAGCGTCTCCGATACACATTGAATATTGATGAATGCACTGTAATCCATCTTGGCATTTAACTTTTGTTTGGGGACATTGATATCCTGAAGCCAAAACAGAAAAATTATAAAAAGAAATTCCCCTTCTCTCTCTCTCTCTCTCTGGTAGTTGTATTAATTGACCTGCCCAGAAAATATTGCACACATATTAATGATAAATAAATGCAACAGTAGTATACCACTGTTCAAAAGTCATAAATCGATTAAGCGAAAACAAATCTGGGTTACAAACTAAAACCGAGAGAAACACATCAACTATATGCAAAAACGATTTTGAACATTTTCTAAATATTGATCATAAAGAATAACAGGCACAACACAAGCTAGCTTCGGATTACAAATTGTCAAAGAAACTGGAGTTTCTATATTGTTCTTCAAGCCTAGTAAGTCCCTCTCTTTAAGTATAACTGATACAAATTGAATTAAAGGGAAAAATCGTGCTAGCTCAGGTCAAATAAATATATTTAAACTGTGCAATAACAACTAGAAAAATCCATATCATTGGGGGATGTATGACCTTGTCCTTTTTGCTATATCTTAACACTATATTGCATTATCAATATGATGTCTATTCAATATATAACACTAATTAAAGGCAAATATGAAAACCAAACTAACGTTATCTGAGTTGTCTTCTTCGAGAAATAATTCTAATAAGTTATTATACATGTAATCTCTTGATGGTACATTAATGGATCAATTATTAAAGTTTCTAAACAACTAAGCTTAATATGTGTGATAGGTCTGTAAAACATGTCGTATTCTAATTGCGATACCTTTACAAAATGATTCATTCTCGTCTGTGCCATCATTACATGAGTTATGTCCATCACAGAGTCCATTGTCGGGGTAACATTGAATCATGTCATTACATTTTATGTTTTTGTGATTTCCAGATTGATATGCTTTAAATTCCATTACTGCTGGACATGGCATCGCTGCAAAACATTACCGTTTTATTATATTCAAAATTAAAATGCAAGCAATTATGTATAACCGTTGTTATTTGTCTTGATAAATCAGTCATATGGTATGTCTTGATATACCAACAGTTTTCTTACACACATCAACTAAAAGGATTTAATATAAAATTTGGTTTAAAGTAAGTAATCAACTATTTTTGTAAATTGTGTTGCGCTGCTTTAACATCCTCTTGAAACTTTAGAAAATAAGTGACATATAATGAACAAAAAAAAAAGCATTACAAGTTACTGGTCTATAAACTGGTAATCATTTTGAATGTGAATTACGTATAAATGTAGAGGTCACATGTCATAACCCTACCAAAACCCTATTGAGTTTCTAATTTGACTCCGCAGGTACCGTTGTACATAGATACAAATTGCATTTTATCTCAATATGAATATGGAACTTAGACCTGGGAAACAGTGATATAACAATTGCATATCTATAACAAAATGTAATTTAGATGGAGAAAAATTGTACCTTTGCAAACATCTGTTCTTTCATCTTCTCCATTGTGACAATCCCTTGAACCATCACAAAATTTGTGTAAATAAACACAGGCACTACCGTCTGAACAAGGCACACAATCCCCTTAAATCAGAAATAAAAAAAATGAAAAACACTTTCATTACTGACTTTTCTGCTCATGAAGTGTATCAACCTACATTGGGTATAAAAATTATAGAGATCTAGATGTGGTATGATTTCTAAAAAAGACCAAAAAATATCAACAAAGAATCAAATATTATCATAATAAACTGTCACATTCGGTGTATTTAGGGTCAGAAATTTCAAATGCTCTGATTGTTAGAAAATTAAGTAATGTCGTATTGTTACATTAACTGATTTAATATAATAGGAAGGGCTTACAGAACACATGATTTCATCCTCGGTTTTAGAATCTTTCGTTTTCTGTGAAACCTTTTTACGGTTCATTTATCAATTGTGTTTCTTGCCAATCGTGATTTTTGTTTCTCCACATCTATTTTATTCTTGATACGTAAAAGTGAGAATCATCAAAATTTTGTGATTATTTAATTACTATTATTATACATCAATACGTAATGTTTTTTTTTCAAACGAGAGGGTGTTTCTTAGCTACAATCTCATGTGACAGAGAAACATCCTCGAGTTTGAAAGACCATTAATAATTTGTGTATTGCTATTTTGACTATGACGTCGTTGATGTTTACAATGACAACTTCACGTGTGTTCTAGCGAGTAGCATGATATGACAAATTATCACAAACAAAAGATCAAAGGAAAAATACGCAAAATAGCGATTACACAACTAATCAGAAAAACGTGATTTTTATATGTGTATATCTTATTTTATTTTTGACACGTGACAGTAAGAAACATCGAAATATTGTGATTATTTATTATTCATCATAACTATTATTCATAAATACCACACACACACATTATATATTATACATGTTTTTAATCAAACCAACTTAGAAGCAGACATTATTAACATACATAGATTATACGGAGTGACAGGAATAGCTGTAAGTGATCCTCTCTGTACTAATACGGAAATTACAATAGTGATAAAGGTCAAATACATAATGATCTGAAATAATAAAGATAATTATAGTACAATTTATCAACTAATACCACATTAATAAATAGTAAATTTATTATGGACTTAGATAGATATAATAATCTTCAATTGCAGATGTAATGAAAATACTTATTATTAAACTTGACTAAAGTAACCCCAGTACTGTACACGTAGTAAAAATAACTATCGTAAATTTGGCGCGCCTTTTGCGAACAATACTGCTGCGGCAGTGATAACTGCTAAACACATAATGTTCTGTAATAATAATAATAATAATGATAATAATAATAATAATAATAATAATAATAACAATTTTAATAATAATAATAATAATAATAATAATAATAATAATAATAATAATAATAATAATAATAATAATAATAATAATAATAATAATAATAATAATAATAATAATAACAATAAGGATAATGATAATATAGGGTTATTGCATATATGAATATTGGGGAATATTGTCCCGAGTAGAATTTTATGTTGCATGAGCTTGCGAGTGCAATTTATTTTCTACGAGGGACAATATTCCCAAATATTCATGCAATAACCCTTTTTTGTATAGCAATATAATATTTGAAAGTAAAAATTGGTTTAAACTAAGATTTTGTCGTTAATGACGTCATGAATTTTGAAGATTTATTGCACTATTGCAATAATGGAATTTATTGCACGCTAACTTTTGGTTACTTTCAGTGGGAAATATTATATTATTATATATAATAATAATAATAATAATAATAATACTTATAATAAAAATAATAATAATAAGGATAATGATAATATAGGGTTATTGCAATAATAATAATAATAATAAAAATAATAATACTTATAATAATAATGATGATAATAATAATAATAATAATAATAATAATAATAATTTAATAATAATAATAATAATAATAATAATAATAATAATAATAATAATAATAATAATAATAATAATAATAATAATAATAATAATAATAGTATTATAATAATAATAATAATAAACATGAGCACGATTGTTACCCTTGAATAAATGATGTAATTACACTGTGCTTAAACGGCTGTGGGTAACTTAAGTTACCCGAAGCCCAAGATGGAGCCGCCTTGCGTCGGTTAGGGACTTCTCTTCTATAGAATAACAATACCATGGTTGCATCAATTAAACCACTGAATTAAAAAGTTTTATTATTTGTTTAGGGAAACCCCTAAGCTTAACAGGTGATTAAATTCTACATAATAAACGATCACAGCACGATTTGAAAAAAAGCTTAGGCTGTCCGTAACTTCAAAACAACTTGTCCGTAACTTTTTTCATTATACCAATAGGAATGTCCGTAACTTTCAAAGAATCGACATACGTGGATGTTATGTTTTACTTATGATAGAGATTGTATCGAATAATAATCAGAAATGAAGTAGATCTCTAGTATGATATAATTCGTTTGAATTATAATGGAAGACAAAATTGGAATAATATGAAAAAAATAACGATAAATCCGTTAAGCTCGGGTCTGAATTTTTATAACGTCGGGATACCCAAATCGCCCAGTTCGGAGGGTGGTTTCCTACCATTGCAGATAATCTGTTGAAACATCATTGTTGATTTTTTTTTTTGAAAAAATAGACTACACAAGTATTTTTTACACATGCATGAGGCGTGTATGCACTAACTGATTTTCTGCCAGCAATGACAAGAGTAAATCATGCGTAAATCCGGGATTATTTTTTTTTTTTTTGGGGGGGGACCAAAGTTGCCCAATCACATGACAATTATCAAAGGTTCAGCCAAAAACAATTATATTCAAAAGACATTCATTTCCATTGATTTAAAAAAAAAAAACTTAATTCTAAGTCCAATGACATTACGATTCGAACTCTACTTAGAATTTATAGTGGCCTTGTGCATTCGATGCTCGAACTTACAATAGTTAAAATTCAGTGACATAAAAGGAATAGAGCAATCAACATAGTGTAACAATTAAAAATAGTATAATAATTTAAAATATAAATAACTAAGACAACAGGGTAATTTAATAGTTTAACAATCCCTGAATACATACAAAGAGAAATAAAAAAAAAACATACTAGGAAACGTATTCAAAAGAACATAACACTATAACTTAATGGTGGGATGTATAAATACAGAGCCGCGTCAAAGAGTATTCATCAACATACACATTAAAAGGAACAAAGGCGAAAATAAACTTCAAATAGATAATTAAACTAAAAAATTTAAAGAGTATGACAAAGCCATGGTGCGAATCGAAAACGTCGATAAGACGCACATCAGTTAATAAAAGTTCATACCATAACCAGGGTCGATACCACAAACCCCACATGAAACACCTCTGTGATGTAAGTATGATGCGTTAATAAAATCACATTTGGTGTTGAATGAGTAGTATAAACGGCCGTGAAGGTTACAAATATGATGTTAATTCTCTTTTAATTGTTAAAATTATAATTCTTAAAATTTTAAATCAAAAGTTACCCACATCTGAAAATAAAGTTACGGACAGTCTGCTTAGTTTCGATCAAAAAGTTACGGACGTCTTATGCATTTTTTAAAGTTGGCCTTGCGCTTAAGTGAACTCTATTTTAACAAATTTATGGTAATTTTTAGTTATTTCTTTATTCAATTAACCTATAAATATTTACATTCTGCAAGAAAAACGTCGCAAAAGGTACATTTTGTATGAATTAAATAATCAACGAGTTTAGAGTCCGCCATCTTGGGCTGTGGGTAACTTACCCACAGCCGTTTAAGCACAGTGAATTACACAAATCAGCAAACAGCGTATTTTTCATTTCTTGACACAAAACATTCGATATGCTATTCGAATTTTTTTTTGGTATTTTGATCTATTACAAGATTTATGATTTCACTTCAAACATGCTTCGTATTGTGCGAACTGACTTAAGGCCGTTTTAGAGATACATATCATTAGACGTTTATATTACATTAATTAATTATAATTTCATAGATAAATAGAACCAGGTTTGATCCAGTCGTCGAACTGAAAAGAAAACTGCACTGGTCTCATTCGTTAGTTAAAGTCGTCAAAGTATTTATTTTTTATTTTACGTAAAATTCAGTCATCTGTGCGTTTATTTATCATAAATTCTGCATTTGGCAATTTTATCATCATCCTTATTATTATCAAAATAAAAGAAATTTGTTGTGAGAACTAGATTGTACATACCAGTGTTGTCCAGTTGACATGCAGTTTTCAACAAGTGTTAGCAGTTATATATCGGCAAGTCTCAATTGAGGTAAATGTGTTATTTTAAACATATATTTGGACAAAGGCTATTCTAATTATATACAATTAGCTATATTGGTCGTTATAAAAGATTTGAAATGTCAAATGTTATTAACTTATATACTATTTAAAGTGTTTATCCTGAATAATCAAACGACCTTCCGCTTTTAAAAGTTATATAAGGACTGTTCGATTTACAGGGAGATACTAAAAATGTGAAAACAAATTGCCTTTTTCTTCATTTTTACTTCTTCATAATCATTTTAAACATTGCTTTATACACAAACATGTTTAGTATTTCATTTAAAGCATGAAGAATATTTTTCCTCAGTTACCAATTAGATATACTAGAAGCTAAGCAATACGCCCCACCTACAGAAAAAGAGTGCAAAACGCTTTAATATAGTCAGATGTTTTGCCCCAAAAGCCACTATGAATATTTGCATTTAGTTGCCTTCTGTCGTCCGTCTTCCATTAATTGTTTGTTCCCCCACTGAAACAACATTATCAAATTAATAAAATGTGACGTGATTATGAAAAGTAAGATAGTGCTTGATAATATTACATCGGTTCAGTAACAAACATAATCGCCATGCTATTAATGGAATAACAGTAAACGATAGATTAATGTACATGTAACAAATATTTGTGAAATATCTAAAGGTTGTCTTACAAAAGAGAAAAATATACTGGTCTAGGACCAGTTACCGTCATCTGCCATTTTATTTAATAACAGGAACGTTGCAAAAAAAACCCCAACATACTAATGATATCTTCAGACAGATATTTTTACTTCATTCTTGAATACTCCGTTTTGTTTGTTCCGATAAGGATATAAAAATTCTGAATTTTTGTACATTGAACGCATCGTAGGAAGATTTGCATATGGGGACATGACGTCATCTCTTTATGAGATCCTTGATTTAGGAAAAAAATATCATTTTAAAACAAACAAATATCTCGCCTTGCTTTAGAATATACAATTTCTTTCAACAGAATTTAAAAAAGAATCATAAATTTCAAAGTGAAAGTCTATACGTCTCATAAATACGGTGTAAGTGGTTGAATTATAAATGACATAACGTTAACATTCTGAACAGGAATGGAACCTTCCAATTTTCCAAATTAATAGTCATAATGGTGATGTGTTTGATTCAGTTTACGTACCTTCTCATCTTTAAGGAAAGAAAAATGCATAATTAAGGTCCCGAGTAAATGTAAACTTTATGACTTTATGACCAAGATTCAAAAGTGAAACTAAGCAGAACAATAAGATATCAAGTCGACGACATGGGTGTTTATTCAGTTGGATCTAAAACATGCATAACCTCCGATTTTAAAAATAAAATGACCACGGACATTATCAATCTATTTGTTCCTTAATTTTTAGTTTCTGCCCTTCTATTAAATGTGACTCAAGACAAAAAATCAAAAAATGGGCAACAATTGCATCGAAAAGAGAAAATCGAATGCACCTTTTTATGTTAGGGCGTGTTTAAGTTGAATATTTTGTCTTGAAAACGTATAAAGCAAGAGTATTTGATACATCATCTCGCTTCAGATTTATTTTTATATATCAAGGCTACAGATTGACTTTAGAACATCCAAAAATTTACAGTTCTAGAAAAATGAAATATATGGGTCATGTGAAATACCTTTCCAATGAATCACAAAACCAGAGTAGGTGTGTTCAAATAGCATATTTTTACTAAAAGTACTTGAAGACAGACTTTTAAGTTGCATCTTAAAAATGCATATCTTCGAAAAAACTTCACTTTTTGTGTGTGATAATAAGGGTTTATAGTCTTCGTCCACTGAAGTTTTTTAGTCTGCCCTTCCACGAAATATTTAATTAGATTTTTTTTAAATGTTGATGAATTTTCGAAAATTCCACCTGACAACCGATCAGACAATAGTTTTAAGTTGACTAAATGCAGACAAGTACATTAACTGATGCTCATTAGCTAGTAAATACATTTGTCTTCTAAAATACAACTGGCATATAAGGATCGTAATGGTGCTATGTGGATAAATTTATCGGTTTTCAAGAGCTAAATTGGCAGCGCGTCATCCCTACAATGGCTTCCATTTTTACGATTGTAAAAATGAACTGGCGTAATAGGGAGATAATTTTGACGAAGTAGAATCCTGACTAAATATATGTGTGTATCTGTCCTAAGAAAAACTATTTCACTCGTATATAAATATATATTTTGAGTGACATGAGGACTGGTACTTTGTAAAGAACTTTACATCCCAGCTCCTGTGTTCTAACAGGAGTGATCTGAGCCGGATCACCCCATCCAGATCACCCCAGTTTGAGTTTCTTTGTTATGCATGCTTTCCTTTATTCTATAAGATTTTGGCGGGAAGTCAGATCCACTATAAAAATTATAATTAATTGTACGGAAAAGACTATCTATCAAAATTCACATAGAAACAATCCAGTGTATATGCTGGGATTCGAACTCATGACCTTTAGCATATCAAGCCACAACACATACAACTACACCAGGACGTCTGGATAGGAACTAACTACAGTTATTTAACATACTTAAAGGAAGCAAGATCTTTTTAATAAATGGGGCGAGTTGGCAGACCTTTATTCAGTGAGGTTTAAACCTTTTTCGTTAATAAGTGAGTTGTCAGACTGATTGTTCAATTTGATTTTACACTTTTCCAAAAGTGGCGCTAGTCGGTAAACAAGAGTGGGGCGATTGTTTTATAAAGTGCCAATTTAGTGTGGGACGATTGGAAAGTGGGGCGAGGTGACATTGTTTGATATCTCCTCATCGTGTTCAGGAGTCATAAAGGGTATACATCATATAGTAATATATAAAGTATATTATAATGGTTGTGTGACGTTTTAAGCTAGAATTTATGAATTGTTTATGTTTTTCGTCTAATCTAAAACAGCTGGGATGTAAAATAGTTATCCCACTCGGACTCGGTGTGTAAGTGTTAGATCACCCTCTGGCCTCTGATCTTACACTGACACACCGCGTCCTTGTGGGATAACTATTAAAGCACGTTAAAAAAATTGGATAAGCGTGTTGTTATAATACTTGAAACAGAAAGAATAGTATTCTAAATTGTTGTCTAAATCGTAGCAATAATGCCCTTTTAAGGAGGGATTTGATATCATGGAAGGGATTTTTTTTAATTTAAATTTATTTTATTTTAATTGTTTACCAGAACGTTTTCTCGTGGAGTTATAATCTATAGCGTCCTTGCTAAAACGGGACAAACATTGAAAAGATCTAGTTTTCAGTGTTTTCATGCGAGGAACTATTTTGTCATTAGATTTCCTACTTATGTGTGTAGTGGTCTTGGTGTAATGTTAGGTACACACTAAATTTCATACTTAACAGTATTCGGTTGAGAAAGGTATTTGATACACAATAATAGGATTTCAATGTACTCAGTCCTTTCCATGTTTTATAGTGTTGTATGCAACATTCGAAGTTGAAGAAACATATCATATCCGTTGAAATCATTTGTGTTGATACTTTTTTTTATTCATATTTTTTTTTTCGTTTACATATTGTATTTTTGCAACACAAATCATGCAAATATTGGCCTCTTTATTTCAAAGTTTTCATTACTGTATACACACACACGTTTGTGTCATTTTATGTGGTATATTAGCTTTTTGCTTTTTTAAGATCCAAATGATATTCAAACACAGAAGTCAAAGACTTACTGACAACGCCATGGCTTGAAATGACGAAAGCAAGATAGCAGTCTAAAAAACACAAACCGACTGAGCAAATACATAAAATTAAAGCCCTTTCACATGATATATAAACTGATCATAGATACCAGGACTAATTTTTGTATATACGCCAGACGCGCGTTTCGTCTACAAAAGACTCATCAGTGACGCTCGAATCCAAAAATGTTAAAACGGCCAAATAAAGTACGAAATTGAAGAGCATTGAGGACCAAAATTCCTAAAAGTTTTACCAAATACAGCTAAGGTAATCTATGCCTGAGGTAGAAAATAGTAAACTTTTGACATCTACTTCATTTGAACTTAGTGTATAGTTGTTTCATTGGCAATCATTCCACATCTTCTATTTTTATATAGATAGGTGAGAGTGGGTGTATGTAGGATTACCTCAACGTGCATTTTTTTATCATTAATATTAGAGGTTTCCTTTTCAACTTTTGGTGTGTGCAAATGAAGGAAACTGAAGGTGAGAGTGCTGACCTTTCCAAAGTACTGGTAGGCAGTGGTGTTCTCTACAATGTGTATTCTTCTGAGAAGAATTTCTATAACTCACATTTTCTCTCTCTCTCTCTCTCTTTTAGTCTGTTGTCTTTCACTCTCCTTCTCTCTCTCTCTCTTTTTAGTCTGTTGTCTTTCACTCTCCTTGTCTCTCTCTCTCTCTTTAGTCTGTTGTCTTTCACTCTCCTTGTCTCTGTCTGACTCTTTTTTTTTATTCTCTCTTTTTCCAGTATCTTCCTCGTTGAAAAGGAGAGCGGGAGCGAGAGAGTAAGAATGGGCAGAAAGAGCACGAGAGAGTGAAAGAGCGCAAGAGTGTAATAGTGACTGTAAGAGAGCACGAGAGAATGAAAGAGCGAAAAAAGTAAACGTGAAGGAGTGGCCAGAGAGTGACTATGAGAGAGCACGAGACAATGAACAAAAGTGAAAAGGAATGGTTAGGGCGATTGAGAGAGAGAAAAAGGGGAGAGTGAAAAAATGTAAGCAAGTGGGAGTAATTGAATAGAAGAGAGAATAGGAAGAGTGAAGTAATGTTGGAGCGAGTCAAGGAATGGGTGAATGAGAAAGACTGAGTAAATGAGCGAAATAGTGTAAGCAAGTAAGAGTTAGTGAATGGAAGAGAAAATGAAAGAATGGTGAAGGAATGGTGAACATAAGGCGGAAGTTAAAAATAAACTGCTTTTCTCACGACTATCACCTTCCTAACTTTGATCAAAAACAATGCAAAAAGGACGCTCGTTTCTTAAAACATTGATAAAAAGGATTAATAGTCATGCTTATTAAAACAGAAGATTAAATAGTTTTATTATTTGACGAATCTTTCTAAACAACTTCAGAAAGGACAAGTTGTAATAAATTGGAAGATTTGTTGAACTTGTTTAACCTTTGAATAATCATAATCTATTCTAATTCTATTGTTTTAGTTCATGAAAGTTAAGGCTATATAACTAATTCTGTCACATTTGGCAATAACCAAAAATGACCTGTGTAGAATATACGATTTGATTAATATTTGAATTTCGACCGACATCGTGTTCTTTCCTATGAGCAATTGAACATATCTTATAAAAAAAAATGAGGCGAAACTTTCTTTGTAATAGTGTGTTTTTCTTCTCTTGCTACAAATAAACTCATTATAGATAACAGGCTTAAATTTGTGTACGCCAGACGCACATTTTGTCTACAAAAAACTCATCATGACGCTTGAATAAAGATTTAAATTAAAAGGTCAAATAAAGAACGAAGTTGAAGAGCATTTAGGACAAACAACTTCGAAAGGTTTTGCTAAAAACAGCTAAGGTATTAGAAGTATAAATTCGTAAGAAGAGACTGCAGCAATCTGAACTTATTGTTAGGTATATTATTATACAATAATCAATGATAAATGAAGGATATCAAATTACATTTGATGTAATGTCTGTGTAAATGCAAAATATATACAATGCTGATTTTCATTCAGATGTAATGGTGCTGGTTTCCTGTCTTTGGTGTGCAGCAAATCAGGGAAAATAATATGTTGTTTTTTGTCTTTGTGAACTACATTTTGACTTAAAATATAATAATTGCATGTTTATTGAGACCAAAATCGTTCGCACATGGGTAAGGAAAGTATTCATTTTAAGTTGTAAAAACTATTGATTTTGTTGCATATTTATACATGTTATAGGTCATTTGTTTTGTTTTTTATATGACCCTGCTTAGTTGCACAATAATGATCGTATTGTGACTTTGAGATATTTGAACGGAACTTATCAGCAACGTCACAGCGTTTTTAGGAGAATTAATTAGCGGCGTAATAATATGTGAGTAAATTATTTGTCTTGCGATGTAAATATGTTTTTAAAAAGGCAAATTATGGATTTCTATTTCTGTACTTTGTTTGGCCTTTTTAGCTTTTTTTTATTCGAGAGTCACTAATGAGTCTTTTGTAGACGAAACGCGCGTCTGGCGCAAATACAAAATTTAATTCTGGTATCTTTGATGAGTTTATTTTGGAGAATTAATTAGCGGCGTAATGATATGTGAGTAAATAATCTTTCTTGCAACGTAACTATGATTAAAGGGAAATAGACAACAACAAAACGAGATTAGCAGAGTCTCGTGTTTTATACGTTAACATATAATAAAATATCAACAGCTTGATGCAATGAGAAGCTTTTTTTTCCGGGTGCAAAATTGAATGAAAGTTATCATGGTACTTACAGCATTGTAAACTGTTCATATTAAGAAGTAACATATTTGCTTCGCATCACGGTGCGGAGCTATTAGTTTCAGTCGATAAACACGCCATCTTAAAATAATTACCTATCACATACAGATTCTGATTGGTTGCTTTGTGATGCGGCTGGGATACAGCACAAGCTATTGGCTTAAATGAGATAAAGAATTACTCGTCTCAGGATAAGACATCAACAAAAAAAAAAATAATTATGTGTGTTTCAGTTCCAATCAGCTGTCATTAATTAATGTTCGTGTTATTATGCATATATTGCACTCTGAAATTCAATATTGAAATATCATTAATACGTGTTTATTTGTTTTGTTAATCTGCAATATGAACGATTTGTTAAAAGTAAAAAAAGATAACCCTTTGCAGTTAAACTTTTATTCTGGGATTCCAGAAATCTTTCAAAATATCAGAAACCTGTAGTCTCTTGTGTCTCGACTTCGTCTCGTGAGATAATTGCAGATGTCTTCAACAAAAGCTATGGTATTATTTACGAAACATCGCAAAAATATTCAAAAGATATGAAATATCTATAACCTATCTTCCCATAAAATCCAATTTTGGACAATATGCAGGAGAGCATACAATACACCTATATATATGTAATAATTGTATCAGTCAGACTCAAGTATCAATTTATGATTAAACTTAGAGATTTGTTGAGGGCAGTGAATCTAAGTTTGCCAAAGGAAGTACAGAATGAGCAAATTTGTGAATTTGAATTTGATTTTTTTGTTTTGATAACATGTGAAAACTTTTGTGAAGTGAGAAACTGCTGCTGAATTGAAATGTTATTGGGAATTTCACCTGCATTTGTCTGTGAGCTACAGGAATAACCGTGATTACCTACGACAATATAATCAACGATATTATCAATGTTACTTGATATGGGGAATTCTGTATCCGATCCATAAAAGTAGTCATGTATCTACGATACATTACAGAAGAAGCGATCCTAAACCCACCGCCATTTTCTGCAATGTAATTTTCTATTTTTGTTACGATTGGACAACTAAATAGCAACGGTTATATATACATATGTGTTCGGTTATAATTTCTTCACGTCTTATTTATCTTTAACTTATGATTTTTATGACAAAGAAATCAGAGCTTAAGATAAGAACTGCAAATTAGGTTTTTTACCAACCTTTTTCATGTAATTCATTGAAATATTTTTCATATGCATCATCACTTGCGATTTCCCCCATTTACAAAGATCAAATTGGGTTTTAACCACAAAGCTTCTGAATAGTTAAGGTTGTACACCACAACATTCGTGAATGTTTTGGGTTTTTCATCCTCAGGTTATTGAACGAAGACATATTATTAGTGATGTCCCTGTTTGTTTTCTCCTATATTTGAGTGTGAATTCACATTGCTATAAGACGTGTCACGGTATTTTTCTATCCCAAATTCATGTATTTGTTTTTTTTTAATGTTGTGTCGTTGTTATCCTCTAATATTTAATGCGTTTCCCTCAGTTTTAGTTTGTTACCCCGATTTTGTTTTTTGTCCATATATTTATGAGTTTTGAACAGCGGTATACTACTGTTGCCTTTATTTATCTTAAGTAAATTAAATTCAAATATATATATTATAGCTGCTTAATTTGGTATTCTCATATGATCAAGTCTCTTTTGATTTTAATTCGTCTCGTTTGTTTAAAGGTTTATGCAATGTTTTCTCTGACATCACCCATCCCCTATTTACTTTTCGAAACATATTAGCCACTCATGGGAGTGTCCAAGTAATCACATAATCATTAATTATTTTTTTAAACAAGATAATCAAATAATCAAATATATAGTTCAAGATTATCAAATCATCAAATATACAGTCCAAGATAATCAAATAATCAAATATACAGTTTAAGATAATCAAATTATTAAATATACAGTCCAAGATAATCAAATTATCAAATATACAGTCCAAGATAATCAAATATACAGTTCAAGATAATCAAATAATAAAATATACAGTTCAAAATAATCAAATTATCAAATATACAGTCCAAGATAATCAAATAATCAAATATACAGTTCAAGATAATAAAATTATCAAATATACAGTCCAAGATAATCAAATAATCAAATATACAGTCCAAGATAGTCAAATAATAAAATATACAGTTCAAGATGATCAAATAATCAAATATACATTCCAAGATAATCAAATAATCAAATATACAGTCCAAGATAATCAAATAATCAAATATACACTCCAAGATAATCAAATAATCAAATATACAGTCCAAGATAATCAAATAATCAAATATATAGTCCAAGATAATCAAATGATCAAAAATACAGTCCAGGATTATCAAATTATCAAATATACAGTCCAAGATTATCAAATTATTAAATATACAGTCCAAGATAATCAAATAATCAAATATACAGTCCAAGATAATCAAATAATCAAACATACAGTCCAAGATAATCAAATGATCAAATATTCAGTCCACGATGATCAAATAATCAAATATACACTCCAAGATAATCAAATAACCAAATATACAATCCAAAATCAAATTATCAAATATACAGTCCAAGATAATCAAATAAACAAATATACAGTCCAAGATAATCAAATAACCAAATATACAATCCAAAATCAAATTATCAAATATACAGTCCAAGATTATCAAATCATCAAATATACAATATCAAGATAATCAAATAATCAAATACATAGTCCAAGATAATCAAATAATGAAATATACAGTCCAAGATAATCAAATTATCAAATATACAGTCCAAGATAATCAAATAATCAAATATACAGTCCAAGATAATCAAATAATCAAATATACAGTCCAAGATAAGCAAATGATCAAATATACAGTCCAAGATAATCAAATTATCAAATATACAGTCTAAGGTAATATCATCATGTAGTTTTCTTTGAATCAATGACATTACCTAGGAAATTGTTCTTGTAAGACGCCAAAAAAAAAGCAACGCCAAAATAGTATGATAATGGCCACTGTTAAACGTCCACTGCTAACTGAATACATATTTAGGACAAAAAAATGTGGTTAATATGATATGAATATAAATTAACTGATCAAGCTTTTCATTAGACTGATACTTTCATCAGCTTTGTAACGTGCTAGTTTACAAGGAACAATCCGTAGAAGGATGTCAACCGTCTCCCCGTAAAACACGATTCTGACTCCGACCCGACCAGCCATTGTTCGTACTCATAAATGCTTCGTTTTAAGGGCAAACAATACAGTTTTGATTCCATATTTTCAGTTTGATGAAAATTTCCATATAGACTAATTTTTGCCTGATTTAATCAAAAATGTAATAAAAAATATACTTTCATGTGCTATTTTTTTTAGTTAAATGAGGTCGGAATTTTTCATATTTGCTAAAAATTCAGATTTCTGGCCATGTTTTCCCTTTCAAAAGAAATCCATAACTTTTTTGTTTTAAAAGATAAACACAAATTGTTTTTTGTTAAAAAATTTGTAATTTCTGTATTTTATAAGTGTCATAAAAATATGCATTTTTTATTCAAAACTAAGTAATATTTATCAAATGGTCATCAATTGAAAAAAAAACGTAATTGTTTGCTGTATATTTATCAAAATTAAAAAAAGAAATGCACTATTTACAGTTTTATAAAATTTAGTCCACATAATCTCCCTGCAAAATGAAACAAAGTGTCGTTATAAAAAATAGGGGTCCATGCAATCGTTATCAAATTAAATCAGTTTGAATGATGAAAATCAGTCAAAAATGCATCTTTTCCCGATATATAAAAAAGAAGATGTGGTATGATTGCCAATGAGACAACTATCCACAAAAGACCAAAATGACACAGACATTAACAACTATAGGTCACCGTACGGCCTTCAACAATGAGCAAAGCCCATACCGCATAGTCAGCTATAAAAGGCCCCGATAAGACAATGTAAAACAATTCAATCGAGAAAACTAACGGCCTTTTTTATGAAAAAAATGAACGAAAAACAAATATGTAACACATAAACAAACGATGTCACAGTTTGACGTCGCGAAAATAAGATTTTACGTTAGCAACGTCATTACCTCCCCTGTAACTGTATCGTATGCCTTTAAGGGATGAAGCATCAACTACTAATATTCAATCAAGTCTTTTGTTTGACCCGGTCGGGCTTCGAACCCACAGCATACCACACTCAATTCAAATCAAAACATTATTTACAGTCGGTACACATGTTAGGCTCAGATCGACGTCAGTTCCTGAAATCAACGTCCAATCAGACGTCAGAATACAGCAAGATTCCAAATCTATTGCCAGTTATATGCCCCTCTATTCGAAGTTTGTTATTGGTTCTCAAATATACGTCAAACGTTTGTTTGAGACCACAAGACTTAAAATAAATAATTTGTTACATACAGAATTATGTTTCATCTATCAAAATTTATAAAGATTTACTTTTCAACATTATATCATCGATGTAAACAGTTAAATTCTAAAAGTATGTACTTCGTCGTATCATTTAAAAAACACAAAAATACACTAAACATTGTTGTTGATGGCTATTTTAAGCAATAGTGCAAATTTCATATGTTCTTGGGTTATGTGACATAGTCAAGCTGTATTTGAAATACAAGATATGGTTTTACTTTCGATAGAATTTTGCTCCTTCTATTTTTTGTTATTTTTTTGAAATTTATTTTGGTAAAATCCATCAAAATTGTGTTTACATTTAATTGTTCAATACGTAATTACCCATGTTACCTTCTTACACACCTGAGCAAGGGGCAAACAATTTTATAAAATTCCAAAAGGAACACAGATCAACTGTTTGCTTGGGTTCCCTTATTTTTTAGAACGAAAAAGATTTCTCTCAATTACAAAAGAGGGTATTTAACGCAACACCACTTTATCAGTTAGGATAAATTGCACACTCGATAGCATGTGATAGAAGAAAAATCCACGCTTTTTTTTACTTTTATAAATTGATAAGAAATGACTTATTTCATTTCATTTATTCTATGCTATACTCTTAGGTAAATTATTATTTTGGTTTTCTCAGCAATTTTATCATAGTAACAATACCGTCTTTAAGAAGTTTAATAACATTAACGGTACCAATTTTCCTGCACCAGATGTGCATTTCGACAATACATGTCTCTTCTGTGATGCTCGTGTTCAGCAGTCCTAATTTCAGATAGAAAAAGGCGCAATGTTGACACAATCAAAAGTAATTTAACAAACAGAATTGGAATGATTGGTTTATTGTTAAATCTAAATAAAGAGACTGGGAGTTCCAAAGATGAAAGATTTGCAATTAATCTCAAACAAACGCCAAAACTTGACTTTCGGCATATTTGTGCTTTGTAATATACATGTAAATTACCATAAAAGATTGGATGTGAAATACCTAAACGTATAACATGTCTACATGTGGATTTTTATTTACGAATGATGTCCTTGTACCGATGATAAAATTTAGTAAATGTTTTACTAATGTTGAAATATCAAACTGTTCATCAAAATTTGTAGCAAGTATAAAACCTATCAAATGGTAAAAAACTAATTATTGTTTAGTTGTACAAAATGCCATTCTTAGCTGTTCCGAAATCATTTTTAATTCTGAGTTTTGTTTTGTTATTATCAATAAGAAGTCGTATTACTGTATGTAATGTTTCTAATATCCTGTAATTAATAATGTAGACATATTAAACTATTCATCATAATTCGTAACAAGAATAAAAAAAACCTATCAATAGCAAAGATATAATCGTTAATGCCTGTTTATCGAAGCAATCTTATGACTATGATATGTCCAAAGACCACCTTAAGACACATCTTATATAGGGTTCGTGTTGCTTAGTCTTCAGTTTTCTATGTTGTGTCTTGTGTACGATTGGTTGTCTGTCTTTTTCTTTTTTAGCCATGGCGTTCAGTTTATTTTCGATCTATGAGTTTGAATGTCCCTATAGTTTCTTTCGCCCCTCTTTTATGTGGGTATATCAAACGTATTGCAAACTAGAATACATAGGAATTGTCCTAAGCTAAGACACCAATTTAGGTGTCATAGGATAGTATCCTTAAGATAGTCCTAAATTTAGGATACATTTGATGGTGCTTGATTTGAATCTCAAATCCCGGTAAGCACTATTGTTTGCAACATTGCATGGAGAGTGAGTTTCACTATCAAGGTATATTTGTTTCATCTAGAGAAGTTTCCCTGGATACTGTGTAATACACAATGCCATATACCATATATATTCCTGTTGGAACAAATATGCTATACTCTTTATTTCGTGAGGAACAAATACTGTTATATTTGTTCCAGTTGAAATAATATTATACAAAATATATTTCCAATTGGAACTGATAGGATGACGTAACTTATACTTTATGACACTACTGCATTCAGGTGAATCTTTTGTTCTGAATCTGTAAAGTTTGTTCCCTTATTTAGCTCATATTCAGTAGTATATTTCAACGTATGTACTTTTTGACTCTTGGAATGGACTCACTAAAAATTATTTCTTCGTTTCTAATAATTATGCAAATTTCCTGTTATATCATAGTTTTATATGAATGTTCTTCTTTTTGTCTGTTTCAGCCTTAAGTTTCAGTAGATTGATTTTTATTGACAAGTGATAACTAATACTAGTAGTGTGTACTCCGCAAATTGTGCTTTAATAGAGTTTACCTGACAGTCTTAAATAAGATTCTCCTAGAACCATCCTAACACCTTTATTCAATTAATAAAAATATGTAGAGAAATAAATGAAATATATTATGATGTATTTTAGTATAAATGTTAAAAACAGGAGGTTGCATTTTTTATGAAGAAAAACTAACTCAAAATAAAGTTTCAAGGTAATTCGTACTAAATAATACATTATAATTGTTTTATTTGGCTATTTTAACAAAGAAATGGCATTAATTTATGTATGTTTTCTAGTTAAATCTGACATACAACGCTATGATGGAATTTGTTTCTTTGTTTTGATACTGTAATGAAAAATTTTAACCACTGCCAAAAGTATCTGTAATGAATTTGCAGAAGAGATTAACAAAAATTGTTTGTGTATGAATAGAAAGAAAACAATATATTCCCAAAAGTTGGAGTCGTGTGTCCTATACTTGGGATGACAGTTAGTTAAACCTTGTGAATCGAACATGCATTGAAAAAATCACACTCAGTCTGTTCTTCGATCACATCTTTATTTGAAGTCAAAAGGTAAAAACTACAAAAGACAACATAAAACAACCTTACGTACGATAACGAATAAAAATGTGTTCAATAATACGATTTCGAATACAATGTCAAAAAAATTTTTACCAAAATTTATGACACAAATGGTGCCCATAAAAAAATCTAACTAAACATGGGGACAATTAACAAAGAAAAAAGTTGAAATTTTAGAGAGGGATTCATACCAAATACTTATACAAAACTTGTTTTGGACCTTTATAAAACGTATTTAACTGAATTACACATAAACTGACAAAATATTCAACAATATTGACATATTAATATAATATGTTGATAAAGTATGTGGCTGCGTTTTTAAACAACCTGATGCCCGACTTTAGCAAGGATTCACTGCCGAACGAGAGAAGACAAGGAAATATCATAGTTCTATACCTCAGTCAACTCTGGATAGAAATAATGAAATGGAAATTAAAGACCAAACAGCCTATTCATTTCTACCAGTAATTTTTCCTTAAAATTTAGTGAGAAGGTATTTCATGATTTGAGGAACAAAATATGATGAAAAAGTGGGGGTCACCGACTTAGTTTTGTCGCTATAGCAATCTCAGTTTCGTGTTTCCCCGAATATTAACATAATAATTGCTTGTTATATAAACTGTCCAAAAAATACTTAATATCAAACCTATAAGCCTAATTCTTGTTTCACGTTCAACAGTAGATTTGTATCTATCAAATACAGGTTCAAGAGTTTAAGACTCATATTGTTCTGATCTTTAAAAAAATATGATTTATTTCATTCCCCCCCAAAAAAAACTCGTAAAAATGAAAAAACATTTCCAGTATTAAAAAATATCTACCAGTGATTTCTTCGTAATAATTTCAAGAAGGAAAGTGCCATGTGTACTCTTCAAAATAAAGCAAAAAAAAGTGTGTGTCACCGACTTTTCAAAAAAGTTATGAGTAATTTTAATGTTTTTTTTTCTCGTTCGTTTTGAAGAAAAGAGTTCCTTTTTCTTCATAACGTTGCATCCAACGTCATAGTACAAACTTTTCTTGCTGGTGCACTATTTGAAAAAATCGCAAATTGGACGTTTGAAACCCACAATTTCCAAGAATAACAACTCTATTCACCTACTTTATTGTCCGGTCCGGTAATACAAGAAATTAAATGCACGTGTCAGTGCAGATCTTATGATGTTGTTGCCGCACAATGTTAACCTTCAGAAACACCTTCTGTCGGAATGGAAAATTGTTTGAAATAACCTTTCACGACGCTTTCGTCGGGAAAGTCTGTTGTTGTCCTCTGCCCCTTATTAGCAAAATTATTGAAAATAGAAAAAAAACAAATGAAAGATGGCACTGGCTAACTACAGAGTATTCCACTATATCAGACTAGATGTGTGTGTTTTTTTTTCGCGTCAATTTCAGGAGTTTGCCGTAACGAACTCATTTGCTACTGTCGACAGACGGACATACAAAAGCATGGACGGACTTCTTTATACCATTATTTTTTCCCGAATAAGACGAACGTATAGAAATTATATCATCTAGTTTGTGAATTCATTATTTCTGAATATTTAAGATATAAGGCAATTATAATTATAGGTATAATATATGAATTAAAGTTTTTGATTCTAAAACGTAATGTACATCTATTATACAATAAAATCCCTGTTATTACTACCTCACATGTTTTGGATAAACGAGACACTTAATATAAAAAACAAAAAGTTTTTAATTCAAAAATTAATTTAGAAATAATTTTTCTGTTGAAAACTACAAAGTAAGGTTTCTCCAACAGGATAAAATATTATAAATCTAAATTTCTAATTTTGGATATTAAAACAAAGACAAGGTTGTTGCCGGCATTGAAAATCAAAATTTGTTTTCAATCTTTCCGGTCATAGTTGTAGCTAAATGAAAGGGAGAGATCATAGTTTTATGTTGGACATTATTCTTGGAGCAATTGTTTTTGTCATAAGTTAAATTTACAACAAATTAATTTTAAGCACCGAATTTTTTTATTTTAATTCATATTCGCTGAGTTTTAATTTTATTAATATGTTTTGCCTTACAGCTATTTTCCTACTGCATGTAGGGTAAAACTTTGGTTGGCTTCCTTGCTATGTTTGTATAAATGTTTATTCAAGCTTTGTAAATAAGATTGACATCTTCATATATATAGGTATGTATACCTGTATATATGATATTTAAATTTAACTGGACATTATCAAAATATATAGTTATACAAAATATACAATCAAAGCAAGCAAGCTAACCAAAGTGTTGATCTACATACATTAGGAAATTAGCTGTAAGCTTCAGTCAGATCAGGCGAAATGATTATCATTTCTTCTAAAGACAATTTGAAATGAGACAAATGACAAACGACAATGACCCTTTGTCATCATTTTATTTTTATTATAACGCCTCGTTCACACGTACATTTAATTCAAATTGAATTTGAATCGAATTTCGAATCGAATTCGCCAATCGCGTTCACACGCTCTTCTTGGCTAATTCGAATTATCCGATTCGCATTAGAAATACGCTTTTGTTAATATGAATTAAAAGTTAACGGCGTTTGGACAATTTAGCGAATTTGAGAGCGCATTGCAATTCGGATTAGAATTGACGTTAGGACGTCAAACGTTTTGAATGCGAATTAAACTAATTAAAATTAGTTAATGCGAATCGAATTCGAATTACGTGTGAACTCAGCATAAGATTTTGTCAAATAAGCAGTATAAATAAATTTTAACTTCATTGCAATATCGGATATTATTTTGCGAGAATCATCCAGACATCAGTTACATACCTACGATGCCAGTATATCAAAACTTCTAGAAATAATTTTTTATCGGCCTGACCCTCTAAATACTCAATTTTTGAAATTTTTGAAAAATTGAAATTAAAATAAGAAGGATCAAATCATAGGGAACATGTGCACTAAGTTTTAATTTGATAGGATTTCAACTTCATTAAAAACTACCTTGACCAAAAACTTTGACCTGAAGCGAGACGGACGAACGAACGGTACAACGGACAAACGGACGCACAGACCAGAAAACATAAATTGGACATGAAAATAACTTTCCCCATAATTATCATTACCCCGGTAACCCGTACACTATCAGCGCAAATGAAAGACAAAATCTACACAAGTAAAAGCATTAAAAAAATGAAATGTAGATCGGTGCAAATATAAGACAAAATCTACGCATGTGAAAGAATAAAAAAATGAAATGCAGATCGGCGCAAAAAAGTCGAGATCAAAAGTTATGTTTTGTTATTTTTATTAGAACGAAGGTTTAATATAGTGTAGTATCTTTTGTGTCCATTTGTGTTAAATTTCCACAAGATATCAGCGCAACGCTTAATTCCTCTTTTCTTGGGAGACGAATTTTTAAGCGTACACCTTGTTGGCATCCGTGAAAAACGCAAAATAGGACGTTATAATTTGACGTTTTTGTAGAAACAACGTCATAGAGCTTTTATGTCACTACCAAGTTGCGTTAGTTGATGCGCATAAACAATAGGCTGTTTGGTCTTTAATACAACTTGTTTATATAGTGGTTTGATTACATTGTTGATAAACTAAAAGGTCGAAAGAGAGAAAGAACAGTAAAAAAAACCATGAGAGTATAAACCTCAAGCATGAGAAGATTTGAAAGGGACAACACCTAGCACGAGCGACAAAATCTTCCATATCATGATTATAATTAAAAGACTATGAATGGTATTGTGAACATGTAATAAATCATGAAACGAATGTTATGATAAACGATTTTACCATAAGAGCAAAGGAATATATTTATGTCCAAAGAGGACTAAAGAAGCCCATTACGTTACTAAATTTTCTTGAATGTTACAGTTATTTACGTATAGTTTTGTTTGTTGGTAATATTGATTTATGGTTTTTACCTTTGACATTTTCCTTTGACTTTGGCATGTTTGGTATAGTTTACGATATGCATCTTAAATTTATCTGTTTTAATGCAAAATATTAATATTATATCTTGTAAAATATAAAATGCATTGCCATTGGACAAAATTTGGTTGCTAGGTTGCAATAGCAATGATAATATTTAAAAAAAAATGTGAATTTAACTAATATTTTTACAGCAAATAAATGTATAAAGTTCCTATTAAACAAGTTGGATTTGAAATATTAATATTAATGTTTCCGTTGCTAGACAAAACAATAAACGAGATAGACCAAAAATGCGACATTTTTCAGATTTGGTATAGAGTTACAACATGACAAATTAAAAGAAATTTACGAATGTGGCCACAAATGGCCCTTTTCGCCCTATAATGATTTACACAGTCGTTTCCCATTCAACATCAGTGCACACTATCTTCACATTTACAACATGTATTACACTACAGTCACGTGACCAACATCGATGTACATTGTGGTCACGAATAAACGGACCAATGAATTTTTCAGTCACAAACACGACTTAAATGTATTCTTCAGACACGTGTTTAACATGCTGCAGTCATTTAAACAGAATCATGTTTGTAGACAACAGCCGCACCGAAACATATTTGACTTTGAGTCATTGTCTGAAATCAAATTTTCATTTCAGTTTAGTTTTTATACACTGTAAGATACACAGCTCCATTCATCATACCACCGGTTGCGCCAATAAATACTGTTGCATATCGAACACCAATTGGTGGTTCCTCAATCGCAATCCATACTGCTTCGACGACCCCCGCACCAAATTGTATTATGTGGATCAACACATAAAGGGACAGCTTTAAAGCAAGACGTCTAGCGTTGACAGCTGATTGTTGCCCGAAAGATGCATTCATCGCAGTTGTTTGTCTTCTTATATAAATCCACATAGTTATGTACAAAGCCGTAATCAAGACTAGTGAAACAAGAAATAACAGTCCAATTTGTAGAAAATGGGAGGTCAAAAATCCACGCTCTTCTTTCAATAAACAACTGAATAATTAAAAATTGAAAAACAAATCAGTAAAACGAATGTTCTAATCTATACACAGTCAAATGGGCAAAATTGTCCCTTGATGAATTTTAAACTTCTATTAATCAAATAGATCATTTTGTCAACATTTAACAATTCAGCAGAAAGGCCGATGTAAAATGCGAGCCTTTTTTGACCCCTGAAATAGCAAAAATATTAACTTATCCAAACCTTTCAAATTTATTTAAATTTTATTGATAAATTAACAGGTTACTTTAACTGGATACTTCAGTGCATAAAGTTGACGACTGATGTCACTATGACGTCATATACATGTCAAAATATGGGCGTCCAGCGTACCAATTGTAAGCCTGGTATATTAAATGACTTTTTGATTTTCTAAAATTGCCTTTTCACGCATATGTTTTGGTGAAATTATATATGAGCAACCCTTTTATCCAAACAGATAATATGTTAAAAACATTTACACCTTTGTAAAATACATCTTGTTGCAAAATATCTTGTATGGGTAAAGCTGTTGCTCATATCTTAATATGAATGACACATCTGAAGGCTTTTATTAAATAGATTGATTATATTAACATGATTAACACATTTGTATAACACATTTTAAATTTACTTATCTGTGTTGACAAAGCCTAGGCTCATTTCGAAAAATTAATTACATGATCTCAAAATGAGGCCATTTTTGCAGTTTTTCAGCTTTGTAATTAATTGAAGCAGTGTTAAGCCTAAATCAAAATACGTAAGACAATATTCCAAACTGAATACTTACATATCCCAGAAGCGTGTCTTATGTGGGCGTTTTTCAATAAAAATGTGACTTTCAGAACTAAAAAAATGAAAAATCAACTTGTCGAAATTTTTATTTCAAGAGTTATTTTAAATACCTCTATTATAGACCTGTTTGTAAACAAAAAGTGCAATCTTAAATATTCTTTAAAATGATATTATTTTCATAATTTGTGTACTGTTTCGTAGGGGACTTTTTTGCAATTTTAAATATTTCCTATAGACATTCCAGTTTGTTTACTTTAAAAACTAGAAAAATCTCTTTTTTTTCTGAATTGGAAAACCATTTTTATCGTTAAAGATTAGACAGTACTTCACATATGAAGGTACAACTCGTGTTACGTAGTGGACATTTTGCTGCGTTACGTAGTGGACAAAACCGTTTCGTAGTGGACTAAAAGTTTCGTAGTTAACATCAACCCTATTATATAATGTATATGTTAATAAAAACATAATAAAAATTACATAAAACTTACCCTTGTTATTTGTTTTGCACGAATATAATTGAAAAAAGATTAAAAAAAGACTGCATGGTAGTGGTAGTGTCCAATACGAAACGTTTTTCTCCCATACTTGTTTCGTAGGGGACCGTTTCGTTGGGGACATATTCGCATGTTTTATTTTCCCCCCACAATCCCTATATTGCAATAGTAACAAGACTGATTGTATTCATCAAAGCATTTATTAAGCTGTACACTGATATTTTTTTCATAATTTTAAAACCAGATACTGAAGGAGATTTGATCCGTTTCGTAGTGGACATTAACAAAAATACGGTATCACTCTGGTCCATTTGATGTGCTCAATTTTTCTTACCAACAATTTAATTGCCGTTATAAAAGCATCAGTTCTTTTGTAAGACCCTAATGTTTATATCTCTTGCAAACAAAAATTACATTGATTTTTTAAAACTGTTTATTGGCAAATTTTAATGACTTTGTTTCGTAGTGGACATTTTGTGAGGGACACACCTTCTGAAATTAAAAATCCTATATTGAAAGCTGTTTATTAAAATATGTTGGCTCTGAACATACTTTTGAATTATTAAAGAACTTATGTAAAGTAAAAATAACATTTATTTCTTCATTTTTTTGCGATATTTTAGAGTATGAATGTTGAACAGGCAGTCTAGGGACATGCCATTTTGGTTGTTTTGGACCATGCATGAGTCATTATCTTATCAATCCCTCTAAAAATAAACTGTTTCTTTGCTTAAAAATGTTAAATCTAATTCAATGTACTGATTGCACAAAAAATTACTTGTAAAGATCAAACATATTTTTTTTTAAATTGGCTGGGACAAGAAAATACGTTTTTATTGAAAAACGCCCATGTACACCTGAAGGATGTTACATGTATTTGGTAGATTTACACTGATGTTTTAATTTTTATAATATTTCATTTCAAAATTTGGAATCTATTTGTGACATAGACCTTAAAAATAAGTTTTTACTTCATACGTCTGTATATTACAACAAAAAATCGTCATTAATCAGTCGTTTCCAAAAAAAATAAATAAAAAAAATACATTTAATATATATATTTTCAATGACAAGTTAATATGCTGTCCATTTAAATCTGGAATAAATTCTTTCAGCATCTTACATAGGAGTGACATATATTTTTTTATACATAGGTCAAATATCAGAGAATAACTGTACTTACGATACTGGATTTCTTTCAAATTGATTAAAGAATGCTGCTATGGTAAGTGAAACCAAAGGGATTCCAAAAGCAGGACACAAGAGATAAGCATCCCACTTTCCTAACGGCATATTTCGACTCCGCATCACAAGATTAAATGCATAAATGGCTGTTGTTGCATTTAAAATCACTTGCGAAAGTTGAAACTCCATTATGAAAAATCCGTAAATTGTGCATTCCAACTTGCTGATTTCACGTTTTAGGTATCTTTTTAACCAATCATGAGTTCCATACGCTGTTTGAGAAAAATAAAACAGGATATCACAGATAACTGTATATAGACTAAATCTATCAATGACTTTCCATTTGAAGAAATTTCCCGTTTTTGTCTTCAATAGTACAATTAAAACTATAACGGAAATAACTATACTACAAAATGTAATAACGATCATTGGTATACCAACTTCCTTTGGAGTTGAGTAAACATTATCAGTGTCATTTATCAATTTGCTTCTTTGCATCGTTCTTCAGCTGTCGAATTTTTTGTTTTCGTACAATATGATCGATTGTCTTGTATATGAAAAGTAATAACAAATGGCTCTTTCACTGCCTTCAAAGATATCCGGGTATAATATGAGTTGCGTACATAGTTTAAATAAAGTTTTGACGAGTATAATCGTGTGATGTTAACTTGTTTTACCTCACCTTAAAACAGAGCCTGTTGGGCGTGGTTATGTCTTATCGTATCAGATCAGAATCTCCCATTTTAATGTGATCGGTAAATATGGATACAATTTTAGCAAATCCTGACAGGCAAAAACTTTAGAAAATGTATAATCTATAATATAATGTACGTGTTTGTGTTTAAAATATTAAAAGTTCGAAATCAACAAGAATTATTCCCAAGTCATAGTATTTGTTCCTCATTTTTATTTAATGATATATGCTAAAATTCAGGTAACCGATTGATTGATGTATATCCGTGCGTTTTTTTCAAAATAAAGTAACATGTATTTCTATGTGTTCTAGGCTTACCAGAAAAAATATGCTTCATTTCTTTAGATTAACCTATTAAGGTGGTTTGTTATAAATTATTATATATTCTTTCCAGTGCGCTAAAGAACATTTCTCTAAAGAAACCTATTAAGGTCGTTAGTTATAAGTCAGCATATATTCTTTCCAATGCGTTTAAGAACATTTTTTTAGAGACACCTATTAAGGTTGTTTGTTATAATTCAGCATATATTCTTTCCAATGCGTTTAAGAAAATTTCTTTACATTGCACTACGTATTATCATAATTTCATTAAGACACTATTATTTCATAGTTAATTATTATCACGTCTATTGTGAAATAAAAAATCAATATGAAGAAAATTTTGATAATTTATTTTACATTCAGTCAATGACAATGCATAATGAATTACTGAAATTGCACCCTTAAAGCAGTTGCCCTGCTTGTATTGTCAATTGACGTTTCTATTTGTTGTCATAGACATTCATTGTTTTAATTTTTCAAGCCTCTCATTGACTTCACATACGTATTTGAAAATGTGTTTTATTAAATTGTTAATGGTACCGTGCGTTGTTGTAATTAATAAATGATAAATGTCGACAACTAAAAAGAAATTTAAATTGAGAGTTTTGTTGGGCTGTTTGATATAAGAAATCATATAATTACTATATGTAATGTTTCCAGTGACCGGTTATTGGTAAGATGCAGTTACACCTTATTTCAGTATTCAGCATGATTCGTAGCAATAATAGGACCAATCAGATGGTAAAGATCTAATTATTGTTTTGTTGTACGAAATTAAGTTCTTAGCTTTTTCAAAATCACATTTAATTGCGAGTTTTGTTGGGCTTTTCGAAATAAGAAATCATATTAAGATATATTTTTTTAGTGTCCGGTTATTGATATGATGCAGTTACACCTTGTTTCAGTCTTTATCGAAAATAGTAATTTTAACATCAAACTATTCATTATGATTCGTAGCAATAATAAGACCAATCAAATGGTAAAGATATAATTATTGTTTTGTATTAACCTTAAGTAAATAAAGAGTAAATTTGCTTTTTTGATTTAGTTTTATTATTATAGATCTGCACACGCACTGTTATGATGGAATATGTTTCTTTGCTTTTATATTGTACCGAAAAATTGTAATCACTGCCAATAGTATCTAAAATGAATTGGCGGAAGAGACTTACAAATCTTTTATATATGAAAAGAAAGAAAACAATCTTTTCCCAATATTTCGACTGTTCTGTCCTATTTCGGAGTAAGTAAAACCGGGTGAATCCAACGTTCATTGAAAAAAGCACAAAGTTCTCCGATCAAATCTTAAGTATGATGACAAAAAAAAATGTGTTTAATAATACGATTTCGAATACAATGTCAACAAAATGGAGACACTTTACGAAGCCAAAAAAAATTTTAGAGAGTGATACAGTCCAACACAAACAAAAATTGGTTTGGACTTCCAAAAAACTTATTTAACTTACTTAAATGCACAAGGACTGACAAAATATTCGACAACAAATAATCAGGTGTTTCCGAAGGCTTTTTCGTGCAATTGCTTCAAATCAGCACAAAAATAATTATGAAACTGTCGGTACATAATAGAAACATACCTATTAATATAAAATAGCATACATACGACAGAAATTGATTCAAAGTTCCCAAACGAGCAAACATGTGTTGTGTTTATAAAAAAGATAATAAAAAAATGTACATATGGAAAGCATGTTCAAAAATGGGTCAGAACACTTCTCACCTGATATTAACATTTAATATCACTATAATTAAACATACAATATCAGTTATGAACTATGAATAAGGCAAAACAATATAGGTCCTAACATATCTTGCAAAACGGAGGAAATATAACGTACAAGTCTAGTAAAGTTGGTGACTATGTTGAACGCATCTATCCAATCGAACTTGACATAAAGATTACCACAGACATAGTTCAGTCTGACTTGCATCTAGGAATTGACACTGAAGATTGGTTGACAAAAGAGATGATTTTAGATTTTTAATTGGGAACTTTCCATTTTTATGTTTCTACATTCCAGCTAGCGCCTGTGTATGAAGTATATATCTCGAAATTAATACGATAGAATGAAGCAATTCCGAAGCTTACTGGTGTGAACTTACAAATGAACAGCACAAAGAACTTGGGAAAAGAAGAGAAAAAGCATGTTCAAATTGCAGTCTTTTCTGGTGGAAAGAAATACCTTTTTTTGATATTCGATTACGGAACATTGAGACTGGTACCCCCAGTTTTATTTCAACGTGTTGTTCCTGCAGTAAACAACATTTCCCAAGTTTTTTTCGGAAATTTAAAAATTCGAAATTTCGAGTACCCCCTCTGCATTATTTGAACCGTCTGGACTAATGCGACAAGCTCAAAAGGCAACATTAGACTGTACTTTTAGCAGAAAACTTGACTCTGAGCTACATTTTGTCATTGATGGAGGTTCATTGATTTAACGCCTTCCATAGAATAAAGGAAAAAAAACAACTTTTGGAGAGATAAGTCAACAGTATGCAGATTACATTAAACGTAGATATGACCAAGCACATCAAGACCTAGCACAAAGGATCATGTACACATGCCGGCGAAAATGATTAGAAGGTGCTAACATCGTTTTCAAAACAACTACCAATTTCAGAAATACTAACTATCTAAATAAACAAAATCTTTTAAATATGCTAACTAATGCCATATCAAAAAACGACTTTTAAACATAACATGCAGATGCTGATGCTGATGCTGATGCTGATGTTCTTATAGTAAAGACGGGTGTCAAATAATCAAAATCACACCCTACTGTGGTAATCGGAAAAGACACAGATTTTCTTCTACTTTTTGTATTTCACTATACATTTAGTTCACATGACCTTTTTTACTGATCTGATCAAAGCAATTGAAAACTCAGTTCGATCAAAGCTTTGGATTTACAAAAAATAAGCTGTTGTTGGGAAGTTCTTACAGGGCTTGCATGTAGACATTCGTGATTTTGTGTTGCTCACAAAAACGTTCTTTTAAAAATTTCATAGTTGCCGTATAATTATTGTTTGTGAGCGAAAGTCCATCAATACATCGTACGGCTTCATTGCTAAGTTGCGATTTCAAATACGTGAATTTCTGTATATATGTCGATAAGTGTGAGATTGTAGTGTACAGAGGATTCGAATGAGTCCCAAACAGTTTGCTACATGAGTGTATCTCCTGTAAATGTAGGTAAGGTGAGTTTCGGAAGTTGGTGAATTTTCGTAACGTTTGGCGGAACATGGTACATTTGTTGTTGATCAGAGCTATGTATTTTCCGTTGACTGATAAGGCGAGGTGGTAGAATTCAAAATTGGTGAATTTGAGTTTTTTTACGTATGTGTCTTATTTTACTATTCAAACAGATTTTATACTCATCTGTCCGTAGCATTTCATCCTCAATGTCCTCAAACTTTGTTAAATTTATAATGTCTTCATTCAAGGCACTAATGATCTTCTGCTTTTGTAAAAATGTTTTGTAATTCACGAATAAGTCTCTTTACTTTGCGTTGTGTTACTTTTGTAATCAGAATCTATATCTAAGGCGCCCATACAAAGGTACAAAGTAACGTCATAAACATAAGACGTAAATACGGGAAACATAACGATAAATGTTTGCACTATAATCTCAATAGTAAGAAAATGTTTTACCAAATCATAGAGTGGACAGATGGAACAAATCTGAATCCTTAGGACTGCTGTTGGTTAATCACAAATGAAAGATTGAAATCTATATCAATAACCCTTCCAGCAGCTCCGGATAAATTGTTAAACATTTTAAGATTGAAGTGTTAAACAAATTGTGACACACGTACATTTGTAGATGTACATGTCGAAAACACGGTTTGAGTGTACCATCGCATATACTGAGTTCAAAGAACAAGTATGTACTAAAGCAGAAAAGTTGATATTTGAAGACCAAAAGGAAGAGAACGATTATTGATAGCAAAGTTCGTTATTGTTACATTATTGTTGCTCAAGAGACAAAATCATTCAACAACTGTAATACTTTTAAATTTTACAGATTTTTGTATTTTTCATTTAAATTGTTAATTTGTTTAACTTCAAAATTACAATTTTCCAAAAGAAAATTATTTGTTTTGACCCTAGAAGATTAGTTTCTATAAATTTAACAAAATGCAATTTTAAAATTATGTCAGATTAAAAATGAATAAAAACAAATCAAGTGTTTAGCGATTTTTCAGCAAAAAACCCAATGGTTACCTCAAAAGTACAATTTTCTGAACGGAATCGATGTTTTTTTTTTAAAGCGTAAAAGCCTTTTTTTGCAATTTTACGCGACACATGTTCAAATTAAAATCAGATTAGAAAAATATATTTTTTTCCGGTTATCAGCGCTTTTTCAACAAAAAGCCAATACTAACCCTAAAATTACATCTTTCACATGGTCTGACACTTGTTAATCTTTGATATGTCAAAGATATCGGGTAATACCGCCTTGTTGGCATAAAATAGTTTCTTTTGCAATTACTTTGAGGTTAAGCCAATTTTAAGCTAGAACAAATGTAGAAAGACTGGACTATTTAGATATATTAGCGTATTACTGTTCTGGTACCATAATGCTATTATCTAATGAATTGATTTGGAATTTTTTGGGTTATTTGGAGATAAACCCCATTGGTTGACTGGGGTATATTAATACTGTCCTTCATTTACTTCTCTCGTGCAGCTGTTAAGTCCCTGATAAATTTAGGCTTTTCTTAAGCTGTGCATTGTGTATAGATATGCCGCCACGTCCGGTTGACACGAGGATGTTAAATCCTATACTATGTGAAGGGTAGATGCTGCACTAGCTACGTATAGACTTACAAGAACTTTTTCAACAACTGTCTGAGGAGTCCGTTACTGAGCAGTTGCGAAATGTGTGCTCCTATCTATGCACTTTACCATCACTTCCCAGCCTCAGACTAATTTGGTTGACCTTCATCCCAGTCGATATAACTCGCGGAATATTCATATGGTATTATTTATTTAGTTGTTCTCGCTCTGAATAATGTATGAAGTATTTACTGGTTGAAGCCAGACAAACAACAACTATTCTTCAGATTTCAGATTACCAATGTCCTCTCATATATGTCAAATGTCGAGACGGATTGCAATTCATTTCTTGAAAGAAGTCGATTTAACAGTACAAATACGGGTCACAAATTGATTGCCGATTTAACTGAAAATAATCCGGGTACAGGTCTTAAAGTTGCAAATGAAGAAATAAAATGGAGAAGTAAAGAATGTACAATAATAACAAAAAACGAACAACCATTCCGAAACATTAAACAAAAACCTTAATTGTATTAACATGAACAAACCTTTAATATCATAGTTTAAACGAAAATGAACAGAACGGGCAAGCATTTCTGCTCTTTACGTAACACCCGTCACTTATTTATAGATGTAAACTGGTTGTCTACTAGTCTAACAGATAATTAGTACCTTTGTTCGGAGACTTAGTGGAGCTAAAATCTTATCCTTTCACATATATTACAATAAAAAAGATATACAGCTATATGTCGTATTCACATTTTGCAAAAATATATGAATGCTGGCAGGTAATTAAAGGATATTACACACACCTTCTTTTGTAATGTAAAATAAGAAACTGTTGTAGGATTGTTTATGAGACACCTTTTCAACAGAGTTCAAATGACGTGGATTTAACTACTTTTTTTGGTTTTGTTCTTGTTAACGTTCTTCATATTTGACAATCAAACATTTTGGTGTAAAGCATTTATCATAAATAGTACTCCTCTCAAAAAAGCAATAGTCTTCAATTTTATCAAGTCGTAAGTATATTGTCTTTTTGAATTTTTCTTTTATTCGTTAATGCAAAAGTAGATGAGTCATTAAATAAAGAACATGAGGTGTAGGACAGTACAACATTGGGATATCTTTGTAATTAATCTAATGACCATGTGAATTTAGAGCATTCCTGGAAAGCATGATGCTAACATAAATAATAAGTATTACTTGAAATGAAAAGACCAGCATTGGCTTAATGTAGGCTTTGAATGCATATTCATTTAGTTTTTATTTTCCACAACATGTTAATTATTACTTGTTTTTCGCTTTTAACTAGCTGTCAGTAACTGCGAGTACTCTCAAATCGTACTTTTTTGTGTGATTATTTTCTAAAATTTGTTTAACATTTCACAGTGATATCATTCTTTAACTTTGTTTAAACTTGTTTATTTACTTTTGATCTTAATTATTCATCCCTTATGATTTTTATTAACTATGTATTTGAATTCACAGATCAAATGTAATCGTTCATTGTGTGTTAATTTGCGTTTTTTGATTGAATTAAGCCTTCCAATTGATATTTTATAGTATGTTTTTCTATGTTGTGATGTTATATTATTGTTTCAGAAAAGGGAGAAGGTTTGGTACCATTAAAACATTTAATCCCGTTGTAGATGTTTGAACCTGTCCTAAGTCAGGAATCTGATGAACAGTAGTTGTCGTTTGTTTTTGGTTTTCCCGTTTGAATGGTTTTACACTTAACTAGTAGTTCTTGGAGCCCGTTATTGCTTGCTGTTCGGTGTGAGCCAAGGTTCCGTGTTGAAGTTCGTACCTTGACCTATAATGGTTTACTTTTATAAATTAATACTTGGATGGAGAGTTGTCTCATTGGCACTCATACCACATTTCCTATATCTATTTTGTGTTAATTTGACCTGTTGACACAATTTTTTATGCATTTCTGTAATTCAAGTATTTAGTATGACGAAACATGATTTTCACTTCTGTACTCATAATATGAACAACACATCGATTTGTAAAAAAATGTTTCTGTACTCGTAACAACAAAGTTATTATATTTAAATTAACCTGTGTACGTTACTTTATTTAACGCCATTTTGTCCTTGGTTAATGTTGTGTTTTTGACATTGAAACGTCGTTTTTTATGTATATTGTGTTATAGATCAAATTTATTCGTTCAATGTATATTTAGTTGTTTTTGTGTATTGTCTTTTTATTCGAGTTAAGCCATTTCAATTGATATTTTATTGTGTGTCTGTAATGCTATTATTTATAGATTAAACCGTTGGTTTTCCTGTTTGAATTGTTTTACACTAGTCTGTTTGGGGCCCTTTATAGCCTGATGTTCATTGCGAACCACGGCTTTATGTTGAAGGCTGTACTTTGACCTTTAACTGTTTACTTTCTACACATTGTGATCTTAATGGCTATTTGTTTTATTGGCACTCATATTACATCTTCTTCTTTATATAATCGCATTATAATCCTGGTACCTTTGATAACTATTTACAAACGTGTGAGATAACCCTACTATGCAGAAAGGAAAATTTATTTGTTTTAGTTACCAGTAAATATTCATTGCTACTATCTGTCATATGAACAACAAAGAGAGTGCGTCAAAGTGAAACGCTAATTTTACAATGTTCCTCAACTTTCGTTTGAAAGCAAAACTTAAAAAATGTTGAGACAAATGAAACAGAGTAAAATTAGGAGATTAAATAATATTTCCAGTAATAAAATGGAAGCCCATACTTTTGAAAGTTATTGAATAATAATACATGAAAAAACTAAATTTGACACGTCTGGAAAACTATCTTTCGGCCACTAATAATTGGTTTCGAGATTTATTAATTCAAAAAGGCTATTGTTATGAATATTTCATGATACTCCGTTCATTTTTTGTTTACAGAAAACTGTACAAGAAAGACAATTCATGTCGTCTTATAATTTTGTTAAATTTGTTATCGTTCCTTTCGCATAGAGTTAAATGTTTTGCAAAAATTATTTTTGTTAGCATCGTTTAAAATCCATAAATTTTGTGTCATCTTGAGTCAAATTTTACCTACACAGATGAAGGATATTATTATTATTGCTTGACAACATTTAAAATTATACATTTCGTAAAGTAAAGTACGGATTTGTGTTTGTACATCGACTTTAGAGTATTACTGTAGCAGAAGAAGGTACATACACATTTTTGTTTATTTTTTCCATTAGATAAACAAACGATAATACATACAACACAAAAAAATAGAATAAAAACAAAACGTTTCACTTCTTATATGTTCTCTTAAAGCTATCGGTATTTATATTATATTTCAACTTTGCAGAGAGAAGTAATACAATGGAAGATAGAAAATCTATATATTATATGACTTGTCCTAGATATGTGAAATCGTGTTCATGATTTCCGATATTGTCAAAATGATAGCAGTCATCTTTGGTTCAAAATTTTACTAAAAAACTGAAATTGTTACAAAATAAAATTCCAGTTTAATGCGTGCTTGACAAATTGGTAATATTCTGTCAAATCAAATCACTAGTAGGTGATTTTTAGTGTTAAACGGTCATTTTGATCTCAACAACAACTGAAAATTCTGAAAAATAAATAATTAAGTCATGTTCAGTCTTTCAATCAATTTTCAGACTTATCTTCTATAATTTCAGTAGTTCACCTGCAGTCAATTCAGTATGTTATTGATGTGTACAGGGAAACAACAACTATTGAACAGGTTGAATATAGACTGAAGAATCATACTTGTCTGCAAGCGAATTGTCTAAACTGTACCCCAGTGCACAATCAAGAAGATTGACTGAAAGCCTTAACACGACTTATTAATTTATTGTTCAGTATTTTAAGACTTTTTAGAACCAAATAACTTTTTTTCAGGTAAAAATTTGTTTACTATTATCAGTGTCTTGTCACATGCGCCCACGTAGAAAGTGTTGTTTTTGAATTTTACGATTTTGATTTTTAGCTAACGGTGTTTTTTAATGCTACATATTGTTTTACTCATTCGGACAATTACTTCCATCAGAATAAAACAAAGCCAAAAGGAAAAGTAAATTGATTTATTTTAAGTATTGGCAGAATTCACAGTAACATTCAACTTTTCATACAGATTTTGTAAAAAGTAAAACAACAAAAATACAGAAATCCAAGCACAATTAAAAACGGAAAGTCCCCTAACAATTAATTTTGGTTCCATACAATAACAAATAACAATCAGTTAGATTCTTCTATTGGTTCATATTTGTTTTAAATCTGAATTCTGAGACTTATCATAGAAAGTTGTTTTCTTGCCATGTTTGCAAATGAATCTTTTTTTTTTCGTTTCAAATGTACCAGGGACATGTACCGTTAAATACATTCTTTGATTCTAATGTGAAGAAGAATAAAACGAGAAGAGTTGCATCCCTTCCTTAACCTTTCAATGTTCACACTACAAATTTGTCATGTGTTCCCGTTGGAAATATGGTTTACATTTTCTCTTCAATAATACGAACTTGCGGTTTGTCTTTTCAATCCAGATTTAACAAGCATCAATATAATTGCTACAATACCAGTGAAAACCCAACAAATCAGAACGTGTGTACTTGGAAAGGACGTTAAGGTTTAGCTAGCTATAAAACCAGGTTCAATGCACCATTTTCTACATTAGAAAATGCCTGTACCAAGTCAGGAATATGACAGTTGTTATCCATTCGTTTGATGTGTTTGGACTTTTGATTTTGCCTTTTGATTTTGGACTTTCCTTTTTGAATTTTCCTCGGAGTTCAGTATTTTTGTGTTTTTACTTTTTAAATTGCTTCTAATATATGTGATTTCTTAAAATTCAATACACAAAGCAATTTAATTAAGGAATTACGGAGACAAAATCTAGTTTGTAAAGAATTCGGTATTTTCACGTTTGGGAATGCTGTATATCTTGTCGGGGGTGTAAACACGAACGCTAAACTCAATGACGTCATACGCAAGTTTATACCGTTGCCTAGTATTTGGCAGGTACTTTGCAAAACATGGTTCAGTCAAATGTCTATTAATGCAAACTGTGAGATAAAAGTCTGTAAAAAAAACTGACACAACACTTGTGCCATTTTATGAAAACAACTACATGGAAATTCGATAGAAATATTAGACATGTGTTGCTGTTTAAAATTATTACTTCATCTATTAAGATGGTCTTTCAGGTAAACAATGTGATATTTATGCCCCCGGCCGTAGAAAAGGGGAATTTAGTATTACCCATGTCCGTCTGTACACCCGTACGTTCTGAAATTAGTTTCCGTTCTCTAACTTTAGTCTGTCTCTACCAAATGTTAGGACACTTATACACAATGATTATTACCACTAAACTCAGATCAAGTGAAAATTTGGGTTGTGTCACTTGTACCGTTACTGAATTATGTTCCGTTATAACATTATATCTGAACGGCGGCATCATCTGTGTTCCGTGGCGACAGTCTCAATTCATTTTAGCATTTTTATATACACAGAGAGGTATAAGGCTTGTCTATTTTCAATGACTTACTATAGAGATATAAGAAGATGTGGTATGAATGGCAATAAGACAACTCCACATCCAAGTCACAATTTATAAAAGTAAACCATTATTGGTCAAAGTACGGTCTTCAACACTGACCCTTGGCACACACCGCACAGCAAACCAAAAATCTAATCTATATAAAAACGAGAAAAGAGAAACACTTATGAACCACATCAACAAACGACAACAACTGAACATCAGATTCCTGACTTAGGACAGCAAACAATTGCAGCGGGTTTAAACGCTTTATAATGATACAAAAAAATGTACAAACCCTTCAACCTTATCTGAAACAATAGTGTAACATCACAACATACAAAGACACAGTATCAAAAATCAATTGTCTTAGCTCAATCAAAAGACATATTTACACACCTGAACATCAACTGAACGAATAAATTTAAGTTATGATACATGTACAATGTAAATACAAAATTTCCATATACAATGTATTGGCTTGATTGCAATATATAGTTGCCCTTATGACTATAAGTTGGCCTAAACGACCACATATTGACAACAATAACAATATATGAATGAATGAATTAATAAATGGTGTATTTGTGCAATCTGTATACACCAAGTATATGTAAGAACATGATAATCCTCTTCTTCATGGTTAAGTACGAGCGTTAGCGAGTACTTATCATGAAGAAGAGGGTTATCATGTTCTTACAAACTTAGAACATATAAACTCTATTCTTGATTAATTATATGTACTGTGTTAAATGGTATACATGAACACAGTTCTTGAAAATATGGCCAAACAAATAACCCCTCTAGCTAATTGTCTTGCTCTAATGACTATTAAAAGTATTATTATTTTCAAGTCAGTAACATGTATGCATCTTTAAGTCTAAAATGAATCAACTTGTTGGAATTGAAACTTTTGAATTAAAAGAAGAAGTGTCCGAGAATGATTTAATGCTTTTACCTACTCAGGACCTTGTAAAATATGAAAACGAGCCGGTCGTGTGTGAGGCTGCGGCCCCGCGTAGATTTTCTGTTCCATTGTCGGATTCAGACTTACAAGAGAGAATTCTTAAAGCTATTCCGAAAAAGACTAGAAATAACAACAAGTGGGCTTTAGGCGTCTGGGTTGCGTGGACTTTAGAAAGAAATTTGTATCAAGAAACAATAACTGATGGTGGTAATGCAATACCAAGTGATCCGAATTTACTCTCAAATGAACTTTTAAACTATTGGATGGCACACTTTATACAAGAATGTAGACGTGTTGATACCAGTCCTTATCCACCAAATTCATTGGTCCAGTTAGCATCAGGCATTCAAAGGTAAGTTACAAATTTTAAATTTCAATATATATAACACCAGGACAGCCGTTACAAGTAAAATCATCAAAATCAACATTTTATCGGAATTGTAGTCCACAGCTTCCACAATACAGTATATAGCGTTTGATGTAGATGTTACATTGTACTAAAACTATGAAAATGTAATTTTATGAATTACATTTGTGTTGATTTTGATATTTGTTTTTGTAACCGCTGTCTTGGAGTTCGGTATAGTTAAACGGGTTGGTGGAAAAGGGGGGGGGGGCAACAACTGTTGAAATACGTTCGTTTACTTGTTTTAAGGGAGCAAACATTTGATTTCGAGGGGAAAAGGGGGGTTTGCATTCTGGGTTTTTCAATACATATTGGAGACGAACTTTTACCTGAATCCTCATTTTACATTTACTGTGTCATATATATCTTGCCTTTTTTTTAACTTTTTGTCATGGGTCATACTGCTTTTTTTTGCAAAAGGTTTCACCTGTCCTTTTACATTTGATTTTAGCCCCTCTCCTTAAAAATAGTTTACTTTTAAAATGTATCGTAACTTGTTTTGTGGATGCAACATTTGAGGCAGGAATTCTAGGCAGGGGGCTTATAAAAAAAATCATCAATTGATTTTTTACTGCACATCAGAAAACCTTTCTCCTGCATTTTCGTTTACAAGTACTGTCACAAAGGACAAGCCTGTCATATTCATCCTACCAGTTTGATTTTATAACACTGCTCATTCTGCATTTTTTTCCTAAAATGTTCGATCGTATTTTTTTACTTAAAATATCTTCCCCTCCCCCTCCCCTCCCCAAAACCTCCAAAAATCAAAAGGGTGTTCCCTTTCCTTTTGTGTGTTTTTTTCTCTATTCGATACCATTTATATACCCCAAACCCTTCAACCAAAAAATATATTATAAAAAGGTGTTATTTTAAAACTACTATTATGGACAAAAAAAAAATACAATAAAATAATTTGACAGTTATTTTTCGGATATTCTAATAATTTTATTCTGCTTGCCAATAATTATGTATCCCAATGTTATTATTTCCGAATATGCTTAAATTGTCTCAACCTATACTTTCAATAAACTGTTTTTAATAGATAATTGAGATATGATGTATTCGTGAAGAGACAGCAAACAAACAATAATTAATTCTAAGACATACTATTACAGTTTAAATTAGTCTAGTTTTAACATGGCTAATTTCATTTTGTATTGATTTACTAAAAAGCTGTATATTCAACTCATTCGGCCAATTTTGGAAAGCAAACTCATACATGTATACATTTCTTGTCTTCTGGGGTTGTCTCCCACCCCCTCGCTCGGGAGATAAAACTCGCGTTTAAAAAAACACGAATGACTATTTTAATCTCAATTTTAACTACGTTTTTAAACTACAATGAAACCAGTGTAAACAGAACCTTGAATGAATCGAAAACCCACCTAAACTTAACATATATGATCCTAAGTCCAGTCATATAAAATTTTATGCGATGTGAATCTGTTAAACCGAACATCTAACAAAATCTAACAAAAAATTGAAGTACCAAGGAGGTCGTACTAGACAGGTTTCACTGTATTGCAATTCGTCGTCGGTTATTTTACTTTTCTGAAAAATAATTTCTTCTTCAACCAATTCATCTTTAAAAAAGTTCTACTAATCCTTTATAAGTCTTTATATGTATTAAAACAAAGAGTAAAACCACCACTTTTTGTAGGTATCTGAGAACAGATTGTAACAGAAATGACGTGAGCCTCTTTGAAAAGGATTCATCTACATTTGCGTTTTTTAGAAAATGTCTTGACAGTCGAATGAAAGAAATAACCAATAATGGTATTGGAACTAACGTAAAAAGGGCAGACCCTATATTAACAACAGACGAGGAGGCCATGTGGGATAGTGGAGTTTTTAATTGTAACACTTCAAATGGGCTAACCAATATAGTTTTTTTCTACAACTGCAAGTTATTTGGATTTCGTGCTTTAGATGAACACAAACAACTTGATGCTAGTCAATTTCGAATTTCTGTGGACACAATTGGTAATAAATTACTCCATTATACCGGGAGGCTGTGTAAGAATGTACAAGGTGGCCTGAATAACAGAAACGTTGATGTCAAACTCAGAAAAGTGACCCAACAAACCCAAGATGCCTAGTTACAATTTATGAGAAATACTTGTCACTTATTCCACGTGAAGGTAGGTTTTACCGTAAACTGCTACCACATAAAGCTAACGATGGTTCTATTCGCTTTAGCGTCCAGCCGATTGGTATTAACACATTGTCTAGCAAAATAAAGGAATTATTTAAGGCTGCGGGAATTTCAACTACTGATCGTAATATCACCAACCATTCTGGGAAAGTTACATGCTGCACCACACTTTTCAATGCCGGATTTTCCGATTCAACTGTAAAATCAAGAAGTGGTCACCGATCAACGGCCGTCGACACATATAAACGCCCGTTAGAAACATTACAGGATAATGTAAGCAAGGCATTACAGCCTCCAGTACCCACAAGCAAAAATGTTAAGCAAGAAAATGACTTGTCCATTGCCAAAAGTAACCAGCACAGTTTCGAAGACAAAGAAAACGATAATAGTACCATGACAATAAATGTGCCAAATTGTATAAACAAAGTTGTCATTTTCAAAAATGGAAAAAGATATTGTTTAGAAATTTGAACTGCTTGTGTATTAAAGAATATTTATTACAGTTAAATTTATACAAATAATTGAATCTTGATTAAAAAGCCTGGGGTCATAACTATTTTTTCAGTACACTGTCCTTGCGAATTGCCTCTAGGCAATATTGGCAACACTAATTGGCCCTTTGTAATTCAGAGCATAACAATAAGATAATCACTAAATAAGAACATGTTTTGTGTCATTCTTCACTATTAAGAGGGTGAAAATCCTTGCATTTCATTGGTCGAAAGCACTTTACTATGTTCTAAATACATATTAGTACAATATTACATTACAGTCAGCCAGATAGGTTTACGATACACTAAATTGAAACTCAAGTTTTTGAGAGAAAAAAAAAACAGATAACAAATAATTTTAGACGAATGGCTAAGTTAAAGTAAAATAGTTGGAAAATTTTTCTTTGGATACGATCACAGTTCAAGACAAAGTTCGCTATACATTTGTGGCTGTTAGATAAAAGTTCATTAAGGCAGCATTTGGAGGAAGTTCATTTATGCGTAGAGGATACGCAGGATCTGTTAATATTGCAGTAAATAGTTTATGACTCAAAACCGAGTAACGATCACAGTATAAGATGAGGTGTTGCTAATCTTCAATATACCCAGAATTGCACATTTTCCATACTCGTTGTTCGATTGGAATGTTTCTATAACGTCCTCGTTCGATTTTTTTGGAAATACATTTTTTTGGTACCATAGCAAATTTAGCAATTGCAGATCTTTGGGTCCTCATTAAATGGTTTTGTACGTACGGTTTCTATTCGGTTTTTAAATGTTTGTATGTCCTTAACTTTGGCATATTGTTTATTTCGTTCAACCACTTTTCTTTTCAGTTTGCTACACGTTTATCTTTCACAGAGTCTAAGATGAATCTTGTTGAGATATCGGAGACATTGTCAGTTAGGTCTGAAATATTGCATTTGTCCAGAGACGTTTTTACACTGTTAAACCACGTGTAACGGTAACGTCTCGACATTTCTCAATCCCAAACAAACACTTTCTGGCAAATTGTGTGACAAGGCATGTTCATAAGAAGACACCATAAGCGGATAACGTTACACTGGTTGTGAATAAAAATAATGGATGCAATCCCATGTCTGCGATTATTGCTGAAATTGGTGTTGTTTTGCTGACTCCAAGAAACGTTTTGATAGCTCTATAATGTAAGCGTTCGATATTGTCATATTGCTTGGCTCGCATTACCCCGAATGCATAATCGAGAATATGTCGGAGTCCAAAGTACCAATATTAAAGACTGTTTATGTCAATGATCCAAATAATCTACTACCTGCACCTACGAGAACACTGTTAGATACATTATAATCCATATATTCGGATACTATGAGTTCCAAACAGCGGTATTTAGTTACAAGTTAAACTGTCTTGTCCCCTAGTCGAAATGCAAATTGAGGTCTTACCTTTGTAGTCTTTCGAATATGCATAATTTTTGTCTTTTCTGTATTAACGTTCATCAATTGTGTCTTTGTCCAATCGTTCAGAGCATTACGCTGATTTTGTAATCCATTAACAGATCGTCATCGTATATCAATCAGCTGATCATATCGTCATCGACTAATGCGCCACAACAAAGTCCGTTAATTAGTTGTACCAATCCATCAATAAACAATGTAAAAGAGTGGGCGCGAGGTTATAACCTTGACGGACACTGGAATCAAATGAAAACCATTCAGTAAACGTCGTAGGCGATAATCATACTGCACTTTGTAGCTTTAATTAGAGACACTTAATTAATTTGTACATATTTCCATACACAACCTTGGCTAAAATTTTATTCCAGAGTATATTATGCTTCACTAAATCGAATGCCTTTCTGGAGTCAACAAAGCACAAACAAATGTCAATGTTCTGCAGTGTTCTTTTCTTCAACATTGTACACAGTGAAAAGATATGGTAAAGACATGATCTAAGCCGCCTAAATCCGTTTTGTTCTTTAGTTAGAAAGTTGTTGTTTTCGAGATGACTGATGAACCTTTCATTCAAAATCTGACTAAATGTTTTTGCGACAGTTAACACCAAACTTATGCTTCGGTGATCCATCAAATTGCAGAAATCTTTGCCTTTTTAGCAGAGGACATATAATACTTCGACACCAAGGCACTATTAATGTTTGTCGATGTTTTTTTGGACTTAGTTTACTGATTTCCCGCCAAAATGTCTAAACAGATCACACATCGTTCGCTCTTCAATATATCATTTGGGATGTTCGTGACGTCATATTTTCACCTCACAGATTTTACAAAGTTGTTTTAGCGTTTTAGTTACATGCGAACTTTTATAATATCAATATTCCGAACAATCAAAAGAACACTGTAACACTTAGTGATATGGGACTCTTGAGTTTGTATGTAATTCAGTATTGTGATCGATCAGCAAGTCCGACACAAGTTTTACCTCGAAATCGTAAAATGTTTTCAACGAGGCATGCGGAGAAATCGTGTAGTCAACGACAGATTTGCCGAAAGGTGCGTAAAGTTGTCCCTTAAACTGTCTACTCTTCCGTTTATCAGACAGAAATTTGAGTCGTTTAAGAACTCCATCAGAAATACAGCAAACGAATTTTTTATAGAATCAATATAGCATCGTTCTGGTAGAGTACCGATAAAGTCAGTTAAGTCTTGTGAGTTTCCTATACGCCCATTGAAATTACCACTGGATTATAGCTACTATAAAAATACACTTGCGATAGCACACACACACACACACACACACACACACACAGATAAAGCATAAAGTTTGGATTATATTTTTGTATTTCAAATTTATCCAAAGAATATCATCTCTGATATTGTTAAGAATATCGACGTCAAAATTGTCAAGTATACAGTTTTTAATAATAACAAAAATACTATTCCACCACTACCCCTCCACGCTTTTGTTCGAAATATTTCCCTTATTTCAACCTATCTACTTATAACCATCTAGTTCGTTAGCGTCATTGATTTTCAGATTGGTCTAAAAAATGCCATACACATCACAATTCAAAGAAGTTAAAATAGTTTGCCTTAAAAGTCTGCCATTGTCATTTTGTAGTTTAACTACCTGCCGTTGAAGTTCCAATTACCAATTGTCAGTTTTGCATCGGTTTTATTTAACTGGCATGCATATTAGTATAATTCGACAACAACACGACCACCCCGGAATTCCAAATTTGGAATCGATTTAATGATTCGCCGAAGGTTCGCCTCCAACATTTGTTCGTGACGTAAACAGTCCGTTCTTCTGTATAAAGTATTGTACTCTTCCGTATCTTTAAGCTTCCGGGATTTTTTTTTTTTATTTCGTAATTTCGTCTTTTATTTTAAAACTGTTATGAATAGAAAAAATCTGGCAGAGACAGAATTGTTTGAGAAAGTTGAAATTTACCTGCAGTCCATTCACATTAAATTGTCAACGACTTCTAATTGAAGTTATGGTCCTTCAATTAAAAATAAATCCCTATTTATTTATCAGTTTTGTCATAATATTTAAAAAAAAACTAAAATAGTGATAGAAACTTTATATAGCAAAACTTATCAGCAAGATATTGTCTACAAATGAGCTATCAACGCTGGAATATTAAGTCACCTTTTTAATCCAGTTACTTCACTTTAAACATGTCTTTCCTGTTATCTAGAAAAAAGTTTTTAGATACAATTGTAGAAATAAACTCCAAAAAAGTCAAAACGATCAACAAGATAAGATATACAAATAAGAGAACATAATTGAAATTGTCAATTGACTACCTATTGAAGTTATTGCCCTTTATTGACGTTTTTTCCACTTTTTTGCATTTTATTCTATTAGTTTGAAATATGTATTTTTTGTTGAGTCTGTGACTTCTGTAGCAGAAAGCTGAACAAAGGGATAGTGAAAATGAAACGGCGGTAGTGTTAACTAAATACTTAAAATATATACATTTAAGAAGATGGAAGACCCGGGTGCTTCATATTTTGTATATAGATGCCTTATGCTATGAGTTTTCCGTCTGGTATATGTCCATTGTTATTGGCCTCATGTTTATGGTTCAGTGACTTCTTCAAAAAAAGTTAAAAGTTTTTGTAATATTAATTTCCTTTTTATTATGAGTAATATGATAACTATATTTAGAATGTGCGCACTTTGCCTGTCAGATAGTTTTCATCTGATCTTCACTTCGTTACATAGAGCATAGAACTAGGTTAGCATGGTTAACTTTTTGTGTTTTAGTTCGTGATTGGATAATAAAAGCAATATGTGTATTATATTTGTTGAAGGCATGATTGTTGAGTGTACACGTCCAACTGACAGGATTCATCCGACATTGACCTCAAAGTTCCTGGTTCAGTGGTTAAAGGTAAGTTTTTGTGTTTTGGTCTTTTCTTCTGATACTTTATGCAATAGGTCATCTGAATTTGGTGTATGGAATTATTTTATGATGTACATTTCAGTCTGGAAGTTTTATTTTTACTTTAACCTCATTTTCACGGTTCATTGCTCAGTGTAAAATTTTTATGTTGTGTTCTGGTTTTTTTTAAACTATAAACAACAGATCAACTAAATGTTGTATAAGAAATGAGTGTAAGGTGTATATGTCAGTCTGATAAGTGTCATCTGACCTTGACCTCATTTTCATAGTTCATTAGTCAATGTTTAGTTTACCGGTAAAGTTTGTTTATAAGAAACTTTAAACAATAGATCAACTATATTTGGTGTATAGAATGATTGTAACATGTATTTCAGGTTTGGTTTAATATCTGACCTTGACCTCATTTCCTTGGATTTTTTTTAATTTATATGATACTTGTAGTAAAGCTTTATATCTAGGACTATCAACAACAAAAAATCAATGGTCAGTAAGGCACGTGAGACATTTAAGTATGTGCAATCTTGTGTATATTAACTTGGTAGTAACACTAAGCCAACCACAACTAACAAGTTAAAAACCCAATGGGTAATAATACACTTGAAAGCATGTTTTAGATTTAATGTGCCTCAATCTTTACTTTTCTTAAAATTTCTGAAGAACTTCTGAATAATTGTAAATCTCTGTCTTTTTTCTGAAATTGGTTCTACCAATACTTTTGATTTTTCAACCCTGTATACCACCATTCCCCATGTGAAATTATAATTTTGAAAATTCTTTGAACGACAACATTATTTTATATTGACGTTTACATTCTGACGCCGAACACGCGACTCTTAGCAATGAATGTGGCTGTTAAATTTGATAGATGCTGTTTGTGCTTCTTTGTTAAATATTTGTTTGTTTTTGTTCTAATTAAGATTGTGACACAGTGATGACTGCTGTACCCCTGTTTTTTTACAATTTTACATGTTATGTTAATGTTGTTCACGCATCGTTGTAAATATAATTGAGTTGGATGCGACTGTCATACAAGTGAGATGTTTAGCGCTATAAAACCAGGTTCAATCTACCATTTTCTAAATTTGAAAATGCCTGTATCAATTTAGGAATATGACAGTTGTTGTCCATTCGTTAGATGTGTTTTGTCATTTGATTTTGCCATTTGATTAGGGACTTTCCGTTTGAATTTTCCTCGGAGTTTAGTATTTTTGTGATTTTACTTTTTGCTTTCACGAATCGGACAACACTACACTTTTATTTTCTGTTCTGGTAATAATTACATCAGAAAATAGAATGTTAGCCTTTAAAGTCAAACCAGATGATCCAAAAAAGTTTTTTAAACAGAAAATAGAATGTCTTAATTCTTTCCTTTCATATGTATCTAGACAGTTTATGCATATTATGATACAGATATTTCCTATATGACAAAGGAAAATATATCTGCTTTATAAACTCGATCGGTATAATGAGAAAAGTTGCACAGAAAACATCGAATATTAAGATTAGTATGATAAAGTCTTATTTAGACGAAACGTGAGTTTGGAGGAAGGAATCGTTGACTCATTATTTTTTATGGGTTACTTCACAAAGGTTATCTGACCCTGCATCTTCAGTCATGATTCATTAACTGAATTTGTTGCATAGTAAGCTAGTTCAGGTTTCAAACTTTTGTATCTGGGCGTCCCTAGTAAGTCTTGTGTGGACAAAATGCACTTCTGGCGTTTTAAAATTTTAAACTTGTTGCCTTTTGTTAGCTATTATTCGTGTGTTTCTTTGCCAAATTGTGATCGGTTGTCGTGTGTATGAAAAGTAATTAAAAAAAATACACTTCCACTGATATCGAGGTATAATATATGTTTCGTAAATCGGTGTTATCAAGGTTTGAAGAGTTCAATCGTGTGATGTTAATATGTTATGTTGCACTTCAGTTGTTTCGTCGTTTTCCTCTGATAGTTGATGTGTTTCTCTCGGTTTAATTTGTAATCTGAATTTGTTTTCTTTCAATCGATTTATCACTTGACCATCAAGTGAACTATTGTTGCATTTAGATATCACTTAATTACAGAGGTTTTTTTCGGGCTTGGTTATATCTTATCGTATACGAACAGAATCGCCTATGTTAATGTGATTGGAAAACATAGATACAGCAAATCCTGACTAACACAAGCTTTGTAGGTTTTATCTATAAAATATCGTACGTTTGTGTTAAAAAAAATATGAATTCGAAATCCACAATAATGTATCCTTATTTCTTAAATATTAGATGATGCAATTCTTGTAACCGATTAATTGGAGTATATGTGTGGGCTTAACAACATCAATTAACATGTATATCTTTGTATTCTATGATTTATTCCAGAAAAAAACAAATACATTTATTCAGATAAAACACAAGTCAGCATATGTGTTTTTCCAATACGTACCCGAACATATTGGCCGTTACACTTACTTTCAGTCTACATCGTAAATATTAGTATTGAAATATCATCAGTATTCCAAAATATAAATTTAACAAATTAAATCATAAACATGTAACATTTATTTTTATATTTTTTATATACCATCAATTTCTTTTATATATATATATATAAATAGACAGAAAATAATCTTTCCTAAACGTTCGGTTGATGCTTAACGGAGGTAGACACTTTGTTTAACCAGGTGAATCACATCTTTATTTGATGTCAAAATATAAAAACTACAAAAGACAACATACATGTATAACAACCTAAAGTAAGATTACGAACAAATATGTGTTCAATAATACAATTTCGGATACAATGTCCCAAAAAAATGTTACCCAAAATTTATAACACAAATGGCGGCCCATAAATTTCTTTAACCGAAAATTGGGACACTTAAAAAGTAAACAAAATGATAATAGCCAAATAGGCAAAACAAACCAGTAAAAGGAATGTACTTATCGATACACAGTCAAATAGGCAAAACAAAATTCCCAAGTGAATTTTTCCCTCCATGAATTTATATTTCTTTTTTTTTTTTTTATCTAAAATCTGATTTATTGCACTATTGCTGTTATAATGAATACCATGTCTACAGCATTTGACAGGGCACCCCTGTAGTGTTAGTTTTACTGTACAAACAGGGAGATTGTTCAGTAAATTAATAATAATAATAATAGAAGGTTAGATTTACATGTACCAATATTATGTATACAGATTACTACAGAAATTAATTTCCGGAAAAAATTACATTCGTGAACCGCTTTGACTCTGTATATATGCTTGATGACCTGGTCATGACCTATTGATCAAGGATCACACGATGGAGGCAAAATTAACAGTCGAAGCAGTTTGTTATATTAATTATGTAGGTGTACATACTTGGTTGCGAATTGAAGTACATTATATAAGTTTATTTATTTATGAATGTGTGATATATTACATGAAGGATGCTTCAAGAATAGTAGGGGTTAAATCTTTTATCACTGTCGCTGATCATGATCATGACGAAGTCCACAGCACGTGGTTCTAAGATTAAATAATATTGAGACACATGTATTGCTGCATAAATATAACATATAACATATATGCAGGAATAATAATTATATATATAAGCTTACTTCTTTCAAAATTTTACCATGTTTACCACCTGAAAGTGTCGAAATATTTAAGTAGTTTAAAAAATCTTTTTTGAACAGGGCATACACATCAAAATTTGTAGTTTTATAATTTGAACTGTGGGTGCACTTGTGAATAGAAAATGTGATGAGTGTCACCAACAGATTTATATCATAATAATTAATATCACTGATTTTATATCCTATAATGAGATTTCTGTAGTTTAGGATATAATGACCTATTTTAACTTTATTTAATAGTATTTTGATCTTTCCCCAAAAAGTTTTAAAGTAATGACATTCTAGAAAAAAATGTTTATAATCTTCTATTATATTACATAAGTCACATTTACTGTCTTCTTTTATCTTCCATTGAAAAAGCAGTTGTTTGCAAGGAAGGATATGATGCAGCAATTTCCATTTAAATATTTTTAATCTGTTATCTTTTAAATAAGTAAATACAAAGTTAAACATTGATTTAATTGGGATTAAAGAATCTAAATTTAGGACACGTTTCCATTTAAAGAAACTTGAAGGCGTGTCTTCATTTCCACTATTAATGTGTGTGTATATCTGTTTTGTTTCCATTACTTGTAAACTTATTATCTTATTTTTTTCTTTTATGTTAATGCAAAGGTTAAGTTTATTTTTTACTTTTGATTTTATTGATTTTTCTGATTGAAGTACCTTGAGCCATTCATTTGGTATAGCGTATTTAAGTTTTGAAATTTCAAACATTAAATTGGATTTTGAGGATATTTTCTTAGATATTATTTCTTGAGAGATATAACCATTTTGGTCAATTATATCATTAACATATATAATACCTTCTTTTATCCAATTTATAAAAACTAAACATTTTCCTTGAAATTTTATCAGTTTGTTTCCCCATAAGATTTGTTGTCTAATGTTTTTAAAATTCATATTGAGTTTGGTATTATTTAAATTTTGTACTTTGAACCAAGACTTTACAATTTCTAAGTAGAATTTTGGTAAAGTTTTATGTAGGTTTTGTATAGAGTAAATGTTGTCTAGATTCATGTAAAGTAGCATGAAATTAGCACCAAATTTATTAAAGTAAAATGTCGGAATTACTTTCCAGTTAGCAAAATCATCTGCAGCAAGTCTTTTGATCCATGCTATTTGTAGTGCAGTTATATAATTATCTATATCTGTCATCTTAAGCCCTCCCTCAGTAGTATTTTTGCTTAGTGTGGTTCGTTTGACTTTTTCTCGTTTACCATCCCATATAAAATTGTAGATAAGAGTTTTAAACTGTTGAATGAATTCATGTGGTAGGTTTGTGACTGAAGCTAAATATGTAAGGTTTGGTATAAGAAGAGATTTTACAACTGTTATTTTACTTATCATTGTAAGATTTCTTTTTTTCCAATTACTTATTAATTTGTCACATTTCTGTATTATTTTTTCAGTATTCAGCTTACCACATTCAGCTCGATCTGTTCCAAAATAAACTCCTAGACTTTTTATTGGTCCTTTATTCCATGTTATATTTTCAAACTTATCTTTACATTGTTTTAATTTTCCTAACCAAATGCCCTCAGTTTTTGATCTATTTAGTTTTAAACCAGACAGTGTTCCAAAGATTTCAATAATATTAAGAGTGTGACGTACTTCATCTTTTGATTTTAGAAAAAGTGTTGTGTCGTCAGCTAATTGAGAAATCTTTAAACTGTGCGTTTTAGTATCTAGCTTAATTTGAAAACCTTTGATGTTGTTATCTTGTCTTATTCTGCAGGACAAAATGTCTACAGCAATAACAAAAATTCAGGGAACTTAACGGGCAGCCTTGTCTAATACCACGTTTAATGTTATATGGTGATGAGACCCACCCATTGTTTAACATACAACCAGTTATGTCTTTGTACAGAGTTTTAACCCATTTAATAAAAGAATTTGGAAGGCCAAATTTCTTGAGTGCTTCATACATAAATGGCCATTCCAATGAGTCAAAGGCCTTGGAGAAATCTATGAAGAGCAATGCTCCTTCAATATTAAAGTATTCTGCATGGTCTATTATGTCTTGAATTTGACGAATGTTGAAACCTATATACCTATTTTTTATGTAACCGTTTTGGTCACTATGGATGATTTTAGTTAGTATTGGTTTAAGAAGTTGTGCTAAAGAATATGCCATAAGTTTTGTATCAACATTGAGTAAAGTAATTGGTCTATAGTTGTCTAAAAGAAGTGGGTTTCCTTTTTTATATAATAAAGAGACTACTCCTATTTTTGTAGTGTGCTCATTTTTTCCTTTTGATAGCATGTGTTAAAAACTTTAACAACAATTTCTTTTAAATTTGTCCAGAAGGTTTGATAAAATTCTACACTGAGCTCGTCGATGCCTGGTGATTTATTTAGTTTCATAGATTTAATAGCTTCTGTACATTCTTTTATGGTAAGCTCCCCTCCTAGATTTTGAGTTTCCTCATGAGAAAGAGTTTTATCCACTTTTGTTTCTGTTATATATTTTTTTATTTCATTTTCATTAGGATTTGTACTTTTATATAAATTTTCATAAAAGGTTTTTTCTAACTCTAAAATTTCAGATGAATCTGTTATAATTTCTCCTTTTTCATTCGTAAGTGCAGAAATATTTTTATGAGTTTGTCTGGATTTTTCAAGGCCTATAAAAAATTTTGTGTTTTTTTCTCCTTCTTCTGTCCATTTTACACGCGATCTAACCTGAGCTCTCTTTGCTTCATTTATGTATAGGTTCTCTAGTTTTTTCTCAGCATTGTTTATTCTATTTTGAACATTATTATCCTGTAAGTTTTCTACATTTTCATTCAATTTTTTTAATGACAGTTCTAATTTAATTATTTCATTTTTATTTTCAGCTTGTTTTTGCCTACAGTATTTGATGGTTATGTCTCTTACTTCAGCTTTAAAAACATCCCACTTAACTCGAGGATCTACAGCCGTAGTAAGTATTTTTTGTTTGTAAGTTTTAATTAAGTTATTAATGAGCTTTTGATATTGTGTGTCATTCAATATACTGTTATTAATTTTAAAGAAACCTCGGCCTCTGCTTTGTGCTTTGTGTCTTAGCTTTAACGAAATTGCCTGATGATCAGTGTAAGAAATAGCAGCGGGTCTAATATCTGCTGCTGTAATATGTGGTCTTATATCGGAGCTGATAAGAAAATAATCTATTCTGCTTGCTATGTTAAAGTTATTTTTCCTTCTCCAGGTAAACTGTCTTTTGTTTGGGTTAATTTCTCTCCATATATCAACTAACTTGTGTTTTTTTTATTAATTGTTTCAAACTATTTACAGGTTTATTAAATTTTTGTGCACTCGTACTTTTTCTGTCGTTTTCAGTCAGACTTTCATTTATATCCCCACCAAGTATTAAAATGCCTAATCTATTATTTTCAATTAAGTTGTTTATTTTTTTGAAGAAAGACTTTCTATTTCTTTGAATATTTGGTGCATATACATTAACTAAAGTGAAGATGTTATTATCAAGTTCTACATTAATTAGAATAAACCTACCCTCCTCATCTTTAATTTCATTTATTATTTTGTGATTTATGTTATCTTTAATTAAAATTGAAACACCTCTAGATAAGGAATTGCCAAAGCTATGGTATATCTTACATTTAGTTTCACTATTTATTATATTTATGTTTTTATCAGTGAAATGGGACTCTTGAATAAACAAGATGTCACATTTTCGATTTTCACACCAAATATATAGTCTATCTCGTTTTTCTTTTTTTCATAGCCCTTGGCAGTTCAAGGAGCAAATATGTACCTGTATGTATATAGGAGCTTGATTTTCAGAAATTACTTTTTCTATTTTCAGATATTTGGATTGTTCAATAAGTATTGTTCGAACGCTCAACGACGTTATAACTGTGATCAAATGAAACATATGTTCGACAGTTTTTGATGACGTCTTAAACTTTCCATACAGTTGAACCTGGAAATGATGTCTGTTTGTGTAGAATTCGTTGGAGATTTTTGAATGTTCACTTAAAGCTGTTGTGTGTGTCATGTGTTTTAATAAAATACGGATCTGTACTTCAAGTGAATATACTGCGTCGAAAGGATTAGCATAGCTGGTTGTGGAGTATGTGTGTCTGGATAGTATAGAGCAAAAGTATATGAATGTAATTATTTTCGTACTTCCTTTGTGTGATGCGGTGTATAGTGATATACTACATATGGTTGCGTACCATATTTGTAATTTCGTAGGAATATTTAGTGGTTGATATATTTTCCAAGCATCCTTGTTTGAATTGCAGAAAATAGAAGATTCGTTTGTGCAATCAGTGCATACATGTAATAAAAGCATTTTTGGTGATGAGCTGAATTAAACTAATGCAGCCTAATGACGTGAATATTAGAACTAATGATCGTTTGTTAACTAGTGAATAAAAGTTTTTTCTTTTTGTTGGTTTAATGCTTGTGTTAAAATTATCTGTTTCTTTCAGACATATGTTTTTGTTGGTATTTTGTGAATAAACATACATATACATGTAAGATAAATTAAACATTACACTGTTTTCTATTTCTACATTGTCAATTGAGAACGTATGATCTATTGTGTCATATTTCACTTTTTGATTGGTTAATATACATGTACTACTCTTATCAACACAAATACAATATACAATATGTATGGAAGATAAGTAATTTTCATTTTCGATATCATTATTCAAACACATATAATCTAATATTATATCGTATTCTTTTTTTTTGTTTTTTTTTTACATAATAAATAAAAGTCATGAAAAAACATAAAATGAAAACATTGTTTATGTTTGCCATAACATCAGTTGGACACATACAATCTTTTATTGCAAAAAGCTCTTTTTTTTGGTTTGTTTTTTACACTATAAATAAAAACACAGAAAAAAAGTAGATATATACAAATGTTCATGGAAATAGATAGATAATTTTACTATTTAATGTTGATAAAGTTTATGTACATTTAGTTGAGCTGGTTAATAGTTAGGGTCCCTTTGGTTTCTGAATGTTTGATGTTCGTTCGTGAATTTGGTCGGTTGGTGTTGTTGCCGGGCGTTTGTCTTTGCGTCCATCAGGCGTTCCAACATTGTTGTTTCCTTGGAAATGAAAGAACAATGTTGATTGATTAGGATTCTCTTCATTGTCTTTATTGAGTTGTTGTGGACCGTTTTATTTTGCCAGACTTTTTTTTAGCTTTAGCTGTTGCCTTTTTAATTTCATTGTTATGTTTAGCTGCTGGAATGCCTTGGTGTTCAGGCTCGTTCATATTAAGAGCTGCATCCTTTTTATTTGAAGCATTGTAGCTGAAATTTGCGCTTGTCACATTGAAATTTTGTAAAAAAAGACGGAGACTGGTTAGTGGTTCCCATCTTTTCAGTATTTGTTTGTTTATTTTGAGATGTATTTTCATCTTCGCTTGTTGAATCTTCAGATTCATGCATGCTAGCGTTATTGACGTTGACTGGATATTCTTGGGCGTTGGCAATAACAGTCTCGAAATTTGGACATTCAGATTTCTTATGTCCTTGGTTATTGCATGTTGTACATACCCATTCATTTGGACACTCTCTGAGCACGTGCCCAGTTTGCAGACATTTGTTACATGTGAGCTGAGAGGAATCAGTTTTCTGCTCTTTGTGTAACAAAACGGCCATATATTTACCAATTCTGAGAGTTCTAGGTAAGACCTTTCCCATGGGTTCACAGTATAATATCCTGTCTCCTGTTTGGCAATTGGTGAGTAAACCGTCAACTCTGAGTCGCTCTCTGTCTAATGTGTGGACTGTCCCTCCTTGATTTTCTACCGCCCTCATAATCTGTCCATCCTCAGCAGAGCATGGGATGTTCTTGACCCTAACACGCCAGTGATGAGGATAGTCATTATCGTATACCTTTGAATTAGGATTGCGGGTATAGATTTTCAAAAGTTTTTTCCTTAAAACCAATCCCTTTGTTATTAAAGTGTCTCTGTCAGTTTCAGAGTCGGGATAAATACGCCACATCCCTTTTAACCTTTGCAAACCTTTGAGGTTTCTAGAATTAACAATATGATCAATGGATTTATAAAGTTCAACATGGTTGAGAAACTGATCTATGTTTGGTTTGACATCACCAAACAGGTCTTTCTCCAGCAGGAAAACTGGTTTAACAGAACCTAGTATCTCGTGTGGGTTCATAGGGTTTTCAACCTGGTTATTGGACATCAGACAATTTTTCACTGCGTTTTTGTATGACTCGGGTAAGTTTTTAATATGGCTGACATCAGCACTGTTGATGTCCGAACTTGCCATCTTCAATATGGTTATTTGTCCGTATATTTGTAAAAGTATTGAAAAAGCTAGTTATAATTCAATTATCTACCTAGTAGGCACCTATTCAATATACTTATACTCTGTATTACGTCTTTAATCTATTGATTTTACTTGGATTTGTAGGAGCGAAAAAATTTCCGTGGAATACCTTCGGCCCCTTAAGTCCTATATACGTTTATATTTATTTATATTTCTATGAATTAAAAAGATCAGTCCAAAATATTTTTGATATTTAAGTTTTTGAGTGGCTTATCTAACATGGGAAATTTGTTTGATATATTCGACTTTTAACAATTGAACAGAACGACAGATGAAAGACACAAGCTTGTGTTGGTCCCATAATTTACTATATTTAAAAATAGTAATCTTAATCACCGCCTTCATTTATCAGATTTGATTTCGTTCAACGTAATCAGTACGATATTTTACGTTTGAAGTTAGATTCAAAACAAACCGGACATAGTTTTATTATATAGTTAATTGCTACCTTAGTTTGATATTAATAAGTAATAACATGTGCTTTGTTATTAAATGCAATATCAGTATTTAGTTCAAATATATAATCTTAAATCAATCCTAATTCTATCTTATTCATTCTTATGTGACGTCATTTTTCATTTTTTGATGATCTGTTTTACAAATTCAAATGACGTCATTTTTTCGTCATTTTTCAGTTTTAAATAGGACGTCACTTGGCGTAGAAGTTTTAACTTATTCGGATGTGTCTACTTTTGTGTTTCAAATGTCTGGTTATGTAAATGTATTTCAGTTGTTTCCTGTAATTAGTTAATACTTCAGTTTTATCATGTACATCTTTTGAATATTCATTTTATTACATTTACTGTTTGCAAAAGTATAAATTATTCTAAATAATAGGGATTTTCTGGTAACTAACAGAAAACCCTTGCCGTTTTTGGCACAACCTTTTTGATCTTTTGGTCCTCGATGCTGTTCAACTTTGTACTCGTTTCGGCTTTCAAACTTTTGTATCTTGGCGTCACACGTAGGTCTTGTGTGGACAAAATACACTTCTGGCGTATTAAAATTTTGAACTTGTTGCCTTTTGTTGGCTGTTGTTCGTGTGATTCTTTGTCAATTGTGTTCTCCAATTTATTTATATTGTAGTCCTGTGTTGTCATTTTGATGTTATATTTCACATGGCCATAAAAGTGCGAGGTTTGGCATGCCACAAAACCAGGTTCAACCCACCATTTTTTCCCTTTAAAAATGCCCTGTACCAAGTCAGGAATATGGCCATTGTTATATTATAGTTCGTTTCTGTGTGTATTACATTATAACGTTGTGTCGTTTGTTTTCTCTTATGTTTGAGTGTAAATTCACATTGCGATAAGACGTGTCACGGTACTTGTCTATCCCAAAATCATGTTTTTGGTTTTGATGTTATATATATATGTTATATTTGTTATTCTCGTGGGATTTTGTCTATGTGTGGTACGTTTAAGTGTTATGTCGTTGTTCTCCTCTTATATTTAATGCGTTTCGCTCGGTTTTAGTTTGTTACCCCAATTTTGTTTTTTGTCCATGGATTTATGAGTTTTGAACACAGCGGTATACTACTGTTGCCTTTATTTATCACCACCGGACCGGAATCTCTGCTGGTGGACAATCTGTCCCCGAGGATTCTACCAGTCCGGTAGCCTAACAGCATGAAAACTAGTAGAACAAAAAATATTATACTGGATGATACGACGCCAAGGATAAAAAGGTGTCAATCGGCTGTTGTCAAGGACACAACAACACCGATTTTATCAGGTGTCCCCAGGATGATCCTAAATGATGTTATGAAAATGACACACGTGTAGTCTTCTGAATCCTCATTGTACTATAAAAATTCAGACAAGTTTGAATATATTCGGCCGTGTACTTTTCAACTTTCAGATATTTTAGATTTCAATGACAACCATCAATATTACTCTATTTCCAAATGTAACCGTAAAAATTGTAAAACCTGTGATATACTTATAAAAGAGGGACGAAAGATACCAAAGGGACAGTCAAAGTCATAAATCTAAAACAAACTGACAACGCCATGGCTAAAAATAAAAAAGACAAACAGAAAAACAATAGTACACACGACACAACATAGAAAACTAAAGAATAAACAACACGAACCCCACCAAAAACTAGGGGTGATCTCAGGTGCTCCGGAAGGGTAAGCAGATCCTGCTCCACATGTGGCACCCGTCGTGTTGCTTAAGTGATTACAAATCCGGTAAATAGTCTAATTCGGTAGGTCATATTCATGAAAGGGAAGGGGATTGTAGTTACGACGTAAGGAACATATCCGATATCATTTGTGAAACGGTTATTCCATAACGGTCAACCAACTCGTGATGGCGTCCGTAAAATTTACGAAGGGATGATTTCAACTTCACCATTTGGAACTCTTGGTTTAATAGCTTCCTTGTGAGCAGCAAACCTCTATCAAGAAAATCATGATAGGAAATGCAAGCACGGGAATATCGTATCAATTGGGAGATATATACCCCGTATGCAGGTGCTGCTGGAATGTTGCTACTTAGAAATGGAAAGTTCACAATTGGAAAGATGAAATCATCTCTTTTGTCGTAAAGTTTTGTTTATTACCGAGGGTATAGTTTGCCGGCCTCGATGGTCGAGAGACCCGCGGTAGCCCGTCCGCGTCTAACGTGCGACACCTCGATGAAAATTTCACCTTATAACTGATACCCACTTTCAAAGTAATTTAACCACCAAAAATTACAATACACATAGTCATGCGGATTTGAATTGCACTGCTTCAAATATTGTATACGGTATTGAATGTACTCTTTGTGGATTGATCTACGTCGGGGAAACTCGACAAGGACTCAATTTTAGGATGAATGATCATCGGTCTGATGTAAAGGATCCTAATAACAACAAATTTCTCTATAAACATTTCAATCAGCCCGACCATTCTATTGTTTCAATGAAAGTCCGGATTATAGAGAAAATATATCATCCAACAAATGACCCCATATTGAGTACACCATATCGTTTACAAAGAGAAGATTTTTGGACAAGAGAGTTGGGAACAGCCATTCCCTATGGATGCAATGACAAAATTGATGGTGTAGGTATTTTGTCTAGTCCCAGGTGTAGTACCGTCAATACATTACAATTGTTTAATACTTCTGCTCGACGAAATAGAAGTCATGGTCACAGAAAATATATACCACCTGCTGTACACACCGTGACAATTGATAGTCTATTAACGTCTGTTCAAAAACCTTTAGGAATTCATCATATTAGAACTAAATTATACTCCATTCCATTGTCAAAACTCTCTTTACTATTTCAAGATGCCCAAAATACTTCCGTTACTGATTCTCGTTCTGTTTTGTATAGATTAGTTGCAATTATCATGGACATTGCTAACCATAGACTATTCAAACCCGTATCGACTACATCCAATAGTGAGGAAAAACGTTATTTTTTTAAGGTAGAATTCGCCAATAAAGGTTTAGATGCTGTAAATATTAGCAATATTTTCCATCAAAAATCTGTACAAAAAACTATACCTGATTACTTCAAAAATAAAGCTACACCTGTTATTTCTTATACTTTCACCAAGTCTATTGCATCCAAGATTTTCAACCACAAGAGAGTTTTAGAGGCTTTTAACCTCAAAGACACAAAGTACAAGCCTCCGGATAGCTCATGTGCATCGTCACAATACAATTACAGTCCAGCAGGTCATATTATAACTGGAGACCTTGGCATCGTTACCAATGAACAACTAAGAGAGTTGTTAGCCAAAGAACCAAAATATAGAATCCCCCAGCCCATCAACTGGAAAAAGAATTTCAAGTTACTGATGGATGCAATTGAGGACTATGCAAGAAAATGGGTAAAGCGCGAACCAGACGAACCAGAACTGGACACTTTGTCTGAATGGATCAAAGCTATTCGATCATGCATTCAGAGGCGCATACAAAAACTACGATATAATATGCGTACTAAAGTTTCTAACCCTTTCAATAATCCGGAGGTTGTGTATGCTTTATCCTCTTTGCATTACAAATATGTCGTTGTTCCAGCAGATAAAGCCTCCAATAATATTGTCTTCATATGTAAAAAACATTATTTCCAATGTCTCACTACAGAGCTTGGAATTGATAAAACTACTGGTAATCCTACATATTCTTTAACATCATTTACCAAGGACGAAATTTTACAAAATCATAAATCTGTCCTTCTTTCTTTTGGTATCAACATCAAAGAAAACGAAGAAAACTTGCCTTCATTATACTGGATACCTAAATTACACAAAACTCTATATAAAGAACGATACATAGCTGGGTCTTCAAAATGGTCGACCAAACATCTTTCTTAAGTACTGACTACTATTCTTTCGACAGTTAAAGATGGGCTTCAAAAATATTGTGAGGAGATATATTCTACCAGTGGTGTTAACCAGATGTGGATTCTTAAAACTTCGAAAGATCTACTGCTTAACCTTCAATCACAATCTTTGCAATTTTGCAGCAACATAAAAACTTTTGATTTTTCTACGCTATATACTACTATTCCCCATGCTCAGTTGATAGATCGACTACACCATTTCATAAAACAGAGCTTTTTCTATAAAAATGGAAATCGTAGATACAAATTTCTTGTTTTAGGTTACAATAATTCATATTTTGTTAAAAATCACACTGAATCTCCCAGAAAATATACTGAAGATGATATTATCAAAATGCTGGACTTTTTGATCGACAATATATTTGTTGAGTTTGGAGGATTTAAATTTCAACAGACAGTCGGTATTCCAATGAGTACTAATTGTGCACCCCTGCTGGCTGATTTGTTTTTGTACTCGTATGAAGCAGAATTCATTCAGAACCTTCTAAAAGACAAAAAGAAAAAGCACCTTGCGAAATTCTTTAATTTTACTTTCCGATATATTGATGATGTTCTATCATTGAATAACCCATATTTCAGCCAATACTTACATCTCATATATCCAAGTGAATTTGAAATTAAGGATACCACTGATACTAGAAGGACTGCTTCATACCTTGATCTTTTCCTCAATATTGACGTAGATGGACGACTTCACACGAAAATCTATGATAAACGGGACGATTTCAACTTCCCAATTTCCAATTTCTCAGCAGTAACATACCCTCTGCTCCTTCGTATGGTGTTTACATATCACAATTACGTTATTCTCGTGCATGTTCACACTGTACAGACTTCATATACAGGAGTGTGCTCCTTACGCAGAAACTGCTCCAACAAAGTTATGAGGAGGACAGATTAAAATTGACACTCCGTAAATTTTATGGACACCATCACGATTTGGTAGATCCATACGATGTGTCGTTGACCAAACTAGCTAAGGACATTTTTACCACATGGTAGATTGTGTTTTGTCATAATGTCGTCTAATCTTTTAATTGCCAAACGTGACTTATTCCCGATTGTGACTGTTTTGCCGGGTGTGAACTCGCATTACTATAAGACGTGGTACGGTACTTGTCTATCCCAAATTCATGTATTTAGTTTAAATGTTTAATATTATATTTGTAATTCTCATCGGATTTTGTCAAATGTGTTGACTTCTTTTTATTATATTTATGTGTTATGGTAAAGAAAATTAATCACCGCCTTCATTTATCAGATTTGATTTCGTTCAACGTAATCAGTACGCTATTTTACGTTTGAAGTTAGATTCAAAACAAACCGGACAAAGTTTTATAATATAGTTAATTGCTACCTTAGTTTGATATTAATAAGTATTAAAATGTGCTTTGTTATAAAATGCAATATCAGTATTTAAGTCAAATATATAATCTTAAATCAATCCTAATTCTATCTTATTCATTCTTATGTGACGTCATTTTTCATTTTTTGATGATCTGTTTTACAAATTCAAATAACGTCATTTTTTCGTCATTTTTCAGTTTCAAATAGGACGTCACTTGGCGTAGAAGTTTAAACTTATTCGGATGTGTCTACTTTTGTGTTTCAAATGTCTGGTTATGTAAATGTATTTCAGTTGTTTCCTGTAATTAGTTAATACTTCAGTTTTATCATGTACATCTTTTGAATATTCATTTTATAACATTTACTGTTTGCAAAAGTATAAATTATTCTAAATAATAGGGATTTTCTGGTAACTAACAGAAAACCCTTGCCGTTTTTGGCACAACCTTTTTGATCTTTTGGTCCTCGATGCTGTTCAACTTTGTACTCGTTTCGGCTTTCAAACTTTTGTATCTTGGCGTCACACGTAGGTCTTGTGTGGACAAAATACACTTCTGGCGTATTAAAATTTTGAACTTGTTGCCTTTTAATGGCTGTTGTTCGTGTGATTCTTTGTCAATTGTGTTCTCCAATTTATTTATATTGTAGTCCTGTGTTGTCATTTTGATGTTATATTTCACATGGCCATAAAAGTGCGAGGTTTGGCATGCCACAAAACCAGGTTCAACCCACCATTTTTTCCCTTTAAAAATGCCCTGTACCAAGTCAGGAATATGGCCATTGTTATATTATAGTTCGTTTCTGTGTGTATTACATTATAACGTTGTGTCGTTTGTTTTCTCTTATTTTTGAGTGTAAATTCACATTGCGATAAGACGTGTCACGGTACTTGTCTATCCCAAATTCATGTATTTGGTTTAGATGTTATATATATGTTGTGTACAAGTTATCATTTTGTACAAATTATAATTTGTACAAAAATATTGTACAAATTATAATTTGTATTTTGCCTTTGTACAAATTGTAATTTGTACAAAAAGTGCCTGTACAAATTACAATTTGTACTAAATTTGACCAAAATTTACTTATAACTTGTGCAACATTTTTAAATATGAATTTTGGTGAAAAATGCATTGATTCACAGGATAGAATTGTAATTTACTGACCACACATTAAACCTTATTAACAAAATACACCGTTTTCAAACAATTACAAAAGGCAGATTGATTCCTGACTTTAGCATAGTCATATTCCTAACCTAATCGTGGGTTCAATCTCGCTTTCTTTCTGGGATATTTATTTGTCTAAGCAGTTAAAATTTGCCTGTAAAACAGTTTGTCATCGATTTGAGAGTCAAAAAATGTTGTGCAATACCCGATTCCATAAATCACTATATCACCTGCTTAAACGAATGATAAAGAACTACTTTTGAATTTTGTAACTTAGATGTACTGTGAGGCCATTTAATAGCAATTCAATAATGTGTATCAATGCTTTTTTTACAAAAATCCATATGATAAATTATTGTACAAGTTATAAGTGATTTTGTGCCCGTTTTTGTACAAATTGTAATTTGTACAAGCACTTTTTGTACAAATTACAATTTGTACAAAGTCAAAATACAAATTATTATTTGTACAATACTTTTGTACAAATTATAATTTGTACAAAATGATAACTTGTACACAACATATATATGTTATATTTGTTATTCTAGTGGGATTTTGTCTATGTGTGTTACATTTTAGTGTTATGTCGTTGTTCTCCTCTTATATTTAATGCGTTTCCCTCGGTTTTAGTTTGTTACCCCGATTTTGTTTTTTGTCCATGGATTTATGAGTTTTGAACAGCGGTATACTACTGTTGCCTTTATTTATTTATTTATTAATTGATATTAATTTTATTTATAAATGAACAAGTTAATTCAACTGGATATCCAATGCATAAAGCGGACGTCATACGCATGCCAAAATATAAGCGTCCATCATACCGATAATATGACTGGTATGATTTTTTTTAAATGGCCTTTTCACACATAGTTTTTGGTGAAATATATAATGGAAACAGTTTTACCTAAACAGGTATGTTAAAATAATTAACAACTTTGTCAAATACATCCTGAGCAAAAATATAGTTTATAGTTGAAACTTTTGCTATTATCTGAAATTTCATAATATTAATGACTTGATTTCAAAATGAGTCTATTTTGAAAGTTTTTACTGTTCTGCAATAAAAAAAAAAAGCAATTTGCAGAACATGCAGAACTACTTCCAGCATCAATTAGAAACAATCCTAATATAGAAGGAAAAAAACTTCCTACTAGAACTGGGGACTATATTGAAACAAAGCTAAATATGTTTGCTGACGATACTCAACTCTTTAATAAAAGCGAGGAGTCTATCGAAGAAACATTTAAAACTTTAAAACTGTACGAAAACGCTACGGGGGCTAAAATGAATATGATAAGACTGTTGGCATGTATTTAGGCAAGTGGCGAAATAAAAAACCAAATTTTAACAAAATTAAATGGTCTAAGCGTCCTGTGAAAACATTAGGAGTACATATGGATATGGGATGGACTTGGATCAAATTTGGTTAGAAAAAATAAATAAGATAAAAAGCTGAATGGAAGTTTGGAAATCCAGAGATCTCACATTTACGGGAAAAGTTTTAATTATTAAATCCTTTGTACTGTCTGTCATTGGATACGGAATTGAAATGAGAGGTATTCCGGATATATACGAAAAACAATTAAATAATATTATATTTCATAGTCCAAGTTATGTTATATAACATAATTTAAATTCAGCATAGCTTCCCAAGAAGTTAAGAAAGAAAATTACGATTTTAATTTTCTGTGACCCATTTTTTTCGTCAACACCTTGACTTTGAAGACATATTTTGAGAGAAAGAAATAAGTTTAATCTATAATTGAGTTGAGTAATATATATTTCTTAAATACTCAAGAATGTTCCCCTTAAAAGGAAATTAGTTTTAATTCATGTAAAAAACTACAAATTCTAAAAAACGGGCTTCACTTTTTTTGGTAAAAAAATGCCCCTATATGGTTATCACTTGACGTCCATTGTTGCTTTAAGAAATGGGGTAAAACCGGGGTCAGCTTTCCGACTGGCATAGCAAAACCAGAATCGCATACCTGACGTGACATCATAATTGGAATGACGTCAACGTTTGATCTATGTCTGATTAGTCTATGACGTCCAGTTGCTGTATTTCCTGGCATATGAAAAAATGAGTCCCAACTAAAAAATAGGTCCTATCATTTCAACTAAAATCAATATTTTTCCCAAATTTATTACCCAGTACAACTACGAACAATTTATATACTAATTACACTTTATGTAAGAAGCCTGGGTTTTGATTGGTTGATAGCCAGTGTATTTTTCACCAATTTACTGTTATCAAATGAATATCGTCAATTCTTTAACGCCGCCGGGGTATATGCAAAAAGGATATGCCTTTTTTTACCCTCTCTGCCATGGTATTTGCCAAAAAATACTCTATCCGACCTGACGCTTGTAACGTCACGATCATGAATGCGTTTTTGAAAATTAACATTCGGTGTAAATAAACAGATATAGCATGTTTTTGAGGGGTATTTGCGAAAAACACCAGTCTTGAGAATGAATTTCCCTCGCCTTACGGCCGAGAAATTTAACATTCTTTCGACAGGTATTTTTCGCAAATACCCCTCCTTAACATGATATATCTGTATAATATAAAAAAAAAAATAGTATGTAGAAAAATCTGAGGTTTTATTGTTTACTTGGTCACAATTTTTCGTGAAGTTTGTTTTTATTACCTGATGAATTAAACACAATGCAAATCTTTACGATTTTAATTTGGTTAGAATAGATAGCAAAGTTTTCAAGAAATATTTTTCTTGCTGTTCACCTCGTCAGAAAATTAAAAACGATCATGAACAATATCATTGCCAAATAAACAATAACAATTTAAAGAGGGTCTTATAATGGGGTTCTGATTCCGGATTCCGCTTACTGTTTTGTCAGATTCCCGTTTCTCGCTTACACTATAAACGTAAGCAATTCTCATGTTTTTTTGGTACTTTCCCTTGTCCCGCTAGACTTTATTTCCCGTTTTTACGGCACAATAATTTTATTTTCACGTGTCACGCTTACAAAAAATCGTCACGGTGAATCCCACGTCACACTTAGACCCACTTATAGATAAATATTAATTTTAGTTGAAATAATAGGACAGTATCGTTATTGGATTCATTTTTATACATATACATGGTCTTTACCGTATATTGAGAATGTAATAATGTTACAGGGGAAATAACGATGTGGATTTTAAGCAAAAAAGGAATTATATAAAAAAAAAATCAGCTGAAAAAATACAGGGAAATCTTAATGTTCTTTTCTAGCTGATAATTTCGGACGAATTAAAAAAAATGAATATCCCATGGATTTGATTCTATTAACATATATATGATAAACAGAATAATACATGGCAAAATTCTTATCGCATGCTGTATCACCACTCAACCATTATCAGTCATCGGGACCTTCGGCCCTCGGGACTGATATTGATTTCTCGTCGTGATACAGCATGCGATATGTTATTCTTTATTTTTTTATGTTGTGTCATGAGTAGAATTATTTGTCTGTTTGTCTTTTTCATTTTTAGCCATGGCGTTGTCAGTTTGTTTTTTTTTATTTATGAGCTTGACTCCCTCTGGCATCTTTCGTTCCTCTTCTATATATATTTGTACACAGTTTTTAATTTGATATTACTACTTTATTATTTCAATTTTGAGGGGAGAAGTACATTTTTGTAATATCATGGAAGATAGTAATATATGGATCACATGATCTGTCCTAGATATGTGAAATCGTGTTAAACATTTCTGATATTGTTAAAATGATAGCAGTTTTCATTAGGGCAACCTTAGCCGTATTTGGCATCACTTTTTGAAATTTTGAATCCTCCATGCACTTCAATTTTGTACTTGTTTGGTTTCATAAATATTTTGATCAGCGTCACTGATGAGTCTTATGTAGACGAAACGAGCGTCTGGCGCACTTAATTATAATCCTGGTACCTTTGATATCTATTGCTACAAAAAAACTGAAATTGGTTTATGTTTGCTAGAAAATTCGTGAAAATCAGTCTCTTTTAATTTTCATAGCGTTTTCTGTTAAAAAATATATATTTTCGGTAATTTTCTGATCAAAACAATACTAATTCTTATTTGCACTTTTAATTATTTAGGCATAGTTAATTATATTTATAGAAATATTTAATACATTAAATACTTGAATTATACTCAAGAGGTGTTGCCCACGGTATCTCCTTTGTATTGATTTATATTTATTACAAATCGATGCTTTATGAACATAAAATATGTAATAACTTGTTTTTATGTCAATTAGAAAATTATGATCTCGTCTCACTATTTCAAAAAAAAATATATGTACCAGATTTGTGTTTGGTATGAAGATCAATTTTCACTTCTGTTCACGTACTACCCGCAATATTATTATTTTGTAGTAAATATTTCTGTACACCATGACTGTGTACCTTACAACAACATTATGTGATACAGTTACAAAGGATAAGCGTTGATTCTTGAAAAAGAAACCATGAGCCCGGAGGGCAAATGGTTTGTTTTTCATGAATCAAGGTTATCTATTGTATCTATGACTTAAACTATTACGTTAATGTCTTTTAAATATTTACGCCTACTTTTAATTAGTAGGTATTGTAGGTGATTTTAAACAACCATGTTATCGTGTCAAACCATCCATTACAATAAATTAAATATCACATTTAAATGGTTAACAAATACAAATATATTATTCCACAACACGTCTGCCCTTAACAATAATTATAAGGCATCTGAATATTATCTGTTTTTACAAAATAAGAAATATTCGAACTTATTTCTATTAAAATTAAAAAATGACAATGAAGAATGTGTCAAAGGGACAACAACTCGACACAGAATATATATATAGTGCATATAATAACCCAGACAACATGAGTATGTTGGCACAACGTATATCATTGCATTGGCCAATCGTTGTATTTTAACGTTGGCCCAACGTATAAGTGCAAAGTGGACATACGTTGGCCCAACATGATGGCTTCATGTTGGCCCAACGTTGTACGGTTATACGCAATACATAGAGCCAACGTTGGCCCATTGTATGAAAAACGAAATCCATGTTGGCACAACGTTGGTCCAACGTAGAAATATCTTTTCTTATGTTGACACTACGTTGGTCCAACGTAGATATGTCTTATTTTTGTGTTGGCACTATGTTTGTCCAAGGTAGACATTTCTCATTTTTATGTTGGCAATACGTTGGTCCATTGTATCAACCAAATAACAAGGGATTCTGCATGAGGAGCATTTCTGTATCTGTGTCTTACCCATTGTTACTGTCCTTGGTTTTTTTCCATGAATTTTGACCCTTTAATTTCATCTATTGTGTTACACTAAGATATTTCTTCGACAATGTTTGTTGGACCGATCAGATAAACTCTGTGTCATTTGGTCTCTTGTAAAGAGTTGTTTCATTAGCAATCATGCCACATCTTCTTTTTTCATATCAATTTCATTTATTTCTTTAACAGCACAAATGACGTATGGCCAATGGTAAGTCGCTCATACAAATAATTTTATATTAGATGTAATTAGGTCTTTCCACTTTTCTGTGGAAAGTCCTATTGTATTTGTTCTGATTATTAAGTCTTTCCACTTTTCTGTGGAAAGACTTATTGTTTTTGTTCTGATTATTATTATTATTATTTTTTTTTTTTTTTTCTTCCGCCAAATTTTGTTCTTGCGCAAAATGTTTGTTTCGCAATATGTCGCTTAGATATTTCTCATATGGCATCGTATAGTTTATGCGCTTTTAAATTTCACCCTGCTAAGCTGAACCATTTTCTATGTAAGAGTTATCTCCCTTTTCACAGTTTACACTCTGTGTGCATCTCCTTTGTAACAAAACAAGATAGCGACAAAATTCTTTTTACAAATTGTTCGTTACATCCTCAGTAATTTTTGGCGTATTTGGATCGAAGAGATTTGATGAAATTTTATAGGAGTTATCTACCTTTACAAAATAAATTTGTCGGTATGTTTATTTAACTCATAAACAGTTAACCATATAACCCTGGAATGTTTTTATTTGAGTCCCCTAGGTCCTTACTTAGAAAATGAGGTCAAGGTCAAAGGTCAAGGTCAAGTTCTCAATTGTGACTTTTGCTTGATTTTGCATTTTCTCCGACACTTTGAAAGATACATATTAAAGAACTAGTGCAAAATGTCAGTTTTGTTGTAATGAAGATATGCTACATTTAGTCTTCTACAATTTAATGGCATCTTATAGGAGTTGTTGCCCCTGAAATGTCTTGATATGAGGTTATTTGATTATAACTTCAACTAAGTTCATTATAAAGGCATTTGACCTTGTACAAAAGGTTAGGTGACAAATGACCTTGAAAAATGACTACCGGAAGTGACCTAGAGAAAACCGGAAGTAGTCTTTTTTGCAATTTTTTCATCAAAAAGTACTTAGAATCCAAATATGATCAAATATTTTGTCATATAAATACATAAACTGATTATTGTTAAAAATATTTAGACAGAAAATTATCAAGTCAGCCCGGACGTCACCTGTAAATGAACGTACCCAATATCTCACTTTAATATACAGGCAAAAGTATGTAGGATTCATATATATACTATATATTTTGAATCAATGTGATTAAGCTAACAACTGAGACTGGGAGCAACATTTTTAAACTGAAAGTTGACATTAGACAATTGTCTCCATTATTTCAGGCAATAAAATATAAAAACCAGATTTAAACTTGTTACAAAAGAGATAAATATTCAAATTCAAAAATTCAAATTCTGAATTTCCTTATTACATGGCCAGACATGGCCCTTTCTAACATTAAAAATTAACACGATTATTCACATGCACTTTCATACGATCTTTAACACTCAAATCGCTCTGATTATATCAATTAGATACAGTTCATTATAACATAGATGATACACAAAAGTCATTTGAGTGTAAATGATATTAACTTCAGAAAGTGAATAAAGAGAGATAACTCAGATTGTAATTATTATTTACAGATTGAGCACTATGTTGTTTTCTTTCTTCAAAGTAAAGCTTTAAAAATTCACACAATACAGATGAAAATGTATTGTCTTTGTCTATCATGGTCAATATACAAAGGGGATTTGTATTTAGATTAGATATTTTATTTTTGAGAGCTGGGACTTACTAATCCATTATATCCGGAATTAATATCCAGATAGCGTTTGTTTAAATTTTAGAAAGTTCTTCCGATTTCCTTTGCATGATATTTTTGTTTGCTCTCATTCCAAGGTTTAACATTTCGAAGTTAGTTTGTACAACTACATTATTGAAGAAACAGTTTTCTATCGTCATTCGTATATCGTTCCTTAGGTAAGCACAACGAAGTATCTGTTAACTTGTTATAGGCACGTAACACACAGGCACTTGTTTCTGTCAATGTGCGGTTGTGATCCACACCCGTACGAAAAATCATGTCGTAAGAGTGTGGATAGTAAGCATCACATTGACAAAAACAAGTGCCTATGTAATAGTCAAGAATTGCTACTTGTCGTTGGTTAGAGGATTACGAAGGAAAATACATGGTCCAGACAGACGGATATTTTTTTTATTTAACAAAACTAAAATCTATGATCATGTTGATTTACTGTCATAAACATGATATTTAAGAATTGATAAATCACTAGCTTAATTATTTATTAAAGGTTTTTAGAAAATGTGTCAGTTCGTATGATTCCAATTCAACCATTTGTCATTCAGACTAACCCTTACTTATACTGTAGCAAACCACTGTTTATCCGACCGCAGTACATACACTCAAACACACACTCCAACACACGTCTTCAAAGTTGCATATTAAACCATGTCATTTCTGTATTAAACAATGTCCCCCAAAAGAACCAGTATCACTCATGTGGCCAAATGACCCTTATCCTTCATTGTTTATTGTAGGAACGTCACAACCCTTTAGTCAAGTTGTTGTGCATCCGTATAGGTTCATAACCTGACTATGGAAACTGCAATTCTGGGATCATCTATGAGATTTAATACGTAGTCGATCTGAAGAGTTGATCCATGAATGTGTGACCTAGGCATATGATAACATATATCATGTATATATGTACTTAAACAGGGAAATTTTCACAGCAGTTTAATTTTTTGCTATTTTTGCAGTAAGACTTGGAACGCAAAAATAAAACGACAGCAAAAATTTCAAAGAAACTCTGATAAAACTTTGATAAAATGATTACCATACATGTATACGTAAATGATTAGGATATGAACCCTGCATAACACAGATTTTTACAGAACATGCAGAAGACAGATAGATTCCTTAAATCATAACTGTATTTCTAAATGAAAAGCAATGTTATAAATCATGACTTTAACTCAAGTTAAGCTCATAAGCATTAAAACCATCTCTAGCAAGCAGACATGACGAATATTGTTATGAAAACAACACTTCGTACAAATATGTTAATGACGCCTTTCTATCAGTTAAAGTTAATGTAAAGCTTTAAATATCCCATACGGAAAAAAATATAAAGGCCACAGGGATATTGCGAATTCAAAACGGCACAAATTTAGATGGTAGTCATAAAACACAAAAATTTCCCTGTTACAGTAATGTATTAGGAAAATGGCACTTAATGTTCTAATCTTTCTGTGTAATCTTTAACAAGTTAATGAAATTATCAATGTTCTTTCAACAATATTCTCCATTCATATGGTTATGTGTGATTTCATGAACACGATGAAATCATAAATCTAAAGTTAGCAATAGATTTTAATATTGACCGTCAATATACATACATTTTACAATGTTTAAATAGAAACATACTGACATGCATGTAGTTTCAATATACCTAAAAATAGAAACAAGGCTTTTGGATAGGCAAAATACATGAAATAACTTTAAAACATGTGATCCTGAATATCCAATAAAAAAGTATAATGCTACACCATTTAAATTTTAGTTTCTTGTGTACAATTTGGAAATTAGTATGGCGTTCATTATCACTGAACTACATGTAGTATATATTTGTTTAGGGGCCAGCTGAAGGACGCCTCCGGGTCCGGGAATTTCTCGCTACATTGAAGACCTGTTGGTGACCTTCTGCTGTTGTGTTTTTAGCTCACCTGGCCCAAAGGGCCAAGTGAGCTTTTCTCATCACTTGGCGTCCGGCGTCGTCGTCTTCCGTCGTCGTTGTCCTGCGTCTGGCGTTAACTTTTACAAAAATCTTCTTCTCTGAAACTACTAGGCCAAATTTAACCAAACTTGGCCACAATCATCATTGGGGTATCTTGTTTAAAAATTGTGTCCGGTGACCCCGCCAACTAACCAAGATGGCCGCCATGGCTATAAATAGAACATAGGGGTAAAATGCAGTTTTTGGCTTATAACTCAAAAACCAAAGCATTTAGAGCAAATCTGACATGGGTGAAATTGTTCTTCAGGTCTAAATCTATCTGCCCTGAAATTTTCAGATGAATCGGACAACCCGTTGTTGGGTTGCTGCCCCTGAATTGGTAATTTTGAGGAAATTTTGCTGTTTTTGGTTATTATTTTGAATATTATGATAGATAGAGATAAACTGTAAAAAGCAATAATGTTCAGCAAAGTAAGATCTACAAATAAGTCAACATGACCAAAATGATCAGTTGACCACTTTAGGAGTTATTGCCCTTTATAGTCAATTTTTAACCATTTTTCGTAAATCTTAGTAATCTTTTAGAAAAATCTTCTCCTCTGAAACTGCTGGGCCAAATTATTTGAAACTTGGCCACAATCATCATTGGGGTATCTAGTTTAAAAATTGTGTCCGGTGACCCCACCAACTAACCAAAATGACCGCCATGGCTATAAATAGAACATAGGGGTAAAATGCAGTTTTTGGCTTATAACTCAAAAACCAAAGCATTTAGAGCAAATCTGACATGGGTAAAATTGTTAATCAGGTGAAGATCTATCTGCCCTGAAATTTTCAGATGAATTGGACAACCTGTTTTTTGGGTTGCGGCCCCTGTGTTGGTAATTTTAAGGAAATTTTGCTGTTTTTGGTTATTATATTGAATATTATTATAGATATAGGTAAACTGTAAACAGCAATAATGTTCAGCAAGGTCAGATTTACAAATAATTCAGCATGACCAAAATGGTCAGTTGACCTCTTTAGGAGTTATTGCCCTTTAAAGTCAATTTTTAACCATTTTTCATAAATTTTATATATCTTTTACTAAAATCTTCTTCTCTGAAACTGCTGTACCAAATTGATCCAAACTTGGCCACACTCATCTTTGGGGTTTCTTGTTTAAAAAATGTGTCCGGTGACAGATGGTCGCCACGTCTAAAAATAGAACATAGGGATAAAATGCAGTTTTTGGCTTATAACTCAAAAACCAAAGCATTTAGAGCAAATCTGACATGGGTAAAATTGTTAATCAGGTGAAGATCTATCTGCTCTGAAATTTTCAGATGAATTGGACAACCTGTTTTTGGGTTGCGGCCCCTGAATTGGTAATTTTAAGGAAATTTTGCTGTTTTTGGTTATTATATTGAATATTATTATAGATAAAGGTAAACTGTAAACAGCAATAATGTTCAGCAAAGTAAGATCTACAAATAAGTCAACATGAACGAAATGGTCAATTGACCCCTGTAGGAGTTATTGACCTTTGTAGTCAATTTTCAATCTGCTTCCTTTGTTTAATATTCACATAGACCAAGGTGAGCGACACAGGCTCTTTAGAGCCTCTAGTTTTATTTTGGTCGGGTTGTTGTCTCTTTGACATATTCCCCATTTCCATTCTCAATTTTACACCATATATATGTAATATTAGATCATACGATGTTTGTTATTTACAATGCAGGGATATGGCCTGTTGAACTATGGAGCCCTGCCATCGTTCAACATGTTCAAATGTATTGCGCCATGGTCAAATGACCCGTGCCATTGTTAAATTGTCTTCCGTCATCGTTCAAAACTGTAATCATTTTTATAGCTCGATGCCAATTTTTTTAATCAAATGCATGTATTGCATAATCCTAGGCTTTTTTATATTATAATCCAATACAGTTAACGCCTAAGGGATATCCAGATTAAGATCGCTAAGCACTTGTACCTGAGCTTGTACAGGTAAATCAACAAATCAGACAGGAGAATATTATCTGAAGATAGATGATTCATGTGTGGAATTATTCAACAAAGTTTCTGCAAATCTATAATACTAAAATTACGAGGTCCAATTTGTCAGCCGTCATCACGTAAAAACGACGAATCACAGAATTGAACTTTATATATAACTAATATAGTACAAAGGTGTAGACTAAAAATTACACCACTCCAGGCCCTTTTGTTTTCCACGTAATTAATATTGCCAATAATTAAGAAGTTCCGGGTCGAGTCCGATACCAATACCAATAGTATATTCACCTGTTACCTATTACCTTATCTGTACGTTCCGCATCTGACAGGCGCACCAACAAACGGTGTAATCAGAATTAATATGCTACATGTATATACACGGGTCATTATTACAGGGTTGACAATACCATGACTACTAAATTGTCAAATTGTGACCTATGGTAGTATTTTAATCAGACTTTCTAAGATAACAATACGAATACTAAAAATAAATTTAGTGGGCATGACGTATAACAGCGAATCAAAGAATTCAACTTTATTTATAACTAATATATGATAATGCTGTTGATTAAAAAATACTCCATGCCAGGACCTTTTGTTTTCCAAATAATTAATATTACCAATAATTGATAAGTTCCAGTTCGACGGGTTCACACAGAAAGTTTCGAAAACAGAGAAAACTGTATCTTATAATCGGCATGATCTTTATCAGATGACAATACTAACACTAAAATAAGGCTGGCGCATAGTAATATACTTTAATTCAGTCACGGACCTGCGATATCACGGGTGTGTTCTAGTGCTTATGATAGTTTAGATTACATAAATAAATTATTAAACCAGTTTCAAAGAAAACAGATTAACAAGTCGAACACATGCTTTTATTTTGACTTACGCAATCAGCATCCCCCTTTTTTAAGAAGTACACAATAAGATGTATAACAGTAATTAATATTTCATCGCAAATAACTCGAGTACTGCTGTACTTGGATAATATAGAATTACTTTAAAAGTTGAAAAGTTGAAAAGTGAAAACTTAATATTTCCTGTAAAGAAATATCATATCGTAATTCATTTCATCATGTTCATAGTGAGCAATCAAATTGATACATCCATGTTTTTGGTTTATTCAGACTTGAAAGATGCGTTTTGCATAGCATCAATTTGATAGATAAAGTCATTTAAAACCTTTCATTTGTCAACATTTGCTTTGCTAATCTTTTTAAACTATTACACAACCCTTACAAATCGTTTTGTTGTTGCTGCAAATTACAAATGTAGCCATACCGGTAATGCCTAATGGGTTCATGACTTCTGAATTTGTCAGTGTCCGTGAAGCTCCAAATAACAATTACCAAAAATAGAAAGAAAACTACATGGGGACCTTCATGACAGCTTTTGGTCATTAACTTCTAAGGGGGGACCATGAAGGCTTGGAATTTGAATGGTTACAACAGCAGTTATTGAAAAAAAATATAGTTCTATGATGAAAATTCAAATAATTATAATTTATGTACGCAATGAATTAGCATGTTCACCATTCTTTATATGGAGGGATAAATACTTTCTATTGCGCTACACTGTACAGAGTAGACACGGTTTGTGATGGTGAAAGTTCCTCCATCGTTCAATTTGCGTCCATGGAGATCCCTGTAACTAATATAAATATAAATATATTTGAGTATTTGTTTACCGTTTACCATGTCTACTAAATTTTTGTATTGAAAATTAAGTTAATTTGAATAACCAGTCCTTCAAAAAGTTCTGTAAAAGACATAATTATTCAAATATAGTGATTTCAGATGTTGAGCATGATCTCGATTAGTCTTATTACATTTTACCAGTTATATAAAGCAGCCCAACACCATAAACACAGAACTTTAATTAAATTTTTTACGAAGTAAGTTTTGCTGTGTAATAAAATGATAAATAGTGCTTACTTAAACTTGCTTGTTTACCATGTTTACATATCAAACATGTCAAGAACAAAATATTGTCGTTAATTCAATTACCATGATTACAGTATCCTATTGGTAAACATTAAATTGCTTTGTTTGCAAATCTGCAACTAGTCTTGTTTGTTTTTACATGGTAATTTATTTATTGTATTAAGATATAGCATATAACTAGATTGATTTATGATGCCCAGTGTTTTGTATGTAAACAGTTTTAAAGAAACAACCTAGATTTTGACATTTTTGTGCGAGATACACAGTATATGTTCCGGACCATATGAGTATTTGGACCATATGCGTATGATCATGACCAAATGTGTATACTTATATGGTCTGACTGTATGCGTATGGTCGGACCATATGAGTATAATACTTGTTTTTAAATAAACTATGTTACTTTGCAGTGACTTCTTGTGTAGCAGTTCTTTAAGAAATTTTTGGATTTTTTTTTTGAAGTGGACATATCGCCATTCACTTGTAATAACAAATAAGTAACGACCATCGGTAATGACCATTGGTATAAAATGTGTTTATTATAGTTTTGACAAGAAAGAAAAATTAACTCAGTGTGAAACTTTTAATTTTTATTTAAGCAAATAGTTTTATTATCATGATTATACATGTTATAATATAATAATAAAATTAACTGTAATTAAGATAGCGTCTTTTTAATGAACGGTCATACCATATGAAGAGTTTAGAAGTATTATAAGTAAACTGTATAAGGGTGTTAATTACCCCGACCATATGAGTATATAACCATATAGTCATGACCATATGCATATGGTCCAAATACTCATATGGTCATGATGGTCCGGAACATATATATCATGTATATATAGCAAATGCTTTTTCAAAGGCTATCCTATTAATTATTAATGAAAATATAAATATTTGGATGTATACATCATGTACATCTTAAAATCTTCTAATTATTCAACCAGTACAAAATGTATTTGAATACAAATAAACATAAAGGGTTGAAACATGTTCTGTGAGTGAAAGTACTCTGTACCTGTATTTATAAGCATGTTAAGGTATATATATATATATATAGTTTTTATTATACGATCATTCGGAGACTTTATATGTATATATATACAACTCGTCTCAACATCAACCTAACAATTATTATTTATTTAGTCTCAAAGGTAGTAGTTTTACATTTTTGACTTATGAGACTAGATGAACAAATGTAAAAGTTACCTTCATCTAAAAAAGTTTACAAGAAAAACACATGTAAAGTTACCCTCATCAAAAAACAAAGGTCAACAATTGCAACATTAAGAAGTTTGCCTATCATTAGTTCCTTTTATCTCATGACAGTATGGTGTAGCTTCATCATGTTCATGACTATAATAGTACTAGTTCCAGTCAATATTTGTTGTATGATTATACTATTGATATTCCAGTGTAGATCCATTATCTTTTTTTTTTATTTTCAGATAATTTATAGCATTTAACATTGTTTGAAGAATTAGCACTAGACTCCTCTTATAGTCACAGTTGGTTGCATCCTGTACATTTCAGTAAGGATTATTAAACATTTGAGACCAAAAGTTTTAGAAAGCAAGCAGATATAAAGTTAATTTCAACAAACATTTTTAAGACCAAAAGTTTTGGAGGGTAACTTAAGTAAAGATCAAGCACATTTGAGAACATTTTCAGTAGGCAAACAAATAAATTTGCATCATCAAACACATTTGAGACCAAACATTTAGTTTTAAATCAGGAAAAAATATTCAATTAGCTAATATACATTTTAAGATCAAAAGTTTAGAAAGGGAACAAATTTTAAAGTATTCTTCCTCAAACACAAAGAAATCCTTGCCCACATTGACAAATGTGCTTTTTATTAGTATCTGTCTTACAGCTGATTCCATTGTGTTTGTAGCAAAAGGTAATATCTTTGGTTAGATTGCTTGTTAGCTGAACCATAAAGTCATTATTAGGTCAGGTATACTATATAACCTCCTTTCAAAGTAGCATAGTCCAACAGACAGATCAAAATTAGTTTTCCGTCGGACTAGTCTAAGTTTAAAGTACATGTAGGGTAGTTTACCTAACCTAACAATGACTTCTCGTTTCAGCTAACAAGCAAACTAACCAAAGATATTACCTTTGGCTACACACTCAGTGGAAATGGCTGAAATATCTTGGGTTAATTATAGATCAATTGACAATCCAAATATTCAGTGAAGCATTGTCCAATCTTTACTTTCAAATATATTACAATATGTCAAAGCTTTATGAATTTTCTTTCTAATTACAGTTACTGCTATTTTATATTGATACTGAAAATACCCGTATTAGGGATACAAATTTGTCAGTTCTATAATTTTAACTTTCTTTTTTGATTTTCAGATCACAAATAATTACTGGAGAATTGAAGTGAAATCAGCTAAAGGTCGCAGTTGACTGCATAATTTATATCTGGGTAAGGATAATTCAGTCAGAATAAAACAGATTTGTGATAATTAAAAAATCCTGTTCTGCTTGCAATATGCACATGACGAACTCATTTGAGACCAACATGTTTTAAATAATGATAACAGAAATAATGGTTTCTTAATATAACTCATTCATGTCGTCAAACTCCTAAAGTTAACAAAAATCAGACAAATGTAAAGATAGCTTGTTAGTCTTCATCAAACACATTTTAGAGGTATTCTCTCATCACTTGGCGTCCGTCTCCGTCGTCGTCTGTCGTCGTTAACATTTACAAAAATCTTCTTCTCTGAAACTCCTTGGCTTCTCTGAAACTCCTTGGCTGAATAAAATAAAACTTGGCCACAATCATCATTAGGGTATCTAGTTTAAAAAGTGTGTCTGGTGACCTGGCCAACCAACCAAGATGGCTGCCATGGCTAAAAAGATCATAGGGGTAAAAAATGCAGTTTTTGGATTGTAACTCAAAAACCAAAGCATTTAGAGCAAATCTGACATGGGGTAAAATTGTTAATCAGGTCAAGATCTATTTACTCTGAAATTTGCAGATGAATTGGACAACTGGTTGTTGGGTTGCTGCCCCTGAATTGGAAATTTTGCTGTTTTTTGTTATTATCTTGAATATTATTATAAATAGAGATAAACTGTAAACAGCAAAAATGTTTAGCAAAGTAAGATCTACAAATAAGTCAACAGGACCAAAATGGTCAGTTGATCCCTTTAGGAGTTATTGCCCTTTATAGTCCATTTTTAACCATTTTTCGTAAATCTTAGTTAATTTTTACAAAAATTTTCTCCTTTGAAACTACTGGGCCAAATAAAATCATACTTGGCCACAATCAAGACCCCCTAAGGAGTTATTGCCCTTTATAGTCAATTTTAAACAATTTTTTATAAAATTTTAAAATTTTTACGAACATTTTCCACTGAAACTACTGGGCCAATTATTAAAGATAGGGATAATTGTATGCAGCAAGAATGTTCAGTAAAGTAAGATCTACAAACACATCACAATCATCAAAACACAATTTGGTCATGAAACCATCTGTGTCCTTTGTTGAATATTCACATAGACCAAGGTGAGCGACACAGGCTCTTTAGAGCCTCTAGTTTATGAAGTTTTGACAGAACCTTTTTTAGGTTTATAAGAGACAATATCTAAATCAAAGTTTTCAAAATACTTTTTTCATTTCCTTGCATTTAACTGATTTAGGGATTTTCAACAAATTTTACAAAACTTTGACATAGGCTTTCCATGAACAACAAATAGCAGCTAAAGAACACATTCAAGTATTTTTTGTTTTTATATATTGTATATATATCATCATATTGAGTATTTTTTTCTTCTTTTTGGTATTTGACATTGCATATTTACGCTTGCAGCAGTCTTCTCAAGCCAGAGATAAAGGGTTCTTTCGCTATTTGTTTTAATGATTCTTTTAGTGATCTTTTTTTTTATGAATATATTTCATGAATCTGTATGATTACAACAAATTTGCTTTATGGCAGAAGGTAGAAGGGAAATAAAAATACAGGAAAATTATCACTAACATGTGACAACCATACAACCAAACTTGGTTTTGAGTATAACTTATGATCATCTCTTAAAATTGAGATTGAAAACCCCACCCCATCAGTCTTCAAACATGGTTAAAATAGAAATTTATAAAACTAATGAAAGGCTCATTTTGACAAATCATTAGTTAATGTAAAACTCGTTAGATGTGGTATGATTACCATTAAGACAACTCTCCATAAGAGTCTATATGACACATAAATTAACAACTGTAGGTGACTGTATGGTCTTCAAAAATCAACATAGCCTATACCACATAGTCAGCTATAAAAGCCACCAAAGGACAAATGTTAAACAACTTGAACAAAAAAAACCTAACACTCTGTTTTATTTACAAAATAATGTACAAAAACAAATGTGCTACACAGCAACAAATAACAACCCCTGATTTACAGCCTCATATAAACTTTGCACAGGCACATACATAGTATTGATAAATCAACATTTCTTAAAATTCAGTATTGATTTAACTAATTGTTTTCAACTTTCTGAATAGATTAAATAGGTATACAAGATATAAGAGTTATCATTTTTGACATCTTTATAAAGCAAGGCAAACAAACATTCATTTTAGAGTTTTTTTTTTTTATTAACAAACACACAGAAGATAAAACAATAAAAAAAAAATAGATTGTCATTATTGATTTTGCTAACTTATTTGCTATATTTTAATACTTTTTCATTCATAGGTCACAGTGAAGTCCTTGAATTAATATTGGTTATCTTCCTGGATACATATACAGATTAGACTTGGTAGGAATCATTTGAAAATCAAGAAGAATATATTGTAGATGAATTAAATATTTTATTCTTAATAATATTTTTTTGTTTGTGGTTGTAAATAAACATTGGAAGAAGCAAAGGTATACATGTATGAACGCTTGTCCCAGAGCAAATGGACTTTGGGAAATGATACATCTGTATGTGAGAAAAACTATGTGAGTTTTGATTCCTTCTATTGTGCAACTATTTGATAAAGAACCATTTCAGTATTGAGACACAACATTGTTACATTGAAAAAATGAACTCTTCAACTTTGTACTTTATTTGGCCCTTTTAACTTCCTTTTTTTTTATCAAGGGTCACTGATGAAATAATTCTGGCACACACATATAATTTCAATCCTGGTATCTATGATGAGTTTATTATAAGATCTTCTTTGATGAGATAGATAAACTTCACCCCAAATCAAAAGTCAGGATTGACCTATTCAATATCTCAATATTATCTGGCTTTTAGTGAAAAGTATAGTTAACAGGATTAATGAATGGTATTGTCATTTTTATTTAAGCAGACTTACTGCTCCACACTTCTCTAGTGACAGTTGAATGTTAAAATTGTTTTGTCCATGCATTTGACAATGAGTGCAAATTGCACATTATCCATAGGATTTTATATTTTGACAACTTCATGGCTTAATCATTATTTTAATGCTCCTGCCTAAATGGAAGGGCATTAAGTTTTACCCTTGTCCATCCGTACGTCCCAAAGTTGGTTTCTTTTCTCTTACTCAAGTTTGCCTCAAATAAATGTTATGAAACTTATACACTGATGAGGATAAGCCTAGGTCTACATGACCATAACCGAAACTCCTTTTTTAATACAGACACAATAATTATACTACAAACATGCAATTGTAAATTTTTTAGAAAAATATGGAAATAAATGCTGAAGAATGTATTCCATAACCGGAAATATTAATTTATCATACACTGAGTTTATCAGCTTTTAATTATTCTAAATGTATGCAAATAGAAAATTGATTGAAAAACGAAGGATTTTGATAAGATATACTGGATTGGTCCTGGACCCGATTGATTTTAAAATACACAATGCTATTTTTTACCGAACTGAGATCAAATTCAAATTTTGATGTTGTCACTTTAACCGTTCTAGAGTTGTGCCCTTTACAAATGGAAAAAATGCTGAATTTTATGTTTCCGTTCTCTAACTTCAGTTTTCCTAAACCAAATGTCATGAATGTTATGAAACTTAAACACAATGCTTTAAAATAATATATACACAAAATACATATCAAGTTCAAATTTTTGTGGTGTCAATTAAACCATTCTAGAGATATGCTCCTTTACAAATGGAAAAATTGCTCAATTGTTCCTTTCGGTTCTCTTATTTCAGTTTGCATAAATAAAAAGTTATGGAACTTTTACACCTTGCTTATAAACCGAAAATACAGATCAAGCTCGAATTTTGGTGGTGTCACTTAAACTATTCTAGAGTTTTGCTCCTTTACAAATGAAAAAAATGTCAAATTTTATTTCCCTTCTTACTTTAGTTTGTCTGAACCAAATGTGATGAGACTTATACACAATGCATATGGTAACAAAACACTGATTAAATTAGAATTTTGGTGGTGTCATTTTCCTTGTTCTAGAATAATGCCCCTTTACAAATGGAAATATTGCAGACATTTTGATTTCCGTTCCCTAATTTGAATTTGCCTCAACCAAATGTCACTTAACGTATACATACACAATGCTTATTACAACAAAACTCGGATCAAGATTGAAGTACAAAGGACTAGGGCAATAAGGCCCAAACAATACTACAAATTTTAAAGTAATCATACCTACCCTTAAATCAATGAAAACTTGACTAAGGTACAAGATATTAGAAAAACTTAACAAATTTGACATTGAACAATTTACCATGGCAACAAATCATGATTTAATTGCGTATTTTGTAAAAATTTGTTATTTTTCTTATTTTTCATAAAATTATAAGTATATTTTGGTTTGAAAAAGTATGTGCGAACACAAGAAATAACTTTATATTTGGTAAGATGATGGCAAAAGTAATAATAAAGCTTCTGTTAAATTATTTTGTTGTTTCTTGGCTGTGCAAGATGTTTCCACAACCAAAATTCAGTTATAAAACTGCATAAATTCTGAATTTTTCATCGTTTTTATGATAACAGTACATATTATGACAATAATTGTGACCTCATCAGACAAAAATCTTTTTGTCATTTATATTTCTTGACCCTATGCATTTCTAAACATTATATGCCAATTTGAAAAATTTGTCAAGCATTTTATTTTCTTGGGCCAAAACCTTTGTGTAGTGTCACTTTTACCTTTCTTCGGTTATGTCCATTTATAACTTTATAAGATATGCAATTGGGGGCATCATTTACGTGCCATGGATACAATCCCAATTTTTATAAAGAAAAAAACTTGCATAATCTATAAATATCCTATACACAGATGCCTAATGATTGGAAATTTATCTGTGGCATATTTCTTGGTTATGACTGGGTAAAAAAGTACTGGTATAGGGTTTTTAATAATGTGATCTTTTCTTGGGTCATCGATTATAAGTCGTTTCTATTTTATATATATATATAGACCCATTGCATTGAAGGTATTTGTTATCACAGGGCAATTTGTATTTTCTAAGCATACTATACAGTAGGCTGATTGTGGAACACATTACAATCATGAATCTGTTTCTATTTTTTGAGAAACTAAAATGTAAGATATGGAATAATATATATACATATTTTCTTTTTCAGATAATGCCTAAGAAAAGTAAAAAGGCAAGAAGTACCAAGTTGAAAGAAAATAAAGAAAGAATGAGAAAGAGGACACAGGAAAAAAATAATAATTTAAGAGATGGTCAGTGCAACAACCAATCAAATATTAAAGAACAGAGCAACATCTCTCAAAACTGTCAAGATTTAGATCAGAGCGTCATCTCTCAAAACTGTCATGATTTAGATTTGAGCGTCATCTCTCAAAACTGTCATGATTTAGATCAGAGTGTCATCTCTCAAAACTGTCATGATTTAGATCAGAGCGTCATCTCTCAAAACTGTCATGATTTAGATCAGAATGTCATCTCTCAAAACTGTCAAGATTTAGATCAAAGCATCATCTCTCAAAACTGCCAAGATTTAGATCAGAGCGTCATCTCTCAAAACTGCCATGATTTAGATCAGAGCGTCATCTCTCAAAACTGTAATGATTTAGATCAGAGCGTCATCTCTCAAAACTGCCATGATTTAGATCAGAGCGTCATCTCTCAAAACTGCCATGATTTAGATCAGAGCGTTATCTCTCAAAACTGTAATGATTTAGATCAGAGCATCATCTCTCAAAACTGTCACGATTTAGATGAAGACGAGAGCATTATCTCTATAGAATGTCAATATACTGTAGAAAAAGACGAGATTATATTAGAAAATGAAATAGAAAATATATTAGAAAATGAAATAGAAAATATATTAGAAAATGAAATAGAAAGTATATTAGATAATAGAATTGAACATTTATATGAGAATGAAAATGAAAAACTAGATCAGAGTGTCAGCTCTACAAACAAACAATATGTGAGAAATAAAGATGATGGTAATCTATATCAAAATACAAGTGATATACAAAATCAGACTGAAAAACTAGACCAGAATCATGTTGAAAAACTTCATAAAAATAGGATTGAAAAACTGGATAAAAATCGGATTGGAAAACTGGAAAAAAATCGGATTGGAAAACTGGATAAAAAGCTGTTTAAAAAACTGGATGAAAATCAAATAAAAAAACTTGATCAAAATCAGACAGAAAAACCGGATCAAAATCAGATTGAAAAAAGGGATGAAAATAGGATTATTAAAAAGAAGTATAAACTTTTGATTGAACAACTAGATCTAAACCACAACTCACTTATTTGTCCATATACAGAAACAGAGAGTGAAATAGTTCAATTTGAACAATATCAGAACAAAATAAAGAACAAACCTACATCCAAATCGCAATGTAACAAAACAAACAACACAGCTGTGGTTAAGAAGTATGTAAAGGTTATTAGATCAGGTATTAGAAATACATTTGTACAAGGTAGTTTTCACCAAGGAGATTTAAGGTTTGGTATTAACAGTGGAAAGCAATGTGTGGCAAATTGTTGTTCAGCTCTTGCTTTTAGTAAATTGAAAGATTTAACCTACTGGGATCAAAAATATTTAGATAAGGTTCTGATTTATGGAAATGATTTATATAGCCGTGTTAGTGGTAATAATCATCACTTATTAATATCCGACCTACCAACAATATTAGATATTTCAGGAAAATTGATGGAAATGACACTTAAAGAGTCAATATCAGCTGTAATAGATACACCTGAAACCATTGATTTTAGTGAATTTGGTAATTCTTTGCCATTAGACCAAGCTTTACAGGAATCACTTGTAGATTATGATGCTTGCTTTATATGTGCATATGATACTTCATTTTTAGCTTTGAAACATGGTCAAGACTTTTTTTTGTTTGATTCACATGCAAGAAACGAGTTTGGTTTAAAGCACAGTAATGGCAAAAGTTTACTTTTGAAATTGAGCAGTCTAGATCATCTGTATCAATACTGTTGCAACATGGTATCAGGACCCAGTCAAAATCAGTGGTTTGAAGTTACAGGAGTAAGCATCTCTATAGTTGGAGAACCTGTTATGTACAACAATGAAGTTCCTGAAAACCATGAACAAATGAACAACACTGACTATATCGATATTGAAAATCATGCACCAATTGACACCAGTGACTATGAGCTACCTGAAATTGTCGTCGTAAAAAACGAGAAAAGTCCAGAACTTCCAAAAAAAATAAATCCAATGTTTGACATCTGTAGCTCTGAAAGAAATGCAGATTTGCCTTTTATTGATGATATGAACAAGGATGAATCTGATGTCGAAATTGTGTCTGCAACTGACTTGTCTTATGATTTTAAACCAATCTACACTGTTGCAAAGAAAAGACTTTGTCTCATTGTGAAGATACCAACAAAGCATATACACAAGACAATCACCAATAATATATTTGATATGGGCCCCCCTTCTGCTACAAAATCTATCACAGGTGATGGAAATTGTTTGTTTCGAGCTATTTCATATGCACTTTCAAATAGACAAGAGTTTTTTGGAAATATAAGAAAAGCTATAGTTGATCATTTGATAAGAAATGCAGAAATATTTAAATCTTTTTTACAGCCAAGATTTAAAACTGTGAAAGAGCACATACAGACTCTCCAGATGAACAAAAATAATGTATGGGGAACTGAGTTGGAGATTATAGCATGTGCAGACCTGCTTAAAACTGACATTTACACTTATTTCAATGATTCATGGATTAAATATTCTTCATCTCAATTATGTAGCAAAAACAAAATTAATGATCAGGCTATTTATCTTCAGCATCTGACTGCCATCAATCATTACGAAGTTGTCACAGCTGTAACTCAAAAGTCAAGGTTTCAAAACAGAATGCAATCTAGTCCAGTTGGAAGGGGAAAATATGAATTTGAAAGAAAATATGAGATGCCAACTTTAAAAATAAATGATTCTGATAACTTTTGGAATGATGAATTGAAAGTCTTATCAAAAGCTGAAAAAGAAAGGATGAGGTACAGGAAAGATGAGGAATTTAAGGCAAGAAAGACTTCCACGCTGAAAAGAAAATATTGGGAAAATGAAGGAACACGTTTAAAAAAAATTAAGAAGTATGAAGAAGATCAGACATATAGAGATAATTTAAAGCAAGCAGGTATTAAGAAATATCGAGAGGACAAGGATTACAGAGATGCTTTAAAAGAATTTGGAACTCAGAAATATAAAACAGATGAGGATTACAGAGATTCCTTAATTCGAGCTGGAAAAGAAAAGTATCAGGAAGACAAAGATTACAGAGATAACTTAATACAATCTGGTATTCAAAAATATCAAGAAAATGACGAGTACAGAGAAAAATTGAAACGAGCTAGTATATATAAATATGAAGAAGATGAAAAACACAAGAAACATGTCAAACAAGCAAGTGTACAAAAGTATCAGGAAGATGAAAACCACAAAGAACATGTGAAATTAGCTAGTGTACAAAAGTATAAGGAAGATGAAAAGCATAAAGAACATGTGAAACAAGTAAGTGTACAAAAGTATAAGGAAGACGAAAAGCACAAAGAACATGTGAAACAAGCAAGTATACAGAAGTATGCAGATGATGATTCACATAGATGTAAGATTAAACAACAAACCAAAACACGTCGTGAAAATTTAAAAGAGGAAAACAAACAAATAACTGAAGTTATCGGAAAATTTAAAGATGCAGTTAAGAAAGGTCCAGAATGTGTTTGTTCCTGTTGCTTGAGGCTGTTCTTTGAAAAACAGGTTCTTATCTGTAAAAAGGGGTCCTATGATAATTCTATATATGATTCATGCACAACAGAGAAATATAAACACACATGTACAGATGACTGCAATACTCATTGTGCTTTTGAAGGAACATGCAGAACAAGTCTATGGATATGTTATACTTGTCATCGTAAAATGATAAAAGGTAAAACACCTGCAGAGTCGTTTTCAAATGGTTTAATGCTTGAAGATGTTCCTTTAGAATTAAAACAGCTAAATGCAATAGAGCAACAACTTATAGCCCTGAACATTCCATTCATGAAGATAATGGCTCTACCAAAAGGAGGACAAAAAGGGGTTCATGGACCTGTAGTTTGTGTGCCGTCTGATTTGACAAAAGTTACAACAATACTACCACGATCAGAAGATGAAAGTCTTTTACTTAAGGTTAAACTGAAGAGAAAGCTCAACTACAAAGGCTATGAAAAATACCAATTTGTAAGACCAAACCATTTGGAGCAAGCACTTGTGTACTTAAAGGATACAAACGTATGGTATAAAGATGTCGCTATCAATGACGAATGGATAAACCCTATTCCCGAGGTAAATGATGATGAAGTAGTGAATGATGAAACTGAATCTGATTCTTCTGAGTCGGTCAGGAATAATAAAATACAGAAAGATGCGTCAAACATGTCAAAGTCTTCAAAAGAAAGCAATGAAAGAGAAGAAGAAAGCGAACAGTATAGCTATATTGATGATAGGTTACGTGGTGTTCAGTTAGATACTTGTTTACAACCTGCTGACATAGGTCAAGAGGCTTTAGATTTATGCTTTGATCAAGTATTTAATTTAGCTCCAGCAGAAAATAACAATCCTCTTAGTGTTCTAAAAGAACCAGGTATTGAAGCTAAAACCTTTCCTGTGCACTTTCCATCAGGTAAAAATACTTCGGATGAAGACCGTGATGAAAAACTAACAATTGGAAGATACTTTAATCTTCGATTAATGAGTGTTGAAAATAGATTTGCTAGAGATACCAACTACATATTTTTCAGTCAATATTTAACAGAGCTCAGTAGCGTGATTTCAAACGTTCAGATATCTCTTAGAAAACAATGTCCTTTTTCGAAAGAAGGAAAGAAAGTTACAAGAGAAATGCTTTGCAACAAGGAAACCTTAAAAGAATTATTTAAGAAAGATGAAGCTATAAAATATTTAAAACCCATTCGTGGAACTCCTCCCTATTGGCAAAGCTCACAAAAAGATATATTTGCAATGATAAGACAGTTAGGAGTTCCCACATTCTTCTGTTCTTTTTCTTCTGCAGACTTCAGATGGTCAGAAATTATAAACATAATTTTAAAACAGCAAGGTGACACGAGAATTAGTGAAAATATGACATGGGATGAAAAATGTAAAGTTCTGTGTAGCAATCCTGTTACAGCAGTAAGAATGTTTGATCATAGATTTCATATGTTTCTGAAGGATGTTATCATGTCAGAAGCTCAACCAATAGGGAAAGTAATCGACTATTTTTACCGAGTTGAATTTCAACAAAGAGGTTCTCCCCACACACATTGTTTGTTTTGGGTAGAAAATGCTCCAAAATTTGGCGAAGATGATATTGATGACATTATTACCTTTATTGACAAGTACATAACATGTGAGATACCAGATGAAAAGGAAGACAAAGAATTGCATGACATTGTTATGGCAGTACACCAACACAGCAAAAAACATTCAAAATCATGTAAGAAAAAGGGAACAGTATGTCGTTTTAATTTCCCAAGACCTCCCTCAACTAGAACATTTATCTCAGAACCAAGTGATCCAGATAAAGATTCAAAGGACGATGAAGAATTAGCAAAGGAAATATTGTCCGACTTATGGGAAGTTATAAAAAAGCATGAAGATGAAAACTTAGATGTTTCTGAAATTTTTAAGAAAATAGCACTTGCTCAAGAAAGCTTCGAAACATATTATCGTTTTATCACCAATCGCAATACAGTAGTTCTCAAACGTCAGCCAAATGAAATATACACCAATCAGTATAACCCACATCTTTTGAGGGCTTGGGATGCAAATATGGACATACAATATATTTTGGATGCATTTTCCTGTGTTGTATACATTATAAGTTACATAAGTAAAGCTGAGAGAGAGCTAGGATTACTCCTGCAACAGACTAAAAATGAAGCAGAAGATGGAAATCTAAATGCTCAACAGACTATGAAAAAAGTTGGAACTTCATATTTACACCATAGAGAGATAAGTGCACAGGAAGCAGTGTTTAGAGTTACTGGATTGAGATTACGAGAGTGTTCAAGGAAAGTAGAATTTATACCTGTTGGTGAAAATCCATGTAGAATGAGCGTTCCTTTGAAAGACCTAGAGAAACAACAAAATTGTAAGTCTTCTAAAAGAAAAAGACATAATAGTGATAGTGAAGATGAAGATGAAGATAGTACTTGGATGAACAACATTGTTGATAGATATAAAGGTAGACCACATATTGATATCTTTATCAAATTGTGTCTTGCAAGATTCACTTCTGAATACAGTGTTATTCTAGAATCACAATTACCACAGAAAATTAATAAAGACACAACCTTCAAACTTGATGGCTCACTTGGGTATATTAGAAAACGCACAAGAACTTCACCTGCAGTTATAAAATATCCTCGTTTCTCTCCGGAAAATTCCCCAGAAAAATATTATCAAAGCATTTTGCAACTGTATTTGCCATACAGATATGATGAACAGTTGAAACCACTCTTATTTCAAACATATGAGAATTTCTTCACATGTGGAAGAGTTAAGTTTCAAGGGGATAACACATTAAGTTCTGTGAAAGAAATTGTTATCAAAAACATGTCAGACTTTGTGAAAAATGGTCATGATTTAGAGGAAGCAGAAAAGCAATTTCATGAAAAAGATCCTAAAGAAGATGCTTGGTGTGAGTTATGCCCAGAAGCAGAAGTGAATAGAAGAGAATGTATAGATGAAGGCAAAGTATCTAGTGTGATTGAGGAGGATTTATCAATACCAGATTTGAATGAAAAGAGCTCATCATCTGTTGGAACTAATTTGCTGTCTGTTTCTCTCACAAAAAATGAAATTATTCCAAGGCTGAGAAGTTTGAATGTGAAACAGAGAAGAATTCTCTATAAAGTAAGAGATTGGTGCATGCAAAAAGCAAACGGAAAAACACCAGAGCCTTTACATTTATTTATCACTGGAGGAGCTGGAACGGGTAAAAGTCACTTGATCAAATGTATTCAATATGAAGCAACTCGAATATTAGCACAAACAACAAATAATCCAGATGATCTCACAGTTCTGTTAACAGCTCCAACTGGAACGGCTGCATTTAATATCCATGGATTGACAATTCATAGTGCTCTTGGAATTTTCAAATCACTCTCACCTGATCATGCAACTCTTAGTGAAGACAAAATTAATTCGCTCAGATCAAAGTTAGAACATTTGCAAATCTTGATAATTGATGAAATTTCAATGGTCAATAAGAAATTGTTGTTTTTTGTTCATGAGCGACTCAGACAAGTTAAAAAAAGACCAGACAATTGTTTATTTGGAGGTGTTTCAATAATTGCTGTTGGCGATTTTTATCAGTTACCACCTGTTCGAACAAAAAGGGTAGACAAATTGTATGTAGATGACCCTTCTAATCCCTCAAATCAGCTATGGAATGGCTTGTTTGAAATTGCAGAGTTGGATGAAATAATGCGTCAACGTGAGGATGGAATGTTTGCTGAACTACTAAATAGATTGCGTGTTAAGCAGAAAAATGAAAGTTTGTCAACATCTGATAAAGAAACATTACAACACTGCTTTGGTGATAGCCCCGATGAAGCCTTGCACATATATTCTACAAATGCAGAGGTTGACACCTTTAACAAGGAGATGATAATGAAGCAATGTACAGAATCAAAACTGATTGAGGCACAAGATTTCCAAAAAGACAAAACTTCAGGGAAATTGACTCTGAAAAAAGTACATTGTTTAAAGTCAGATGTCTGTCTCCCAATATCTATTCTTTTAGCTGAGGGAGCAAGAGTAATGCTAATCAAGAATGAGGACACAGCAGATGGTTTAGTAAATGGTGTAATGGGAACTGTTATATCTATCAAAGACTTCTCACCAAATTCCCTCCCAAGTACAATATATGTTCACTTTGACAATGAAAGAGTAGGAAGAAATGCAAAGGTACAAAAACTCATCAGTGGAAAACACTGTGTTGGATTGAAACCTTCAAGTGAAGACATTCCTTTAAGCAATTGTGTAAGAAAACAGTTTCCATTGAAGTTAGCCTGGGCTTGCACAATTCACAAAGTTCAAGGATTAACAGTTGAAGAATGTGTTGTTGATCTGAATAAATGTTTCACATATGGTCAGGCATATGTAGCCCTTAGCAGAGTTACATCAAAATCTGGTTTACACATTGAAAGCATAGAAGCTGAAAAAATTGACAAGAAAATCTTCTGCGATCCTGATATTGTAAAGGGTGTTTCAGAAATGACAAGATTTTTGTCTGAAATTGAGAATACAGCAGAGGAACATACACAATCTTTCCAGATAATGTATCACAATATTCAAGGTTTACAGACTCATGCAGAAGATATTAAACAAAATCCAGACTTTAGAAGTGCGGATTACATTTGTCTTACTGAAACCTGGGCTAATCAAGAATTCACTTGCTTTGAAATGGTGGGATATGATGGTTTTCATTTGCCCAGATCTCTAGCTTTTCAAGAAGATGATTCTTATTATTCTTCTTTAAAGGAAATGCAGCATGGTGGTGTGTGTGTTTTTCACAAGCTTTCTTCAGAAACAGAATTGTGCAACTTGACATCAAACTTAGAATGTATAGTTTTCAAGATTCCAAGTAGAAATGTTTTTGTTGCTACTGTTTACAGAACCCAGAGGTATAATCTAGGAAAATTTTTGGAGAACATGGAAACATTAATCTGTAAATTGGAAGACTTATCAAAAAGAGTTGTTGTAATTGGCGATTTTAATCAAGATATTTTGAAAGGTAGCTGTACAGTATTAAGTTTCATGTTATCAAAAGGTTTCAGACAACTTGTTAGTAGTCCAACAACAGAAGGTGGAACTCTTATTGACCATGTGTATGTAAAAGGATGTCATGATACACAGGTTACAATTATTCCAACATATTACAGCTATCATGAGGCACTGAAAATAGTTGTTCCATATGACTAATGAGGGTACGAAGAAACAACATGTAGAACCAAAAAAACAACAACAATATATTCAGTATTAAACGAATGTCAGCTTTAATTTTGATTTTAAGAATGACATAAATTAAAAAAATTATGCCTCCTGAAGTCCAACCCTTCGTCCCCGTCGTAGGAGGCGGATGTCAGCACTGAAACATGACTTAGTGCTGACAACAAACAGGGCTCTGGCAACAAATACTGTATATGACCATTGTAGTTATTTAGGTATTTGGTCATCCTGAATATGCATGAAACATTTGCCACTGGATGTAAAGCAAAAAAAGATCCAATCAATTAATCAAGATAAATGACTAGAATAGAAAATTTCATAAAGTTTTTTACACATATGTGAATGTTTATTTCATAATGTTATGTTGTATTCTTACAGTGACCATTAATGACTTACATTTGAAAATTAGTTAACCAAAAATATGCAAATTTCAATTGTTTTAGCTCTTGTGCATTGTTTAATATCTAAAATTACAACTGCCATGAGGTGAAATAGTTGATAAAGACTAATCATCAAAGGAGGATGGTGTGACTTTTAGCATGGTTGTTGAATCCATGGCTTTTAGTAATGGTAAGTCATATATATTATTATTATAAAAGATAAAAGTATATAGAAACTTAATATTTTTGGAATCAATCTTAAAGAAGCTTTCATATGAGACTGGAAGAAACTTTACTTCACTGGAAGTAGCACATTATCACCTTATACGAAAAAATTGCTTCATTTTATAATTTCTTTGATGTGGAAAGACTTTCAATTGTTCTCTGAACAATTGGTTTTTAATTATTATTATTATTATTATTATTATTATTTTTTTTTTTTTTTTCTTCCGCCAAATTTTGTTCTTGCGCAAAATGTTTGTTTCGCAATATGTCGCTTAGATATTTCCCATATGGTATCATATAGTTTATGCGCTTTTAAATTTCACCCTGCTAAGCCGATCCATTTTCTATGTAAGAGTTATCTCCCTTTTCACTGTTTACCCTCTGTGTGCATCTTCTTCGTAACAAAAAAAGAAAGCGACAAAATTCTTTTTACAAACTGTTCGATACATCCTCAGGAATTTTTGGCTAATTTGGATCGAAGCGATTCGATGAAATTTTATAGGAGTTATCTACCTTTACAAAATAAATTTGTCGGTATGTTCATTTAACTCATAAACAGTTAACCGTATAACCC